>NW_026294627.1:15466834-16693501 GCF_026119805.1 Tympanuchus pallidicinctus
GAGATGAAAGGAAACAACACCAGAACATATTCTATTCAGCCTGGAAAGCAACTGGAACAAAACTGATAGGAGGAAGATAACACTGACATGCAAGGTTGCTCACTCTTCACACACATTCTACGAGGTCTAGTAAGATACCTGTATGTGTATCTACCATTTAACTAATTTAATTACCGTGTAACTAATAATACTTTCAAGGAATACAGGCATAATTAACACTATAGCTATTGTAGCACACTACCCGTATCAGATCAATAAAGCCACCAGTACGAAGTACAGACACACCTAAGGACTCCAAGGCAGAGATAGGAGTGGGTTCCCAAGAAATTCACTGTCTTATCCAATTGCAGAGTATCCACAAACAAGTCTAAGACACAAAATTAAAAATACTGACATGAAATACGATGTGTGTGTACATATATAAAATTAGACACACATATGTACATATAAATACACACACATGCACTGGTTATATGCAACCTATTTTTTCTATACCTATGTATCTACCAGTCACAAAAAAAAAAAAAAAAAAAAAGAAAAAACACAATCCAACCAAAAAACCACCTAAGCTGTGCCAATTGATTTTATGGAACAGAGAAATTGCGGTGTCCTCATCAGAGCTTCTTCTCCCAGTTACTCATTCTGGGCAATGTAATAATTTCATTCATCAATATTCAGAAGGTTCTCACGTTTCAGTCACTTTGATTGATGCTGTTAATGGTAATGAACTATGGAACAGAATAAATGGTGAGTGGCAACATGCTGATGCAGACTTCAAGAATACATGCAAGATTAAACAAACAAGAAAACACCTTAGAACTTACTGTCCAAAACTTTATGAAGTACTGCAAGACTGTAGCAGCAACAAACAGACAGTACAGTAAGGAATACATTAAAAACAGGAGGAAGAATTTGTAGTTAGAAAATCCCACACAATTATTCACCCTAGAAGGAGGGGAAAGAGAAAGAGGTTACTATGATATACCAAAAAGTAAATAAAATAATAACAATTGAAAAAAAATAAACAAAAACCAGCAACCAAAAAAGCACAATACATTCAACTGCTTTTGCAGAGTATAACATGTATGATGTCAGTGATATGTCCAAAACAGTCTGACACTACTACCTCTGAAGCATTTTAAGCTGTCATTATGAATGAACCAACTTCATTCTTCTAGCCAAGATACCTGAGGCCTTCTGATAAATTTGGCCCTCTCCCAAGAAGTTCTACAGGACAGGATGTGAGCCAGCAAAGCATATGATACGTACAGTCTCTACAGAAAGCCTTACATACTAGGAACTAACTGCAGTGACTGCAGATCATACAAGTCCGTCCATCAACTTTAGAGAATGTTGCTTTAATTACAAAAACTCCTTCAAGACAACACAATCGTTTCATCTTTGTGGTGATAGCAGATAAAATTTTTACTGACTACCAGCGAATACAAACTGCAGAAGAGTAATCAGAAACTGATTTTCACAAGCTAGTGGTTATCACCTCTTCTGTTGATAATAATAATGAACAAAAGAAATGCTATTTCTCAGACATCTTGTTAACTCCAGGATTTTCTGTGTATAAGGAAAAAATGCACAGTTTGAGCTGCAACACACATTTTAAAATACGAAAGCCTCAAAAAATTCTGTAAAAATCCATTTTTACTTCAAAGTTTCATTTCTGAAGCAGCATGTACGAGTTAATTAATTATTACTGTACTGTTTTTTAATTATTTTTTATAAACTTACCATGGACAGTGGTGGTCCATTTTTAGTACACATCTGAAAAAGAGAAGAGGTGATCTCCAACAAATTAAACTAAAAAACGTATTTGCTTTCTAAGACGCATGCTTTCAGTTTCTAAAGGTTCTGGGGTTTGTGCTTCCATAAGGTAAAACCCTCACTGTATCTTCTCCCAGTTGTCCTAATTCACATCACATGTTCAAACTGCAGCAGACACCCTTTCAACCAAAAGGACCAAGTGAGACTCAATAGAGCTGTGAAGAGAGTCTCTTAAATTAACATTAAATTACTAAGCAACACTTCAACCATGTTATTTATAGTTGATTAAGCCACACTTATGTGCATGCTGAAAGAAAAATCCAAAGGATGCTTCAGAGTTGCACAGATAAGGTACACCAAACCCAGCATTTATTTCAACTAAGTCTAACTTAGGGCTGTTTTTTTGTTTGTACCTTTCCTCTTTGTTTACAGTAATTGAGGAAAAAACAGCACAGTGGGTAAACTCAATAGTCTCAATAGCGGTCATATGCCATTTTAATCCAGTTTTAGTTTAAGGACAGGTGACAGACATTTCAAGCAGACAGATATTTGCTGCACTTGCTACTAAATTTGATTTTAGCCAAAAGATGTGTATTTGGTTCTTTAGCTAATTAGATTTCCTCAAGCTCAGCTATACAAAGCTTTGCTCACATCCTTCAGTCTTCAGTGCCCTTACAGGCTTCTCTGATGACTCAGAATGAGTTTAGGGAATAACACTGGTATCTTTTAAATGGCAAAGATGCAATTCCACTGCCACTTCTTCAGATAAAGGATTTTAGCATTATTAGTAGCACACATCTGTTTCAAAGCTGCAGAGGCAAGATACAATAGAAGAGCTCTATATTAAGCATGTGCTTGGATCTTAGACTTGTCCTTCTTTACTTTCAATTGCTGATTTATTTTTACATAAGCATTTCTCTACAAAACTGTAAGCAGTTTTCCTAACAAATTCTGCCACTTTGGTCTATGGAGCTGCAACAGGAGGACATTTGCTTTCTTGAACTCCAGATACCAATTGTTCGAGAAGGGAGCAAAGAGAAAAATCAGGTGTTAGGCAAGGGCTGAAACACTGAAAAATGAACATACTGAAGTGATGATCTGCGAGAAAATCCATCGTTTTAGATTCAGAAACTTACATGTCACATGCAGAACAGTGGTGGCAGCGGTCAGGTTTGATCAGCTGGCATCGATCACAGTATCTGATGGCTGCATTCAGGTGGCATGGGACAAATTGTTAGAACTAACTTAATTTTAAGAAGTTTTTCCATCTTAACATGTACTGAACCTGAAAAGCTCTCTTCCCACCCCATCACTCCTGTTTTCACAGACCTTCATGGACGTACTCACACAACATATACTTTTCAGTTTTTTAAAGAAACATAAGAAAGTGTTTCAAGCACTTGTCTATGAATGTATTACAAGAATCCACTTCCATTTACTCTTAGGCTCCTCAGTCTTTCCATCCTTCATCCTCATTTTCTGGCAATGATCCCCCCCCAGCATCTCTCATTTTCCTTCACCTCAGAGTACTTAACCATCTCAACATGAAATTACAATCTTTCAGTAGGCCAGCTTTCAGCATTAGCCTTTTCTATCCTCTCCAGCAAACAGGATGTAGCAGACTGCTCAGCAAATTAGCTCTCTCATCTTTCCTGGGTATTTTTAAACAAAGCTTCAATCTCTTCTCAATGGAAATAAGACATCAGTATAAGCAGTTTGAAAGTAGGAGGAAAGCTAACATCTACAGCTGAGCAGAACTGCTAAGAACTGGCAGCAGCTTCCTGGACCACTTCAGGAAAAGGGATTCCCTCAAAGGGAGGCTTGTATTTAAAAAAATAAATAAAAAAAAAATCCAAGTATCCTTAGACTATACTTGAAAATTCACAGTAAACTTCAGTAACAGCATCCTGGGTGTTTCATGCAGACCACTACAACATTTCCCATTTCAAGAAAGAGAAATAGGTATTTTTAAAAATACATATATGCATAAGACAACAGTTTCATATATAAATTGGAATGTTTATATATACACACACACACGTACACACATTAAAGTTCTGTACTGAATCATAGGTTAGAGTGAAATAATATTTATTTCTTATTAAATTCTAGCCTTAACTAAGAAGTTTCTCTACCTATGGAATTGATAAAGCTCAGAAAAAGAAAGAGTGATACAAATGATTGTAAAATTGAGCATAAAGTCCAATTTTCACCTAAGTGTATTTTTTTGTTGTGGTTATATTTTGTAGCCAGAGTTGGAGATAAATGTTTTCATCTGACTTCTTATTACAAGAGGCGTTTTGGTTTTTTTTTTCCTTTTTCTCTTTTTCTGAAAGAACTATTCCAAGTACTGGTTATGGCTGCATGTTGAAAAAGGGCTCCAGTTTTCCATGGTGAAAAAAAGAAAACCAACCAACCAACCAGCCACAAGCTCATGGTCTCTGCAAAAGGTGCTTGACATTGTCCATTGGCTGACATTAAACAAATCTCACTGCATTAAACTAGCAACTCCAGGAGCACAAAATTACACCTCACCTCTTGATGCTGTTGTCGTATAGATAGGCAAGTCTTTAGCAGCTCTTCTCAAAATCTCCTGCTGGGACTCTGGTCTCTCTTCCTTTTCATACTGTTCTTTATCAGCTTTTGACAAGCAGAACTGGGAGTAAAAAGATGGGGATAAAAGGATGAGAGTAATCACAACTTTGTGTTCTGCTCACACTCCAGGGAAGAGACTCTGTGTTTTAACCTCTTTGTGATCCCGGCCCTCATCCTTCTCCTCTGGATACCACAGAAGATCCTCCAAATTGTCTGTTGTGTTACCTATTGCATTTTCCCTTCAACACAAAAAACCTAGGGACGTTTTAAGAAAGTGCATCCTTTAACTCCTGATGAGTATAAATTCAACTCATTCACGTCAAGAAAAATGTTTAACAAACAGTCCCTTGCTGTGACTGCAAGTTCTTATATCCCATGCTCTCTCTCTGACTTACAAGAAGCAGAGGGACAGATAAGCCAGAGAAAATAGCAGTAGGGGAAGGCATTTTTCATGGCTTCCGCAAAGAAACCAAGAGAGTTTAAATGGAATCTTGACTTGGGAGCAGTCAGTATTGAAATCAGCTTTAGCAAAGCCTGTACACTTTCACAGAGTTACAGGTCTGAGTACAGTATGAAGACCACTGCTGTTGAAGCCTTACAATGTTACCAGTATCACCTGGAGAGCTTTTACTCACTTGTGAAGCATTTACTTCCATATCTACTGAAATGACGAGCTCTACTGTTAAGCCTCACAAAACCCAGTGTGCTGGCAAGTCCCTGTGGAGCTGAGGCCGAACCCAAAATTTCTTCTGGCATTTTCTCTTCCAAAGCACTTTTAAACTCCGAGCTTTCCACAAGGACAAGAAACCTTTTTATGAGCACACAAACCACGTATTCACAGTAGTGAGTGGAAAATGCTGTGTGTGCAATTGGAGCAAAAACTGGCTTAGTGTGGCTTAATGTGACCGTGTTTTCCTACCAAAAATATGTATATGACTGGTTCACATAGATTTTTGTCTTGTCTCTTCTTGCCTTGTATACTTTTTCTTTTTGGAACAGAGTTGGTTGGCAGGCAACTTGACTTATAGAAAGAGGAAGCAGTTAAGACATGGCTACAATTTCTCAGTTTTATTTCCCAATCCATAATGCAAATAAGTTGCTTGACATCCCACAGAATTTAGTTAATCTTCTGTTACATACCATGGCACTCCAGTTATTGAGTGCCCATTCATCATGCAATGGTGAGACATGAAGCACTGCCTCCTTTTCAATAATCAAGAACTGGAATCAATCTATGCAAAGAATGAAACTGAAGCTTAACACTTCAGTCATTCTCAAGAGTTTAGACTTCTTTTTTTAATAACCACCCCTAAACTAAAAGACTGGGGATTTACTGAAACATGGAAACTGGAGATGCTCTCATTAAACACATAAGACAGATGCAAAGCAACATGCCTTTCTCCCTATTGCTTCTTATGTCTGCTAGTGTCCCAAACAGCTGTCTCTATGAGCCATGATCAAGTAGAGGCTGCATTAAGTATGAAATACTACTTCTAGATCACATTTCTATGGTAAGTCATTAACGTGCAGAAAAGGAACTAACCCATAAGACTTAAAACTTCATTAGTTTTTTTTCCAATTAACATCAGAGTATTACTCCTAATAATCCCAAATAAAGATCCTGGTTTTCTGAAAAGCTGTATTTCTGTTCTAATTTCAAAAATTAATAGGGCCATGAGACCACAGGCTTGCTGGACAATGGCAGGAAATGTATGTTCAAAGACATCAGAAGTTGTCTATTACCACACAGCTAACAGAATTTCCAATGTGGTTCCAGTAGTTCTTACTGAAAACAAAAAGAGCCCCTTTGTTTCCTTCCTCTTTCTGGATCTAATAATGTGAATTGTTCTTTCTTCCAACAAACATCCAGGGATTACACCAGGACAACAGCAGCTGCAGAATCTCTTTTTAGTTCAACAGTATGATCACAGGATGCTGTTTGTTTTGCAAGAATAGCTAATTTAAATGACTGAAATACATACGTTCATACTCATACAATGGGGAGATTCTGAAGTCTGGTTTTAAATAAAGCCAGCAGAAATTACTCATTGACACACAAACAGAAGGGACTTTCCCGCAGAGAGAAGAAAGTGTGCTTCCTGAGTTGCCTTTTTTTTTTTTTTCCATAGAAGAAAATTGTATTAATCTGATCTATGCTTACATGTAAGATAGGAAATATTCATTACATGCCACATGCCCAAAATATCCTTTCACCTCAACGAATATCAAAAGCTTCCTTCAGTGTTAGTGCAACAACAGTGTAAGCACTGTCAGAAAATGATTTCTTCTACTATAGAACCAAGGCAGATAGCAAAATTTACCAGGTAGCTTTTAGACACAGCTCAAGTTCACACAGCTTTACAAAAGTGGGAGCTGCAACCACACAGCCAACCTGCTGAACATCAGCCTGCAGATCTGCCCCACGCAAAGCTAATCGCCCTGTAGATGACTGCCTTTGAACTTCTAGGTTTAATTGTCCAGCACTGTTCCTTCTGCTCAGCTAAGCAGCAGAATAGTTTTTATCTTCTTCCCCTCCCCCCCACTTTACATTTTGCCGCTTTCTAAGATACAGACCTCTAAGACATAATTAAGAACTGCAGAGCAGTGTTTACTCTTCGAAGGAAATGTGGTTTTAACTCTTTGCAAAAATGTTTAAGGCTGGCATAAGCGAAATCAGCCTTGCCAAAAATAGAATAAAAATGCAATCCCCACAGAGCAACCAGCATCTCAGTTTACCCAGTTTAAAAGGTTTCTAAAGCCAAGGGAAGCATTTCAAATTTGGTGCCAGCATTTAAACCCTACAGATGCATGCCTTAGCGAAAGTAGAAACAAGGTAATTAATTTTAGGCTTAAAACAATTAATACTGCTCTTTTCCAAAACAAAACTTAAATCCACCATGCGTTCTTTTGCAATTACTGTAAGGCTCCTTTATGTACTCAACTGTCACTAAATCTCAACTCCTGACTTACTGCTCAGTGGTTCAGTCCCCCAGATCATGAATATACATTGCATTATGACATTTTTCTAGTCCAAAGTTCAAAACTAAGAAAAAAAAAAAACAACCACAAAAAAGCAGTCATTGGATTTTTCCATAATTAAAATGTCAAACTACTTCATAGCAAAGCATTGCAGCCCCAAATAAACCTTATCTTACTGCTTCAGCACATACAAATGACTGTCAAATTTGTGACGTATTAAACATCTATTCTAAGGAAATGCCATTATACAAAGCTCAGTTTTTTTAACAGTAATTTGATGATTTTCATTCATGATTTGCTGTCAAGCTGTTCCATTTCAGATAATGAGAAGGGAAAGGTGAATCATGCATTAAACCGCAAACATCACTGAAAACAGTTTATCTACTTATAAAAAAAGCATTGACATTTTTCCAACGTCAGATTTACCTCATTGGAGGGGGATGCAGGAGATGTGAAAATTGTCTTCCCATAGGACCATACAAACATGACAAATGACAGATGGAAAATCACAAGGTACACAACTGCAATAAAATACAAATAAAATTTTGGTGAATATAGCTGAAGATAGCAAGAGATAAACCCTCTGATTTTTGCTGAGGGCTACAGAATGACATTGTATGTATGATATTGAATCACCTGGTGAGATTAAGTTATATTAAACCCTTTTGCCTGAATAAACTTCACTCTCAAGGAGCACCCACTCAAAAAACAAGCAAACAACAAAACCCACCAAAACCACAGAAAACTCCAACCCGCACACCACATCAAATCATCAAATAAGATGCAGCCGTTCCTCGAGGAAATGCTGTTTTTAATCTGAGATACTCAAAGAGATATGAAGAGGCAAAAACAAAACAAAAACAAACAAAATTGAATGCAGTTTCACCTTGTAACCTTTTTAGGCAAGTATGCTACAATTCTGTTGTAAGACTACAGTAAAGAGATGTACTTTTAACAGAAACAGCATGGCACTGTGCCATCGTAGAAGGCACTGCTCTTCAATGAGAGTAAAAGCCCCAAACCAAGCAGGGAGAAAACTCCACTCAGAGCTTGCTGTGAGCTAAAATTGTCTGGAAATCTTATTTCAAATCATCAGAGGCGTGGACACTGTAAGAATCCCACTATTACAGTCACAGTAGTACCAAAATGGAGACGGCTTTAGTACGGAGCCCCGACAATTTCTGAATGAGTCTATATCATACAGCTGCCTTAAACACCAAAGACCTTGTGACCCAGGAAGGTTCTTCCAATCTCATTTCCTTTAAAAGTTTATTTTACCACTTGAACAGGAAACAGCAAGCCTTAGAAAAGAAACCATACCAAATATTTACTTAATCTTCACTTTTTCAGTTGCAGGAAGAAGGAAACTTGACCTGCTTTCCTGTGCAGATACACAGAGTCTTTAAGAAGCCACATTACATCCTTAATGGATTGCAGAACAGACACTTAACCCTAAAAAACTTCCATAAGCTCAAAAAAAAAAAAAAAAAAAAAAAAAAAAAAAGTATATATACAGTCACAAAAGACAGAGCCTTAATTTATCATTTTTTTCCAAGATTGTCACTGGTCATTACAATAAAAAGAAAAAAAGCAAAACAGAACACCACCACCAAAAATAGCAGTTCTGCTTCCTTCAGACAATTCTGCTCTTTACCTTCACTACTGACTCCTCCAATTTTAGAGACAGACTTGGCAAATTTTCAACTGTGGAACTCAATGAAGATTAAGAATTTTTCTAGGACTATCCTGAAGTTGTCACTGGAATTCTATTTCCAATAGGAGACAACTCATGTTTGGCTGTACTAGGAACTACATAATTAAAAATGATGCTCTATGTGCTATACACACTCAATGTGGGTAAGCAATTTAAAAATGTGAGATAACTAGAAAAGAGAAGACTTCAAATCTCAGTGAGAACAGCTGCACAAATCAAAGCTTTGGGGAGGAAAAAAAAAAAAAAAAAAAAAGGGGTGAGAAGAGCTGAATAGAAAAGAGGGGAAGGCACAGCAAAGTTTCATTCTGTCCATAAAAATCAATCCCAGAATCCAAGTTCTTTTGAAGGTTTATTTTTAGTGCATGCAATACTCCATAAACAGCAGAACCTTGAAGTCACAGGTTGTAAATATGCCAATAACAAGGGCACAAATCAGTGGCAATGCAACCAACGTTTACCAGAAAGAGGCAGCTGTTAAAGGACTCCTGTACTCTTGCAATAACCAAGAGCTTGCAACCTGGCACTGTCATTACGTGCAAAGACAAGCAGGCAAAGTGGGGCACCACGCACCGAGGAGTACACGCCTTCAGCGGGCAGTCCGTACTGGCCTTGCACTGAGTCAACTCTGGTTTCTTTTCCTACTTCCATGCCACCATTCCTACCATAGTCACAAATAAGTGTTCTGCCAGTGCTTCCTGAGAAATGAGTTTGTGCAAAGATTGTTTTTTGATGGACAATCTGCCCACCCTTTGGATAGCAGTACCCCCTCTGAGACGACTCCATGAAGCCTCCTGCATCAGTTCCAAATACAATTCCTGGCTTCATTCCCATTCAGTTCATTTTCTTGTAATTGCAAGACAGATTAAAAAAACCCCATCAAATAACTCAAACCAAATCTGCCAGTTTAGCTAGATTCAAGAGTCCTGAAACAGCACTGGCTAGGGAATCCAAGATTCTTGATTCTAGGCTATGACCAAATTAAACAGCTTTCTTCTGAAGGCACTGACATGTATCAGACCATAGTTTAAGCCCTCGGGAAGACAATGTCATAAGATATCCTCCGAAGTCATGCTAAGCCCTCCTAAGATTTACTCCTAACAATTTTTTCTTAATCTTATTCTTAACACCATTTTAAAGGCAGTCACGTTTTAGAGCTAATAATACTTAACAGAACCAAATTACATTGGTAAGAGAGACTGAGGGTTGACTTTATTCCCCTACCCTAATGGACATAAATCTACAGAAGAATACGAAAACGAAAGGACAGGGAAACAATTAGCCTTAATGGGGTGAAGAAATCACCAGTAATTGAATTACAAGTTGTAATTAAAATGGTAGTAAGAAGATTTGAACACAGCACACCGGAAAACATATTTGCTAAGATGCATATCATTAATCTATATTGCAATGTTAGTGGTACTTTGGCCATCTGACTCTTCAACATTGTTTCCTGGCTACTGGAAGTTGTCTTTTAAGAACTTGATAAAGCTTATGAGAAGTCTCATTTCAGATGAAAAACAATTTTACATCTCATTTTAAAGATGCATCTCTGTTGTAAAGAAATTCATGCATGCAGGTTACCTGTGACATGCTACAGAACTGAAGGTGCAAAAAGCATGCAAGTGACAGCTTTCAAAAGCTTAAGAAGCACGTTTCACAGATACCACCTCTCTCATTAATTAATCAAGTATTTTTCTTCTCTGGTAGATTTGATCAGGCAGGCATTGCACTTGAATTAAAGCCAGAGATCCAGCTACACTACATCGATGTCACTGCTCTACCACACTTTAACAGAAAAACAGCCCTTGCACTTCTGAAAGAAACTAGAAAGTAAGACTTCACTTCTGGTTAAACTAGAAAGTAAAAGCACAGCAGCCATCTGCAGGATCCTTTGCAGTTTTAATGAAGCCCAGCTGTGCTTTGTGATAAAAAAAAAAAACAGGCTGACACTGCTCCTGTCTTAAAAAGCTTACAGTTTATTTTGGAGGTTTTCCCATTCTTTCACCTCCTCTTTAGAAGATAAAAGCAGACAGACTGCAGCAGGGTTACTCTGCAGTTTTCTCCTGGGTGCTTCCCTCCAGGAAGTGAACTGACGGGTTACTTTCAAGTTCCACGCTTTTTTGCAAAAATATGTAAAGAGCCAGAGCCTCTTCTGTAGGGTTGAGTGGTCTCAGCTTTGAGGACAGCCTTTTCTGGGTAAATCTTACTACAAGACCATGACAACCACTCGTGTTCCCTCACAAGCTGAAATGAATTTCCAAACATCCCAATCATTTGTGCTTCTACACAAAGGAAAAAAGGAAACACAAAGGAAAAAAAAAAGCCTAACGTTTTATAAAAGTGCACAGAACTTCTGCAATTGCATGATTCTTCAGCCCAGTTTCTGTCCACAACTGAAAGAACTGGCAAAACAAGAATGCTAGAATTTTTCTGATCAGTTTGAATCTCTGTAAATATACTCACTGCCACACACGCTTGCTGAAGACAATACTAAGTGTTAAGCAAAGTTTGTCAAAACAAGGCCTTAACCGCTTTGCCTGGAAATGAAAAATACTGTGCAGATATCTTTGAAGTAGCTGAGACTTTGCACAGCTCTAACCAGTCCTGAGGAATGGTGTTCTGAGGAATTTGGTAAGCTGTTGGAAAACAGCCAACAGTAGAACAATTCTTCAAGTTATGGGATTCAGGGAGGACAGTAAGGTGAGCGACAGCAAGAAGAGTGGTCAGGCACCGGAATGGGCTGCTCAGATGGTGGCTGAGTCACCATTCCTGGAGGCATTCAAGAAACATTCAGGCACGGAACTACGGGACGTGGTTTAGCGGGGACATATTGGTGGAATGCAGACGGTCAGACTGGATGATCTTGGAGGTCTTTTCCAACCTTGGTGATTCTATGAACACACATCATCCTTTCAGGAATAAGCACACAACTGACTGCTGCAGTTCCTTCTTTCTTCTGTTCTCAGAAGGTACGCATTTAAAAATATTTGCACACTTAAATCATAATGCTCACAGGTCTTGTCATCACACCATGCGTGTGGTACAACAAGCTCAATATACTCATCCTCATAATATTTACCTTGTTTCTTAGCAATAAGCTACTTAACACTGAGAGCTTACGCATCAAGCACATTTAAATTCCACATCCCTTATAACTTGCATACAACAGAACTACCCATAACAAAAATAATTAAAAAGCATTACCTTTTTCTGCAGTTGAAGAAATAGTAACTGGAAGAGAAAAAAAAAGATACAAGGTAAGTAAATTTGTACTGAACAAATAATTTGGTTAGAAGTGAGATACACAAGATGCTCACTTGTTCCAAAGCATATTTCAGGTGTTAATACCTCCATACACACTTCTGAGTAAAACAGGATTCCTCCTGCCACCCTCTAAGGCTTGGTGAGTCATAGAATAGCTGAAGAGATCCAGCTCCCTGCTCTAACCATCTGAGGACACTCCTTTCCAGAGAATTAGAACATAATTTATACAGGCTACCCTTTGGACATGTATCCAGCACGTTTTCTGAAGCATACTGGGAACCAGGCCAACAGGTATACAGCCAGAAAGAACAAAATGAGATAAATGAAGTTCTGACAGAAGTCCCTGTGAAACTATGAGTTGCGTGTAATTCTAAGTTTATTTCCACCACTCCTCTCTTCCCTTGTCACGAGCTGTTTGACTTTTTCCTTTTAACCTGGACTCCTAAGGCACAGTTAGAAACTCTCTACTTCCTTGTCTTCTGCAACTTCATCTCTTTTTATCCCAACAGCAAATTCTGCTGTTGAAATCTGCCTTGGGTACTACCTGGCCGGTACATTCTCCTGCACCCACAGTTCTCCAAAACCTCAAAAGCTCATTGTTGAGTAAGATGCTGGTCAGAGAGCAGCTGTACTCATTGGAACGCTGTGCACCATGCGCCTTGCTGAGTCTCTTCCCTAGACACTGAATTCCTGAAATTCAATGAGGAAGGGATTCTTTCCTGACATCCGGTACGGAAAATTTAAGCTTCTGGTCACCAACATGAGCAAACGGTCAGCGCACACCTGAACCGCTGCCATCCACCTGCTCCACGTGGCCTCCTTTCTCTCAGCACTGACATTCGTACAGTCTTTACTCTGTGTGTCAGCTCAACAGAGCTTTTCCCTGATGCTCACTACAGACAAAAATCCACAGGGCTTCAGGATGCACTGCAGACTTCAGAGCTACTCTGGTCACAGAGACAGTATGCGTCTTGCTTACCTGTAGGTATCTATGGCAAAGGGGCCTGCAGCCATATTACACAACTGTAATTCTTTTCATAGTCACAGACATACTGAGGTGATACATCAATGCACAGGGTGAGCCCTGTTTGTTGAGATGTTAGTGATTTTTTTTCCCCACTCCTTAAAGTACACTGTCTCATCTATCCATGGGAGCCTTTCTCTTCAACTAAAGAAGGATAACCTTAAAGAACAGCATAATTTCACATTGGTTAGTACATTTTGATGTGCACAGTTGCACAATCTCCTCTTGTGTTTCTGTCTAAAAGTAGGACACGACTCGCACAGAAAAACCCACCTGAAACACACATACCTACAAAGTATGTACATGCATATAAGAACAAGTCCAACTGCATCATGAAAAGTTCAAGTACTGCTCCACTGTATCATACAGACCTCAAGTTATACTCAGAGTAAATCCTGTGTTTTGGGTTGAAATTTTGCTAAAGTGTTATTTCTCCAGTTCTGCATTAGCATTAAAGTTTTTAAACAACACAAATATAAAAACCATTAGAAAGGAGAAAGTTAAAACAACCTTGCTACTCAGAGTTGTTTGCTTAACTAAAAAAAATAAATTAACAACAGTACTAAAAAGTACATTACAGCAAGCTTTGTCTTTGGCTCCTGATGTATTTTAACATCTTGCTCACAGCTGGACAAACATGCATTTCCTTAGACAAGAAATATAAAAAAGTTCTTAATTATTCTCTAATGGGTTGTGAGAACAGTGTTATCTATAAAAACAGATTCATTTCTTCCTAGGTAATTCCGGTTAAAGCATTCCATAATCTGTTAACCTCATTTCAGCTCTCAGTACAGAACAAAATGCTGAGCCAAATTTGATGCTTAAGGACTTAAAGTACTGAACAGCCTTTACACACAGAGAGAAGCTTAAGATCTTATCACTTGTGAGACTTCATTTAAAAAAACCCTCTAAATAAACTTCATAAAAATTAATCATGGCTTTAAGGAACCCAGAAGATAATTTTCTCATACTTATATTGGTCCCTTAGGAAAACAGTTGTAGTTTGGCCAACTCCTGCAGTTTGAGGTAAAAGCGAACCCTAAAACACTTGTGATTTTCATTCTATCCTATCATCCTTAAGTTAAATAAAAATAAGACAGCTAGTTCTCTCTTGCCTCAGAAGTTATAAGATTCTGCTACTATTCCTTGCATGGCTTTTATTCCTGCTATCAGATGAACTCAATGAAGAGCAATCCAAGCATTTGTACAAAGTCACGCAGCAAACAAAAATCATCACATAAAGACCCTGTGAAACTACTCCAGTTAAACCTCCCTTTAAATAAGTTAATATTTAATCTTTACATAAAAAAGAGCTGTAAGCGTTTGTTAGGCTGGCAATGTAACAAGCAGCTTTATGCCACCAAGAAATCAATTTCAGCTTTTGAACTCGATTAAGGAAGAAAACTCAACACAGCACTACCATCGTATCCTACCATCCTTGGCTTGCAGCTTCAGTTACAAGCTCACCTCCCTGGTTTTGGGTTTCTCCTCTGCTGCTTCTGAGTATTTAAACCTTGCTGTTGGTCTCCATTGAAATTTAAATCAATTTCAACTGTAAACAATTCTGAAGCACATTTTTTGTTTGGGAATTTGGATGGGAAAAATGAAGCAGTGCTGCCTTTTTGCTTATTGATTCTTTTCTTGAACAAAATGAGCACTGCATATGATTTACACATTACCCTCAGGATACAACAGCACTGTTTATTACGTTAGGTGCATTAAAACAAGTTAATGCCTTCAGCAAACAAACCAGTCCCTATTTCAGAAATGTAAGTGCTGCAAATCAGCTTTTCTTTTTTGAGGATTTCAAAATATATACCCGTGTCAGTCTACTGCTTAGCTATAAAAGAAAATCGAGAGCAAAAGTATTCTTAGGATTGGCTTTTCAGGTTTCTGATTCCTAGAGAAGCCTTAAAGAGTTCCAGCAAGATACTGCTAGGGAAAGATAAAAATATGATTAGGCAGTGAAGGCTGCAGCTCACATAGCTGCAAAGCTGAACAGCACACACTCATAAGCACACTGAGCAGCCTTTAATTCCAAAGGATTCAGCATCTCTGTGTTACAGCTCTGTGCAGGCCTGTGAGGAATGAGTCCCACCTGTCTGCTGCAGCGCAGAGCTGCCCTTGGTTATCTCAGATCTTCCCTAATTGCCCTCACTAAGGCTCAGGACAGTCTGCCTGTGAGGAAAAGGATGCTGGCCTACACAGATCCCTGGGCTGTTGCAAGCTGTCTGAGGATAGACAGCCTAATGCGTTGCTCCTGCAGCACTGGCAGCTTACACATTGCAGCTCTCCATGCTGCAGGTCGCTGCAATAAGCAACATGCAAAACTGAGCATTCTGTGTAGAAAAACGACTTGCGTACTAACTCCCAAACACACAACTCAGCCTTTGAATAAGCTGTATTAAAATGTACTCTGTAACTTGGTCAACATGAGAGACCAACAACAGTTCCAGGTTTGACTTTAGCATAGGAAAAAGTTGCTTAAGTTTCAATTTAGATGTTGAGTATCACCCTTAGCAGTGAAGACACCTCTTCCTTCAGTTCTCTCTTATGCCTCGTGTGGCTTTGCACTGCTGCCTGTTATCTTCCATCTCACCTACGTCACATGAATCACAGAGGCAGAAGCCTACAGAATATCAGAGGAAACAATCTGCAGACATAGGGATGTTATAAATGGTATCATAAATGGCACTGGAGGAAGATGCCATTTGCCAGAAGGATTCTTCGGAGAAGTTTTTAAGGAAACCTACCAAAGTAAGCTAAAAGAAAACACGTTTGCTCTCAACCTTGAAGGAAAGCTGAACAGCAAAAAATCCATCCACAAAACACACATCACATATCCATACTTCCTAAAACGTATTGTCTAATCCAAGCCACTCTTCGAGAGCCAGGTGTGTGATTTCCAGACCACAAAATCCAACAGCAGAAGTAGAGAAAAGGAAAGACTGATCTTGCTACTGTATACAGCTGTGCTGTGCGCCCTTCCTCTCTGCACAGTGGCTCCTGGAAGAAGTTATAGTTGGGGTATCACAGCCTCTCCAAGACTCTCAAAGAGTAACTTCACGTTTTGGCTGACTTTCCCTGTGGACAGAATAAAGTGCTAAACGTGCAACTGCATTCCTTCACTAGAGGACTTACCAAACAGAAACTTCCCTGAGGCATTACCATGCCTGCAAAGGCAAGCACCATTTACGTTATCTCATTTTGTGCTTCTTCAGAGAAGGGTATTTAATTGGAAGTACAACTTGGATTTATAGTCACATAATTCCTGTTTGCAAATGCAGACCTTCCTCATTCAAAAGAATATGGCAGAAATATCACTTACTGAGGTAACCAGGGCAGATGATGAGTCAATTTCCTAGAATAAACACACCTGCATCACAGACCCGAGGGCAGTGGCACAGAATGAGGACTGTATCACCTCTACACTTCTCCCAAAGCTCCGTGACCTTCCCACACCGAGCTCTTCCTTATTTTCTGATAGGCAGGCGCCCAGCAGCGTGTTTCTCCCTCAGCAGCAGGGAGTTGTTTTTAGACAAATGATTCAAGACAACTGAGTTGACAGCACCACGTGGCCAAAAGCCAGCACAATAAAACACTGCCAGGTCCCTGCTGGAAGGCTGTGGGGGCCAGGAGCTGCATTACACGTCTTGCCACCAGCTGGAACAAACAATCTCTGAGTAAGTTTGGGTCACAAGGACCTAGCCCTCTTTTAGCTTCACACACTGCTAGACTGATTTTTAAAGAAAGCAAATAAACAAACAAACAAACCTCAGGATCTCCAGCTCTAGGACACATGTCCTCCACAACAACTGCCAAATCATTCATTTATTTAACCCACCGTGTGCCTGCACAAGGGCAGCATGGGCGTACCAGACCCAGCTCTAAGGCAGCACTCATCTCTGGGGTGCAACACATGCTGGACATCTCTGCTGCAGGGATGTAAGAAGTTTCACCTTCCTGCACGCAGGCTGATCTGGTGCAGGCTCTTGCCAGCATCACTGCCACCAAATTTAGTGTGTTTGTGACGTTTATTGCTACAGAACTCGAAGAATACTCACAGGGAGAGATAAGATGTGGTAATATTTCAAACATGGCAGTATGAGATACACTGCAGACCTCTTTTGTTATTTGCTATCACTCACAGCTACAGTTGGTTGTATGGTTAAGAAAATATTAAGACAATTCTTTAACTACAGCAATTAATTTAGGGAGGACAGAGGCTTGCAGCCCAGGAAACATTTTCTTATCACAAAAGATAATAATGGCTTTTATTATTATTTATGCAAGGCCTTTTTCAGCTTCAGTGCAGAGTGCACATGCATCAATACAAGTGGGGCTACAGCAGAAATTGGTATAATTGATACAAAATACTCCTTGGGTACCAAGTTACACTTAGCAATGAATTAAGCTTTGACAACTGAAAAGATTTCTCCTGCACATGTTGGGAACAGCAAATTCTGTGCTCCCAATGTCACAGCTCAAGAACACAGTCAGACAGGCAGCCAACTTCTGGAAATCAACAGCATCCTATCCATGACCCCTTGTTTCTGCCTCTACAAAATACTCTTATCATTTATACCAAGGGTCTCATAATGGCTCTTACTGAGAGCGTTTAAATATTTTACATGACTTCAAAGTTTGAGGTTACACTTGGTTGGCACGTAGGAAGATGTGTCAGTAAGTCTTAAGCTCACGGCCCCACGCTCATGGCCACGCCAGGAATCAATGAGACACAGCACTGTGAGCTGCAGCAGCCTGAGTAACTCCGGGCCTTTTCTGGAAACTGCATCCAACATTAACATCAGGCTGCAGCAACATACCAGGTTTGTTGTCTCCAAAAAGCCCTATTCTCTGAAAAGCTCTATTCACTTCTGATTTACCATAATTGCCCAAAGAAACCCAATGCAACTTGATTTTCTTCAGCTATTTAATCACCAGTGCCACTGCTCATTCTATTTGCATTTTGATTGATTTTAAACCTCAGCGTTACTTCAGCACAGTTTTCTTAGCTACTTGGTAGAATAATTGGATTTTCTTCATTCAGATTTTTCCTCCAAAATAAACCCCACTTTATCATAACAATAACAGCTTTCTTGCCCAGCAGTTTGGAAGCGATGCATTAAGTTGTTCTCAATATTGCCTTCAAGCTACTATATAAAGCCAAAAGAAAAGCCTAGTTTCTTCTTCAAGACAAAGAAAGCTGTTAGCTGCACAAGGCAGTCCGATGTGCTCCTTCTGACTCAAAGGAAATGGGTGAAAACATGGGAAGTTTCACCTTTCCATGTTTTCACCCTGAGCTGATGTCCTCAGAACAAATTAATTACACTTACAATTGAAGGAGGGGTACTGAGACTCCGGCCAAATCAAGCTCACTGTAAAACTACACTCGAATATTTGTGTATTTATAAAAAGGCCTTCACACCCTGCAGTAACCCCTCTTGGCTCTGTGGTTAAGGAGCACAGGGGGATTGGACTCGATCTCCTCAGGTCCTTTCCAACCCCTGCATCCGGTGAATCTGTGAGGACACTTGCAAGAGATTTGAGACACAAATGAGAGCATCAGCTACTGCAGGCAGAGCACGGCAGCTGGTGTTGGGCTGCTGTCCTCCACATGAGTTGCTCTGCAGGTAATACTAGAAACCATCACTACATTTAAAGTAAACAATATAGCCCAACGACATACCATTTGTTTTCTGAAAAGATTTTTTCAAGTAGGGTAATAATTTCTGTTTGGAAAAAAAGGCCCAAAAGTACTCTTTGTGGCTGTAATCACCAGTCCCTACGCCTGCTGAGTGCTTTATGGTTCAGGCTTTTACTAGTAAATCCATTTACTTCCAGTCTAGTTCTCAGAAAATAGAGAAACTGATTTTATTTAACTGTTCCAAACAACTTCTGAGGCATTATCAAAAGTGTGCAGAAGGATCAGCCAGCAGGGAGTGCAAACTCCAGGCACAGCTGCTGCAACCTTCAGACACAGTCACCAAGTGGCAAAAGAACCGTGGGCTGACTGTAGGCCTCTGCTTTGTTGGCAAGATATCCATCCATCTCTGCATTTGGCTTCAAGTTCTTCCAAAATCGACTGCCTCCTTACTTCATTTCTGGCCCTGCAGCCAATCTTTCTACTAACATCAGGATAAAAACTCATTGCAAAACTCTGTGGTTAAAAATCTCTTTGTAAATCTCATCAAAAAGCATTCAGCACTTAGTTTCTGAAAGAAAGATTTTGCTACTATCAGGTTCATCAAATAATGGGAGACATAAAACTATCCAGCAAGCAACCCACTCACACGCACTGTCACCGGATTCTTCTAATTAAGTTCAATCTTTTTTTAGTGCTGCTGGATAGGTCTGGTTGATCTTTGCTACTTGAGTTTAAATGTGGCTGTGTCTATGATGAAGAGAGCTCATTTTCTGCCAGCAACACATTAACAACATAGCTGTCATAACGTAGCCTTCACAAACTCCCATCAAGGTATCAGAAAGCCTCACTTGTAAGTCCATTAAACTTCTTCAAAGTTTTGCTGTGAAAAGCGCGTCATTTAAAATCACATCTACTAGTTGTGAGCAAAAGTTAATGATGTGAAAATCATTAGAACTTGGAAATCTTAATATTTATAGAATATTATTTTTATTATTCAAGTACTTAAAGAACAGATAAAAGTTCAAAGACAGTATGTGGTGACTTGAAGATTCTGTCCATGTACAGCTCATCAAGTTGGTTGATAACAAATGCTGTCACTTTTTAATGCTGGAGGCTTTGCTGCTTGTTCTAGCAAAACAAAATGTCACTCTCACTTCAACCTAAGGAAAGTTTAATTTTGAGATAAACCTTGACTGCAGCTTCTTCCTTACGTTCCTTTGGAAAAAAAACCAAAAACCAAAAAACAACAACAAAAAAAAAAGAAAGAAAAACAGTAATGCTCACAGAAATACAACAGAAGAAGCAAATGCTGAAAAGGAGAAAACACCCAGAACAACAGGACTGAAAGTTTTGTCCTGAGGACAAGATTTGTTTCCCCCCTCCCACCTCCCCTAGCAGATCTTATGTGACTGCTAGGCCACCTAGGAACATGAACAAAACAAGAGGCAGCACAAAGACTGCCAGAGCCATCACAGAGGGATTTATAGATCTTTTTGGAGTATCCAAACTACGGTTTGAAAGTCAGGAGGAAATACAAAGATACAAAAGAATAAAATCTCTTGCCCATACAGCCCTGTTTCAGTAAATATAGCTTAAAGCAAAAACAAACAAAAACACAAACAAAAAAGCCCCTCACACCTTCATCTCCTCATCTCTCCCCACCACCCCAAAAGGAAACAAACCACAAGCAACCAACACCTGCCTGCTGACCTCTCACCATGTTCTTGGAAAGCATTAACTCAGAGCTCAGAGCTCAGTTGCACTGCCACAGATCTAAAACAGCATGTGCCAAGCAAAGAAGCAGTGCTGCTGCTACACCTCAGAGACGCATTTAGGGCTCCCAGGGTAAAGCATTAGATGGAATAGCAGGACTGGCAAGCAGCCTAGCAAGAGGCAAGTGAGGAATTTGATGTATGCATCACTCCTATTAAGAAGACTGACTTCTGCTGCCATCCTTCTAGGACATCACATGAAGCGACGCAGCTGCAAGAGCATCTACATTTGCAAGTGAAGTACTGGAGAGTGGTGAATTAATAAGAAATGATGGCTGTAAAGAATAAGAAATTATTGCCTGTGTAATAATAATAATAATTAGATAAGAAAAGGATAATTAGATCAACCCCTCAAAGCTGTGGCTTCCCCAGCAGCTACACGGAAATGTGAACTGGGATGGGATCAGGAGGTGCAGCTGCTTGTCGGCAGACTGAGAGAAGTCATGCAGGGAGGAGAGCACTGTGGCACAGCAGGTGGGAGCCAAGGCACAGCTGCACACAGCTCATGCCCTGTATATGCCCCACAGCTCTCCCAGACCTCACTTTCTGCTTGCAGTCATGCCTTTCCTTCTCCCAACAGCTTCTTGGCAAAGTAGTCTCTCCAGTTGCTCTGCACGTTTGGGAAGATGGGAGAAACACGGGATCATTCCAAGTTTGAGAATGTCAATAGGAAAAGCCAAACAGAAGAGAGAAGATAAGCAATTGGCTCAATTGCTCTTTCTTTTGTTAAATGTCTAAATTATGAATTATTTAAAATGTTCAAGCCCATCCTCTGCACCAGTCACTGCATTATTCTAGCAGAGACCCATCCTGTAACACAGCCAGTAATATCCCTTTGTGCAACCAATAGGCTGAACTCGAGCTTTTTGTAAATTTTAATATTGAAAAAGAGAAAACCATGAAATTTAAGTTGTGCATTAAAATGATTAAAATATACACACACAAAATCTCTACAAAAAGCCTATGCTCAACTTGCTGTCTTTTCCAACTATTGTTAAGAAACAAACCAACTCCTCCCCAAAATTCCACGTTACTGACCAGATTTTTCAGATCAGAACAGAAGCCAAGCTCTGCCCAGGTACCATCTATTCCAGCACTGTGGAAATACACTTCACTTCTTTTTTAATCCAAATTTGACAGACATAAAAGCAATGACTGCTTGTCAAGAAGAGCAGCACAGTAATGGGTTCTCCACATGCAGGCTAAGAAGAGGCTGTGGCTGGGGCATTTAATGGCAGTTTAGACTTTAACACAGACAATCGTAAATCAGCTTACAAAGTAACTCTGTCTAGTTCACTTCAAACAAATCAAGTTTGTTCCTTTCAAGGTAACTTCACATTTCATCTAAATTATGTTTCCTTCTCGCTGCAGTGGTAGCTTGCCTAATTCCCACTGAATTATTACTTTCATCTCTAAATAAGAATTCAGCTCTCTGGAGACAGACATCAGAACACACAACCCAAAGAGCACAAATAAGAAAACCCGTGTGAAACCACACTTGATTGATCTGTAAATCACACGATCAAAATGGCTCAATGTTTCCCGTTTAATTCAGTGCTGCACCATTTATAGCATCAGAGGGAGAGCGTTACAGAAACTGCAGAGGCAAAGCATGCTGCTCTCATGATCAAGTGATCTTGTGAGCAAATTCTCTATGACAATCTAGTACCCATAACACAGTTTTAATAGTCAAAAGGGAACGCGAATGAGGAACAGATGAGCCGTTTGGTCTTTTGAAAGAAAGGATAAGCAGATGCTTGATATACTGCAGAGGAGGAACTTGATTTTTAGCATAGATAAGAAGAGAGAGAGGTTCCAACAGGAAGCATTGCACAGACTGGGGGTGGGGGAAAAGCAGTGGAAAGGTCTCTTTTCTTTCCTGGCACAGGAGAGGTGGAGTTAAGGACACCCCACAGAAAACAACTTGGCAACAGCACAGAAGGTGATATTAGGGAAGTGGCTTAAAGAGCAGATGTGCTTGTTGGGGCTGCACTGCTCCTCTTACACTCAGATCCATCCAGTACTGATTCAGCAGATGCAGGACAGCGCCCGTCATTACCTGTCAAATGCTCCTGCTAAACATCACACACTAACAAAATGGATGCTCCACATGGAATACTGTTTGTAACACTGGGAATGAAAACACATCTCCAACCAGCTATTGAGCAGTTGTAAGACTGTTCAATAAATACTTGGATCAACACAGATATATTGACTGGGTTAAAAAGGAACCCAACAAACCCTCAGCATTTACAGACACATGTTTAGACAGGCAACTGGGATTCCTCCCTTCCCCCTTTTTCACCTAAATCTTAAGTTCTCACTCTACCCCAGCCCTTTCAGTCTAAGAACAAAAACTTCATGGGCCACATCTAGATGAGCAGGAAATGGCCCAGTGAAGGTAGCGCTGACCTCAGCTACCGCAGGACAGTAACACATCACAGTTCCTGCACTGGCTCACATGGCTGTGCTCAGCTCCTTGCCTTCCTTAGAACCCTGCTCCAAAGCCGTTGCAGCCAATGGCCAATTTAGGCCAACTCTGGGAGCTCGGCGGAGATCTTGTGCCCCGTGGATAGCCGTACATTTCACCAGAACAGCTGATAGGTAGAGCAGACAGGCTGCACACTCACTGATAGGATGCTGCTTTTCCATCCAGCTCTCCGGCAGGCAAACCAACCCCAGACTGGCCTGCACACTGTGCTTCCTGACCAAACGGTGACCAGAGATCACAGAGTGATGCCAACTGCTGCAGAGCCGTAGGGAACACTTTAGCAAATAAAAGGGAAACGTTACACTGGGTGCAGGGCCTACTCACTGCAGAGGGGGCTAGGAGCAGGCAGGGTGCAGAACAGGCACAAGAGGAAAGGCAGAGACACAAGACAATTTCCCAAGAAACCAGGCTGAGCTACTGCTGCTGCTCTTGGAATGGTATTTTTGTTGTGCTGTTGTTTTTTTTTCTTCTCCAATAGGAGAATGCCAAGTGAGCAGATTTCATACCATATAAAGGGCATATGGCCATTGTCCCTATAAAGCAACAGCATGAAGAACCAAATAAGAAGGTTGATAATCTTTCTGCTCAAGCTAAGCATCTGGTTTTCCAACACACTTGTATCCAGCCTGAGCACCTCACCAGGAATTCTACTTATTCATAACAAGAGAAGAGGCTCTCACTTCAGATGACAACAGGCATGCTTGAGCCAAGGCACTACAACAGAACTAAGTGCGTCCATAGCAGTTTTTTTTATTCTTTGAAATTCACAGGGCACAAAAGCACTGTTAACTATTACTACTAATCTAATGTGCTCAATTAGTTAGCTATTAGTTAGCTCCTGAAGAAGAACCCTTTTCCAATGGGAATGGCTTTGCACACACCATACCAATGCTGTACCTGTGTGATGATCCCATTGCTGCTGTCAGAAATCAGGTTATTGAGCTGCTGTTTATACCACATCACTCTGCTTGTTAACTGCTGCATTAACATTTTTAGTAGAGATTTCTTCCAGAGGAAGCAGATGGAATTACCTGCCTTCTGTTTATGCAACAGATTCTTCAAGTGGGTGCATTACAACACATCACTGAGTGCTTCTCATGTGCTTAGGGGAAATCAGAGCTATTTTCCTCCTTAAAAGGGCTACTGCAGTCATTACAACAGTTAAGGAGTTAAATGTGCACCAGTAACACTAGATTATGAATTCCAAGTTACAAATTGCTGTTTGCCAAGATTCGAGACATATTAGACATTAAAAAAGCAACTAGATGTTAAGAACTAGACAAAATAATTTACTCTCACATCTATCAGAAATCACTGCCTTACAGACTTTGAGGTGTTCCAAGCACACAAACACGAACACAAGACTAGTATTTCATGAAACAAGCAGTTCTCCTTAGAACTCCACCCAGGAGAAGAGCCAGGATGACAACACACAATTTTAGCTATAGAAACAAAATGCTGCCTGTAACAAGTTGTTTATTTTTTTTTTTTTTTTTAAATAAAGCCAGCTAACACACCTTCATTGCAATCTGCAGGCAACTCAGCCAAAGTTAACATCTTTCTCTTTTTCTCTGTGCAGACTGTATTACTAAATTCTGCAAGCATTCTAGTTAAAAAAGGGGTACCTGTATGAAACAGCCTGACTTTACCACCAGCTTCTGCTGTGTAAATCAGAACAGTGACTTCTAATCAAGGTGTAGCCAGTTGGTATTTAAGCTGCTCACCTACAAAAGGGTTTGGAGAATGGTGGGATAGGCAATGAGAGGCAAGTCACCCAAAAGTGAAATGAGCCCCACGAGAAGAGCTCCAGCCATGCTGAGCATGACCTTCTGAGGGGATGTGGTAAGCAGAAAGAATCAGTTCAATTCACTAACAGTATAATACCACCATTGTTTATGAAGGCAATGTTAAAAGCAAAACATGTTTTGACAACGAGAAGGAAAACAATAAATGGTTTTAAACTAATGAAAAGCCATTTTGCAGCACCCACTACTGCTTTTCTGTATTTACTGTATTTCTAGGTGTGTTTTCTTGCATACAGAGCTCCATGCAAGTTATTTGTAGAAAGAAAAAACCAATCTACAAAGAAAGCACTAATCCATGCTTTTCTAATTTAAAGCGTTTAAAGAAAATCTGAATAAGACGCTGCCTCAAGTCGTTTCCATTTCCTTCAGCTATATGAGTTCACAGAGTTTTTCCACAACAGTTCCCTCAACTTCCACACATGTGTTGAGAAATGGCTGTTGCCATCTTTCCAGTTGGTGAGTAGCCAGATTACCAGATGGATCACAGCTACACAGCAGCAGTGGTCTCAAACAGCCAGCATTCACCAATTTGGCCCAGTAATGCTCCAGTTTGGCCCAGAGAAATACACCAGTGCAGGCAGTTTCTATAGAGGAAAACAGAATAGCTCACACTGAGAACCTCCTTTCACCTCACCGACATCATTCCCTCCCAGTGCTTACAGGCAGCATGTAAGTAATATAATTCATGGTTGTAGAAGCAGCACAGCCAAGTAAATACATGCCGGTGGTGAATTACAGAGCAGGGCCAAGGCCCTCAGCCACCAGCAGCAGATGTTGAGCAATACGGGAATGTCCCAGTGCAGGAGGGTGGGGCGAGTTCCACAGTGAAGCAAAACTGAAAGAAAAAGAGTGACATGAAAAAGGAAGCAATCCCAGCTTTACAACCAGTTTTTACTTTAAGAGTATTTTATGCTACTGCATTAACCTTGGCTTCCCAGTAGGAGAACTGAATACATATGTTTAACCATTAATACAAGGAACTTGAGGAAAAAAACACACTATAACAGGACAGAAGAAATAGTTGGGGAGAACAAAGCTCTTCTTTCTTCCTGTTTCCTTGCTAGCGTCAGATCTCAACAATTTGCTAACCTTTAACAATAACCTTGGGAAAAAACACTGACGCTTGGGTGGTTGTGATTTCTGTTTTACTCACAGCATTTACTTGATCTGTTTCATCTCCTCCCTTACAAAACTTTCCTTCTTCCATCTGTCTTTCCCTCACCCAGATGCACAACAAGCCATAAGCCCACTTCTGCACCTGCTGTACGGGCACATACGCTGAGACTGCCACTTCATTCATTAACAGCACATTAAAGGCAAGTCCTTGCTTCATAGTGCACACTACAGTAGTTTTCAAACCAAAATAGAACATGGAGTATGGAGAGAAAATCAACATATCTGCCAAGAGAAACAGAAAACTGTTGTGCACTAAATCCTCTCCATGCTGGAACTCAAGCAGAGTAACAAAAAAGCATGGGGGGGGAGAGGACCAACCCAAAGCATCATAAAATGCCTGAAATACATCTTTCTTGTCCCCTGAGATGAATTTTCCTCACATGCATAAACTAAGTTCAACAGCAGGTTAAAAGTGAGAATAATATTAAAAAAAAAAAAAAAAAAAATCAATCAGAAAAAAGTCACAGAAAAACAAATCTTGGTCACTAACCATCACTCTGACATTAACCAACTGTAGGATCCAGAAACAGCAATAAAAATCAATAGGTAATTTTCTTACTGAACGACCACTTTTTCTTAGTAGCCTGTATCTGCAGACACTGAGAATAAAGTTGATTTGCAAACAAGTGTCAGACGTCTAGAAATCAGATTTATAGATGTGAAAGTTCTTGCATAAATATGAGCCAGTCTTTTCAACTGTTTGCACACAAATGAAATCCTGCTGAATTTGGAAGGACTCTGCAGCTTCTCTGTGTCTGCAAAGGTCTTCCATTAGATGGGGGTCAAAGATTTATCTCTGGAAAATTACTCAGCAGCATCCAGCTCTGACCCACTCTGTGATTAGGGCACAGAGTTGGGACTTGGGAGATGGAGGACTGACCCATCGATGAGAAGAAACATATACCCCTGGTCTGCCTTTCATCATGTTGGACTTCATATCACATCTGTAAAATATAAGTCTAGAACTCTGCACAGCCCCTCAGCACTGCTCTAAATCCATGCCCTAAACCTCTCGTATTAGAGACTATGTAAAATCTGGTTCCAAGTGTTTATAGTTTTAAGTCCTATTTCCCAAAAATAACAGCACTATTTACTCAAACAAGCAGACTATTAAACCACAGCAAACTGACACATTTGGATGCAATGACATATTTGCAACTCTTCCATGTCAACATTTCGTGTAATACCTCAGTAAGCACTCCTTTAGAATTATATTTCTACTACTTTATGTCCAAATAACATTTTGCTTGCTGCTTATGCTACGTGCCATTCCACATATGTTAACAGAAACGTTGTGAGAGACAGAATTTTAGAAGTTGCCTGAAAACTAAGTATTACAACAAACTAACATTTCTGATTATTTCCAAAGAACAGATATCTTTACAGGTTTCATCCAAGTACATTCAAGCGCTTTATTTCAAGTCAGAGCTATGAAAGCAAGTATTTCACAGAAACAGAAGTATACGGACAAAAGCACACCTATGCACATAGCTGAAAATAGCTCTTCATTCTTATTTTACCTTTTAATTCCACCTTCCTTGCTTTAAAATACTGAGCACCAAGTGATGCGTTTCTTAGATTTCCTACACTGCTACCAAAACCCAGCAAGGCTGGTGAATGCTGCACATCCCTGTGCGTCTCCATTTCCCCTGAACGGGTGAACATCCTCCCGAAGCAGACTTAATTTCCTCCTACAGACAGAACAGGGAACATATCATCCTGACTGGCACCGACCACAAATCAGATTTCCACGAGGTTGAACCCTACCACCGCAGCCTTGACGCAGCCCGACAAACCCCTAAGCCCCAAATCCCTCTTAGGGAGGATGTTTTCAGCCTAATTACACCTCCGTGACACCGGACCCCGGCAACGTTAATTAAAAGGGGGGGAGAGGGGGGAACACAACTCAACGCGGAGTTGTCGGGTACGCAAGAAGTTCCAGATCGGCTCAAAGCGAGCGAAACAGAAAGAATAGGGGGAAACGCCACTCGAGCGGCCGCAGCTGTGAGACGGAGATCCCGCCCGAGCTCCAGAGCCCCCAACCCCTCCCCGTGGCTCCGCCGCCATCAGGCGTTTCAGAGCGGGCAGAACCCACCGGGACCCCTTCCCGCCCTCCGACGGGAGGTCAACCCGGCTCCAGGGACGGCCCCGGACCGGGGGACAGCGGGGCGAGGGGGGAGAGAACAAGACCGCTCCGAACGAACGCCCGAGGGAAAAGTGACCCCTCGGGGCTCCCCGGTGCCTCAGCGCGGGGCAGAGCTCCCAGCAGGGCGGCGCGGGGTCCCCCCGCCCGGCTCTCGGCCCGCCCGCCCTCCGTTCCCGCACTCACACACACACAGCTCCACCACGTAGGCGTAGTAGGACCAGGCCACGACCAGGGCGATGAAGACCACGGGCACCCAGGCCAGCACCCTCTGGCAGCACTTGAGGACGTGGGACGGCGCCATCTTCCCCCCGCGGCCGCCGCAGGAGGCATCGGCGCCGGCGCTGCACGGGCGGCGGCTGCAGCAATCGCCGCCGCTGCGGAGCCGGCCCCGGGCGGCGCGGGCAGGCCCTGGGCGGGCCGCAGTGGGCGGGAGATGGGCGGCCCCGCGCCCGCCGCCTCCTCCTCCTTCTTCTGCCTCCGGGTGGCGGAGCCCCGACGGCGCGTGTCGGCGCGGCGTCCCGCGCGGCTCACAGGGAGGTCCCTGCGCGGCAGCCCGCGGCCGCCGTCACCGCACAGCGTGGGGCGTCCCTCCGGCCGTCCGGGTCGGCTGCGCCAGTCCTGCCCCGAGCTGGGCTTGCCTCTCCCAGCTCCTGCGTACCTGCCGCTTCTCCCGGCAGGGCACTTCGAGAAGCTGAACTCTGCGCAGCTCCGCTCTGCGACATCGGCATTATTCTCACCCTGAATCCAAAGCACAACGCCATCCACTACTGGGAAGGACGTGAACGCCGTCCCAGGGCGATGAGCCGCCACGGCCTCAGATCACGGCCCCGTTCCCTCCCGCCGTCCGCTCCCGGCCGTCTGTCGCGGCGCTCCGGCACCACCTGGCGGCGGCCGCGCTGCAGCACGGCGCTGTGGGGTTCCGCGGGTTCCTCACGGCGTGGGGTCGGCCGGGAGCAAAAAATGAGCAAATAAATGCGACCGACCGATGAGGGTTGGGAGCACAGCGTGGGGCAGCTGTGTGGAGTCTGTATGGCACCTTCGCAATCACGGCAGCAATGAAGGGGCGCAGTTCTGTCAGCCTGTGTGTGGCACAGGTTAGCTTGAGCCACTGAATATCGAACAACTGGTATTCATCTTGTAACATACGGGATGAAATTGGGACCTGGAATGTCAGAAATGAATTTTTCTGAACTATGTTGGATGTTAGGAAAAATTTCTTATCAGAAGGAGTGGTGGAGCAGTGGCACAGCTGCCCAGGGAGGTGGTGCAGTCGCTGCCCCTGGATGTGGAAACGTGGAGATGTGGCACTGAGTGGTGTGGTTAGTGGGGATGGGCTGATGGTTGAGTCCAACCTCCAATCTTAGTGTCCTTTTCCAACCTTAATTCTATGATTCTATGCTCACAGCATGCCCCTTCCATACCAACCACCTGGCACTGTCTGGCGTTGCTGACTACCTGGTGAATGCTGTGGAAAGAGCACATAGTGACATTCAGTGGTCCTATATTTGTTTGGTGTTGAAATGCTCACAGCTAAGCTAAAGAAAATGGGAGGAATTTTGAATCTCATATAGGATAACTCAGTAACACGCTGTTGCAGTGTCAGTCATAACCACCCGGACACCCAAAAGTAGATTGAGGCAACAGTGACTGCCAAACTAGAAAAAAATACCTCTTAGATATCAAACTCAGGAATCTCCAGTTGTTCACTGTACCAAGCATAGCCACTGGCAATGGAAACATTGAACCAGTGGTTGGCTGCTTACTTAGAATCATAGTGTCACAGAATATCCTGAGTTGGAAGGGACAATAAGGATCATCAAGTCCAACCCCTGGCTCCACACAGGATCACCCAAAATCAAACCTTGTGTCTGAGAGCAGTATCTAAATGCTCCCTGAGCTCCAGCAGCACAGGGCCTGTGCCCACTGCTCTTTGGTGCAGAACCTTCTCCTAACTCTCAACCTGATCCTCCCCTGACTCTTATAAATAATTAATTTCTTTCTCATGGGCAATACATTAGAGAGGTGCTGTTTTCTGGGGGTCATTGGGATGGTGATCTCCTTGTTAAAGGATGGGTGCAAGCCATGGAATATAAAACTGTCAGCAGTGGGATGTACAACCCTGCATCATCCTATTGGAAGGCTTGGGTACAGGGCTGTTGAACTTGAATTACAAGGAAGATGTGCACATACAGTGTGAACATTTGTCTAACCAACCACTTTCGGAAGTGAGCAACTTCACAGCATATGTGCTCTTCATCCTGCGCTGAGCCCTGAGTGCCACACCACCATCAGTGGGAATGGGCCAGAATGGGTCTCCAGGGAGATGCAATTACAGCCAGCTTGTGCTGAGCCTGTGGTGCCTGTGGCTGCTGTTACTGCTCTCTGACACTGCTTTCATCCTCCTCCCCGACTTTCGTAATAATATCGTCACCCTTTATAAGAAGTAGTGAATATGAATCACAAAGCCAGTGACAGCTGTATAAGCCTATGAGTGATGATTTTTGACCAGCTATTGCCGGCAACATTTCTGTGCAGTGTTTCCATCCTAAGAGGAACTGAAGTAGAAATGAATCAAAGAAAGATGCTGACGAGGCTGGGATGCTCTGGGAGGGCAGCTTGTCCTGCATGTGTGCTCCCACCCAAGGAATTGCACTGCATAAGGACCACTTGGCTCAGGGAGTAACATCTTCCACTTCTCAGAGCCATCTGGCATGTATCTACTCTGACTTCCTGAGCAGAAAAGAACTCCTTAAATGGATGCTAGGCAGAATGGAAGCAAGCTCTGCTAGAAGTGACTGTGTGTCTGCTTGGCTTTGAAGCACTGCACTACAGCTCATGTGAGGTCATCCCATAATTGTCAAGAAGCAAAACCCAGGTGTCCTTGGTCCATTTCACATGCCCCTTTCTGGCTGCCCACCTGATTTACCTACATGAAGATCTCTGTGAGAGCAGTGAAATGTACCTTTGCATCCTCTGCTCTGGCAGGGGCCTCCTGCACAGTCTTCCAGAATTTTGTTTGTTTATTTGTAATAAACAGTTCAAACAACTTAGCAGGGAAAAAGTGGAAAAATTTACTGCACTGTAAATTACTGCGTCACCCCTTACAACTTTTTTTTTTTTTTTTTAATTGAAAAAAATATATAGCTATACATCTGCTGTCCTTTTGGAAAGCTGCCTTACAGCAAAACACAGCAAACACTCCTTCAGATGTTCTCATCGTTCTCTTTAGCCTTCATCTTCATAATTTCATCTCAATTTTGCTTCAGTATTTCTTTCCTCTGAGGGCTAGGAACAAGCCATGACCTGGCAAGAAGCAACCCAGCATCCTTTTAGGTGGAGGTTGATGCAAAATAATAATGTGGCTCATTAGGAATCTTTTTTATTTGTTCCTGGTAGTAAACAGACAAATCAATTTCTGTAGGCTTGATTTCTGATATACACATAAAACCAAAGGAGATGGCTCAAATACTTGCTCTCTGCATTCCAGTACGGCTCATGTAATCTTGTATACATTAACTGTGAGTAATTAGCTGTCCTTGTTTGCATTGGGTCAAATCCTAGATTGCAAAGAACTTGTTTTGTTCAAACAGCATTCAAAACATTTAATTTCAGCTGTGGGTTGATTTATTCATTGCTTTCCTAGCATCCTTGTGTTCGGTCATGTTCATGTCTCCTAAATTACAGTTTGAATTCTCTTTTCTAAAGACCAGCTGCAGAGCATTTTGCTACCCTAAAAAGCTGCAGAGCATTTTGCTATCCTTCCCATTCAGCAGGGAATACAATCAGCTATCCTGTGACTCAGCTCCCATTGCTTTAGGAACCACCTTGTGTGGTTTATTTAAGAGACACACACTTTTTAGTAATGTTTGCTCCTAATAGTATCAATTTCAAAGTAGATTAAAATACAGTAAGATGCCACATAATTAAGATGAAAAAAAACCCCAAAAAACCAAAATACTGTATTGACGAGTCTTTAAAATTGTTCCTTTCTAAGAGTTTTCACCCTTCCAACAAAACAGCACTTCAGTTTATAGAAAAAAAGTCCAAATGTAAGTATTCTTACTTAGGATCCATTAAAGCTTATGAACAAAGAAGGCATTGCCAAAGTACAAGTTAAGTCTGGCGAAGCTCATCTCCTGTGCTCCCTCTGCAGTTCATGGGGAAGGACTCAAGGGAACGGCCTGGGGCTGCATCAGGGGAAGGTCGGGTTGGAGATCAGGAAAAGGTTCTTCACCAGAGGGTGGTCAGGCCCTGGAACAGAGCCCAGTGGTCACAACACTGACCAACAGGTGTCTGGGCAACGCTCTTCAGGCATATGGTCTGATTTGTGGGTGGTCCTGGGTAAAGCCAGAAGCTGGATTTGATGATCTTCGTGGGTCCCTTCCAACTCAGGGTATTCTATGATTCTATGACAAGGACAGACTCTTCAGAGGATGTTTTGGCACTTGCTGGTGTCTGAAATCCCACACATTTCTCTGCTTTGACTACAGAGTCTCCTTTCTCCCAGATTTTCCTGTCTGAGAGCATTTGATATGAGGCCAAAGTGAATCTCACATTTTGCCAAATGGAGAGTGTGTACTCCCAGAGCCTTCAATTTTTAAGTTAGCCAGAGCATCCCAGAACCTTCCTCTCTTTAAGTTGTACCAGGGGAAGTTCAGGTTGCATATCATGAAAAATTTCTTATCGGAAGGAGTGGTGAGGCAGGGGCACAGGATGCCCAGTCCCTGGAGGGATTCAAGAAATGTGGAGATGTGGCACAGAGGGACACAGTTAATGGGCATGGTAGGGACGTGCTGATGGTTGAACTGGATGATCTTAGCGTTTTTTTCCAACCTTAATCATTCTATGATTTGATTTCCACATCACAGTTGGTGAGGAAAGGCCGACCACCATCAGCTGGGACAGGAAACAGAAAAACAAACTTCCATTTGGGCATGTGGGTGTGAAAAAGCACAGCTTTTTGCTCTCCAAGGACTGATGTGTGCTTTCTGGCATGACACAGGTGGGCACAGTTGTGCAATGCTGGATGGATGGTGTGCAGGAGCCACAGCGCAGTTCCTGGGGTCCATGAGGAGAGCTCTGCACCACAGCCTTCTGGTTAACGAAGCAAAAACTTTATTAACTGAGCCAACACCAGCCTAATGGGAAATCTGTCTCCACATATGCTGCATAATTTCTACATTATTGAACCAACCAGGAATTGTTTAATCAACAAAGACAGCAGGAAACCTTCAGAAAGTAAATGAGCGAGGAGCTGCAAGCTTGTTTGTGGATTAATTTTGTACATGCTCAAGTCTCTCAGGTTTCCTTTCCACTTCTTGTTGGGCAACATCTTCAGTTTCTCTAGGAGGAATTTCTATGGCTGCCTGGCGCACAAATGTGTGACACAATATGTGTCTATGTCCACAGGTTTTGCCATCATGCTTCCTCAGTGCCCAGTGGCATTAGAGGGGCTGTTGCTTGGTCAGTGTGGATCTCAGTAATAACATCCACATCACTGGGATGCATACTGTCTGTTCAGAAGGACTGAAGGTTTCTTTCTTCACTGGAATAGTTTCCTGACCTGCTGTGGCTGTTTAATAGGAAAGGTTGAAGACACGAGATTTTGGCACTCTTCCATGAGAAGAAAACTGTATTTGAAACTCCAATGTACATTTATTAATCCATCTCTATGCTTAAGTCAAAGTATGGACAATAGATACGAATTTTGAAATACTTCCTCTAACTCTCTGGATTTGTTCCCATTTCGGCCCTTTATCTGGCAGTTCTCATCTTGTGTATTCTTTTAAAATAGTTTTAAAACAGTTTATGAGACCTCCACAATACGTAATATATTATTTTTTTTTATTCCAAATAACACTCAAAAGCAAAGTTGGAGGGTTTTTTTTTAGCATTTAATTTTATTTCATTTTTAGTATATTTCTGTTCAGAGGAAGAATTTGTAAGGTTAAAAAAGTTGTAATTGATACACTTCATTGGCACGTTGGCCGTAGGCAAGACCTTTGAATAAATTGTGTTGAGTAATGTTGACAGACAGCTTGCAAATACCATACAGTTACTAAGAGGAGCTTAAAAAAATTAAAACTACAATGGACTCTTCATCAGACAAGGTCGGCCTAAACACTTATGTAAACAGCTCTTTCAGTCTAAGATATTTTATCTGAGAAATGATTTTAAGACTGTTTCACAAATCTTTTTGGTGAAAACAAACAAAAACAAGCTACAGATTAAACACAGAGCCTGATTTTTCAACGGACAAATCTTCCCTGGCATTCAGAGGAATTCCTTCCTAGCTGTTCTTTCAGGATAGTTTCTTCTGAAAATGTTAATTGCACTTTAATTCCTAAGAAATCATTCCATTTCTTATTTTACTATAGACATGATGTTTGTTTTAAAATAAACGTATCTGTTTTCTTTTTCCTCTGAACTGGATACCAGATCCTTAGCTAAGAAATAAAGCTTGAAATCCATTTTTAGTAACTTGCTGCCAAAAGCCGATATTGCTGATTGCACAAACCCAGATACGAATGAGCAATGAGGCATTAAACTCCTAGATACACTAAAGCTAGATGAATTGATTTTTCCAACAGAAAACCAAACAGTTTGCAGGATATGTGTCATTGGTAAACAAAACAAAACAAGAAACAACCACAAAAGCAATGTAGAACATCAAAAACCTATTAAGAACTCACAGAATAAATTGTTAAACAATTGTGTCTGTTCCAAAGTAAAAACAATTTGCCAAAATATGAACAGCAACAAGTAAAAGGCTGCCTTATATTATAGCAGAGCTGGAACAACGCCCACTGTATGGGAACACACACACTTCTGTGATACAGAAGTGTCTTGCTTGATTTTGTCCTTTAAAAAAATATTGTTTAGTGATCTGAAGCTGGTTGTGGTACTTCCATGCCAGCCCTGCTGCCCCACCTCTGCTCCCAGCAGCTCTTATTCATAGTTCCCATCACCATAAGCAGCTTCCAAAAGCACAGAGTGAAAACAGCTGCCTGATTTCTCATTGCCCACAGAGCAGTGCCATTTCAGCTTAAGGGGGAGAGGCAGTGGCATTTACTGCATTTTATTGCATTTTTGAGAGGCTCCTGGTGGAAGCAGAGGGATCCTTGGCAGTCACTGGTACCTGATTTTCTAGACAGGTCTTGAGGCACCCACAGTCACGTTCCTGTTCATATGGACGAGACTGGGTGCATGCTTACAGATCACACAAAGAAAAGCATTTTCTCTTTCACACAATTTAAATTAAAGCTCCAAGAGAATGCTGCACAGGGAGGAGTAGCAGGTGGTTGCATGCTGCTGCTTTGCTTGCTTCTCTCTAGAGTGCTGAGACCTGGGAGGACTCTTCCTTAGCGCTAGCTTGCCTGATGGCCACTGACATACCAAATATCTTACCTGTAACCCTCCTTAGGTGGGATCTGCAGTGGTGAGATTTCTCAGTTGTTTTACCCAGTTCGTTTTTTTGAGTCTGTTAGAACAAACCTGTCTTGAAAAGTCAGGCCTTTACCCCAGCCTGGACAAAACAGACAATGCAGACAGCTCTGTGTGTTAAAGTCTGTCTCCTATATGCAGTGACCAACCAGTGATCCGGACCTGTGACTACAGGCTCTTGAGTCTGTAAGAAAAAAACTCATGTACCATGCATATGTGTGTATACAGAGAAGCACACTGTGATATGGCTGAAAAACATTCATGTTAATTTTTACCTTCTTTTTGTTTTATTGTTTGACATCTTATGTCTAGCTTTGCAATTTGGATTTGCAATTAATTGTCTAGCTTTGCAATTAAACAATTTGTTTACTTTTTGTTGGGTCTATTATTCCTGCCAACGCTTGTTATAACATTGAGTTCCTGAGATACTGCAGCATTCCCTGTCATAATTGTTACTAACACAAAGTAAATATTTGTTACACATTTATCTTCTGCATTACAATTAAGCAAAACATTTACAAATCAAGGTGTAATCACTGCTTATGATAGAATGAGGATGAGGATTTTTCCTTCTTGTTTATACTGTTTGTTGAAGAGGTCTGAGAGTCTCAATACACATTCATAGATCAACATGTAACTTTTAAAGCCTGCATTAGCAGCCTTATATTTCCAGTTTAAAGCTATTATCAACAAAAGCAGACAAAGCAGACATCTACCCTGGACCTGGTGGAACCATCTGCCAGGAACTAGCAACAACCAGCTCACAGTAATGGGGGCACAAGCCACGTGAGATTTCGTTTTTGATGCAGGTACCTTGACTTGCATGGACTGTGCAAATGGTTTCCCTTTTTGGACCCCTGTCTTTGTCAGTGGCCGGATGAGATGATGGCCATTCTTCCACCAGGAGATGATACTGTTGGATTGTTCCAGCCAGTGGCCACTATTAAATCCTATGCATCCCAGAGGTCACAGTGCAGGGTCAGACTCCACAAAAAAATAAATAGCATTATTCCCTAGAACAAGAGTATTTCTGTAGGGAGGTCAAACATGATAACAATTCTGTAAACCCAACTGATTACACTAGAACGATATAATTTTTTTTTTTTTTTTTTTTTTTTTTTTGCATTAGATATTGGGTTAATTTAGCTCAGCTGTAGTAAAAAAAAGTATTTTTGATTCAGCTTTTATGTAAACAGGACAGACAAAAAAAACCCTACACAACATTTACAGCAAACCAGCAATAATGGACACTTTTAAAAAGGACTTTTCCCACTTTGCTTCCACAATTCTTTTGCTCCTTTAATGCTTTCCCTTTTCACGCACTTCCAGTACCCTTGAATGCCTTGCTGTTGTGGTACCTGTTAATAAAATTAGAGCATGTTTAACATTTACACAAAAAAGACTCTTAATTGCAGACTGTGTTATAAATATAATATGTAGAGCAATGCTGCTGCTCCCATAGTTCAGATGTATATTACCAATGATGGCAGCACTCCTCCCAGATTCATAAGCAGTAAGGAGTCTTCAATTTAAAATATAATTTCTTTCCATTCACTATCTCTACTTGTGTTTCTACAAACATTAATAAGACAGTTGTAAGAATAATCTGTGGTATTCAGAAGCAAGTATGTTAATGGGAAGAATAGATGCCATCAGCTTCTCACCCTCAAACCTCGATGAATTCGCTTCTTCAGGACACCGAGGAACTCGCTGTGGCTGAGGCAGTCATCTCCATCGAGATCAAAAATCTTGAAGATGGTATCCAGAATATTATCTGAGAGCTCCTGTCCTGTCGCCACCTTCACTGCTCTCTTGAACTCAGCTAGTGAAGACAGAATACGACATCATTACATTACTGAACATTGAAAGGCACTGCAAAGCACACACATTGCAGCATTCTGTAGATCTTGCAATGTCCTCTAGTTAGAATATTTTGTGGTGTAAAGAATTTGGAGTTTTGCCTCAAGTAAAATAAGAAAATGTATGGGATTGTCATAAAACAGAAGATAACAAGAGGGAAATCGTTGTAGATTATCACTGCAAGCACATTCTGCCACATGAATGGTATGCATTTTTGAAGGCATCACAGATGTCTGAGTTTCAAGGAGGAAGTGAAGGTTACTATATTAGAGTAGCACTGTAGATTATTACAGCAAGTTATCTCCACTAAGTGATAAATACAGCAATGTTGTGCTTCTGATTTCATAGCAAATGATGTTTATAACTAATTATATAAATATGCTTAGTTCTGAAGCTTACTAGAAAAAAGAGCACTCCATCACTCATCTTTGCCTCTTTCAATAATTTCTCTGTAAATGCAGTTGATTCTTCTACATTTCATTTAAATATAATTGAGTAGAAAATCCTCCTGAAAAAGGATATACCACAACTTAAAAAGGTCCCAACATACATTATATACAGTCCTAACTTTGTCTTCAAAAAGATGTTAACTGTTTCAGCTCCTTATGTTAAGTATAAATCAAGACATGGCACTGCACCTTTGTGAGTAGAACACAAAGAAAAGGAGAAGGATCTTGCCATGACACACTGTTCAGTTTCAAGTGAGCCAACCAATTATGCATCTAAACGAATGTTAATGTCTCAACAACCCTTCTCAGGAACTTTTGTTACTGTTTTCAGATAACTCAGGAGATCTGTTTTTCAAGTATCACAAGTATGTAACAACGTCAGAATCACAACAAAAGACACTTGTATTTCCACAAAAATGTTGCCGCATTGCTCCTAAATGTCTGTTATATGTGAAAGGCACAACTCCCTCAGTTCTTTGGTTTGAAAAATACCTTACTTGTTTTTCATAGGCATGATTGTGTAGCACTGCACAAAATTCTGTAAGAAAAGTGCATCTTTTCTTTTTTAAAAATACAGATGTGAAGCTGTGGAGCACTCACCTCGCTTAACGGGACGGTTGGCTACAGTGAACATCTGCATGGCAATAGAAAAGTCTTCTAAGTTGTTTGTAAACTTGCAGAAAGTCTTGAATTCCTCCAGACTGATATTCTAGAGTATCAAAGAATTAGATGATATATACTGGATAGTACTTTCAAAAGCAAAGTAAATCTATTTTGTTAAATCCAATGGACTTAACATTTGGATGTGAACACTTGTTCTCAATACTTGTATTTCTCAGTTAATAAATTGTCATGGTTCTTATTTGCATAAAAATCAAGAGCTGCCATAATTGATTTGGAAACTGGTTTTATTTTTAGATACTTGCATTCACATGAAAACCTGTATGCAGAAACAAGGAAGCAAAACAAAGCACACTCCAGGTACCAACCTCTCCTGCTTCAAATCTGTCTTTCACGTTTTGCCAGTAAATTTCATTATTTTCCTCGTCAGTGAAATACAGTAGCCATTCTGCAAAGTCCTCCTTTCTCATGACATTCAATCCCTTGGAAAACTGTATGAATTCCATTTCTTGCACTTCTGTTTGCAAATTTTCCATGAACCTGTGAGAACAAATAGTGAATATGCATTAGACACCACCAGCTGGCCGCAGATACAGCCTGGGAGCTGACTTGTTCCCAGGGCTGCATTTCAGCAGGGACACCAGCAGGGCGCTCCCTAAGCCCACGCTAAGACAGCATGCAGAGATCGTCCATAGTTTTCACGTGAGAAAGAAATGTTTGAAAAGGTGCAGATAATGAGTTAAAATGATGGATGAGGCAGTGTTGTAATGAATGAGTGGAAAAGGACACGGCAGCTAAAGGCTCGATGTGTTCTTTATGAAATTTCATATTAATAAGAGAGGAATTTAAGGTTGGAAAACACCTCCAAAGAAGAGGCCCCAACTATTACAAAGGTGAAAGAAAAGAGGAACCTTGAAATCATCGCTACATGAAAGGACAACTAAAAGCCTCAAAGACTGCAAAGCCTCAGATGGCAGAAGAGAAGCTTGGCAAATTTGTTCTTTAATACTGAGAGAATGGGTTCGCTGGGACTACAGATGGCATGCAGACGGTTTGGAAGAGCACAGAAAATGATGTTGCAGGTATTTCAGGAAAGAGTTGTCTGAAAAAGGAGGCTGTGAACATCAGCGGTTTTAGAAGGCACTCATTCTTTAGGGAGAAAAACTAAAGCAGCACAAGAATCAAGTACTAATGTGAGGGTACAGAATCACAGAACCGTTTGAGTTGGAAGCGACTCTTAGAGGCCATCTGATACAACTCCCTGTCATGAGCAGGGACACCTGCAGCTCCATCAGGTGTTCAGAGCCCTGTCCAGCCTGATCTCGAGTGTCTCCAGGGTTGAGGCACCCATCACCTCTCTGGGCAACCCATGCCAGCACCTCACCACCCTTCACTCCACTACCCTCCAGAAGCTGGAACCACAAGCAGAGCAGTAGCTTTAAATTTCCCCATTTTGGCCCACATAGCCATTTATCATTTTCTGGGGTGGAGGGACTGATATGAACTTCAAGATAGAGAAAACCAGTGGTATATGAGCCATTTAGAGATGGGCTGTGTACAATTTTTTTTCCCCCTGTGAATATAGAGGTTAAAAACACAACTAGACTTGCCAGAATCTTTTCATTACATCAAAAGAACCCTGCTTAATTGAGTTGCAAAATTTACTGACAGGAGGGAATGAAATACTTCTATATTGGGACAAAGCAATTAGTTGGAGAAGACAGCTAAGGGTCTGGGCAGCAAAGAGCAGCAGAGCCTCATTTGCTTGTCAGTGTTTGCATGGCCTCACTGGATTTGAATTATTTTCCCTGAAATTAAAGCATTTTAGCCTGCACAGCTATCTTTAGTTCTTTAATGAGATCACTCGGACAATTAGTAGCTTGAAGCTCTGTGAAGTCTATAAGGGGTTAGCTGAAGGCTGCTGCTGCAGCATAAGCTCTCTCTTGTATTTTCTTCTCTAATAATTAGAGCTGCACATGCAAATAAAGGGCCAACAAATGCTTCACTGCTCAGGACACACAGGTGATGGAAAGCCTGACACTGAGAGGAAATTTAAGATTCAGGCTGGAGTTCTATTACTGTAATACTGAGTATGTGTGTGCTATGCTCCCACATTTTATACACTGTGGTCCAGTGAAGGTAGTTTCAAGGCCCCTGCACAGCAGAGGTGCCCCCTCCCCCCCCCTCCCCCCCATGGACAGCATTACAGCAGGCAGGTTTTCTTGGCTGGGGTACTCAGAGTACCATTGCCTTAACAGCCTTTCAAAAGCTGGCTGCACTGTTTTGAAGGCTGTGATCCTGAGACCTCTTTTTTTTAAACACCCATGTCTGCCTGTGCTGAGCAGTTGGGCAGAACAGGCCTTGCAGACCAAAGCCATGCAGGCAACCTAACAGAGCTTTGCTGCGTTTTGGGAGTGCCCAGCAGAAGTGAGAGTGCAGTATCTGGGATGTGTGGCTCACGTATGGCTGGAAGACAGCACAGGTCATGCAGAGCAGTAACCACATCTTTGACTGCAGTTGATGGAATGCCTGGTCTGGGGGAGGAGAAGCTGCTGAAAATAAGGTTGCTTTCAGAAATACGTTTAAGCCATGAATGTAGGAAAAAAAGACAGGGTGTAATTTGGTGTTTTATTTTCTTGGCTTTTACTCTGTGGAAGTAAAATACATCTTGTGATAGGTGTAAGGTCTGTCCTCGATAGGATAAGCTCTTCATTTTGGAGAGCCGCCTCTCTGTCATTAGCTGGTCAGTAGCCAGGTGATGACAAATGACATGTTCCTCCATCATGTCTAAATATTGCATTTGCAGGTTTCACTTAAGCACAAATCTCTCAGTGATCCACCCAGGGCTGTACCCTGACAGGGCAGCACTGGGTGACCAAGCATTTCTATATGCCGAGGAAGGAGCCAGTGATCTGCATACATCAGCCAGCTGAATGGTGCAAGGGAACCAAAAAGGAAAGGGAAGCATTTGGCTCTAGCATTTCTGACATATGCTTGATTCTGCTTCCGTCTCATAGGGAATGAGGCATTGAATCTTTCCATGGTTTCTGCTGCCTTTTCTCAAGCCTGGAATCTTGTCCTCTCCAGTTGCTTCCAGGCAATGTCACTGCACACTGATGGTTGCACAACAGCCATGCATCGTACTTAGAGTGGGGAGGAGAGCAGGAATTACTTCTTTAGGTATGAAAAAAATTAATGGATCCTGCATTTCAACACGTAGGCTTGCTCCTGGCAAGCTAGAGTGGGAAGATTTCCTGCCATACCAAATTCAGCAGCTGAAATACGTAATGTAAAATTTATATCTGATAGATTCCCATATTACAAAAATTAAAATACCATGAATCATCACATCAGCATTCTAGGTCACTGTTATTCCCAGATGTGAGAGTTAAAAATCCTAATGAGTTTTTTAAAAAGAAAGTTATTAGAAGTTATTAAAAATAGCTTTCTGGTTAGGAAGTAAAACCTGATAGTTTTATGCCGCAACACCACTAGGGATACTTGATTCTTTATCTTCTGGATCACAGTGTGACAATTTTCAGTTAGAAATTCCTTCACAATTTCTTCATATATTAGGAAAAACAAGCATACTAATGGAATTCCTGCTCTCCTAAAGTCAATGGCAAAAGACAAAATTCAGCTGTGGGAATGGGATTTGCATATTAGATGTGTTCTACAATTCAAGAATAACTGCACTGGAAATGCTCTTGCACTGCAGCTTAAGGATAAAAGCAACTCCTGAGTTTCCAAATAACAAAAAGAAAAGATCAATCACAAATTTGTAAGATGGAGAAAAGGCTGGGAGCAGACAGTACTTTCTTTAAGACAGCCTGTTTTATGTTACAACAGCATCCAGAAGCCTTATCAGAAGTTAGCCCCCATTTTGTAACATGCTTTACAAACCCATAGCAAGAGGGAGTCTCTTAGGACTTTTTGGCAACTCAGCTTTAATAGAAGTGAAAAGTGCGGAACCTCAGGAATGCAGCTATTCTTTCTCCAACCTGAGATGTTGCAATGAAGTGCTAGCTTCCTTATGGCACATGAAATAGAGAATGAAACACAAAAGGAAAGTTTAGGGAATGTTTTCCTTCCTATACTTTTTGATCTGAATTCAAAGTCTGTACAGAGCTTCAGTACTCTAATACAGAACCGACCAGTGCTTGTGATATACAGGTTTGTAGGAAGGAAACTTGACAACTAAGACAGAGGTGAATACATCACTCCAGCATTTCTACTCTGCTTTGGCTTCTCTTCAGACACTGCAGTCCTGCTGGAGACTCGATAATCATCTCTGCAGCAAATGACTGCTAATAACAGCTGCAAGGCTGCCTTTTGGCAAACATGACTTTCCAGAAGAGAATATGGAAAACCTAATAAGGACTTGACCACTAACCTTCACAGACCACTTACATACATGCTTGCAAACTCAGCTTAGCAAGTGCTGAAGCAGTTAATCAATCTCAGTGTTGTCAGAATTACAGGCAAAACTCCCATTGATTTAGTGTCCTCAGTGTTTCCAAACCAAACATAATCAAACTAATCACGTTCATCTATAAGCACTTTGTGGAAACAAATCAAGCTATTTGTCTGATAAGTATACAGAAAAGGAAGAAATGGGGATTCTTCTCAGCCTCACTACTAAATATTTGGGAAATGCTCAGATTCACTTACAATAGGAATATAGAACCAGAAGCCAGATTTTGTTCTTATCCCTTTTCTTTTCTCAGTCTGATCCTGCTTGTATGTCATCTCTAAGTGAATTTGGGGTCTATAGACAGATAGAAGTGTAGGTACAGGGACACAGAAAAAGGCAATCATAACTGCACTTCCAAATCTCTAGATGAAAATCACTGGAAATGGGCAAATTGTCACCACAGCAAAAACATCACTGGTTGATGATGCTACTTGAAATCCTGCCTGTGTGCCTTGGCACGAACACAGAAAGAGCACCAAACGAATTTCAGTTCTATCAGTGTGGTTTAGTGTATATATTTTGGTTTCTTAAATGAATGTACCAAGGAGTTTGAAAATACCAAGAGAAAGAGAAACAGGGCAAGTAAATGAAAGGCAGTGTTTTGTGCATGGTTGTACAACTGGTGACCTCTGAGCTAGAGAAGAAAAAAATGAATAAAGAGGTGTGAACTTCAATTAATTGATGAGAAGTCTGAAAGCAACAAATCAGGACAGAAAACTAACAGGATTTATTTTTTCTTATACGATTAAATTATGATCATTGTTTAACCATACTGGAAAGTAATTTTTCATTTCTCCTCCCAGAATCAATTAGAAGTATTTTTTAATATTTTTTCCATACTCTCTCACTTATTCCTTTTTTTTTTTTTTTTCACCCTTGAAGGAGATTGTGAGAGATTTAAGCTTGCTTGGGGACAGATTACAGGAAAAAAGTCATAGCAGTCATAAACTGTCTAGGGAGTGAATTACTGTCTCCTCTTTTATTTGGGATTAGACATACTTAAACAAGATCAGCAAGGGACTTTTAGAAAAAAACATAACAAAACACCACAGTGGCTGTCAAGAAGAAATATGTGCTAAACCCAGAAAACTAAATAGCCTTCTACTCATAATAATAATAATAATAAAACCCCCACACACTACATAGCTGAATTTAAAGCACAACTGAAAAAGTTTTGGAGGAAAAGTACAAAAAATAGTTTCTGTCTCAAAAATTCCAGGGAAACTGCCAGGCATGAGAATGAAAAAAAAAAAAGCCTGGAATTTCAGTGGATTTCTGGCTTTATGTTTGAAGTGTGACAATCTCTAAGATGAGGGCAGGTATTAGAAGATGATACTGTTGTAAAAACGAAGTGGTGGTCACCTGAGACAGAAATTTATTCACATTTCTGAGTTACAGCTTCTTGTATTTAATTTACCCTTCTTTGTTATATCTATATGTGTATATACACACATACAATGAGCTTGTTGTGTGTTTTTTTATATCTTCTTAAACTGACACAGGACAATAAACATTCCAATTGCACCTGGCTTTGAGGCACCACTTCTGATAGTGATTTACATAAGCACTCTACAAAATAAATTTGATTAATGTTTTCTACCTTTTGCCAGTGAAAAAAAAACTGTTTTGAAGATGTGAATGGTGATGTTAAGGACAAGACAACTGGCAAGAAATCGTGCTGCAGTCTGGGGCTGCACACGTGTTCCTTGGGTCATGTCTTAAGAGCTCTGAGACCATCCTGTTACTACGTGAATGGCACAGGAGGATGCGCTGCCTTGACAGCCTCCTCAACTTGTCTGTGGTTCCAGCAGAAGCTGCAGAAGTGGAAATCCCACCATGGAGGATGGAAAGGAGCAGCTTTGGTTGCTGTTTTGACTACGTTCTGTACAATAGTGAGAAAGAGCTTAACTGGTGTCATAAAATATATATGGAATTGCTTCTACATGGATTCTTACTATTTGTGGATTACTTCTTTACTTCTGCTTTCACAACAGAACAAGAATAAGCTGAGAAATGATCTGATATTGTTTCATGGTCTTGTTCTTGTCCAGTAAAAAGCAGTCTGATTTCTTTAGAAATCATAGGTAGGGAATACACACAAGGGGACCCCTATACATACAGCAGCTGCAGGGAGATGGAGAATGGAATGATCAACCACGTTCCCTCCCTATAACCCATTTGCCTCCTGTGTTTGAGGCTGTAGGAAGGGAGGAGGCACAAGGACTGGCTTACTTCAGCTTCACACTGACTCAAGAGACACAGACAGTTTCCATTTTCTTTGTGTCATCTGAATGCAAAGGAGAACAAGGCAAATGAAGTGCCCTGATACTGTGGCTGTCTGACATTTTTAAAGTGTTTGGGCTGCAGACTAAAAGGGTCGGACATCATTGGTGCAGATACAGATGGCTGCACTTCCAAAAAGATTTTTAAGTCAGCCCAACTGCAAAGTAGAAGCATGAGGAAAATATCTGTAAGTAATGAGGTGAGAACATCAGTCTCAGATTTCTGAATTCCCATACAAGTAAAGTGAAATTTCACTAAGAAGGCATTCCTTTTTTTTTTTTTAAAAAAAAAAGTTTCAAGCCTGTATGGCTCTGTAATGCAGTAATATCTGTGTATTTAACTAATGTGACACGTTTTAGTGTGTCCTAATCAAATCTAATCACCTCTACGTTCCGCTAGGTGCTACACTGATCAATGGAAAAGCTTTCTAGGCAACAACCTGGAAAACGATAAAAGCATTTACCACCATTCTTTTCTTCTTTTGACAATGATCTGTGTCTGTACAGCTCATCAGTCATCTCTTGTAAAAACAGAGTGGCACTTTGATCAAACAGCCAACAATAGCTGCCCGCGTAAGGTAAAATGTTATGAGAGGCCATCAGATAGAAATCACATTTTCTCTGAACAATAGGAACCTAGAAGTGATGTGCTTGATTTACTTGCAAATAAAATCACGTGAAAAGTGATATCTTCACACAGGTTAAAAAGACACTGATTCTTTTATTCACCTTTCTGTGTGTTAAACAAACTTCACTGTCATGTTGCAACTGAGATGGAGTGTCTACACAGTGATAAAGAGGCTCATTCCAACTCTATGAAAAATAACTGCCACTGTTGAAAAATTACCTGCATTAAACCTTACACTTATCCCACAGATTTTAAGAGCAAGATGTGGGAGTCTGATTTTGATTACAGGCTTCTATCTGTGTGGTAGGCAAAGGTCTTTAACCCATACGTTCTGATCGTACTCGGTACATAGCTTCATCAATGTCATGCCTCATTGGGTCAGCATGGGATTTTATCTAAAAGCCAAGGCATTTCAGTTTACACTGTATATGCAAACACAACCTTTTACTGGTGCTCTCTGCCTTTTATTTCATTGAGAGAATCTATGCTATTTATACAGAAGGGAGCTGCTGGCATCTTAAACTTATTTTACTCAGATTCCTATTGAGTAGGAGGTCTTCAAAAGAGAAAGGCTGTTTATTTGAAGACTGGTATGTACTCGAGCCAGTAGAGTGGAACGCTCTTTAGAGTTAAGAAAATTGTCTTCCTTTTTCACTCTGGCTTCCCTCAAACCTTTACTGACTGAAACAACATCCATTTTTTAAGGGGGCTGGCACAGATTCCCCGATTCTGAACAAAAATTCAAGTAAACAATTATCCCAATTTGTTTCCACAGTCTGTAAATGTCCAATTATTTTTGTAGAAGTAATACTAATGTAGATAATCTTCTCTTGATGTTGTGTTCAAAATGCAAGTCAAGAATCACAGAGATGTACAGGCATTTAACTTCCATTTATTTCAAAGTGTGCATTTGGCTTCTGGCCCAACATTCACGTAACGAGATGTGTCCTGGCTTCATACTAAAAGTAGAAATTGATCTCCCAAGTAACAGAGAGTTTTAACCAGTTAAATGTTGATGCTGTGTCACTGATGGTCATCATGACTGATTTAAAGGAACACTGGAAGAAAGAACCCTTCAGTGAAAACACAAACACCTGATACCAGTTGGATTTTCGAGTTGAAATCAACCACAGCAGAGCTTCATGCTGTAATGTGGACAGGGATTAGAGCATTTTTCTGACACGTGTAACGCGTGCACTGAATGACTCCAGTCTTAGAACTTCATTTGAGCTTCTGGTTTTTCAAACTTGCAGTGAAACAGACTTACAAGAAATGCTTTTCCAGCAGTAGTGGCTACTTGGTAACGCACCACAGCTTCCGTCTGATCCTGTTTACCATCTGGCTCAATTTTAAGTACCAGCACAAGTGCCACAAAGTATCTGCACTGCCCTAGTGCAATAGTTCAAAGGGTGAAAAAAGGTACCACTGAAATTTCAACAGAAGTTGGAATTTGAAGCAAGCAGAAATGTTTCCTGTATTGTAACATTACAGCTGTAATGGGGAACATCTCAATTCAGTAAAGTTTAATTGATTAGCACTGTTCTAAAACAATATTCATGAATCATACTGTCTTACAGTATGCTGTGTGTTGGCAGCACACAGCTGCCAAGAATGGTAATCTCAACCCTTGTGACCTCCAGCCCTTTTGCTGCTTTTGAGTTCATCAGGGTAGGATGCAGAAAATTGAGCACGATTTCCCTGCAGACAATAGGTCCAAGGAGCTACACCAGAACTTCAATCATGTAAAACCACAAATGGTCTTCTACCTGGTTATCCATTTAACTTTCTGAACCAACTCAGCATAGGGTCAGGCTAATACCAGTGTTAATGCAGAGCAGAGGTGTTACAAACAGGACTGGCTGCAAAAATACCTGAAAAACTCAGAATAGCGAAGTTTTTCCTTTCCTTCTTTTCCAAAGAAATGCACCAGCAGCATGGTATTAACACCACAGCTTTCCAATTCGGCTTCCTATAAAACAAACAAAAAAATCCCTGATGATTATTGCTATCTACTCACTGCAAATCTGGAAGTATTTATGGGAAGTACAATTTCACAAGAGATGCTTGTAATTAAATTACTGTTCCCAAAGCTACCACACAAGAATCTCCAAGCTGAATATTTCTTCCACATCAGCTGGTAACAGTGTATGTACATTCTGCTCCTAAATATTCTGTATGAAAGTTGAGTACAATTTACAACCACCTCTGTTACAGTTTATTATTAGAATGGAAAAGGTTGCTAGATAAAGTGTTGTAAGGCTTTACCTTTAGGTGAACTGAGGCTTTACATAAATGTAACATCTCTGTAAAAGAAAGTTCTTAGGCATTTCTAGTTTGTTACAGTCGTTTAAGAACATTTATGAGACTTCACAAAGTGGAACAAGAAAAACAAAAACATTCACAGTGTTCTATTATAGTTTGGTCTCGGAAGGCTTCTTGCCAATCTTCAGTGCTATTCAATGTTCTGTTCTTAAAAATCTGATAAAGAGATTTCTGCAGAAAAACGATGCATGCTATTTCAACTCAACAGCATCTTTAACAAGCCTAAACCCACACATAATGCTGGGTTTCTGTCCTTTACTTCTTTCAGCACCAGTGTACTGGCATTTCTTTGAACGCAACGAAACACTGGGAAACATGAAGAGAGATTTTTTTTTAAGTCCAGAGGGATTTCAACAAACTATTCTTATGACATCTAAATAGCCTCTGTGTCTTTTATCTGGTTGAAGAGGTAAGATGAAAGACAAGAGTCTATTCATAAGATTTAATACTAATGGTTATTTAGCTTTCAGCATCATCAATAACAAGTCCCATTAGTCCACTGCGTTTCATGCTTACTGCATACGGGACACAGTTATGTTATAGTTAAAATGTAACATTCCTCATTTCCACTGCAAACCACAATGCACTAAATGTCAGTGATGCAAGTCATGAATGAGTGAATCTAGAAAAAAAAGTTTTCAAGACACAAGCAAACTGTACTTTTTGAACTTTATCATTTAACTGCAGGCAAAGAATATTTAAATACCCACGAGGTCCATCCTTCTAAAGTTTAAACAGTTCAGATTGCTGTGAAGACTGATGCATAAACATTCGTACGGGCTTTTTTGAAAGTCAAAAGTCAAATGCTTGTGTATGCTTGTTTGAAAGTCAACCCCTGACTATTAGCGTTGGAATGCAAAGTTTTCTAAGAAGAAACAGAAAAGAATCAATGCATTTCCCATTGCAGTGAGATTCTAATCTGCTTTTTGTTTGCTTGTTCAAAGAGCACTTGAAAAATACAAGGAATAAATTTCTGATGTTATTTTTAAAACGAAGCTCGTGATTATGGAATTTAATACTTCCAATTTAACAACTCTGTATTAAAACCAGTGTTGTACTGAAAGCGATCTGAAAAACAAAGTTTAAGACAACCTCTTAAAAGCTAAATCTGCAACAGAAAAATAATTTTCTTCTATTCAGGTTCCTGTAGCTACAAGCCAGATGAAGACATACAAACAATACCCATCTCATCTTATCTAAGACGACAAAGCCTATCCCTGGATTTATAACAAATACGGACCTACTCGTTCACTACCCTCTTTATCAGCTGAAATTCCAAAGTGGAATTGGCAGATGTCCAAACACTGGTTAGAGTTAAATGTATTTTAAAACTACAAAGCAGCACATTTCTTCAAACGAGAATATGCAATAGGAGACCAGAGAAACTACAGCTTAAGGGTAAAACTGCAGAAAAAGAAATGCTTTTACTAAAGTTAATGCTATTAAAGTACATGCTAGTACGTAATTCATTTTTTCCCACAGAATCATTAGGAGCTTTTGCTGCTGAACTGCATAAATTAGTACCAACATGACAAATGTTTGTTAGAAGATAATGAGAGCTCTATTAATATTTTCAACACCTCACCGTCCCGAGCTTAGGTAGAACAACTTAGGTTTGGAATGTCTCTTGGCAATGAGAAAGAAATGCTAACCTAACCTTGTGGCTGCAAAAAGGATCAGAGTGGTAGTTTTCAGTTACAGAGCCACTAACTAAACTGACTGTACTCAGGTGTGTGTGGTGGCTTCAGCCTTTGCAGGTTGCACTTCAGCACCTTTTTGGGTTCATGCCTTAGAGAAAGATGAGTCACAGAAAGAAGAATGGATGGTGATGTTCTCATCTGGATGTATGCATGTTGATGGGGCATGGACACGTGTCTCATCTGGGGAGCTCAGACATTCTCCTGGGTCCATTGCCTCAGACAGAGGATCCCAAAGACCAATCTCTGATGTTGCCCAAGTCTATATGAACTAAGGAGCAGATGTGTACATACTGGAAACATTAAACTCATGTTCCTGGAGTAATTTTAACATCTTATAAACCTTCAAAAATGTCATCAACTGATCATTCAAGAGATCATTTTAAAATGAAATCAGATAACACAATCAGGTATTTCCTTTTTATGTTACACAGACTGTTAATATCGAACCTACATAATCCTGTAACTTCCCACCAAGCTTTTCACATTTAGGACCTGGCATTGCAGCAAGTAGCAACGAGTGCCACTGGAGAAACTTATCACATGGCAAGACAATATTTTCAGAATAATGTATCTAACTGATTTTCAAACTCATCTGAAATGTTAATAGACGCGCTGTCTCTGGATTCTTACCACTTTCCATTGTAGAATTTGCTTGAGGCATGAAAGTATTCATCACAATTAAAATCTGTAGTATGTTCCTAATCTTACTTACATCCTGGGAGATGATATTTGCTGTGTAATATCTTGTTTTCATAGAAAATGTAAAAATAATATACATTTTGGATTAATTTAAAAAAAAAAAAATTTTTTGTTAAGATAGAAGGTGAGAGAATGGTTGAAGAGGTGGTAAAGAAAGGAGAGTCACTAATTTCTATCTGCTAGTGAAGATCAAAATCTTTCTAAAACTAAGACTAAAACCTTGCAATTTTTTTTTTCCCAGTCCATTCCTCTGAACTATTACTTGTTTTTCAGTTGCTAAGTTAGTCACTTCCTCAGGCCATGCCTCACTTCCTCAAGCCATCCAGCCTTCAATCTAACAGCTTTGCTCAAATATGGCTCAAGAGCACTGTGGTTTCTGTCACTCAGAGAGCTCCAAGATGTTGGAATATATCCTGCAACTCAGCTTCAGGAAGCAGTTTTTAAAGACGTAGCCATTATGATATGAATCCCACCAGGTACAGCCAGCCAGAACAACTAAAAGCAGGCAAATGAGTGAGACTAGGGGATCCAGGTCTCCAAAAGCAGCCTTTTTTTGGCAAAGCCCAGATGGCCTGAAGAGGGCTCCAGAATGAGCACATCATTTTAGGATGCGTCAGCTTTAATCACGTAAATCCATACTGCAGTTTCGAACACTTTGCTTTCTCAGATTCTCACTTGGTAGGGTTCAAGAATACACCAGGTCTGGTACAGGCAGGTAAGGCTGTGCACTTCACTTTTTGTACAGAAGATATAACAGACATTAACTTATGAGGAAATTTATATTCAGCACTTGGGAGTGAACGCTGCCATTATCTGTGGGTTGGCTGTTTGTTAATGACAGCTGATGCCATGGAGTGGCTATGCCATAGCATCAGTGCCTTAGCAAGGAGGAAAACCTAGCTTCTTGAATGTCTTCAGTTTGCAGCACCTCACTCCAAAGCCTGCTGCTGTTCCTTAGGAGGCACTGAATAAAAATGGTTGCCAGCCAAATAAGATTATGCTAATCTGGAAGCCAATCTTGTGGGAGATGCTCGATGACAGAAATCAGAGTGGGTTCTGGCTTGCTTTGCTGCCAGCAGGCTGAGGGCACCCAGCCTGGCTGTACAGGGCCTGTCTGGTGTGCTGGGGAAGCCGCCTCTGTGTGGCTGGGCTCAGCCCTCGCAGGGGTACAGGTCCTGCCTCCCTGCCACGTCATACTTTAGAAATATTAATTTCCATAAAAAGCAGAGAATTTGTCACAAGGAACCCCTTCAGGAGGTATTAAGCTCTGTGAAGCTCATTATTCCGATTAATGTTAATGCGGCCTCTGAGGCAAAGCCTGCATCTCCACCCCACCATCCCACTGCCTCCCTGACAGGCAGTGTGTGTATGCCGACTGGACCTGCATACATGCAGCTTTTCCAGTTCATTCCAATTGATTTTATAAGCCAGTGCACTATGTAAAGCAGAGCAACACTATACTAGATTCTTCCTGCTCTGATGCCAGGGCTACAGCTGATAGATGTGTAGGTATTGGGCCAGACCTGTGCCCTCCCTCCCTTGTGTGGAGCCTACATTGCTGTTTTTTGGGATCCATAAGGATCATGGGGTCCGACCCCAGCTCTGCACAGCACCACCCCAAATCCAGTTCCTGTGTCTGAGAGGCTGTCCAAACACTCCCGTGCCCACAGCCCTGGGCAGGCTGCTCCATGCCCACCGCCTTCTGCTGCAGACCCTTTCCCTCACTCCCAGCTGCCCTCTCCTGACGCAGCTCCATGCCATTTCCTTGGGCCCTGTTGCTGTCACAGAGAGCAGAGCTGAATGAGGTTACACAGCAGGGATGAAAGGGGTAACCTTGCCTCATGCCTGTAAAACAGAAAGCAATGCTGCTGTGACCACAGCAGGCTTCCAGATGAATTTCTTGTGGGAGAGACTTTCACTATCCAAGTCCAAGGTAATGTACTTGCATAATAGGTGTCTAGAAAAATCATAGAATCACAGAATCATTTGAGTTGGAAGGGATCTTTAAAGGTCATTCACCTGAAGATGGGACTAGTGGAACACTGCCAGAAGGGATGTGTCTCCATCTCTCTTGAGGATGTAATGGCATCAGATCATGTGGAAAAATAAAATATTTTCCTTGTCTGTGAGGTAAGCAGTGACCCAGCAGTTTTTTAATAGCTTGGTATTTTGATGCAGCACTGCTTGGCTTTTCAGGGGGTTACCTGCCTGGAGGGATTCTTTTAAACAACGAGGGTTCAACATATCCCAAAGCTGTTCAACAGAATTCAATGTCATTTAGCTAATACAAAACATATACGTAGCATAAGATGGTTCAAGAAGAAATGTGCACTATAAACGAAGTAAAAGGTGACAATATTTATGACACTGTTTGGAGAGGGACATCAATTTTAGTTTTGGGCTGTGTCCTTTGAAAATTTGATGTGTTGCATAGATACGCCGTAGCCCTGTTACAGAATGTTACTGCAATATAAAAGCATAGCTGTTAACCACCACCTTCACCCATTCAATTTAGGCAGTTCTCAGTTATCATGAGCCCAGGGCTTTGCAGACTTTGAAGTTATGGACAGAAAATTTTAAATTACTTAGGAATTCTAATAAGCAGATGGACAAGTTATGAGATGGCCTGCCCAGTCTCTGGGGCTGAGATGCACTGCAGTGCTGCAATGTTTGAAGGTCATACGTGGTGACAAACGTGAGGACAACTGATGTCATTCACCACTCTTAGGAGAAAATAAAGAGAAGAAAAAGAGAGAAGTAAACAGGCTAAAACAATTGCTACACAACAATAGGAAAATACCCATGTGCTACCATAAAAGTAGACCATTTAAGAGAGATTAATAGCTATGTCCCCAAGTACTAGTTAAATGTTTAAAAAAAGCACACAGAAGTTAGATTCTTTGTGTGAAAATGCATTCATTATGGAATTCAGGAGCATATGTTTAACCATTTGGAACTTAACAATGCAGGTAATATTTCCCCACATTAATTCAATTTTAAAAACAATTATAGAAGATTCTGCATTGTCATTCCTTCCCGAACACCAAGCAATAGCTAAACTTATTTTCTAAGTTGATCCATTGCACAAAGCATATTAAATTGGAAGTATTGAAACTGCCTGACAACTCATTAATCTAAACAGAAGGACCCAGGAACAAAGTCCCTGCTCTAGCTGTAGGGCAGATATCAGCAAACATTCGCTTTGGTTTCACTACAGCAACGCTGATGCAGATAACACTGTTACAGCAACCTTTTAAAGGAACTCAGGCAACCAATACCAAGAAGCAACTACTGCATTTAACTGGACAACACCTTTTTCAAAATACACCAAACAGGTTGACGGTTCTGTAAGCCTGCCTGCATCTATCTGTATGTGTGCCTGTGCTGTAAGTAAATCGCATGGGAAAAAATCAGCAAAGAGCCTCCTAAATGACTGGGCTGGTTAAGGCGAGGCAACTTTTTCTGATGTCCTTCCCGCATTGATAACAACAGTATATTGGAAAAAGAAAAATCTCTCAATCGAAATGTGTTTACTTGGACAACCAAGCTCACTGCAATCCCTGTCAAAGGCCACTCATAACTGGTAACATTCTGAATGTTAGTGGCATATTCAGACTCCCAATCCCAGAAACAGAGATGCATGGACCAAAGATGGTGCAAAGCAAAAAAAGGCTATTTCTTTTCCTAGCACAGTCTCTCAATGAGTATTGAGGGGTATATCTCACCATTATACGACTGACCTGGGCTTCTGCCTGCCTGCTGGGCAGGGAACAAACCTCGACATGTCTGGAGGTGAAATGAAGTTGCAGACTGCCATTTAAATCTTACTGTCATAAGGCAGTGACACTTTTTTCATCTGGTATCACAAATCAAACTGGGATTACTCTGAAAGAGCAGTGAACGTGCATGCAAATTACAAAGGAAGGGGAGCAAAGAACTGTCCCAAACAGCAAACTTCTGTTGCAACTTCCCAGCTTTTGAAGAACAGTGTAAACGTAAATATTTTTATGCTTTACCTGCTTTGATTGAAAATAATACTGTAAGTGCCATAGCTGTGAGAAATAGGGAGTAAACATACGAAAATTGATACCACATTGCACTGTTAGATGCACTGCTTATAATCAACTTGTGCTTAGAGAGACAGAGACAGGAAGTAAAAATAAAAATGACAAATTGGATTTTCCCGAGTAAAAATATGGAAAACAGAAGAATTTCAAGATATTTGTACTCTATAAATGCATTTATTTCATCTTTTGAGTACACTATAATCCATTTATAATTTGTTAAGAAACTGCTTTTAATTTTTTTTTTTTGTTACAGTAATTTCAGATATTTTGCAATGGAGCATTATGAAGAGGCACAACAAAATGGAGACATCCTGGCTCAGGTAACTAATTAGCTCCTACTACACTTATGTGTTTTTAGACAAATCTGTCCAACTGTATCAAAGTTTCTCTGGAAATCTGATAGAATGAAGATTATTTTTCTTTCACTCTTACAGAAATTAAGTCTCAGTGGAAATCGGTTTGAAGGAGCAGACAACCCCATTACTTGTAGCTATTTTAATCTGGTGACTGAAGAGTTGGTTGTTGTTCAGCCAAATAATTTTCAGTTGAACTCTGTACGCACAGTGAGGGACCAAATACCTGCATGCAACAAAAGGCAATTTATGTTTATGCCTAGTCAATACTAAAGGTGTTACCCATACTGTCACTTCTGTTTTGTCTGAGATTGGTGAAAAAGCAAATAACACAAACTAACCTTACTCTTTGTAGAAACTGCTGATGCACAGTGGGGTTTATAAAGCAGATCCCTGTATTAATTTCTTATTGAAACAACATTAGCATTTGCTTAGCTTGTAACATCAGCAGTTGATGTCCCATTCCCAACTATCCATTTTCAGTTTAAGACTGAAAGCAAGTCTGTGGAGAGAATAAGCAATGCAACAGAGATAATGTTGAGGATGCAGGAAACACTCCAGATGGAGATAGCTCATCTGCACTCTCCTCTCTGCCTCAGTTCATCGGCTTCTGCCGAGGTGTTCTCAGTACACTGAGATGTTCCTCCTCTGTTTTCAGTCTCATTCAATCTCATTCAGGCAACACAATGTCACTGTGCTGAACAGAGACTGAAGAAGAGATGACAGCTGCCAAACACTCATCTCAGAAAATAAGGTAGGTTACACTGGCAAGATTTAGGGAAAAACAGCCAGAACGGAGCAGGAATTTACCTTCTTCTTTCCCTGATGGTGTGCATTTGCCATTTCCTAATGGTCCCAGTCCCTTCTAACCCAGCCTGAAGACAGCATTCTAAGATTGCTTCCTTTTCTGGTCTGCAATTAAGCTATTTGTTTTTGGAAATGGAACTAACAAAGGCAATGCGTGCCTTTGTCACCTGAACCACAGCAAATATATTTCAAACTGTTGTGGTCTGTCCCGCAGATGGCTCAGCACCAAACGCTCACTCCCCTCCTTCTCAGAGTGAAGGGAGAGAGAATAAGAAAAACAACAACAAAGTAGCACTTAGGGGTTGAGGTAAAACTATTTAATAAGATAGAGAAAAGGGAAAGGAAAATAGTTATGACTATATATATATATATATATATATGAATATAAAGAACAAGTCTTTATACAAGCAATTGCTCACCACTCCCCAGCTGATGCCCAGCTTTCCCTAAGTGGCAGAAGAGAGCCAGATAACTCTCATCCCCTTCAAAATTCCTGCGTGATGCCACATGTCATGGAATTACACTTGGCCAGTTTAAGTCAGCTGTCCTAATTCTGTTTCCACCCAGCTTCCTGGGCCCTTCACTGTGAAAGGCCTTAGCTCTGTATAGCACTGCTTAGCAGCAATTAGCATTGCTGTATTATCAACATTGTTTTTCTCCTAGATCAAAAACATACCACCCTACCAAACACTCTGAAGAAAGTAATTCCATCCTGACACAAACCAACTCAAAATAAGCTGATATTACTGCAGCAGCAGCACTTACATTAAGTTGAAGGTATCAATTCATGTTTGCAGCCATTTTTTCTCATGTATCAATACAGAGGGTTTTCTGGATTTTTCGTTAAGTATAATGAAATTACTTTAAAACAGAACCTTGCAGAAACTAAATAATGGCTACACAGTTATTAATATGTATATATTTATATTACACAGAAGTAGAATAAATTAATTGCATAAACTTCATCAGGACATGCAGAAACGAAAATAATTTTTCTTCCCAAGTTACAAAATTGACATCCAATGCACTTATATTAATTATAACAGTCATTGATGCTTATATACACATAAAAATATAACAAAGTCAACAGGAAATACGACAGTGCCTTTGTTAAGAAAAATGCATCTCTATTTCATACCTGAAATACGGTTTCATCTCCAGCTGTTTTCAAATCATCTTCTTTTCCAATGATTCTCTGCATCTGCATTCATTTAGACATAACAAAACAGGAAAATTACAAGATTGGTATTAAAAGAGTCTCTCAGAAACTTGCACTAATTTCACAATAACTGGAAACTCATTTAGGTTTTTGCCAGGTTCTCTTTTTATGACAAAGTATTTGCATATTAAGGATATTTTGCTATTCAGATACACTTTCTGAGAAAGCCTGATCTATTGTGGTTAATATTGCCTAGCAGAGCATACGAATCTGTCTTTTGCAATCCAGTGGACACTTTTAGAAGAGATGGTCTTGCACCACAAGTTTAGCATCCACTCCATAAAATCTTGAAACTCATAGACAGAACATCAAGGGCCATCTGGAGAAGAGAAATTATCCTGTGAATCTCATGCTGTCCTTCTAGTCATCTTTACTGCTACAGACAAGATCTTCTAGACACGAAAGACATGTCTGTTCAAATGAGGTATACAGTACAATTAACAAAAACAAGAGTAATTCAATTAAATAAGCAACCATATTTTCAGAACTGGCATGAAGCACAATGCGTTCTGAGCTTCCCCTCCATCCCACAAATGAAATGAATACTGAATGAATTAGCTAATGTGATCTTTAGAAGTACTGAAATGACTCACACTTAAAAACTGTCTGAAGTAGAAGTTTAAGGTAATATTAAAAATGCATTAATTTGCTGATTATTAAAATCACCTCAAGTGTTCCTTGGCTGCAAGCTTTCTTTATGATTGTATTTCAGCCTGGGAAGTCAACAGTGCCAAAGAATGAGAGATCTAACAAAGCACAATGTGCACCTACCTTTCACAGACATTAGAATGAATCCTTGAAGCGACAGCAAAAATGAAAGAAGAAAGGACTTATCAAATCTAAGGCATAAACGTGGAGTTACACTGAGCATTCTGGATATGGGGTTTTTAGGAAAGACAGTTCTAAAGTTCAGGCTGCTGCTTGTTTACCAAGCATTTCTGAGCAATTCCTCACCCATGACCAAATCTGCATGGCCATTATTTTGTAAGTTTTTCAAATCTCTCCTTAGGGCTTTATATTTCCCCCCTCCTTTTTTTTCTTTTCTTTTTTGCTGTGTAGTTCAGAGAAGGAACATAGGTTTGCAAGCAGTGAGTAGGAAAAACCTGCATGCTATTTGTTTTGCCACAGATCTTCTCATGACCTTAAACTTTTAACTAATTCACCTGTTGTTTTTTTTTTTTAATCATAGTTTTTGAGTTCCTTGGGATAGTTAATTTCTACTAGTATTGTTTGAACAGCTCGACTTGACAATCTAAAGACAAGACAGTTCAACATATGAATTCCTCCAAGTTTCTCTAAGTTCTTTTTCACAGAATCACAGAATCACAGAATGGCCAGGGTTGGAAGGGACCTCAAGGACCATGAATCTTCAACCCCCCTGCCGCAGGCAGGGCCAACAACCTCCCCATTTAATACCAGACCAGGCTGCCCAGGGCCCCATCCAACCTGGCCTTGAACACCTCCAGGGACGGGGCATCCACAACCTCTCTGGGCAGCCTGTTCCAGCACCTCACCACTCTCCTAGTAAAGAACTTCCCCATGACATCCAACCTAAATCTTCCCTCCATCAACTTAAAACCATTTCCTCTTGTCCTGCTGTTATCTACCCTTTCAAAAAGTTGACTCCTCTCCTGTTTGCAGGCTCCCTTTAGGTACTGAAAGGCTGCAATGAGGTCACCCCGTAGCCTTCTTTTCTCCAAGCTGAAAAGCCCAGCTCCCTCAGCCTGTCTTCATAGAAGAGGTGCTCCAGCCCCCTGATCATCTCTGTGGCCTGCTTCTAGACCTGCTCCAACATCTCCCCGTCTTTCATGTACTGGGGCCCCAGACCTGGACAAAGTACTCCAGATGGGGCCTCATGAGGGCAGAATAGAGAGAGACGATCACCTCCCTGTCCCTCCTGGCCACACTTCTGATTTTCTCTTTTAATCACTACAAAACGATACAGCAAAAACACTACGAATTTCCTGATGGCAAAATAGCAGTATTGACCTCTGGGTACAAAAACAACTGCTTCCCCATTTTCCTTCTGAAAAACCGCATTTTTACTTAACTGAAAAAATCTAGCTGAAACAAGAGATACAATAGGAAATGCTTTCCGAATGACAGAAAATGTGCTGTTCTTTTTTTCTGTTGTGTTGCATTTTTAAAGGACTCTTAGAAAATTTGTGAAGAATACTAAGCAACACTGACTCACAGTATTTTCTTGCAAGTGTTCTGGCAGGTTTTATTGTTTTCTTACATGACATGTAAATCCATATTACTTTTGAAATTATTATTTTGGAAAGAATGATGATAATTTCCAGTAGCTTGCACATTTTTTCCGGCACAATGTAGCTGCTACTCACAGAAGGATGTGAATTCTGCCTTCGAGCAATGGACTCTAGTATTCCAGTACTCAATTTCCCTATGTAACATTTATCTGCATTTAATATTTATATCTGTTCACTGCCGTATGATACTAATGGCTAATTCAAAGAGAGTGATGCCTATTATGCATAATGCATGCCTCTCTCCTAAAGGCATACAAAGAAGCAACATTTTCTAAAGATCAGCTGGCTGAAAAGATACGTCCATTTTCAAGAAAAAAACAAGAAGGGATTTTGCCTATTGTAAATTTGTTGGAGAGAGTTTGGTGCATGTGGATGCTATCAGACTGTACAGTATTGGTGGTCAATACCAACCTTGACAACAGCTGACAATGCAGAGTGCTTGTTTGCTCAGTCCTGAACAACTGTGTAAAGATGTCAATTAAATCTGAATCGCACAGCTCTTGCATGTGCCAGTGAAGTTATTGTACTTCCACTCCCAATGAAGTTATTAATTTTACTTAGAAATCACGCACCAGAGCTATTAGGGAAATTCCTCATTGGTGATTTGGAGACCTTTGGTGGCCTTATCCTTGATGGGAGGTCTCAGGTGACTGTGCCTGGGTTATTATGTGCACCAGTATCAAGTTCCTAATCAAGAGATGCACATCTGGAAATCCCCCTTGTCAAGTCTCATGTGAATGTGTTGGGCAGTATCTTACTGTTTGTCTAATGGACTCTCTGTGCAGCCTAACTCAGCTGTTCTTATACAAGCATTTGAAAACATTAAAGCCACACCATTTTTCTTTCTGTTGGAGATTGTTTTAAGCAATACAAAGCAATGCTTTGCTATGTACTCCTTTCATACAACATATTCTAGCAAACGTGATCTCAGATTGGATGGAAAAATGGGCTTGAAGATTTTAATGAATCTTCATTTAACAAACAGAAGCTATGCCGCTGCTTATTAGCTTTAAAATCAATAAGCATGAGAAGATACATACCTTAAAAAATTCTTTCTTTTCAACTTGCTCATTGCCATCCGTATCTAACATTTTAAAAGCAATCTGAAACCCAGTCTGGGGTTCTGCAACAAAGTGTGAAAAAACTTTATGACGTATGCACACACACACCCATGCACATGCAGTTACACTTGTACAGGAATATTTAATCTAAAGGAAATATAGATTCTGTTTGACATCGCTGTGCACATGCATCCTATTTCCAGTAAGCAATGTGTACCCCATCCAATATAAACAAACTCTTAAATAAGACAAACACCTTTTTGCTGTTATTAAAGCAGTAGCAAAGCAGCAAATGCTGGCAGTGTCTAAATACAGCCTGCTAAATAAATACCTGCTCCCAATGACTGTGAAAATGTTGTCCTACTGTTGTGGTCTTTCATAGACAGCATCTACAGATTTCTCTGTAATCCTTGCTCACTTCTGAAATCTAGCTTTACCCCCTGTTTGGAGCTACTTTTAGCTGAGAATACTGGAAAGTGCTGTGAGAGACCATTAACTAGCCCCCAAACTGGGTAATTAATGAGAAAGAAAGAGATAGAGTCTTTCTCCAGCACTTCTTGCACATGTTGCTGCATGCTGCTATTTTCAGTCTTCGCTAGTCCAGAAGACAGACTGGTCTTGTCCACGTTCTCCCAGTTCCTATTCCCATGGTGTTGTTCCATTCTCTTCTCCAACCTCCCTAAACAACCAACTCCAGTGTTACTGAGACGTAATAAACTGCTCCTTCTGGCCTTCTTTTCTTTGCTAAAGCATGTTTGTACACCTCCCATTACGCTGATTTTTTGGGAATTTTATACAACATTGCTGTGCATTTCCTTCACCCAGTGGATGTTTCTTTTCAACACGAACATTTAATGAGTTCTGAGTTTTGCAGGCGCTGTAAAAACACTGGGTGTTTTGAGCTCCTTCCCACAGTTTCCTGCTCTGACTTTGCTTACACGAGGTGACCTCGCTCATTAGCAAGCCCACACAGGAGGAGCGTGCTGCTGAAGTATATTTACTCACTGGCTCGCTGCAGTAGCCAGCACTTAGCCCAGTCATTTCTGGAGCAGGTGAATTAATTCCACAGCACAGTCATGTCAGGCATTAATGTGAAAGCCACGGAGTTATCTTCTCTAGCATACATTCATGTTTCCAAGAGCAATGTTGGACTCATGAGGGCAGTGAAGCAGTTTCTCTACAATTACTAATGCCTCCAGAGATTTTCTTTTATTTTGGAAGCACATTCTTCCAGTTCCACCCTGTAAAGCTTTAATCTTGCTTCTGTTTAGAGAGGCTTCCTGAAAAGGCAAGAAGTTACAGAAATAGCCTCTTCTTTTTTAAGTGATAGCAAGATGGTTAAACAAAGAACTATTTTTACATTTTAGAAATAACTTTATCTTCAGCTGCCAATTAACGTCCTCTGTGAAGCAACCTTGTGATGTAAGGATAGTTTATAAATACCACTGCAATCTACATAGCAGAGCCTTTCCCTGGCAACTGGGCCATAATAATCAAAACGGGCTTCTTTTCCGTGGAAATGCCACACTCTAGATTTGTGTTACTACTACTAAAGCAAGAAGAGCCTATCCTGTAACGTATTCAGGGAATAAAAGTAATTGATGTATTTAATAGTAATTCATACCATCTGTGTTGCAGTTTTCAGATAAGAAAGCTGTTACTGAAAATATAGGACCTAAAGCTGCTTATACTGTTCAAATGACATACTTATCTGATATGATGCAACCTCAAAGGTATGTGTTCGTAAAATAAGCATAGTTCAAAGACTACTTCAGATGTATTTGTATTTAATTAGAATCAGGCAAAATTCCAAAATCTGAACCCAAGAGCTTCATCTTAGCTGTGAGTGCAGGCTACACAAAGGTGCTTCCCCTGAAATCATTCCTGCGTTGACCAAACTGTCAACTTTGGTGACTGGCTAATTGGAGCAATGCTTTTAGTCATGGTGACAATTTCAGTTCCTGGGCCTGTTCAGCAAGCAGGGCTTTACAGAAAGCTCCATTAACCAATTGCTGAAAATGAAATCCAATACAGCACTGAAAGAAAAAAGACGATGATGATACACGGAACACAGAAAAGAGAAAGGGGATCACAGTGGGCAAAATAAAGCCTTTGTCTCCCACAGATTTACATTTGGAGGCTTAGTGCTACAGATGCTGCTTTTATACGATGGACAGCACGGGCTGACCAGCAGCATTCTGAAGCTAGGAGTCACTTTTCTGGTTTCCCCATTGCACTGGTAATTCAGAAGAAGTCATTTAAGCATTAATTTGTCTAAGAAATCTTGCTTTAATTCTCACTATGAGAGAGGAAGGTCATTTTGCTGAGGTCTGACTGACATGGCATACTTGTTAGGCAATGAGGCACCAAGTTGCTGACATTCACTTTCAAACAGCCCTGTATGATAGGTTGGATATTAGGAAAAATTTCTTCTCTGAAACAGTGGTGAGGCAGTGGCAAAGGCTGCTCAGGGAGGTGGGGAGGTGGGGCAGTCACTGTCCCTGGAGATGTTCAAGAACCATGGAGACGTGGCACTGAAGGCCATGGCTAGTGGGTGTTGTCAGCAACAGTGGGCACGGTGGGGATGGGCTGACGGTTGGACCAGATGATCTTACTGTTTTTTTCCAACCTTAACGATTCTGTGATTCTACAGGCCTCTGCGTAACTGGACACCCTGCATCAAAATGTGCCTCTGTTCTTACAGTTCAGTTCACTGCTATATAAATTATGTGAAAAATAACATTTGATGGCTTAGAGTAGTGAAACAATTCGCGCTGGTACTGCTTCAATTTTCAAATTGTTTCATCCAGTAAGGTGAAACAGCATATTTGTATTGCAAATGGACTTTGTTAGCGTATATACACTATGTAATATCATGTACTGGATGAGGTTCCCTAGCAGATCACAGAATCATAGAATCACCAAGGTTGGAAAAGACCTCCAAGATCATCCAGTTCGGTTGCCCACTTACCAATATTTCCCATTAAATCACCCCCCTCATCTGAACATTTCTTGAACACCTCCAGAGCTGGTAACTCCACAGCCTCCCGGGGCAGCCCATTCCTGTGCCTGACCATTCTTTCAGAGAAGTTTTTCTTCATGTCCAATCTAATCCCCCTTCTTGCTGTGTTGCAGGCAGGAATCTTTTCCTGCTGAGAAATGATATATGCTGTAAAAGGGCTGAATGGCCCAAGTGCTGTACACCAGCAGTCAGTGTCTGTTAAAACTTCACGTAACTTCTCTGCTCTTTAGAGACTGTGTATATTGCCAGTGGTTGGTGCTGGACCTTGAGACAGTGCATTTCTAGAGCAAGGAACATTTGCCATGTTGTTCAGTCTCAGGCAATGAATCCTGTGGCCAAGGAGGTAATGAGCCTGTTGGGTTAAGAGTGGCTAATTCCTTCTCTCCTCTCTTCATCCCTTGATACCACAAGATTCAGTATGCTTAAGATTGTTTTTGTCTCTTGCTTAAGTTGTCAGATCTGTGTAAGTCAGACAGACTTGGATACATGGACGTGTGCTATTTTACCACCATGGTCTTTCTGCACAACATTTGTCGTATGCATTTTATTTCAAACCTTGGTATTTTCCAGCTTCACTTGCACTTCATGAGAATAGCATGGGGAGGTGGCAGGAACAGCAGAGAGTAATTATGAGTGAGAAAACTTAGAAAATCCAAGATCAGTTCCACCCACAAGCAAAAAATGCTTGCTGTTCGCAGATAAAGCATTATATTTCATGCTGTGTTATGCAGCAGGGTGACACTGTCTGCAAGCACAGGCCATGGGTTCAGCTCTGAGCCCTACTGAAGTTGCCCAAACTCTCCTCTCCACTTCCACGACAAAACATGAGAGTGACATCTCTTAGCTCAAGTGGATGGAGACTCTGGCTATCGAGGTTACCAAACAACATGTTCTTTAAAAAGTGTCTGAGAGTGAAAGGGGAAGGAGGTGGAGGAGGAGTAGGAAATACATGTAAAATACATGGGGAAATAGTCAACAGGAAGAGAAACAAAGAGAAGAGAAAGAAGTCAGACAAAAAACATGTGCTGACATGGTGCTTCTGCACATCATCCATTACATATCTGAGCATATACATAAAAAGCAACAACCTTACAGACACTGCTATAGTTCTTTACACTGACGCATGAACTTCAAAGCTCACATCTCACTGTGCAAAATGATTGAAACCACTGTGCAGGTGAGAAATTATTTACTTCCCCTCACTGTGTTCTTCCCCTCCTTATGTGCTCCTATGCACAACTCTTCCCATTTTGCAATGACTCTTGGAGGACTTTCCTGACCCTGTGGCGTGCAGCTTGCCCAGATTTCTGACATGCTGCTATGGAACAGCAATGACATTATGGAGCCAAGCAGCGATCAACCAAAGTTATAGCCATTTATGTCACTGCCTTATCACTCTATATTCAAGTTTCTTAAACTACAGCACAGAAATTTAGTTAAAAAGTACCAGAAAAAGTTTCCAGAAAGATGTCAAAAGCTGAGTAGCGATGCATACGTATTTTAAATATGTAACACTTACTTGTAAGGATCGTCAGCAAAAACAGGTACTCTGCATAAGATATCAGCCCTGAAATGAAACAGTTAAAAAATGACTCACATAAAATATATATCCCTATAACGAGATTTGAAAGATCAGATCTCATAAATGTGAAAACTGCAGTTCAACATCATTTAAAATAGGTCACTGAAGTAAGCCTCATAATTATTTAATAAAGTTTTTACTTCTTTTTTTAGTGCTCCAAAGGTAAAATTCCCTATCCGGAGACTCATCAATGTCCCCATCTCATCAGGAGAGTCAGGTTTATTTGGTATTAACAACAGGTCTGCATAAATCTCTGCGTTCACACTGCAAACATTCAGTGTTTATAGAAAAGGCAAATAAATTTGGAGTGCTTTGTCACATTTAGTACCCGGGAGGAGAAGCACTCAGCGCTGCCTGGATGGATCAAAGTGCTCCATCCCCTGGCAGCTGGGCCAGGAGGGGAGCAGCTTCCCATGGGGAACATGGCAGCGTGCAGAGCTGCCAAGCTAAGAGATTGCACTGATAGTGCGGCTGGGCTGCCTGCCAAGGGAGCCTTCTTTTTTTTTTTTTTATTTTAAATAGGAACACGTCCTTTCTACAAGGTGAAAGTATTTTCCCCCCTTTTGAAGGAAAATTCCAGTGTTTTCCTTTGAAATACCGCCTTAAGCAAAAAGCCTGAACAAACACAGAGATGCGATAGCGTCAAAATAGAGCGTAGAAGCTAAAGATAGAGCGCGCAACGAGGGTGGCTGAGCAGCACAATCTGAACCATCTGCACTGCAATAACGTTGGGAGAAAAAATGTAAAGGGCTTTTCTATAAATCACTTTTCAAAATAACTGAGCTACTTTTAACGCCTGAGCTAAACATTGTGTAATGCTGAAGCTGCTTAAAATAATGAAGTTCAAACGTGCCCATCTGTGTAAAGATAAACTATTTATAATAATTTATATAGAGTTAATTGATAGATAAAGAATCCACTTAAGCTTCACCAATAGACGATTAACTTCTGATAAATCACTGTTCTGAACTGACAACATTTGTATTTGGTCTCAGACAGTGACTTACTTTAAGTTTTAACTTCCAGAGTTTAGGAATATTGGGCTGCTGGAAGCAACAGTCTGAAAATCTGAGAACAGATCTCCAAAGCCAGGCCTGACGCTGCTCCCTCTGCCGACCCACTCTGCATCTGAGCTCCAGCTTTCCTCTCCATCAAAATAGGGCTATTCATTCACTCCACTTTCCAGCACGCACCATGTGTAACTCAGCACAGTACTGCACTCACAATGCACTGTGCAAATAAAAAATACTTTGCACAGAATCACAGAATCATTGTCATAGAATCATAGAATCACAAGGTTGGAAACGACCTGTAAGATCATCCAGTCCAACCGTCTCCTCATCACCACTGCCACCACAAGCACTAAACCACATCACGCAGCACGTCATCCAGACCCCTCTTGAACACTGCCAGGGACGGCGACTCCACCACCTCCCCGGGCAGCCATTCCAGTGCCTGGCCACTCTCTGAGAGAAATAGTTCTTCCTTACATCTACTCTAAACCTCCTCTGATACAACTTGCGGACATTTCCCCGTGTCTTGCTTGTTGCCTGGGAAAATGTCATCTCAAATGTTTAGTTTTGCTTACAAGTTGTAGGGTTTTTTAGTCAGGGGAAAAGGAGGCTGAGGGGAGACCTTATTGCTCTCTCCCAATATCTGAAAGGTGCTTACAGCGAGAGCGGGGCTGGTCTCTTCTCACTGGTGACAGGTGACAGGACGAGGGGAAATGGCCTCAAGTTGTGCCAGGGTAAGTTCAGGTTGGACATCAGGGAAAACTTATTTACAGAAAGGGTTGTGAAGCACTGGAATAGGCTCCCCAGGGAGGTGGTTGAGTCACCATCCCTGGATGTGTTTAAAAACCATTTGGATGTGGTGCTCAAGGACATGCTTTAGTGGAGGGTTGATAGAGTTAGGGTAGGATGGTTAGGTTGCGATTGGACTTGATGATCTTTAAGGTCTTTTCCAACCTGAGCAATTCTGTGATTCTATGATTCTATGATTCTCATGTGTTGCCAATAAACTTAATATGGCCATTGCGAGGATATAAATTATTAGCATTGCTGTAAAACTTGCTATCTTGTTCCTAGACAATGTCCAAGACTTCTACAAATTCAAAATCAAACAATTGGAAACAGAGATCTTACCCCATTTTTTATGCTACACACTTAAGATGAGATAGAAAATGGTCAGAAATAAATAGGAGAGGAAAAAAATCAAGCAGTGACACTTTGCTCTCTAGTTTTGTTTTATACGTGTCACAGCAAATGCAGTTAAAAAGAAGAAGATAAGGGAAGACAAGGAGGTAACTTTTCAAGTGGATAGAGAAAACACCTCCTAGGCTTGGACAACTGTGGACTTGGCACAGAGATCACCATCTGAAGATTTTACGAGCAAGGGATCATTGAATCACAGTACCATTATGGTTGGAAAAGACCACAAAGATCACGTAGTCCAACTGTCAATGACGATCGCTGGCCAAGTGGATGGGGTGTCTCCCTCTCAGCTGTTCTGCACAGCAACTGCTCATGGCAGACGTGGAAGGTGGAAACAAAGTGCTTCTGCTCAGCAGAGTAAAAGGAGGCCCCGTGTTGCTGAGATATGCAGTAGGAGATAATGTACTTTGTAGATGACCACAGAAAAACATTGTTAGCAAAGCATTAGGAAGGATATGGACATGGCAGATAAAATAATAAAAGTAATTGGAAGATCATCTAGTTCCAACCCCCTGCTATAGGCAGGGACACCTCCCTCTAGACTGGGTTGCTCAAAGCCCCGTCCAGCCTGGCCTTGAATGCTTCCATGGAGGGGGAATCCACAACCTCTCTGGGAACCTGTGCCAGTGTCTCACCAGCCTCAGAGTAAAGCATTTCTTCCTAATGTCTACTCTGAATCTACGCTCTCCCATTTTAAAGCAATTTCAAAATGTTTTGATAAAGACAACCCTGCTCATGGCTTAAAGGAGGAGTGCAATGGCACCAATCACTGACTGCAAAGGGCTGCAAGGAGACGGCCCTGCAAGAAGTGGAAGGGCAGTTTTCATTCCACTACCTTAAGCTGAGTGGGAAGTCACTAAAGGGAAACAGGCGAAAAGATACAAGAAATGAAAATAGTGAAAACTGTCTTGATTGCTCTTTAAAGCCTCAGTATCTTAAAGTCAATCCATACCACGTTTAATATTTTTTGGCAGGCTGATTATATCAAAATCACTTGAGATGTAATTTCTTTTGACCCATGGTTTGATTACGATAAAAATTCTTCATTTGATCTTTTTGTTCTATCATTGTCTGCAGTGAATTGCCAACTTACCTTAACCATAAAGTAAATTAGTCAGTTCAGTAATTTTCATTGCACAGTAATCATTACGAAGTTACTCAAATTTTACATTTAAAAGATGCAGTGGAACATTAAAAAAATAGCAAAGCAAACTGCATTCATGTCCAAGTTAAAGCTTCACCTGCTGTCGAATGACTCAGCAGACTTGCAGCCAAGTATTTTCATTTAGCATTGGCAAAACATTATAATTTTCTAAGACTATATGAAGCTTTCCTGTGCCTCCTTGGAAATCTCCACCCTCAGGCTTTATAGCAAATGCCGACAGGACGATATACTCACTATCGAACAAATCATTAATATACCACAAAAGATGGTGTACATTTTAAAACAGCCACTAGAAGGCAGAGTTCCCCAGCTTTACACTTCACAAACTGGACTGAGAGCACTCCCTCCACTCTATGTTTAAAAAAGAATTTGATGGTAGTTAAAATAAATCTCAGCTAAACCACGGAACAGGTGTAGATTCATTATTTCGGTATGTGTAAAAGTGGTATTTAATGCATAAATATTTATAGCTGGATCTGAAGACAAAAGCGTCGATGTCAGTACAGGGAGATCATGACCAAAAACTGCACGTGCTGTAAAGTCATAGAGATGACAGCACTGTGTGTTTCTGCATCATCTCCAATTCCTACCAGATCCTTGAAGGGCAAAGTATGAGGACCCACAGAGCCACATGAGAGGAGGCTGGTGGTCCCAGGACAGAAAAGACATTCCAGCAGCCCCAAGCAGCCAGCTGGCGTAGTACAGTGCCAGGGGGCTCTGCTGCTTTGCTATGTTCTTGCTTTCTCTTGGTGGATTCCTGATTTTCCCAGGCAGAACGTGTTAGGGATTTGTGCTGTCAACCACTACAGAAAGAAAAGCCTTAAGAAAGCAGTGATAGGGAAACAATATCCAAGAATTAAATGCTGGGAATCCTTTAAATCCTGTCCTGGGAAAGAAGATAACAAATAGTAATTTGAAAAGACAGGAGGTAAATATTCAGCATGAAACAGACTTCCTCAGGATTGGAAAGAAATGTTGAACTTGTTCAGAGAGGTGACAGGGCTGCAGGCAGGGGATGCTCACAGCCTCCACATTACACAGACAGAAAGAGAAACAACCATGGACCAAGGGATGTGGGCTGACCTCTACCATGCACTTTGTGAATAGACACTGCCAGTCCTTCTCATTAGTCTGGAGAGTTCAGTCTTTGTTACTGATTGAAATGGTTAATTACTCATTTATTTGTTTTCCTTGATCCTCTTGTTTGTTTTCCCTCCCTTCAATTAATTTATGTTAATGAGGTGTTTATTTGGTGTTTTTAATTCCCCGTTGTTTCACAAACAATATCCCAGCCCTCAGCATTTTCTCTTCCTGTGTTGCCAGTTGAAAGGTGGAACTGCTGGGTTAAAAGAAACCCCAGCACACTGCTCCTGTGGGGCAGCACTGAGCTCCCAATGAAGCAGAAACAACTGTCACTGCCCCTGGAACCAGGGGGGACACTTTACATAATCAGATACAAATTTTCTTTTTTTCTTTGCTTCCACGCATTTAAGTTATACAATGAAACAGCAGTTTATTAACAAGCCTTAGAAGTCCACTTTGTACCCTTTTAGCCTCTTCTCTTCTCTAAGACTGCTTTTTAATTTCTCCAGGAGACTCTCAGCCCCCAGCCCTGCCTCCTGCCTCCTCCTCGTGTAACTGAGACATGCCAAGGTGGCAGCAGCTGCTGAGATGGGGATGAAGTCAAATCCATGCAACTGTCTTTAAAACTAGATTCAATTCATACTGTCTGATGAGATAAAAAACAAGATGTGTTTCTCGGTACCGAAAGTATTTCGTTACCTTTATCACCAAGCTCTCTAAAAAAGGTCGGTCCTGGTTTAGCTTTTGTAACACACAGCAGTGCAGCATCCACCTCCTTTAGAGACACAAAAAAGGAAAACCAGTTTAGAAACAGAAGTCTTTTTGGTTGAGAAACAGAAAGAATGCAAATTCTTTTGAAGAACGAAAGGAACATTTTGCTTACCTTTTTTGTCAGTTTCTTGGCCGAGCTTTTACCTACAATAAAAAAAAATCATCATAATTCAATAACAAAGTCTGACTTTAAACTTTGATCAGGTTCTGTGACATTTCTTCAGATTTTTATGGGAAAGTGGTAAGTAATACGAAACAGAATATTTTGCAGCAGGCAGTTTGTTTCTAATTTCCACAATGATCCAGAATGGACAACTTCAAAATAATACGAGCAACCTATCCAAATGCTCTTCAACCTCAGTGAAATCACAAACCACCTCGGTATCTATGACTAATTTATGGGTGTGATTTTGCATTTTGCGGGCTACCAATGCAGTACAGATTCCAAAGTATGATTATACAGTAAGAAATAGTTGTATTATTTACAAAAGGATTTGTACATATGCATAAGAAGCCTTCCAGTGCAGGTTGCATATTCAAATGCTAAGAAATACAAAAAAAAAAAAAAGCAAGAAAAATGTGATGTTACCAAGCAGAAGTAAATTGAACAACTCTTCCTCCTGAAACAGCATAAGGATGAAACCATACAGGCTCTGAAGTTCAGTTTTCCCAGAGAGCTGTGGGTGCCCCATCCCTGGCGGAGCTCAAGGCCAGGTTGGATGGGCCTGGGGCAGCCTGGGCTGGTGGTGGCAGGAGAGTGGGACTGGGTGTACTGCTAAGGCCCTTCCAACCCAAACCATTCTATGGTTCATGACAAGTGCCTAACAGTAGGTTCAAGCCTATACACTCATGCAGGGAGAGCATTGGTGAAGCACGAGGTCATCCTCCTGTGCAACCACCTGGCTGCAGGGCTGCGTTGTGTTACCGGCAGCATGTCTCAGCTGCTGCGACTGCAGCCACATAAAGCCTGTGCTCCAGTGCTCCTTGGATCCCCTCTGTTTCCTCAGCATTTCTTCTCATAAAGATCCTAAAATCTTCACTCCTCCTGCTCTCATTGCTCCCTTCCACCACCACCACTCCTGTGGACCAGTCATTCCTTACCCAGCTTTCTGATGCTGGGTAAACATAAGCAGAGCTGCTTTGTTTGCTCTCTGGACTGATGCCACCAATGCAGCCTGAATTACTGAATCACAAAATCATTAAGGCTGTAGAAGACCTCTAAGATTATCTAGTCCAACTGCCCTCCCATCCTCACCATGCCCACTAACCACATTCTTCAGTGCCAAATCTTTACCTTTTCTGCACCACCTCCCTGGGCAACCTGTGCCACTGCCTCACCATTCTTCCTGACAAGAAATCTTTCCTAACACATTTTCCCTGCTTTGTGCTCAGGCTCCGGGCTGCTCCATGGGCCTCTTGCACACACATGGCCCCCAGCACTGTGCTGCCTATGGGAACGGGGCACGATAGAGGCAGCCTGAAGGGCAGCAGCCCACAACCTTCCACCAAGCATGTTCATAGGCCTGTAACCCAGCCAAAATGGGTGCAATCTCACCCAAACTGCAAAGTTCCATAACAGTGGGAAAAGATATGTCCAGCAGCAGGGGAACCCCACTGGCAACTTTTAGCATCAAACCAAGGAAGCTGCCGGAGCATCTCAATCAGCAACAGTTTGCTTTCAGTATGGGCAAACCAGTGCCTTCGTCTCTGCTCCCCAAACTGGCAGTAATGTTTTTTTTTGCTGAAAAATTCCTCTCCCCAGCCCCCAAATTAGCCTAAGGCAGACACCTGGCACATAACATTTCAGCCCAAATGTTTAAGTTTGACAAAAGTTATAAGCAACTAAAATTAGGGTTTTATAACTGGAGTGTTGAGTGACCCCAGCAACAGGTGTTGCCAGCACCACCTGTCACTGCACATGAATACATTTTTGTACAGCGTGTGTAAATATATTTACACACGCACATATATAAAGCCACAAGGATAGATATCTCCTAGCTCAAAGGAAGCATGAAATCCTCTACTTTGCCTCATTTGAGATAAAAGAAGTCAGGCTACAAACAGTTTGGGAGAGCAAGTAAAATCCCTGTGCCCAGCAGGGCTGAGTGCTGAGCAGGGCCATGTTAAAATGCCACAGAGCCCTGTAATGAAAGGCTGGTTAGCAAAGGCTGTGATTCAGAGCTCAGCTTTGAAATGTCATCTCCTCCAAACAGCAAATTTCAGCACGGAATTAAATTGCACCATGGCAGCTCTTTTGTCCCTGGGAGCCCCACATGGCAAAAAGCCCTGTAAAAGAGAATGAGTCAGGCTGCAGGACCATGAAGGAACAAAGAGAAAAATCACCCTGCCATCATTTTTGCTGAAAATGCTCCTTCTTGTTGTTACAGTTTTGAATCCAACCACAAAGCCTTATCTGGTTTGCAGCAACTCTGCTCATTCCACTCTCCTGGAGGATGACAAAGCATCATCCTAGGAGGCAGGCAGTACCTACTGTCAGCTTCTAGGAGGATGGGGAAGGAGACAAGCTGAATTCTGCAAGCTGGATTGGGTAATTGATGCGAGGAATGGAGAGAGTACTGGAAGCTGCAGCTGAGACACTATTTAGTCAATTTTGTGAGGCTTGGTTACATCTGTGCTTCTCCTCTATGCTGCATTCAGCACAATAACTGAAACACTTCAGCTACTCAGTTTTAGGGAATATGTCCTCAGTGAGGATAAGTCCACCTTGATAAAAATTAGGAAAGAGGAGGAAAATATCTTACAGATGTGTGGGCCCTCCTTTCATCATCCTGCAGTCATAAATGCAATTGTTTACAACTTACATGAAGACCTGTAGCAGTTGTCAACACCTCCTGTCCTGCATTCAGCTATGGCATCCCTCCAGAGGAAGGTTAAGAAGTTGACATATCAGCTGACCTATTTTGGAGCTGAAAAGACAGTAGCAGCAGTGACACAGAGGTGCTCATGCTACCACTGTCTAGGCAAACTTGGCTTGTGGGAGAGGTCTGACGGAGGAGATGCAGCCTTGGCTGAGTGGCAGAAGAGGAGAAATAGGAAGAGGTTAAAGAGAAGGAGAAGGAGGAAGAGGAGGACTGCCACGACATTCCAGAATGTAGTGAGGGGCAGCTACTCCAACACAAGAGGTGGAAGGGCAGGAGGAAATGGGACTGAAAGATAAATTAAGACATTTTTCTTCTTTGCTAAGTAGCTGATACAGCAGATTAGGAAAAGTGGAGCCATTTTTTTGTTTAGCACTGCTCTTCTCAAATGGTATTGCAAATCAAAATTTCTTATAACCTAGGCGAATGAAAAAGGCATGCAGATGTCTGCAAGCATGTGTGCTAGCACACCAGTACCTCTCTGGGAAAAAAAACCCGCAGCTGACATTTAGGGCACTGGTGGTATTTTTCACGTTGCTCTTTGGGTAAAGTATTAGAATGCAATCTTACAACAATGTTATAATTTAAACTAAAGAATGGGTTTCCTCTAATAATTACCTGCTTATTTTCTGAGAATGAAGTCCATTTATACCCTGTGTTGGTACTGTCAGCATATAAAATCATCTGAGAAGGTTCACATCTCAGATTTCACTTGGAAACATTACCTACTTTAATTGTAGCACCTGTAATATTCCTTGAATACTGATTTAGCTCGTGGAGCCTACCTTTCCCATTTATTCCTTTCCTAACAATGAAGTCCCTTTAGAAGACCAACAAGGAAAGCTCTGTTAATATTGCTCTCTCGCATATCAAATGTGCAGCCCTCTGAGGAACAACATCTTTTAAGGCCTTGTCTATAGTAATTAGGAGAGTGTGGTTAATTCTTCTTTGCTAGGAATGCACTGTGAAAGTAGGAATGGCTTTCTTACCCAGTTGAAAAAATGCCTCTTCGTCTATAGGTTAGATCTTGGTGCTGCCATTGCTGACCCGTGATCACAAACATTCCAGGCTCTCAGTCCCCCTCTGAGGAATATACGCAAGGATCTAATTATTAGGAACTACTTCATGTAATATGTAGAAGATCTGTACGATGCACTTTGGCTGCCAAGACCGTGATGGAATTCTGGCCTGAAGTCCAACAAACATTTTCATGGCTCTCTATCTATCTCACAGATGCCATTGTCTCATTTTCACTATTGGTAGTGGATCCATGAAACAATCACAGGGTACAGACACATCTTTACAGAATAAAAGCCATTCTAGTTTTTAAATTGAACGAATACCGAGCCTACTTGCAAGCAGACAAATGCTGTGCTGTTAGCCAAGAAAGTTAGCTGACAAATGTAATTAAGAAAATACTGCCAAGAGCAGCTACTTCAGCTTCTACTTGCCCTCGGCAAGCCTGCATATTTTGTCACATACATTCCTTACTATAGAAGAGTTTCCATCAACTCTCAATTTTCCACACCATGATGCAAAAGGAACCCGACATTGATGTTAGGATTAACATGAGGAAAAGGCTGAATTGAACAAGTACCCACTTGCACTCCCTAAGTGCCATTTACACCCAACCCATGCAGCCAAGGAAAAGCTCAGATCTGACAAAGAATGTTCAGAGCCAAAGAATGAAAGAAAGCACCAAGATCCATCATTATAACAACAAGTAAATTCCAAAGTAAAGTAGAAAAATTACTATAATCTGATGGTAGAGAAAGCAGAATTGTATGTCTCTGCAAGACCGCACTATTTTTCTAACATGGAAATTAAAATTAATTTAAAAAAAGGTATTTCTCACAGACTTAAATTCAAATTAGAACACTATAAAATAGGGATCTTTCCATAGAAGAACAACAGACTCCTGTCCCTTTCATCAGCAAAGTCAGTGAGAATGTTTGTCCAGGATGTCTCTTCAGCTCTACCTCAGATGGCCACAGTGAAAACCAAGTGAAAAAAAAATCTACTTAAAGTTTTTTTTTTAATTTAGGCAGGAACCAACACTAGCTTTGCAGGAGCTTGCTGAGTTCAAAGTCATGCTGAGGAATGAGGAAGTTATCTGTTTTTTTTCCTGGAGAAAACATGAAGACAATTCAACCCAACTCAAATTCTGCAGAATGATGGGTGGAAGGATCTTAGGCAGGATGGGCAGCACAGATGTAAACTGTGGGCTGCGAGGGTTGGAGTCTTTCTAAAATCAAAAATGCCATGAGCAGCTCATACTGGGGCCTATATAGAGGAGTTCCTGCTGCAGCCATGTCTGTAATGGGAACACGAGTTTGTTCTTCCTCCTCTGAGACCACCACCAACCTCCACACAAGCCAAACCCTGCAACTTCTGCCCCTGGTCCCAGTGAGCTGGGTTAGATAAGAATCACGGATGCTGAATTTCATTCAGGAGACCGGGTTAAAATTTTTGTTTAAATTAGCCCAACATACAAAGTCATTGAAATGCAGTAGTTTCTATTAATTTCCCATCTCTCTCTCACATATCCTTGCCCAAGGAGGCTGTGGATGCTCCATCCCTTTAAGCACTCCAGGCAAGGCTGGATGTGGCTCTGGGCAGCCTGGTCTGGTGGTTGGTGACCCTGCACATAGCAGGGGGATTGAAACTTCATGATCATTGTGGTCCTTTTCAATCCAGGCCATTCTATGATTCTATGATATGATATGATTTTTGAACACAATAGTGGACAGGTAACTTATGTCAGCAAGTTCTCTTTTGGTTGCCCTTTTTTCTTACATTCTCAGTTCTTTAAAACTTTAGAGCTTAATGTTAAAACTATGAATGTAAGGGGCACTACTGAAACAAGTAATTACTACTTTAAAGCCTCCTTGTGAAATAGTGGTGACAGAGAGAAATCATGGGTAGCTAAATAAATGGAAGCCTTTTGAAGGCACACGACCAAGCAGTCAGATTCCCATGATAACTACTGGCAAACCAATATCTGAATAATAAATGAGAGTGCTATTTAAATGAATTAAGAAACCACTTCAGCTAGAAAGCTTTTACTGAATTATTGCATTGCTCCATTGAACTATAATTGATAAAAGTCATTTCAATCACACAAATTAGTGAATCAAACCACCTGAATTAAAATCGAAGTATGCTCAGTGGAAAAGTAAATTTACAATAACAGAAGCTTGATGTACTTTACAAAACAAGCTCTGCATCTTTTGGAAACAGGCTTTGCATCTGCCCTTTATTTAGAGCAATTGTTCTTCCCAGGAAGTGAGGGATACACAGTGCTGGGTGCAGGCCAGTGCTGGCAGGTCTCCATTTCAGAGCAGTGCTTGTACCAGAACCACCCGATGCCAGAAGGCTTCTCCATGAGTAAGGCAGCCTGGGGTAGCTGGGGTGGGAAATGATATGGGCAGGGAACTTCAAAGGATGACACAGTCTTTCAGGAAATTGAAACGGAGTGAAAATATTGGATAGGTCAGTTTTCAAAACCTGTTGAAGAGACAGTGGCACACAGTTCCCCATGTTACTAGGAATTCCGAACTAACCCTTGGCACTGGCTGAAGAGCACAAAGCAAAGAAGAGCATGCAGCAGCTGCTGAGCAGCTACCTGAGGTTGCCCACTGGGCTGGTAGTGAGGCCAGGACTGGAGGCAGCATCCAGAAGAAAAATACGCGGTGTGATGTGCGAGTCTCCAAACTCCCAAATGAGCCTCCCAAGCTTGGTTGCCCTGGCTTCATTCAGACAGCTAAAAATTAGATGCCTAAATCTATGGAGCTTTGCTGTATATGATGGCGTATATAGGAAAGGGTTTATAATTAGCCTCAAAATGTGCTTCTCCTATTTCTGAGCTGAAAAAGAGCTCGGATGCTCAAAAGCTTGTCTAATTTTTCCAACTTAGAGCATCTGGTCTAATAAAAGATATTATCTCTGTCTACAAACAGAGATACAAACCTCACCCTGACTCCAGGATCCCTTAATTGTCAAGAGAGAACAGACATAACAAAAAAGCTATCTATTCCACACTGAGATAGGTGCCTACCACAGGCCTTGAACCTACCTGTTTCCTTCCATTAACTTTTAGGAGATCCTGCAGCCACTTGCTCTAACCTGACATTCACTTTTATATATCTAAATTGAATAGATGCATCCTTCCGCAAGCAACCAGAAAATTCAAACCATGATTGCTTTTTCTACTTGTTATCATCTGTGATGTATTGTTTTCCACTCTCCAGATTGATGTCAGGAGTACTAAAGGCAGGAATTCTGTTTTATTAACAACTTTATCAAATGCAAAGGGTAACGTGGATTATAGTAGAGGACGCAGAGTAAGTTGCATAATTAGAGCAATGAGGTATTATAGAGGACAATTGCTGAAAGAAGCTGTATCCATGTTGTGCATTGCAGAGACAAAAGTGGAGAATGGCTCTTGCCAACCTACAGAGAATATTATACATTCAGACTTCTGGGATAGCATCTCTTGAACTGGCACAAGCCTGCACCATGGAGCATTATGTTGTCATCGTCCCCTATTGCTAAAAAACACCACTTCTTGAAGTAGAGTAGTGCTGGAGCACATGTTAGGTTAAGGTACTAGCAACAAATGAAGATAAACTATTAAGACATCTTAGAAGCACTGGAGTTTTAATTCTGTTCTTCTAGAAAACCAGATTCCTGGCCTAAGAGCTCTGAAGTCTCTTTGAAGGCTAGAGAAATGTAACAAAAATGAATGAAGAGGTAAGTAAAGTACAGCAATAAGAGCAATGATGAAATGACACAACTAAAAATGTAACTGCATGCACAACTTGAAAAAATTGCCTCTCAGTTACAGAGATTAATTTGGATTCAGAATGAAAATGCATGCACATCATTCATCCCACAATCATAAAGAATGAAAAAAGGTCAGTGCCTTAACAGCACCAGAAGTTTACTCTAATCTCCCTCTGTAAGACTTGATTTAAGCTTATGTGCTCAATGATTAGCTGCCATCACTACCACAGCAACTATCCCTGTTGTATCTTATTCAACCACTTCCTCTGCAATTTGTACTCTTCCATTCGTTGTCTGAAGGTCTTACCTACTGTCACTGCTTCCACACGTCTTGCAAAATGTAAGAAAATGAAAGTGCAGTTAAAGACAAGAATATAAAGAATGCAATGATAATATAAGAATTGTAAAAATGTAATTATCAAAAGTTGGATTCATATGCTGGCAAACATAACTGAGGTGCCAGGTGAGGAATTCATCCTTTGTGTGTGGGAATTTATGACTAACATAAAGCTACCTTACTAATTAATCCTGGAATAAGAGCAAAGAGGATCACAGAATCATAGAATCATAGAATGCCTTGGGTTGAAAGAGACCCAAGGACCATCAAGTTCCAACCCCCCTGCCATAGGCAGGGTCACCAACCTCCAGATCCGATACTAGACCAGGCTGCCCAAGGCCAAATCCAACCTGGCCTTGAACACCTCCGGGGATGGGGCATCCACAACCTCTTTGGAAAGCCTGTTCCAGCACCTTCCCACTCTCTCTATGAAAAACTTACCCCTGACATCCAATCTAAACCTTCCCTCCTTGAACTAAAACCATTCCCCCTTGTCTTATCACTGTCTATGCTAGAGGGCATGCGCCAGTGAAAGGTAAGTGGTTCAACTGCAGTAGGAAATCAAACTGCAGTTCTTTACTATAGGCAATAAACCTTCCTTTTCTTACAGGACTTTCTTCTTTTTCACCTTCTAGCTTAGATATAATTCATACTCTAAGCAGGAAATGCAAATCATATCAAACTGTGCCAAATTACATGGAACAACTACCATTTATTTATTGCACTCTGATATGTAACAAACACTCCAATATGCAAGAATGACAGATAAGGAGGCCACAAAAGACCATGTGGGTCACCTACTTTGTCCTACTGCTCCCAATAGACTGCTGCTCATGCATTACCTCATCAGTTTATGTACACACTGGTACTTGGCCACACATTTGAAACACTAAACTGTAGTTTGGGTTTCAAAAGGCAACAGTGACATTAATTCAACCACTACTGTTTTTTCTTAGACTTACTCATCTAGGTACAAACTTCATTAATTATTTCTCCTAGTGGAATGGAAAAAGGGAATAACTTACTATAATTTAAAAATTTAAATGAAAGCATTTTGTGACAAAATTGAAGTTGTTCATGGTATCAGCATGAAAAATGTAGTGCTGTTACCGTAATTCTGTTCAGACGGAGGGCATTTATAGTGCCTGTGTCCAAGCAGTAAATAGCTGACATATTACTGCATCAAGCCAATTTAAATTACTGCAGTGGGTAAGTAACTGGGAGCACTGACATTTCACATAAATTGAGTGGGCTCTCAAGAGTCCCGTAAATATAAAATGCTATGTAGATACAGTTTACATAGTACCTCACTTTTTTTTCCATTTCACCCTACGACATATCAAATTATTTATACCATCATTAATGCTTTCTTTTTTGCTAAAACAATATTTTTTTTTGAAGATTCATTTGCTTCTACTACAGCAACATGCACTTAGATTTCTCAGAACTATTGCAAAAAATGTTCCAAGAGGTGATGGCTAATTTGAAAGTACAATAAAATTTTGTCGGAAGCATCAGTTTGGAAAACTTCCTCTTGTTACACCTCAGCAATTCTTAGCCAGATGTTTGGGGAAAAAAAAAAGTAACGTCCAATTTGGAAAACTCATCAAGATACAATCATCAAGATTGCTGCACTATTACAATGATGCTGTCAATCTTCACTCCTGTTCCTTTCTGCTACTGCCTTGTCCTTCAATCAAATCTAAAGAATTTGACTCCCTTATGGCTGCCTACATCCTTCACAGATTAAATGCATTCTTCCCAGCATCTTACAGTTTTTTTCTGTTTGACAGTGGTAAGAAACTCCGTGGAACACAGCACAGACACCACCTTTTTGGTGACTGCAAAAGGTTCAGAGAAGTTTGTGGGGGGACCCATGAACTACAGTGAACTCCCTGTGGTTAAGGGAAACTGCACACCCATCTCTACAGCAAAAAGAATGAAAATTTGGTAGGTGTGGTTGACAGACCAGGTGGTTCTGCTGCCGTTCAGCTGGCAGGTCTCATGTGGAGGTTTAAGATTTAGTCCCCTTGCTTACACCAAAGACAATAACATTCCTTAGTATGCACTTAAGACTGTATCCTGGCTTTACATCTCACTGACAGCTGACAAAGAGAGCAAAGCTAGCTTTGCTGTAATTCTTCTGACATGAGATCACTGAATTTGGACATTTTATTGAGAGGAGACAGTTCTACATAGACAATTTCATTAATGAGAGCTCTGTGTTTAAGATCAAGGCCTAGGACATTTTGTCTTGCTGTGCAGAGCAAGGTAAGACACCAAAAATATGCAAAATCCTATTGCCTTTTAGAACATACATCTCCTTTATGAACAGGAATTTACAGTGACTAGATGTCTCAGCACATTGCTACTGAATTTACAGAATAGTTAGATTTAAAATTATAACTAATATAAAACCTTGGGAATGAAAGGATTAACTGTACATGCATTGATGGTGCCCATTTACTGTGCAGGGTGACCTGGGCTAGTTGTATGTATAGGTCCTCTTTACCTTTGCCTTGCAGCAGGCTTTTCTCAAAGAAACTAAAAATGCATTTGTATAACAGGAGAAAAGGGGACAAATGACACTTCTCGATAGAGATTTGGAAAGGGTTTAGTAAATTAATTACTACCTTTGTTCAGTGTAGGTACGTGCAGCTTCTAAAACGTGAGGAATGAAAACAAAAGGAAGTTCACAAGGGTCTTTCAGATCCACTTCAGATCCATTCTATGGTTGTGCTCCAGATAACTGTATTTTTGCAATAGGTGGTATTATCCATCTGCTCCTTATCCTCCCAAACTCTCCTAACACCAGCCATAGAAAGAAAAGAGTGAACAAATACACACAGAAGAAACATACCCACTTTGCAATTTGTTCTACTGAAAGAAGGAACTGAAGTATTAGATGTCTTTTCTAGCATAACATAACACATCCCTTTCTTTTTCAGCAGAATCATAACGATTACAACAAACACCCATTAGCACTTAGTGAATTGAATCATAGAATCATAGAATGGCTTGGGTTGAAAAGGATCACAATGATCATCCAGTTTCAAACCCCTGCTGTGTGCAGGGTCACCAACCACATCCAGAGCCACATCCAGCCTGGCCTGGCTTCAGATCTCTCAGAATTGGCGTAAGTGAAAAAAGTGCTACTTGAGGGGAAGAGATTTTTGGCCTAAGTACAGCATTTAACTTCAGACATTTTAGATTCCTAGAAATCATGAAGAGGACTAGAGCTAAATGCAGTAGTTATTCATTGCTGAAGTCAGTTCTGTCATGCCAGAATTTCCAGAAGGAATCTTTTCCCTTTATAAGATTCTGAAGTGCAACCTCACATGAAAACTTTAGGCCAGCCTAATGCAGATGATACCAGTGATGCCATTACTTTTTCCACCACTTTGTCACCATGAGAAGGACATTCTAATTACCAAGTTGGGAACTTTCCTACAGGAGATGCTGCCTACTGTTTTGGGCTTTTTACAGGTCCTGTGCAGACCTACTTCATAATTTCACAAAGTGCCAAAGTTCTGACATTATTGCAGTTTCAGTTTCTAGCTGCATTCTTCTTCCTTCTCACGTGTTCCTTTCAGTGGCTGACTTGCTTTCCTCTAGTTGTTGGCCAATGCCATTATCGGTTTTACTTTTAAATTCACCAGGAGTTTCTTTGTAACTTCTAAGATGAGCTCATTGCCGTTATTAGCGAATACAGAAGCTCTGAGAAAATAAAGTAATAGCCCCTGCTGAGTCTGACTTGTTTATACATCATTAACATCTGTCACATAGCAATTAACAGATGTTTGGGAAGTTTTCGTACAGCAGGGGCTCCAAGGATACACAACGGGTAACAGAAGGCTTCTGTATTTTAAACTAAATAAGAAAGGTTTACCTGATCTTTGTTACATGAAAAGACTGCTGGAAAGATCCAGTTTTTGCTAGTTTCTCGGAGTATCAGAATGAAGGCTGTTACCTAAAACTATGTGAAACACCGTCTTTACTCAGAAGGGAAGGGGTAATGGAAAGTGGAGCAGATCATGAAAAGCCTTAGAATTTCCCCAAAAGGTAAGATATGACTAAAGCAACGAGAAATCAAAGAGCTTAACAATGGATGCTACTTGTGACATACCATAGTGGCCAAAACAGTTTTGCTAATTTGCAACCTGGAAGAAAATAAGCATTTTTAATAAAAAGTTTAGTAATTAATTACTGACATGCTGCCCAGCAGCATTCCCTACTAGTAGAAGAAAAAGTCTCAAACATTAACCAGAGCACCTCTTCTTCTGTAAGGGGTGAACTTTCAAACTGAACAAGAGAAGTGAAGATAAGTCTCTTCTCTTGACCCTGTCACTTCAAACTTCTCAGATTCTACTGGAAAAGCCTGACAAAAAGAAAAAAATCTAGTTAAAGATCAGTAGTCTCTTTAAGAAATGGAATTGTGTCTTTTCTAGAATTGTCTATTTACCCAGCATCACTTCTCCATCCCAATTCAACTCATCTGAAGGAGCAAACCACAACAAGACATTTGTCTTTGTCCTGGCTTTAATTATACATTCAGATTTCTAAAGATTTCTGATTCCATTAAGCAGCAGAGGAAACACTGTATTAGGCCTGTCAAAATAGAACAGAAATATTTATTCAGTAAAGATAATGAAGGAGACAAACATAAAAGCACAACTACCCTCTACATCAGAATTCCTATTAACAGCATCTCGTTTACTCATAGCAGAGTTCAGTATGCTGGGATTTTGTGTCGCTGCCTCTAGTTACCCTTGCATTGTCTCCTTGCTGCCATACTCCAGTATGTTCAGCTGGCAGATGCATGGAGCTACAAATGGAGACCAAAGCACCTGCAGTGCTGGATGCTGTTCTACATGTAGTGACTGGGAGTGAAGTGTATACTATACAAGTGTTTCTTTTTTTTTTCTACTAAGCATTGCTTTGTATCACTTTTCCCTGTAACTGATGCTGCCTTTTGACAAATCAGATGTTTCATGAACAGCATTAACTTAGGAAGTTCCTGAGTTCAATCTTTTTTCCATCCCCTAGGCCATAATGATTGCGAGTGGGCTGTGCTCTGAGCCAAGGAATGCAGTTAGCTTTATAAAAAGAAATCAAATTCAAAAACCACGGAACAAAGCTACCTACATGAAACCATGGAACAGATGGCCTCCCCCATCCAGATGAGATAAAAATAAACCTGGATTTCCTTAACCTAACACGAGCAGTGCTGAATAGTAATATAATTATCTATTACGCACCATGGGGTTAAGATTTCAAAGAAAAACACTTATTTTAGGAAATGGGAAATGCTGGCACAAAAGCAAATGGGTTTAAACAGAGAATGATTAATTTTAGCTTGGATATCAAGAAGAGTTTTCAAGCAACAGAGAAAATGCTGTGTCACCATTTTCCAGTGTAAGCTGCAGTGACAACTGATTTTAAATCCAGCGTGAAAATATTTATGAAAGGCCTATATTTTAAGTTTGAAACTGCTAAAATGCAAGCTGACTTTTAGAACATACATGATGAACGTTGATACACTTAGACACGGAATACTAAAAAGAAATGCTAAGCCACTAAGTATCACCCTAACAGAGGGTACAGCTTATAAAAATCACTACATTACTTGTTAATACAGGTAATAGATACATTAAAAATCACTACATTACTTGTTAATACAGGTAATAGATACAAGCGTTCATACAGTGATCAGATACCCTGTATCCTCTGCACAGCAGTAAAGATAAAGAATAGTGGCTGTTCTGGAATGAATATTTACTTTAGCTGCTGTGTAAAAAGACTAAATTGAAATGGGAATCAAAATAGGCTCATCGCAATTCTCAAAACGAATGCAGTCTGGTCTAATGGTTGATGGCCCAGCCCACGTCAGAGGGATTGAAACAAGATGATCTTTGAGGGCCTTTTCAACCCAGGCCATTCTATGATTCTGTGAAATGAAAAGTAAACAACAGACAGCTTTCTCTTACTGAGAAGATGAATTCACTTTATGCTGCCCACTGTAAATACGTATTTCATACCAAAGCCCCTCATTATTCATTCAATAATGGAGTCCACATTTACCATCAAACACTCTGCAGAAAACAATGCTCTCTTTTGCTAAATAGTCAGGCTCTTTTGCTGTTAGACCAAGCTAGAGATGCTGATGAAATTTCTGGTCATTAAGGTTTATATTTTTCCAAGAAAGGGACAACATAACGGAAGTGAGCTGTCACATTTCCCATCACCAAAATCACACAGACAAGAACCACTCACTGTGTCAGGGCATGGGAGGCTCTTTGAAAGTTCTCAAAGAGAGCAATTCAGTACAAAAGGTCCAGTGGAGAAGCAGATGCCCATCCACATGAGACAAAATGACCAATATTTGTATTTAATTAGTATTAGTTAGTAATCAATTAGTATTTTTAGTACCTGGGAAAGCAAGCTGTATCAGACAGAAGACTTCGTGTGTCAGCTGCTGAAATAACCTGAACAAAGACAAATGGTAGCTGGCTTGGCCATGGTTTACACAATTCTATCTGGTAAGAACCAAGGCAGAACTTGTTGGAAAAGTGGTAGCTGCTGTAAGGTACAGCTGAACAATTCTTAGGCTGTCAGGTACGCAAGCTTTTCCCAGGTCTGAGGGGAAAAATTTAACAAGGGCTTAGGCAGCCGAAGGACCAGGTGTTGTGCAGCCCCAGGGATGGCAGGGTGAGGGGCTGGGCCCTCTGGTCAGTGTGGCTGCTGAGACGTGGCTCTGCAACATGTCCTCTCTAATGAGAGAAACCTGGATGTTTTATGCATGGAAACAACCTCTGAGCTTGGTATTTGCTTTTGTTTCACAGCCGATGACAGGCTGCAGACTGCAATCTGTGCTATAACCACTGCAGGTGCCTGAAGGCTAGGCAGCAAAAGCCAAGCATGTAAGGTGGGCAATTTCTCCCCTTAGGAGATAGATGCCAGTGTTCTCAAGGCTCGGGCAGTGCATTTACTCAAACATCTTTCTGCAGACCCAGCCATCCACTCGGCAAGCAGTGATGGCTCCTTTCATTTCCCGTGACTTGCTGCATACCTTATCTGTCACGACTGCCTAGAAGAAAAGCAGTACTTGATGGCTCCACATGAGATATTTAAAAAAAATAATCACAGTGCAATATTTCTTATGGAAAAAAACTCAACTTGTATCAGTATTACTCAAAAAAGAATCAAGTATGTGAATCAAGTGTATTAGTGTGTGACTAATACAACAAAAATTCTGTTCTGGCCTAAGTGAAAGCACTGACCCATGAGCACCAGAAGAGTTACAGACAGCTTTTCAGCTGTGGGGCTAGAATGCAACTAGATTTTGGCAGGAACCTACCAGGCACTTCTGGCGCCTGCCAGCATTCACCACATCACTATCATTTCTGAACGGTGTAATGTAATGCAAGGAATTTTAAAAACAGATTGTACTTCTTAGGTACAAAACAATACCTGACTGTGCTAGGGACATACACTGCAAGAAATTAAAATACATTTAAGAGTGATGAAAATTCAAGGAATCTGATTTTCACACTACATCTGTTAAGATTTAATTGTCAGCTAAGCAGGATGTTTCTGAACTGATTAAGTCCCACTGAATTTATTAAAGAAATAACACTGAAGTAACCTACTAAACAGCATTACAGAAAAATCCCAGAGATATTTTCTGTGGTTACGTCAGTAGTATGCTATAAACGTCGCCCATACAGTGTGCGGTGTTTTATAAAAATAAAAAGTCTTTATTAATAGTATTAAAAGTATTCAGAGACCATGAAGGATTGTGTGAGTTCTTGAAACTTGCTCACATGTATTAAAAGAAAGGAATGCAATTTCTCTTTTAAGTATCTTAAATAATACAGTAGCATGTCACAAACCTGGAATAGTTAACTGAAGCAGAAAGCATTGCAAGACTTCTGAAATCCGAAGGCAGCCGATGTTTATACAACAAGCAGGCTCCTGTTATTAATAACCAGATCTTTCCATTACTTGTACTACAAGGATTCTGTATGTACATGATATATTTTCATTCGTTTCAGGGAATCTGTTTTCCATTCAGGTGCCATTAAACAACTAATAACTTTCACACTTAAAATAACTAAATCCTTCAAGATGTGTGGGGACCACTTGCCTCTTGCTTACAGCTCTACTGAAGTCTGAGCAGTTTTAGTATGGACACTATTTTTGTGCTGAGTTTTAATAACTGCTTTCATTCATCGAGAAGTTGCAATATACCTTGTCATTAACAGTTGTTCTTCAGAAAGCTAAATAGCTAGCAAAGTACTTCCAGATCGTGGTGCCTTGCCAAGCCTTTTCCTAATCAGTAAGCATTGCAGTCAATACAAATAGGAACTCTGATTCTGCATCATCCTCCAACTAGTCAGCACTGTCACAAAAGGAGAAACAAGAAAAAACAAAACAAAGCCAGGAGCTTCTTATAAGCCTGCTGTTGTATCATGCAGACATAAATGCTAAAATGCAAATCTTAGTAAAGCTTTGAGGACCCAAAATATATTTTCCTGTTTGACCTTCCAAGCAGTGTACCCTAGGTACCTCCCTTGTCTTGTGTCTTGTGATGCAGTTCAAAGGCACCTGCCTATTGTACAATGACATGGCAAAACCTACTTCTCTGTAAGTGATTTTGCTGCATGGTTTCCTTTCCTCTGACCTCTGCTGTTCAGTCCTTCCTCTTGCTCTCTGCTGTGACTGAAGCTCCCTTGCTGCTGATTGTTACCTCTGCTCCCATGCCAGCACCTCTTCTCTTTCCAGCACTATGAACCTAAAACTCTTATTTCCTGAAAAAAGAGCAAACAAGTAAGTTTCACTAAGCACAACAGAGACACAACTGTTTTCCAGCAATTTCAGTCTTGCATCACACCCTTTCCTCAGGTTCACTCACATTCCTGACCACGCTGATGCTGTGGGAGCATGGAAGCATGTATCACATCCAACTCTCAAACACAAAACTACCCTGTGCCCATTGTGCTTTCAAGGAAAACTTAACCAAGACTAACAACTTCTCCTAGCAAACTTAAATCCTAATAACAGACATTGCCATGTACTGTGTTAGGATTTAATCATGTTACTACCACCTCAGGCATTCAGGTGTTACCAAGCACAGGAAAATCTGTTCAACTTCTGAAAAGGGCTGCAGATAAAGAGTGGTTCAGGAAGTGAACAAGTTGGGATATATTAAATCTGGACAGAATATACAAAGAGAGACTTCCAGGATCAAGATCTTTATCAATCAGATGTCAATTACTATGAGACGAGCTAACCTGAATTTTTGTTTTCTACTTGAAAGAGAAATGTATTTCTGGAATCATAGAATGTATGGGTTGAAGGGACCTTGAAGCCCACTCAGATCCAACCACTCCTGCCATGGGCAGAGCTGCCATCCACCAGTTCAGGCTGCCCAGGGCCCCATCCAACCTGACCTTGAGTGTCTCCAGGGATTGGGCATGCATCGCTCTCTGGGCAGCCGTGCCAGTGCCTCACCACCCTCTGAGTAAAGAATGTCTTCCTAACATCCAACCTAAAACTCTCATATTTCAGTTTAAAGCCATTCCCTCATGTCCTGTCAGTATCAGACTGTGTAAAAAGGAAGTCTACCTCCTGCTTGTAAGCTCTCTTCATGTACTGGAAGGCAGCACTGAAATCTCCCTACAGTCTTCGCTTCTCCAAGCTAATAGTATAATCTTATCCAAAAAAATTAATGTAAACATAGTCCAGACATAAAGTATTGAAAAATCTTCATTTTCTGAAACATTCTTGCATCTGTAGTTCTATCAAAAACTTAATACAGATCTTCTTATTTGTTCTACAGTAACAGCATACCAGAAATTATATCTCCATGAAGAAGCTCTAACAAAATATTGGCTGGAAAATCTGGAATGTGAGGCTAAGGACACATAATTGTATAAAACACAATTTTACATGAAACTGAAAGGGTCTTTTAAAAATACTCCTGTATTTCAATAAAAATTCAGTGCAAGTCAGCTGAGACTTATCCTCCTCACACTTGACATCTTAAAAAAATAACTTTTTAATGCAAATTCATATTATTCTTAATAGATATTACTAGACACTGAGAAGTTTTTACATCATAAATTGACCTCAACCCCTTTTTCACTGTATTATCAGTGCATCAAATATTGCAATTCAGATTAGCCTCCAATAGATTATCCGGAAGAGCTTGCTGGTTTTGCAATGTTTTGATGCACATCCTTTAGTAACAGTGGTTTCACATGAGATTACATGGCCTATAACTGGGAACCCCCAAATCCCGAATGCAAAATAGTGAAGGCAAATACACACTCAGGATGCGACAGGTTAACCACACAAAACACTGCCATAGGTGTCTTAAACCAGCACGGGCATTGTGTCAGAACGTCAGATTTCATTCACTGATGCCTTTGTTGATAACAAGGTGTCTGCTTCCTGCTGTAAAACCACTAACGGTAAAAAATTAAGCAAATATTTACAAAAGCAGTTTGGTGTGAAGCCATTCTTCATAAAGATCTTCGCTATGTCAATATGCAAAACAAAATAAGCCTGTCACAAAACTCTGCATTTGTTATCAGCCCACTCTCCTTAAATGGTAAGATTGCAAATATTTTTCTTCATTATCACCCTGACAGTAAATAAATTTGCAGCTTTGATTTTATCAATAGGACAAGATTTCACAATTTTTGGCCTGTATAAAAGAAAATGAGTAACAGAGAAATCTACGCAGCAGAAAGCAAATGAGCAGAACTTGTGAACCAAGGCCTCTTAAGCAGGGTTCAAGATCAGCTGGGTTAGATTTTATGACAGTTGGTATCTTTGCACTACAGTTCATCTGTTTCCTCACCTGCAAAGTTGTTCTCTAATAAATCATGATTTATTGCACGTTGTGCAACTCTGTCAAAGAACACACCTAAGATTTTTTCTTCAGTAATAAATACCACCCAACTGTGTACAGGAATTCATCATTCAGGAATTCACAGGACAATCTGGACACAGCAAAAACATTTTGGTATTTTCCACCCTCAGCACTCCTGGTGCAGCAAAGACAATCCAATTATTTATCTGGTTTACAAACCACAATGTCTACTTTCTTTTACATTGAATCATGCTTAAGAACCAAGAGGAGATTATGCAGCAATTCTCCAGTGAAAATCACCAGGGAGCAAAAAACCCCAGGGCTGTAGGGCAAGGACCACTATTCCCAACTCAAAGCAAGACCATTTCTCATTCTGTTTTTGTGCAGGCTTTTATTTTTATTTTTTTCTCCCTTGTGAGAGTTTTTGTCTGAATAGGAATAAAACAACACAATGCTGCAATCAAACTCAGCAATATTTCTATATTTCTTGGTGCATAGTTATATTGCTCAGTGTTCTCACTTTTTAAAGGTGTTCTGAAGTTTAGCTATGCCTGAGTTACGTGCTTCAGCGCGAGATACCCTGAGGTGCAGGGACAGAATTGAGAAGCTGCTGCTTGCTCAGGAACTCACAGAGATCTTGTCTCAGGGGCTTCAATCTGGGAAAGCAATGGACCTGCCTCTGTGCCTTTCCATTTCCAGCCTCCCCAGGGGCAAGTGGAGAACTGCAAACACAGCAGACTGGAGAAACGCTTTACTTCAGAAAGCCAGCAGGAAGAAATGACTCCTTTTACCCAAAATGAGTTCCTTAGCTGGATTCAGCACGCGGCTTTGCAATGCTTTGTGCTGGCAGTGGGGAGGGAGGCAGCACGAGGTGAAAGCAAAGCAGCCAGGCAGAGCTGGAGGGGTTCCTTCCACACTTCTCAGGCAACACTGCTGATCTATGTCTGCTTGCCATCCATGGGAGGCTGCAATGCCAGATAGCTGAGATGGATGGTTGACAGCTCACATTCTCTCTGGGAACAATCATTAAGCTAAACATTAATCAGAGAAAGAGTAGAGTTCACTGGCCACGTCTTCTATTCACGCACACATTACCAGACATATAAAATCATTTTAAGCACAGCTCATACAAAATAAGCAGTTCTGTTTCACCTAGACAGCACTGTATCATATAGATTTTGGAGGACTTAAGTAAATTAAATACTTAAATCCTGGCCTGAGTCTTAATGCCTTCTTCAGTATGGTCCTCCCCACTTCTGCCTTACCTGTGGGAAGTAAGAAGAAAGTCCGGTAACAACATTAATTTATTGGTGAAATCAACCCATTGTGTAAGGAACTGAGTTTCCTGTTTGGTCCATTCTCAGACCACTCACATTCTGCTTGTCTGTTTCCTACTGTCATACCCTTGGCTAGACACGGCTAGAAATCAATTCTGTTCAGAAAAGCAGGAAATGAAATAAAATTTGACTACTAATATTGTAAATTAAAAAAAAAAAGTCCCTTATGAAAAACATCACTGTTCCATTTCTGTGGCATTTTTGTCTATATCCAAACTCAAGTTCTATTTCCAAAACCTTGGCCTAAAGCTGATGTTCTCTTTAGGAACCAACAAAAGCAGCAGACTAAATGTTATAGGATAAATGCAATTGCTGGCAAAACAAAGGACCGGCACTGAGATAAGAAGAGAAGCTTATCACTGTGCTGAAAGTTTCTCTTTCATTTCTCAGTTCTTCCCATTTGGAAATGATGGCAGAACCTGATTTGAAAGTGGGTTTTCTATCTTCAGTAAATTAAATGAAAGTTCATAGGATTAACTGTAACTGCAAACAGTTTCAGCCTGGAATCCTCCAGCATCCAGTGTAACTTACATAGAGCAAATAAAAACAGGATTATGGTTTTTCCAAACTCTTACATCTTAGAATCACAGAATGGTTTGAGTTGAAGGGACGTTAATGTCCACCCAGATCCAACCCCCTGCCTTGGGCAAGGCTGCCACCCACCAGGTCAGGTTGCCCAGAGCCCCATCCAACTCGATCTTGAACATTTCCAGGGATGGGGCTCCCACAGCTCTCTGGGCTGTCTGTACCAATGAACTTAATTTCTAGTTTTAAGACAATCACAGCTGAGAGGATGAAATGCAATTACAGCTCAGATGCAAATAAGAGAAATCATATCAAAAGAGCATTTAGGCCAGTGGTTTGAAATGCACAAAGCAGACATCTCTCCTTCAATATCAAAGAAAAACGGGCATATTTGCATCATGTTAAAGTTACTACATGGGTTTTGAATAATCTCTGATGAGAAGAAAATGGCTTCCCTTGTAGCCATGTCCAGGACACGTTTTGATGGTGTACCTCCATCAAAGTACCTCCCCATGCTCCAAGATCCCCAGCTCTTCTAAGGCTGGCAGCAGCTGTCCAGCCTTGTGTTATGGTTGACTCACAGAACAAACCAAAAACCTCATGTTCCTCCCCATTATCCTGTCTAAATATACAGCAGAAGGCTGCAACCACCAACCTTGCAGCATTGCCCACAGGTCAATGTTGTGTACACTTACAGGAGACAGACACATACATACATTCCCCATCCACTTCTTTAGGGGCTTAGTTAAAAAACAACAGCAACAAAAGAAACAAGGGAGAAATAAAAGTGAGAACGGACTCCTTTAGTTTGCAAAAGGACAGACAACAGGAAGAATAAAAATGTTAGGGGGGAAAAAGCAAGAAAAACAAATATTTCCAAAAGAAAAAAGACCACAGCTCTGTAAGAAACTGAGAAAGTGTTCTGTGAAGAGGGAAAACCGGCTAGAGTATGCAAAGAGAAGAGTAATAGAAGTCAGAAGCTTGTATTTCCACAAAATGTAGAAGACAGTAAGCACATAATAGACTTCACAGAACACAGCTGTTTCTTTCCTATGCGACATCGCAGCACCTTTGATACCATCTTCATAAGCATCACAGAAAAAAGTAAAAATAGCTCTCAAGCATCTCAGCAATTTATTTTTAGTCTGCAACCTGTAGCAGATACTTTATGGATGCTGACCTCTAACCAGGATTTAACGTGCACTATTATTCTTACATTCCCCAAACAAATCCATGCTCACTGTTTACTACATTTCAGCAAGAGCACTGACATCAGTGTTTCAGAATCAGCACTGGGTGCTTCTGGATCACATTGAAGATATTGTTCGTGATGTACAGAATTCCTGCTGAGATGCTATCTTCCCTCCTGTAGCCAGCAGTCTCGGTTGGACCTTGGGAAGTGACAGAGCAGCCAGCAGACTGCTTTGAGTAAGGAACCCACCATTTTGGAAGCTGCTTGCTGCATCAGTACAACATAGCTAGAATTAAACAACTTTCCAAATCTGTTGTGAAGACTGTATTTGAGATAGCACTTTTTTTTTTAATGGGACTGATCATATGTTCTGGGCTACAGTCTGCAAGAAAGACAGCAGAAACAAAACTTGAGAACAGACCTTGGATGGAGCTAGGCCTTCTGTATTACATATCACAACCAATTGGCAAACTCAAGTAATTTGTAAGCAAACATTTATGAGGATGAATGCTTGAGGGCATCAAAATTTATAAGATTTTTTTAATTAGTGATTAATAGAAAGCAAGTGGAAAACCATAAAATCATTAGAGCTTTAAGTTCAGCATTTGTGTGCAGGGTCACATTTTCAATTTGCATCTCACTGTCAGTAAGTGAAGAAATTTCTAGGATTAGTGTTGGCATGCCCATTTTCCTTTCTAAAACCACTGTTCAAGATTAAAAAAGGAATTAATTTTATAACATAAGCCAAAAGTTTCCAGAAGTAATTGCTGCTTTGGTACGAAGTTCACCATTTACTGGGCATGGTGGTGAAGGGTTGATTGTTGGACTAGATGGACTTAGAGGTATTTTCCAACTTTAATGATTCCATGACTCTGTGAACCTGATCTACCTTTAATATACCTGGAGAGAGGCTTGAGCTACGTCTGTTTATTTTTCTCCCAGGAAATTCTCTGCAAGAAAATGAACAAGGCAGTGACTTTAAAATATTCAAAATACTGTATGGAGCATTAGATTCACATATTAACATTTTTCTATCAATAATCTGCAATGCCATTGTTGTAAACCTTAACATTAACTGAAATGCTGTATGTGTTGGCGCAAAGATTCTTTTGTTCACGTATTTTTCTTGTCATTTTTCTGTTCTATTTGAAGCTGTTTCCCACTTTTACATTAGCAAAGTAACAGAAATTAACTCAGCTGCATTGCAAATCAATCTTATCCACATAGCATTTCATTAAAAATCTGCACGTATATCATTTTAGCTGGAATAACCAATTAATATGTATGAAGTGCTAAGACTGAAAAACACTTCTTTCTTTAACCTTGCTTTCACAGACTACTGTTTGAAAGCCACATCTTCAACACTGAAAAATTCAGTACCCACCGTCTTTCACTTTTCAGGCTGGGAAACTCCAAAGAAAATCCATTCTAGGTTTTCAACTTACTGATACAAAATTTGAAGGGAAAAAACACTCCTTCCATTTGTCATATATTATAAAAATAGGCTATTTTGAGAATCTTCATGTCTCTCAAGGTCATATAGTCCTTCTAAGGATTTATATTCAGCTTTGTATAATATTAGAAATTGAATGTCAGCAGGGAAGCCAGGTACCCTTATCAACTATAGATTTTTGCAGACACAAGATAACTCTTTTTTATTACAGGTTCTTGTGTTCTATTCTTGGACCACTTGAAGCTCTGTAAACTCTGTTCTGCTCCAGGTTTCCCATGGGCTCGAATAACAGCCTGTCCAAACCTCCTTCTTTCTCTATGTCTTTCCACAGAGCTCTAAATTCCCTTCTGTATTTCCTTCTCGATATCCTCAAGTGATGCTGATCTCCCTGCTAGATGGGCAGTGAGCACCACAGGCTGTGAATAGCTTCTGCTACACAACGTGCTCCACGGGTCAGTTAGGATGTGCAGACAACAGCTAGCAAACAACAATTAGAGCTTGGTTTTTCCCCTCTTTCCCTCTTTCCCTCTGCAGGTGCACTAATGGACACTGGTCTTCTGAGTGATCCTGATACTTAGGGAACTTAACATTTCTGAACCTCATTTAAGTAAAATTTTCTTGGGGAAGCAATAAAAACCAATTTCTTTTTGTGAAAACATATATTGTTTAAAAATACATGCTAATATGGAAATGTCAGCATAAAAAAGCCTAAGGAACAGGGCAGATTAATGAGATTAGGAAATCACGAGGACAATAACGTATGCACTTTATATTTGTGTGGTGCTCCAAGCTCCTCCTCAGAAAACACACTTTTAAAACTTTTTTTTTTTTTTTTTTTTTAATTTGCAAACAGTTTTGATTTGTTCTTATCCAAGTCTTCTATAAACCAGAAGAGATTTGAAATCAGAAACCTAGAGCTGAGCTCCATGCTTCATTACACATATTCACATCTCTCCCATCACTGGGAGAAAAAAAGGTCACAGAGTACTTTCTGGTAAAGCGGGCAGACAGATAACAGGGACAGGAATAGAATGAGCACAGTCACACTACAGTCTTACCAAGTAAGTAATTGAGGAATTGCACACTGATCAGACATGCAAATTATGCAGAGACGAAATGCCATCCTTCAGTCACCAGATTTTGAGATGATCAGCACGTCACTAGCACACAAGGTGGTGCCTGTGAGAATCCACATGCCCAACATTTATAAATTGGCTTCTGATGACTGATGTCAGATAAGGGACCCTGTCCCAGTGATTTGTACATTACATTTTTAAGGGGACTTTCAAGTTCCTTTTCCTTCACAAATACAGTGATGAGAAAACAACTTACGTTGCACTTGATCAAACATTACTGAAAACAAGAAATCTCGTGGTGTCATGTAATATTCTCCTTCATACTCCAGTGATGCAAAATGCATAAAGCGATTCTTCCGAAGTGACAGTCTTTCAGCCATTTCTGCATTTGCAACATCTTCCTTCTGAAACAGAAAAAAATCCATGCAGAAAGACAGCTGCATTTGTAGATCAACTCTGTAATTAGAAAGAATGCTATACCTCATCTTGATTAACCTCAGTATTGTGTGGGTATCCACAAGAAGAGATTAAAGCTTTTACAGCACAGTTCTAATGTACGACATTCTTATATGACATTCACAGTATTTCTGGCTTTTCTGAGAGCATGCTTTAACAACACAGCTGAGCCAAATTAATGGCTAGCTGTCACCAAAGGCTGCCCTTGCTTCCCACTCCCCTGCTCCTGGCCATATAGTCCTGTACCTCCATGTTGGCCAGCCCTGCTACTGCTGGGGCCAAATTCAGCTCACTAACTCAGCAAAAAACAAAACCAACCAGACTGTGAATGATATTTGCCAGGTTAATGACCAGTTCACCGAAGGTTTAGATGTGTACCACATCTGTTCAGGACTCAGTCCTGAGGTTGAGTATTAAGCTGTGGAACAGCTCCTAAGAAGGAGGAACAAAGGCGTTATGGTGCATGAGAATGGAATATGCATGTGCATATGCAGAATGGGCATATCTTGTTGAGAAATTAGAAGAAAGGGAAAAGCAATGAAAGCATTAACCATAACGTCAGAGATGGTGTCACCAAACCCAAAGATCCAATTAGCAAAGCAAAGAAAAAACTTTCAACCCCTCCTCAAAAAAAACCAAAAAACAACAAACCACCACCACCAAACTATTGAGAAACTCACGATGGAACTCACACAAACTGGCAAAACTTCTGAAGAGTAGTAACAGCACTCACGGGCAGAAAGAGAGGATGGAGACATAGTGAAACAGAGATATTTATAAGTTAGGACTGCAAATAACAAGGTTCAGGACCTGGAAGAAACAACTGAAGCTTTAGATGTGAAGCAATCCTAAAGCACAAGTGTGGACCTCAAGCTGTGGCCAGTGCCCATTCCACTGGAAGACAGGTGAAGAAATGGTTCTGTGGACAATGAGCCTTCAGAGAATGGGGTATTTCAACTCTGCATCATCAGGCTTCCTTTTCCTTTACCCACTGTGCTCCCCAACTGCACCATGTGATCTGGGGATCTCAAGGCAATGGGTACTAGTGGTAAAACTACAGCCAGATCCTAAATTGTTATCACATTCATACTTAGTTACAGTTCTAAATATAATGCTGCATCCTGTCATTTAACCCTACTCCTTTCACCTCTGCATTACCATGAAGCACATATTTTTAATGTTTCACAGAACAACACAATCACCTCTTACAGTCAGTTTTAGTGAGGTAGCTTTCCTACAGCCCAGACTTTTCACAAAGATGTGGGGAGGGAACAATTAGGAAAAAAAAAAAGAAGTAAAACAACAAAAAAAAAGTTCACAAAATCCAGTCAAAATCTAATACGCAAAGTGAATGAGGAACGCTTCTACCTATCTTAAGCCAAAGTTTTGTTTGCTTTCAATGTGAATATTTTGTATCGATATCACTGCTTTATGTATTACCTCGTGATGGTCTACAACACACACTGCATTGTTGCTACTCTGTGATTCAGATCTGCACATCCAAGAAAAATGTTTAAAAAGTGTATCTAATGTACTGACAACTTGTGGTTTGTTCTTGTTAAAACTTTGGGAGACAAATGATTCCATAATCACCTTGTTAACAAGATCCAACACATTGCAGATATCAAATGAATAGTTCATAGTTGTAGGTTATTAACATGCAGGATTCTTACAAAAATCATCATCTTTTCAAAATAAAATCAGCAATTTTTGCCCTGTGGGAAATTTAAAAGTGGAAAACTGCTTCACAGCTGTCCTTTACCTGAAATGATGGAATGAGGAACAATTTTTCTGCACAAACACAAAATAAAACGGTTCAGACGATGTAATGGCAAACCCTACAATACCTTCAGACCATCTGGACTCTCAAGTGCATGAAGTCTTGCAGTATTTGTCTGAATGCTGTTTAAAGCTCAACTTCATAACTGATGTCAAAGCACTGAATTTCAGTAACTGAAAATTTTATCCAAAATAGACCGGTACAAGTTAACATATTAACAAACAGTGCCTTGTATCCAGAAAAATATGTATTGCATCGGAATGGTAACGCATGATGACAAATTCACCAAGCTCCATTCAAGAAGTTTGCATCCCTGATCTGCAAGCCAGACTTGGGAACAAGGGCTATTTCCTATTAAAGTCATCTTCAAATACCAGGATAACTGACGTAAGCAAATCTTACAGGTTGACAGAACATCAGCCCTACAGGTTGATAGAGCATCAGCTCTATCGGGCTGGTACAGGTTGATAGAGCATCAGCTCTATCAACTATTTTTTAAAAACCTTTTGCAATACTTTTGAAGTCCTGTCTCTGTATGAGGATCTCAGCATTTGTTAAAAGCATCCTAACCCCTCTGGCTTAGCATCAAGATCTGAGCTAGAGCTAAAGCAGAGTCAAGCTGCTCACATGCTACTGCTCCCTACAGAACCACAGTATGGCTGAGGCTGGCAGGGACCTCTGAGTCCATTGGCTCCAGAAGGGACCCCCAGAGAGGGGTGCCCAGGGCCACATTCAGGCAGCTCTGGAAGAACCACAAGGAGGAGAGTGCACAGCTTCTGGGCAGCCAATGCCAGGGCTCCATCACCTGCACAACACAGAAGTGCTCCCGGTGTTCAGAGGAAACCTCCTGTGTACCAGTTTGTGCCCACCGCCTCCTGTCTTGGCACTGGTTACCACTCAGCAGAGCCCAGCTCCATCCACTTTGCACTCTGCCTTCAGGGACTTATAGACATGTACTAGGTTAATGCACGCTGCCTTTATGAGCAGAGAGGACAGGAGTTCTGGAGTGCAGTTACAATCATTTGTTTTCACTGTCTGTGTAGAAAGTTCAGAAGATGAAGGGAGAGACACACTGCCGCAAAAAAAAGTTGACCTTCCTTCTCTCTAACCATGCTAGCACGATTTTATTGCATGAGAAGGAAAACCTGGGCAAACAATGTGAACATGGAAGCTTAGAGGAAAAGACTGGTGGAGGAATGTTACAGATCTCAGTCTGAATGTGTGTAAGGAATATGTAGAAGTTTATGTCCAGGGTGAAGGCAGCAACATCAGTGGCCATATACACAAACAGAACATCATGATGACGTAAAACTTTGCCTGACTATCTGTCACAATACTAATACTATTCAAATTTGTTTAATAACAATTAAGAACTTTAGCTTGCTATAGTTGGCATCAGAAACATGAAGTTCATAATTATACTGTAACAACATCAGGAAAGTGATGACTTCTCAGGTGTAAGCCATATAACTTATAGTTTGACAAATACATTCAGTATAATTTTAATTCAACTGAATGCATCTGGATGTTTGCCCTTTAAACTGCCTCCTATCCAGTGTTGAATAAGTGGGCTTAACTAATCAAACAGCAGAACAGGCAGATAAATTCACTGCAGTAGATGCAGTGGTGAAACAAAGAGCAGAATGACGTTAAACTCCCCTTAGTTCTAAAAAGTAAATGTTACCTTGTGGCAATCTGCTCAAGGTTGCTTTTTTAAAATTACTTTTATTTTTATAATGAAAGATGGATTATGTGAAACACCAGGAAGCTGACAAAATAAACGCCTTTAAAATCTGAAGTTATCATTGCTGTTAGATTAAAAAGCAAACATCACTGTTACTTTTATTTTAGAATTATTTTAGGATCAAAATTATGTTTGCTTCTTTTTTTCTTTTTAAATGTAATCAAACATTTTCAACAACAAAATTTCATTTCAAGAATAGAGACACATAAATACTACTGCATTAAATCCAGCAATTTCAATGAAGCCAACCACATGTAAATGCCAATGCACATCAGTACATGCATTTATTATTTCTGCTACAATTCCACTGTGCTGAAACAGTACGACTTTAATTTCTTCTCCATTGTTAACACTTAGTGCTTGTGTGGGTACAGAGGGCTTCTCACAGTGGATCTCTGGTTAACAAAATGACTTCTTTGATCTCTTCCAAAAGCATCCAGCTGATTAAGGGATCTAACAAACACTCCAGTTCTGTCAAGTCCATGACCCGTGCTCAGCTATAGCTGACACATACAGGGAATCATCTTGGGTCTCAGGACAGTGCAGATGGTTGTGAGGGCTGCAGTGGATTCGACTTGACACCACACATAGCTGCTGCTTCTGCTCCAAGCTAGCTTATTTCATTTCAGGACATAAAACTACTAGAGAGACTCCAAAAGAGGGCAACAAAGATGCGAAGGGTCAGAAAGGAAAGATAAGTAAGGAGCAGATGAGGCTCCTGGTGTGCTCAGACCAGAGCAGGCTGAGGGGAGGCCTGATGGCGGCCGCAGCTCCTCACAGGGAGCGGAGGGCAGCGCTGAGCTCTGCTGTGTGACAGCGACAGGGAACGGCATGGAGCTGCGTCAGGGGAGGGCGGCTGGGGGTGAGGGAAAGGGGCTGCGCCAGAGGGCGGTGGGCACGGAACAGCTGCCCAGGGCTGTGGGCACGGCCCCAGTGCTGGAGCTCAGGGAGCGTTTGGAAGCGCTCTCAGACACAGGGTTTGACTTGGGTGGTCCTGTGTGGAGCTGGGGTTGGACTTAATGACTCCTGTGGGTCCCTTCCAACTCGGGATGCTCTATGATTCTGTGAACCCACACAGAAGATGGAACACTGCAGCCAGCCCACGCCTGGCACGGCAGCTGAGGCAGAAGTACTTCCAACTGCAGGCCACGGAGTGCAGTGCAGAGGTACAAAACCCTCATAACCTAAATGAACTGTATGAGCATAACTGGCTTTTTACTATGATTATTCTCCAAACAAAAAATGTCATTTCAGAAGGTGTTCAGGAACTTAATTGCGAAACTCTGCTTTAACTACACAGCTTCTTTCCACCACGCAGTGTCAGCTGTTTCTGGACTACCAGCCATCACACTATTCCTTAAAGTGTGGCTTCAGACAGCCCCGAGTCCCTAGTGAAAGTGAACTGTCAGAAAGCAGGCAGCACAGGTTTTGCAAAGCAGGTACAAGACACATCATGTGGCTAAATGCAAAATATAGTCAAGTTTGAAACAGCAGCTTACATGCTCTTGTAAAGCTGTAAATATCCCTCCATCCATGTTTTTCTCTTCACCACTGTGTCTCTTCCATATTTGCAAGTAAAGATGCCTGATGTGCAAGATGCAAAAGATGAAAATACGTGGGAAGTAGTAGAAAGTTCTGAGGTTTTTTTAATAAAAAGATTAGAAGCATCCTTCTCTTCTCACAAGGGGATAAATGGCTGTGTTACTGTTCTAATCAATATTCCAAATATCTGATCAAAGACTGAATTTAAATTATGTTTTGAAGAAAAGGCTGATTCAATCACTTAATTTTAAGATGGATGTTCTTTTGAAGCACTCACTTAAAACACGCAGAGGGGAGTGAGCTCTCTCTCAACAATTCTGTATCCTTCCCACTTCAATTAAGTCCTGAAAAATTTCCAGGTACTTTTTCCTGAGTCATTCAATGAGTCCTTCAGATAGAAACGATTTGACATTGCTGACATTTCTGAAACACTGACAAAGCATTCATTTTGCTAATAAAAAATGCATGTACGTGGCAAAAGGCAATGTTCTTCTCTTTAATTCCAGTCTACAAACGGAGTTTCAAGCAAAGATAGGCATACAGTGGGAATCAATTATGCATTTAAAATTGGACTTCAGATATTAAAGTATCTGTAATCAAGCACCTCAGCGGTTTCCAACAGGGCAAACTCAAGGCAGCGAGGATACCAAAATGCACATTTTCTCCAATGCAATGGGTGAGAATAATCTGTTGTCATTATTTGCAAAAGACTCTTGTAAGCATAATTGAAAATGACTTTGTGATTGACTTAGGCTTATTTTTGTCTTTAACAGTGCTGTGTAAGAAGAAATTAACCAACAGAAAAACTATGCTGCATTAATGTTAAGGCTCAGGCTGAAATTCCATCCTTAACTTGGCCTATTGTGTGCAGATACAGCAAGGGCACCCAGCCGTGGGTGTTCCCATGCACCACATGCTCTGCAGCACTGAAGCACAGCCAAAAGCATTAGGATCGAAGTTTCAGCTTTAACTTGGAATTCAGTCCCCTTTGTGGTTTTATGTCAAACCCCCAGCGTTAATTTGAGAATGTAAATGGCAAAGCTAGGATAGCGGATGCTAAATTAGAATTGAATGACCTGAAAAGGACTCTACAAGAATGCAAGCGTTTTCCTCTGCAGCAGGGATGGTGGTCAGCTGCTGGAGTCTGTGGGCATTATTGAACACCGTGGCCTCCTTGGCTTCCTGTGCTGAGTAATGCCTAAGAGCAGTACCTTTATTTCTTAACATTAATTTTCAAATTTGTGTAATGAATTTGTGCATCAGTCTCTTAAATTAGCAGGCTATTAAAGAATGCGTAGTGTTCAGTTTTTGGCTTTGATCTTTCTTGGTATGACACATAACATGCTTCAGTTGAGTGAAAACCTTATATAAAGTTAAATCATTGTTCATTTTTTTTCTTTCTAAATAATACATTTAATAAACATTAAGGGTTACATGAATAAAACCTTGATTACTCTTACCAATGTGATTTTGGTAATGCTGCTAAGCAAATTCGGCATCCATCCAAAAGGTGTATCACCTCAAATATTTGCAGCTGAGTATGACTAGAAATGACTTAAAATATGCTTATATGCATATCCCTTCTTAAAATTTAAAACAATTTGCAAATATATTTTTTCTCATTCTAATTTTTTTTTTTGTATATGTAATACACCACGTTATCCAGTTCCTTTCCTTTCTGAACTCCTTTCCATACTCCTTTCCACATAACTTTTTTATTTTGCCACTGTATCCTTTTACTTTCTCTCCTCTGCCACCTGCACAACCTCTTCCACATTTCCTTTCCCATAGAGGGAAACAGAAGTTGCAAAACATTTTTTCTTCTCATCTGAAAGGAGGATCAACCTGGAAGAGATAATTTGTGCTACTCATCACTCATTTTGTCTGCTGTAGGGATAACCAAACCAGCGTGTAGGATGTAATTAAAATCCATTTGGTGCCAGCAGGCTCTCTGGCAGCCTTAGGTTTGTTTCCATTAATTCATAATAGATCTACAAATGGATTTAGCAACTCAATATCAAATTTCTGTAACTTTGCAGTTAACTTGAGTCATTACTGTATATCGATTTCAACTCAATCCAATTTGAAATGATCAAAATAACAGAAAATGTAACTTAACCTCAGACCCTGCTGCACGTGTTAGCATACCTAGCATGCATGATGAATGTAGAGGATAAAGCCTGGAGCTCAAAGTTTAAAAGTTTCATATGATGCAATGATTTAGAAAAAAAAAGTGTCTTGACAAGACATCCATTTGATGCAAATACGTGACTTACAGAAAGCTCAGGACTTCAAGATTGAAGAAAGCTTGTATGTATATATTAAAAAAAAACACAACCCTGTGCTTTCACAATACAGCATGAGCCACTTACTATGCAGAATCTCAACCAAATGCACTAGTTACCAAAAACAACATTGAGGCAAAGATGAAAGAAAAGCAAAACGGTCTTATGAAATGATTTAATCTATATCAGTTTTTTCAACATTCCATTTTTTTTACCTGCTAGAAGAAATCTGGACATAAAATAAACCAGGGAAGAAAAGAAAACAAGCACTTATTTGGAGCATACAGAATCTATGCTTTGGAGAAGGATGGTCTGATCATAGCCCAGAACAACAATCACAGTGACATCCAAGTTCATAGAAACTTTGAATCCTGAGTTGGAAGGGAACTTTAAAGGTCATCTAGCCCATCTCCCCTGCAATCAACATGGACATCCACAGCTCAATCAGGTTGCCCAGGGCGTAATCCAGCTTCACCTTAAAAGTCTTCACGGACAGGGCTTCAACCACAAGGGCAACTTGTTCTAATGCCTCATCACCCTCACTGTAAAAGACTTTTTCCTTATATCCAAACGAAATATACTCTCTTGAAGAGTAGCTTAAAACCATTTCTCCTAGTTCTTTCACCACAAACCCTGCTGAAGTCTGTCCCCTTCTTTCCTGCAGCTCCCCTTTCGATACTGAAAGGCCTCTGTCAGGTTACCTCGCAGCTTTCTCTTCTCCAAGCAACAGCCCCAGCTCTCTCAACCCGCCCTTGTAGGAGAGAGTTCCATTCCATGGATCATTTTTGTGGCCTTCCTCTGGGTGTGCTCCAACAGCTCCATGTGTCTTCTGTACTGAGGACTCCACATCTGGACGCACCAGGGCAGAGCACCAGTGCAGAGCAGAGGGGCAGGATCACTCCCTTGCCCTGCTGGCCACACTGCTTTGGATGCAGCCCAGGATACAGTTGGCTTTCTACAGTTGGCTGTGAGGGCACATTGCTACTCACGTCCAGCTTCCCATCCACCGATACCACCAGGTCTGCACTCAACTCTCTAATCACCCAGCTTGTATTGGTAGTGAGGGTTGCTTCAACCCAGGTGCAAGACCTTGCAGTTGGATCTGCTGAACCTCATGAGGTTCACCTGGGCCAAATGCTTAAGCCTGTGTAGGTCCCCTAGGATAGCATCCTGTTCCTCTGGTGTGTCAACTGCACCCCACAGATTGGTGTCATCAGCAAACTTGCTGAGGGTGAACTCAACCCCACTGTCAGTATCACTGATATGCTTTAGCTTATGCAAATTCTTCATTGAGCCATGGTTGTGTACCAGAACAGGCTGCCCACAGCAGTGATTACAGCCCCAGGCTGCCAGCATTCAAGAAGTGTCTGGACAACTCTCTCAGACATAAGGTCTAATTTTTGGGTGGTCCCTTGTGGAGCTTGGACTCAGTGATCCTTATGGGTCCTTTCCAACTTGGGATATTCTATAAGTCTAAGATAGGCGTTTGAAAAAATCTCTAAGTATGACTGTTTAGCAAAGTGAAACTCTAATAATACTGAGACCTCTGAATTCTCAGGAATCACTCATGAGACAGAGACAGGCTAAAAGAACTGGCTAGTGCAACTCGTATATGAGGATGGAGCAGCATTGCTCAATAAAAATATTCTAAAAGTAGCTGCATCTCTTTCTTGGCAGTAACAGGTACCATTCTCCTTCTTTCTTTCAGATAGCTGCCCTGACAATTCTGTGCCATGCTGGCTAAGGGCAGCTAAGTTTGAAGGAGCAAGTGAACAGTTTGTTTGCACCTAAAACCTTGACATTTTTGCTTGAATATTTCTCTCCCACTCTTTACGTTTACACCAAGCTGGTGTACACACAACAGGTATTCTTCTGTTACTAGAACTGTTCCAAATGCAGAATAAAACTGGATATAAGGATAATACAGAAAACAGCCTCAGTTTGAAAGATTTTTACATTTCACAATTCATTTCTAGAACTCTCATTTCTGGCAGAGCTCATTTTTTAAGCAAACTTCAAAAGAAGTCAGAAACTAACACATTTCCACCATCAGAACATAACAAAGGCAGATAAGGTCCACAAGCTTTAAAAACACAGAGAACCAACACATTTAACAAACCATATATTTACACCTCAACTTGCAAGTTGTCACACTGCACTACTTACCAATTCTACCTCTGTGGCGGGGATGCTGCTGAGCATGCCAGTCTACAAGGACTTAATCACAGAATTGTAGAATCACAGAATCAGAAAGGTTGGAAAAGACCACTACGATCATTCAATGCAACCATCAACCCATCCCCACCATGCCCACTAACCACAGCCCTCAGTGCCACGTCTCCACATTTCATGAACACCTCGAGGGACGGTGACTGCACCACCTCCCTGCGCAGCCTGTTTGCACAGAGCACCAGGGGACATGCAGAACTGTCTGCTTATGCTGGGCATACAGATTTTTAAGGTTTCTCAAGTCGATACAAGTTTGCCTTATATGTGTGTTTGCACTGTAGAAAAAAACACATGCCCCTTTCGAATTGCTTTATCCTGTGTTTGGAAAGGAAGAAAGTAGCTCTATCTGATCTGTTCTGAACTGTATTAAGAGAGAATCCATTTATTACATCACAGTTTAACATCAGCTTAACTGCATGCCCCTCACTTCGGGACTATGTAACTCTGATCGGAATTACTATTCCCAAATTGTGGGTACAGTTGTGGTCCAATTCATGACAACTGCAAGGTGATATATTTTTACATAATACTTCATAACTTTCAGAGCTTTTTGCTGTCATAGTGCTTGATTCTGTAACAACTGTACATACAGGAAAAAACGGTTAATGACTTTAAGAGTAGATCGTTGATAGACAAATTTTTTGTTCTGAACTGGGAAACTTATGAATCCTGGAAACGCTGCAAATAAGTAGGAGCTTACAAGAGAAAACAAACTGCTTATGGAATGAATGGTGGAGTGATGGAAGAGAGTGCATCCCCAAAAGCAAGACTGGGAGAAGATGAGAAAAAGAGGAGACTTTCCAATAGGAGAAATAAGCAGTACAGGTTCAAAAGACAACTAAAGGGATGAAAAGCTGAGGATAAGGGAATTAGATCTGACACAGCAGTATGCAAGCAGAATAGTCCAGTATTTCAGTTAAAAAAAAAAAGGTTAAATTAATAAGACAGTATATCTTATAAGATAATATTGTAACTATATGAATAATAATAAGATAGTATTGTAACTAAATGAATGTATTGTGTTACCATTTAATGGCTGTTAAATATATATGTTAAATACGTTCATAATTAAATACGCACACATCTATGTGTGCATAAAGGCAGCACACTGCCATGGTGTGTTGAGGCCAGTGTGTGCACTCCTGGAGAAGCACTGGGCACGGACTGCCTCCCTGTCATCACAAACGACTGCAGTTTGCGTATTTCCAAAACACTTTCCAGAATAATAATCTTTTTGTAAGCACTATTGTTCACATGTTTGCACCTCACAAATGTTTTAAACAGTGGCTGAGAAAGCAGTGCCTTCCAGAAAACCACATGGAGAACAGTCTCACCACAGCATGCTGCCTGCCAGATGTCATTACTCACTGAAAGACAGAGACTGGAACCAGCCAATTCTTAACCTGAGTGCTCTGGATTCACTCTGCCAGGGGATGTCCATCCCAACAAAGCCGAAATATCCTGTGATTTTACCTTCCTGGACTAAGAGACAGGTTTCCACATAGAAAATTAAATGCATCTCGAACCAGGATGCTTACATAAGGCTTAAAAAAAGCTCAGATCATGCTCTCAATAATAATAATAATAAACAACAACAACAACAAAAAGATGACAATGTTAAGCAAGCATCATTTAAGCTAGAAATTTTTTAATCTCTGTAAATGAGTATTTCTATTTAGTAAACCTGCAAATCTTTTTAAAGGACTTCTTGTTCTTTATGAATCTAATCAAATTTCAGGGTATCCCTTTTTGATGGTTTAAATCTAAAGAAAATTCAGTTCAAAAACACAGTGAATCCTGTAAGAAAGCTCTGTGAGCTGGTGCTCAATTCTGAGACAAAAGCAATAGGTTTGTTCCTCATAGAGAGACAGAGCTCCTCAGCCACAGGATTTGCAGGTTGGAGCTTGGAGGCTCTTGTTATTCCACATATGCACTAACAGTACCACAAGTTCCTGCACATCATGCCAACATAGATACCACTCGTGCATTGCTATGATGTCTGGGCACAGTAAAGAGGCTTAAAAAACATCTAGCAGTCAAGTAATTAAATTTTTGAAGTAGGTTTTTTTTTTTTAAAATGAAAAACAAAATAGGGAAGGGCATGCAACTGCAGGAACTCTTACTATACATACTGTGAGATAAAAAAAATGCATAAAGCACTGTCTAAAATAAAGAAAAGCTCAACTAATTGCCAATATTCCAAAAACATGATTCCCCTAAGAACGCATATTTGGGAATCCTACATATAGGAAATACAGGAATACAATGCTGGGAACGAGTCAGAATTTCCTTCTGTGATAATGTGACCATTACAATGCTGATCACATTAATGCTCCCTCAAAAGCTTGAAAATTTCCTTGGGGGAAGGGGGAATCCAGGCTTTTCTCCAGCCATTTTATAATGACATTTTCCAAGACAGACGTGCAAATGGCAAAAAAGAAGTATGTGAATTAAGAAAACACACAAAGCAAGGTATGCTCTGGGTTCTTCTGCATAAGCAATCAAAATGAAAACTGAATAAATACTTAACTGAATCTGTCACTATGCACTCTATAAAAAGAAGTCTTGCATTTTTTAACCTCCTTTTTTACCTATGCTGTATGATGATGATTCCTCAGTTCTCAGAGAGTCCGGTACCTAAAAAGGTGGCATATTACTGCTGGGGAGCTAACACACTAGGTTGCCATAGAAAAGACTTACCAAACCTCTTGAAGCATTAAACAGCATCTGTGAAGTGTGAAACTCTTTTCTTTTGCGTACAGCAAACTAACACTATTAGATAAAACTTCCATTGTAAATTAATTAGAGAATAACAATGTGCAGAGAAAAAGAGAATTCCTTCAGTGCTTTCTTTTCTTTCTCCCTTTCTTTCCACTTTTCAGTAGAGGTTTGGCCACATCCATGACAAATGGCCATCACCACGCCACATGGGTCAGCCTTGTGCTTGGGGGACCCAGCAGGTCCCAGGAGGGACCCAAAACCAACATCCGCGTGTCCTCCAAGATTAATACAGCCATAACAACAAAGGCACTTTGGCCACAAGAAATGTTTATACTGTAATTAAGTTGTAAAGTTATATTTATTTCTCCATAAAGCTGCTGACTTCACTTCTAAACAAATCATTTGTTTTCTGGAGGAGTGAATGAACTCGTGACAATGCCATGTGTAAAACTCGCATGGCTCAAAACACACTGTATTTTGCAAGGACTGCACTTATTTTTTCTAGTCTCGCTTATTTTTTTAAACTTTCTACCTATGCAGAATTTTTCTTCTAAAACATTTTATCTGACACAGAGATAGCACACAGAAAGCATGGCTACAGAGAGGCACTGGAGAAACCCACAGTTCCGCCACCGCCTCTCTTTAATTAACAATTTTCATCAACACCATCTTCTATTTTCTCAGTGTTCTAAATAAAAAGACTCAAAACAGTGATGTAGTGATGTTACTCAGAAATCTCTAATTCTGTTCATTCAAGTTGACATATTTATTATCAATTAAGTAAGCATTACTGCCTCAAAGGATTTCCAAAAATTTGTGCAGTATTTCAAGTCCTGAGAAGAACACAGAATGCACCATACTCCAAGCTGATAAGAAGGAACTCAGCAGATTGCTGTTAGGCCAGAACTTTTACAGTCAGATTCTGGCAGCTTCTAGAGAAAAAAATCCTGCATAAAAAACCAGAACAGGTGACAACATTAAGGGCACCGAAAGGAGGTAACAAAATCCTGCATTCACTGAATTCTTAACATTTATAGATACATTTCATTTGCAAAGATAGGACGTCTCACTGTCTCAGAACTGGCCATCAAGGACATGGCTGCTCATGATATTAGATTTACATTAGAGAAATGTGAGATCCATCTTCCACTGAGTAGTTTCAATCACGGTTATCCTGAAAGTTGAAATAATTTCAGGATGAAATACTATAACGTAACAAATTCCTATTTCTACCGGCGCCATAACGCAGTGCAAACCTGCTGCATTCCTGATTACCACAGAGCTGTGAACCCATCATTTTTTACTACTGTTTATAAATTCCAACCTCCGATTTGAACTTCCCTTCCATGATGAAAGCTCGGGTGTGCATTACTTAATCCTCCCTTCAAAGCCCATCACTGCTGCACCATTAGCGCATCAGCAAGGTCACAGCAAAGTGTTACTTTCTCCTCTACAACACCCCAGTCTACCAAAAAAACCAAAGAAACCCTTAAACATCAAAAAAAACACAAAAAAACCCGAGCTCTGTAGCCACTGAGTCATCTGTTTCTGTGTGACATTCCCTGTAGCAGAGGTAAAGTTGTTTTCAGCCATCCTGGCTGCATCTTGAAGTGCTTTCTGCAGTAGTAGTGAACTGCAGCAGGTCAACCAGCATCTGCTGGTTTTCTTCTTCAAGACCTCTTTGGTTCATTTATCACAGCTGTCACCTTCTTGGAAGCAACCTGGGCTGTTTTTACAAACACTTCTTGTCTTTGGGAGGTCCAGAACCCAATCTGATGCAATTCTGCCTTCTCCTCCTCTTCAGAATTGTTAAGGTTATCGCTATCTCAGGCTTTGTTTGTGAAATAGTTTGAACACATCATTTAATTCAAGAAGGAAAAACTGCATAAAAACCAGATTGCAGAGATTAAGTCAAATTAATGCTGTATTTGTCCAACCTTTTTTCAAACAACCTCTCAGAAATTCGGAGACCTCCAGCATGCCCACATTTTTTGATGACAGACGGCCTGTTTGTAAATGTTTACAGTGCTGACTAAAAATAATGCAAGTTAGTCTTTCCCTCCTCTGCTTGAGAATATTCACCATCCAGCATTACAATTTTCAAGCACAAATTGAAGACTGGATTTCTAGCCGATGATCAGCCATGGAAAATAGACTCAACCTGGAGCTGTACTGATGCTTATTTCAACATACAACAAGAGAACAGATCTCATCTTTCACTGATTTGTTCAAGCTTTATAGAAGTGGCTTTAGAAATAACTCACACGAACAATGAAGACTTCACCACGATAACCACATTTTCTAATTTAAGGCACTGCTGAAATTCTCCAGAATAATTTTTCTGTGAGAATCACAGAATCACAGAATTGTAGGGATTGGAAAGGACCTCTAGAGATCACCGAGACCAACCCCCCTGCCAAAGCAGGTTCCCTACACAAGTAGGTGTCCAGGCAAGTCTTGAATATCTCCAGAATATCTCCAGAATCAATTCCATCATCACAGAATAATCTTAGAATCATCTGAGCTGGAAGGGAGCATTAAAGGCCATCTGGTCCAAATCCCCTGCCATGAACAGGGACATCTCCAGCTCCATCAAGTGCTCAGAGCCCCATCCAGACTGACCTTGAGTGTCTCCAGCGATGGGACATTCACCATCCCTGTGGGAAAGTTCATGTGCCAATTCACTATTTGCCATTTAATTTCAGGATGACGCTCAGAGAAAGGGCCGAGAACAGGTTAAGAGCAATGAATGGGCTGGTTGGACCACCATAAAGAACATAATCATAAAAACGTAGAATTTGCTTGATTTAAAAAATAGGGATATCATCTATTTATCTATAGCATCTGAAGTATTAAAACCACTCCTTTCATAAAACACTAAAATGCAACAATGCAATCAGTATGTAACTTGCAACACAAGGAAAAAGAGACAAATGTATTCAGTTGTGTCCCGCCCACCCCACTCCCACCTATCGGACTCCTGCTTATTACCTGTGCAAGAGCTCATTTTTGCCATGAATAGAGATGCTATTTCCTCTGCAACTGCCAAACTTGAAAATGGTTTGGAGAACAAAAAATTAACAAAGAGCTCTGAAGTCAGTAGTGAAATGAGGAGAAACCAATTACAAGGTTGGTATTAATGAGCTTAGCAAAAAGCTCTATTCAATTTGAACAGCAGTGAAAGAGAAATGCAGATTGCTGAGGTCTCCATTGCATCGTGCATGTGCTCAGCCAAGCTCCAGCTCTCCTTGCTACCATTTGCTTTTGGGCTGGGGACCTTCAGGGAACATCTGCAGGGGAGAAGAGGGCCTCAGGGTGCTCCTTAGTGCAAACAGGCACAGTGCCACATCAACACAACACTGTCATTACGCGTTAGTATTTTTATTGGTCATGAAAAACAGTGAAAACAGCCAGCCCAAATAAAAGTCAGTTTGTAAACTCAGTAATATTTCATTTTTACTTAATGGGGAAATGTTTGGAGCATACATATGACATGAAAGCTTATTAAAAAATACTCATCTGAAGTAGTTATACTGGTGTCCTTCTCACTGCAGGAGAAGTGCCATGGCACACTTTGTCCCAGCCCTTGCCAGCTCGGATATTTCAGCTTTGTGACCTGCCAGCAGATGCACGGGTTTGAAAAGCACTTCTATTAAAAAAAGCAAATAAATGCACATCTACCCAGTAAGACTTAGCTCATACCTCTAACTCTGTCTCAAAAGTATTTTAAAAACATTTAGATATATGCCTGAACATGGGCAGAGATGATATCAGAAGGATGGAGGACTGACAGCACGAGCTCAGAGCTGAGGTCCATTTCATCTCCATGGGTTGGGGCTACAGGGTCAGAGCATCTGAATGAGCACGATGCTGAGCTTCAGCCCCAACAGCACATTTGCACTGGCCATAAGCAAATACTTAGAAAGGAATAAAAATATTCCTTCAGTATTAAATCTATTTTGAGCTCTGGGACATCCTGAGCTGGATGTAGTTTCTTTTCATTTCACAGCCCTCAGTTATATCACCTTCTGGCACTTACCCAACATCTCCTTGAGTCCATGCAAACTTCTAGCGACTTTAATGACTTTTGGCACAGAGTTTCACACAACTATTGCCTATTGTGTAGAGCTGCACAATGAATAATAGACCCTGGGAATGTTCACTTTAATTCAAATTATAAGCTAGCACTGTGACTAAGGGAAACTTAAATGCAGCTGATTATTTCTCTCTCCAGGACAGACATTTAACACACACAAGTTTTTCAGCCTCATAGTAGAGGTAAAAAAAAAAAAAAAAAGCCTCTGTAGGTACAGTTTCCATATCATTTCACAAACTATTAAATAATAAGATGATATCACCACAATCTTTTTCATTAATGATCTGTCCAGGGATATAAAACTTCAATTCTAGGAGAAAATGCCATTTCTTTATCCCACTAACCAGTCCTTTAAAAATTCCCTTTTACAGACCACCTCTTAAGTCCTCTCTTATCCATTTTAATAAACATTACTTAACAGCTCTGCACACTGCCAAAATCCATTATCTTAAGCTGTAAATTGATAGCTGGAAAAAAATGCTTTAACTTTGAGCTGAATAAAAGCATTGTGCTTGCTATATATTTTGTTTTCTTCAAAACTGCAGCTGCACATTTCCAACTAAATGATACATGGTTGTACTCAAAACTGATCTACTTTCTCACACTTTGTTGATCTCACAGATCCAATTGGAGCATTTTAATGATTGCAGAACTGTTCTTAATGTAGCATCTGAAGCTTTTCAGATCCGTATCTAATGTGCTACTCTTTTTGAGCTCTTGGAAACAATGTGAAGTGACCTTGTTTTCAGAAGTGGGTCAAAAGCAATGCAGTTGAAAAGCAGGTTTTCTTGTATTTAAATATTAAAGATTAACATGTTAAAAGGCATCTTTGGTTTAGAGTCATTCATGAAGTGATAGAGTAATTGGGGGCTGGTGGTTCTACAATCACAATAATAACAGAATCCATTTTGGTATCCAAATGGTAGAGATCCACAGCAGATCACTTCTTTTCACCGACTCCAAGGCGATGTAAGGACCAGGTTGCTCAGTAAGGTATCTAAGGGCATTAAATACAGATGAATAGAGCACTGTGTATCTCTACTATTGCACTAATGTATTGCAAGGCCCTGAAAAACATCTGGCTGAAAACAAGGGCTCATTTGGGAGGACAAGGGAGGCAGAGGAGATTTGTGCATCGGTCTCATTGCTCCATCTCCCGTATTACTTGAATTTACTGTTTAAGTTTCCAGCTTTTAGCTCCATTAAGTCAGTTTGCTCTTTGTGGAGCTTCCTGCAGAAGCACTTGTAGATGGTTCACTCCCAGCCCATGCTCCGTGTGCTTCCCATCACACACACTGCTGCTGACACTGAATGATTAAGAAAGGTAGCACTGCTTTTACACGGCTTCTGGCAAGTCACAGACTCTATAAAGACCGGTTTCAAAAGGATTACACCTGCATTAAGAGATCCTTTACAAAAAGGTGATAGTTCAAAGGATGAGTGGAAACAACAAAATTGGAATTTGGTTTTTATTGACCTTATCCTAAGTTCCAGAATGAAGTAAGTTTACTCCTGTAAACACGGTCTGGTTGCCACCACTGTCTTAATATGTAGCACAAAGTTTTCCCTACAGACAAATCCATCTGCTGGCAGCTCCTGGGCAGATGACTAGAAGTAGATTTTTGACAGTACAGAGGATGAGCACTGGAAAACAAAACACTCTACCTAAGAGTCAAATTGAGGTTTTTCCTGCAAGATCAACACCTTATGATACAGCCGCACAAAGAACTTTTTTTCATGATACATATGAAATCTTTCTCAGCATTAAGTGCAGAAAAGCAATATCCTTGGGATATTCCCGAAGAAAACAATGAGCCACCTTGCAATGCCTGTGCCCTCCATCTGTGTGAGTGGCACAGCACAGCACAGCTCTACGCAGAGATGAAGCAGCTCCTGGCCCCGTGAAATCTCCTTGAAGGCATGCACGCGGCTGGCTGAATGCCAGCTGACACTTGCACTGTATTATCATGCAGGAGTTAATCATAGAATCACAGAACGGTTTGTACTGGAAGGGACATTTAAGATCATCTATTTCCATGCCCCTGCTTTAAGCAAGGACCCCTCAATTTAGATTAGGTTGCTCGAAGTCCCATCCAGCCTGGCCTTGAATGCTTCCAGGCAGGGGGCATCCACAACCTCTCTGAGCAACCTGTGCCAGTGCTTCACCCCTTAAAAGAGGAAGCACACTGCATGAAGCCATGCACACTGGCTTCATTTTGCTGTCTACAGAGCTCCTGGGTTCAGTAACTCCCCTTCTAAGCTCTTCCACTCCCTTGATAATCTATATATAATGTATATGAAATTCTGACATCAGCTTTGGAGGTTCTATATCTTGGCTTCAAGACTAACTGCCTGAAAAGAAGAACTGCAACATTAAACATTCAGTGTGGAGTTCTGTTGTGTACCTCCACAAAAGTTTTCCAAGAGAAATAACCCAGCATGTGGAACATAGAGATTGTGGAAGAATGTTCCTTGCCACTACAGACAGGTGAAAACAGGGCAATAGCTCCAAAATTCATAAAGCTGGGCATCAAAATGGGCTAGGTTCCCAGGAGAGCTAATGATTTACACCATGTTGGACAAGCTCCTTTCTCCAACGACAACCCAATCACCCTCTGGGTTTGTTGTAGACCCAGTGATACAGACTAAGTTAAACTCAGAATTTCTTCTACAGAACTAAAGTGTATGGAGTTATCCCTTGAATTATTCACATGCTGCTTTACTGCTGCATGTAAGCATCAAGAGAGAGCTAAGTCTTCACTGAACCAAGTGCTGAATCTTTAAAAAAGTTATCTTACATGAAATAGTTCAATTGCTTTAGAATATTTTCTCATCTTAGCTAGCATTTTACCACTTACTTATACTCCGTATGCCATATTCTTTATATCCATATATCTCCTGGATTTTTTAATGGAAGAACACAACTTGACAAAGCAGCAGATGCGCTGGATTCTAGAGTCTGGAACAAATCTCCAGACCTTTGGCTCACTGTGCATCACTATCCTGACGCTGCATCACAGAGGCACTAAGCAGTCAGCCTTAGCTTCTGGTTGCAGGGCTTTGAAATATAAAAACACTTGGGCAGAATGAGCACATTATTCCTAATACACAGCACAAAGAATTCAGGTGCTCCCCAATGTATTTAAATACAGTTCTGGTAGATGTAGAAGCATAATTCATAGATAGAAACAGTAGTCTCACATCTCTGTATCCCCTTTAAAAGCTACAATCACTCTGAATACCCTGGTCATCCGAAGTCATTGTAAGAGAGGACGGAAAGACATGCCTGTCTCAACCGCAGTCTTATCACTGCCACTCTTTTTAATTCTCTTTACCAAGTCCACAGAACATATGTGTATTCTGTATACCAACAGTCTTCCTGAAATAATGTGCTCCAGATGCTTCACTCTGTGAAGTTCTAAGCTGTTCACTTCTACTCTGTTGCTCCGCTTTTAAGATTATTCCCATTTTTGATCTCATACAGAGAAAGGACAATATCACCTTCCCTATATCACCTTCCATAACCTTAACATGCAAAATATTTATCTTTGTTCCAAGTTTTGCCCCCTTTCCCAGACAGTCTGCCTTGTACAGCATGGCGACCAACACTACGCACGCTGTGCCAGATGGAGCCTAACGCTCCTGTAACTGTATAGCCTCCTATTTTGTGTTTTATCCCTCTGATACAACCTAGTAACTCACTTCTTGCAGCTGTGCACAAGCCTCATGGTTTCAATGATTTTTCCACAATAACCTTCAAATCCTTCTCCTAGTCAGTGTGCTGAATGATTGTTCCATTTCTGCACACACTGTGTTTCCTTGGTTTCTTGCTCCCAGACTAATTATTTCACATTTTTCCACAGTGAACCACATTTGCCAGCTGTTGGCCAAGTCACCTAAACAGCTCTAAATCCTTTTATATCTGATTGTATCGTTCCTAATTCACTGCTCTAAATTTTACTACCAAAAAAAAAAAAAAAAAAAAAGTATGGGGGCTGGGGGGAGGAATAAAGCTCTGTGCACAAATATACATATATATTACTTATATGGGAGCCATATGCATGTGATCAGTATAATTTATCATATGGTTTTGCAATCTATCAGGCAGCTTTGCCCACCTCACTCGCATTTTTCCAATAATCCATCTCTGCTGGGACTAGTTCTAGCACTCCACACTTCTGAGCAGCTTCATACAGCTGCCGTGAGAAAACCCGCCACAAAACCCTGCTCATTTTCCCCAAAGTAATCCTGCCACTTCAAATCACACTTACCTGGTGCTTAATATCCAGCCTCAGTCAGCACTGCTCTGTCTGGGATCTGTGACATATTCATGCCTTTCTTTTCGTGAACCCTTAAGGATGAGTTGTGAACCAGTTTCATCAAACATCCACAAACTCTACCTATTTAACATACACAAAACATTTGCTTCTAAATCTTAATTGCTAGAAAACTACTAATGTATCAATTTTAAATAGCAACATTGTGTTGTGTAAAACAATTTTTAATAACATTTATACGATTTCAGTTTTCCTTCCCAGTTACACTATTGATGTAATGTTGTAAGTCTGCTCATCGCACCCCAGCAACAAACGCTGGCTACCTCAGTGCCTGCATACAGGGACAGATAAGTTACCAGTGACCATACAGCCTGGTCTGTCAGTGCATGTGCTCCTTCCTAAAGGAAAGCCCTGAACTGCCTTTCTCATCCTTTTCTAAACTCTGGAAGCTTAATTCAGGACTCTGCTCTGCATTAGAACAAAGCAGTATCAGCACTTCCATTTCAAAGTGCATGGAGCTAAAACACTCAGTTAAACAAAGCTCTGTCACCTTCTGACTCATCAGGCACGTCTGCCAATGAGTAGCTTAAAACCTCCAGTGCTGCTTTATAATGTCCCTTTTCTTCAAAGCTGAAGCATCAGCCACTCTTCAGCTATCAGTCTGGAATACTAATCTCAAATTAAACAAACTCTGCATTTTGTTTCTAGAAATTTGAAATAGCAATCTGTGCTGATACATCTTGACAAAAATGTTTTTAGGATGCTTTTCTTTAATTATCCTTACAGCTTCTGCCAGAAATTCATTAAGGCTACAGACTCTGAGTCACTCAACCACAATTCTTGCCAATTTAGTATTTGATGAAGCAGTTTTCTCCTACTTTTTTTTTTTTTTTTTTTTTTTTAATTTCAAGGTATTTTATTTTATTTAATGAAGTAAAACATGAATCAACAGCTCAGCGTTTTATTACAAACCATTTAGCATACGTTATACTCAAGTAAAGAATCCAGCCACCTTCTCTAACATCTCCTGGCCAACGTCTCTTTTTCATTCACTCGGCTAAAAGACCGCAAAGATGTTTCCCTTACTGGGGCACTGAAGTTTACATTAGTGTCACTTCTAAAATGACTTATGTGCAAGAAATTCAAAAAAGGAGTCGATAGAAATACTGGGGCAGGCTAAAAAATGGTCTGAATTTTCATTATTTTACCCTATTTTCCTGGAGCACAGAGGAAATAAAGCTCTACCACTGCCATCAGCTGTAGCTCCAAGCAGTGTGCCGGGTGAACGCATTTCATTTCTGACTTTGTAACTGGAAGAGTTAATGTGAGCCACTGTAGCTTTGTAAAAATGCTCTCCCACAGAATATAAAGATGACTGCCTACCAGCTTGACGGCATCAGCAGTCTGACACGACTGCAGCCGGCCCTGCACACAGAACCACTGCACATGGTAGTATTACCAGCCCAGGAACCTGGGCAATGGATGGAACTGGGACTACGGATAGACAGACAGACAGCTACTGGACATTCAGCAGGACAGAGCCTTGTCTCAGCACTGGCAGAAGCCACAGGAGCTGGGGGGACACGAGCTGCCCCACACTGTTGTTTCTGAAGTATGGATGAGCTGTATGGATTCTGAGCTTCACGTATGGTTGAGCTCAAGGATGCTTCTGGTCTAGTTAGTGAGAGTGCTCCTATGCTATCTGTGAAAGCAGAGACAACATTCTGCTGTTACATCTATCCTACCACCAGAACAGATGTAATTCCAGCTTATTCGGTAAGGAATAAGCTGCTTCAGATAGGATGGTGTTGAAAGCAGAAGTGCTGGCTTTGAAATGTCTCATGGTAGAGACATTGTTCTCTACCAACCCTCCTACACAATTTCATCAAGGTACAGAAGTGTGTTTTCATTGCCAAACATGCACTACAATGGACCACAATGGTTACCAAAAAACAGCCTATTTCCTTTTCAGCTCATCTTTGATAATGACGAAGCGTTTTCAGATTTTAAAACCTGATGAAATGTACATAATGCAGAAGTTTATGCCTTTCTCCAAAGGGAGAGAACTCAGGTTGACACGTTTGATGTATTTAACTTCTTTTCCACAGACCACTAAAATGTTACAATGGAGAGAATCTCCTTTACATAATGAGTAGCAAGTACACCTCTGCCTTAAAAAAACAAAAACTCACAAGGAACCAAAGGAACATGGTTAGAGGAAAAAAAAAGTCTTACCTTTGGGGCACTTCTACCAAATGGAGAAAAACGAGAAAAATTTGACACGAGATAGAAACACAAAAAAAGTAGGACTGGAAAGGACTTCCTGGATCATCAAGTCGGGTCCTTTGCTCACCTCTTTCACAAGCCACTGGGCACATCTGTTGTGTTGTCAGAATGGACAACACGAGGTGAGTTTACATGTGTTCAAAGTACAATTATCTTGTATGATTAGGCCTAGGGCTCCTGGGGACCTTTTAATAAAAATCACCTGGGTCATTAGATGGCTCGCTCCCTTTGTAGCTGCTTTGATCAGCAGCCACATAGTTATCACCCACACTCATGTTTTCAGCATCCAGCACTTCATTTAAATGGCTAAAAGAGAGCAACCATTCCTGCGGATTTATGGTTTCAGAAAATCTAGAAAATGAAAGATAAGGTGCTTATGCTTATATTTAGAGACTTTCTTCATGGTCATAGGAGATAGACATGAATGTGTCAGTGTTTCTGCATGATAAATAGGTGCTTTTACTCCTGAGTAGAACATACAGCAATGGTGCCGTATCCCATCTTTTGCTATTAAAAATGTAGCCAATGCTCAACTATTTTAACACATTAAACAAGCCACAATAATACAGCTTTCATATTTTATTTCAAATAACTTTATCCGAAGGCACTGAAGGGCCCAACCTGAGCAGCACAAGCTGCTGCAGGACAATGTGAAGTGCACAGATTGAGCTTTGTGCAAGTGAGCAGCTACCAGTCATCAGCTGATCCAGGTAAGCACAGCACTTGAGTTTGAAAGGCAGGACAAAACCAGAAGCTCCTCCTGAGGCCACCAGCATCTGAATTTCTCTTGGTACGAATTCTGGGAACTCTTGATGTAGGAGAGTACATAACGTACGACAGCTGGCAGCTCATTACTCAAATATTTTAAGGCAGAAAAAAAGGAAAGCAAATGTTTCTCACACACTGGAAAAGGAAAATTCACTCCGCAGAAGAATAACAACAGTCAGTTTGTGACAGATTCAATCACAAGCATGACTGCTGAGAATGTGAATATCAGTTTCCTGAGTTCTGAATACAGCACTTAGCAGATAAACAGTGGGTCAGGCAGCTACAGCAACATTTCTACTCTGAAGAGACTCTGATACATCACCACTGATGCATTATGCTCCTCTAAGAACAATTTTGTTACTAAATTGCTGTGCAAAAAAGGCAGAAAAGCATGAATGTTATTTTAGCAAAGAGTTAAATCTTCAGTAACAAAACTAGCAACACGATTACAAGGCACAAAACGAAATAAGAAAGCACAAACTGAAGGTAAATCTGAAGCTAATCCCCAATCTGTGCATCTGTTTGCTGGAATCTTGCCTCAAAACGTGGCCCACTCCAGCAAGACAAGAAGATCAAAGTCTCTTTCGTCCAGATTACACCTGATGGCTATTATGGTGCTATGCTGCGTGCAAGCAAAACTTCAAAGCACTTTTAAGGGCTCTTACTCCTTTTCTCTAATACATATAACAAAACTCATTGTATTAGAAGTTCTGATTACCTCTGGATTTCTCTGAGAATACAAATGCAATGGTTTCAAATTACACATTATCTGAACAACCCTTCAGAACACCCAGGCCCTGTGCTATGCTCATTCTTCACACATCTTCCTACTCAGGAAACTAAGGGATCTAGCCTATCATTTTCTAAAGTCTTTCCTCAACTTTCTGTATACAAAACACTTTATCTGCATAGTATTTTGTAATCTTGCAAATTCAACTAACTTTTTTTTTTTTTTTTTTTTAACGTGTGTGTTTTCAAACAGAGCACATAGAATTGCCTTCACTTCCATTTGCAATTGCAGATGCTGAAAACAACAGAAATTCAACAGCTATTCCTCCAGCCTTCTTCGGCTGGTGAGGAAAACAAGCCTGAAATTCATAGAACTGTATCTTGAGTTACTCCTTATAATTATTATTTTTTAAATAAGAGAAAGAATATATCCAATTCCAAGGTAATGTTATTTTAAGACACTAGCTATGTTCAAAGTGAATCAGATATTTAACTTGTTAGTCCAAAAACAGCTAGTGAGAAGTATTTTGGGGAAGAAAATAGCCTGAAAAGGCAGTGAGAAAAGAAAATAGTGTATGTCAGATAACAGCACAGCCTAATCAGCACCATAAAAGCTTATTCTATGGATATTCCAAATATAACAGGATGGGCTGATTATAACTCAGATTAAAATAATTTGTGATATAGTAATTCATTTAGATATGGGAATGATGTAGGTGTTGTTGGAATAACCCAAGTTTTAGTGGCCTCATTGTGAAGCATTACTCTGCTCCACTTCGTGAGGAAGGTGAAGTTAAACCCAGCTGATGTTGGTTCACAGACATTTACCTGGAGTGACCTGAAGTTTCATACTGCTCCAAGTGGGCAGTCATTGGTAGCTGAAGAAAAGTCACTTCACCTTTTTTTCCCTGCTGGAAAACTGGAACATACTGTGCCAAGATGCTAAGGAGAATGCCCTTCACCAAGGCTAAAAGAAGGTAAATTTACATTCGTCTGTTACGCTAAACACGGAATCTCTCTTTTTTGTATGTTTTACCTATAACATGCTAAATTGGTGGGTGTTTCTGGGACTAATTTAGTTTCCATTACTAAAAGTAATATTAAGAAACCTAGAGTGTTTGAACAGCTTCAAAAGACCTAAGAATGAACAATGAATTAATCTCCCATTATTCAATTAGTGTAGCTAATTGATAATTGCATGATTTATTAAAAAGAACATCAAATGAGTGCAATATTCTGCTTGAAAGATTCATATTTTTCAACTCCAAACAAGACTGAACTTCATGAACAGCAATATAATGAACATACTCCTTGCAAGCAACGATTTGGAGCTGTACAACTCTGTGGGTTTTGTACCTCATGGGTTCTGTGTTTACAGATATTCACTGCAGTTAATGCAGGGCGGTTGGACTACATGACCTTTAAGGGTCCCCTCCAACTCAAATGAATCTATTCCATGATTCTTCAGGAACTCCTCTGCAACTCTTGCATGCAGAACATGGGAAAATTTGCTCATGCAGCTGATGAGTGAGATTTAACTACAATGTTCCCATGCTCATGGTTTCAATTGCTGCAGGATAACAGATTTTACAGGCCCTGCAGGCCCTGCTTTGATCACTGCCCTTGTCCCATGAAAGGGAGCTGAACTCGGCCCACCAGCAGCACACAGAAGATGCAGGCAAATCCCGCATATCAGAAACACTGCAATGTGTTTCCATTTTATTAATTCAACTCCTCAAGCAATTAGTTGCACAATATGCTTCTTCATCTATGACTGAAGGTCTCTTGCCATTTTCAGTTTCTCCAAATTTATGAACAGGAATATAAAATCTATTCCTGTAACAGCCCTAAGAGAGAAAATTCTGGTTATAAAACAAGGGAAAAAGCCTCCCAGGGGCTGCTGAGCCAAGCTTTCATCTGATCATAAGAGATCCAGTAAGAAGTAACAAGGCCCCTCCTCACGCACGTATCTCTGAGGGCTTTCTGAGCCCTGGATCCCAGTTACAGAGATCACCTGCAAGCTGGGTGGCTGCCAGCTCCAGCAATGGGGCAGGGCTGGAGCAGCCAAGGCACCTCCCTGCTGCAAGCACGCCAACAGATGACGGTGATGTGGTGGTGTTCTGCAACTGGGGGAGAAAATTAAAAATCACATAGTAATCATATAGTAATACACACAGTAATAAAAATCACAAGTACTGTCCTTGACCCTGAAGAATATAGGAAGCTAAGTTAAACAGCAGTGAAGTATGATTGTTACTACATAAGGAAGACTGAACATCAAAGTTTCAGCTCAGAAAATTAAAAAATGAAGTTAGAATCAGAGTCATGTGCCTGACAGACAAGATCATTTCCTTGCAAATGTATAAAAACAGAGCATCACATCATATGAAGAACTCCAACAATTCACATCCACTTCTCCCCTCCTTGCAAATATTTTGCATGTGGACATTGTTAGATCTCTTCCCATACCATCCCTATTTATAAGGCTAATAGAGTGTGCTCTGGTGGAACAAGAGCTACAAAACCTAGCGATCAAACACATTGCACATACAGTGTATTCTTCTGTAAAATAGAGAAAAACATATTTTGCATGTCAGCAACACAGAGGCTGATGACACACTGGAACAGGTTGCCCAAGGAGGTTGTGGATGTCCCATCTCTGAAGGCATTCAAGGCCAGGCTGTGTCTCTGGGCAGCCTGGTCTGGTGGGTAGTGACCCTGCACATAGCAGGGGGATTGAAACTAGATGATCTTCGAGGGCCTTTTCAGCCCAGGTCATTCTATGATTCTATGATTCAACACTACAGTTAACATACATGCTGTGTGAATTTGTTCCTGTCCTCAACAATTAAAGTGTTCTTTTTAAATGTTGGATAGCAAGTATTTAATTGAAACACTAAAGCATAAATGGTGCAGTGCATTAGCACGTGAAAGTAAAGATATTATATTTAATGACGGGGAAAACTTTCAGATGTAAAATCTTTAAGAACTGAGACAAAATACACATCACCACAGCAGAGGTTATTTTATAATTTGACATTTCAGAACAATAGCTTGGGAAAAGCGGACATAAATTTGCTATAAACACAGCATCCCCCTTTTAAATTGAACCACAAAAGGACACTGGTGCCAGGCAGCTTCTTCAAACACTTCTGTGATTTGGTTCATCCCAGTGGGAGGCTCTGAAGAGCAGAAGTCAGCTGTGTAAGACCACACAACTGGCTTTTTAAAGACAAATTTCAGGACAGAAAAAAAGCCACTGACCTGTCTTCATAATTCACTCAAATTATGACTAGGATATTGCAGCTCCCATTATTTTCAGTACCCTACAGCAACACAGTTACTTTCAAAGAATGTTTACTTAATAATTCCAAGTTACACGGCAAGTTACAAATGTACAAGATTGTTCTGTTACCAGTGTCTCTTTTTAAGACATCAAAGCACATTTCTGAGCACGCACGCTTTATTTTTGTACACAAGGAAGCAAGAAGCATACCACAGATTGCCTCCCTGAGAGCCATCATCCTCCATCAGAGCCATAAATCAGTGCACAAACTGAGATGACAGCATTGGTTTCAGAATGACGAAGGTGTGCGAGATTTCTTTCTCTGTCCGAGACAAGGCAAACTGATTTTAATCTACATATAAAATATCCAAAATGCATGCTTTCAAAGCCTTTCACTCAGACTAACATTTATGTCTGTATCATGTTTTATTTAAAAGGAATCATGTCCTTTGATCCTTCTGTTATTAAGAGTTAAACTTTGGGCCGATGCTTTGCATACATTTCAAGCATGTTATGACTGCTGGGCTATTTAACTACACAGGGATTATATGGGAAGTATTACAGGAAGTTTGATCTTTAAAAGAAAAGCACAAACTCAATCACCTTTGCAGAATTGATTTTTAAGGCTACGGTGGATTTCTTTTGACAATTTTCAAAATGTTTGCGTGAGATTTACAGGAAAAAAAAAAAGGCAAAACAAACTTTTATTAAAGTTAGGAATGAAGGGTGGTAAAAACTGCAATGTGCACTTTGGTACCAAAACAAACATTTATTAAACACAAGTATGAGGAACTCGGTGGTACAAATCAGTAAAATGAGGCATTCTACATTTTGGCTTATGGTCATAATTCTATTAGAAAATAATTGTTCATTTTGTTTGGATGAAATAGCAGAAACAACACCCTCTTTAAAGAAATACATATTCTGATTCTGTAGTCCTTCAATGATTCTGTTTATCCTACCAGTAGGGAAAAGTTAGCAGAAGGAACGTGAATGCTGCATCTGTAACAATAACCAAAACAAATGAAAAAATGAAGAATACATTTAAATTTACAAATAGCAAAGCTGTAATAATGATTCTATTGCATCATCAAGGTGAGAAAAGACTTCTAAGATAGACTAAATAAACCCATTGAACTTCTGTATACTACTGCCCTGAATTATAGGGTGTTGGTTAACTGTTTTTTCATTTATTATTATTAATATTATTTTGCAGTTGCTGATCAGTCTGTAGGTAGATTGCATTAACAAATTTTAAGAATGATGGGATTATGTAAAAAGAACCCTTGGCCCCAGCCACAGATTAAGTAGTCATGTCACACGCTTTCTATTCTGCCACCTTGAAAATTTTTTCAAAGCCATTCTAAATCCGTGTGAAGGTTTTCAAAGCAGAATGCTTTCAAAAACCATCTGCAAAAGAAAGCATGCTAGAAATAAACCAGCCAGCTATTTTAAAAATTTCTGTGATTATTAATTTTTAAACACCCACAAAAGGCCCCAGAAAAGCCCAACTCTACAAGTATTCAGCTACTTAAAAAGCAATTTAAACAAAATCTTTCAGTACTTCATTGAAAGCATAAGCACAAATCCAATTTGATAGCTGAAAAATGTAAAATACCAGTTAATAATATTCACTTGTTTTGAGCTTCACACTGCAATCAGTAATTAACTCTTTGATAAAGGTTACATTATGTCTAAGACTAACAGCAGAATCAGTGTCCCTCATCTTGTTTGATACCAATTCACTGGGAAGCAATGCTAAACATGGGGGAAAAAAAAAAAAAAAAAAAAAAGGCACCTCAAGCCCTGCAACTTAATGTAGCCTTCTCAAAAGAGACAGAAATAAAAAAGGCAGGTCTCAAAATTCAGTCAGAAGGCAATCATGCAATAGATATTTCCAAAGAGAAAACACAACTGGAAATATATTACATTCTGTAATTTTTTTTTCTCTAATTTCAGATTTTAACAAAATGGATCACTCTATCTCTAGCAGGGCTCCAAAAAGCAGAGTTAGCTGATATAAACCTGTGCACAAATGTGACTCATGGGTAGGAGACACCTTCTTGGCATCCAAGACTTACTGCCAAGCAGTCCCCTCTTATCACTTCTGGCAAAGCCATTTTTCACACACCCTAAGGCATAGAAATCATTAGTTCAATCAAAGATTAATAGCTGTCTTTTTCTCTATGCCAGAGACTCCAGAATAAATCTGCAATGTGCCATTTCCTAACGGACCACCTCAGGCTGGAAATTGGGAATAGGCTCTGCGCCAGAGGGCGGTGGGCATGGAGCAGCCTGCCCAGGGCAGTGGGCACAGCCCAAGCGCTGGAGCTCAGGGAGCGTTTGGAAGCGCTCTCAGACACAGGGCCTGGATTTTGGGTGGTGCTGTGTAAAGCCAGGAGCTGGACTCCATGATCCTTAGGGTCTCTTCCACTTAAGACTTCTTTAGCCTTACCTAACTCCTTATCCGTAGCAGTGATATGTGGAACAGAACAAGACTGCAAGAATTGACGAAACACCTTGCTGTTTCCACAATAACCACTATAAACAAGTACAGAAACATAGTTCATGTTTCCTTCATGAGTACACACCAGAGGAAACAAATGACTTCCTGGAGACCATAAAATGGAATCACTAACCGATGCAGAGCAGGACAAACTCACACAGCTGAAAACAGAAGCTGCCAGCTACCAGCAGACCCACGTCTCATAACAAACGAAAAGCAAACTAGAGCCCCTCAGCCCTTTCAATCTTGACTTACAAAGGAGAGTCACAGTGTATTTCCAGAAAATAAGCTAGCAAACAAAAATTCATAATTTTACAGTGCAGTAAAATTTACTGCACTATTTTACTAAACAGAACAATGTTAATACCAACACTGATCTTACGGCCCACACAGTCCTCCACATATCACTTTGTGTTAAGCACACGTACAGCTCACTTTGCTTCCCTGTTCACTACTGGCCAGTAACACTCCCCTACAACACAGCCTTTTCTCTAATCTAACTGACATTTTTACATTATATTCAGAATCACTGCTCTTCAGTCATCCTTTGTTTACATCACATCTGAGGAATGCCTTACATGATTAAGGTGTCACATGAAAATGCAGATATCACAGTTACGCCACTTATGAGCACCTACTATGATAGGCAAATAGAAAAAGGGCAAAATCTTCTGATCTTACCATACTTGTCAACAGAAGAAGTGATTGTAAACTTTGTTAACTAAGTTAGACAAAAGTACAATTACAATGTAAAATCCTCATATCTCTGCCACAGATACACTCCTTTGCTCATTAGAAAATGTAATTCTAAAGAGAATTAAACTACATTCAAAACAGAAAAGCAGCAAATTAGGCTCCTGTAAGTTTTCCATCAGCGCAGCAGCCTCACCTACACCCTTCACCTTAGCAATTCTGCTTTTCTCACTTGCACAAGAGCCAACTTTTGATGGAACCGGTTGCCAGTCTTCTACTGGAAAAACCAAATGGTTGTGTGTGGACCAAACACAGCTAGCAACAGAAGAATGGACTTTTAAGCTACAGTACTTAACAACTGCAGCCTTTTTTTTTCATTTGATTTTAACACTGAACTCCTCTCAGTGAAGGATCTGATCATGGTCCAAATTTGCCTTTTGTGTTCAACAGCATACTAACACATGAAATGCAGAGGTGTGATACTTGTTAAAAAGAAGCCCATTAAATCTCCAAAGCCAGAAACAGAACATAATTATTATAACAAAGTATTTTTGAAGAGAAATGTAGGGTTTAATAGAATGCTTACTCTTTGGAGGTATAAATCATATCCTAAAAGGCTGCAAGACACACAATCAACTAAACAGCATTCTTAATTATATCTTAATGTAAAATGCCCTTTGTTCCTAAACACTCTTTTTATCATACACCTATTTTCATATCAATGATGAATTAACATTTTTGACAGAGAGAGAAGGATAGGCGGGCAAAGTACAAAGCCATAAAAAGCAAGGTGTATCATGGCTGTTCTGTAAGCAAAGGCCTCCAGACATCATGATATGCTGATAATGCATATATTACCTTTCTGCCACTAACCTTTTCTTGACTAGTTCAATTCGCAGCTCGGTTCCAACCTGATACCCACTCTGGGATGCTTTCCCCCCAGGAGCAGACTGACTCACAACCACCCCGTTCCCTCATCATAGAAATTCTACTGCCTACCCCATTCCTTGCACTGTTGTTTCCAACCCACCGTTCAGCTTTTCAAACAAAAAGTTATCCTCTGGTCCTGCCTTGCATGTCACATAACTACCATTGCTGCAACTATTTTTGTTTCTACATAGACAAAGGATAGGGAGGATTTAATCCTTTAACATTCAGTACACATCAATTTCACTGCAGGAAAATGACAGCTAAGGTTATTAATTATGTTCAGTGTTTTGTTTAGTGTCATCTTCTCATCCATTCTCAGCTTTTTTTTTTTTTTGCACAGAATCATAAATGTTGGAAAACACACCCAAGATCACCTAGTCCAACTCTCCACCCATCAGAATCATGCCCACTAAACCATGCACCTAACTGCCAGATCTACATGTTTCTTGAATACCTCCAGGGACCTCCACCACCTCCCTGGACAACCCGTTCCACTGCCTCAACACTCTTACTAAGTAGAAATTTTTCATAACATCCAACTGGAACCTGCCCTGGTGCAACTTAAGGTCATTATCCTCCATCTCTCTCTTTTCTCTTTTTTTAAGTACAAAAACAATTCAAGCTTTGCCATCAATTCAAAACAAGTACAAAAACAATTCAAGCTTTGCCCAGTTAGCACTGGGGTTATTCCATCTTTTTACTCATTGCATTTCACATGGTAACTTTTTTTTTTTTTTTTTTTTTAATATTTTCAGTGTGAGCATTTCTGAACAGCCCATTTTGCAGGACATCAAAGTCACAAAAGAAGGACTCAAGAAACTTCCTCAATTACCACTTGTAGTTCAGTGAAAACTTGCCTTCCCCCTTCTACACATACAGTAGTTACATGATTTTGGAAGTTTTTTCAGTTATTTTAGTACTCTAAAATACACTTCAACCCCCGCAGATCTGCTGCATAGCACCACTTTCACTTCATAACTGCATTAAATTAGTTCTTACAATAGCACGGGCCTCCTCCACTTGGGCAAAGGGAATAATTGGTCGATTTGGTAGAATCTTACCCTGGTTAATCAAGGAAAACAGAATCCCAGGACTGCCATTTTACAGACCAGACTTCCCAGCACACAGACTCCACAAGGACTGTCCTTCCCCATTCCTTTATTCTGCATTGCAGAGCCTCCCCTGACATCCTATATTCTCCATCTCATCTTCATCACGACAGTTTTGAATAACTTCAGCCTAAGTCTGGCTCTTGGCACAGAGAATTTCAGAGTGAGGTAGTTGCATTCTAACACATACAAACACCTGGAAATAGGTGAAATTTCCAGAAACACCTGGAAATAAAAAACAATGTTGAGTAAAATTATCTGTCAGCAAAGTGTAGGAGCTACTTGGAAACCGACTTCAGACGCCCTTTGACTTCTATGAGCATGTCCTGAGGGCACAAGTGATGCCCCAGCTCCTAGAAGCACACAGACATGCTGGTATTTATGCTGTAGGTTCAGAAGTAAAATTTCACAATTTATCCGTCTTCTGTCCAAGGTACATATGTATGTATGTGTATGTATGTTTGGTGTATGTTTGGTGGCCCTGCTAGGCAGGGGGGTTGGAACTACATGATCCTTGAGGTCCCTTCCAACCCGGGTGATTCTGTGATTCTGTGATTCTGTGTACGTACTTACTGCCAAACAACAAGTATCTCATCAAGTTGTATCACAGCACCACAGTTTAACAGCAGAAGCACTGGAGGTACATCCCACTTTCTTCTCTGCTGAGTTTGATACAAAGCAAAATTAGTAAATTGCCAGTAAAGAGAGCAGTCATCAGCAGATGGGGATACAATGTTTAGACAAGCTAATTTAGTGCTTCATCAAAACATGGCACTGTGGAGGAAATGCTTCTTTATAGTGGAAAGGTGCATATGTTATGGTTAACATTTCAAGATGTGCTGAGAGTTGTCCACACTGTCTTTATCCTCTGCCGTCTGCCAGCACATGACAGGAGTGGTTCTGATCTCCTTCATGGAATCCCTGAAGAGCACTGCAAGCGTAATGATTTAAAAGCCCATGAAACACTCTAGTCTGTCCTCCTCAGGTCTTTTTAGCTCCCTACTCACTTGGTTGATAATACAATACATGTTACTAAGAGCTGCTTTAAAAAAGAATTTCAAGGGTTCCTAAGAAAACAAAGACAGAAATGTTAATGAAGACCCTGTCTTTGAGAAATATTGCTGTTTCTTGGACAGACACTGTGCACACACATAAGGGTGTTTCAGAAACATCAGTGATAATGAAGCAGTTTCAAAAAAAGATGGACAAAATACAACGTGTTTGCTTGGTCTGGCATCTTCTATCCTTGTCACTAGGGAGAATGCCTATTTTTGGAGGCCATATGTAGTTTGCAGTCACTCTGGTTTTGAAAAGTAAAGGCTCTGCCCTCCAGATGATGTCCAAGATACATCTGATGCAATCCATAGTATGCAATGGCTCCCCACTGCCACAGGGTGTCACAAGTTTAATAATGTTTAACTAGATTTCAAAATGCTGCTAGTGGAAATGACAGGGAGAGTCCAATTGCAGCTTAACAAAAGCTATTACCTCAGCTAAACTCATCAACAGCAGCTGTGAAATTTGTTACAAATTTTCAGGATCAATAGCAGCTACGGGCAGGACCAGAAGGCAGGGAAACTACTGCATCTCACCATACGGATCCATTTTGAATTGGTTCTTTGTACTGAAAGTATATTAATTGTTTTGCTCCTGAGATTTTGTTCATATCTGGAAAACACTGCCATTAAAAATAATCTTCAGAATAACTGTCTTCAGAATAATCACCATTTCTTACTTCCACAGATTAAAAAAAAACATATGTAACTACTGAAACTACAATATAAATTACCAATACTTAGACATATGTTAATTTTGAAAAGCAACCACCACGATTTCAGTACTTGCCCTGTCTTGAGTTCGTTACATTTTGTGATAACAGAGCATTAAGAAGTTGCTCCAGAAGTAATGCTTCCTATTTATTTCCATGGAAATGACAACTTACACAAAAAGCACAATAACACTATTTGAAAAAGCATATTCTCAGCTACAAAATCTACTTTTCTGCACAGTCACCACCATTAGCTATGCATTTTCACTCACCACTGATGAACAAAAGCCTGATGCCATCCTCACAGAAATCTGCATCGTTATCTGGAACATGGCTTGTCCTTCTCATTGCTGTCCCCATAGCTAAAAAACTCCACACAGAGGCACATCTGACATCATGGGCCAACATAATAAAATAGGAGGCATTGCTTTTGGAGCAGCAGTCATAATTGGGAAGGGAGAGAAGGGGAAGAAACTCATACAATAATTTTAAATATTGGAAAAAAAAAAACGCATTTTCACTTAATGATTTCACATAAATACATACATACACAAACACAACACTACAACAGATACATTTATGAGAGAGAGAACACTCAATGGTGTCATTTTATTTGCACAATATCTGACCTTAAAGAACAGTACGATTCACCTGAACTTCAGGTTTTCATGTTTCCAACTACATGCCAACATCATTTGCTCATGTCAGCCTTCAACTAAAATTCAATGCTCACGTGCAACCCCAACTCCTTACATTTTCTTTCTAGAGGGAGGGATTTAAGGGCCAAAGAGGTCGAAAAGTAGATATTGATGTTTTGTCACTCTGTAACTTATTTTGTAGTTAGCTCTGTAAATGCTAATGTCTGATTATGATAACACAGCTGAGAAGTGTTGAGGGCAGCTTATAGAAATACCACACACTTTGCCAGGTTTCCAATTCTGCTTTTTAAAACTACAAAAGTAGCCTACTGCTGCAAATTGCAACAAGAACACAGGACGTGAAAGCCAAACATTTACGACCCTACATTTTCTACCTGACACACACACTTGTGTTTTTATTAGACTGAAGAATCCCAGTATAAGCACCCAGACCACAGCAGATCAGAACATTTAAATACACACAAAACTTGCTTAGGTGTCTTTGCTTTTGAACAAAACACTCAGAACTGTGCTCAGCTTTAAGGATATATTTATGCTGTGTTAGTTTAACCAGAATTTAAGCAAACAGAAATTAAGCATAATTTGATAATCTCATTTCCAAAGCAAGTATTTTAGGGTGCTTTTTTAGCTGAGTTGTTTCACCACATTTGAAAACCAAGTATAAAGATGATACTATATACACACACATAATGGTCTCTAGAAATGAAATAGCCTGGGTCAATTCCAAGGCCATCTTTGTACTTTCCCCACATTCTGCATTCCAAGACTAGGGAGCCTGATTTTTCTCAGCTTTTTGCTTTCTTGTATTTCATCTTCAAGGTAAGTGTAGGACATTTTCACTGCATTCCATCTATCTTCTCCAGTTTTTGCTATCTTCTACTCAGCTTTTCCCTTTGTCAACAATGTGATGCTTGTGTAAATCAGAAATCTCAAGGGAAGCCAGTGGATTTATACTAAGTACACATGAGAGAATCTATTTCATTTTTATTAATGTATAAAAAATTACAAGTCTGACTGATTTTGAAGTAGTGCTCTGAGATTAATAAGAATCAGTCTTAACTAAAACATGCTCTGAAATCATTTACAAAAGCAATTCTGTTTATATACATATTATACATATGTATAGACACACACATTGATACATACTGTTAAAAGAGTAGAAAAAAGTAATCCTAGCAGTCTTAAAAATGAACTAAGAAATTAATTATGAATTGTTAAATACTGTGAGCCACTAATGGGCTTATAGAAATTTTGCTTTTACACTCCGTGACTAAACTACTCAATTACTTTTGCATTTTAAACCTTTTATTCGTTAATTCCAAAAATATGGAAATAAAAATGAAAAGACTTCCAATAGCTGCCTGCAGTAGGTTTGGGTTGCAGCAACAGCTTTCTGTTGGTGAGGCGAGCTGCTTCTCTCCAGGAGTTACAGCTCTCACTTCAGTTCTGAATGAGCCAGCGCTGTGATCAGATTTGTGTCATTAGGATTTTGTGATAAAGCAGTAAAAAAACAAACAAACAACAACAACAACCCTCTTCTTCCCTTCCCCGGTTAGGAAAGGTAACAACGAAACGCTCCCTGGAAGCTGTGAATATACAGCAAAATCATGAGAAACACATGCAGACTTTACATCCTGGTGTCAGATGCCAGAGAGGAGAGAAATCTCGATGCGAAAATGATGTAACGAAACCTGTTTGCAGCATGGCCAGAAACCAACAGATTCTCCCTTCCTGAACAATCAATCCACTCTCTTCCCCCAAATCATTACCCCGTCGAAACATCAGACTGACAGCTCTCACAAAGGAGGAGCAACAGATGCACAATAATGAATTTCTAATCTCCTAGGAAGCACTGCCCAATTGCAGAACGCTAAAAACAAAAAGTAAAGCTACCAAGGTAGTACCAGGGACAGTCACTGTCCACATCTCCAGCAATCTTTCCCCAGATTCTGTGGAGCAATGAAGCTACCAGGTCACTAGCAGAAGCTAGCCAGCTCTGAGTGGCTACACTGAAATACACAGAGAGAAAGGGTTTAGTGACCTATATGTTCAATATAAACAGAGCATAATTTGGAGCAACTTGGTTTTTTCCCCTCAAATTTTGACCTCTTATAGGCAGTTTCTTTTCTATAGTGTCTCTATATCTGTCTCAGCTTTGAGGATCTCGTTTTCCACACTCACGAAAAAGCTTCCACAGAATCAGCCACCTCCTGGCAGCCCCAGGAAGGCACAGACCGCCTTCTGTTCTTTCCTTCTGTGAACCTGCCACTTTCCATGAAGATCAGTATGTAATTACACCACCGCCATTTTCTAATTAATATTACGGCATCTGAAATATTGAATAATTGAGCTGATTCAGGAAATAATTGCAACCTCTACAGTGCACAACAAACAATAATGCGATAAGTTCGTATTTTGAATCAGCAGAAAAGCTTGGGCGTTCACTTGAAAGTATAACAAATGGAGAAGTCCTCTCCATTAGTTCATCTAAACAAAGTATGTTAAATTAAGATTGTGTATTAACTGTTCTTCTGAAATCAACATTTATTTCAAACTGGAACATCCATGAACCAGCACAAATAATGCAATAATTGTTTACATGATATTTTAATAGGGAATGCCAAGGTATTAAACAGTCTTTTGTGACAGTAAGGATTTAATACACTTCTTTATAAGAACTTCCCTCCCCCCCCAATAAAATAAAAGTATAAATAAGAAATCCTTCACAAATGAACCGCTGAAGAGATTCCAACTCCCCACCCCACAGCATTCTTGCTCTCAAGTCAGACAGCATTTTACAAGGAAAATACAGAGCTTCCCTTTGAGTAAAAAGGAAAGAATGCCAATAATTAGCCACCCAGGAGGCATTTGTCTCACAATATTTTTGTTACTCCATGGCTTCCATTGTGATAGGATTTGTGAAGACTTACAAGTAGGCTTGGAAACATAGCTTCTAATTCAACAGTGCTGGCTTGCCATAAGTAACCCTCATTTGTTAGTTAGAAATCATCGAGATTCTTTTCTTGGACATTTTCAATGGCCACAGAAAACACACAATTTTTTTTGTGGTGCACCCCAGAAATTTGAGCTAAAAACTACAGCATTTACATAATGCTCTTCTCACTCCATTTAAAGGGACAAAAACAGTTGCTGCTTTAAAAAGCAGAATAGAATCATATGGCAAACTTAACACTGAGAAATATTAGTAACTGAATAAAAGGCTTATTTGGAAAGCTGATTTAGAAAAGACCTAAATATCATAACCTCAGATGCAAAAACTCTTAAGAGAACTTACTGGGCTCCTATCCAAAGACACAGAAGAATATAAACCACAGAATTACAGACATAGGTGAAATGACAGAGATGAACAGAGATGCTTGCTTTCTGCAATGATGAAAAACATGAACTTAAAACCAAAACAAATAAAAGGTCCCTGAAAGGAATGTTATGGGTAAATTCTTACTATATTCTGGGTCACAATCTGGAAGCAGAAAATGGTATTATCAAAGTATGAGAAAGTGAAGGTACACTATACAATAAAACGTGGTACAATTTTTGTACAAAAAATTCTACTTTTAAAACAAGGGGAGGGTTTTTTTTTTTTTTTTTTCCATCGTCAAAGAGTAATTTTGATTTAAACAAAGAAAACATAGCCTTTTTATTAACATTCTCAGCAGAAAAGCCAGAGGCTCAGAATGTGAATCAACTGCACTGCCCTATCCTCAGTTCTGTGGGTGTCTCCTCCATGTCAGACACGTTAATGGGACAACAGTGAAATTCTAGGGGAAGTTTCTTCCTTTTTTTTCAGCAAGCTCTGGTAAGTAAGCATCAGCACAAAGTTATAGATAAATATAAAAATATTAGGAAAAAAATATTTTTCAGAAACAGTGCTGAGGTATTGGAATGGGCTGCTGGTGGAATCATCATACCTGGAGGTGTTCAAGAACTGTGTAGATCTGGCACTTCAGGACATGGTTTTGTGGGCATGGTGCTGATGGGCTGATGGCTGGACGAGCTCATCTTAGAGGTCTTTTCCAACTTAATGATTCTGTGATTGCCTAATTGCTTCAAAAATGCTTTTTTTCTTGTCTACTCCCCCCGTTTCGATTTCTTCAGAAATTATTGAAGAAAATGTTACTACACGTCAACTGTACAATTGCACATACCTAGAATTTTACAAGGATCAAATGCACCCATACCCAAAAAAAACTTTTACTGCTTTCTCTACTACTTAATCTGAAATGCACACCTAGCATGTGCTATGTCAGTAGAGTCATAGGAAAGATGATACACCAAAGACAAAAAAGCAAAGAAAACTAAATAAAAGTCTGAATGTTACCTCCAGACATTAAATTTTACTTATTAAATCTACAGTTACATGAAATGGTAAAAGTTACTGCTGAATTGCAACTTGTAAGTGCACTAAACCTCTGTAATCAGACTCTTCAAGCATCCACCATAAGACTCTTTGAGCTGAAAGCAACTGAGGCTTCCTCAAGAACAAATACCATCATGCCTTACTCTAAGAGAGGGCTGCAGCCCCCAGCTATTCAATGCAATTACCTAAGTACATTTAATTTGGAACTATCATCACCTTTCAGTGGGAACAGATTTGTATTAGAATAGCAGCCATGGACCTAGCAGCTTTCTCAAACTGCCACGTAGAACAAGAGTAATTATCATTTGGAACAGAAGAGCTTGAAAGACCACAAACCTGCCCGCTGCCATTTCCAGATCATAACATCCCCGTACATTCTCAAAGGAAGATGTTATTACACTTTCAAACAAAGCCAAGACTTTGACATCCTTCAAATTAACAACTCAAGAAAAAACAGACCACCACAAAGAGGTGGTGATTTACTCTAACTGATTTAGACTTCCGAGAGGGAGCAAGTAAAAAAAAAATATTTTTCTATCTATAAATCTAAAATAATTACAGCAAAATATTTGAAAAGGATAATAACTTACCCATTATTCTATTTTCATCTCTACATACATTTCACAACTAGTACGAAAAAATATTTTAACTACACATTTGAATTAATCTTACACACACATTTTTTCTTTTTAATAGTGACTGAAGTGTCAAATCTGAATACATGAAGACCAATTCTCCTTTCACCTTAAGGCACTTTCCTTGTTCTTAGCAAGTTGCAGTACCTCAGCAGAGGAAATGGACAGTGGAAATAATCAGTATTGATAGAGTATGTTACTACCATACTGTGTAAGTCCAAATTTAGGAAAAAAAAACATTAGAAAATTTGACAGCTGTATATGTAGATACATATATGATCAGGTTTTTTTGTTTTATTTTATTTTCAAACAGCAGAAGTAATCCCAAGGTATGCTTCTACTTTCTGCAGCACATTTTAGATAACAAAGAAAACAGAAAATCCTCCACTCAGAAAACAAAAAATAATTCCACTCAAAAATCAAGCAAAGAAGTTCCATATGTATCATAGCTAAGCAGAAATCTTACAAACTCATTTATTTAAAACTGAAAGAAAAATTAAGAAGAATTTTTTTTTCTTTTTTTTTTTCCCCTCTCTTTCTCTCTCTCCCTTTTTTTCTCTTCACAATATGAGGAATTCAGGCAATTAACTGGAAAATCAATAGTCAAATGCACCAGACACCTGAATTTGAATCTGACCCAAAGAGTTGAAGAGGAATGGTACCTGGAGATGTACTCCATGTCCTTCTGTTTCTGTCCATCAGGTGAAAACTGAACCTGAGCAAGAGCCTCTGCTGACACAGATCTAGAAAGGTTTTAAATTATTATAATGTGGAAGTGAAAGAGGAAAGCAAATAATGATCAGAAACACTGAGAGGGAAATACCAGCCCCTAAGCTAAAGTACGTTTCCATGATTACAGATGGCAGGCTTCAGAAAATTCAGCCTTGATTTTGATAGCTGCACATGAGTTGTCAACTTGCTAGGAAAGAGTGGTGCCAGTAACTCCAAAATCGTGTTAATTCTTAACAAGCACTGGCACATCAAGAATAGAGACAATTGTTACCATATATCTGAGCCCAAGAAACAGATTTAAACAAGTCTGTCTGGGAATGCTTAGCTCACAATGTTAGCAGGAAAAAAGATAATGAGCTAAACCAATTGGAGCACAGATCTCCCACTTGACTTAGCAGAGAAGTACAGATCAAATCTTTTCATTCCACTGCAGATAGAAAACACAGCTTAAAGCTACAGATCAAATCAAAAAGCGTGTCTCAGTGGGAGAAAAGAGGAAAACAAAAAGCCTTTAAGTAACTGATCGGCATGTATTACTCTTAGGGTTCTCCTGGAGATCAGACTGGAGACTGTATGACAAATACTCATCTCTGTGTCACCAACAAAATACTATCAAAAATTATCAGAATGCATTTAAAGGACAGAGTGGTTTTGCAGATGAGATAGAAAAAATGTACCCTTTTGGCACCTGTTGAATATACACAGCATATAATGTCTGAATTCTTCATATTTTAAGGCTGCAGAAATCCTGTAGCGATGCGGACAATCCGTCTACAAGCACCTAGAGTTGTAACCACCAGGTCACTGCACTGTTACTGAATTTCTCCTGGAAGCTGTACTCCTATAACATTCACTCTCTATGTTTGTTGGAATCCTACTGAATCCCATTCAGTCTCAAAATAAGATGTGAAATTACTTCAGTAGAATCATATCAAAAAGTATCAGATTTCACTTAAATCTTCTGAAGCTAATTTTAAGTTCTGACAGCATGGGCAACAGTTTAAATACAGTTTGGGGATTTGCCCTTTTTTTTTTTTTTTTTTTTTTTTTTAATTTAATACCTCATGTAGGCTTCCAGAAATTTTAGCCAACCACTTTAGCTTACCAAATGTGACCTTTGAAATTAAATACTTACATAACTGGTTTTGTAACAAGAAGATTATTCCTTCAACAGCAGAAATACTTACAGACTTGGCAAATCCTCTTCCCCAGTGTAGCCCAAGGCAGTTCCTGGACTGGGTATGACAGTGGGAGAAAGAGAGGCATGTAAGAATGCAGGGATGGTGCTGGGCTGGGAGGAAGGAATGCCTCACTTCTGAATGAACAGACATCACCAGAAGGGAAACTGCAGCCTGCTCAACCCAAACAGAAAGGAAATGCCTGAAACAAGAAAGGGCAACCTTCCCCACCCGGGAGTTTGTCCTCCAAAGTCGAATTCATGCAAAAAAGCTTCATAACTGAAAAGACAAGGAAAAAGAAATGGACAGTTTTAAGCACCATAATATAAGCATACATCCTTGTAAGGATCTAATAGAAGACAGGACACATCCAGGAGGCAGAATGTCACCTCGTGCCACCAGGGATAACTGACATGTAACCACTCCACAGTGTTCACAGGCATGGTCACATTTGGGAATTTCTTGAACGTGGCAGGCTCAAATTTCAAGTAAAAAGCAGTAGACACTGCAAAAAGAGGAAAATCATATTCAAGTAAAGATAAAAATAAGGATTTTTTTTTAATTTTAATTTTGTTTCATGCATTTTCATGACTGTGAGGAAAATGAGCTTGGGCAAGTGGCTTTGCACTGCTGGAGCAGTCGATTCTCACATTGCACATAATGGATTTACAACCTCAAACGTGTAATGTGGCCAAGCAAAAGGTGCTCTGGCAGGGGATTTCACATCTCATCAAATGACAACTGTGAACTTCACAGCAGAGATTAAACCCATGTCTCAGTAGCCAACCATGTGGTAGTTCCATTAAAGGCACAGACAATTTAGCATGCTTAAAAATATGGAAATTATCCCTTAAGAGGGAAGTTTAAGAAGTGATACCTGTATAGATATATAGCCATACGTAAATTAGCACTTTTCTCTGACTCAACAGATCTTTTCAGCTTCTTTGTAACACGGAAAGTACAATGAATTATTTCTGTTTAAATATTCACAGTGCGTGACAGAAAGATGGTTGCAAAATAGGTTTCAGCACTGAAAAATTGATGTCTCGTGCATAGACATCATAAAACGAAGACAGGAATCAACTAAATAAAATTAACAGCAATTTGTTCCACAACAGTTTAAAATATGGATGAGACTACCAATTATGCAGCTGTTGAACAGAACAACTCATTAAATAATTAAAACTGGATTATTAATTTTCCAGTTTTGATGTAATTTACTTGTATAACATGCAAGCATCTCTGATTTATACTCAGGGCAGAAACTCATTTTGTGAGTTGGTTGCATTTTACTAGAATTATTACTCTGTTTCTTACTGCAAGTGTTTTATAAGCACTGAGCTCATGATTATTTTCAAGTACCAGAAATGGCAAGCTGACTGCAACACTCACATAAAAAGGAAGCAACATGCACACTCCTTTCAAATAGTTCTTGGGAAAAAAAAAAATCAAGGGAGGTTTGAAGTGGGATGTGCCTGTAATGCAATTCTATTATACAGGGACAAGAAAACATAAGACAACCTCTTATTCATGCAGGACAAATAGCTGTGCCAAAAGCACAAATTACACCTAATTACAGGGTATAACTCTGTCATCTTTCTTTCTATAACCAAGCCGTTTACACACTTTGATTTTTGACTTCCATTTGGGTTTATTAACATCAAAGCTTTGTCATCACTTATCTGTGTCTGCAGACTTTTTTTTACCTGAGGCAATAAATAAAAACTTCTTTGCATTTCAGCTTTTCAGATGCATGGAAGGTTTAGCCTACATTGTTCTTATGTTTCATGCTTATTAAACCTTCGTATGTTGTTGTAAAGTTTATTGCCCTGGGCATATCGATCCTAAATGTACAATAATTAAAACTACTCTCATTGCATCTAAATGCATTAGCACTCTCCTATGATAAATTTTGTTCTTACTGGTAATGCTATCTTTCATGTAATTACAATGTCTTAAATAGAAATGTAATGGACAATTCAGCTTAATGCACTGTTTAGCTTTTTTTCAAACAAAATGGCAATGAATTTTTTAATTAAGCTATATGGAGCTTTTTTCTGTATATATGGATTACAGCAAAAACACAGACAGCCACCCCCAATGGAATGGAGAAAGTAATGAGTGCTAGAAGAATAATATGACAGCCATTTTCTCTTAAAGTTGAAATCAGAGAAAGGTGAGTGACAGACTTCTGCTTGAAAGCTAACAAGCACTAACACATAGTCAAAAATTAATCTGAAGTCATCAACTGCTAAAATGTAACTTCCTAGCATTAAATAAAAAGGTATTTCAAAATAAAATGTCTCTTGAATCACATATATTACATCTGAATCCATTCAAATCCAATATGGTAAGAATCTTCCTGAAAGAAAAAAGATTTTACAGACTGAACAAACTTTTTTTTTTTTTTTTTTGTTACCATGAAGAAAAAGTTCCCTTTTCCTTCTCAAGGAAGATCAATTAATGCAGAGTAGTACATACAAATAACTGCTGAAGTTATAATATGCCCATTCCATACAGCCATGCATCCACAAGTTTCCTTAATCTCTATTTTTCTAAAACAAATATAATTTTTAATACATTTCCACAATACTCCCAAGTATGGGAAAAAACTATAGCTACAGATTTGTTTAATCAGCTCGTCAAAGCCCTGCGATGATAAAAATTCAAAACCTCATCAAATGTTTCACTACTCCATGAATCTGACTTTCAGAAAGTTCTTTCTAAGATTTCCTTTGAGTAACTCCTAGCATTCTGAACCCTTACATTACTTATCATGGTCACTGCTGGCACAACAGACTATGTCTCTATTTTTCCTGCGACAGCCTTTTACATATTAGAGTGCCTACGTCGTCTTCTCTGCAGACTGAAGAACTGAACGTTTACTCTTTCTCCCAGGGATGTTCTCTACACTTCTGTTCACCCAGACAGCCTTTGTCCAGACTCTGAGGAGTCCCAGCCTTCCCTGGAAGGGGATGCTCATGTGGAGTCCACTGCTCCAGCAGAGTCCCCCATAACACTGACTGAAGACAAGGCTGACTCCGCTCATTTTACCAGCTACACTCTTATCCATAGATTCCAGTGGAAGGATCACCCTCTGATCAGTAAAGTGCTATCAAATCAAAATAATGCATAATGCATCAAAATAATCTTTTTTTGGAGGACTGCTATGATTTACCAGAAGTAAATGTTTCCTTATCTCCACTGAGATTCATCTATTGGTTTGCAGATTATTCTTCCAGCTTTTCAGGATCATTTTGGAATGTGACCTTGTTCTCCTGTACAGCCCCTGCCCTGTTCTGTGTTATCTGCACAATGATCCCAGCTATTCTCTGTCACCAAGATCATTAGGTAAAAAACAGAAAGAAGAACAAGACTCCAGGCAGGTTTCCAAAGAAACTCTATTAAATGTATCTTTTCATTTTGAGAGAAAGTCATTAACAATTAATAGCAAAACTAATCCAACCATTTTTGCACTTACTGTACCTAAGTTTCTCCTAGACCACACTTCTCTGCATTACTTGTGAAAATATCACAGAAGACTAATTAAGGCCTTTAAGTAAAGTCAAAGCAAATGGCAGCTACTCCTCTGGTTCTACTTGCAGGTTCTGCTATTTTAACATAGAGAAATTAAACTTAGTTTGTGATTATTTATTCTTGACAAGCCCACGCTGGCAATTATTCATCTGTTGATACCTTGTAGATACATAAAAACAGTTTGACAAACCATTTTTCTCAATATTTAGACGACTGCACTCACTGTTCCTGATTCCTCTCTCCCCCTCAACAACTGGTACATTTATTGAGTCGATCCCGCACCACTCCTCAAAGATCAAGTTACTATTAGATGACTCAGAAGGTGAGCTGGATAACACAAGCAGTAAATATTGGCAGCACTGCTTCAGATGAGTTAATATGGCTTTATCCTTTCCATATTTCCTACTTAGGAACCAACTGGAAAAAATCTCAAGACAGGGATGATTGTAAGCTAGAACTTACACAAAGAAGAGTATATTTGTCTCTGTATCCTCAATAAAATCACTAGAACAATACTACATTAGTGTGACACCGTCTCAAAGTAGTACATTCTTTGTGTTTTTTCACATCTCTCACCTACATCTTCATTTCTAATGACTTTTTCCACTGAAATTTGTTGTGAAAATTATAAACAGCTGAGTTCAATGAAGTAGGATCATAGCCACCCGCAACACTTTTCCCACTGAAGTTTCAGCACTAGTGGCCAGGTAACAACAGCGTTCTGATACAAGCATATTCAAATCTGAGCTTTGCTTTCACTTCAATTCTTACACATTCTTACACGGGGCAATGGCCGCAAGTTGTATCAGAGGAGGTTCAGGTTGGATATAAGGAAGAACTTCTTCTCTCAGAGAGTGGCCAGGCACTGGAATGGCTGCCCAGGGAGGTGGTGGAGTTGCTGTCCCTGGCAGTGTTCAAGAGGGGTCTGGATGACGTGCTGCGTGATGTGGTTTAGTGCTTGTGGTGGCAATGGTGATGAGGAGACAGTTGGACTGGATGATCTTATAGGTCGTTTCCAACCTTGTGATTCTTGTGATTCTTGTGACATTTCTTTTACTAAGAAGAATGATTATAGCTTTAAAAATGTTAATAAATGAAGTTTAAAATAAGATGTGCCAAACGACATGAAATTCTAGAACAGGCTTCCAATTAAGAGATTACAAAAACAAAAGACACAATGGGTTAAAATGGAGAGCAATCTGTGACTTGAATTATGCACTGTACATTTACCTGCTATAGAAGGGTTTTAGATTTGAGGTCCCACAGGGCTGTAGCCAGCCTACAGGTTCCTAAACATCTACTGTTCTTTCTGAATTGTTTTACACTTCCTACCATTACCTCTCCCCAGTTTGTGTGACATGGCCAAACAATAATTTTACCGTGTACCATTGGCTTTCTTCACCTGATCCAGTAGTTCTAGTGATTTTTTCTTGGCTCTGTGCTTTGGCCTATGAATACAGCAGGTCTCTTTTGAAACCGATACAGTGCCCTTTCATTAAGATCACAGACATCCACTCTGCAAACAGATGTTCCAGCTGAAGGAGGCAGTTTCCCTTCCCTCCTTTTCATTACCGTTTTATCACCAGTGATGCATGCTAATGCAGTCAGTTTTGCCTGAAGCGGGACTGGGAACATCACATGGCTTGGCTGTGGGGAGCAATGGGCAGCTGATGAATAGTAAAAAATGATTAAGAGTGGTGACATTTTCTACAGACTTAGTACTGAAGACAAAGCTTGCCCACTTACCTAACTATTGGTTCAATGTTGTCCTTTCTTTCTGTCATTTATGTACCACTCACCTATTTCCTTATGACTTCTTCTGCCAAGGAGGACAAGCAAAATACATTTTTGTGTATTTTTCCCAAACTTTCAACTTATTTCTTGTTCTTAGTTTGTACTGGGCTTGCTGTCCTGGAATCCAGAAGTCATTTACCTTGGCATTTAGTTGGGACACATCCATCAAGGAGTCACTTTCATGACTGTTTTCCAATAACTGAAGAGGTCCAGACCCTCATTATTGACACCAGTGACTTGGTGATCCTGTTACATATCTACCTGCCTTTTCTGAAATGCAGAAAATTAGAAGGTCACCAGAATATTTACCTCTAACCACCTTCCATGATCTGCACTAGCCTCACTTCAGCACTTGAAAAGAAATTTGGCAGTGTCATTTTTTATGGTGAAAGTTATCTTTTTTCCCCCAACACAGGAGACTACACTTTTTTCCATTTTGTATCTATATAAGCTACTAGCATTCCAGACAAAAATGATACCTGTTGGATTCTGTATTTCAGATTCATCCAACTCTTTGAAATGCTTCCTGGCCAGCACTTAGCATATTTATCCAGGGTTTATTACAGATACTTTGCTGAATATTACAAATTCAAGATATTGTGCCAAGAAGAATTAAACAACAGATATCCTGACTAAGACTATGGATATCTGACTGTGTTCACACATGAGCAATTGAAACCACAAATACTTGAGGTTAATTCTGGAACTCACTCAAAAAACACACACAAAAAACAACAAAAACAAAACCCACCAAACAACCCAGCAGGTAAAGTTCAAAAATGAGCTACAAGGTCGATTACATCTTGTGAAACGTATCTAGAGCTCAATCTATATCTCCCGTCTGAAAAGATTACAGAGTAATTTTTTTTAGGGTAGTTATTTCCTAGAAAATTCTTAAAGCTTCTTCATTTTGAGGTATGATCTACAGGCATAGCAAGAAAAAATTAGAAGATTCAGAAAGGTACCAAACTGGCACCTATGACAATAACAGGCGAACTGATGCTGTAAGAAAAATGATGGTGGCTTTCACAGTCTCTCCAACAAGCAAACAAAAAACCACAAGGGATCTAAGGTGGCAATATGTACTTTGCTCTGCCCTCCTATGCCTTGCAGAAATAACTTGAGATGGGTAATAGTGAAAAAGATCATCACTGTAGCTGCTTGAAGTGGTAAAACTGTTAGAAACTCAGAATCTTCAAGCACGCTTGCTGCCCAGAACCAAGAAACTGAAACATCAAGCTTCCTCACATTAGTTGATCCCTACACATGAAGTGGATTTTAGATGTGTTACATCACAAACAGCCTATTACAGACATGTTCTTTGTAAAGAAATATGTAATGATTTCCTTTCTTTATGACAAAAATCACAGTTGTTTTGAAAGATTTAAACCCAGCCGTTTGTGTGTTTTTGTGCCTCCATACACATATATATGTGCACACATATACATGCAAAGAACTACATATAAACAGTTACACACAACATTCTGATAACTGGAGAATAATGGCACCAGTATAAATAATCACTTTATGAAGTACACAGGGTCAAGTAGTTTCTGTTTACCTTTCAGTATGATAGGAAATTTAAAAAAATGCTATTTAAAAATATTCGCCTGCTTTCAGCCCACCCCTTGAAACAGAGCAGTAAATTTGACGAGAAATAAGAATTGTGTGATAAAACGCAGAAAATGAGAGGTTATACTGCTATGACTTCTATGTAACTGATATTTGGCAAAAACATCATTTGTACATTTGTATGTGTTCTGATTTGATGCACATAAATAAACAAACTGCTTAATTTTTACACTCTTCTGCTCAAGGGAATCAGAATATAACTCCCACACAATTTGTACTTTGGCATATTTCAAGCTTAGGACAGAAACGTAACTCCATCACCAAACACACCATTCCACAGAGATCGCCCAGCACAGTGATCTGTAGCGTCCTCTCCACTATATGACTAGGCAACTTGTATATTTTAACCTGCTACAAAACTGCTACAATCTTACACCCCAAACATGTAAAACCATAGACTTAGACAGAACTTTTTCCAAAAATACGTACATTGAAAATGGCGTACGTGCAAGAAAGTGTACTTGAAACATAACTTTTGTTGAGTCATCTGTACACAATGGCTAAGATTCTGGAGAACAGCCACAGCAATGACAACAGAGTAAATCACAGAATATCCCGAGTTGGAAGGGACCCACAAGGATCACTTAGTCCAACCCCTGGCTCCACACAGGACCACCCAAATCAAACCCTGTGTCTGAGAGCGCTTCCAAACGCTCCCTGAGCTCCAGCACCTCAAGGCCATGCCCACAGCCCTGGGCAGCTGTTCCGTGCCCACCGCCCTCTGGCGCAGCCCCTTTCCCTCACCCCAGCCGCCCTCCCCTGACGCAGCTCCATGCCGTTCCCTGTCGCTGTCACACAGCAGAGCTCAGCGCTGCCCTCCGCTCCCTGTGAGGAGCTGCAGCCACCATCAGGCCTCCCCTCAGCCTGCTCTGCTGTGGGCTGAGCACACCAGCAACTCATACATCTTCTGCTTTAGAACCTTCTCCATCTCCATATACCTCGTTTGGACATTCTCTAAAAGCTCTGTGTCCTTTCTATACTGTGGCAATCAAACCGCATGCAGAACTCGAGGAGAGGCACAAAGGGAAAACTACTTCCCTTGACCTGCTAGCGAGGCCATACCTGATGCACCCCAGAATACAACTGGCCTTCCTGGCTGCCTGGACAACGTACATACGAAAGATAAAACGTTAAATGAAGATGCTAAATTCTATTTCTTTTCTTTGATTCCTAACAATGGGTGCGCACCTAGTAACATCATCCACTTTAATCTGATTGCATCATTCTCATTGGTGAGAGAGAACTGCTGGTGCACAACATTGACAGTGGTAATTCTGAAAGCCATAAAGAAAGCAAAGTCAAATGGAAAAAAAAAAAGAAGCCATTGAAGAACAAAATAAGCCAAATTATGACAACAGAGAAATACATGAACATGAGTACACCATAAAACTTAAAAAGAAAGTTTTATACAATAAACAAAAATAAAGCATGGCCACATAAAATACTGTGTGGCACACAAGGGACACCAGAAGAGGAGAATCTCAGGTAGTGGGTGGTATTCAGGTTTAAAGAATGGGGTTAAAGACGCAAATGACTGAAATTTCTCAGATCATAGCCTTTAACAGCAATGTGACTACAGCTAGGTTCTACAAATCATTTTTGCAAAAGTATGTTCCACATAAGAATGCAATAATAACAAGGCAAATTGAAAGATAGTTTCAAGTGCTACACTTTTATTTGTGCAACCAAGAGTAACAGTGGAACTCATCTTACTATTTTATTCCAAGTTCCAGAAAAAGAAGTCCACAATCTAATACATCCATAATGAGAGATTAAGAGACCTTCCTCTGGAGGATCTATTATACAGTACCAAAATCCAATTGAAATCTATGTTTAAGGAGATAATGGAGGAAGTAATACTGCCTGTACAAATTAAGAACAATTTAGACAATAGCAAGTTTTTGCTAATAGTTTGGATAAAATTTCTATATTAAATTAAAGATTAAGTATAACATAATTTTTCACAACAAAGAAAGGCAGTGCTCCTGTGCATTTGACATCCCCAGGTTACTTATTAAGATCTAATGATATTTTTCATCTATTCATTTGCACTTCTGCAAGTCTGGAATTGTCTGAGATGAATTGTTTTTGCCTATAGATATTTTCTGTTAAGGCTTTGTTTTCATGTCTGTATTCATAACTCTATTCTTTCTGTTTTCTGAATAGCCAGAACATAAGTGCTGAAATAATGACTATTGTTGATTTTATAATTCTACATGTTATCATTCCATATCAAGACAATTAAGTTGCAAAAACCTGACCCAAGCCCCACAGGACTAGACATAATCCAACAATGCTGAATGTCATTCTGAATGCTGAATAGCATTCTAACATAAGTACTGTGAAATGGGAACCTTTAAAAGTCCTTTCCAACTCAAATGATTCCATGATTCTACACCAGCTAATGACAATAGCAGCAGCTCAAAGGTATCCCATCTCTTATCAGTATGTGCTCCTTTCCTTACAGCAAATGCAGCATTAAAAGACCACATGTTCATAAAATCGTTGCCTCTCATTAACTTCAGAAATAACGGCAGTGCCACCTTGCCCACAGGGTTTTCAGTGTGCAAGTTAAAGTTTTGAAACATTCTTAGTAAAGCAGAGAATGCATGCCAAATAAAAGATCGTGAGGAAATTATAACTACGTGTTCAAAATTGATTTAAAGACTTTGCACAGCAAGGATGAAACATTCTGATTCAATGAAAATTTCCTCTGTTCTATAGGGAATAATAAATGTTATGAGTATAGTGGAGGTGCACAGTGGGATTTTATGGCTCTTAAATTAATGCTGAATTTTAAACTTCTGTCACGCACATTTTGGGAGCTCCATTTCAGACATCCATTCCAGAGAAGCTGGTATTTTACTATTCTTTCCATACCAGGAGAACAATTGTGTTTCATCTCAATTGTAAGTTAAATCTTCAGCACTTAGGCAAGCTATGGGTCAGATATTTCTCCTTAAAATGCAGATGACGATGGATCAGCAGCTTCACACAAGAAAATTTTACTATTTTTCCATCATCAAGCAAAGGAAGGGAGAGAATGTAACTTCCAAGACTGTCAATGAAGTAAAAGCACTATTGATACCACTGTCTTTCTGAACTTGCCAGCATTCCTTTCATTCACTAGACATCTTTCAGAAGCCTTTATATGCCTTTCTTGGTGCCCTTCATATCATCTCTCTCTAGATTGAACTCCAGCTGGGCTTTACTTTTCCTAACTCCAAACCTGCACATTCAGACAGCGCCTCTATATTCTTTCCAGGCCACTCATCTCTTATGTCTCCTGCACACTTGCATCTTATGTTCAAGTTCAGTGAGGAGCTCCACAAAGGCTCCTGCTGCCTCTGTTGGAATTCCTACATGTGGGTATGAACTATTCTCGAAGGCTGAATGAAGTGAACCCTGAACATTGGTGAGCTCTCCTGGATTCCATTTTGCTCTAGGACTGTACAAGATATTTTCCAAGCAGATCCCTGAGCAGGCCACAGTCTATTCTCCTTAAGTCCAGAGCTGTGATCCTGGTCTTTGCTTTGTGCAGTCCTCTCAGGATCCTGAGATCCTGCAGTCAAAACTGCTTCCAACCTTCACATCGTCAACCAGTTCTTCCTTCCTTATTTGCAAGCATGAAGTCTGGCAGAGCATCTTCCCTTGTTTGACTGGTGACTGAAAAGCCAACAGTTACCTCCTAGGTACTGGAAGGTTGCAATCAGGCCTCCTTGAAACTCCCTCTGAAACCTCACCATGGCTGAAGAGGCCCAGGTCCCTCAGCTCCTCCTCAGAGCCGGTGTTCCAGTCCCCGGACATATTGGTGGCTCTCCACTGAACTCACTGAAGCTAGTTGATGTCTCTCATATACTGGAGAACCCAAAACTGGAAGTGGTGTTCCACATATGACCTAAAGGATGCTAAGTTAAGGGGGATAAATCTTTTCCAAGTCTATGGGCTTTGCTCTTGTTAATACAGTCCAGGATACTGCTGGCCCTTTTTGCTACAGCCTGCAAGCAGCCTGTTCAGCCTGCTGTCCAATGAAAGCCTCAGATCCTTACTACAAAGTTACTCCTCAGGATGCACTACTGCAAGAAATTCTTCATTCCAAGGTGCAGGACTTTGCATTTCTTTTCTGAATTTCATAAGGTTCCTGGCCCATTGCTCCAGCCTAATGTAGGCCTCTGTCCTTCAAAGTACACTGGTTCCCTTAATTTTGTGTTACCTGCCAGCTTCACAGAAAGTGAACTCTGCCACCTCCTCTGGTTCACTGATAAAGATACTAAGCAGGATGGGTCCCAGGACAGACCTCTGTAGTACTCCACTTTCACCGGCCCCCACATCAAGCATGGCTCATTAGCCATTACCCTCTGATGATGATCTTTCAAGAAGATGATTTTATCCATTGTTTCGACCACACATTCAAATTGTAGCAATCTAAATTGGATGAAAGAATATTTTGAGAGACAGTGTTGAAAGGTCTTGCTTAAATGCAGGTATATGACACCCACTACTTATGGACCCTTGTCCACAACTCCAGTCAGTTTACCATAGAACGCAATCACGTTAGCCAGAAATTATTTACCCTTGGTAAAAAGTGTTCCTTATAGGTGGGCAGGACAGAAAATGATAAAATTCAGAAATAGAAGAACTAAGAACAGATTCAAAAGTGAATAAAAGGAGCCATTCAGATCAGGATGAAATGCATGAACTTCCGTAGGAATACCCAAAGTCTAAACAACTTATTGGGTAGATCAGAAGACACAATTCTATTAGAGGCTATAACAAACATCCTAATAACTCAGCAGACAGAAAACAACAAGTAAGACAAGGCAATTTCAGTATGAAAATGGAACAGTCCATACTGACAAGTGACACTGCACATTTTTTTAACACTTGTACCTGCTTTTCAATACTGGTACATGTTTTAAAAGACGCAGCCTCAAAATGACAATGTTGATTTCTACTAAATACCAAAATGAGTTCAAATGGAAATGGGAATAAAGAAATCATTAGACTGGACATGTCCTCCAGATCAAAGATAAAGCAAACCAGGCTGAGCATATACAGTGACAAATTCAGGGAGGGACACAACTGCAGCACAAGCCCTTTCATCTGGTAGCACAATGTTTAACTCACAGCAACACAACAGGCTGTAAATACAGCCAGGGACTTGTTAGGAAGGACCACTTTTTCCACAGGAAACTGTAACTTCAAAAGTCATTTGAATATTGATATTTATTAAAGGAGTAAGATGAAGCACAGTGCTACTGGAAGTAGCATCATCAAGCAGCCAAATGTTTTATCTGGCAAACTAAGTTTATTTGCATGCCTCTGCTGAAAGTGCAAATGCTTTCTATTTTTTAATACTTACAAATAAATAAAGGTGAAAACTAGTTCTTGCAGCTAGTATGCTGATACCTTTATACCTTATTTATTACCACACAGCAGGCTACTAGTGTCTTGAAAAGGTAGACTTTCAGTAAATAGCTGTCAGCAAGTCTATGCATGACTGAAGTCAAATTACAAATACTAAAGCAACAGGTTTTTGAACTCAATGCCAGCAAAATATCATGTATCTAATCCAGGAAAGAATTACAGACCTCAAGACTGCTATTATTTTATTATCCATGCCATTCACTTTTTGGTCTGCTTCACAGCTTTGTTTGAACTTACTAATCAATGGCGCCTACAATTGGTACTCCACCAGTAACATGTTTCTACATACACAGACAACAAAATGATTTAATATCGAAATGATCTATGCATTTTATTACAGTCACGTGCAAAAAATACCCAGCAATGTTACTAGCATAAATAAACATACCTTCACTAGCAAGCAACACAGGTTAAGTCCTATGAAATCTTTGCATCTGATTTTTGCAGTTCTTCACCAACTGCAGGTCTTTTTTATTTTGTCAGTGCAAAAGAGTACAACTGACAAACTGTCTGCTAAGAGTGAAAGCTCCTGCGTTAAAATAAACAGACCAAAACTCCAGCCAACATACCACACAAAGAAAGCACAACCCCAATTTCACATCTGATGCTCTGCGTAAGGAAGACCTTTCTTCTCTGCCAACTAAACCCAACCCAATCCAACACATTACTGCTTCTCCTTGCCTTTTGCAATGACAAGCTGCACCAAGTTTGGCCATGTTTCCACCACACCAGTTTAAAGCCCTGTAACTTTTCCCGTAATTAAACTGCAACCAACTAGATATATCTTTATTTAAATTATTTGAGCTTCTAATAGTTTTAAAAAAAAATTACTTGAAAAATTCTAGCCTGTGCTACACCGAAAACCAGCCTTTTCATAAAAATAAAAAACAATCTCTTCAGACACACTAAGAGGTAATTAGAATTGATTAAGAAACACCAGAGAATCACTGTATTAATACAATACTGACATTGATATCATACACACGAATTCTTCCATATTAAATTTCCCATCTCTTAATGATTTCACATGGGTGAGGAACAGGCTTGGATAAATAACACACCACTTCATAAGTTTCAATTTAATACATTATCTGCTAAGCAGAACTGACTGGAAAAAATGTAGATTTTTTTTCTTAAAAAAAAAAAAAAAAAAATCAAACCATCAGTGTACAAATCTAATAATAATCACTGTGTTTTCAAAAATAATTTTACATGTAGTATCAGCAAAGCCTGGAATTATTTGTGACCGTAAATCAAAAACTACGAAATAGATTTCTGGATCAAAATCCCATTCAAAATAATGCAGATAAAAACCTGGCTCAAGAAGAGCCAGCTCCCTGTTAATCTTCCCTGGGCAGCACATTACTTCATGTACCATAGATTTCAAGGTGGATTCCAAGTATGGAATGATCACAAGCAAAAGACTTGAAGAAAGCATGACACAGAAAGTTAATGATAAGTAATGAAGACTATGTGAATGGTCTGCAAGTGGCCCAGCTAAGTCAGGGTTAGCGAGTGAGACAACAGTCCCTTCTCTCACAACTGCTACATGCCATCACACCACACAACAATGCTAATAAATGTCAGTAATCATCAGACCTTATCCCTTTTCAGATGCAGGTACAGACACACACAGACTGAGTAAATCAAGAAAAGAAAACTAAGGACTTTACCACTGAAATGAAAACATATGCAACATTATAAAAACTCATCTGTTTTTAGAAGTATGACATTCTTAAAAGACAGAAAAAATGATAATTTACTTCTATTATCCAAAAAAATTAGAAACATACTACAGACAAAACACCTCTAGATGTTGAATATACAGGTAAGGGTGGGAACAGAGTATCCCCAGACAAATACTGCCATACCTAGCAGTACCAAAGAGTGAAATTACCTTAGAACCGAGAGCACCTTGTCCTGACAGGCAGCCCAAAACTCACTTCACCAGCACAACACCAGCAAGCTGAAAGCTGCTGCTGCACAGTGCTGGCCATTGCTAAGCTGTGTCACACTTCTGTTTTCTCCTTGATTACAGAAAGCATTAAAAAGAAGGCAGTTAGCTGGGGTAAGCAATAACCTGAGCAATTTACTGCTAATTATAAAGTACCCATTCTTACGGTCACTATGTTGGATAAAATAGTCATTTTGATTATAATCTGTATGTATAATAGCATTTGAAAGGATTGTTTAAGTAAAGTTTAGCTCAACTGTTTCACTGTGTTTTTGCTGTTTGGAATCTCTAACCTTGAGGGCCACACTTCAATTAAGCAACCACTTATTAGATCCATTTTTCTTGAAGTAATTTTTAACCATGGTTTTCTAAGCTATTATTTTTTCTACTTCAAACAGTTTAACACCGGAGATCAGAAGCTTAGGGATGCCCCTCCCACATCAGCCAGCAACGTCCATTTTTTACGGTGATTTCAAACACCAGACAGGAACTTCCTAAGTACAACTCTGAATTCGGATGAATATCAAACCACAGAAAGTTAGATACAATGTCCATACTTAAAATATGTTTGCTTCTAGCCTTTCCTCACATATAAACGTTATTAGCTTCATTCAATTCAAACAGCAGCGGAGCATGCGGATCATGATGCAAGTCCCTGCTAAAGGGCTTTTGTCACCCTTGGAAAGATCTGGTCGTGGCACAAAACTGAACTTGAAATCCTACCTAGAAGCTCTTCTCTCTTTCCTTCCCACTCTCTCCATTAACACTCACTGTAAGGTAAAAATATTTGTAAGCAAATCTGATCACAAAATAAAATGAAATACCAGAAGTTTTTAAAATAGGGAATTGCGTGTGAATTCTTTTGAACAACCAGTGTACATGCATAGACAAAAGAGTAAATCATTAATGCAGGCTTGATTTCAATGAAGCATCAAGTCAAACGCAGCCCACAAAGAAACCAATGCATCAGTTTTTCCCATATCCTGTTCTTGAAATTAAACCAATTTAACATTTTAATTAGCAAAAATCTTTAAAGAAAGCTATAAAATCTGGTAGTAGGCAATGCAAATTACAGTCCTTGAAATTTTATTCATTAATTATTCTAATTACCTCCATAGCTAATTTTATGTCTAAATATTAATTCCTGAAAAGAAAATGGCTTCAAGCTAGTCATTAAATCTTCCACTGAGGGAAGCCTGAGCCATCTTTAGTATAGCAAGTAAAAAATCCTAATAAGTTACAGAAGGACACTGAACAGGATGTGCGTAATTCCTTTCCATGTCAACACAATTAAACTCTTAACAATGGACATTCCTCTCCAGTAATATTTTTGTGTATATGTTTTACTATATATATTTTGAATATTTTGCACCTACATTAGAGACTCCAATGCTTGCTTTCCAGGCTATTATAAAATTAAGTTTGAAGCCAGTGATTTTGTATACTTTCAGAGTGGCAAATCACATAATGCTACAATTTGGTTGGCACAATACTAGCTGTGCAAATTAATTATACTATTTTAAAAAAAAAGTTAATTCTTTGGTTACAACACGTCCAACATATTTTGGCTCTTTAAAATAATCCTAAACTATGCTACTTTCTGTAGAAAGAGAAAAATTTCATAATTTCTAACCTATTTCTTGAAGCTTTTTCTGTTCTTATTTCAGAAGATACTTCTCTTTCCCCTTCCTCAAACAAATGCTTATTTAAAACTGAAATTGCACTGAAAAAAAAGGAACAGCAGGAAACCAAGATGGCTATGGATGCTTCTTACAGGAAAGAAGGCGGCAGGCTAGGAATGAACTGGAAATTAGAAAATTCTTATCTGGGAAGTGAGACCAGTAGGTCAGAAGCTGCAGTGGGCCATTCTTCCCACTCCAAGCTATAGAATAGCACGACATAAAATTGAGATTCTTTCTTATCTTTACTTTGATAGAATTACGGAATGAAGAGAACAGAATTGAGAAAGAGATGATGAAAAGCTATTTCTCCGCTTATACATTTTACAACATAAACATAACTGCCCTAGATTTAGATTTATATTAATTTCTCTGGAGAGACCCATGAATCAAAGTGCTTGGGAAGACACTGTAAAAACTACTGGAAAAGTATAGTTAAAGAACTGGAACAGAGGAGTTCCACTCAAACTACAGAATGGTACCATCAGAAGCAGAAGATCTTGCCAAAACTGAATGTGATTCTATTGCTTAGACAACAGACTGCTACAGCACAGTACATATCATGTATCTGTTTGTTCTCCATAAGCTGAGCATGGCTCTCCAAATTTAACAGATGAGCTTAGTGTAATTTCTTCTAAATGTGTGAAATACAAGGAGGGTTAGACAAGGGCTTTAATCAAGGAACACAGTGTTTTGTCAAAATACTATATTTAAAAGAAGTCTCTCCACTCTTATGGTAAGCAGCTCTAACCATCACTGGAGTATAAGCTGGTAGCAGCTGTGAACAGTTATTTAGGTCCCAGGCTTAAATAGCTTTGTTCCACAAGTATGGAGAACGTGAAATGACAGCCTCAAGTTTTTCTGACCTTTGCTTCTATTACAGCAGGATATTGGGAATGATGGAGGACAGACTTCAGTGCATGATGTTCTTAATTCTAGACAAGAAAAACGTCATCCCCTTCCAATGACTATAGTTCTTCATGTGCCCAACTAGAGACATTATCACACAGCACTGAACTAAGATTTTCTAAGGAGGCAGCAAAAATGAAAGGTAAATCAAACAGTTTAACAAGCTCAGCTAGCAGCAGTACATCTTTGAATAAGAATTAATTGCTGGGTACACATCAGAAAAACAAGTTATTTTAAGATTAGATTTTGGCCAATTAGACTCTTAAAAACCATGTTTCTAACTCATATATTAAAAAGGCAGGTCACTTTATATTTTGAAGACACAACATCTCCACGAAGTGCAGGTTGCAGTTGCCTCGGGCATATTAGTAGCTCTAAGATTAATTTCAGCCCTGCTTGACATTAAATACTTATATAAAGCTTCTTGTTACAAAACAGCCTTTAATTAACAGTGAAAAGTAACCACAGCTACTAGCACAACAGATTGATACTACAAGCTATAATATTATAAACATTCATGGTTTTGTTAAATACTTTCATAACATTTTTGTTCTATAAATGAGTTGCACACAACCAAGCACACAAAGCTACGCCAATACATTCACACCTGCTCTGGCCATCCCATCTAACAAGTGGCCAAATAATCCTGGCAGTCAAAGATGACCTCAGAGGAATTGATTTCGCAAAACAGTATTTGTTGGTCAATAAGCAATTTGAAGTAACTCATCCCTCTGAGCACTGGAAGTAGGAGGCCAATGCTTCTGGTGCCAGAACAGCTTTGCTTCCACTCCAGCCTCCCATGAGGCCACTTGAACCTCTTGGCATGACACGGCACCTAACTCTGCCTGCAGGTGATCCACAGAAGAAACTCCTATATTTCTGAATGTCTTTAAAGCTTTTATTCGAGGAGAGACAAAAGAGAGCTGGATGCTTAATTCACGTTGACTTTAAATGGCCAAGAAAATGGAAAATATATAGAAAATAAGGCTTGTGAGGAAAATGGGTGTCATGCTTCTCCAAGTCCAGAGCAGGTAAACTTCATTTTGGACACTTTTAGAAAGCGAGTTCTACTGTAGCACCTCACTTATCATTGTTGCCAAACACAGATGACTTCCACAGATGAATTCCTCTTTCATTCTCTTTGCACTCACCCCGTTATTTTCCTATAAGGTAGCAAACACTTGCAGTATCAGAGTGAGTTGCTAACATGATAGAGAATATAAAAAGAAATCCCACTACCACCATTTTGCACACTAATTTTTATAAATCAAAACTGTAGATGAAAAAGACATCTTTTTACAATGATTTGTTTATAATTTAGAAAAAAAACAATGTTCAAATACAAAAGCAAGTCGAAAATGCCTTCACAGTACATTCAAACACAGCTACCTGTGTATAAGTCAAATGCTGCCTTGATTTAAAAAAGCAACTACTCAGGAGCTGCAGAGGTAATGGTACCGGCTAAGCCACATGTCCAGCCCCTGGCTGAGCAGGCTGCAGGAAGATGAATTACACAGAAGGCTCACTATGCTTTGGGAAGGGATTGCACTTAATGCCCCGGAATGTGCCTCACTGAATGCCTGTGTCCAGCAACATTGGCTGGAATCCAAGCAGATCCATTACGTTCCCTTTATACATCAACTCACCACATGCCTTGGTGACACCGCAGATATGCCTTTCCTCCTCCCCTGTATTTTTAACTTGAGTATCTTTAACACGATTGAGATGCATACTTCAGGTTATACCATTAAGGAGGATTTTAAACCCAGTTTAGCACTTTGTAAATTATTGTGTTATCTCTCCACCTCTAATCTAATACCATACTGAAAATCAGGCAAATTAATGATACAGTTCACACAGATGCTTGCATGAGTTGTGCTGAAGCAACTGTACTTTCATGAAAAGTTATCTGTGCATGAGCCCTTCAGATGCTCCATAAAAATAATTATTTTGACTCTTAAGTTTCAGAGGACAGTCTTTCTGGCTACACCACCACTCAGAGAAGCTCAACTTCAACTGTAGCCAAAGCATGTTTACAGCATTAATAGGTTGGTTACATGATAGGTAAACTGCCTCTGAAAACAATTTTTTTAATCACCTCATGAACATTCACTTTGGAAAATGCATATGAATAACACTATTTATTGAACTTGTTACATATAGTAACATTTATAAGATGACTGATATCACAGGATACTTAGTGCCTTATGCATCCATCAGGTCCAAAACCAGCAGAACAAACTCTGGAGGGCAGCAGATTCACTTCTCCTCCCTTCCTTCCCTTACTATACAAGTATTACATCAAATAGAAGGATTCCAGGATCAAAATGGAATAAAGTATATTTTCTCTGCAAAACTAGAAAAGGCTTTTATGGGCTGTCTATAGATGAAGTTTCTCACATTCAGCAAAATATGTGAATGTGAAAAATTACTCAGCTAACAAACACGCATGAGTGCTTCGAGTATGTTATCTTCATTTTCTTATGAAACTATTTGTGGACTCTGCTCCTTGCATAGTACGGTCTCCTATTCATTTATAGATGCCCATCTCATGACTACCTGAACACAAGTTGATCACCACTAGTACCCTCTTATCTGTCTATTCAAGGTTTTCTGACAGAGAAGGCACATTTTACAATTTCTGTAGTACCAGCAGAGCATCGTTTCTTCAGAAATCTCAGCTTTTAAATTTGCTTTTACTTCAGATATAAGGGCTTGCGTGGTAATCAAAAGCTTGTTGAACCTTCCCCAGTCCTAGCATTTTGTCTGATAGAGGATATCGCCTCTATTGCTGTAGTTCTGCCAAACACATCCATAGGGATATTAAATGGCTGTGAGTGTCCCTCAAGCATGAAGCAACGGGAAACCTGACCATCTGCAGGCCTGGGATGATAAGTAACAGCTCTGGTGTCACCACAACATATTTTGCATGAAGTAAATACACTCCAAAGAACTGTGAGCAACTTTTGAATTCCACTTGTGCAATCCACTGTCCAGCAGTTAGATGAATTGGATATTTCCAATGGCTAGAAACAGATGTGCATAATATGAATTTGAAGAGATGATATGCAATTGCAAACTCTACTAAACCATACCAGAGTCTGATTCCATCACATTAACGCAACATCCTTAATGTAAGACTACCCAGCCTGGCCCAGAGTCACTCTGTATCCACCTCCCTTTCTGACACGGTACCCAGAGCCCAAATCAGCCCCTCTGTTTCAGCAACAAAGCAAGCTCCCCAGCAGCTCCTTCCCCAGGGGCTGTGGGAAGCAGAGAGCACCCAGGGCCCTCTGAGCAATCTCATCCTGTAGAGCGTGCTATGAGCAACAAGTCCTACAGGGTAAGCACCCAGACACCCCCCCCTCCAAGAAGGATCAAATTGACCGGTAATGAAGGGATGAAGAAGTGAGAGAGATGCCCCATTAGGTCTGCAACTACAGCCTTACAAATACTTGCCCAAAAAGAGTTGGCTGTGCCATGGCACTCAGTATAATTGCTATGCTTGAACCACTATTCACTGGAAGCGCTGCCTCCTACCCCTGCCTCTGGGAATGAGAGTACAGAGTGAAAGAAACATTACCAGCTGCTTCAAGTTTTTCACAGCAGAGAGCCCGACTATGACTCACTGTCACTGACAATGCATCTTGAATGCATCACTGTCATTTCAAGAAGAACTGTCCAGGAACCTCTTCACCACATGCAAAAAAAAGAAGCACTGATGATAAACATACAGCAAACGGATGGCATATTAGCAGATGAAAATACATTCCTTTATACAGAGGTGTTCACAGAAAGAATCCACTATTTATTGCTATACAAATTTGTGCTCAACTCGCACACACAGTATTTCTGGTGCATGGAAGTTTCCATACTTTCCGTCGTATTTCATACTCAAAGTTGAAGAGAAGTAAAAACACCAATCTCAAAATCGAAGAAGAACAATGGAACACTATTTGGCAGTATGACCTCATCAATTTTCCAAATTTAACTGCAGCTGAGAAAAAAGTATGTCAGCAATTTCCTACAAATTTATACACATTAATACAAATAAAAATTTCTGGGAGGTTGAGTAGGAACATTCCATACTAGAAGCACATTTAGAACAAAACAAAAAGTCATTTTCTACATTTTATGCTGCTTATTGTCAATGATGACTCTCTACCTGAGCTGAAAATGTAATTTAAAAAAAAATCCAGACACATAATGGTTGCTTTAAGTTTTGCAATTTGCTTTAAGCTTTGCAGTCTTCTCTTTATTGAGTCTTTCCCATAGCTCACAGCCTAAATGCATTTATTACATTTAGATCTTTAGCACTCCTCTAAGTAAAACTGCTTAAATAAAGAAGAATTTGAGACAAGCACAAATTTGTTTACACAAGCACTTAACTACAGCTCTACAGGAAAAAATGAACAATTCTTTTTCCTCAGAAGAAATAATCATGCAGCAGTAACACACACACATGAACATTAACCACCAAGTAATAAAACCTAAGTCCAGCTCTGATAAAATACAGAAATTAGTTTACTTTAAATGGCAAAATAAATGTCACATTTTAACCACGCCACAGAGCACTTGTCGCTACCATCAATTATTCCCAACAGATTTTGCCTAAAAGCTTTCATACAGAGATGTCTGGCTACACCAAGTGTAAATGAAAAGAGTTTGCAGAGCTTAAGAAATTGTCAGTCAAATAAGGAAAAAATAGCAGCTTGCACTGACAGATAATTTGGTGGAGGGCTAGAAAGAACTAATTTCAGACAAACTAAGTCATAGAACAAGAAAAGCATCTGCACATTGTAGGGCTCACACAGCTAAGCACCAATGGAATCTGCACGCTGTCTAAGTAGCTCTATTTCCATTACTCACTTGTTTCTCACGTGCTTATAAACCTCCCAGGCCCAACACAGAACCAGAACATGAAAGACTATGTTTCTCCCACTGCTAACTTTATACTAAAACATGGCCACATGTAACTGCAGCAATTCATTTGTTTTAAAGTCTTCCTCTACATTACATTAGTGAGACAAGCAATTCGGGAAGAGAAACCAGATCTTGCACTTGAAGCACTGAAACAAATGTTTATGTTCTCTGCCATATGAACATTAGTGCTTAAAATGAATTAATCTATTAACATCCCAGGATGATTTAAACGTGGATGCAACATACTGCAAAATAACAGAAAACCTGTGCATAAGTGGAGAGGGATCTCAGAAAGAACAGCTAAGCATTAAGAATGAGAAGTCAATCTAATGCAAACAACTAAAGCCCATATCAATTCTTCTCACTCGTTCCCTATGGAAAAATCTAGATTATATAATAATGCCTTACATGAAGTAGAAGTTTCTACACATTTGGGGGTGTTGGTCAATGCTTGGCTAAACATGAGCCAGCAATGTGCCAAGAGGGAGGCCAAGAAGGCCAATGGCATCCTGCCTTGTATCAGCAGTAGTGCAGTCAGCAGGAGCACGGAGGCGAGGCCAACTCCCACCTCACCACACGCTCCCTTCAGGCAGTTGCAGAGAGTGATACGGTCTCCCCTGAGCCTCTTCTTCTCCAAACTGAACATTCCCTCAGCAGCTCCCCATAGGACCTGTGCTCCACACCCTTCACAGCTTTACTGCCCTTCTCTGAACACAACTCCAATTGCTTTAAATATTGCAATTTTTGTTCTTTGTGTTGAGTCCTCTCTATAGCTCATGGTCTAAATACTTCTAGATCTTTAGCACTAAAGTAAAGTTGCTTAAATAAAAGAGAGCTTAACGTCATTACTATCATACTACTATATTTATTTTTAACACTGTATTTGCATAGTATTTTAAGTATGCATTATACATATGCAAAATTGATATCCTTACAAATATATGCATAAAATATAACTTACCTTGTAAGCATATTTATGTATATAGCTTTGTATGCAGCTCAGCGTATTTTAACATCACACCATAATTTAATATATCATTAATATAATATGGTAGTTTCTCTAACAGTAGACTTCATCAAAGAAAATATCATATAAATAAATAAATAAATGGGGTAAGACTAAGAAAAAAAGGCTTCTGGAAATACTGACTTCAGTCCATATCATTTTTTTGTCTGTGCTAGAGATAGTCTGCAGTTTGTGGAGGTTGACTAAGGACTTTCTCAGCTGATTTGGCAAAGAAGCAAGGAAGGGATCAGTGCAGATAAGACAGTATTTATTAGCTACATCTGTTAGAACTGCTTTATATAGATTTCATCACCGCAGGACAGTCACTCGTGAAATTTCTCCTACGCTGAATGGGACACAAACCTTAAGGAACAAATTTAAATGCTGCCTTGGTGTTTCAGCCTGGCAACATTCCCTTCTCTTATCTTCCAGCTCACAGAGCACAGAGAACTGTCAGGAGCAACAGGAAAGAGATACAGCCAGCTGTATGTATATGATTCATGTTCATTTTCTATGCTAATACAGTTTACTTTAAGAAGTGCTTTTCTGGAATATTATTCAAACAAAAAGAAGCCTACTATGTTAAGTCAAGTATCATGATAGGAACCACAGTAACAGAAAAATTAAACATTACAAAGTATGAAAATGAGTGACCTGGAAGTACCCAGCACAGGAAATAAAGAGAAGTCCATTCTATGAACAGCCTCAGTGCTATTGTTTACAGCATCTTTCTCCAAATTTCACTGGTGGCAGCTGATGAAAGAGAGTTAAATTTTAACCTTGACCCTTAAGATTACATTTGATGTGTTGTTTCAGTATCAGTGAAAACACCTGTACAAAGAATCTCAGTGCGTACTGAGAAGGGAATAAATGCAGATAATTTCAAAGCCAAAAACTTCAGGATATAAATATCTCACATTCAAAAGGCTGAAATGGATACCACATATTTAAAGTTGTGAAACAAATGTATGTCCATAAGTAATATCTAAGTCTATAATTAATTATAACATCATGGCCCTACAGATTCCATACTCCCTATATCACATTCTATTTTGGGCACACAACATGACAATGCCTGTATGCCACTAATGTGGAGAATGATGTTTGTGATATATTTAATAGCTCAGTTATTGATTTAGACACCTGATACATACAGTATTTCCAAAACACAGAGAAATACAGAATTAAACAAGAGGTAGCTAGGGTTACTGTGTTTGGCTGCACAAGTGAAGCAGTTCAGAAAGACTGAAGTATCTTCCAGAGGGGGGAAAAAAAACAACAACCAGAAAACAACAAAAAACAGAGATGGCTGAGCTGTTAATACAGTTCCAAATATTTCTCCTTTTAGGTGAGTCATACTTATTAACACTTAATTACTAGAGCAACGTTGTCTTAAAATGCATTTTAGAATACTCTATTAACTGAAACTTACTCATTCTCGATGGATTAGGAGTTAACAATGTTACCGAGGTATTTACAGGCACAAAACCAAACCAAGTCTAGATGCCCAGGAGAGGAAAAACCTTCATATAGTCACACAATACACCAGAGTGAGAAGACAAACACGAACTGTGTTCAAACGTCTTATGTAGGCACGGACTATTGATATCCCAGGTAAGTAATCACAGACTGACTGCTCATTTCCTTTCAGAAATAGAAAGATTTCATGATGAGTTCAAGTCCCATCATGATCTGAGACAATATGCCACGTAATATTTATCAGGATAGTAAATATAGAAGATACAGCAGCAAGTACAACACGAAGCTGGTACAGGGATGCTACCTGTGCTGACAAGAATACTGACTGCACTCACTGCGCATCCACAAAAGGCTGTCCCAGCCCTGGGCCCTGCTGTAAAGAAACACAGGTGCTCCAAGAGTGCTGGTAGCAAACCTGGAAACCACGTGAAGGCTGCCAATTTTGCTGATGCTTCAGTGAGAAGATGTCCAGGTGCAACCTTAGGGCTGGATTGTAATTGTGATTTTTACTTAAAGAGGCTCCAAGTCACTACAAGTAATGGTAATTTGCATCATTTTTAACATAGTCTTGTTTCATTAGACAGATGTTATTAAGCACTGACAATCTGACTCTGTGGTCAGGTGTCCACCAGCTGAATTGAAGCAGGAGGCTTCACTGAGGTCTGTTTAATATCAGAGAGAAGCATGCTCAATGTGGATCAAAAACCTTTCCATGAATATTCTATCAAGGTATTATGCTGCATACTTTTATTTAATACATGCTTAGTTTTATTTTGTGTGCGTGCCAGTCAGCTGTCATACGTGCTATTGCACTTGCATTCTTAATTTCTAATAGAATAAAGATTCAAAAACAAACACTTAGATTAGTTCTCAGGACACAAAACCTATGCTAGGATTCTTGGTCAAATGAAGGCAAGCAATTTGGTTTTGTATTTTATGTCAAAACACAAGAGCCTTCTTGTCTATTCCTCAGATTAGGCTGTACACATTCACTCTGGTTTTATTTTAGAACCAGATTCCTCCTGGCAATTCCATACATCACTATAAATCCTTATGCAACTGTATCCAGAGTTCTATATTTATCAAGATACCTCATTTAACAACAACGTTCTTCCTTTGCATGAACCAGTCTTTTAAAGCAGATTGCAAAGAAACCCCCATTAAAGCAAGTCCATTTCAGCAAGATGTGCCAGCAAGCCTCTCAGTTTAAAGCACTGACACATGAATTACAACCAAACAGTGGCTCCTATGAATAAATGTTATTCCTCTTCTTTTTTTTGTTTCTATTTGGTGACTGAAGTCAGATGGTGCACATACACATCCTATCTGTCAATACCGAAAACCTTCTCCATGCAGCTTTTATGCACGTTGTACCTTCCTAGAAACAAATTAATATAGTGAGTGAAGAACTGTGGACTAAAAGTTGTGTAAACGAAGCTTAAGCCAAAGTGGCCCACAGGATACATAAAAATCATGAAAAGCTGAGAGCAACGTAGTTCTTCCTTCCACTGCTCTAACAAAATCTCATCAGATAATTTGAACAAAAAGCTTTTGCATGCATGCAACTGAAGTCTTTTGGAAGCATGTGAGGGGCAGTGACAGTACTGCCATGCTGTATTCTCATCTATGTCTGAATTAACTCATCGAGCAAAAATAGGCTAAAAAGGTAACATCAGTGAGTAAATCACCTCTTGATTTGGACTGGAAAATTTACCCAAGTGCAAACCAAACACAATGTACCAGAATCTGTCTGAAATGGATCCATCTCAGCAGTCAGTTCTTTGCAGACTCAAAGAAGGATCAAGAAACACAGAGAATATCTTACAGCTTTCAAACCCATTTGTCAACTTCCAAGGCTGGAAGCCCAAAGGACTTCTAGTACAACCCTGACAAAGTGAGCTATATTTGGTTCCCATAGTTTAGGCTATGAACTGTGGCACCCTCTACTGCTCCCAAATTGGTGGAGAGGCCCATTTTACGGCAGTGTCAGAACCAAGAGCATCATCCCAGAACAAAACTGCTGTTCAGAGAATCTTTTACGTTATTCTTCATTTTTAAAAGTGTCAGGCAATCGTTACAAAACAACGTTGTGTGGTGGTTACACAGACAGCCCAAGAATGAATTGAAGGTGAAGTTTTGATCAACAGAAATATTTTACAATTGTTCAGAATAAGAGTTCTTCTAGAGCACTGAATTACCACTGCCATGCATGTCTTCTCCCAGCAATTACTAACATTAGAAAACTAGAGAAGGGTGAAACACTTCATACAGCTTAACACAGTTCCAAAAAAGATTAGAGGACCTTTCTCCCTCCCCTCCTTCAAATATAAAATCTATTTCCTGGTTCAATAAACACACTTTAAATAAAATGTGAATTTCATAAATATCAGCCACTAAAAAAGGCACAAGTGGTTCATATTCCATTGTTCAGAGAATAGAATTCTCTTAACATTTTCAGTATGATCAAACACAATTAATGTGTTGTTTAAGACTACCAGGATGGGAATTGAGTCTCTGCTCATCTGGAAGAGCCATAGCATACTGCTGAGACAGCTCCACCAAAAGAAGGAAGAGAAACAATGGCTACAATCACCTAACAGAAACCAGTAACCAAGACAGAGAGATGAATGCTGTTGGTTAAGTTCACAGAATGGTTGAGCCTGGTCAAGTTGTGCTTTCCACTTCATCTCAGGAAAGGAATACCAAATATTTAACCACCACTTAAAGCTCCTTGAGCCCTAGGAAAAGAATGTTGTAACACTATCACTTCTATGGGCAACAAACAGACAGGACTCTGAATATCTTAGAATTTCAAACAAGCACTGGTAACAACTTTACTCTCATTTGGAAACAGTGACAGATTGTAGCACAAAATGCTACAGAGATGGCAATTTCTTCAGGGTGAATCAAATTGCATTGTTCTTTCCCAAACCAGAAATCAAACATGTCCATAAAACCCTCAGCAAGGGCAGGAGATGCTGCCTCTGGCAGCTTGGTGCTGCTCAGAGTTGCCTTGCCATTTGTACCATGTGTGAGCATGAGAGCAAAGCTACAGTCCCTTGGCAAATTCCCAACATAGATGGCAGTTTCCTGATGTGAGCCATCCCAAATTCCCTTGCACGCCCTGCGCTGTGTACTTGATGCTTCACCATGACAAAGACTACTCAGGTAGTAGAGACTGCAAAGCTGACTGGTGATAACAGCCGGTTTTAACCCAAGGATTCCAACAGCAGGCCATACAGTTTGTGATACCAAAGTGACAAGTAGTCACACAATACTGCATGTCTGATCAAGGCTCTCAATCACACATCATTCTGTCAATGACTTAGGAATCATCACTGCAGTGCACAGTGCAACATGAACACTTTTGACTCACCTAAGGTAAAAATCAGCATTTTCAGTCACACGGCAGAACAAAGGCTCTCATCACTGCCACCTGATCCTTCATAAAAACTGATAGTTCCTTTCAGCTAGAAAAACAGATCCAGATTTCCCCAGTACAGACTGCATCAGCTTCACTGATAAATAGGAAAAGTAGATAAACTTAGACCATTATCTACACAGATTGAGGGGAAAAAAAATAAGAGTACATTGCTTTTGCTATAATGTTTCTGTAACGTAGAGAGTCCCCATCATAAGTAAGGACATACGCCAGACACCTTACGCCTTTTTAAACATTCGGTCAGCAAACAGAGAATGAAAATAACTTCATAAATCACTTATAAAGCTGAAAATGTCCTAACTAGGTGGAGAGTAGTTGAACACTAATGGCAAATATAAACACCTACAAATTTCAGCTATGTAAACTAAATGAAGAACAAGAAGCCACCAGCAGCATCTGAACTGCTTCAAACAAATGCAGCATGCTGCTTTGGTTCTGTCATGCTGTCCTCACCACTTTCACAAGCCTGTTCTGCCTTCAGCTCACTGCCCTTAGGAACTGATCAGGTACAGTGCGACACTAAGTACTTTTAAATAGGTCACTGCATTAATTGCAGCAACACAAAATACAAGACATATGTCTGCTGCTACAATGGGACATTCTACAATCTTTTTATCAGAAGACCAGAAAGTTCAAATTGAATAAACTGCTTAACATTTTGCAGAGCCCATCAATTTTCTGTCTCCAAAAATGAATCAATCCAAGAAGCTGCAGATCTTCAGAGTTCCCTCAGAACATTAGAAAGTGTATTAGAAAGGATATCACTGCATTATGTGGAAGTCAGACCAAGAACACAAGAGCACCAAAGTTTTATCATTTCAACTCAACAGCCTTCATCTCTGGAGATGTTCAAGACCAGGTTGGATGGGGCAGCCTGACCTGTTGGGTGGCAGCCCTACCCATGGCATGAGGTTGGAATTGGATGGACTGCAGGGTCCCTTCCAATCCCAACCATGCTGTGAGCCTATGCACTGCATTAACACATTTTTTATGTACCTATCTACAGATCTGCTTAAGCAAAAGTCCCATATATATGAAATAGGCCTCTACAATAGGATTTTTTAAACATAATATAAAGTTGCTTTGCCACTGAGCTAAATATACTTCTGGTTCTATACAGTAAGGAGATGCATTTCCAATAAGATTTATAGGGGAACAGTGGATGCCTTTCTCATGGGGAGCTGCATCCAGAAAACCAACTTTTTAACACGTGCTGTTCAAGGACTCAGGACTAACACAGTCTGTTTCAGAAACGCACACACACACGAGTTTTCTACAAAGAAACAGCTTAGAATATCTCCACAATTAAGATTTCAATATCAAAAAGCAAATCACTTCTTGTTCTTGACTTAAGAATACTTCAAGTTGCAATTCATCTGTCTGCAGTTCTGCCTGTTCAGTGGTTGAGACACAACTTCCAAGCATAGAAACCATTGAATGCTTCCTCAGTCCTCTGGACAGAAGCAAATGGCAACACACGTGCACGCTAATCTCCTTCACCCCACCTAAAACTAGATTTCCTCTCTGGAAGAAGGGTGGGGTAAAAGTTCACTACCTACACAAAAAGAGCAACAGCAGGGGAAAAGCATCACTGTGTTTTGGAACTTGTGGTGATTACTTTGGAAATGGTGCAAATAGTTCAGGAGCCCAATCTGAATGGTACTGACACTCCAAGGCAAGGTTCATCCCAATGTTCAGCGCCAGGTATTGAGCAAACCATCCAGGTGCCATCCTACCCACTGCAAGTCACGCAATTCAGATGAAACATAAAAGATGGAACTATTCTTTGTTAAGGGGAAGAGAGGTATCCCACCGTGTCACAGCGCCCGAAGCGAGGCCGGGCACGGCGACATGCGCTGGAGGTCCCTTCCATCCCCTACAATTCTGCGATTCTGTGAAAGGAGCCGCCTCCAGCACACAGGACAGCTCAGCACAGCCCACACCTCGCACACACTACGAGAACTCACGCCCAGCTCGCTGCCGCCGGGGCGGCCAGGCACCCGAGCAGCGCTTAGACGAAAATCCACTGCAGAAAGGGGCCAAGCGCTCATTAACGAAGAGGGGCCGAGAACAGCTCGAGCGAAATACCACCGGCCCGTCCCGCCACCCGCATCCCCTGCCCGACCCAACAGCCGCAGCCCCCAGGGCCGCCGCCCCGCCCCGCCCCCCGCGCGCAGCACGGCCCCCCCGAGCCCCGTCGCCTTCCTGAGGCGCCCGCGATGCGCGAGGCCCGGCACCCCGCCGGCTCTCGGAGCGGCCGCTCACCTGAGCCAGAACGGTGAGGAACGCGCCCGCCCCCGGCGGTCCCCAGCCGCCGCAGCACGCCGCCACCGAGCCTCCCCCGAGCAGGGCGGCGGCAGCGGCCATCCTCCAGCCGGGCGGGCGTCGCTGACTCCGGGCGGGCCGCGGCCCGAGCAGCCGTCCCCTCAGCGGAGCTCGGGTGCCCACCACCAGCGCAGCTCTCCACGCCGCCATCTTCCCGGAAACCGCTGACATGGAGCGCATGCGCGGCGAGCGGGGCGGATGGGGCGAGCGGGGATCCGTGGCCCCGGTGCGCCCGGCGGGACGGGAGCTGCCCGCGGGGCGTGCGGAATGGTAACGGAGGAGGAGGTGCACAGGACATCGGAGGCCGCTCGCTGAAAACGGGAGCTGGGACTTGCCCGCTCGGCGGTTTCCCGGCAGTGGAAGGGATGGTGGGGGCAGGAGTTGAGCTGTGGCTGGACTTAATGGTCTTAGAGGTCTTTTCCAACTTCGGCGATTCCATGACACTGTGGGAAGCTCAGCGGGCGGGGATGGTTAAGTCAGGGCTGTGTCAGTGCTGCAGCATTGACTCGGTGCTGTGGGGTTTTCTGAGTGTTGGGAATGTCGTGTAGGCGTACTTTGCGCTGCGCGTGTGCCAGGTGAATGGCAGCTGGAACGTGAGTGGGTCTGAAACATCCTCGTGGAGTAGAGCTTCTCATGAGATACAGACGACAGGAGATGTTGCTTATACAAAGTGTCATGGCAGATGTGGCTGCTGAAGAGTGTGACAGGTGGAGCTGACCCCTGCCGTCACTTATGTCAGAGACAGCTCCTCACCCTGGGTTTTTCAACATGTGCTTTGGTCCACTGCCACTTCTGTTCTACTGAAATGCTCTAAGCCTTGGCTGGATTGAGCTTGGTATTTGCTATTAGTGAGTTGTCAGTCTTATGAGGAGCGGCTGAGGGAACTGTGATTGCTCAATGAGGAGAAGAGGGGAGTCAGAGGTGACCTTATCGCTCTCTGCAACTGCCTGAAAGGAGGCTGTGGTGAGGTGGGGGTCAGCCTGAAGTTGAGGGGAGGTTCAGGTTGGATGTTACGAAAAAGTTCTCTGTAAGAATTGTCAGGCGCTGGAACAGGCTGTCCTGGGAGGTGGTGGAGTCACCATCCCTGCAGGCGTTCAAGAAACGTGGAGATGTGTCTCTGAGGGACATAGTTACTGGGGAAATATTGGTGGTAAATGGATGGCTGGACTAGATGTTCCGGAAAATCTTTTCCAACCTTAGTGATTCTAAATATTTTGTATTACTTTTTTTTTTTTTTTTTTTTTCCAGCAGAGGCCTGTCCTTTTCTACTTAGTCCTAAATAGTGCTTTAATCCCTTTTTCCCAATAGCAAAACACATTTTTCAATACAATTGCTTGCCATATGTATATTGATACATTTTTATCAATCAAAAATTTATTTTCAGAATGAGTGGTGAGGCATTGGGACAGGCTGCAGGAGGAGGTGCTGGAGTTACCGTTTGTGGAGATTCTGGAAATGTGGCTCTTAAGGACATGATTAGTGGTCATGATGGTAGTGGATTGATGGTTGGACTAGATGATCTTGGTGGTCTTTTCCAACTCTAAAGGTTCTGTGATTCTATGATTCATATTCCATGATTGGGCCATCTGGGAACTGGTGATATGGTCACATGGGAAACCAGACACCATTTGTAGGTTTGTAATGCTATGATTCAAGCTTTTGGAGTATTTACCTGGCAAATGTGAGAGTGGAAAAAGCTGGAGAGAATTGCTCAGGGTCATTCTAAATTTAAGGCATTTGGCAGTTTCCCATTACTTTGGTTAAAAAAAGCGCATTCTGTCTGTTGTAGTAAGCTGTGCCATTCACCTCTTTGAATGAGGTGCAAGTATTAGAGACATGAAAACATGGAAATGCCTTTTTGCCTTCTATCTACTGACAAATGGTGATTACTCTGTGCAAGTAAAGGACTTTTAGTTTGCTGTCCTTCACCACTCTGAACTTAGAGACATGAATTCAGTTTTGTATGTGGTAATTTCAGACATCTGAATAGTGGCATCTCAGAATTTATCCAGACTTCCATTAGTATGTGTTGTCCATTGAATGTCATTCAGCAACGTGTCTGGGACATCTTCAGGAATGTGCCACCTGAATCCTTAGCAGCACACAGACTCTTCAAAAACACCTTCTCTGGGGAATATAAATGACTGCTCATTGCAAAATCACCCAAGAGTGCAACATGCAGGGTGAATGGTTTCCATTTCCGTGGACCGTAATATACATTGCAAAATCTTTTTTTTATCCTCAGAGACACAGAAAGTAACTCATACAAGAAATCCTCTATAATCCCCAGATACTGTAAAACATAGCAGCAAAATCCCTGTCATGCATAAAACACATACTGAAAAATCCCACTTCTGCTGCAGAGCAGTAAAACTTACAGCAAATTCCTGTTCCTTGTTTTAACTTCTCTCCAGACAGACAAAATATTTTCTGTCCCAGCCTTATTACTTGACAGAGTATTTGCACAAACACATTATGAGTACTTCCCTTTCTGTGTCTAGCAATAATATGCACCTCATGGATGCTGGCAACATCCCAGAAGCATTGTAAAAGATAGCTGAGGGGTTTGAATTCAGAATGCCAGATCCCATTATGTTGAACATACGACTGCAGCATAGGTAAATGGGGTGAATTCAGCACCCTGCCAGGCATCTTCAGTTTTTCTTTGAGTAAGAACGACTAAGTAGGTCATTTGCCTTTCCTTGGATGACATTCTTGACTGGAACAGACACAGCTGCTGAGTGAAAGGCGAGCTACTCCCCAATGGCTGTAAGCACGCAATGCTGGTGGGGAGGTGAGATGTCCTTAGCTACCCTGTGTGTAGCATCTCAGAGGAGTGCTCAGCTACTGCTGTGCTTACAAGGCCCACAATCATGTTGCAGTAACCAGACTCCTATATTCTGGGTGCTAGAATGTATGCCTAAGTAGTCAGAAAGGCTATGAAGAGGTAGTCCTATTTCACCTGGTGCAGTATCAGTATAGGGTGGTTTGTGTCAGAAAGCGAAGATCCAGAAAAATGACACTGACAATCTGGTAAACACAACAGAGGTGACAAACGTCATCAACTACTATGATCTGCAGCGCTTAAATTTTATTTCAGAGGCTGTCTTTCCCACCCTGCACAGTTTTCTCTTCCTTGACCTTCACAAGCAGCAATCATAGAATCATAGAATCACCAAGGTTGGAAAAGACCTAAAAGATCACCCAGTCCAACCGTTCATCTATTCCCAATAGCTCCCACTAAACCATGTCCCTCAACACAACATCCAGTCTTTCCTTGAACACCCCCAGGCTCGGTGACTCCACCACCTCCCTGGGCATCCATTCCAGTGCCTGACCACCCTTTCTGAAAAGTAATACTTCCTCATGTCCAGCCTGAATCTCCCCTGCCGTAGCTTGAAGCCATTCCCCCTGGTCCTATCACTAATGACACGAGAGAAGAGGCCGACCCCCAGCTCACTACAGCCTCCCTTCAGGAAGTTATAGAGAGCAATGAGGTCTCCCCTGAGCCTCCTCTTCTCCAGGCTGAACATTCCCAGCTCCTTCAGCCTCTCCTCATATGGCCTGTGTTCCAGACCCCTCACCAGCTTTGTTGCCCTCCTCTGAACACGTTCCAGGGCCTCAATATCTTTCTTGCAGTGAGGGGCCCAAATCATAATGTTTAGCAAGCTTTACCTGTTTTTTTAACAAGTATTTTCTACATGTTGGCTTCAGACTTTCTTCTAGAGATATTTGCACTGATGAAAATTTCAAAAGAAAACGAAAAGCCTAATTAAAGATTTTCTTAAATGCTTAAGTATGTAATTTTCCTGCAAGATTCAATGCTCCACTGAATTGTAATAGAGCAATACTTAAATGCAGTTATTGCTTATTAGGCATAATGAGCATAATGTGTAATCACATCACAAAATGAACACATACTATCATGAAACAAAGCCCATGGGAATCCTCTGATACTTAGGAAATAATTTCTGACATAAACTTCATTTTCTTCTATGATTTTATTACAAAGTGAAATGTTAAAATAGGAAGTAAACCTGCAGCTTCACATCCCTGAACATCCACCTCCACGTATCAGTGTTTTTTAAGAGTGTTAGGCCAGGTTCCAGCATGGATTCAGTCTCTGTTAGAACTCCAATCCCCTCAAGAGCATTGGGCTTAACGCCAGCATTCATTGACTCTTGTAACGGCTTAAATTAACTCCTGTTAATTCAAGCCCTTTCTTACTACTTTAGATAGAATAAGAGTTGAGAGATGGATTCAATCATCCAGTCTGAGGGCCACCCATCTTGCCAGTTTGTCTGTGGAGACTTAAAATGGTGTGTAGAAGGGCTCAGGGAGGGACCAGTGATTTCTGAATGGAGGGAGGGCTGAGAAGCCCCCCTTTATAGTGGGGGAGCAAAGGCATGGGGATGTCTGATTTATTTACTATGTATGCTATTTGACAGCAAGTGCCAAACAAAAGTAAGATTTTAGTAGGCTAGGCACTGTACTAATGATAGATGGGTAGTTCTTTCCTGGAGGAATTGAACAAGCAAGACTGAAAGATGGGAAATATCACAGCTTTATTTTGTGAGTGAAGAACTGGAGCGTGAATTAAATTCTGTCCAAAGTCAGACAGAAGCCTTGAAACAAAAGTTCTCACAATCCCAGGCCTTCAAAATAGCATCAGTCCAGTTAAGAATATCACTTATATTTCATTGTAACAGAAGTGAGAGCAATTTGTCTCCCATTGACGACAAGGAAAACACTCAAAATCAGATGGGGATGACAATGAAGACACATTTTGTTGAAAGCAATAAAATAGTCCTTGCACACCTTGAAAACTGGAAGGTGAAATTAGACCATCTTAAAAGTTGGCCAGCTGATATCTTCATCTCTACCCAGAGTCTCTAAGGCTCTGTACCAAAGTTGTTTATTCTGAAGGCTGGGAGGAGATTTAAAGGATTTCTAATGTACACTAGAGAGACTATTACTCCATCATGCCTAACCACTCCCCTTCCAAAGCAAATAAAGAGTAAGTTGATATCAGTTTCAAGGAAGCTGAAATATCCTCCTGTGGTGAAGAAGGCCAAGGATGACATTGTGCTGTTTGTTAACAGAAAGTCCAGTTATTTTACAGGATTTGGAGATGATAGAAATTGACCTCACTACCAGACAGTCAACATTCATGCACCAGTAAGGATGAGAACAAATGCAATTTTGTGGCTAGATAATACCATTCAGCTCATAAAAAAGAATTTACAGCAATCATTGCATTTAGGAGCTAGGATGTAAATATTGTGTGTCTTCAAATATTTTCAACTCACTAAAGATACTCAAAAGCTTATCATGATAGAGTCCATTTGAAGTGAAAAGAATGAAGATTTATGTGAAATTCTGAAGATGCATTAATTTGATATGTCCCCAAATACCTCTCATAATGCTGCTGTATGTAATGAGTTCCCTCAGACTTCAGAACTACTTTTTGAGTCTAATTGAAAATCAGAAGAAAAACAAGTTGATAAAGAGTGTGGCCAGCAGGTCGAGAGAGATCATCCTCCCTCTCTGCTCTGCCCTGGTGAGGCCACGTTTAGGCTACTGTGTCCAGTTGAAAGAACAGATATTTCCTAGAAGGAGCCCAGCAGAAGGCCACAAAGATGATAAAGGGCCTGGAGCATCCCCCATATGAGGAAAGGCTGAGTAACTCAACTCTGTTTAGCCTGGGAAAAAGAAGACTGAAGGGAAATCTGATACATGTTTATAAATATCTGAATGGAGGTGAGAGGCAAATGTATGAGTCCAGGCTCTTCTCAGTGGTATGTAGGGATAGGACAAGGAGTCAGGGCCTAAAACTGGTACATAGGAAGTTCCATACTAACATGCAGAACTTCTTTAAGGTAAGGGGGATGGAGCAATGGAACAGGCCCTAGATATGCAGTCTCCTAGGGAGCTATTCAAGACCTATCTAGACACCACCTGTGTGACCTACTGTAGGGAAGCTGCTTCAGCAGGGGGTTGGACTTGATGATCTCTTGAGATCCCTTCTGATTCTGTGATTTCTTAAATGTTGAAAAAAGTATTCTGACGTGTGAAGACATTAGAGACAACACCGGAAAGATGTTAAAATACAGTTTCTAAGTTAGTAGTTACCTTTTCCTGATAAAGATTTGATTCATTAAAGAAATGGTATGTAGGCTGCTGAAATAATGCTTTTATGTGAATAAAACCAGAGCAGGTCAAAACTAATGTTCTTTGTAAAGCAATGTGCATATCTTGGTGCAAGTACTGTGACTCTGCAGCTTAGGCTGGTGAAAAGGTACGTGCCTAACTTTGCACATTTTGTAGTTTTGTGGTTTGAAGCAAGGTTGCTTTTGCATAAAATAGATTGTATACATGAGTCACTGATGAGTAGGCACTTGCTCACTATTAGGTGAGATCTGTGCTTCGGCTGCTCTTATATCTTTCAGTGATAAGATCCCACGGTACTGTTGCAACAGTAATAGAAGTCTCACAGTCCCTTGAAAACACTGTAAGTAATGGAATTACACTGTGTGCTTTAGTGGTTAGTATTTTCCTTGTGGTTCCAGATGAGTGAATTGTACTTCATTTTTTCTTTCCTTTCAAACAATTTTGATAGCATTCCTAGCATGGATTAAAAAAGATAAACCCACGTATAATTGCAATAATCAAATATAGACTTCTTACATGTATCTTTATATTCATAGCCACATTTTTAGAGACATTTATCTATGCTTTTTTCATATAATACTTTAATTATTGGATTTCCTGAAATATTATTACCAGTGCTCTCCATGTAAATACAAATTTTTATTGTGGAGACATTACTGTATTTCAGAAAACACTTATTTTCTCTTTCATTCTCTGAAATCAGTGTGAGCACTCCCCTCAGTTTAATTATACCCGTATTTTACCTTAAGTTTTATGGGAAGAGTTGTAGCAATAACTACAGTTAAGGTTGCCTAACACTTTCTGTTGTATGGATTCTGTACATAAGAAGAGAGGGAGAGGGTACAATAAAACAAGTCAAGATTAGCAAAGTTAATTTTATCTGGCTTACTTCAAAAACCAGAAAGATTTATTAGGGACTCAGTCTTGTATTTTTAAGTGCAATTTGACTGATATAATTTTAAATAATTATTGTTATGTAGTTCAAAAGAATGGCAAAGACATTACTTCACAGCGTTACTAAAGAAACAAATAGAGAATTATCAGTATTTTAACCTATAAAATATTTTAAAAATACATGTTTTCCAACAATGTTAAAGAAGCATCATATACCTTCTTGTTTTTCCCAGACTACTGCTTAAGGCTAATATTAGCAACACTTTGTACCAGCACTATGATTTATTAATTAAAATTGTCTTAAATTGTAACATCTTTAATACTGCTGGTGATGGTAAAGTGTATATAATTATTTCTTTGAAAAAGAAAGGAATTATAAAATTTTAAATTACTGTTTTCTGTAACACATTGCCATTATTTCAAATAGTGTTTACTTCCCTTGCTCAGAATACCATTTATGATATTTGATTGCAAATGTTTTTGTATAAGGGAAAGAAGGATTATTTTCGAAATATTTGTCTTTGGTATTGTAGTAGCTAAAAGTATAGAATCTGATTGAAGCTAGGAGCACAGGTACATGTGTGTTAGACACAGTCCTTCACTATAAAAGGTTCTGAGATCCTTTCATAAAAACGTGGAAGTCCTAATCCAAAGTTCACTGTACTTGGCAGCATTGCTCTGTTTCCACTGATATCTGCCTTTGGCAATTATGGAGTAGAAAAACATCTACACTACTTGTATAAATATCATAGCAGTCTTTGTATATTTGCTAGTAAAGAGGTCCTTCATCTGCCACTACATCAAAAGGGTCTGCACGGCCACTCACAAAGGAATAATAGTAATAAAAATCCTGCAGAAGCTGTGCATCAAGCTGCTATTTGGAAAACGGCCCCCACCTGGCTCCATTCAGACAGGAGTTAGCCATTGTCAGGAGAACACCTGAGTGCACTCAGCACGGACTTCTAGTCTGCTACTAGACCCTGCCTGGAACAGCATCCGAATTGCTTGTGTGCAAGGAGGCAAATTGTTCCAGCAGCAGGATGCCGAGATACACAGATTGGCTCATGTTCATAATACTTGGGGTGATCTCATATTGATATAGCGTTCATAGTGTTTAAGGTCTCATGTTTATGTGGCTTGGGTATAGCTTCTGTCTGTCTGATCTGGAATGGAGAAATTTAGTTTTAGCAGTCCGTAGCACAGCCAGGGACTGTATGATGCTGGTTCTGATCCATGAGCCCTCTCCGTGCCTCTATGTAACACAAAAGATGTACCCATAGAACGTTAGTCAGGATCCATAGCAAATCAGCTGTAACACAAAGGCAAATTGGCTGGTGTGACAGAGGCTGCTTGCCTGTGGTGGCTGAAAATACAAGGGCTGCCCCAAAAGTAATGCCTCCTCTTTTATTATGTTTGTGATGTCAGAAGCAGATGGTGGTGGTATGGCAGCAGAGGTTGAACCTTCCACCAATATTCCATCATATTTTGTTGCTGTGTGACAGATGGCAGCAGAGGGCCAGTCTGACAGAACAACATCTGACGTGGAAGTGCATATGAAGCAAAGGTGTGGAATTAAATTCCTTAAGACAGAAAAAATTGCATCCATTGACATTCATTGGCACTTGCTGAACATTTATGGAGACCGAACAGTAGATGTGAGCACAGTGAGGTGGTGGGTGGTGCATTTCAGCAGTAGCAACAGTGACGTGAAAGACAAACCATGTTCCAAGCTGCCCGCACAGATGCCAACCCATGAAATGAAGAGCATCTTGATCAGCTCATCCACATGAATCTGCTGATGATGGTGACTATGTTGAGAAATATGTTTGAGAATTTGATCATCAAATAGTATTATTGTGTTCTTTGTATCTCTTGTTGTTTCCATGGAAATAAATAGGAGGTATTACTTTTGGAACAACCTGTGTACTTATTGAGGCTTCTTACCATGCTATCAGCTGCTCGTAAGCTTAGTTGAGTGGCAGGTGGTGAGTATGAAGGGGGAGTTTATTGTTTATTGTTCTCCACAGCAGCAAAAGAGACAGCTGTATTGACTCAGAGGACCTGAGGTCTGCCTGGAGCATCCCACTTGATAAGCAATGAGAAGGTCCAGTGGCTGTGGCAATAGTGGAGGACTGAGGACCAGCAGAGCCTGCAGACCAACTGCTGGAAACCAAGGACTGTCTAAGGTGTGATCTTACCCCAGATTTACTCAGAACAGCTGTCCATGACACGTGATAACATCCTGGCACCCAAAAGAGCCAAGTACTTCTATCAAACCTGAGTAGAGGAAGCAAGTGGAAAGCAAGTTTGAATTATTGAAGTATTATATTGAATAAACTATAGGTTAGCAATTATTACATATTAAGTGGGATTGAAATTGCCTGTGCAGTCTATTTTCTTCTTCAGAAACAGGAGACTGCTTGAAAGGATTGAGGTACCTCAACGAGAACCAAGTATTATATCATCTGTGAAGGCTTGATGACAGAGCTGCAAATAACTCTTGAAGACAAAAGCTATTTTTAAAATATTTTCTGCAAATATTATTGCATTATTTGGATGGTTTTCAGTTGATCATCAATTACTTTTTTAAAGACAAAAGTTCTGCTCTGTTGATCTTGTGGGGTCTACATTTAGCATCCGAGGATGTCTATGTCTGTATCCTGCTACTGCTCATCTATCTGCTGATATTCAACTTACATTTAATTTTTTAATTTTCTCAGCTGTAACTTTAATGATTCTACTTTCTTGTAACTTATATTTTGAAGAGACTACTGAAGTGATTCAGGAACTAGCCTAAGTAAACTCTGAACTGTTTCCAGGTATTTCACATGGCTTTGAAAACTCATGGAGGATAGAAGAGACAGCAGAAGACTGAATAAATAACTCTTAGAAAAATAGATGGAAGAGTACCCAAGTAATTTTAATTAGGTAGCCTAACTTCCTGGATTTCAGAAAAAAATTACCAGTTTCTAAATGAAAGGCGATAAAAACTTGCTGACATGCCTCTATCAACAACATGTGATACCAAACCAAACTAATGTGCTTCTTCTACATATTGCCTACTAGATACAGATGAAGCAGTAAATATTACTATGTTCCCTGTTGATACTTGTAAGTAACTGAACAAGTACATCCTAGATAAAATCATTAGAAGGTGAGGATAGAGGAGGACAAATGATCAGCAATACTACTTTTGAAAGGTAGCTGTGGGTTGCTGACAGTCAATTTGAGATGGCTTTTCAGGTAGGCTTTAGGAATTTGGTGACTATTTAATGTGACAGGATGTTTTTTTTTTTTTTTTTATGCCAAGCTTTCTATCGAAATAGCATAAAATAAAAAGTGCTGTAATTATAGGTCATGTACAAACAGAAGTGACGCAGCTTGTTTCAGGTGATCAAGTCTTTGGTCAAAGGACAAGAGTGCCACTCTTTGTGCTGTACATTGCTACTAGTTTCTTTCCTGACTCCTTTAATATGTCGTTAAAGTCCTCTGCCTGCCTTCTCCAAAGAGTCTCAGAGTTAAAACTTCGATACTGTAAAATATACTACCCTGTTATCATTCTGGTAATAATATTATGTGTTAAGCCTGTGAATGCAAGCTAAGTGTATATTCTAAACTACATATTTTTTTCTGGCAAACGAGAAAAATTGCAGGATTTACTTGCAAAAGGTGTTTTGCCTGGTTTCTCCATACTTGATGTTAATCTGCCCTTGCCAGCTATTAAAGTAGAAATTACTGCCACTGTATTGCACAAAAGCAGAGATTCTGCAATTGTGAATTTAATGTAGTTTGGAACACTTTGTAGTCTTCAGAGTCAGACACATTTTCCCCATCGCCCAAATTATTTTAAATTGCAAGTAAAGTTTTGCAAAACTGTTACCATTATTTTCTCAGTTCACCTAAGCTGTTTTTACAAGACTGTTATCTACTCGAAATCACAACATCTTTTATTAAAATAGTTATAAGAGCATTGAACCTGTCAGCTGTAATTTGCAGCTTTTTCTCCTTTAGATTCTGTGCTCTTGCTGAGCTGTAATTTGCAGCTTTTTCTCCTATAGATTCTGTGCTCTTGCTGAAAAAACAAAAACCCACAGAAAACAAATCCCAGTAACCTAAGGTACAATCCATTTTTTTAATATTTGCCCAATGTGAATTTCAGAGAAGATACCTACAAAGTGTATTTGAAGAGTAAAGAGCAGAACTGCCAATGGGCAGCCTGAAAAATGTCTGATGATTTTGTGACGCTCTGTGGTCAAGAGCATCACAGCTATAGGATAAAGAGGATATTGTTGTCTTTGCATGTTCTATATGTAAGAGTGCATTTAAGCTGAAACGAAGGCTAGAACCTGAGCCCAGAACTTCAGTCAAGAGGAAAGTGTCTTCTTTTTAGATTTTTCTATGACTTAGCCTACAGTTCTGCCTACAGATCTCCAAATCACTGCTAGAGAAGCAGATGCAGTTGTTTATGTGCAGGTGTGCTGTGTACCTGATGTAATCCTGCAAGTTCTACATCCACAGAATTTCTGCAGAATTCTGAGTGATGTCTGTGCTTGGAAGGCTTCCAAGTCAAGGTTCTCACATCAGAAGAATCTCAATCAAAGCTTTTTCAAAAGCAAACAAACAAGCAATCTTTCCATATTGCTGACAATCTTCTCTGAGTCTCAGTTCCCCAAACCTCTCTCCTATTAGTTAGCAATGTCTGTGACACAGATCTTATTTTGTTTTCAGATGTTAATGTAGCTTTTACTTCATGATCACATTAATTGCATTTGTGCTGTGGAGATTTTTAATTCCAAAAGGTACTGCCAGCTTTTGTGTACTCTATTTATATTTAAGAAGAGTTTCTGCTCTTCACAGTGACCTCTGCTGACTTTCATATATTTAGAATCTGAAGTTGTGAATCTCCTTGATTCATCTTCTGTTAAAGAATGTTGGCTATGCAAAAACTGGCAGAGGGGTTAAGGAGGATGAAAAAAACAGTATTACAGAGAACCAGGATACGGCAGGGTATTGGTTCCCTGAAGGTATGTTGCCACCAAGAGTAACAGCGAGAATAATGATCACACAAAGAGAAAAAAGAGCACTGGAGATCTATGAAATTTACTTGATTTTGAAAAACTTAACTGAGGAAGGACTTGGAGGTCTGCCAATTCCTACTGAGCTCCTTACAAAAAGTGGGTTGGCACTGTGTGCCTGTGGCATATCATCTGTCGGACAGAGTAAGACAGCCATTCACCTGGCTCTGCTCTAGCTATGCACAGCTGAGAATTTCACATCAGAAAGGAGAGGAGGATACACAAACTGCTTCCAATGTTTCAGAGGATGAGCATGCTAAAATGCAAAGCCCTGGGTGCTGGAGGTAGCTGTGATGAGTTTATGGCACAGGAGCCACAGCTGGTAGGAAGGCACATGATCTCACCCTAAAATGTTGTACTATTTTAGTCTCTTTTTTACACACATGGAAGAATCAAACAGTTTGAGGATGACAAATTTGAGAAGCAAAATGGAAAAGGATCTGATTGTTACAAGAGAAGAACTAATGAGCTTTTAGTAGATGAGTAGGAACAAGATGAAATGCCGCAATACCCAGTGCAAGGTCACTGGGTATTATTAAAGGCAAAACACTAGAATTTCTGCTCTAGACGCTTGGTGATTAAGGAGTCCATACATGAACAAGTAGTTCTTGCTCCAGTCGTCAAACAGCCACACCAAAGAATGAGTAAGATGAAAGGCAAGGCTGCTGTGGAATGTGGAGCTGATGAGATAGCCGCTGAGAACAGGTTGGAGGTGAAATAGATGAATGACTTCAGTTGACTGCACCTTCTGTAAAATGCAAAGAAGCAGGGAAGAGTAAGAACTTTTCAATGATTCTAAGAAAACAGAGCAAAAAAAGTTGAAACAAAAGAACCTGAGAAATTGCTTGCATGACACTGCAGTCTTATGGGTTATGCTGTCAGCAAAAAAATGGTGAGTTTTCTGCAGGCTCAACAGGAATGGCCATGTGGCAGCAGCTAGCAGTATGTGCAGTGCTGGAAGTGATAGGAACCAATTAACAGTGACTGGAAGCAGAAGTCTTCGGAAGAGCATCAGCATTCTGCAATGTGGGGAGAATCCCGACCTGCCTCTTTATACCGGTGGTGTGTTTATTGGACTGGGACAAGTATCTCTCATTAGACAGGAATTCTGAGTTTTTCCCTTCTTTTGTGTCAATAGCAAGAGTATGGGAGAATGAAAGTAGGCTGCCCTGCATCTGAAAGGGAAAGCAGTGAAGTCTGTGATCTCTGTTTGCTTAAATGATAGTAAAAAAAAAAAAAAAAAGCCATTTTAGAGCTTCCTACTTCAGAACTTCCTTTTCTAAATCTTGAAAGAAGCTGCTTACAAGATCAAGCTGGAAGACTGAATACTGGCAGAATTTGGTAGGAAATAAATGTTCTTTGTCTTGTAGCATATATTGTATACAGTCTTGATGTTGTCTTGTTGCCTGCACCAGATTTCCTCCTCAGTTTACTTAATAATTATTATGTGAATAAAAATGTGCCATGAATAAAAAAGTACAGTGCTTATCTGCTTCTCTGTAACCTGGTGGGACTACCTCAGTGACTACCCAAATATCCTAATGCATACATCATAGCTGTGTATCCTATGGAATAGGAAGCCTTCAGTGATTTAGACTTGGTTGACAGTCTTTTTAGAAGTGCTAAGAAGGTATGAAGTGAAGTAAAGCAAGTATTTGAGATTTTCACGTGACAAAAATGCCACAGATTAACGTGGCATTAAACATACTATCACTGCAGAAGGATGAGGGCAGGAATTTAAGATGGTGATATCTTAAAGTCAAGCACTGAAATCCTCATTCTAAGTGAATTAAGTAAATAATTAAAGACACTAAGAGATCTTAATGGGTCTAGTTCTCTATATGCACTTTCTGAAATTCACTTACTTAGCACTCACATGAGGCATCTTCAGAATTTTTTAACTTAATTGCCCAAAATGAGACAGCAAAGAGCCATTTTGTGAACCTTAGCTTTTCAGTCTTAATTTAGTCCTTGTTTTTTGAATATTTGTCCTTGGCCTTACAGAACACAAGATTTCAAATAATTTCAGTCATGGAAATTGCTTAACTCTCCAGAACGGAGATGCTGCATGTAAAATACCCCTATAAATGATCAACTCTACCCAAGCATATTACCAGAATGCTGCTATTTTTCAAGCACGGCATCTGTGTGTGTCTTCTAGATTTATTTTTACCTTGCAAAAATGCTGAGAAATAAGCTTCATCCTCACTGTTAAATTAAAAGACATCCCAAATAAAAGCCTCTCATTTTAATAGCTTTGGAATGCAATAACTTTGAAGTAGTGGATGGGCTCTGCATTATGTAGACTTCACTAACACTCAGGGGAAATTGCAAAGATAATAATAGCTACAAGATTCGCTGTTGTTGTCTGAATACCATACAAAAATATTTAAAATGACTAGACAAAAAATTAGGAAAGCAGCATATGACTCAAATTATAACAGAACTATAGGGACTACTGGATCAAAATCTGTACGAGGGAAAAATTTACCGATGGTCAAATCTACAGAAAGGAATATTCAAGAATATTTATGAAGGACTCAGTTCTCACACTTCTGCAGCTGAGTACAGTTTTCCATCATTATGGAAGCTGCAGCCAAAAACGGCCCACAGACTCTGAGGTTTTACAACAATGAACTGTTAAGAGGGCTTTTTTCTTTTTTAACCTGGGGAAATAAAGGACCCAGATGTGCTTACCCTCTGTTCACATCAAATATCCAACAATGGCATGGTGCTCTGCCAAGTTACCTAAGCAAATAATCTAATCCAGAGTATTTTGGAGGAATGGGGTTTGCAATGTGGCTGCTGGAAGACACAACCACAAAAGATGTTCTCTAAACAAGGGAGCAAATTTACCGGCTCTGTATCTGAGCCCTCAGCAGAACCACGTTCCCAGATACAGAGCTGGAACAATTTGACGATTACAGGAATAAGAGGTATGAATTCCAGGGAGTTCAAGCAAATTCCTTTTGCTTGTTCGTATCAAGATTTTTACAAATAGCATAACTGGAGGCTTGGCAAGATAAATTTTCCTTCAGTTTTGCCATGTGTTTCTTTAGAAGCTTGGCCCCCACTAAAAAAATCAGGATACCTAATACAGGAGGTCTGCCTGATGTCTCAACATTTACACGCATAGTTCTGTTGGCTGCAGTGCTACTGCAGTAAGGGCAGGAGTCAGAGCCAATTTGTCCATATCTGCAGAAGTGAGTTCTCAGTGCGTGGCTGTGCTGTAAATCCACTCTGAGAATGGTTAATTGCAGTTCTCTTCCTTAAACCTAGAGCAATGTTTAAAGTGGGGGAAGCAGAGGAACCTCCTGAATGAATTCTTCCCCAATTGCCTGTCAGTGTTTTCACTGCAGTGTCTAGAGAAAGCAAAGCTGTTCAGACAGCATCTATTTCTGGTGTGAATTCCTACGGCTGCTATGTTTTTCAGATCCTCTGACAAATTTCTAAGCTCTCTTGGAATAACAGCTGCTGGGGGGGGAACTGGAATCCCCATGGTGGATTTCAGGTTCACAGAAAGAGACAAAATCTCTGAAAAACGGAGTGGGAAAGCTTTGCTTTATCAAGGGCAGCTATGAAAGCAGAGAGATTTTTTTTCTGAGAAATGAAAGACAGGACATGGAATCACACTCTGAATTTTGAGGGCTGGAGGCAGAGACACAGAGACATTTTCTTCTTCAGCTCCTCCATGGGGAAGTATATTCTCTGAGGAGAAACAGTCTGACATTCATAACTGTGTTGGTGAGCCTTGTGAGAACAGCGCATTGGCAGCTAGAGCGGGAGGGAGAGTCAGATCTGGGGATGTGCAGCAGCTTAGAACCACTGCTCTGTTCTTTTCCCTAAAGTCTGTTTTTCATGCAGTAAAAAACCTGAAGAGACCACTACTAAGATCAGTTAACTCCTCGTGTGACACCAAATGTGTATTGTAGCTGTGCATGCTAAAGGTCTAGAAGAGAACAACTCAAACTCACCAGCATTTCCAACACTTCACCAGCACCTGGTGATGACACTGAAAATACTTTTGGAGGCACACAATGACACATGAAAAGATGACACAGATGGCAATTTATATAATGCAGTACATCTTCTCTCCCTTCACCTTGTCAGTGTACATTTATCAGTGTAAGACAGTGAATACCACCAAACTCAGAAAGTCTACCCAATGTCATTAAAATGCCTGTGATGTTGCTGCTGAGGATCAGCACTCCACCATGCTATTGTCTTGACCACCACTGAATTTTCTTCTAGGATCAAACAGAAACATTTTTGGTTGCACACAGCATTAGCACATTTGGTTGGTCAATCAAGACTTGAGGTAAATTTTTGATATGGTTAAAACTGTGTTCTGTGCTCACCAGAGCAATATAATGGTCAACACTTGGATACTTCTTTGGTGCACTAGTAGATCCATCATACGAAAGGTCCACTACTCTCTGCATCTACGATGATGGTCACTCTAAAAGTATTTTTTAAGGAGTTGATCGGTTCTACTAAATATTTGACACACTATACACATGACCAGTTCCTAACAGTGAACAAACAAAACCTGTCCCTGGGATTCTTTTGGTTGAAATGACTGGGATAGCCTGCCTTGTGGGCTGCACATAACATCTCATACAAGCCTGCTCACTAAGCTTATTTTATTTTACCTAAGCTTGCTATTACTTGAGTTTTCAGTAATCTTTATAGTGTTTATTGTCTTCTCAAGGGAAGCTAAGACCCTCACATCTCTTGAGTGCCTGATAAGAAGCTCCACAGGCTGGGACTCGTCAGTTTGGAAAGAGGGTTAAGGACAAAGAGTAAGGTTCACAAAAACAGGAAGGGAATAGGGAGGACAGATGCATAACTGTTATTCTGTTGCTATAACACAAGGATTAGGAGTCGGTCAACGAAACTAATAAGAGGTTGGTTTGAAACTGACAGAAGAAAGTCAGAAGTCAGTTTGTTTGTTTTTTTTTTTTCCAGAGAATAGTGAATTTTCAGAATTTGTTGTCATAGAAGACGAAATATGGAGTCAGGATAAATGTGGGGTTATCCAAATTCAGGAACAGTCAGACTGTAGACAGATAGTAGTGGAAATATACAGCAATGTACCTTCTGACATCCCTAATCCAGCAGTTGTGGTTCTTAGGGAACAGCCAGAGGAACACATTGTGCTAAGTGGAACACATATACTTCCCAAATGGTGTTTCCACTGCCATTGTCCTAGAGAAGGCAGTGGCATAGCTGTACCCAAACCTCTTAGAACCTCACACTTATGTTCGTACTTTAATTAGAGAATCAAACACAGTTTCTTGAACCCAAAAGATGAAATGCATTTTCCACAACCTTCCACTCTCTCCAAAATGTAAAGCATTTGTTCTCATACTTTTGTCCAGCTCCATTATAAATTTCTTCAGACTGGGCAAACAGAAATAAAACAGAAATAAAGCAGAACATTGCTGTCCTCCATGGGGAATGGCTTAGGAATCATTCAGTTCTTCTGCTCCCCACAGATGTGGTCTTCGCTTGAGCATCCCTTTCACTCCATGTCCTAGAGGGAGGAGTCTCCAGTCTTGGCAAAAGCGAGAAATTCAGGGCAAACAAACTGAGGTAACGCTCAGTCTGGATTCTAGTTAGAGATGCTTTTGTCTTGGCCAGCTAAAAGGAAAACATTAGTACATATCCAGAGTAATTATTTGAATAAAATGGTTATATTATTTTCTCTCTCTTTACATCACTGAATCAGAGCGCAGTTACATGCTATGCTGGTGTGTTATTGTGAAATAGTGGCAGGATGATTAAAGAAATCAACAGGCAAAAACACGTAAAATATGTTAGTTATCAACAAAGGAATTGGACAGCGTTTAAGCAAATGAAAGAGACACAGGCATGCAAAACATTACAGAGGATTATAATACTGTAGCAGAGAGTGGAGGTTTCCAAGGGATTACATTCCAAGTGATCTGACTACATTTGCTACCAGCAAAAGGAGGGATTTCTTGTCATGGCTCAGCTTCATGGAGCCGCAACCAGAGAACACAAGCACCGTACGGATATTAGGGCTTCCCAAAGAATGGGAAATTACAGGTAAAACTGAGAGGAGACAAATTGTGTACTTCAGGAAAAGGAACAAGAAAAGAAAAAGCAAAAGACGAAAAAGAAATAGAAAAAGAAGAAAAATAAAGAGAAGAAAGAGAAAGAAAAAAAGAAAAAGGACAATTTCTACTAGTGAACCTACAGTTAAATGATTGCAACAGTCAGACCAAAAATGCAATATATAATAGTAATAATTTCAAAATGGTGAGAGAACAGAAGTATGAAACTGGTTGACAAAATAGGAACGTTTAAGTGATAGATTGGAGGAAGAATATCAGCCACAGACAGCCTTAAAAAGATGTACATTTTCTAAACCATACTTGTAACACGAGAATTGCTGAGGATGGTACAAAACCTTTTGTTAGGTGGAGAAAGCACATCTGAAATAACGTGGGAAAAGCCAAAGTTTTCACCGACGTGAGCCTGAAAGGGACAGGAGGCTCCTGAGGCACAGCACGGCGCTGGGCGCTGGGACCGCCTGCTGAGCGCCGTGTCTCGGCGGGGGAATCTTCCGGGACCCCTACCCACCCACCGGCACAGCCCGCGACGGAGGGGTCACCGGCGGCGTCCCCTGGCCCTGGGTCTCCGGCGCGGGGCGGGGACGGAGGCGGGCGGGCCGAGGAGGAGCGGCAGGCCGCCGGGAGTACGGCGGGGCCGCCCCGCTGCCTTTGCCCGCTAGAGGGCAAGAGAGCCCCGCACAAGCGCGACGGGGCCGTGCCCCCGGCCCTGCCCGGCCGCCCTCCGCCCGCCAGCCGTCTCCCGCCCGGCCCGGGGAAACGAGGGAGCGCGCCGCGGCGGCCTCTCGGGGCGAGCGGCGGAGGGAACGCGGCGAGGAGGGGCCGCGGCCACGCGGGGATGGATGCGCACCGGGGGAGGGCGAGGGCGGGCCCCGGGCCGGGCAGCGGGACGCGTCGCGGCCGGCCTCGTTATGGCCGCTCCGGGTGCCGTGGAGGCCCGCAGGCGGGCGCGGCTCGGCCCGGAGCCGGCGCGGGGCGGCGGGGGAAGCTCCGAAGCGGAGGGCCGCGGCCGCTCCGGGGCGGCGCCCACCGGCCGGCCCCGGGGCGGGGAGCGGGACCTGCGCCCGGTCCGGGGCCGCCGAGGGGCTCCGAGGGGATCGGCGTGCGCGCGGCGGAGGGAGGCCGCTCCGTCTTCCAAAAGGTGAAACGCCCGAAGGAGAAGCGCCAGCGGCCGAGGGCTGAGCCCTCCGCATCCCTGCCGGCCTGCGCACGGCCGCGCCTCACGTCTGCCCGGCATCGCGGCTGGAGGGGCGCCCAGCAACGTGGGGAACCCGCTGTGCACGGGGCGTGCCTCGGAGAAACGCGTCTGTCGGCGTGCACACTAACAGCACCTCGCGTGCCTTCACGTGTCACCAAGGCATGCAGCGTTCCAGGAGGCTTTATCCATACCTGTGCCAGAGTGCTGCGCCGTATTTGACCAATAATGACATTATTACTTTCGTACTTCGGCTGTCTTAACAGATGTAACCTGATAGCTTCCTCTCAGGGACAGTCTCAGAGGTCGCAGCCTGCTGTGCTTTAACGACTGCTCACCTATTTCTGTACACAGCAGAGCGCTGTAACGGCATAAGAAATCTGCCTCAGACACCGCGCTGCAGCCGTGTGTGTGTGCTGACTCTGGTGCCCACATTTTATTGGAATATTGCATCTCAGCTGTGTTATGTTTTACAATCCCGTCATCTGAAAATGTGGGAATGGGGTGCCCCTCTCACAAAATAGGCCCATAGATTCCTACAGGATTTTTTTTTTTTTGGAGGGGGGGGTCATGTTTTTTCCTGTTATTTTTTTTTTCCTACCAATTCTGAAGTGAGAAAGGAAAGATTTCCTCTACATCACTTTTCCTAAACCCATAGGCACTTCTTAAGTTAATCCAATCAACTTAAGTCTCACGGGTAATAGGTTTTCACAAATACTTACTGCCAGGTAACCTCACGTTTCACAATCATGCGTTTCAGTGGATTTTCCTTGCTGAGACTACACCGAGTTTTATGTGGAGGATTAATTTGTGCAGCTGTATTAATAGTTTAATGCCCTCACCACCCGTTCTGGGGAAATGCTGAATCACGTGTATGGCACAGCAGGTGGGACCCATCCAGCCCTATCTAGACCTCTGTCATGGAGAAGTCTATATCTAATATAGGCTTCCTTCATACACAGGAAAGAATTAAGCATCTTTAGCGCATGAGTCATGTCATCCTAAAGTGGACGCCTCAAATAGGCCAGATGATTTGTGCCCTAAAATTGCTCCCATTTCTCTGCATTAAAGAACAAGTTATCTAGATGTCTCCATTTTTGCAGATTGAAGTGATGTAAGATGAATTATGCTCTTATCACATTCATGTTTATACCACGCTTCCAACATACCTTAAGAATTCCAGTTTGTAAACAGATCTGAAATTAACATTAATTTCTGTACTGTTTTCTATTTATGCAAAGGCAGCTTTTTACAGTTTGCTGACTCAAGGCATTTTAGTAACATTGGCAAATGCCATCTGTCTCACTGGAAAGTTGTAGAACCTCTCATTTACTTGTACAAATCTTCCAATTCTTCCTCTGCAGGACTGGGAAATAAGCAGGTTGGTTGTATTGTAGATTCAGAATAGGATGCCATACTTCTGGTGAAATTGTGCACTGTATAGAAAACAAAACAAAACAAATTCTTATGGCAGTCTGATTTATTATTTTTTTTTAAATGACATTCACCATTTGTTATGTGACAATTTCTTATTAATCTCAATGGTTTTGCAGAGTACAGGTGAAATAGTTAAGAAAAAAGAAGTCATGGTGCCTGAAGCTTGCCAGAGGTGTCACATCAGCACAGTGTGGGTGAGGAGAATGTGTGCCAGGAACTACTTAAGAAATGCAGGATCCTTCTGACCAGCTCTGCTAGCTGGAGGTAAAATCCTGCAAAAGCTGATGAGGAAGCTCAAGATGAGTCACTGTGGCGGATGCAATCTTTAATTCCAGAAGGGTATAAGGGAAGTGGGTGTGAATCTCTAGTTGAGGGGAGCTGGGGATGCCTCTGTGTCTTGGGGATAAAAGTGTAGGTTTTTAATACAGCCTGAGCTATCAGTGAAGCCATACTTCTGTAAAGGGAAAGTTTGACATTACACATCACACATAGATTTTATGTGAAGCAGGGTTGGAACACCACCTACTCACAGATGGGTATAATTTTGGGGATGTCCTGCATAATTCATGTGTGGCTTTGATACTTATGAGTAATTCAGACATCAAAGCCTCAACTTAGATAACACTTTTATAACACTAAACTTCCTAGAGCCAATAATATGTGGGCTTTCTTTTAAGTTCCCTAAAAAAAAAAAAAATAACGATGCCAATACCTCCTTCTTACCTTCAGATATTTTTCACGAGGTATGCTGGCCTAAAGTACAAGATAGAAAATAATGAAACCTGGCCTAGAGAAAAAAATAAAATAAAATTCCCTCTTTTCCTTTTCTCTGGGGCTATGACTGTAAATTTCAAGGCACTGGAAGGAGTTCAGCTGTTCCCAGAAGGAGCAGCACTGCAGATCCCAGGCCCTTTGGCCGCTCTGAGATACTCCCTTTTTCTCTGCTAGTGGCACAAGCCTTCACTCCTCAGCAGCCCAATTTCCTAACAAGCAATTTTATGTTCCCTTCCAAGTTACACATTGTGCATAGAAAAAGCTTCCCATTAATAACCATAAAGCTGCTTTATTGTTCTCCTTCAAATCTCCTTAAAACTTCCTTCTGCTGCACAACTCTTGCCATTGGCCAAGCCTGTTGCTTTTTATTCTCAACGCTGCTTTTCCCTTATCCTTCCCCCATGTGTCTGTGGTATACACCTGTTGTCTTTCATCATGGGTTAAGATCATAAGCTCTTTGGGCATAGACCATCTCTCTGATTACATGTGTCTACAGTATCCAGCACAATGGGACTGTGATCCCCGAGCGGGGCCTCCGGGTGCTGCCGTGATCAAGTTGATAAAGAGTAATGATTTTTGACATGGCGAGTTCTGCAGTTTTTCCCAAGTCATTCTGCAGTTGTTCACACTGATACACCCATTGTGTGTGTGAGGAGTGTCCTTAAACCTGATATATATGGCAAATGCCACGGAACATGACTGGAGACGTCCCTGCTTAGGGGTGGGGGTGCTGCTTGGCTCTTACATGAGCTGACACAGAGCTGCTGCTCCTGGTAGGCTTGTGCAGGATGGGCAGGAAGGGACCCTGCCCTGAAGCTCCTGAATCCCATCTTTCAGATGGAAATATGGACCAATGGAAGTGACTGAAAGGGTTGGAGCACCTCCACTCCCTGCACATCCTTGGGGGTTTAGGACTCAGCCCTCCCCACAGACGTGGAAACTGGGAGTCCCCTTCCTTCCTCCCAAGTGTTAAGTTGGGGTGACAAGGGATGATGCAGTGAGGCTGCTGGCTCGGTGGTGGGGAAGCCTGGGAGAACTGTTCCAACCCAGCAGGGAGACATGCACAGAGTTGAGCATTTTTTAAATACCCCCTTTGTGAAATTCTCCTTTCCCAGGGCTCTGTTTCCATTTTCCACCAAGGGACCTTCCTGGACCCTGACACCTCTGGGGTGCGCATCGTCATTGGCGTCGTGCAATCACTCCCATGATACTGCATTTCTTTTCTTTTTTTTTTTTTTTCTTTCCTCCCTCTCTCTCCCTTGCAAAAATAAAATAAAATAGATAGATAGATAGATAGATAGATAGATAGATAGATAGATAGATAAAAGAGCCTATCTTCAGGTTTTGCATTTAATACCAAATAGCCTCTGCGCTGAGCCCGGTCCTCGGGCTCTTCCTGAAGGAGAGAGACCCTTCTGTCCCTTTGCTAATTAATGCAGCTATATTGGAGCGCTGCGAAACAACAATAACATCCATCATCGACATCACAGAAGAAACATAAATCCTCTCCCCCTCTCCCTCCTCCCCTCACCCCGCTTCCAGTGGCTCTCTCCTGGCGGTTTTAAATAACTTCTGCATGCGGGAGGAGAACACTGTTGGCGCCGCGGGGTGCCCCGAGCGCTGCGGGCGGCGGGGGCCTGAAGCTTCGGGGCACCATGCGGCGACACGGAGCATCCCCGAAAATCAGCGCGGGGCACTGCGGGGAGGGCTTTTGGATCGCGGGGGGAGGGGAAACCATGTGGAGTGGCACTGAACCACGCCCCCCCTTCCTCCCCCCCCCCCCCGAAAAAAAAAAAAAAAAAAAGATATAAAATTTCTCCCAAACTTCCCATTGGCAGTGCCAATTTGAGTTTGCGCCCCACTTGGGTGTAAATATGGGGAGGGGTCGTGGGGGATGCTGACTGGGTCCCGAAGCACAGCCCACGGGAAAAGAAAAATAATTCTCGCGGTGGTTTCTTTGTGGTCGGTGCCCCCCCGCCCGCGCTGCCGCAGAGCAGTAAGCGCTGTGCCCGGCGCTGGAAGCGGTTCTGTATTGCAGCAGGTAGGGCTGAGCGCTAGGACCTCGCAGAATCCTTCCAGCAGCACTCAGGACTACCTTAAACCCAGCCCAATGCCTCTTCCTGCGCCACTCTGCGTGCTGGATGGAGATCCACAGTCAAGAGCCGCAGCTCAGTGCTGGAGTACAACATTGCCCAGGGAGCCCTGCAGGAGCAACACCTGTTCCGAGCCAGCCAAGAGAGACACCAGCACTTGTATGGTGCTGCTTTGCTTGTGGATCGGCAATACCCCCAAACCAGTGGACATCTGCTGAGCCTCCTGAGAATTCTGGATAATAGAATTGGACGTCAAAAGTTTTTTTTTTTTTTTTTTTTTTTTTTTTTGCATTTTTCTTTTTCTTTTTTTTTTTTTGGATTTATCTCAGCCAACACCGTGAGATCCCCCCCTCCCCCTTTGCGGGATTCATGCTGATGTATGCAGTCTGTTATAGAGTAAAAACAGCGCATGCCTTTCTGGAGTCAGAATCCATAAATCCTGACGTAGCCTGTGCATCTTAAAAAAACCCCTCTACCGCCTAGGTATTTAAGTTGCTATGGTCATTCTATTCTTAAACCAAATGGAGAAACTACGGATTTTTTTCTTTATTATGGTTGGATGGGCTGAAGACCTTATTGCTTGCTAAGAGCTGGGGATATATGCGTTTCTATAGATATACACATCTATATGTTTATAAATATGTCAGTGTGTGAGTATAAAGTGGTGGTTTCTTAGACTAACTGGTTTGACCTTGAACCTGTACCAGTCAAAGCAGAATATTACTTTTATTTATGCGTTTAATGGATTGAAGAAAGAACATTCTCTCTGTAACCGCGCTAGGGAGGGGAGAGGAGTGGAATATACCTATCTTATATCTCCTGGGTTTGGCACCATCATTACTGTTTATTCTTATTCTCTAAAAGCAGAATCTTCTGATGGCTCCCTTAGGTGAAGTTGGGAACTATTTCGGTGTGCAGGACGCGGTGCCCTTTGGGAACGTGCCCGCGCTGCCGGCGGACAGCCCGGTTTTGCTCAGTGACCACCTGGGCCAGGCTGAGGCAGGTGGGCTGCCCAGGGGCCCCGCGGTCACGGACTTGGACCATTTAAAGGGGATCCTCAGGCGGAGGCAGCTCTACTGCAGGACTGGATTTCATTTAGAAATCTTCCCCAATGGTACTATCCAGGGCACCAGGCAAGACCACAGCCGATTCGGTAGGTACTCTCCTTAACCCTTGAGGGGTCATGTGATGGAATAACGCGCTGGGACCGAGGACGGGAGGGGGGGAGGGTGGGCGGCGGGCAGAGGGGCCGCGGCGCTGCCCGGGGGCGAACGGAGCACTGCGGGGTGCGGCGGATGCGGGGCCGGACCGAGCCGGGGGCCGAGCTCCGCTCCGATCCACGCGGGGAGGAAATTTCGCTCGGGACGTCTCACCGGAGCGCCGCGATTTCGCGAGTTTAAAGGGGCTTTAATCATTAACCGCTCCGATTTAAAACACACCGACTTTCCCGAAGGGAGTGGCTGCCGTCCCGTACGCAAATGCACGAGGCTTTTCCTCTTTCGGTTCCCTCCCGGTTACCTGCCCGGGCGGCGGCCCCCCCCCTCTCGGTGCGGGGCTCTCCTGGCGAAGCGTGCGGGGCTCTCCCGCGGCGATCCCGCAGCGCTCCGCGGCTCTCGGTCTCTCTGTGGCTTCGGCGGAGGGCTCCGTACTCTGCCCGCACCCCGGAGCCCGGAGTTGGCGGGGGGGGGGGGAGGAAGTGAGCTGCCTTGGGGCCGGGGACAGAACGCACCGAAGCGCCTCGGAACGCCCGGGGGAGCCGGGGCTGTGTGTTACGGAGGGGTGAGGGGAATGCGCCAGGCTGTAAGGCGCGGCGCTCCGCGCTGCGGGAAGGAGTTAACTCGGGAGCGACCCAACCTGACAGCGCGCACTCGGTCGTAAAAACAAAGTCCCGTGGTGAAGGCTTTTTTTTTTTTTTTTTTTTTTTTTTTCTGTTTTTTTTCTTTTTTTTTTCTTCCTCTCGTGTTTTAATGCCAGATGTTGAGCGGTATCTAAACTGCCTTTTACGGCTTTGTGAGCCGTGTAGGCGATCGCGGTGTTGCGGGAGGGAATCCCCGCAGGGTGCGGAGGGACTCTGCGCCCATCTCCGCCGCCCCGCGCACTGGGGGAAGCGGAGCGGGGAGAAAGTGCGCAAAGTGCCCGCGCGGCGCGGAGAGGCGGCGGCACGGCGCGGGGAATGGAGGAATTTCTCACCCACGGTGCTTTTTTTTCCTGACACACGGAGACTCAGCCGCACAGCACACGCACACCCGCGCGGGTTTCCCTGCGCTCACACCGCGCATCGCAGCGCGGGGCCGGGCCCGGCAGGTGGAGGGCAGTGCGGCGGCACCGCGGGGCACCTTGGTGTGGGAAGAGGGGGGGGGGTATAGCCGCCGGCTGCTGCCTGCGGGGTGGGGGCGCGTTCTGCGGGACCCTGCCTTTAAAAATGGCTTGGCGGCCACTGCTGAGGGGTTCCGGGGCAGCTCTACTGCACCCCAGGCATTACGTAGATTTTTTTTTTTTTAGCATTATTTGTCCTCATCGATGTGGTTCCTCAGGCTACGCCTCGGCAACGACTCTCGGTTCTCCCCTCTCGGTGCCCCCCAGCGCGCAGCCGGAGCCGCGGGATGCGCTGGGGCTCCGTGCTGCTCTGCGTGTGGGGACAGGAGCGGCGGTGCCGTACCGGTGCCGTACCGGCGCCGCGGCGCTGCCTCTGTGTCCGCCCAGAGGTGACCCTAGCGGCGGTCGCTATTCAGGTTTAGGGGTGGTGATGTCCGGGTGTTGCCCAGGGAGAGCGGTGAACTCGGAACCTCGGAGCATGTGAAGGAAACCTGCGTGAACAGGGGGTTCTCTTGGGGGGAGGAAGTTTTCCTTCAAGAATAAGGACAAAGAGAACCCCGGGGGCTGCGCGCAAACTCTTCTCGGGGCTCTGTACGGTGGGAATCCCCCTCCCCGCTCGCGCGCGCACACACACCCCTCTGGAGAGACATCAGATAAGAGCAATTCTTTTGTGATGCGATGTTGGATGCGTGCCTGTGGCGTACAATAAGCCGAGCCATGTTGTGTGTCTCTACTCGCCCGGCTCCAGCAGCCCGGCGTTTCGCAATGCCCGTAGCAGCAGAGGCAGCAGCACTCGGAGATGTCCATGTCGGAGGGAAAAGCTCCCCGGGAGGGTACGGCCCGGTTCCCCTCGGAATGCAGTTGTGGGTGATCAAAGCCGTATTATCTCATCTGGGTGACAAAAGGTTTTTTTTTTTTTTTTTTTTTTTTTTAATGCAGTCTCCTTTCGTCTAGAGCATTTGCCACACAGTGGAGTCATTGTAAATTCAGGAACTCTGTAAGAGCGGAGAGGCGTGTCCCTGTGCGTCAGCACAAGGACTGCATGCACAGCATTAAAAAAAAATAGGAGCGTGCAGGAAAAGGGGGGAAAAAAAGCTGTCAGCAGGTGAAATCTTCTCCCTGGTACCTGCTGTGCCGTGCTGCTGCGCTGCTGCCGCAGGGAACCGAGGCGCCCAGCGGCTGTGGGCGCGGCTGTAGCTGGGGGGTGCATCTCCGCCCTAGGGTGCTGATGGGGGCGGGGGGCGCGGATCGGGGCTGCAGCTTTCTCTGAGCGTTGGGTGCGGGGCATGGATGAGCACAGGGGTCTGAGCCCTCTGGGGCTGTGGAAATAGAGGCGGGTTTGTGGGGGGTTGGGTTTATGGGGGTGAGTTCGAAGGGGGTGGATTTATAGGGAAGAGGAGCGGCCCTCACCCACCCTCTGGTCCATCCCCTGGGGAGGGTCTGCGCGGATCTCCCCAAGTGCCCCCATAAGAGGGTGCGGGGACGATGCACGCTGAGACAGCCTAGAAGTGAAGCAGGGCCCCGCTGACTCGTGGGGGGGCGGGGGGGGGATGGGGGGGGGGAGGCCGGGGCTGTCTGCGCTTCGGTCCCTTAATTGGAACAGGGAGGGGGAGTGGGAGGAGCGGTGACAGCTGGGACACGCGGGTGCGTCCGAGCTGAGAGCTCGAGCTCCGTCACTGGGAACCGGGGCTGCTGAGAGCTGGGGGTGGGGGGAAAGCCCCAGGTCTGCTCCCTTCATCCTCTCGGTTCCCCCCTCCGCAGATGCCAACCGCACTGCAGCACCCCACGTACTGCCCGCAGATCCCCTCCGGCCTCCTCCCGTAGCTGTGTTTAGAATGCGCAGTTGAAGCTGCGCTGCTTTGATCCGACAACAGGAAAAGAATCTATATATAGAAAACGACCAAAATGTCCAAAGGGCAGAATGAACCAAGGAAGTTGCTAAGATGCTCGTTGCTTAGAGCTGGAGGAAGCGTGTCCTGTGGCAGTCACAGTGTCACCTTCTGTGGAGGACCTGCGATGGGATGGCGGTGGGACTGGCCCCAAGTTCTTGGTGTGCTGTTCCATGCCTGAGCTGGGCTGTAGTGAAGGAGGTGCATGGAGGGTTGCAAGGAATCATCTCTCCAAGCATTCTCCCAAGCTCTTTGTTGGTCCTTCCTTTGGAGTGGTTTCGCTATAGTAAATGTCTGTTGTCTGACAAGAGGACGCTCAGGACTCCATGTAATGAGATGCGTTTCCTCTCTCCTTTTCTTCTCTTCCCCACTGTCAGCTATTAATAGGGCCGTAGCTTATAAAGTTTGGAGCTGTCCTGATTTTCCTTTGGCCCAGCCCCATTTTGAGAGATGTCTATTTTAATATCTGGTTCAGGTGCTGTGCACTGTGTGTATGTTACAGAAATGATAAAGTGAAAAAAGACGTGGAAGTTTGGGCCAAACCATGCAACACTTCAACTTGCTTACGACTTCACAATTGGCTCCAGATAGAATAACGCTGCTAAGAGTCTTCTGACTGTTTTAAATGAGGAAATCTCTATTCTGATCCCAGATATGTGGATGCTCTTTGCCAAGTACCTTAAATTCTCTTGGTATTTGCAATGGGATGTGACAGTGCTTTTTGTTCCTTTGACATACTAAGCAGCATGTGCCCAAATATTTGCAATGAGGACAGCAATTAAAGTCTATATTCGTATTAATGTGAAAGGTGCCAGACTCACTGACTTACAGCATGGGATAATGCTTCACATAGCATCTAACTTCAGTTCAAGTTCTTGGTAATACGTATCGAGTAACGTGATCATTTGGTAAAAGCTTTACGGAAAAAGCTTTAGTAAGAAGTCTGGCAGTATTGCACTGCCAGAGAGAGCGGGGATGTTTGGATTGTTTCAATGGATCGATTGTATCGGTGATACTGTGCACACCAGATAAACAGCACGGGGCCACTTTTTATGGCTTCAAAAAATTCTGTAATTACTAAATATTTCCTCCCAGTGTTTTAAGATTTGTGCATATGTAGAGGATAATTTAAGATGAACCCTTAAAGCAGGGTTATCAAAACAATAGACTGTGGCATTTGTAGTGCTGAATAATATATAAGGCAATGATCAATAGTCCCTTGCAGGGAATACATTTCATCTTTACATTAGATTGGCTGTAAATTCTCCCTGTTGGCTTCAGCTTGTGCTTTGTTAAATTTATGTGATTCATGCCTGCTATTGATTAGAGCACAACTATTTTGTGGGAGATGCCAAATTAATTGTTCCAAAAATCCATGAAAGTGCTTTTTTATTGGCCACGTGAGGCTCAACACATACTATGCTGTTATTTTATTGTTTCATGCAAATATAATTCCCAACGAGCTTTTAAAATAGTTATGTGATGGGCTTAGACATGAGAATTCACAAACTCCATTGGAAATGCTGTGCTGGGCTTTTACTTTGTGGCTTGGAACGCAGCTTGGTGCGACTGCGTGGTGATTCTGAATGGGGCTGGGTCACTCTGTGGTCTTCATGAACAGTCTGGAATAGGGAATGATCCCCTTTGATTCCACACAGTTCTGGCTGTGGGTGAGGTCTGGCTGGTAGCATCCTCACTGAGATGGAAAGGCTGCCAGAAAACCAGAGCTCAGACGCAGAGGAGGCGGTGCCTGAGTTGATTCTCTCAGTACTGGGCACACGGATGATGAACCTGGGAGATCTGCAGGAGGGAGAGCTTGTCTGCAGAATGCCCTGTCTGCGGGGCGCAAACATCTGTGTGAGCTCCCTGCTGCCTGTACAAGAGGATGTAACTGTTCATACACTATCCCTTGGGTTTAGAGTATTTCGATTTTCAAGTCTGAGATGAGTAAAAAAATACCATACCAGTGAGAATACCTAGTATCTAGAGGAATAGTGTGAGCCTCTGGACTGTGCTACAGATCTCATTTCTCAAGCCTCTGAAGATGACACTGTGAGTAAACCTTTCCACGTATTCCTGATTCATTGATGCCTGGAAGTAGAGTTCTGGCTCCATGTGTAAAGTTATTTTCATCTCACAATGCTGACTCAAATGTTGTTTTGTTTTTTTTCTTTTTCTTTTTTTCTTTAAAGTTTACTCGGCAAGACAGATTTCATAGGTGCTTTAATAAAGGTAATTCTGTCTGTCCCAAAACTCAGTTTTTTTCATTGAATGCTTTATGCGTTGCACAAATCACAATGCTGACAAGTTTACATTAGGGATGAGCTTCATTTTTGTGTTCAGAAATGACAGGAAAGCGTAAGAATAATCGTTTAATTTGACACATTAATATTGTCTGCAATGCATCCTTTGAGCAGAAATTAAAGGACTTCACCATTCGAGCATCGTATTTAAGGTGCATTCATTTGTTCCTCATCTTTGTCCAATCAACACTGAAAAGGGAAAGCAACCCTTGGCACCAGCTGATTGTCACTGAGGGATCAGTCACATCTGGGAAAAAACCTTCCAGAGTGTACAACGTGTACATTGTGTGCTTTTTCCTGTATGTTCTAGGTATACTGGAGTTCATCAGTATAGCAGTGGGCCTGGTCAGCATCCGAGGAGTAGACAGCGGACTCTACCTTGGAATGAATGAGAAAGGGGAACTCTACGGCTCGGTAAGTCCCTACTTGTCCTGGGAGGTTCTAATCCTTCTGTTCTGTGGTAAGAATACCTGGTTGCTCCTGCAAGGCCTCATTGCTGTGCGAGTACTGCTTCTGCTTGAGAAGTCTTAATGTCTAATAAGAAACAAATATCATGGAAGGGAGAGAAAATGGTGACAAAAACCAGAAAGAGTGATGATGTGGGCTGATGGCAATATGGGTGTGAAGAGTGGAGACTGCTGGCCACTGAGGGCTGAAGGATGTATGTACTGCAGGGTTTGCAAAAGTGTCCTTTCTGTAGAGACTGAAGTGAGACAAAGTCACTGTGTTTTGTGTGTGGGCAGAGAATTTGCTAGGAATTGACAAAAGCGAGTCGAGGGGGAGGTAAAGGGTGGCATATGTGGATGAGAAAATGAGGAGTAGATAAAAGTTATAAATTGTAAAAGAAGGCAAAAGACTGGGTGGTCATGTCCTGAAAGTTCAGCTGGTGTTTTCTGTGGGCTCTCAGCAGGAGCTGGTGATGGGCTTGGGGCAGGAGTAAGGCTTGGTGCTTCTGCTGTGGGAGTAGAATGGCTACCCAGCTGTGTTTGTGTGCTGTATGTCCCTTCCTTTGGACATCTGCTGTGCACTGGGGCTCCCAGTGGGGTACACTGTGGGCAGTGGGTGTCTGACGTAGGTAACTTTTCAGACAATAGAAGGCAACCACTTCTAGCAGACAAATGCCAGCTTCCAACAGTGGCAAGAATTAGAGAAACTGCTGTACTGGAGGAAGAGGTTTGGAGGGAAAACAAATGTTTGAAGTGAAGGGAGGCTCTGTGCACTGGGGCTCTTCAGAGGCACAGAGGGAAAGATGCCAGTGGTAAACCAGAGGCAGAGCATGAACATTGCAGGGAAAGACATTCATAAAGAGCTGAATTGACAATATAGTCTTGGGTGTGACTGAAGTCCCTTGTATTACAGGGAAATAATTGGGAAATAACTGGAAATGGTGACTGGGAAAAGTGGGACAATTGTGAGAGTGGGAGGGATGTGAGAAGATGACGATGCTGCAGGTGAGAGCAGGACTGAGAGTTCAGCTTCCCAATAGATCTATAGAGTAGTGAGAGGAAACAAGACTAGAAGTGTTGTAACAAGGTGTCCAGTTTGACTCTTGGTTTCTTTCTTGTATTACTGTGTGTGAGGGATGGAAGGTGACTATCTTAGAGTCACAGTCAACTTTAGAATCAACCACAGAATCATAGAATCATTTGAGGAATTTTAAAGGTCATGTATTCCAACTCCCCTGCAATGAACAGGTGCAACTTCAGCTCAATCAGGTTGTCCAGAGCCTGTTCAGCCTTAGCTAGAGTGTCTCCAGGGACGGGGCATCTACGGTCCATCTTCTGAGCAAAGAGCAAGTTAGAAGAAGAAGCCAGAAGGTGTACAGTGTGAAAGTGTATGTGGGAGGCAAAAGAAGAGGTGGCAAATGAGGGGCAAGGCTGGGATGGAGAACGTGTGGAGAAGGAGGAAAAGGGGAGATACAGAGATGACAGGAACTAGCGAGTGGGAATAGAAAAAAGAAAGAGATTTAGAATAAATGGCAGTATGAAGGAGGAGGAGGAGGAAAAGGTTGCAAGGATGGAGGGGAAGAGAGAAAAGGAATAGATGCAATGACAGATGCACACAAATTGCCTGTGAAAAGTAAATAAGTTTTCATAAATCAGAGTAATTGTACAGCTGATCCACGGCATAAAGAAGTAGCCAAGTCAGGAGTACTTCTATGGCAGTACAGAGGCAGAAGAGCAATAGTACTGTGAATCAGTAAGGTTGAAAATCATCAGTAGGAGGAATCATTTAAAAGGATGCACATAGTCAGTGAAACAGTAAAGTTATTCTATGTTTCAAATATTCAGAAAAAGAATCGTGGATGTGGCTGGCATTGGTAGAGATTAAATGCATAGACTTGGAAAGCCAATGTTACATTGTTTTTTTCTGTGTAATTTGTATTTTGTGAGCGATTTTTTTTTTTTTTTGGCTAATATGCATAAGAAATTCTTTGTCAATGACTACTGCATTGATAAAACAGTTGTTCCATGAAGAGCAGTGCTCAAAAAGCCCCACTTTCCTAAGGATTTGTGTCTCATTCCCAGGCATGGACCTCTCTTACCTTCTCTCCCTGCAGTAACACAATTTCCCCGGGCTTTTATGTGCCTTGCACATAGAGAGGTGGTGTTAGATGTCCATACTTGCTGGATTGTTGGTTTGCATGGAGCTCCCAGGTGGGATGTTCAAATGATTTCTTTACTTTACTCTGCCTCTGATTAGTTGCAAAACTGATAGGGACTTAATTTTCTTGATGACCTTTGCCTCTTGATTGAAACTGGTTGAAAAGTTGAGGAGGGTTGGCAGGCAGGCAGACGGATGGACAGTGTAATTAGATAACCTCTTTTCCCTAATAAATGAGGCTAAAAATATGAAGCCATTCATAATGGAGAAGTGGCAATCTATAGGGCCAGAATGCAAAGTTCATGTTAAAATCTGATGGATGATATGGCTTATTGTCAGCCTCCAGAGATGGCACATGCTGAAGAGTGATGGTAATTGAATTACATTACTTCCATTGAAATATAACCTCTAATGGCTACTCAGTGTGATGATGCTTTAAAGCCTTGTCAACACTAGCAATCCTAGTGCCTATATTTCAGCAACTGTCAGTTCTGGTAGAAACTCTGAGATAAGCAGTCCTCGGAGCATGTTTTCATGTAGAAATGGCTGAGCATTTTTAAGTGACAGCATTTTGCTTTTGGTTTTGGTGAAAAAGAAAAGGATGATTAATTGAAAGTGAAGTTCTCTGGTGGGAATAAATGCCACAGTTTGAACCAGAAACAAGTTACAGTCCAGGCACGGATAGAGGAGATCAGTTTAATTGAAATTAATGTCTGCTGTATGACTGGCTGGGGTTTCAAGTTATCACTTGGATGAAGCAGGGAACCTGTAAGGTGCTGCAGCACCAGCAAGGTCTCCACACTTCTGGGAGCTGGCTCTTTGTCGTGAGTCTTTGACAGAAGGCCATGAACAACAGTATTGCCTTTGTCATGGAGCAAGTATGGTTGTGAAACTGTGGACATGCTCTGTAAGTTGGAGAAACTGCTTCCCACTCATAACTGAGCAGCAACCGGTGAAATCCCTGTCCTGCTCTACATCAGTGTTGAAGATCTACCCAGGTGTGTTTCTGCCATACTTGGTGCTGTTGGATGAGGTGCCCCATGTCTCTGGCAGCATCAGATCCATATTCAGATTTCTGTATGAAAAGTATATGAGATGCAATCAAATCAGCTCCCTGAAAGACACATGTCCTTCTACATGTATGTGTAAAACATTTGGCACAGGAGGATTTTTCCCAGTGTATTTGTGGTGCCGCTAGGGATGGGACATACGGTGAGGCAGATCAGCCAGGATGGGAAATTGCTGCCAATTTTGTTGAAAGGCAACAGGAGAGGCAGTTTTAGCATATCTTGATCCAGACGTGCTCCTCTTGGCCTTCTGAAAGTGCTGCTTTCCTCCTAAATCTAAATTAGCTGCTCAACAAACGCACTTCCCAACTTGTCACCTTTACAGGGGTTAATTCACATCTTCTGGTTCAAAAAGCTCTGTGACTGTCATGCTGTTCTTAGGACCGCGTATCACAGGGTGGCTGTTCCCATGTTCCTTCTCACCCCATGGATTTAGCTAGGCAAAGCTGCAGGTAGTATATGTGTGTGGCTCAGCAAGGAAGCCAGAGGTGGCTGTGTAGCACAGACTTGGAGCTAAGTGGTGACAGCAGCCTTTCTTGCTCTGTCTGTCTGGCTCTTTTCCTGCTCTCCTTTTACCTTGCCTTCCCCTTGCAGCCTGCAGCTATGACTCATCATTTCACAGCAGCTCCTGTGCTTGTCACTGGGGAGAAGGAAAAATCAAAACTCCAGATAGGATCCAAAGGGTGTTAAGATGAGACGTGAACTCCTTTTCCCTCCTGGAGTGCCAGCTGAGACTTTCTAACACCTCTGCAAGAGTGTCAACAAGTGTTTTGTAGCTGTGCTCCTTGGTGCTATGCAGTGAAGATCTTCATGCTGAGTCCCATGACCCTCATGCCTTTGTGGGCTGTCCCCAAACTCACACTGCCCCACACCTCTGCCTTGTGAGTATCCATAGTTGGCACTCATGTAGCACATGGGGTTCCTATCCTGGGCTGGCCTCTCAGGCAGTACTTGTGCTTCCTTGAACATGACAGGAGCATGGGACATGGAATTATAGCAGCAGTAAGGCTGGAAAAGATATCCATGAAAATCACCTAGTCCAACTGTCAGCCCATCCCCACCATGCCCATTAACCATATCCCTCACTGCCACATCTCCATGTTTCTTGAGCACCTCTAGGGATGGTGACTCCACCACCTCTCTGGGAAGCCCATTCCAATGCCTCACCACACCTTTTCAGTAGAAACTTCTCCTAATATCCAACCTGAATCCTCCCTGGTACTACCCGAAGCCATTCCCTCTTGTCCTATCACTGTTATGTGGGAGAAAAAGCCAACTCTACATAGCCACAACCTCCTTTCAGGCAGTTTTAGAGAGCAATAAGATCTCCCTGAAGCCTCCTCCAAACTGAACAACCTTAGTTCCCTCAGCCATTCCCCGTAAGACTTGAGTTCCAGACCCTTCACCAGTTTTGTTGTCCTTCTTTTGACACCTTCAGCCTAGATGCCCTGTGTCCTGGGCTCTCCTCCCATAGAAAGCTGTGCTCCATCTCCCTGCTGGTGTCCCTGCCCTATTTGTTTCCCACAGTCACAGAGCTGCCCCACTCCTCCTCAAAAACTGGTGTCCCTATTGCCCTTTGTGTCATTGGCATGTGGCAAGAGGCAGGGCAGCTTGGCTGACTGGGAGGAAAAATGATAATGGGAAGATGTGGAGCAGCTACAGAGGCTGTTATGCTGAGAAGAAGAGCAAGGCAGAAAGAAGCCAGTGGGCTTGCTGGGGAAGGGAAGAGGGCTGGGAGCATGTGGAAGTAGAGGAAGAGTAGAGAAGGACTTCAGGTGCCCATGGAACAGCTCGGACAGAGCCAAGAAGATCAGATTTGGAGCTGGGGAGTGAGCTCTGCAATTCCTCTGCAATTCAGACTTACAGGTACACACGGCACAGTGAGACTTAGGACTGCTTATATATAATACATTGCTATCCTTTGAAACATTAACTGGAATGTTGTTTGTCCCAATGTTTTTGGGACACTGGACCTGTCTTTTGCTTCTATAATTCCTGGGGAAACAGTAGAAGAAGGGAGAGAGAGTGCTGTCCTTGAGGAAACATATTTTCCCAGTAAGTGTGCAGGGAGGTGACGATACGCCTCTTTATTGTCCCAGCAGCTGCACCTGCAGGCGTTGTGTGATTGTTTGGGTCTCACAGTGTGGGGAGGACTGCAGTACAGAGAGAGGCAAACAGAAGCTTTTGTGTAAAAAGGGACGCATTTTTGTAGTTCACTGGAAATGAGTTGGTGTAGGTGTTGCTGCACTCTAGAAATACTTTTTATGTTCCCAGGCAAATAAGGGAAGGGAATTGCTCAGCTTTCCAATGACAGGGCAAGGTGCACAAAAACAACGTGAAGAAAAAAACAGTGCAGATGCATGTTGGGAACAGTGCTGGAACCGAGTGCATGGTCGGTGCAGGTATCCAAGAATAGGACAGATAATAAAATTACCCCGCAGAGTTGTTGACACTTTCCTGTTAATCTTAAACACCTCTCATCTGAAGGGTTCCATAGGCTTCCAATTCATTTATTTATTCTTTTTATAACTCAGGTTATCTGTCCCTCAGTGTGCAAGCAGGCACCTGTGCCTGGAGTGAGCCTGGGAACAGGGCAGAGTGATGAAGGTGAAGACTTCCAGGCTGAGAGTGGTCAAAGCCCAGCAGGGACAGTGGCTCTGATAGTGCCTGAAACCCTCTTCTGCTTGTGTGTAAAATAAAGTACCTTTTGCTGAACGGTGAGATGCGGGAGGCAGAGGGTAGCCCCTGCGACAGTGGAGCTGTGGGGAGCAGAGTGCTCTGGCTTTCAACTCAAGCAAATTGTGCAGGAGGATGCGGCACCCCATGATGAACTACCCAGTAGTGCTGGTTAGCAGCAGTGACTCATGCTTTCCTGACAGTTGCAAGAAGCAGGCTTGCAAGTGGTTTGAAAGTGCAGGCTTTGAGATTTGAAGGGGTCATAAAGGTTCTTAAAAGCTTCATAAAGGTACTCTCAGTCCAGAAAGCTGACTGTATCAGATTATTTTTATCCCTTATTATCAGAATATCAGATCTGATTATTATCCCTTACTGATAGTTCAAACTGGCAGCGATAATGTCCCTGAGAGAAGCCTGAGAGCTATCAAAAGGGACTTCAGGGGACTGGGCAGTTAGTGGACAGAGTGGGGGTACAGGTGGTGTTTGTCTCTTCAGTAGCAGCGAGGGATACTGAGAGGACAAGGAAAACCTACCTGATAAATACATGGCTAAGAGGCTGGTGCCACTGCAGGAATTTTGGCTTTTTCAACCATGGGCTGATTTACTCAGCACCTGGACTGATGGCTGCTGATGGGATCCACCTGGGTCATAGGAGTGGAAAGAGTTCTGGCCCAAGAGCTGCCACAGCTCAATGACAGGGCTTTAAATGATCTATGATACTGTGAAGGGTGTAGGGGGTGATACTGAGCCTGCCCACAACTAAGCGTGGGACAGCATAGCTAAGTTAGAAATATAAGGTGCTAGTGGAGGCTCTCAATCTGCTGCATCTTATGATAAGTATTCTAGGCTGCAAGCAGTCCAAGAGACTCCTGGAGTCCTGACCTCCTGGAGGTGAAGTGTTGCTGGACCTGGTGCTTACTAATGTGAAAGAAATCGTGAAAGAGGTTAATATTGGAGACAGCCTGGGCTGCAGTGATCATGACCTGTCAAGTTCGTGATCTGAAGGAGTGTGAGTCTGACAAAGATTAGAGACTGGACCTTGAACTTCAGGAGAGTGAACTTTGGACTGTTCAGGGAATTGTTGGATGAGCTCCCCTGGGAAACTGTCCTTAGGGACAAAGGAATAGAACAGAGCTGGCAGCACTTTAAGGATGCCTTTCTGAGAGCACAGGAGCTCTCCATCCCTCAGAATAAGAAACCAGGGAGAGGAGACTGGAAATCAGCATGGCTGAGCAAGGACCTGCTGGCCAGGCTGAGGGAAAAAAAGTGTCAGCAATGGAAGCAGGGATGGGTGGCCTGGGAAGAATATAGGAATGCTATTTGAATGTGGAGGGTTGGAGTCAGGAATGCCAAAGTGCAATTGAACTTGGCAAGAGATGTGAAAAACAACAAGAAGGGATTCTTTAGATGTATCGGGCAGAACACAGAAGCAAAGGAGAGTGTACCCCCTCTGATAAATGAAAAGGGAGAACTGACGCCCTCAGACATGGAGAAGGCTGAGGTACTTAATGAGTTATTTGCCTTGGTTTTCATGTCCAGTCAGGCTTCTCATGCCTCTCCTGTCCCTGCATATCTAAGGGGGGTTGGGGGAGCAAAATGTCTCCCAGTGTTAGATCGAAGCAAGACTGAGACCACCTCATGAGACTGAATGTATACAAGTCTGTATGACCAGATAACTTGCATCTCAGGGTTTTGAAGGAACTGGTTGTTGTGACAAACTGCTCTCCATCATATCTGAAAAACTGTGACTGTGTCAGGTGAAATGGGCGTATAACTGGAAATAGGGAAACATAACTCTGATATTCAAGAAAAGGAGAAAGATCTGGGGAGCTACATGTCAGTTGAGCTTCATGTCTGCGCCTGGGAAGATCATGTTAAGGCACACGTGAGACAATGTGGTGATCTGAGACAGCCAGCATAGCTTCACCAAGGGCAGATTATGCTTCACCAATATGGTGCTCTTCTGTGATGGAGTGATGGAATTTGTGGACAAAGGAAGGGCAACTGATATTGTTTGTCTGGACTTGTGCAAGGCCTTTGAGATAGTCCTCCACCACATCCTTGTCTCTAAATTGTAGAAAGGTAGATTTGAAAGCTGGGCTATTAGGTGGATAAATATTTGGTTGGATGGTCATATCCAGAGGGTTGTTGTCACCAGCTCTGTGTCCAGGATGAGGCTGATCATGTGTGTTTTCCCCCAGGGGTCCATGTTGGGACTGGTGTGACACTGGGATTGAGTGTACCTTCAGCAAGCTTCCTGATGACACTGAGCTGAGTGGTGCAGTTAACACAATAGAAGGGAGGGATGCTGTTCAGAGGGACAAAGACATACTCAAAAAAGTAGCCACAGGAAAATCTAATGAGGTTCAACAAGGCCCAGTGCAAGGTGTGTTGTACTTTGGTTGAAGCAATCCCAGATACAAGTACAGACTACGAGAAGAACTCATTGAGAGCAGCCCTATGGAGGAAGACTTGAAGTCTTGGTGAATAAAAAGCTGGATATGAGCCAGCAGTGTGCTCTTGTATCTCAGAAGGCCAACAGTGTCTTGGGCTGCACCAAAAGAGTTTGGCCAGCAGAGAGAGGGAGGGCATTGTTCCCCTCTGCTCTGCCCCTGTGAGACCCCACCTGGAGTACTTCACCAGGTCTGGGATCCCTAGCACAGCAAGGATGTGGAGCTGTTGGAGTGGATCCAGGGGAGGGCATGAGGATGGTCAGAGGTCTGGAGCACCTCTCCTGTGAAGAAAAGTTGAGGGAGTTGAGCTTGTTCAGCCTGGAGAAAAGAAGGTTCTGAGAAGACCTCATTGCGGCCTTCCAGTACTCGAAGTGAGCTTACAAGCTGGAGGGAGACTGACTTTTTATATGGTCTGACAGTGATAGGACAAGGGGGAATGGCTTTAAACTAAAAGAGGGGAGGTTCTGGATGGGCGCTGTGAAGAAATTTTTTACTCAGAGAGCATTGAGGTGCTAGCACAGGCTGCACAGAGAGGTTATGGATATCCCATCTTTGTAGGCGTTCAGGGTCTGGTTGGGTGGGATCCTGGGCAGCCTGATATGGTGTGTGGCAACCCTGCCCATGGCAGGGGGGTCAGAACTGTGTATTCTCTGAGGTGCCATCCACCCTAAACCTTCTATGATTCTAAGGTCAGCACAGAAAGTCAAACATATCAGGGGCTGCATCAAAAGAAGCGAGGCCAGGAGGGGCATAAGGAAAATATTTTTTATGCTTAGGGCGGTGAGGCACTGGCATGGTCAGGCTGGATGGGGCTCTGAGCAGCCTGATGGAGCTGTAGGTGTCCCTGTTCAGTGCATGGGGGTTGGACCTTTAAAGATCCCTTCCAGCTCAAATGATTCTATGATTCTATGATTTTATGACAAATGGTCCTAGATGTGAAGGAAACTCAAAACTTGTTAGAAATTCTGGAGAACAATATCCCAGTAAGGATTAAGTGCAGGGAGAGATCTGAGGTCTAACAGGCTGTGATTGCTTGGCAGAAGTCTGTGAAGAAGGACAGATTGCAGAAAAGCAAAAGCAAAAGGGTCATAGAGAGAAGCACAGGGACGGAACGGCAATTCCTGCAGTGAAGCTGAGTCAGGTGCAAAAAAGGATAGGCAAAAAAATTTGAAGCTATAGAAATGGAAAGTGTACAGAAATTTAAGACAGGGGAGGTTTAGGTTAGATATCAGGGGGAAGTTTTTCACACAGAGAGTGGTGACGCACTGGAACAGGTTGCCCAAGGAGGCTGTGGATGCCCCATTCCTGGAGGCTTTCAAGGCCAGGCTGGATGTGGCTCTGGGCAGCCTGGTCTGGTGGTTGGTGACCATGCACAAAGCAGGGGGTTGAAACTAGATGATCATTGTAGTCCTTTTCAACCCAGGCCATTCTATGATTCTATGATCTTTACAAACTCTCTGTATAATATGAATGTAATAAATAATAAATGTATAATTTGTAGTATATGTTATACAATATAAACTGTACAGATGCAGGCTAATCTGCCCGTGGCTGCACAACACGCTGTCTGGGCTAGTGAGTGCCTGATAGGCACCTTGGGTTGTCACTTGATTCACTTCATGAGCTGACAAAGTGTGGGCAGAGAAGAGGCCATTTTCCCTGAATGCTGTGGCACGAGCCTTTCTGCTGCCGCATGGCAAATTGAAGCAGGGAAGCTGGAAGTCAGCCTGGCCATGCCGAAGGGCTATGTTCAGTAATGGTGGATCCCCATTAAGTTCACTGTGTGGCCTTATGATGTGCAAAGAGGGGAACAAACTCGACTGAGGGAGAGGCTGCTTCAATCGGGGACAATGCATGCAGGTGCTTACCTGCTTCACGTGTCAGTGAACCTCTTGCTGCATGGCTTGTGTTTCGGGACAGGACTCGGGAAGCTGCAGAGCTCTTGGTCTGACCTGGGTTGTGCTCACCGTATGGCAGGATGTTGTTGCATGGAGGAAGAGAGGAGGGCCTGTGAGGTGAGGTTACTAAAATTGGATAGATAGTGTCAGGAAATCTTGCTTGTTTTACTTTATGTGGGAATTCCTTCTTTTAGAAGTGAGAAATAAGGTTGCTCTGAGCAACCTGATCAAGTGGTAGATGTTCTTGTTCATTGCAAGGGAATTGGACCAAATGGCCTTTAACAGTATCTTCCAATTCAAACCATTGTATGATTCTAAACTGCAGGGCTGTGTTAGGTTATGGCCCAGCAGAAGAAGTATTTAAAATGGGAGTTAGTGGAAAACTTGTATGATAGATGATGAAAAAACTGAGAAGAAGACAGCAATGAGGAGTTGAGAGGTATTAGAGGTAATATCTTCATAGGCAGTGAAGAGTTTTCATGAGTTGGTCCTTGGGCTGGTTTTACGCTCTGCTTTTATTAGGGACATTAAACATCTTGTCATAAAATAAAAAAGTAGTTGTATGTTATTGAAATCTGCAGATGTTGCAAAGTTGGGCAGAGTTTTCAGCCCATCCCTCATGTAAGGGATTCTGACCTACAGTGCAAAAAATGTGAATTCTTAGGCTTGGGCTCAGGGAAAGCTGTTAGTGCTGCTGGTCAGATCTGGTCCAAAGGCAAAGTGCACTTCTGGTCTTTTGTGATAAAGAAGATGAATTGAAACTGGCATATGTGCAGAATGGGATGATCAGAGGATGAAAAAGCTAATAAATGGCAGAGTTTAAAGATCTTGATTTATTTAGCCTGCAGAATTAAAACTGAGATGATACACTGCTGGTCTCTGTAAATACACTGATGTTTAGTGCCAAGAAGAGAAAAAAAGTCCTTGAAAAAAAGGACAAGAAAATAAGTTTTAATGGATCATAAGGAAACTGAGGTTGGATAACTAGGAAATTTTGGGTCAGAAGGAAGTGAGATTTTGAGTTAGCCTGAAGAACTTCTGCAGCGAATTGGGAGATGAAGCTGAAACCGCTTCCTCCATACACTAAATGGTAGGCAATAGATCTATTACCATGGACAGTTTCTTCACTGAAGGTGTAGTTTCCAGAAGAGCCCTGAAACTTGAGTTACTTGGCTAGATTTGCTCACAATCTCATCTCCCGTACCTTTGCAGAAAGCCCTTCTCTGCTTTTACATGGGCAGCCTTTCTGAAAACTGTACTATTGTATGTGACTTTTGGATGAACCAGCATTGGGAGTGAATGCAAGCCAGCCAGCAGGATGGTAGCAAGGCATGAAGGATTCTGCAGGGAGAAAGGTCTTTTGAAATAGGGGTAGGAAAAACCGATAGGTGAATCCACTTAACCCAGGGAGTCTGGGAATTCTGTGTGTGAAACTGCAGCTACTGTGGTTCTTGTTAAACTAAGATTTCAGCCTGTTTTTCAGATCAGACTTTCACAGATGCTAACACCTGTCACCACAGGCTGCTAACAGTGCCCTGTGGGATAGGTACTGCACTTTTCCTTAGGTCTTTGATTTTCCTCAGAGGACTTACTGCAGGTGCTTGCTAGGTCAGATGTTAGTTTTATAAGGGAGAAAACTCTCAGTGATCTCCTTGTCTCGATCTCTATGATTCTGTGCTGAATATGGATTATGGTTACATTCCTGGAACAGGAGAGTTTTAGAATATCTTCTGTGTGCTTATATATCGATAAATAGAATTTATTGGACAGTGTCTATGAATTTAGCTAAGCTGTGATAAAGCAAGATCTTGAACCTTGGGTACTGGCCTGATGGTACCAGCCATTCTTGTAGAGGCAGAACTGTACTGTAAAACTAGATCCTACTCATCCAGAAAATGCTGGGCTTGTTCAGCTTGAATTTCTTCTGATTTGCTTCTCTGTGGTTGTACAGCTCCCCAGTTTCTGTTGCCCTGAATGTTTTTGCAGTCAGCCTTGTTAGCAGTACAGGAGTGTGAAAAGCTTCTGCATACTGAGTTGATCTGAGAATAGCGTGTTGAAATGACACACTAAAAGAGCATCATCAGCAGTGACACACCGAGATATGCTTGGGGATTATTCGCTGCATCAGATAAAGATCTGATGTGCTCTGTTTCTGACTCAGGAGCCAGTGGGATGTGAATGTGGCTCTCTTTTCCACTTCACCATTCATCATTTTCAAAGGCAGTGCAGAAAAAGTCTGCCCCACGGGGACTTCATTAGGGATTTTGTCTAGGTTGAGATTGGCTTTGCAGTCTGAATGTGCTTGGGCTGATCTGGTGATGTTCAATAATGCAGTTCATTTGTGTTGCATTCAGAAAGCTTAAGAAACAAAGCTTGTTGCAGTGCAAATCCATTTTTTCCCTTTTCTGAGGCCCTTTGGCTTCTTTTTCATTCCTTTTGTAATGTCAGGTTTCTGCTGTTACTTTTGATCTGAAGCTGAGATTTTAAATTTGTGCTCCATGACCACTGCTGGGAAATAAATTGGCTTCTGCTGCAGATGCTGCAAGCTCCTGAGCCTGGCCCAGGCCGGGCAGCTCTCATCTGCTCAGCTTCATTCTTTGGCTTCAACACAATTATGGAGGCACTGCAGTTGTGACTCAGGAGAAATTTTGACTTGATTCTATTACGGTTGATATGACACCGACTTTAATGGAAGCAGGATTGGACCTGCTCCTGTAAACCACCTATTAATTTTACGGTTGTGTCAGCAGACCCTGATCAAGATAAGAGCACTACTGTATTCATTATTTTAAAAACCTAAATCTAGACAGAGTTTCTTCCTGTAAGAGTCTGCAATATAAAGATAGTCTTTTAGCATATAAACGTTTATTGCTTTTGAATACCTAGGCAGATATTTGGCCTGCTGGTGCCTTCATTAGGAAAGCAACTAATGCATAATCTGAACTCAGTACAGGAAACTTAGTTGGGAAGATTTGAGGAAAATCCTTTGGGTCACTTTAGAATATACAAATGTGTAAAGTTGGAAAAAAGAACTCTCGTGATTTTTTTTTTTTTTTTGCATTTTAGAAGTTCTTTGGAAGGTCCACGTGCTTTTTGTTCCTGGTAGTCTAACTGCCTGATCTCTGACCTCTTCACTCACCCCTTCTGTTGAAATTGCTACTACATAACTAGGTTTTTTTTTGTTTCTTTTTTTTTTTTCTTTTCTTTTTTTCCAGTCAGATTGAACTTCTTTCATCAAAGCCAAAATTAATTGCATGGCTCAAGTCTGACCCATTAAAAGACAGGTTCCAGTGTTGTGCTAGTGTGAGGATCAGGGGGACAGCAGAAGAGCAGAGCTACCTGACCTGCTTAAGAATTTGATGGGTCAGCTGTGTCACTGGCAATCTAGGTGAGGGCACAGCAGCACCAAAGATATGTGGAAATCTTTGGGATTTTTTTTTTTTTTTTTTTTTTTTTTTTTTTTTGGTGAAGATCTCAGAGCAGCAGATCCTGGAGCACTACAACTTTTAAAGTCTGTCTAGCAAATTTGTTGTTTTCCAGGATGCTGCTCGGCATTTTAGTGAGAAAGACTGGATCTTTCCAAAATGCCTTAGCTTGGGATGCTTTGCTTGGTGATACTTAAAGTACATCCAGATCAGTCCCTTTCCAGAATGACACTGTAGTCACTGATGTCCCTGTCCTCTGAGCTAGCACCTAGCAGATGTTGTTATTGGCTTTACATAAAGCTATCTGGAGTCAGGCTTTTGTTGTCAGTCCTTGGCCAAATAATCTTGATGAAAGAGTAAAACATAAAGTACTTGAATGGGATGAATTTTTGTCACTGCATATCTATTATAATTATTTGATCTCCATAGCAATGTGTTTTATGAAGAGTCTTGAGTGTTCTGCAGCTTTTATGATGACACTGTGGAGGAATCAAGTGCTTCTCTGATTATGGGTAACTCAAGTCTGGGAGGTACCTGCTGAGTGTAAACACTCATGTAGATCAACTACTACCATCCCTCGTGCTATAAGGTCTTTAGAATGTGAGTTTAGCTGATCCTGCAGAAGTCATGTGCTTTCTGCTCAAGGAGGGCTATCTCCTTTAATCTGATGTTCTGTATTTAAAGAACTGCAAAGCAAAATAAAAAACACCGATGAAACCCTTTGATGCTGTGCTCAATCTTAGCTGTATTTAAACAAAACACAATTTATTTATAATCTCTACTCAGTGAAAAGCTCGACTAGCATTTCAGTTGTACAGCCTGAAGAGTATGTGTATAGCTGCAGGAGAGCAGATCTGGGTTGATATACATGTTGTCTTTTGACAGAAGAGAATTTGTGGAGCGGGAAGCTAGTGTGGGTCAGGTTACAGCTTTCAGTAAATCTGAGCATGCCTGAAATGGCTCTTTTAATGTCTCAAAATATTTGCTGCCTTTATATCATCACAAGCCTGATTCAAGTTCCATTTAAACTGATGGTAACTTTTCTGCTGTCTTCTTTAAAAATTGGCTCAGGCCCTGTATCAGATTGCATACCACCTTGTTTTCTGATTCTTGGAAGGATTCAGCCAAGCGTGATGAATTAGATGCTTAGATAACACTGATGACTACAGCTCTTGATTATGCCAGGGAAACCAAAAATAAAATAGAGGTCAGAAGTGTGAATGGTAAGTGGCATGGTATGGGTCTGGTCCTGCTGGCAGGGACAGAGGGGAACACACCTGCTTGTTCACATGGTTTTGAAAAGTTTACTTCTTCCCCATGCCATTATTGTTGTTGCCAGCGTGGAGGAGGGAGCTCCTAGCTCTCAGGGGAATGGTACCGTGGCACTGTGCAAAGCCCTCAATGGTCTCTCCCTGGAATGTCAGCTTGGCCTCCAACTGAAGATATTGCACTTTAGTTGAAGCCATCCCAGATATGAGTACAGACTGTGAAAACTCAGTGAGAGCATCCCTGTGGAGAAGGACTTGGGGGCCCTGGTGGATGAAAAGCTTCACATGAGCCAGCAGTGTGTGCTTGCAACCCAGAAGACCAACTGTATCCTGTGCTGCATCAAAAGATTGGTGGCCAGCAGGGAGAAGGAGGGAATTGTTCTCCTCTGTTCTGTCTTTGTGAGATCCTGTCTGAAGTACTGCATCCAGGTCTGGGATCCCCAGTTCAGCAAGGATGTGAAGCTGCTGGAGTGAGTCCAGGACAGGGCATGAGGATGATCAGAAAGCTGGAGCATCTCTCCTGTGAAAAAAGGCTGAAGGAATTGGGCTTGTTCAGCTTGGAGCAGAGAAGGCTCTGGGGAGACAGCATTGAGGCCTTCCAGAACGTGAAGGGTGTTTACAAGCAGGAGGAAAACCAACTTTTTACACGGTTTGATAGTGATAGGACAAGGGGGAATGGCTTTAAACAAAAAAAGGTGAGATTTAGATTAGATGTGATGAAGAAATTTTTTACTCAGGGGGCAATGAAGCACTGGCACAGGCTGCATAGAGAGCTGTCTCCCTTGGAGGCGTGGGCTTGTATCCCACTTCTGACACTGCCCAGGGAGGTTGTGGATGCCCCGTCCTTGGACGTGTTCAAGGCCAGGTTGGACGGGGTCTTGGGCAACCTGATCTGAATGTGTACGTTTGGTGGCCCTGCTAGGCAGGGGGGTTGGAACTACATGATCCTTGAGGTCCCTTCCAACCTGGGTGATTCTGTGATTCTGTGATTCTGTGATTCTGTGATTCTGTGGGTGCCCCATCCTAGAGGTGCTCAAGGCCAGGCAGGATGGGACACTGGCCAGTCTCAGCTGGTGGGGAACAACCCTGAACACAAAGGAGATTGGAACTAGATGATCCCTAAGGTTGCCTTGAACCTAAGCCATTCTGTGATTCTGTGATTCTATGAAGTGTGAGCAGAGCCCAGGTGCTGAGGTGGCAGTGGGCCTTCCTCCTGCTTGCTTGGTTGGGCAGGGTTAGAGGAAACCCTGAGGGACAGAAGATGGCTGCTGGTAGGCAGCCTATGCTGGCAGACGTAAGCTCTAGTACCAAGGGGCGGTCCTCCTGTAATGGCTTTGTGTTTGGGGATTGCATGCATGAAGCGTGACAGCTGCTGCAAACTTGAAACCTCCAAGGAGCAGATATCACTAAAACCACGAGCTGCAGATTTGGCAGTGGCAGAAATGGGTGGGGGCCTAATTGGCATCTCTCGTGTTGGAGAGCTCTGTAAACAACCCTGGCGTGCTGGGATAACGTAATGCTGGATCCCCATCTGCTCCTGCCAGAGGAGGTCCGGGTGGTGCAGAGGACATGGGAATAGGAAAAAAGGAGCGATGGGGCCCAACAGAGAGACCACGATGGTCCCCTTGGTATTTCATTGTTGATGCTGAAGCCTGCTGGCTTTGCTCACGAAATGCTGGTTTTCTGCTGCCTTCATCAGGACATGGAGATAGCTCTGTTCCTGTGCCAGTGTAGATGTTTTTTATGGTAAGGCTCCCAAGGAGAGAGGGCTGTGCCAGCTCTTACTAACTTTTTGTGTGAAAGCGTTCATCTTCAGGCGCTCTCGTAACTGCTTTGCACAGTACAATACATTCAAACTTTTTAAAAAACAATATTTATTTATTTATTATGTTTAAGTGAGGGTGTATGTATAATAAAGGCCTGTATGAAATGAATTAAAAGTCTGGGAGGAGAAGCTGATGAACACTCCATTCATGCCAGAGTATCAGGTGACCTCAGGTAGGGAAAATGCGATTGCCCAATGGTAGTTTTGCCATGGCACTTGCCTCATTTCCCTTGTCTTTTGCTGTGGAATATGCAGTGCATCAGAATGGCAGAACGGAGGCATAGGTATTTGCTAGGTCTGTCTTTTGGCCATGCAGGGTTTCCTGCCATCTCTGTGTAGTGCTCATGGAGAAGCAGTGGTGCAAACATGCTAAAAAAGGCAACTAGTCCTTTTGACAGGCCTGTTTTCATTCTCTCTTTTAATATTCTATGAGATTATTAAATGGTGTTCTGAAAAACACTGCTGAATGAAATGGTTTGGGATAACTCTGACACTCACTGGATCAGGCATTCAGTATGCAGTGCTTGCCTCACACTGCTCTCCGCTAACTTAGGAGGAAAGTGGCACTGCCTGGACTCTGAGATTTGGCTTCTGTTTGTGGCTAGATGTTGTCCATGCAGCCAGAGACTTCCCAACATAGCATGCTAAACTGCACCTTTATTTATGACCACTCTGGATGAGTGTTAATTATTAGCTGAAGATAGTGTGCTCTAGAGGGTGTTTGCCTTATGGCATGGGAAGGGCCAACCATATGTAACATGCATGTGTTTGTAGGCAGAGGAGCAAAGAAAACCACTTCAGAGGAGGACAGGGAATTTTTTGCTTGCTTCTCTTCACCACATAGGCCGTTTTTATTAATGTTATACAGGCATGAAAGGGATTTGTGTGAACTTATTTAGAAGACAATCTATTTAAACATAATTTTATTAACACAGCATGGATTAACACAATGGTAACACACAGCAGATACATAGGAAGTGCTGACTGCATCCTATACGCTTCTTTTTAATGGTTGTTTGGACTTCTGGATAGATATTTTCTTGTAAAGTTCCTATATTGATTCAGTGTAGTAATTTACCTAAGGCAGAACTGTATGTGGTATGGAGTCATTTGCTAAACATGAAACCTGTTTGCTGTGGTAATAGGTCTGGTGATCTGAGGAGCCATTCCTTTTGGCCTTTTGAGCTATTTCCTTTTGTCATATTACAAAATAAATTTGTGCTCTGCAGTTTATTAAAAAAAAAAAAAAAAGAAAACAAAAAAAGAATATTGATGAGAGTTATACAGGACCCTGTCCTGTGCTTTCATTTGTGAAGCAATACTAATGTCTAACCATTCTTTAAATTATGAAACCATCCTCTGGGCAGGATTTTTCCTATTTCCACTTATTTCCAGTTAGCTGCTTCACAGGGATATCTGTTTTAAATAGGTTGCCAAAACTTTCCTTGTGGTTGCTGTAACTGTCTGCTACACTAATTTACAGTCTCACTGTTAATGGGTCTACCTGGAAATAGAACAGTATAATTGTTTTGCTCCATATTTAGCTGCGAACCAGATGTTGTCAGGCTTCTGAATTAAATCCACCGGTTTATTTACTTTTGTGATAGGTGCATCTTTGAACACTTTAATTACTTGAACTATTTGAGTTAAATAAAAGCTTAAAAACACAGGTAGAAAGTGGGAATGTAGTAAACTGGAAATTGATCAATTCATAGTTGAATACTATATGAACAGACTTCATTGAAAACATGTGCTATGCGGTGAAACACATGATTTATATAATTTTGAGGTCACCTCCTTATTTGGTCCCTGAATTGAACAATTTGCTCAAGGCAGGCAGCCTCCCCTTGTGTAGGAAAGCAGGTTGCTTTCCACTACTGCTCCAGCTGGGTATGTTTGGTATTTGTGTCAGCCTTCGACAGAGATGTCAGGTGACATCAGGTGTAGTGCAATAAAATATTGGCACTGGAAAATAACAGAGAAATCAGTTGATTCTAGAAGTTCTGAATCTAAGGTCCAAATATTTTCAGCTGTATTTAGGGGCTTTGTAAAGGTCACAGCCAGAAGGGAAAGGACTGTAAGAGCATGTCCAGAGGAGGACCAGAAAAATGATCCAAGGAATGGAACGTGTAGCCTATGAAGACAGGCTGAGAGCTGGGGCTGTTCACCCTGGAGAAGAGAAGGCTCTGGGGAGACACAAGAACAGCCTTCCAGTATCTAAAGGGGCTGTAAGAAAGAAGGGGACAGACTCTTTGCAGAGTCTATTGTGATAGGACTGGAGAAAATGAGTTCAATCTAAAAGAAGGGAGACTGTAATTGGATATAAGGAAAAACAGTTTTTTATGATGAGTAGTGAGGCACTGGCACTGCCCTGAGAAGTGGTGGATGCCCTATCCCTCCTTGAGAGGATACACTCAAGGTCAGGCTGGACCAGGCTCTGAGCACCTGATCAAGCTGTAGGTGTCCCTATTCATTGCAAGGGTTGGAGTAGGTGGCCTTAAGGGTTCCTTTGAGCTCCAATGAGTCTGTCATTCTATAAAATGCAGCCACCTGCAATCAGCAGACATGATTGCCACCCTGTGCTGGCAGTGGTGGCTTCCAGCATGTTTCCCATCCCAATCTGGTGAGGCAACAAGATGTGTGTTGGCAGGATGGACTGGCCTCACCCCTGCATTATCTTCTTGCTGGCAGGATAAAACACATGCTCAAAGCGTGAGTGTGAACTAGTGTTAAATAGAATTTCTAGAGAACTGTTTAAAGAATTTCTAATGAAAATATTGAACTTCACTGAAAGTGTGATTATTTAACTTTTCTGAATGTGTGGTTATTAGTATAATTACAGATCTGACCCTGCATCCTGATTGCTCTGTGAGGTTTTTATTGAAATATTTCCCTAAAGTTCTTGTATGGATTTCTCAGAATCACATAAAAGGTAGGAGAGAACTAGCTGTGTTGTGAGAGAACGAAAAGTAAAAGCAGACTGAACTTGTAAAATGAAGATTCAGTTTGTAAGCCTGAAATCCATTGAGCTCACCCAGCATGCAGACCTTATCCAAGGTCTGCCAGCTCAGCGCACCACAGCACTGTCATAATCGATCAAACCTGCCAGATAAAGAGAGGCTATTTTAAAATTTCTCCTTCAGGGCACGGGAAAGTACTGCTCACACGAAGATAGAAATTTATGATGATGCTAAAAAAGATGCAGATGAAGTGAATAATTAATGAATTCAAGACAGGACTGAAATATCCTTCTAAATTGTTGCTATTTTTAGTAAGGAGCGCTTCTGCAGTGCTTGTCATGTGATCCTATTGCCTTCTGAGAGCAGGAAAACAATTTGCATTAGTTTCTCTTTCCCCAATGGTCTGACAGATTCAGCATATAGTATCTCTTAGCATCTGCTTTTGCATTAAAGCAAAGAAAGTGATTTTGAACATCATGCAAAATAAAACACTAATGAGAGCTGTGCTTAAAAATGATCTTTGTAGAAGCTGAATATTTTTTATAGTACTTAGAGGCTGTACAAGGGGCTACTGCAATGTGCCTAACATTTAGCTGCTGCAGATGTCCGGTGATACACATTGCTGCTGCAATTTCTAGCTGTCAGACTACATAGGAGGAAATTATCAATGGCTGATTGCAGGATTTGGCTCATATACAAAGATTTAATGTAAACAAGTACGTGTTTCTTTTCTTTCTCTAAACAGCATGGGTGTTGCTGTGTTTGAGCTATTTCACAGTATGGCAGGATGCCTGAGGTGGGCAGGGACCTCTGGAGGTCACCTGCTTCACCCCTGCTCCAGCAGAGACACCAGAGCAGGATGCCCAGGGCCATGGCCAGGCACCTTTGGAAGATCTCTAGGGAGGGGAACTCCAAAGACTCTCTACTTCACACAGTAAAAGTGTCATAGTCAGAAAATGACATAAATGATTATATGCAGCAGCTCTGCGGACCTGTTCACGTTTTTATGCACTATGCTCAGCTGAGCCTGCAGGGAGGGACATCTGGTGGTGGAACGGTTGGAGATGCTGTGAGGAATGGGGCTGCGGTCTTCTCTTCTGCTACAGCCAACTGAATTTATGCAGGGCCATTGCCTCTGCCATAGTGAATTTTCAAGTGTTTAATGTCCCCCTGCCTGGCCCTGGAGGGGATTCTCCTTCCTGAGAAGTGATGAGGTTCCCAACAGAGTCAGGAACTGCTTGCTTGCTGCCTTTCTAGACTAACAGACTAGTCACAGGTTAACTACAGGAAAAAAACCCCACAGAAAAAAGCCCCTCTAAATCCTAACCTTTTTGGCATTGAAGAAGATCTTGGATTTGCAGCCTTGTCCCCAGGTAGTAGGTGGAGTACTGACTGGTTGCTCTCCCATGTGGGTTGGTTCCTATGTGACTCCTGTGAAGTATGTAGGGCTCCCTGGATCCTAAAAGGACCCTGGTCTCCAGCCCCAGTGGGGTGCAGACCCCTCGTGGGGAGCAGGTGCTTGCCATGCAGTCAGCAAGATGAAGTGTCACCATGAGGACTCAGTGCTTTGGTGCCAGGGCCTCTCATGGATTGCTGGGACCACTCCACTCCCAGTCAAACCCTTTGGTCTCAAGGTGCATGCTAAGCCATCTTGGCTCTGTCAAGGAGAAGGCATTTCTGGGTATATCCTGAAACAGCAGAAAAACCTCTGGACTGCAGCATGTTGCTGTAGGAAAAGAGCTTGTGAGTCCTGAGACACAGAAGTGACCTTCAAAGTCTCCTTCAGCCCCAGGCCAAATTGCAACATAGTGGTGGTACAGTTTGTGAAGCTCCTGGGTTAAGCTGTGGATGGTGGTTTATTGGAAGGAACTGGAGTTTGAGATATGGCTCCTTGGTTGTGCTCAGGTTGTAGGTGTATGTGCCATAAAGGCTTTGCTGCACCTGGTCCTTGATCTCTGTTTTTCCATCTCTATGTATCTATCTGAAAGGGTCATTTAAAGTTTTAATTTCTCTAAGGCATATGCACACATGCTTTACATGTTTACATGCTTACAGAATCCGGTGCTGTATGAAGTTTTGTAATCAAGAAGAGGTGATCCTCAAGTAGAAGTTGAATTTGGTAGATGTGAGCGCTATTTGATTGAAAACTCTTGTAAAAATATTAAATTATCATTACTATATTTTGTACCAGCTGATAAGACTATTCCCAAGTTTATTCTTCCCAACTTTCCATCCGCTTCCCCATATTGGAGGCTAATACTTTTTTTCTAGTCTTCTTTCTCAGTCATTTGTGTAAGCACTTCCTAACTTATTCCAAATAAATCAGGTTATAAGCAGCTGTTTTTTAAGCCAACCTCATTCATTTAGAGCAAAAGAGTGTAGGTGATAGGCACTGACTCAATGAGAAAGTGAACTGGAAGGAGTGGGACTCTCTGACAAGGGAGATGGTGAATGGCTGATGCCTTTAGTGGATGTCTTCCATAGGATGGAAGACAAAAACAATGCTTATATAGTCTGGAAGCCTGTCTTCACCTAAATTCATCTCAGCACGTAGAGTTACTGCTCCTGTTTGAGGCTTTTGTGAATTGTGGTTCTGCGATAACAAACCAAATGATGGGTATTGAATTGCATCCTTTGTAATTAATGAGATGCACTGAGTACTCCTGGTGATAAAAAGATGTAGAGATTTTAAGATCTTGAATGATATCACCACTCTACAAACCTTTCATAATGTCTGTTCAAGCACTTGCACTCATGATCAAGCAATTGCTTATATAAGCCCAGTAATATTTTGTGAGCTGCCTCATAAATTAAAATCCTTGTTTCCATTTTCATTGGTGCTGACTTGATTTTGATAACAGTGCTTCTGGAGGATCTTTTTTGCTTCACACACTGTGTGCTACCCATGTGACTGCTTTATGAAACACTCAGCAATCCTGCTTTATTTAGTTAAAACTGGGATTATTCACTGCAAGGATTCATTCTGTAAATTGAACAAGGAAGTACTGATTTTGTGTAGTGAAATTCATAATTCTTTACGAAGTAGATTTTTTTATGGCTAACTCCTTACCAATTTTTCTTTTCTTTTCATAGGAAAAATTAACCCAGGAGTGTGTATTCAGAGAGCAGTTTGAAGAAAACTGGTATAACACATATTCATCAAATCTATATAAACACGTGGACACTGGAAGACGATACTACGTTGCGCTAAATAAAGATGGGACTCCAAGAGAAGGGACTAGGACTAAACGGCATCAAAAATTTACACATTTTTTACCTAGACCAGTGGACCCTGAGAAAGTACCTGAACTATATAAGGATATTTTAAGCCAAAGTTGACAAAGACAATTCCTTCACTTGAGCCCTTAAAAAGTAACCACTATAAAGGTTTCATGCGGTGGGTTCTTATTGATTAGCTGTGTCATCACATCAGCTCCACTGTTGCCAAACTTTGTCGCATGCATAATGTATGATGGAGGCTTGGATGGAACATGCTGATTTTGTTCTGCACTTAAAGGTTTGTCCTCCTGGAGGAGAGCCTATGCCCACTCGCTTGATTTAGTACGAGAGGGAGAGCGCGAGAGAGTGAGTGAGAGCGAGAGGAAGCGAGAGCGTGAATGGGGGTGAGAGAGGGGAGCCAGAGGGAGGAGGAGAACGGCCTGATGCATGCTGGGGAATGGACACGCTTTTAAATTTTTGATCAGTTGTACTTCGTCATATATCAGCATAGCTGCCATACTTTGATTCATCGGGATTTTTGGCTGGTGGCCTGCTCAAGTGTACGCTGCATTTACAAAGGCATGGAGGGTGCAGTCTCACGTAGACAAGAGACTTTTCAGTTAATCGCTCGCTGGGTCTCACCCCGCTGAGTTTAAAGCAAAGACCTCTTAGTAAAAACAAATAAAAATAAAAAGTTAAATTTATTTATAGAAATTCCAAAGGCAACATTTTATTTATTTTATATATTTATTTATTATATAGAGTTTATTTTTAATGAAATATGTACAGGCCAGATAGGCATTTTGGAAGCTTTAGGCTCTGTAAGCATTAAAATGGCAAAGGCCACTATGAACCTGTGGTAAATTCATGCAAGTAAATATAAAGGTGCATGGATAAAGAGAATAACAATAAAAAGGTAATAATAATAAATTCTAGTGACCCTCATGTACTAAAGGCGACAATCTCTTTTGTGCCCATATTATTGTAAAAGTATGCATACCACTCATGACACTGAGTACTCACTCTTCTGACTGCTTGTTTCATAGCTTACCCCCAGAGGATTAAAAAGAAAACTGGGTCTCCAACTATTTTTCTGTGTCTGTAATATTTCCTCTCTGGTAAAATGACTTATTACATCATTGTAAAATTCACAGCTGCGGAAAATATAAGGGTTGGAATATATTCTACTTGTTAAAACCTATTGCAGATCATACCAAAGCTAAATGAGAAGTATGCTTTTTTTTTTTTTTCTCTCTCTCCTCTAAAGCAGAATTCCAGAAACAGCATAAGTAATATCAACAGTTGTACTAATTTTAAGATTCCTCAAATAGCACATAAGGGTTTCAGAGGGCAAGAACCAGGCTAACAGGATCAATCTTGTAAATGTGTTTTATTTGTGCACTTAACTATCTACTATGAAATTATACAAGTTCCATAGGGGTCATTGTAACATCTTTTATGGAAAATTGCTTTCAGTGTGAACTGTCATAATACATGATATTAGCACCCTTCTTAAAGTAAAACTTGCAAAATGAAACTAATAAATCTCTATCAATAATGACAATGGGGGGAAAGTATTAGACTTTTTTCTTAAAGTATGTTCAGATATTCATGAACTGTGAAATAACAGTGTGTAATACTTAAGGAACTGTAGCATTGTATGTTAAGCACACAAACACATTGATGAGCTGTTACCATTTGAGAATTAATCTGTAGAAAGAAACATTTTTTTTCCCCAGTACTCTGAAGGTTAAAAAAAAAGAGAGGAAAGTCACATAAGGTCCGCACAACAAATGCATTTTGGGGATGTTGCATCCTTTAGGGTTTGAACCTGGTGCCATTAATGTGAGCACAGCTTTTGCTGTGGGGTCTGGAGGGAGCGTGATAACCCGGCTGCCCTTGGCAGCACTAGAGCTGAGCCAAAACATGCTTTGGCATAGCTGTAACTGTACCCTGCTCACAATTATGTAATCCTGATTTGTTTTTTCTCTGATGCACACCTGTCTGTGCAGTATAAACAGATAGGATTCGAAGCATAAGTCTGCTCTGGAATAGCTCATGGCTTGGTGTGCTTGGTGAGCGGGAGCTCTCTGTGCTCTGTGGGTAGGAGGAGCCATGCCTCAACTAGGAGATACCAGCAACCTTCACTACAAGATGGCATTTTGTTGTAATGTTTTTGAGTGATAAAGACACATGGAAGCAGATTGTTGATTTGTAAGATGCAGTCAGACACATGCACTTGCCTGGGGACTGCTGTTGCTGAGGGGCCAAAGCCCAACCTTCAGCACAGCGGTTGCGGTTGGTTTCCAACCCTTTCAAACCTGCATGTAAATGTGGCTGCAGGTTATCCAGGTGCTGAATGGTTGGGCCAGGAGCACAAAGCCTTGCAAAAGCTCAAACGAGTAAGCGAGCTCCTGGGACGTGCTGGGTTCACCACTTGTCAAACAGACCAATGGTACTCAAGGAAGGACGGCTGTGACTCTATGTTTTGGCAGAAAATCTTGTGTGCCAAGAAGTGAACTGCAAAGTTTAAAAACCTGACGAGTAGAGGCCAGGGTGCTAGGCCATGGACTGAGTCTTAATGTTCAATAGATTTGGATTTTTAGTCATAGACAAATCATTACTACTCGTTAACATGTTCTAATTTTTTTTTTTTTTGTATTTTTCTAAAGAAAGGATTAAAACCAAGAAAAATGTTATGAGTTTATGGCAGTCCATATAAATAAACTGTATCCAATTTACTCTAATAACCCATAATGGTGTGTAAATACTGACTTTCTGTAAATATGGAAACATGTAATTTAACATAGGCGTTACTGTGAGACTGGATGGTCCAGGAGCTCGCAATTTACCACTCCTTGCATGTTGACTGGGCCTAATCCAGCCTGGCTCAAGGACCGAACAACAGATTTTGTTCAGTCACTTGTGCAAAATGAGTTATTTCTGTTTTCTGGCGGGGGTGGACAAAGCCTTAGTCCCCTGGGTGCTGCTTGGCTTCCGTGCCAGGGGCATGGATGCGCTTCAGCTCCTTGCTCCTCCCTGCTTTGGTCCCAATGTAGGGTTGGACGCAGCTGAGCTGACATGGGCACACGTGTGCTGCTGCTGCCCCGCAGCCGTGCACAAACAGAACTCTTCATTTCCTACTGCTGCCGATCTGACACCCCTTTTTAGCATTAAAATTCACTTGAAGAGAAATCTGAGGGGGAAAAAACAGAGCAATTGGTGTTATTTACTTGACATTCTGTAATGGTGTGTAAAATACATACAGAATTCTGTAAATTGTATAAATACATTGCTATAGAATTTTGAAAATTGGTATTATTTGCTTGATGTGCCTTCACAGCATTTTCTTAATAACTGTGCATATCTGTAATAATGAGATTGCAAATAGACATCATCTTTTTATGCCTGGAAAGGATGTGAGAAAATTCCAGGAGAACCAAGAGCAGGATGATTTTCTTTCTTTTTTTCTAAGTCAGAAGAAACAGCAAAAAATGGATAAAGTATTTCACCCCACGTGGATCTGTCAACTACTGGGTGAGCAGCATGGGCAAAAAAGGTGATGGAGATCCAGAGAAGCTTTATGGCACTGACTGGTTTGGGGCTACAAGCACACCATGTCAGGCTTAGCCCCAAGCCCAGTGGGGTGGGGTGAAACCTTGGCAGTGCAGGGAGCAGAATGGGAAAAATCAAAGGAAAATTGTTTTAGACTACTACTGATTTGTGCAGAACTTGAACTGCCTGCTGCCAACTGGAAGGGAAAAAGAAACACCTATCTGAATGACTGGTGTAACATTGGAAGTCTGGAGATGGGACTCTCCAGTCTCTGAAAAAGTCGCTCATAACTACTGTCCTCATGGAAGAAGAGAAACATGTTTAATACACACTGATCCCAGGGAATTGATCAGACTGCTTCCAGAGCAGTCCCAGGTTTCTCTGGAAATGGAAAATGGCAAGAAGTAGGAGAAGATGAACCTGGAGCTTCCATGTCTTCACTACATGTCTCAGAGTCACTGCCATCTGCTGCTTAGTCTATGCTCTGCTCTGCATAATCTTATAGCATCACAGAATTGTTTGAGATGGAAGGGACTCTTAAAGGTCATATAGTACAACTCCCTGCAGTGAACAGGGACACCTACAGCTCAATCAGGTGCTTAGAGCCCCATCCAGCCTGACCTTGAGTGTCTCCGGGGACAGGGCATCTACCATCTCTTTGGGCAACTTGTACCAGTGCCTCACCATCCTTATTGTGAATATTTTTTTCCTTGTATTCAACTACAGTCTCCCCTCTTTTAGACTGAACCCTTTTCCCCTTGTCCTATCACAACAGATGCTACTAAAGAGTCTGTCCCCTTCTTTCTTGCAGCCCCCCTTAAATACTGAAAGGCCATTCTCAGCTTTCCCCAGAGCCTTCTCTTCTCCAGGCTGAACAGCCCCAGCTCTCTCAGTCTCTCTTTTGTATCAAGCAAAGAAGCAAATATAAGCTCCAGCTCTGCTACCCTTGGCTATGGAAGCAGAAATAAATGAGTGGCCACTCATACTGGGTACCTCTTTGTTCAAGCTCCTGTCCCGGCTCATGACATCACACATGATACCTGTGACGCCCATCACAAATTGTCCTTGCTTTGCAAATGTGGAGATCTGTCTCCTTACAATTACAGCTTCTACTGCAGATGTGCGAGGTTCTGTTTTTTTTAGAAATTTGGCTGAAATCTTGGAGATTTGGCTCCTGCTGGTGTAGCTAGATAGGTGCAGGCAGTCATATTTGGAAGCAGGGACCTCAGTGAAGAAGCAGCCAACATCCTCCTCAATATTTTTTCCTCGTGGCACATCATTTACTGATCTACGAACAAAAACCAAAAGACTTCTGTTTTCCAGACTTTTCTCTCTTCTCTTAAGCTCTTGAGCTGTCCATGGGTTGCTCACAGTGCAATCCTGCTCTGCCTTAGCATCAGTTTTCACCTTCAGAGAGCATCAAAAGGGGCTTTACATCTACCTGCTGACTCAGTACCAGGGACATAAACTGAACTCCTGTTGTCAGGAATTGGGAGAGGCCTTCCCAGCACCTTGCAGCTGAACATTTGGCATTATGAAGTGAGCAAGGCATGACTAATTTATGCTTGAAATTTAGGATTTATAAAACTTATCCACCAAGCACAAGAACACCCACGACAATTAGTGATTAAAACAAAGGAGATGCTATCGTGCAAAGTGTCTCAATGGTTCTGTTGTGTGCTTACCTTGAAAATTGAAATAAAAAAATACTTTTTAATGGTCAGGAATTTAGAATGAGAATAATAATCAAGTTTGACCTGTTAAGGAGTTTATAAAACAGTTCTGTTGTCTTTTTTTTTTCCTCCAATGATTATATAACGTTAATAGCTTGTGTACATTTTCCCGTACCTGATTCTATTAGAAAAGATTCTTTAATTTTTCATTCAGTGTTTCTGAAGTCTGGTTTTCTACATATAATTTTTTAGAGCTATTCTGGTCTGTGCCCTGTGGCAGGAAATTCAGTGTGAGATCCTTGGTTAGGACAGATGACTGTGTGCATTACAAAGATGCTGCAGTGATGCTCAGACTGGATGGTGTAGTCTATAGGATGACCTTGTCCTGTGGTAGCTATCAACAGAAGGCCGCAACATTATTGATTGCATAAAGCATTATATCTTGATGTTTTCCTGGGAGAGATCTTTTAAAATAGTCCTCAAGTCACTCAGACTTTATTAAGCCAGTCTCTCAAACAGACACTCACAGCTGTCCTACCACGGAGAGCAGTGTATAAATTACAGTTTAGCTGTATTGCTTAGTGATGCAGGGGGTTTTCATCTCATAGCAAAACAAAACAAAACAAAAAACCCAACCTTATTTATTCATTTATGTATTTTTAGGTCAGAGAAAGTTATTTTTATATGCAATACTCACACGTAGCAACTATGGCACTAAGTCAAAAGAATTCTGCAATTAGACTGAACTGTCAACATATTTCTCCCATTTCTGTTTTCTTGAGAAATCACAGACAATAAAACTATGGTGATATGCAAGCTCTGTCCTGTAGATTTTTCATGTTCAAAGGTCCTGAATATGTATGTATATCTTACTTACTGGAGGCAGTAAGTCTAGGTGAAAGGAGCATTTCTGAAATGCTGTAATACATTTATTTTATTGAAACTGTCTCCCTGAGTGTAGCTTTAAATAAAACTATTATTATTCCTACCTTTTCTGAAAGGGTAGATGTAAACACTGAAACAGTGCCATGAAATATTCTCTTACAGCTGTGCTTGAGTGTCTATTTCTTTATTTTACACCTCTTATGTAATGTAATTTCTACTTCTTTTTAGAAACCTTTGCATTGTATAAATATCCTACACACGTTGACTTTGTTACAGCTAAATTATGTATGACTACCTTCTTCAGATAACCTAATTTTCTAGTTCTCCCATGTTTTGGCAGACAAGACAGTAATATTACATAACATTTCTCAGCTAGCTTCTTTTTTTTTTTTTCTCATCCTGATAAAACCATTATTTTTCATGTGGAGACTGTAATTAATTTCATAGCTCTTCATAAAGAAGCCGTGGGCTGAGATCCGTGTTCAGCCTCATCTTCATTCTAAGGAAGAAGAAGACTTGCTGGCTGTGATTGTCAGTGCATTTTCTTCTCCTTTGGAACATTGTTTGGTTTGACTCCAGATGAAATAAGTGCTCATATCTTCTTCTTCAGGATGGTTTGGGTCTATCTCACGCCTTGCCTCCGAACAGACTCATTAGAAGACTGCCCCATATATTCTATCAGTTTATTCATTTGTGGTCTGGTTAACTTGAAGTCTCTCCTTCTCATCTTCACTGTATTACTTCTTTCTTGTACCGGGGTCCCCACGCATGGACACAGTACTCTAGATAGGGCCTCACAAGAGCAGAGTAGAGAAGGACAATCACCTCCCTGCTGGCCACTCCTCTTCTGATGGAGACCAGGATACCATTTGCCTTCTGAGCTGCAAGAGCACACTGCTGGCTCATGTTGTTTTTCATCTACCAGGACTGCCAGGTCCCTTTTTAAGGGGAAGTGGTTTTAAGTTGAAGGAGGGAAGATTTAGGTTGGATATCAGGAGGAAGATCTTCACAGAGAGAGAGTGAGGAGGTGCTGAAACAGGCTGCCAGAGAGGTTGTGGATGCCCTGTCCCTGGAGGTGTTCAAGGCCAGGTTGGAAGGGGCCCTGGGCAGCCTGGTCTGGTATTAAACGGGGAGGTTGGTGGCCTTGCCTGTGGCAGGGGGCTGAAGCTTCACGATTTTTGAGGTACCTTTCAACCCAAGACATTCTATAATTTTATGATTATATGACTTCTCATTTGAGTCATGTAATGACTCAACACATACGTTAAAGTTGTAGAGTTCACTTGTCAGTCACATTCGTCATAAGACTTGAGGTATATTCTGGAGAATGAAAATCACGTACACATTCCCAATTTCAGTAAGAAAGTTGTCCTCACTGGTGCCAGTCCATCCCATTGTCCTTTAGAGAGAAGTGGCTCTTTTGGCTTTCTCAGTTGGCATGGAAATCAGTACCAAATGACCTGCTGTGTCACCTGCTCTTCAGTATTAGCTCTTTTCCTTTTCATTCTCTTCCAACCATTAGTTTTAATCTTAATGCTATTTTGTAGTATTTGGTTGTTGAGACAGATACCGTCTAGGAAATCTGTTTTTTTTTGTAACAGTTGTGGTCGGATCCAATGCAATCTCATTTCTAATCAAGCCAGCCTGTATTCACTGGAGAAAAAGGGGAGAAAAAAAAAAAAAAGAGATAAAAACAGTGATGGAAAAGAAGATTATACAATGCTACCATTTATTTCAAGTGGGTTTGAACGAGAGCTAGTGTGAACTTTCCTTTGTTAAGATACATATGAGGAAATTTCTGTACTCTTAATGGTCTTTCTGTGAGACATCCCAGACCTGGATGCAGTACTCCGGATGGGAGCTCATGCGGGCAGAATAGAGAAAGCCAATCATCTCCCTGGCCCTGCTGGCTACCCCTCTTCTGATGGAGCCCAGGATACCGTTTGGTACATAAACGTAGTGGCTGTGACTTTAAAAAACATGCTCTGGATGGACAACAAACTTGAGGGTATATGTGAATATGCACCTTTCCAATTTTGTTCTTACTTCACATAAATAACCATTTAAAAATTGGTCAAGATAATCCTGAGCTGCAATTGTACATTCAAAGCCTTGTTACTTATAGTCATAGTTGCAGAGATGTTAATAGCGAACTTCTCCACAGCCTATGAAGCAATGTGCAGCAGAACATTACTTGTCTTCTTGATGGACAATGTGATTTGTTCACAGAAATGTAGTCTTGGAGACTGCGTCCAGCTGTTACGTGGCTATGCTGAGCTTTTAATGCCCAGTAAAAGTGCTTACTGCCCACCTGCCACAGACGCTCATTAAACCTTCCCTTCAGCTGCCTGTTGCCAGCTGTGAGGCTGAGCTTCCACCAGAGCCTTTCCCTCTGCAGGGAAAGTCCTTCCCAAGGAGGTGAAGCCACAGCCTTGTAAAGAGGAGTGAGGTGGCAAACAGAGAAGTGGAGGAAATTAGGTTCATTTCAAAACATATACAACAAAGGTCTTGGGTTTACCTGGGGAGTACTAGCACAGTATGAAAACATATAGATTGTGGAAATATATTTTTTTTCTTTTTAGCAGCTCTAGATCATTCACTGTGCACTTTTAATGAGTGATCTCTGTCCTCTAGGGTTATTTCCACAATACAAGTGGCACTAAAAGCATTTAGACCAAAGAGGGGAGTTTGGTTTGCAGCCTGCTGGGACCTTTCTGCATGTGCTAAGGTCTGTAAAGATCGATGAGGGCTGCTCTGAAAGTAATGCCTCCTGTTCTATTACGTTGGCCCATGACATTCAGAGGGAGTTGATGGTGGTATGGCAGTAGAGGCCGAGCCTTCCTGCCAATATCCTGTTACATGTTGTTGCTGTGTGACAGATGGCAGCAGAGGGGCAGTCTGACAGGATGGTGTCTGACATGGAAGTGTGTGGCAGCTATGTAAAAAAAAGCCACTTTACAGACTGTCATGCAGATTTTTACAAGTGTGGCACACAGGCTCTTATTCACTGCTGGCAAAAATGCCTAGCCAATGGTAGCAACTACATTGAAAAATAGAGTTTTGTAGCTGAGAATTTGCTCTAAAAGCAAATGTTATTGTGCTATTTGTATCAGTAGTGGTTTCCATGCAAATAAATTGGAGGCATTACTTTTGGAGCAAGCCGTGAGGAAGTTGACATGAGCAAATGGCGAGGAGGAAGCTGGCTGAGATATGAGAGAGTCCAATGTGAAGGAGATACCCATGTCCCTTCTTTGCAACATCCCCAGGACAACAGGGCATTATTGAAGGCATGAAAAACTTGCTCTTAATTTGTCTTCATATAAATGGATTAACAGCTAAACTCTGGCTTGGAGATAGCTAAAACTTGTGTGATCAGTATAACCAGTGTAACTAATGAACCAGGCTTAATGGTGAGAGAAGGTAGGAAAACTCTGAAGTTTTCCTTTCTTCTGTAATGTTACTCCTCAAATACACAACTGGATGTTTTGTGTAGGGGTGTTTCTCTGGCTGTGATTATGCTCACTGACATCTTGATCTCCAAACTGTGTGAGTATTGGAACAGGAATTGATGAACCAGGACCTGAACACATTTTGCAGTTCTGGGAGGCAGCTGATTCTAATTGCAGCCAAACAGTCTATATTTGACAGTATGGTAACAGAAAATATAGGAGAATGCTGGATTTCTGAACTGAAATAAAATAAATCTAGGGAATATCAGACAAAAAAAACCCAACATTGATATAATGAAACACTGGGAAGAATGATTGCCCTTCCTGACTGAAGTTTTGCCCTGTATATTTTCCCAAATCTTTTTGAGGCTGAGCATTCAGCACCAGAACTCTTGTGAGATCTGTAAAAACAGAGATCACTGGCTCCTGAAATCTCCAAATTGGAAAACTGTCTTTGACAAATGGATAGCTATGTTACTTAGTGAGGTGAAGTGGAAGGGCTGAAATGGGTATTTCATCGGCAGATATATAGAAGCCCCTTGTCTTCCCTGTGCTTTTCCCTGCTTTGTTGTCTGCTCCGATCTTGGCTTGAGTCTTGCTGTCCCTGTCCTTCAGGTAGCTGCAAGATGCTCACCTGTCCTTGCAGGTCATTTGCTGTCACCATCTCAGTGACTCTGCAGTTTAGAATCTCTCTGGTTTCTCACTGTTCCTCTTGACTTGCATGTGTTGTGCAAAACTGGGCACAGCACTCCTGAACATCCCAGTACTATGTACTGCAGAGATGTCCTATCATCTCCTTCATAAAAAATAATCTCCAGGGACTCCAATGAGCCAAGACCCTTTCATACCATGGGATGCAGTTACTAAACCCTAATCCTATTTCTTGTCCCTGCTTTGAAGCATTGTGTTACAGTGTTGTGTCCAGTTATTTCTGTATATCAAAATGTGGAGATCTGCTAGAAGCATTTGGTTCACAAGACTAAATCTCTGGGCTCTGCAGAGTGTGGTGCAGCAGAGTGTGTTCTTCCCAGCTCCCTCAGAGCACAGTGACCTTCAGCAGATTGGTCCTTTCTCTGAAAACAAAAAACATTCATCTGGAATGTTAATTAATCTGCAGTTAGCAGGCTATCAGGCTTGGTTTTAATTTGTGCTAATGACAACACATATTTGAGGAGAAGCTGTTGAAAAATATCAGTACTGACTATGGAATCTGGACCAGTGGCATTTTAGGGGAGTTTTTACCATTTCGCTTCACATGGGTTGCTTTTACTGGAGTTTTTAAGTTACCAGCTTTTGGACTGACCTGTCTGAGTTGCATGAAAATGTAGCTGAGAAACAAAGGGCTGAGAGAGAGAGATGAAAACATTATCTCCCTGCAAGGCACCTTTATTGCTGTAAAGCATCAGAAGTTTGCTTGCTGCACACTGCTACTGGTGGGGAGGCAGCTGTGGGCTCACAGCATTGTTGTCCAAGGGGCTTATCAGTCCATGGGGATGTTGGAGGCCCACGAATGCTGATCAGCCCTGGGCCAGCCCAAGGAATGAGGTGGCAACTCCTGTGGTGGGGACACAGCTGGGGCACCAGGAAGGGGCTCATCTCCTGCTCAGGGCACCCTTTGCTTGCCTTTCTTTTGGCCACCCAAAAACTCCTGTCAAAGCCGATGAGCCAATCCTGAAAGTCAAACATTATGCAGGTGCCAGGCAGAACACTGGCAGACACTGATCCTGTCTCATGCACCAGATTTGATTTTCTTTGACTGCTGCAGCAGTGAGTAAGCAAAAGCAGAGTTCCTGACCCTGGAAAGACCAGCAGCATGAGTCAGGGCTCGGTAAGCACGTTCCCTGCTGTTAGGTGGTTGCTATTTTGTAAACTCAGCTTCCTCTCATGCTGGGACAAAAAAAAAAAAGAAAAAAAAAAAAAAGAGGTAAATTAAGCAAATGGTACAGTTCTGCTGCTGTGCGTACTGTGCATTTTCAGCATTTCTCTCATCCTTCCCAAGGAGGTTTCTCTCCTCTCTGATTGCTGATGTTCCAGCCAAGGCAGAACAAGAAGGATACTCAGAGGATGGCACCGCTCCCTGCCAGGCACGGCTTGTTGAGCAGCCTGAGTGAGCTCTGACTGTTTGGTTTTGCAGATTAGGCCAGGGGCTTTCATAATTTTATGTCTCAGACAGCAGTGACCACCCAGCCAGGCTTTAGCAAATAAAATACCATAAATACATTCTGAAAAATGTGAGCATAATACTCATGAAGGACTATTAATGCGTGCAGAAAGTATGCAGGCTGCAAATACACCTTTGTCCCAACCTGCAACATTCCTGTCACTTTGGTCCTAATGGAGAGAGCCAGTTATGGTTTTATGATATAGATTATGGGCAAGTGCCTGTTGCTCTGAATATCAGTCACCAATTTTGCTGCTGAATTTGACAAGGTTTGAGTTTTTTTCTTTTTACCTAATCATAGGGAAGGTAGTCAAGTTGCTCTACCAAATTATTTCATTATAAACATATGCAAAAATCAATCTGTTATTTAGAACTGGTGCATATATTTTTTGATATACTCTATCTGAAAACTTGGATCACAGAAGTGAAAAAACTTCTTGGGGCATCATGCAAGAACTAGAATTATTTCTTACTGGATTTTTTTTTTTAAATATATTTTAAATCCACTGAAGTGGAAAGCTTCCATTTCAGAGGCATTGGAGGCCTTTTTTGCTAGAGGTGGAAAAACAACAGCAACCAAAGCCTTCAGGGAGAAAACTTCAGCTGAGCTAGACAGTTCAAGAGAAGAGACCTGTGTGGAAAATGTACTTTGGATATGCAACATTGGAGCAATATTTAAATTGGCCATTTTCTGTCAGACTGGACTCCAGTCTGACAGTCCGTGCAAGGCCACACATGCTCCTCAAGTCTTGAACACTTTTTTTCTTGTATATGTGAGACAACTAAAGCAGAGCAGACCAAAGGGTGATTTTGGGAGCTCCCACAATGCAAAAGGAGTCATGAAATGTTGAGTTGTTTGGTCATTCTTATTACGGCAGACTGAGGGAATCTGTGAGCTCCTGGTCAATGACTCTCTGTGCTGATGAGCGATGGTGTTTAAAACTGGAGAAGGTGGGAGGTGGCAATTCCCTCACAGGATGGATGGTGATGCTGAGTTGAAAACCACATGAACGTTGCACAAGTGGGTCTGCCTGACCTACTGATGTAATTTCAGCTGCAAAATAGGAAATACTGTGAGGATACCCAAGTGTCTGTAGTCTCTTACACAAATGGCTCAGTGCTGGAAGCAGTTTATTCCTTCCGGCTCCACACTGAACTTGATTTCTCTTATATTTCTCTATTTGACACTTTCTATTTTTAGATTACTGATTGCATAGGTAGAGTATTTCCTATATGGGGCCATCAGGTTTTACCTTCTTTCAGGCACAACCTTCCACTAAATGGACAGAAAGATGGACATCTGGGGGGAGAGCTCCCCCACCTTGTCCTGGTAAGAGTCGGGAAGTCCTTCCTGCATCCTGTGCTTACAACACTGTGGAGTACCCCCAAGAGGAACAGTAGCACTGTGATTTTCATGAAGTTGTTCACCCATTACTTGTCCAACCTTTTCAATGCAAATGTTCCTCACAGAGGCTCTACCCCCATCACTCCACAAAAGTTAATGCTTTAGGGAGAAGTGGCTGCAAGTCACTGTTTCTAAGAACACCACACTTGCAAATTCCTAGAACACTTCTGCTCTGTGTAAGTAAGCAGGGAACGTTGTTTTGCTAGACAGAGTATGTGAATGACAAGCCAATGCCCATCGACTCAAGTCCTCTGGAATGCGAATAGATTTCCAGCACAAGGCTGAATACTTCTGTTTGTTAACTCAGTGGAAACCACTTGGCATAGGAACATATTCGAATCATGATTGAGGCGTTTGAAATTAACACAAAGCACTCCTGCTGGCTGGGAGTCCAGCTGCTGAAAGTAGCCACGAAACCAAACTCGTCCTTTTCAGGTTGATTACTTAGAAAAGGTTCTAGAAAGCCTGTGCTGCAGATTTGTCAGTTCTGCCCTGTTGAAACTGATGCTGAGAGTTCCTCTGCATTGTCTTCCAAAGTACTCCTAGCCCAGGCATGTTATGCAATGCTCAGCCTCAAAATGCAGGAGCTATCTAATTAATCAAAATCATTTCTCAACATTTTTGCACCATTAAATTGTGTCAGGTATCAACAATTTCTGGAATTTTGAGAAATGAATATCCAGGAGGCTGCTGTGTTTCCTCTCTCCCCAAACCCAAGCTGGCCCTCGCAGAGACTGTGCCATAGCAGAATCTCTCTGTGAGAAAATGGCCATCAAAGTGCAGGTGTGGGAAGAGATTTGCCATCCTCACAGTAATCTGTGTTTTCATACTTTGCTGACATAGAACTGTGCCAAAGGACCCTCCCTAGCTGCTGGAGCTGATGACTAATGAGAATGCTTCTGGTTCTCAGAGTCTGAGAGTGCAGCATTGAAAATCTGTTGAGAACTGATGCTTAGAGTGCTGGAGAAGCATGAAGGTAGAATGTTGTGGTTCTTCTTTCTTCTTCAAGGAAAAAGAACTTCACTTTGCATTGACACAACTATACCTAATCAAAGACCTGTTGGGTCTCCTAGGTTCATAGAACCGCAGAATCATTTGAGTAGGAAGGGACCCTTAAAGGCCATCTCGTCCAACTCTCCTGCGAAGAACAGGGACACCTGCAGCTCCATCAGGTGCTCAGAGCCTTGGTCAGCCTGACCTTGAGCATCTCCAGGGATGGGGCATCTACCACCTCACTGGGTGTCTGTGCCAGTGCTTCAACCTTATTGTAAAAAGCTTCTTCCTTATATCCAGTCTAATAGATCTGAAATCTTGCTTTGAATTTCAAACAAAAAAAGGATGTAATTGTGTAAGTTTTTAAATTATCAATTGGATTTTATATGTGAGATTCAGTATTATGAATCATGGTCTCCAAAATGCTGTTTTTTAGATAATTCAACTACAGAAAAGTGTTACAGATTAATTTTTAATTTTATTAAATGAGATCTAAAAATAACTTCTTTCACAAGTGAATTGATTTTATTACAATTTGAAAAGCGATGAGAAGCCCACTGTAAAAATGGCATTCTGGTGAGGTTGGCCAGGGGAGAAACTGAGGTTAGAGAACTAAGAACAAGAAAATTATCTGCTCCTTTCTTTTCACTGTTTTACTCCCTGGCTGAATGAGACTAGGGAATTGGAATAAGATAAAAAACCTGACAGTCTTCATAGTGTCCTATACTTGACATTTGTGAGATGGAAGGTTATTTGTAATCTGCAGTGCTGAATGCGCTGAGCAAAACAGGAAAGGGTATGAACAACTGAACATTTTACATTCTGCTTTTCTCCAGGAATGAGATTCAGGGTAACTTCAGGGAGAGCCCTACATTGTCTTTGTGGCCAAGCGAGTCAGAAGCTACTGCCATGGCCTATAGGCATTCCTTTTAATAAGTGTTAATAAGTAGTTAGATGAAAGGACAAGGAAAGGCATCTTGTGGGAAATAGAGCAGAAGTCCTTTGGCTGTTGCTGTGGGTTTGGACAGCCGCTGCTGCTACAGGGGCTCTGCTGAGCGACTTCTGTACTGCTGCTCCACCTTGGATGTGCCTTACCCTGTCTCCCCAGCATTCTTCCATAAATTATCACGGAAAGGAAACTAAAACTCATCAGTACTTCTGCAGCCTCTGCTCAGTCTGGTGTTGTACATCATTCCCTTCTTGCTTATGCACTGAACTGCCAGTAGGTTGTTTTTATATTTAGAAAGCAATATATTAGCTGAGTCACAATGTGTCTAGCATGTAGTTTGCTATCTTTCTTTGCCCAGCTTTCTGTAATTTAATTTTAGGAGGCAGCAATTTCCACTTTCAAAAGAAAATCCAGGCAACATTTCCTCCAGTTCTCATTTGTTAAAGGTTTTTATCAAAGAAATGTTTTCTGCTAGTTGTGCACAGCTTGCTCAGTGCATGCCTGCTTCATTGCCTCTAAAAATGTCAGCTTGACTCCAGGAGAGCTGATACAGCAGCCACCATGTCGGGCTGTCCTTGTTGCCATAAATACTGAAGTGTTGAGGACTTCATTAGGCTCTAGGAATGCTCTGACAAATGCAGACAACAGCCATCAACAAAACAGAGGTGAACAGTACAATAGAGATAGTGTTTTTTCTCACCGATAACTTGGGAGAAGCCTCGTTCCTTCTAGTGGATGTGACAAGGTATGATTCAAGCTCAACACGAGAATGAAGCAGCTTTCATCTTACAGCCAGCTGAAACACCAGGAGAACCACCAGAGCTTGGTGCTGGGCTGGTGGAAGGGGCTGCTCAGGCTGCTGACCTCAGGCAAGCCTGTGAGATGGCAGCTACATATATGTAGGCAGAAAAAGAATGGAACCCAGAAGGGAGTGAGTGGGGAAGCAGGTAAGGGCTGTGGGTGAGTGGGGAAGACATTGGGCAACACATGCTGTGGGCCAATTTGGGGAACAGGGCAATTGTTGCATAAATAAGCAAAGAAACCATTCTGGGTTTTGAGTCCATCCAAAGCAGAGCTTTATATGTGGCCTTTAAATAAACAAGATTACAGCAGAAAATAACATAAATCCTTGTCTGCGTCATTCTCTTCCAGTGGAAACAACATGTAGGACACTGAATGACTGGCTGCTACTTGCTCAAGTCACAAAGAGTCGGTACCAGAGAAAAGCAGAGGGCACATGGATGTTCAGAGAGAGAAAATTCTTCAGGAATAAGGTGTGAAATAGAAAAAACTGATAAAGCTCCAGGAGAGAAAGGTGGACTTTTTCCAGTAACTGTTAAGCATAAAGTAAAGTTGAAAATTATTCATGTATCATTTGTACAAAGGGCTAGAATCAAGATATCAGAGGATATTCCAGTTAGGCAGTTTTCAAACCAGAGGTACAATTATTGTGGCAACATGTGTAAGCCCCTGAGAACAAATGCTGTTCATAAGGCAATCAGTTTGGCATATTCACTTCCAAAATTAAATATGTGGCTTATCACAGTGAGAACTGAGCCAATGCTATCATTGGCAGGAGAGGGCTTTGGGAAGTACCCCTCTCACTTGTAGGTGTGTGAGATTCATAACGTGTACCTCAGGACAGCCCTGACTGCTTTGCTGGGTGATGTGAGGAAGGAGGCTGCAAGGTCTGTGCTCCACCAGTCTGAAATGGGATTTCCTCAAAACTGAGCAGAGAGATGCAGAGCTGCAGGGAAAGGCTTCAGCACCCTGGGAGTGAGAAGCACAGGGAATAACGCAGTTGCAAGTAATAGGGGGACTTACATCCAAGCTCTTGGCACCAACCTCTTGGGCACCCAACAACGTGCCCACATGGAGCCTGTTGCAGAGGCAAGAAACTGCAAGCTGGGCTGGACCGCCAGCGCTTCCCAGAAAACTGGTAGCTGACAGCAGGCAGCAGTGCCAAGTGTTTTTTCTCAGCCTTTAATAAAACTGTGAGATTCCTTTTACAGCTGTGCAGTTCTGGAGAAGCTGGAGGCTCACATGGATTTACATGACAGCAGGGTTTGTCCCTGGGCGGATAGGAGGGGGAACTGTTAGCATTCTTGTACAAAGAATATGACCAGAGACAGCTGGCAACCTATTTCTGGGACTCACCGCTTCAGTTTCTCAGATGACATCTGAAAGCAACTACCAGAATTTAATTCTCATTAGTACATTCTCAATAATGTTTGTAGTTTGCATGATGTGCAAATTCTGCACCTCTTCTACTTCTCTAAACATTAGGAAAAAAATTGTCATAGAAGACAGACACCTATCCAACTGCTTTCTCCAGCCACGTAATTCCCATTGCTGTGTGCTTTGGTTTGCACGCAGCCATCTCTGCCTTTAAATAGACAGTGTAAAGATTACTCCACCCTCCCCTTCCTTTGTTTCGCTGCTCTAAACATAAAGAAGTGAAGAATGAGCCAAAAACTGCCTCTAATGCCACAGTATATAAAGGATTTGTGGCAGCAGTCAATACACTAAAAAGTTTTGCATGCTATGATTTAAAGCAGTGTAATGAGGGATGTCTGGCATTCACCAGTATGTGATCCAGGGGAAAAAATAGGAGGGAGGTGGCTCAGGCTGTCTGGTTTAGGCTGTGTCAGGCTTCAGGCTGAGGTGCAATTCGGTCTTCTTCAGGCAGGTACCTCCAGGGCATGTCCCATGTGAGATGAGATGCTCTTTGGAGTACAGCCCTATTTAGGATTCAAGCTTGGAGGCTGCAGTCTCTGCCAGATTTCTGAGGAGGAAGCGAGGTGAGACAAGGCTGATATCCCCAGTGGTACGTATCTGCAGGGAGATGGAGGAAGGCAGATTGTCCTAGCAATGGTATGTGATACAATTGTCATGTATCAGGAGATGCTGCTAGACCTTCCCTCATGTGTATGTGCTCTTTGCAGCAGCCTCTTGTGGCCCAGGGCCACCCATCCCTACAGTGATGAGCACAGAAGACATCATTTTTTGTGCAATGCACCTCTGATGTGTGGTTTATGGGTCTCCTCTCACAACTCTATTGGTGGATCAGGGATCTGCTGCTATGTATGCTGTGGTGATTCCAAGCAGCAGTAACCTCTGGCATAGCCACAATAGTGGAGGTGTGAGGTGCCATCCTGTCCCACTTCAGAAGGGCCGGCTCAAACACCTCACAGCACCACATCACTGCAGGGAGGAGGACAAACCTCTGTGTCCTCTTATGTCTCATTTCTGGTAGCACTGTCTGTTTTCTCCCACCACTGGCACTGTGTCACGGAATTGCGATGTGCTGTGGGAAGGCACACGTCCCTCAGAGGGTTTTGCTCACAGCTGGGATGCCATCATATCCCATTATTTTGGCACAATCTTCATTCCAATTTCACCTAAGTTCCATTTTTTTGTGCTGAGAGCACACACAATGGACAAACTCAGCACAGAAGGGCTAGGTGCTGAGCTCTCCCAGTCCGATGAAGCAGTGGGCAGCAGCCTTGCTTCTTGGAGGTTCAGAGTTATTCTGGGGTAAAAATAAATAAAGTACAGTAGGAATACTCCCAAAGCAGGAGGGAATTGAACTGCCTGACCCCAGCAGGTGCTTTCTGTCCAACTTGCACAGAAGGAGGATGGCAGTGTTCTTCCAGCAACAGTAATTAAGACTGAGGACAAGCTAGGAAAAATAGTGCTGAGTTTGGTCAGCTGGGACTGCCTGGCTGAACACAGTGCAGCGTCCCCTCCTGAAAGTCCCTGCAGGGTCATGATGAGGATGCAAGCCCTTGGACAACTTCTCCCCTGTACCCACACCCACAGAGCAGAGCAGTGCTCCTGAACCTTTGCCCTAGATGTGCTCCTCAGCTGGGACATCACATCACATCATCACCAAATACAGTGAACAAACGATGCATCCTTCACTTTAGCACAGAAAGTGTAGACTCTGGGTTCAGACAGCTCAGATGTGAGCAACGATTGAAAAAAAATAAAATTAGCTGCTAGTCTTTAATTTCATAATAATGCAAAACAACATATTAGAACCATAGAATCACAGAATCAAGTTGGAGTGGACCCTTAAAGGCCGTCTGGTCCAACTCACTGCAGTGAACAGAGACACCTACAGTTAATCAGGTGCTCAGAGCCCTGTCTAGCCTGACCTTGATTGTCTCCAAGGATGTGGCATCCACCACCTGACAACCTGTGCCAGTGCCACACTACCCTTACTGTAAAAAATGTCTTCTTGATATCCCCAGAATTCCCAAATCAAACCTGTTTTACCCGTTTGAACTCTGTAAACTCCCTGGTCTACATTTTAGCCTGCATTCAACAACGTGCTCCCTATCTAGTCTCCCTATATTGCACAAGGTATTTGCTAGCATTTAAAGTATCTGTTATCAAAACCTTGCAGGTAAGTCAGTGTAAGCAGCCAGTCTTGATAGGCAAACAAACACTTTATCGTATTAAACAGTACTTAATAGCTGACCAAAAATTCACCATCTCCTATCAATAAAATGCTGAGCTGGAACCATCTCAGGTGTTTTGAACACCTCTTCTGAATATTTACATCTGGAGAGTACACAGTGTTTACAAGAACTCCTGTTTATGCAAGAACACTTTCACAGAAAATCTTTATGAATAGGTGTACTTTTTCCTTTGCCAGTTCATAGAGCTTTAGCAGTGCATGGCTATTAGGTGAAAACAATAGCATTAATCTTAACCTGCTATGCGTAATACATCTTGGTAACTATTTTCTCTTTAAAAAAATGTTTTGGGTGGCAGTGAGGTCTACCAGGCGTTGGGAGCAGGGTTGGAGGCCAGCACAGTTCAGTAGCAAGCAAATAGCATTGCTACCTGATGGCATGTGCTCAGCAGCTGGCGGGAAGTGAGCATGTGCTTGGAGCTCACCATTAGCATGTCCCCCCATGGTGCTGGGATTTCAGTCAGCATTTCCAAGCCCTGCTCATTGCTTTTATGCAGGAGGGCATACAGTGAGGTGCCCTGTGCGGGTGCTGCTGCCTCCTCCCCGGTGAGCTGGATGGCTTTCAATCCCCTTGCTGCCTACTCTGGCATTTCCTCACAACTAAGTATATTTATCCAACAGCACTTCCGCAGAAAAGATCCTTTATGCTCCACTGTAGATTTTCCCTGCCAGCATCCTGACCTTTAGCACTCACCCGTAGGTTTGCCTCAAAATGTTAATTTCTGCTGAGTCTCTACACCATGCTAAGTGGAAATCAGTGGCCACCATCCGTCCAGGTCCCGGGGCTGAGGACTAGCATGTGCAGAGTCACCTTCCCATCGTCTGCACCTCGGTCTCAGTCCTCCAGCTTTGTGGGTCCTCAGATAGGCCCAGCTGAGCAGCTCAGAAGCCAGGAGACAGAGACAAGACAGGAAGGAAAGTGGTGTGTTTCAGACACTTGTTAACAGCTCTCTTCTCAAATTGCACAGTCTTTAATTCAGTTCTCAGTATGCATGGAGACTGCCTGCAAGTCATAGTTAATCACTGAAGATTTATTTTTTTAGGGATGAAGTTATTTACCAGAGTGGGGAGAGATGTGAGATCCAGACCTAACTTTCTGTTTCACTATTTCTTATTTTTATCACAGAGTCATAGAATATCTGAGTTGGAAGGGACCCACAAAGATCTTTAAGTCCAACCCCTGGCTCCACACAGGACCACCCAAAATCAAAAGTAACAGAACAAGAGGACGAAAGGTGCTAGGAGAGCACTTACAGATGGTGGGAATTTTAACGGCGTGGACAGTTAACCATTGGAAACGTTCATGAAGGAGATGTAGTAGACTGCATCACTTGAAGATTGAAATCAAGACTAGAAACCTTAAAGCACTGTCTTTACTCTCTGTAGTAAGATATTGCTCTTGATGGAGGAATCACTGGGATGAATTCCATGATGAGCTTTATGCAAAGGCTCAGCTAGATGTTCAGTGCACTAAAGCTGCTCTGGCAAGGTCTAGGAATGCCATTTCACTGACCTGTCTGTCTCATGCTCTCCTCAGTCTCCTTTTCCTCAGGCTGAACAGACCCAGTTACTCAGCCTTTTCTTGTACAGGAGATGCTCCAGACCCTTTATCATCTTTGTGGCCCTCTCTTGGACTCCTTCTTTTTTCCCTGTCTTTTTTCAACTGGGGATCCCAGAATTGGATGCAGTATTCTAAATGTGGCCTCACCAGGACAGAGTAGAAGAGGAGGATCACCTCCCTTGATCTGCTGGCCATGCTCTTTTTAATACACCGCAGAATACCATTGGCTTTCTTGGCCACCAGGGCACACTGCTGGCTCATGGCTAATCTGCTGTCCACCGGGACATCCAGGTCCTTCTTGACAGAGCTCCTCTCCAGCAGGTCATCCCCTAACTTGTACTGATGCATGTGGTTATTCCTCCCCACATGCAAGACTTAATACTTGCTCTTGTTAAAACTCATCAGGTTCCTCCCTGCCCAGTTTTCCAGATCTTGTTCTCAATCCACATTGCTGTCCAGTCATCTATTCTGCTCTAAGTTTCATAACAGGGATGCTGTGGGAGATGGCTTCAAAAGCCTTGCTGAGTACACAACAAGGTACACAAGGTACACAACATCCACTGCTCCTTCCATCTACTGAGCCAGTAATGACATCATAGAAAGCTACTAGGTTGATTGGGCATGATTTCTCCTTGGTGAATACATATTGTCTACACTTGATAAGCTTCTTTTCTTCCAATTGCTTGGAGATGGCATCCAGAACAAGTAATATTTTTATTTGAGAAAACTGAGCTCTGAGTTCTGCATCTGTACTTCTTCCTTTAGAAGCACATGAGCAAAAGCAATGAGCCATCAGATAAGAATGGCTAATGCCTTCTCTAAGCTGCTCAAAATTTAATTTTGATGTGGGCACAGCACCAGACTTGAGGCTCTGGGGAGTATGCATTGCTGGGGCATGGATGTTTGGCCAGCTGGGAGAAACAACAGTCCGGCCTGATTCTTAACCCACAGAAAACCTCCAAAGTGCAAAGCGACCTGGAAAGTTCACAGGGAGTTGATGGTATTCAGCACCTCCCAGGTTCGGGCTGTCAAAGAGTGATTTTAATAGCACATTAGGTATGAGGCTCTGGAACATGATCAAGACCTAACACAAGGAAGTAGCTTTTAATTAACAGGTTCCACATGCTGCATATGAAAACTAACAGCCATTAGAATTAAAAAAAATCAAGCTATGTTTTAAAAAAAAACAATGTTGAGTTCAGCTGTTTTAATGTAAAATAAACATTTCTACTTCAAGGTGGCACAAAAGGAAATTTGCTTAAGCTTAATTTTTATAACACTGAAAAGGATTTTACAATGTAGAATATATGTTTTACTTTATACCGTACAACTGGTGATAATTGCATTAATTGTACTGCTTTCAGCAATTGTGCTGGCAAAAACTATTAGTAATTTAGACTTGTGGAGTTGGTTTTGTTTTATTTGTTTCCAAAAAATTATTTTTACAGCAGAATACTAAAATAACACATAACCAAACATCTAGATTTATATGGTGAGCTTCAGCCAGTAAAAAGCATAGTTAGAATGGAGATAGCTGCGCTTGGACCCTGCAGTTCTGCACAGCTTTATTAACCATATGAAACCAGAAGCTTGAAGAGTTAGTTTGGCTTGGTTTTGCTTAAGTTTTTGAGTTAACATTTATTATACCATAGCTGCAATAAGCAGCTCTCTAGCTACCTATTCTCCCTAACTGTGGCACAATCAGACACCTCTTTATGCTTATCTGCCCTTCTTGCTGCACAACCAGAATTAGGAGAGTTGGTTTAGTGGATCAGATGATGAGATGCACGGATTTTTTTAAGTCTGCTTCACATGTCAGATTGCCATCTGTGGTTTCACAGGTTTTTCAGCAGCTTTTAAAAGTTCTGTTTAAACATAAAACACCCCAGTACGAAGCTGCACCATGGGAGGAAGGTGTGGGCAGGGCTGGAGGGGACCTCTATGGTCACTGAATCTGCTCTGCTTCTGTGGGCAGCCACATCACAGGGTCTCCTTCAGTAGGGATTCATCAGTCTTCAGATAGTGTTCTCTGCTCTGTAGGGTCTTTGATAGTGAATGCAGCCTAACTGTACAGTATGTACAGTCCTGAGTAAGAAGAGAAGGAGAAAACCAAAAGAAATATAAGTTAATGCTAGCTGAAGTTAATATTTTTTAAATAGTGGAAGTATTTTTTCCACCTACTCAAAATCAGAGCTTGCTGTGTTGCCCAGGATGGCCTAAGACAAAAGCTGCTTTGCAGAACTGAGCTCTACAGGTGACCAGGCACTGACCCTGGAGACACTGCAGAAGGAGGTGATGCTCAGCTCCCACCCATACCAAGTGGTCTGAAACCACCACAAGCCCCATGGTGCCATCAAACACAAGTAAATATTGTGACTTTTTTGAGCAGATCCTGAAGCTCTTGATTTGTCCTTTTCAAACATTTCAAGATTTCCACTGTAACAAGGTCCCAGACTGTCTTCTTCAGGAAAGTGAATGCTGAAACTCCACTTACATAAAAACAACTCCAGGTATCAGGATGTAAAGATTATCCCAAGAAGTCCAGGAAAGCCTGCAGACTCCTGGTACCATAGGCAGCTCCTTGTGGGAAGTTCTTGCACAGTGCTTCACGTCAGCCCTGATGGTGGCACTTGTAAGGCTCAGTATGCAGGTCTCAGGAGGATGCTCCACCTGGCATCTTGTTTTCTACAAGGCAAGTAGCCTTTCTGCAAATTTGATTCCCTTGCTTAAAGCATGCTCTGCTGATTACTCATTTACATGCTGCTCCTGCAGCTCCTGTTCCTTACTGGGCATTTTTCCAGAGCCCCACAGAAGCCAGGCTGCTGTTGGTGTTGCGGGATCCCTCTCCACTCACCCAAGCAGGATATCACATTACTGAGGGGCATCACTGACTTTTGAGGTTCCTGCTGCCAGCATGATGAGGTATAGATTATCAGACCACCATCAGCTTCAACAACCTCATTTTCTGGTCTAGAACTCAAGCCTTTTATGCCTGTTCCCTGGAAATTGGAGCAAACCCTGTTACCAGCCATCCCTTGGCTCTCTGCTTCCTTCTACCACTGGTGGTCAGAGCTGCCTTGCAGCCCTGCCAGCTGTCTGCAGTAATTGCTTATGCTCTCCTTCCACCTCACCAACTCCCCATCTGTTTTTCAGTGACAGCTGAACTCCTTTTTGATCTGATCCCCAACCACTAACTCCAGCAGGAGCCTGTGCATGGGGACTAGTCCCCACCTCCTCTACACTCCCCAGATTTAATTTAGTTGAAATTTGGTTGAAATTTAGACTGTACTTACAGAGTGGCCAGAACATGTAGCATGCCGCATGATTGAGCCTTTCCATCCTAAATTGTTTCATAGACATCCTGCAGTGCATGATATAGCTAGGCATATAAGGGAGCACTTATCCCCTAATTTCATAGAATCACAGACTCATAATCACAGAATGAATTAGTTTGGGTGGGATCATACAGTTCCAATCCCCTGCCATGGGCAGGGTTGTCATTCTCCAGACCTGGCTGCCTACAGCCCCATCCAGCCTGGCCTTGAACACCTCCAGGATGGGGCACCCACAGCTTTGCTGGGCAGCTGTGCCAGTATCTCACTTCCCTCTGAGTTAAGAATTTTTTCCTAACATCTAATGTGAATCTCCCCACTTCTAGTTTAAACTCATTCCCCATTGTCCTATCACTATATGCCCATGTAAATTTCATGTTAAAGCCCTTTTATTCACCCTCAGCAGTTACTTAATGCCATTATCTATTTATTTAATGTAGTTACTCAAAGCACTACTATTTAGATAAGATTTTTGGACTAGAGACAAAAAACACCATGTTAATAGCAACCACAATATGGTGTAGTTATTGCATGGTTGTGACATCTTGATTGTGTGATAAAAAACTGTGGCTGATGGTCATTCTTTTTTTACTCCAAACACCAGCATTGACTGTAAAGTTAAAGGCCTAAAACTACCTGTAAGAACAATTTTCAATTTGATCTTGGAACGTAAGGCAATTGAACACACGTAACGCCCCACACTCCCAACATTTCTTAAGACTGAGGCAGCCTTTTTCACTGTTGGGTGAAGAGGCCAGCCAGCTTATTTATGAACAGTTTGGCCACATGCTTTCCAATTGTGCATTTCAAAATGTCTCTGTTTTCTTGGTGCTATGACAGGTAAAGCAGGTACACATGAGTTACATCCATTTCTAATTCTTTGCATTCATGTTTGTAGAGTACATACACTGCAATTACAGGATAAGCAGAGAGACATTAATGTAAACTGTTGGTGAAGAATGCGTGTTTGGGCACTTGAGGCTCCCTTTTTATGTGTGGGAGCCAAGCAGAGAAAGGGATCAAGGTGGAACTTGCAGGTGAGCACAGAAATCTGCAAAAGTTGAAAAGCAGTATCTGGGAATTATCTGAGACACCTAATCCATATAAAAAATTACTGTACCCATTTTTTTTAATAGGTTGATAAATGGAATGTAGTAGGTTACACCAGCAAGAAAATCAGCGTTTTTGGTAAAGACTTGCAAATTTACAGAGGAGAACAAATGGTAGTCATTTCTTGATGTAAATTAAAAGAGAAAGCTGAGCTTCAGGGGCTACCATTAAGTTTGCTTATAAGGTCTGATCAAGCAAAATGCTGAGTAACCTTAGCTTCCGCTCAAATCAGTGGAAGTTGAATGTCTTCTGCATAGAGCTGAATCAGCTTTTTCTGATGATTTATTGCATTTACAATTTAAAAATTCCCCTGCCATTTTGTCATGATCAGATGATACACGGCTGTGTTTCACTGAGACCTCAAGCCCAGCTGTATATGCTCTCCTGAAGTTCCCACCCTGCAGCGCCTAATAGGACACAGTTCCCACTTTAGTCATAAAACCTCAGGCTTAAATGTGCTCTGCTTCCCTTGCCAGCCCTGAGAGCCCAAGCCACTTCTGTCCTGCTCTCTATGAAGGCTTTTCCATGGGTGGAAACTATCAGTGCTACACTCGGCTGCTGCTACCATGGTGTCTGGTGCAAGCCTGCTCTTGGCTTTTAAGTAACTTTCCTTCATTCCCCTTTGGCATCAGAAAACTCTAGCCATTATAAAATTACTTTCTCCCTCTAAGGCACAGCTAGAAAGACAGATGGGTGAAAAAAGACCTTTCCCCTATTGTAGCTGCATTCATTCTAGCTGGTCACAGGTGCTTCCTTTCTTTGTCCCCCTCCCTCTTTACAGTCCTCACAATCTGTCCAGATTCATCCATTCTTACAGCATCTTGGAGGAAAGGACCAAGAAAATAGAAGGTTTAAAAAAAAACAACACTTGTAATCCGAGGAAAAAAAGCCAGTCTTGGACTCCTGCTGCCACTGAAGGTCACTGAGCTCCCATGTTGGGTGGCAAAACACCTCTGCGTGGTGATATCCAGCTCCCACCCAGCTGAGCTGTTTCAAGTCCCCTAAAAATAAGGCAGATCCAAGCTGAAGTGAGATCAGGTAATAGGTACAAAGGTACTGAGTTTGGGATTTGAGTAGCAGTATACCTTGGCTGTCACCAGGCTACTCCTTGTTAATAGATCCTTGTGAAAGACTGATTAACTTGACCAAAGAATTGGGCTGACAACATCATCCTGTGGAGGTTTGGGCAGCTTTCTGATGGACCCCTGCCTGTTTTGCTCTGTCTGTCCTACCTCTCATCGGGCACTGAGTTCGAGGGTTCAGGATGTGTTTAGAAAATAAGAGGCTTAGAACCAGCAAGCAAATCTGTAACCATCTTCCATGGGACGATGAGTTCTTGTTTTGAGAGCTGTGCGCAGCACGACTAGAGGACTCTGCAAGAAGGTACGTGGGTAATTGCCCCTCCTCTGCCCTTCAGCTTCATGATGCCTGCATCATGAAAAGATTTACACTACATAGCAGAATCCACAGCTTAAAATGACTTGAAGAAACTAGAGGACAGGCAAGGATACATATATGCTTGCATATAAGATATGCAGATATGTCTTGGAAGAAAGAGGAAAATGAAGAATGAAAAGTGAAGGCATACCTGGAATTTATTGGGCTATCTGCAAAAGTACTTAAAGGGGCCTCCTTTGGGTTAATTATTTCATGGGTCGCCAGAGAAAATTATAGCCTGGTTGAGTTATTTCAATGCACGTTAATCTTCCTGCAGCAATCGCCACCTTCTTCTTCACAATCTTCAAATCAAGGTGTGTATTAATTATTTATACAGTTCCATCCATGCATGCATGCATGCATCCATGCATTTATACAAAGCAAGTAAAAGGAGGCCTTATTCACTTAGCACAGGCAGAGGCAAAATTGGTGAAAAATTCAGCAATGGAGAAAAAACTAAGGTGAAGCAGATGGAAGAGTCCTGAACAAAGACAGTGCAAGTAGTAGAACTTGTCAAATTATTCAGGATCATTGGGGTGACTGAGAAAACACACATGACAAAGAACAATATGCCCAGGAAGGATGGGAGCAGAATTGAAATTTAAGACATTGTTTTCCTTGTTTTCTTATCTCATATTTGTTACTGAACTCACTCACGGGAAGGAAGATTCATGCTCCAACTTCTGTTCTAGATTGAGTCAAAACATTTTTTCTCTGATAACTGGATACTTTGAACACCAACATGTTGCAATGGCTTATTCCCTCTCTTTGTCTTCATGTTTCATTCAGTGCTTCTGGGCCACTTTCTCAGTAAACTTTAATTAGAACAGGTAGGCTTCAATGAAAACTGGTGATATTACCAAATCAGCAATTTTTTCCAGAGATTTGTTCAGTTGATTTCTTCACCAAACCTCTAGGAAAGCACCTTAGGGACTGCCTTCACATACACTTGCCATACTCTTGTCTGTCCTTGTGAAATGAGCCTTCCACCCTTCTCTCCACAGACCTCTCATTTTTACTAAAGAAAAACATTTATTTATTTGCATCTTGCTCCCTCCTTCTATCAACCCTTGCCCTCCATGTGTGGTTCCCATGGTGTATTGGGGAACGAGGATCCTGTAAAGTATTCAGCTCTTGCGTCAGGATTGCACTGAGCTCAAAGTCTATCTGTCACTCCCTTTCTTACTCAAGGGTCTGGTTAACCCCTGGGCATGCTGGATCTCAATCTGATCCTCTTTCTCACAGCTTCACCTGACCAGCTTGGGTGTTAGAGCTCTGCCACAGAGGGAAAAAGTGGTGGCACTTACCTCTGGCAGGGCATTTGGGTAAGGCTGCCTGGAAGCCTACCCTGAGGGAGAGGACTCTAAAGCTATGGAAAGGGCTATTAAAATTCAGAGTGGTCTGAACAGATTCTATAAATGATATATATATCTTTAATGGAGCTCAAAAAATAGGAAGAGATTTACAGAGTCATCTTCCTCTGCATCCCAAGTTTCTGCAGGTAGGCCTTCTCCTCTAGGTATGGCTGCACACTGCCAGCTTCCTAAATTTTGGAGGTCCACTGACACCACACAGTTAGTCTGTGTCATGAGAACAAGCTCCATCCATCCATCCATCCATCCATCCATCCATCCATCCATCCATCCATCCATCCATCCATCCATCCCTCTTCTGTCTCTGGTGGATGCCTGCTCTGTGCTGCTTGCAGTAGATTCCGAAATGCTGTTTTGCAGAACACCAGTACATGGGGAGCACAGGTCCATGGCTTTCCTGGCTGCCTCACCCAGTGATTTTTCAAACACAGGGTTCCCTCCTTCAAGTAAGCCCCACATAATGCCAAGGCAATGAGTTACATCCAGTTACTTCTTACATCCAGCCATAGCCTTTAAAAAGAAGTAACAGAAAACAAATAGAATAGACACCATCATTTGTGTGATGGTTTCTCAGTGATGGTACGGATAGTAAAGGCATGGGTGCCTAGTAGTGCAGACTTTGAAGCTGGATATTCTCATAGTGAATGAAGCTCTTACAGACACAGGATTGTTACCAACAAGAAATGTTACACATGGAGTCTCTTACCCACTTACATTTGCATCCTCATTAAAGCAGTTTACTGGGGCTTCTTGGTATAAGTTCACAATACTTTAGCAATAATTTACCAGTAAGTGTTTTGCCCTGTTGTCGTATAAAGAGCTTTTCTTGCTCTCCTTTCTCTCTCCTCTACACACAAACCAAACTGAATAATAAAATGCAAATATTTGCTGATTTCCTGGAATTGCCAGGTTGAAGTGCCACAACCTTCCCATTTCACTGGCATGTTATGGGGAGCAGAGAGGATTAATTCTTGTCATTATTTTTCTGTAAATGATTTCTGAAAAATGGCATCCTTTTACACAAGTCAATTCAGTCTTTCATGGATTTCTCAATGCCACTTCTCTCCTTATACAATTCCAGTGCTTCTCTGTTATGCATGAGAAGGCTGCCATACATGTGATAGATGAGTCAGCCGAAAAGTAGATGTCCTGACCTCGGTTAACTTCTACAAGTTGTTTTTCAACATAAAAAATTGATTAATTTTTATCTGAGTTACAATGAATATAAAAACAGGTGTCCCATGATCAGCTTTGAATTTGGTGGTTTTCTGCTTAAGTTACTTGTTCGTAGTTATGCACTTTAGCTTTTAATTAGTTATTTGCCCTACACCTCTTTAACCAAAGATACTTTCCATAGCAGCTTTCCGTGTCACGTAACTGGTAATATACAGCAACTTCTCTTCTTAGAGTAACACATACCTACATGAAAGTCATGGAGTGTGTGGGTCTGACATTGTTTTAAAGGTCATCTCTATTTTGCACTGAACATATTTTAGTGCTTATTTAATTACGGCATTTTTGGACAACAACATCTAGGATGTTTCCATGTCATAGTCAATAAACAGCTTTTCTAATTAAAAAGGTAAGGAAGGTTTATATGTGGGGGAGAAGAGAAATAATGGATACAAGACACAGCTGCTGATATTTGGATACTACATTGTGAGTGTAATTTAAAACTAACTACTCCAACATAAATCCCATACACTCAGCAGTCTGCCAGGCAACAGCTTGCCTTAGGCCCATAATTTAATTTTTCTCAGAAGTGTGTGCACACTGGATATCTGGTCACTCAACAGCTGGATAATGGTATCAATATTTTATTATTATTTTTTTTTCAATTCGTGCCATTTAATGACATTTCATGTGTTATCCTAGAGAGAACTGTCCCATCGTTCTTTCACCATTTCTAGCTGTCCTTCTCTGGTTTCTGTGTGTGAGAATGGGCCCAGATCCAGCAAAATATTTAAGCATATGCTTAACTCTGAGTACCTAATAAAAGAGAGGGCTTGGCAAGTACTGACACAAACACTCCTCTAAGTATCAGTCAGTTATGTCTGAGAGCTCTTTGAGTGAATGGGTTGCAAAGATAATAGGAAGACATGGTGTGATAGACCAGAGTCTATCACAGCAGGTGCTGAAGGAGGAAGCACAAGGAGGAAACATCTCTGGGGCAGACTCATTACCTATTTTGGAGCAGATCCAGGGACCTCTATGAGTAACTGTGCCCGTGTTTCTCACAGCTGGAGATGACTTTTGGAGCCATGCCAACACCTTTTAGGATAAAGTCCCACCTATGTATGTGAGATGTCTCCCAATATCATGACCAAGAGAATGGTGAGGTGATGGAACGGGCTGCCCAGATACGTTCTGGATGTGCTGTTGCTGGAGGTGTTCAAGGCCAGGTTGGATGGGGCCCTGGGCAGCCTAGTCTGGGATTAGATATGGAGGTGGGTGGCCCTCCCTGCGGCAGGGGGATTGGAGCTCCATGATCCTTGAGGTCCCTTACAACTTGGGCCATTCTGTGATTCTATGATTCTATGATCATCTTAACTATCAATTTATTTTCTGTGTGGAAGGTATCCTTAGAGCTGCTGCACAGAGACATGCATCCAAAGATGTTCTTACAATGCTCCAATCCTCATGTGCCTTGGCTTGGCAGCTTCCCTGATTGTGTAACCCACTGACACTGCCATGAGTTGCTTCTTCAACCATATCAAGGGTTTTGTGTCCATTCTCACCCATGTTGCTGTACTTAGTACGTCCATTGAGGCCCTACAGCAAGTGCTTCTGGAGAAACTAGAAGAATGACAATGGATTTTATTCGTCTGTGTAGTGCGTTATGAAATAATGCATTAAAGTTGTGATTTGGTGCATTATTTGTTTTCACTAGCTTTTAAACATCTGTAATATCAAGGTAATTTTTTTCTCTCAATGCTACTGATAGAATCACTCAATAAAACTTTGAGATGACTTCTCTCATTTTAGCTGCTCTCAGTACTTCCATTTGAAATAAATCATGTCTAGGTACTATAGAAAACTATTAAAAGAAAACAAATACTTACAGCAGGCTTCATCCATCATGATGGTGCTCTTGGGTTGAGAGAAGCTTCTGACCTCACTCACTCATGCAACTGAGCTGCTCCATAATCTTTTCCATTGAAAAAGATTATTGTGGTTAATTGAAGACATGCAAATAAATCTCACCTATTGGTTTCTTCCCTATTTGCAGATGTTCAGTGAGTTCCCTCTCAGCTTTATGCACTCCAAATCAGTATTTGAACTAGTTAGACAAAACTGCTTTAAATTTAAGGAAGTGAATGCTTTTCACATGAAAATTTTCTATGCTTTCTTCAATCTTTTAATACTGAAAAACTGGGCAATTCATACTAGAGTCAGAAAGAATTGTATATTAAAACTGCAATTTTACTTCTGAAGAGAACCCTGCTTGACAACGGTTACACAGATTTTCCTTCCAATCCATTCAATTTGAAATGTGCTTCATTACATTTACTATATTATACAGTGATTTAATAAAGTTTTCCTTTAATTTTAATACCCATCAAAATATAAAACTTTTAATATAGGAGAACACCTTTAATACCACTAAAGAAAAGCACTGCAGCAAACTCCTTGCCAGAAATACAGGTAGTCTCAAACAACAAATTTAAAACCCCACTGGAAATCTTGATATTAACCATTCTGAGTTATATCAAAGTTCACATTCTGTCAGTTTTCGTAATCATACTCCCAAGGACCCAAATATAGTGAATTTCTGTTTCTGCGTTTAATAAACGAGGTTCTTTCCACCATCATGGAATATTATACAGCTGGAAGAGTAGTTTCGAAGGGGGTGGTGGCTACTCTTTGGCAATTTTTCTTGTCTCAGTCTTTTGAGCTGTTCTGTCACCTGACACTTCCTTCTACATGGCATTTGACTTCACAGTGCTGCAATAGGCAAGGGTAGTGCTGGTCCTGTGTGCTCAGGATTTATCTGTGTGTTGTACTGCAACACTATGTGAAGTTTCCCAAGTAGCTCTGTAGAAACCTCCAATGTAAACACATTTGGCATTAGTAAAATAAATGAGAGATGCTATATAAATCTAAAGTAATCTAATTCATCTGGGAAAAGTACATAATATGACGTGTGTATTACCAGAGATCATATAATGTTATTGCAACCAAATTCCCACACTTGTCTTTGTTGTGATTGTTTTTCTTTCCCTTTTCCCCCACAGTAATTTGCATATCTTCACTCAGTGATTTGTACAGTAGATAGATTAGAATCTTCTGGGACAAGAATCTCTCAGGCATTTTAAGAGCATACTCAGGTGTTTGAGGCTATGTGCATAATAAACAGTGAAATAAGGGTGCACAGATTTCATCCTAGGCAGGCTATCTGAATGCTTTCTCAGATCAACATTCAACAAAAGCAATAATGGTTTTAATTCAGACTCCACATATGGAGATAGATGTACTCTTTTTTTTCATGAAAAAGGAGATAGGATGTTCTTATGACAATAACAATTGAAGGACATAATATCTCAGTGGTGTCTCCTTTTCCAGACTTGGACAAATCACAGAAGAATAGAAAAGAATGATCTTCTTGTGCTCTAATTCTGACAAAAGCTTACTACTACAGCTTGGGTGGATGACTTTTTTCATTTTTCAGGGAGAAAACCCTGTGCAAATACAAAGCAGACTTCTGTCCCAGAACCCTTTAGTGCAGCCCATGGGTGTCATTACTCCTGAGGTCATGGCAGTGGCTGCCGAGCAGCTTTGTAGTTCTTTTCTTGGAAAGGCATGCAGTTGTGCTGTATGATGAAGAAATAAAAGCAAAAAAAAAAACCCCTCACCCACCCAACCCAAAAAACACCCCACAAAAACAGCCATAGAGCCCACAGACAATTCTGAATTAGTTTCAAAACTTCTCCAATTTGCTGTGCTGCTTTGGGACAAATGCACACAATGTGCCAGTGGTTAGGGAATTATCTCACACCCACCAGGCCAGACATTTCTTTCTGAACACCTAGCGATCAAAGAGACTAAATAGATACTGAGAGAGCTACATGGGATGGGTTCAGAAGGCACATATGCAACATGTCTCCATTCCCAGCACACAAACTACCCACCCACTGAGCCTCCCACTACGCCCAGAGGTCCTTCACCAGCCAGTAATGCTGGCACTGCTGACATGCAGGGGATGTGGAATGGCCCCCTCGTGCTGTTGGGTTGAGCTCACTCACCTGGGCATGATCTGATCCATGGAAGGGGAGATTAGTATGGTGATCTGCCAGAGGCACCTGAGCTCCACCCACAGAACTGACACTTGAGCCCTATTGTTTCCACCAAAGACATAGCTCTAGAGAAAGGTGGGTGGAGAGGGCAAGAAAAGCATGTTCACAATGTTGTGTTAGCTCATTCTGCATGCAGTTTGCAGTATCAATTATGCTCCTTAGCTTCCAAGAAACAGCTGACCACATGGACAAAACTCACGTGGGAGGCAGAAGCAGCATGCTTGGCAGCTGGCCTCTAAATGAGAACTGCTACAGGAGGACAGGTTAGTACCAAGCTGGCCTTATGTAGGGCATGCCACAAGATTCCCCATGTTTGGCCTCAGTTCCTTGCATGATAGCATCTCTCAGAGGGGAGAAAGGAGGGGACAGTGGTGAGATTTCTCTCTCTGTGCAATGTTCATGTTTATAAGGTACTTGGTCACAGAGATAATGGGGAGAAAACTGTTTTCTCCTGTAGATCTAGGGTGCACGTACATGACTTGCATTTTCCTTTTTATTAAGCTAACCTGGGTGCTCAGTGTAGTGCCGTAAACCTATGCTCTCAAAGGCTGTTGTTCCCATCAGTAACTGAGGGAACAGAAAACTGTTTCCTCTTTTGGACGTATTTAGAATTACCTACAAATCATAGTAGTAATTAATAATGCTATACTGCTATGGTTTCATGAAGAGGAAACATTAAACTTGGGGTACTTTAAAAAAGCATTATGTTAAACAGTCTTATAGCTGCTTAAAATGTGTTTATGAATATAAAGACTTTTTTTCCTAGGGTCTTTACACGCTGCTCATACAGAAAGAATAGTCATCATTCATTTTTAGCTGCTGCTCTCATAAAGTAAGAACCAATAAAATATTTTAGGTCGAACACATACATGTTATGTTTAGAACAGCCACCCACTATGTACCATATGCTGTCACACTCTCTTAACATAATGAGAAAGACTGAGTTTCCCTACTTGTTTTTAAGGCATCTCTATTTAATACCTTTCCCACGCTAATTGATTTGTTTTAAAATTTACAAATGAGACATGCTACTTGTTTTCAGAGGCAAATTGAACTGCAGGTAGTCAGCCCTCCACAGTTCTACTGCACAGTAATGCTTCTTGATTTTTAGCACATATGCCATGAAGAATGACTGCTGAAATGGACCAAGCACTACAAGAAATTGAAAATCTGGTATAAACTATCTCATTGTGGTACATGAATGAACTGAATAGTACCTGGGTCTTTGAGAACCAATCCAGCAAAACGTGTTTTAAGCATAGAGAAAGTCCTGAAAAAATTGCACTCTAGATGCACCATCTACAAATTATTTTGTAATATCTAATGCTTTCTATAAAGCTAAAATAATGTTAAGAGACGTGGACCTGTTGAAATGTGTCCAGAGGAAGGCCACAAAAATCATGCAAGGGGTGGAACACTTTCCTGTTCATCCTGAAGAATAGAAGGCTCTGGGGATATCTGAGAGGGCCCTTTCATTCTCTGAAAGGCTGTAAGAAAGAATCAAGAATAGATTCTTTACCTGTTGTGATAGGGCAAGGGGAAATGAGTTCAAACAAAAAGAGGGGAGATTTAGGTTGGATACAAGGGCAAACATTTTTAAAAATGTTGAGGCACTGGGACATCTTGCTGAGAGAGGTGGTGGATGTGCCATCCCTGGAGACATTCAAGGACAGGCTGGATGGGGCTTTGAGCAACGTCATCTAGCTGTAGGTGTCACTGTTCATTGCAAGGAATTGGACCAGGTGACCTTTAAGGGTCCCTCCCAACTCGAATAACTCTGTAAGATCTAGAAAACACCTGAGCCGCACACCACTCCATGTCTGGATGGACTGAATGGGCTGAGCTGAGCGTCTTGTCCCATGTGCCACAGACTCCCCAGGAGCAATGATACAGCCATGTCCATCTGACAGAGTTGTCCCATCACCGTGACACTCATAGGGGGCTAATCATGACTTGGGTGTGCTGTGGAGGTGTGAGAGTGAACTGAGGATAAAACTGACCCACAATCTAGTAGGGAAGGGTGGGATTTTTGGGAAGGCACATGGTGAAGAGGAACAGATCATAAATGGTCGCACAGTAACACTGTCATTTGGAGTTTCATAAGCCTACATTCTTGAGTATAACAGGGCAGTTATCTATACTAATTTTCACTGAATAGTGTGGACTTGCAGGACACCGTTGTGACAAGATGGCTGTTTTCTCTCTCCAGACTCCTGCATTTTTAACCTGTCTCCTTAAAAGTGACCAAGGCAATCAAAGGACTTCTTGGTTACCAGTAAATTTTTACTCTGCTATGTTGCCTTTTTCTTTCAATCTTATGCTCCTGAACTTTTTGAATATTTTCAGACAGTGTGCATATACATGAGAAGAACAATACAAATTTAGCCCATGTCTTCAGACAGTGGGTTAAACCACAGACTAGCATGAGGACTGCTTGCTGCATGCTGCCACAGGAACAGAATGAAGGAGGTGATGTGATGTTGGCTTATGGAGAGAACAGTAATACCATGCATAAGAAAGTGATTACTTTTTGAAACGGAACTAGCCTGATGGAAAATGCTATTTATTGCTGTTTATTTCTAGAAGTTACCATATTTATTGAATATTTAGGTAGTGGGATCTACAGGGAAGGCTCTTTATTGACCCTGAGAAGCATCTAGCATGCTTTGAGACACACTAAGTAACACTATTAGGATTATCTGGGGAGTCAGCAACATGCTCCCATACTTATCGAATCAGCAGGGAACAAACAAGAGAACAAACTGAATAGCAGTAACGGGGGTAAATAAAATGTTAGGGAAATGAGTGCATTATATAGATGTAAAATGCAATTTTTCTGTGATGGTGGATTTGGGAGATTTTTTTCTGTTGGATATTATAAGTTCAGTTTAGCTCAGTCAGAAGTTCATACTCATATAGTGCTTCCTTTGCAATTGAGGATGTAGTGGGATCCCCAAAATCTACCATTCTCCAGGGCTTGGAAATACAGGGCTTGGAATACAGGAACTGTATTGTAGTGGGAAAGGGCACAGTTACTTTTATGGCACTCTTACTCTGTTGATGGTAGTACATCTCTAATCATAAAAAACTTCTCCCGCATCTATTCTCTGTCTGTTCATCAGTATTGTCTTACCTAGATCCCTCCTAAGTTGCTACCCTTCTTCCCCCATTGCCTACAAGAAGGGAGTATACTTACCTAATAAATCAACCTGCTGTGCAGACGTGATCCTGATTCATACACCTTAATTGACTGTGACTGTATTTTGGTAATCTGTGGATATTTAAAAAATCACTATTTTTTTTCATTGGAATCCAAGATGAACATCTTCCCTGTGGAATCAGAGAAAGCAGTCATCAGACTGCCCAGCCTTTGTTGATGATCTCTGTATGTAAGCACGAGAATTTTCATAGGCAAAAAGAGCCCTGCACCGAGCTTTAGAGCCAGCTTTAAGAACTGAACACATGGCACATGAAGGACCCAAATTGCATGTGTGCATGTGGAGGCTGTGAATCATACTCTTATCATGAGGGCAAGGAAAGGGGGAAAAATCTAAGTTGATAAAAGAAAATAAGAGAGAATGAGAGAGCAAAGATTTATGGAGTATGGCCTTTCCATTCCAAGCACAATGCACATTTGTTAAAAAATAACAAGTCCACAGAGTAGTTAGAAAATGTAAAGCACAATATAAATGCTAAGGGTTATTTGTCCTGTTGATTTATACAAATCTAACATTATCTTCCAATTAAATTTACATCCATTTAGCTGTACCTCTATTTTTGATCTGTTAGTTCAGTAAGAGTAATGCACTCTGTACCATTAAGGAGAAGTGAACCAGATAAGCAAAGTCCAGGACGGGAGTGCAGTCAGGCAATTCAGGAAAGCCTATGTTCAGAAAAAACCTTCTTCTTCCTCTGCTTGTGCTTTATTCTTCCAGGAATTACAGGTGAAGGGAATATGGAGTAAATATTGGCCCTGTTGCAAAATAGTTTGGAGCTCATCAGACAATCTATGCATATTTTCACAAATATTTTCAGTGGGGGGGAGAAAAGTACATAATTTAGACCTGCAAAGAGGCATGTTTAACTTGCGCTCTACTCTGGCCACTTACATGGAACTTTACTCTCCTCGGCTCTCTAAACACAGATAATTCCCATGGTAACCACTGTATTTCAAGACTCTTACACATATACTCACACCTTTCTTAAAGAAACACAGAGCACAACCATGTGGGATCGAAACAGTAAATCACTGGACTGTTTTTTACTTGTTGTTAGCCAACTGTCAGGATTTAGTGAAAAGCAGGAGACTTTCAAGCCATATCAGTTTCAGGCCAAAACCCAAAGATGTTTAGACAGACACTTCGACATCTTCGCTAAAAACCTGAATGCTGTTTGGTAACTCTGGGCAAGGAATGACAGATGGACTCTCGGTGCAGGGTGAGAAGATTCCTGAGCTAGAGAAGGAGATTAAGAGCCTAATACTGAAAACCAATGGGCAGTCTTTGGGATTAGGCACTAATTTATCAGAGTGTGAAGCTGTGACACGCAAGGAGCTCCCTGGTAACACTGAGAACTTTCATTGTTGCTGGACTCAGAAGGTCCTTCTAACAAATATAGTTATCTTTGATAGGTGAATCAGGAAATAAAAAGGATAAAAACTTTGTTTAGGAATGGAACAAGCTTTGTGTTTTCCTTCATGTTAATGATTTTAATCTGTTTGCAGTTTGCTGTTTACAGCCTGGAGTTCCATCTCAGTGTGTTGTTACATGCTCAAGGAAGTATTGCTAGAGATTATTTTGAGTTTCAAGAAGGGAACAAGGAGATAACTGCTTGAAAGAAGCAGTACCTTCAGAAAGCTCATGTGCCTGAAGTACAACTGAGCCTTGAATTCTGAAGTATTCCTATAAATCTAAATAGCACCCCTTCTCCCTCCCTTTAAAAAAAAAAAATTCTCTGTCTGGGAGTAGGGTTATTAATTTGTCTGGATGACATGTTGACTGTGGCTTGTTCTTGGGAGATTTTTTTCTCCAAGGTGCAGCTCATCCCCCTTCTATTTGTAATAAATTTCAGGAGTCTGCTCTGATCCTGTTCTGGGGAATGGAGCTGGAAGTGTTCACAGCAATTTCAAGCTGCTAAACCATATAAGTTTAGTTTCCACAGAAAGAAATATTTGCATGCAATAATAAAATTTTTCCTTCCTTCCTTGGAGAGTATGATCATATGGGAATTCAACTGACACAGCAGCATTCCCTTTTCTGCAGATCTGGAGAGCTCTGCTTAATTTAAACATGCCTGCAAGCATCCAAGAGCCGATCATATTAAACTGGTGAATGACTTAAGGATCCTTCTTTCAAATATTCCTTGGTGTATGTTAATTCCCTGTAAAACAGATCTGCTTCAGTGTGTTTTGGACAAGCAAAATCTTGTACTCCTTTCCCTGAAGACTCATACTGATCTTTTCCAATTTCAGTCACCTAAGTATTTCACAAAAGAGGAAAAATCAGTGTTTATTCATTAAGAAATGAATGACAGAATGGTTCAATGTCTACTTTTGTGGCACAGATTTACATTGAAACGCAGATCTTGTTGACTTATGGTGGAATGAACTATTTTCATTAGAAAGCTCCCCAGTTCTGTGCCCTGATTGCTGTTTCCAAGCAGAATCACTGGTATGAGTTGTGGCATTTGGAGTAAATTTTGGAAGAAGTTACAAACTTCATAGCATAATGAGGATTATATTCTTGTGGGGAATATTTTACTTCTATTACAAGAATTTTACGTCTTGTAAAGCAAGCAAAAGGGTAAAACTGTTGTGATATTCTTAGGTTATTTATGTTGCTGTGATTCAGTTGCACGGCCATAGGAAAGAGTGATGCTAAGATGGGCAGTCACCAGCTACAGTGGAGGTGTGGGTGCTGTTCTGCCTGGGCTGGAGCTTTCCCTAGGGGGGGAAAATTTTAGCCAAACAGGTCTTTCCACTGGTTCTCTTATCTTTGTGGTCAAATCTGAATTTGACTTCCAAGAGGAAAAGATTGTGCTGGACTTTACCTGTCAGAAAATGAGCCAACTGTCCAGCCTCCCCAAGATACCTATCCAGAGGCCACTGCTTCCCAGCAGATGGTACAAAGCAGTCTGCCCTGCACTGCCCTTCTGACCCTTGTCTTGGGGCTTTACCTTCTCTACCTCACTGACTCTTCCCCACAGAACTCCAGGAAGTTAATTTGTTTTTGAAGCTCTTCCAGATTCAGCTGTATTAGGCCAGTGGCTCCAGGAGTTATCTATCACAGGAGCTGCCTGACACTGCAGTTACATAAGCTTGTCTTTCTTTCTTTCCTGCTTGCTTGCTTGCTTGCTTGCCTGCGTGCCTGCCTGCCTGCCTGTCTTCTCTTTCTTTCTCTCTCTTTTTCTTTCTCTCTTTCTCTCTTTCCTTCTTTCTTTCCTTCTTCCCTTCTTCCTTTCTTCCTTTCTTTCTTCTTTTTTTTTCAAAACTAAACAAAACCACAGAATAAATACCGCACAGAAGTCAATAACTCCATTATCCAGCAGCTGTAACTGGTTGATGGACTTTCTATGGGTCAGCCATTGTAGAGAAGCATGAAGAGCACAGACACCTTCAGGCAGGATATTGAAGATATCACAGCTAATACATTCCATGTTTGCTGCAAATTTTCCACCTGACTGAGATCCACATAAGGGATCTGATGCCTGCCTAGAAAGAAGGCTTTATCCTTGGTTTTATAGCTCAGGTTGCATTAGCAAGAAAGAGGTACAGGAAAGAAAAGGTTCAATTATAGGTGTTCAGCCAAAGGACTGTTCTGTGGTTAGAGCAGAGAGGTGTGTGGTCATAAGCAAACCTTCCAGTGTATTCTTTGTGAAAATCATGAGACATAGAAAGAATGCACTAATTTTAATGATTCTTTGTTATGTGTAAGAAAAAGACAATGTAGATATTTGTATGGATATATCGTGCAGGTTTAAATGACTAATGGCATTTATGGAGGCAGTAACAGTTAGTTTATTCTGCAGGCAATGATAAAACTCAGCTGCCGAACTTTTCATGATTTAATGCTAGGCTAAGTTGCAAGTTAACAAAATAATCCAGAAACATACTATCTAAGAAACATACGTGCAGAAATAGAATATTTGATGTGTGCTAACGCAATTCATAGCAATGGAAAAGCTTTATACTAAGAAGATAAGACAGCTTTATTTGAAGTTCCATCATTTTCTCTACAAGATGTTTTCAAAGATTTACATTGTTTATTTGAAAAGATTTTGCATTTATTGACGTGGATGATGCGCATGGTTAGAGTGTTAAGTGATATTTTTCACAAAGTTCTAATACTGATACTCCTCTTCAGCCAGTATCTCTGCCAATTTGTGAATAGGAGAAAAACAAAGAAAGGTAATGGTAAAACAAAGATGACTTTAGCAAACAGACAAACACTGTGGTTTGCCAGCCACTGACAAATAGGAGCAGGCTAGCCTAGAACAGCTTTGTTTACACAGTGTCTTACTTTAGGATGGAGTCTGCTATAAATACACTGCAAGTACTAGAAAGTCATAAAGTTGTCTATACTATTGAATGGCTATCCCTAAATAGCTGGCAAAACAAGAAGTTGATTAAAGAATGGATAACTAGCAAGATAGGACCATGGGACTGAGTGGAGTCATTCAAACCTTCTCTGCTGCTCTTCTTCAGCACTGGTCTTCATCTTAAAACCTGTTTTATCTTTTTGCACGATGGCTGTAAACCCTCACTGCTGTGATAGACACATCTATTCTCAGACTCAGTTAATTCCTTGTCAATTTTTATCTTTTTTATTCTAGTGAAATTCATCCTCTTGTAGTGTTCATATAGAGTTCATCCTCTTTTCCTGACCTGGATTCACCTTACCTATTGTCACGTGTGTGAGGTGTGCAGCTTTGACCATCCTTACAATCAAAGACAAGAAAAATAAAAGAGAAATCTTCAGAAGCCATTGCATTAGATTCGTGTTAGACACGATTATATACTGGAGTCTGTGGTCTTGTGGATTTTTAAAAGAATCTTGGGTGACTAGTTCATGCTAAAATATTCAACCTTTAAATGCCTAACCTAAAGGAGACAGACAAGTCTTTCCTTGTGACTATATAAAGCAGTCCAGACATCATTTCCCAGGGTTTTAACAATAGCGCCAATACTTGCTGAACTGTATTAGAAATGTCCCTAGAAACATTTTAGGTTTGCACTACATTTGCAACAGATCCCGTGGACGGTTAGCCCATTCTCAGCTTTTGAGCTGGTGCACTCCCAGTTTATTGCATAAATCTGTTTTATAAATCCTTAGGTACAAAGCATGCCATTTGATACTATTACATGTTATACCATTTCCATTGCTTCACTCCTTAAGGTCATCCAGTTCTTCCTGTTTATTCAGATTCTCCTCCCTCATAAGAATGCCTTCCAAATTTTCCTTATCAGAAAATTTCATTAGCATGCCAACATTTTTGTGGCAAGGTACTTCCCTGTTTGCTGGTTGCCCTCAGCCAGTTCCTTATGCACCTTGCAATTCTTGCATTAATCCCATATGCTGATTAATTTTCCGAAGAAAGATTATATCTCCCATATAAATTTATTTTTTTTAATTTAATCTTTCAGAACAAGAGCTCTTTTGAATCTAGTGTGATGCTTTTGGTAAACCTTTTATCTCATATTCTATTTATCACCTTGTCTTTAATTATTCCCTTCAAGTATTTTGTTTTCAAGTTATGCATGGTGTTGAGTTCAACTATCAGGCTCTAGATCTCAAGATCATTTATTTTCCTTCCAAGTTAAAGACTATGTTGTCTACTCTTTTGGACTTTTTGATGTGCATTTTTACATTCCAGTTTTCACAGCACAGTGAAAACGTCAGCAGAAGACAGATTGTAAGGTTGTCCATCTACCCACTCCCAAGTGAATAACAAGAAGTTTTTTCAGTTCTTGGAATTGTGTTCTTTGCTGAAGGCACTATTTTGATGATCATACACATCTTCATTGATCACAGAGCAGACCTATGCCATCAGTTGCACTGAAAAGGCAGCAGGATAGTCTTATTCTGGGCAATATACAGATAATCTTGAATCATAGAGTGGCTTGGGTCAGAAGTGACCTCAAAGTTCATGATGTTTCATCACTCATGCTGCATGCATGGTTGCCAACCAGATCAATTACCAGATCAGGTTGCCCAGGGCCCTATCCAACGTAGTCTCTCTTGGCAACCTGTGCCAGTGTCTCAGCACCCTCTGAGTGAAAATCTTCTCCCCAACATCTAAACTAAAAATCCCCCTTTTTTAGTTTAAAACCCTTCCTCCCTGTCCTTTCTCTGTCTACCTGTGTAAAAAATTGATTTCTATCCTGCTCTCTTTAAGTATTGGAATGCTGCATTGAGGTCTCCCTGGAGCCTTTTCGTCTCCATGCTAAACAAGTCCAGCTTCCTCAGCTTGTCTTCATAGGAGATACGCTCAGCATTTATCCAGCTTTTGTATCCACAACATATCCAGCTTTTGTATCCACAATATATCAAACAGCCGCATCTTCTCTTTTAACATTTTTCTCTATCTTTGGGTGGATCTTGTTTTGAGTAGAGCTCTTTTGAGTCTGGTGTGGCGGAACACTCCATCTGCAGATGACAAGCAACACAGAGGTATCATTAACAGCAAAGTAGTGTGAACTAATGTCCAGTGTCCAGAAGGGAAAAAACATAGGTTTTTAAAATTTCCCACTCCGTGTCTTTCCTAACCCTGCCCATGTCCTCAGGCCCCATTTGAGCCCAGTCTGGGACTGTCACTTCTTGGGGCCCAGAGGTTGGGTATATGCCAAGCAAGCAGCATCCAAGGCAGGTTGTGCTTGCCATGTACCTGTCCTCCAGGCATCCGTGAGATGAGGAAGAAGAATGTGGTCATAGGCCTGTCAGCTGCATGTTAGGGTGGCACTGCTGATCCAAAGGGATGCACAGCTATGTTTTCTGCCTCCTCCACCCAGAGGTCCCCACAGAGATTCCAAACTGGCATGTGAAAGCTAGGGAGAAAATTTTCACTGCTTTTTTTTGGTCAGACTTTGGGAAAGGATTTCTAGGTTTTAGGTGACTGGTTCTTTTTCATCCCTTTAGCTGCTATGTATTTTCCTTTGATGTTTCCTTGCACAAAGAGATGAGGTAATGTATTCAGGCTGGAACCTGGGAGTTGCACATAAGATCAGCTGTAGGCAGAAGCCATATCTAACTTGAGGTCACAATACAAGAACCAGACCCTACCAGCTCCGGTCCTGTCCTGGACATTTCTGGGCTCTACAGGATGCAGCAGGATTAGCTGTCTGTGTTAGATGCTTTAGTACTCACTGTGAGAATAAACTTAGTTGAAATATGGCAATGTGTCCTGGTTGTCAGAGGATAAAAGTAGAATCAATGAATGGCTTAGGTTAGAAGAGACCTTAAAGATCATTGAGCTCCAACTCCTTGCCATAGGCAGGGCTGCCACCCACCAGCTGAGATTGTCTAGGGCCCCATCCAACCTGGTCTTGAACTTCTCCAGGGTTGGGACATCCATAGATCTTTGGGCAGCCTGTGCCAGGTGACTAGCTTCCAAGTAACATGCGTTCTGGCCACTGCTTTACAGTAGTGACCTGTTCATGCCTTATTTTTCCCATCTGTATGGAGTTGGAAGGTTATCGTATTCTCACTAATGCACAGTGAGGCTGAAGTGGATTTTAATGTCATTACATTATGCATCTGGAAGCCTTTGTGACTTCACTTTGGAATTAAGCTCTGAAGCATCAGGTCTGCTGAATAACCAGCTCTCACAGCTGTCCCAGAGGAAGCAGGCTGAGAGGAGGAAGTGGGATGGGGGCAGTAGCCACCTCCTTTTGGACATTCCACTGTTATGTCTCCATTTCAAGTGCATCATGTTGGAATCAGAATCTCTTGAATCAGATTGAGTTCCAGTGAAGCTTTTTTGCTTTGTTATTTTTCTATCTTATTATTAGCTTTAAGCTATTACGACATGCTATCTTTTATAAATATTAATTTTACTCTGCATGTATAATTGGGTGTATATACACAATATTGTACAATATGCAATAATCAAAGCTCAGACTTGTTTAACTTTTCTAAACAATTCCATAAGAAGTGTTCCTCAAAGGAGTATTTCTACTGGTAATTCCTGACTGTTGGAAGAGAATCTGGAAAGGTTTATTTTTATTACTGCTGCTTTTCTGGTTTATGGGTGTTTGTATTTAATGTAACAAATCCAGACTGTTTTCAGTAGGTATTGGTGTAGTCAGTGTGATTATAACATCATTGTATAAAAAGGGAATTATTTAGAGTTGCTTAGAGGAATGAAATCATTTAGTACTTTATTTGTGCATTTCAATTAATGCACATTAAGCTCAAATACTTGGGAAGCAGTTAGAAGAAACGGTCCTTTGTAAAAACTCAGTATCTATGTTTTATCTGTGGTATCTTAACCATTCCTCTGGGTCTTCAAGGTCTTCCACAAAGAAAAACAACAAAACAACAATAACAAATGAGATAAATATCAGATGATAGGCAGGTTTTATTAGAACTTCAATAATAAATGAGCAAGAAAAGTATTTCGGGAAAAATAAAATAAAACTTTCCCAGTGCTTTGTCACACAGTAATGGGTTGTGATGCTGTGAGCAGACTTCACGGATTGAGTGAGCAAATGGAGAACCTGAGCTGTGAAAGACACTTCTTATTTACACAGATACATTCAATAAAAGTAGAATGAGCACAGAAGAATATAGACTCCATCTGAAACCTTTCGTTTTTCCATTGCTGTACTTCTTTTCAATATAAAAGGCTTTTACTCCAAGGTGTAATTTCTTTAAAGTAATGAACATGTATTGAAATTTGTGCTTCATCTTCTGACCAATGTCGAATTATGGTTACCAGGTCTAAATATAATTCTTGCCTACAGTCAGGGAACATAGCAATTTTACAGGTTTTTATATATTTTTATTCTACTTTTCCAATTTGTTTCACCTTTTTCAGGCTTCTGACACCCACATTGTCAGCCATGAAGATTTGCATGCATTCTTCTGTGAAATAAGAGAGACGAAATCCTAAGGTTACAGTTTGTGTTCACTACATCATATGGATATCAGATCTTTTTTCATAATACACACTTTTGGGTCTGGTAGCTTAATTAATGTGTGTCCTTTTATCATTTTGTATCTGGAATTATTTTTACTTTTTATCCCATACTTTATATACAGTGAAGATTGTCATAATTCTGTAGAAAATATGGAGCTAGATTTGTACTGACATATAGACTCATATTACTGAGTGTTTGGAAATGTTAGCAGTGGAGCAAATCTGAAAACTCAGTTGATAAGACTTCAAAAAATTGGAAAGATTTTCAATCTGGTTAAGAAATGCCAGAAATTTAGTAAATTGAGGGTACAAGGTAACTTCTTTAAAGTGAGATCTGTCTGCCTCTGTTATCATTACTGTTTCCTGAGAGACAGTTTATAGAAGGTGGTTTTTATGATACATTCCTGAAACACATCCAGATTTCAAATATGCAATATAAACCACCTTATGAAAACTGCATAACTTGCCCTTGATTTATAAATAGTACCACACCTACTTTAGCTGTACAAATTTTCTAAGTCCTAATGTTGTCAGTTAGTAATAAAAACAAAGCTTAACACAGAAGGATTTGCTAAAGAGCCAGATCATCAAGGGACAGGAAACCACCTTCTAAATTAAAGCTTGCTGCCTATTTCTAAGGTAATGGATGGAAGAACTTAGCACATTAACAAGAATGGCTGAAAAAAACCAAAGAATATATCTCTTACCAAGGCATGTTGTGAACAGAATGTGCTTAAAAGGAAAATATGTTAGCAATATTTGATAATAAAAGGATCAGTGGTTTATCAGCATCAAATGAATCAGTTACAATAGAGAATGACCATATGTGATTCAGTTAATCACAAGCATTTTTTTGTACACAGTCTGAATTTTGTGATCTTGGGATTATCTTCCAAATAATCTCAAAATCTCTAAAATCTACCAGATTTTAAGTTGGTGTCCTACAAATAGTCCTTGTCCCAGAGTCACAGAAAATGCCTCCAAAGGCTTTTCAGGACAATTCACTTCAGCTCATAGTATCTGGCTTCATCCCCCAAATGGCTCTCTAACTCTGCTTGGACACTGGAGAAAAGACTGATTTCTCTTTGATGTGCCTGTTGCATTTTCTGAGCCTTTTTTTTTCTGGATCCATTCATTGAACTCTATTGCCTTCACATTAAACTTGGTACTTTCTTTCTTATATATGATACCTTGGTCTCTTCTGTAAATGTACTGTTATATTAGCATAAAAATGCCTTGAATGTCTTCTTATATATCCAAGTTCACAGTATGCTCAGTAGGTTGGGGAAGTTATGTTGAGACACCCTAAGAGTGCAGGTTTGGCATACAGTTCTCTCTTCTGTCTTTAGGGAATCCAAGTCTTTAATGTGAATGTATGCTTATCCTTTGAAAAGAAGTTATATTTAATTCTCTTATTTTCCGTCAGTACTTTCCTAGAAATCTCACTTGAATCAGATTAGTAAACAGAGACCAGTGTTTTTGAAGGGAGTAGTCATAAGGGCAAATTTTCATCTCTTCCTTATTGTCTCATCTACTTTTGGTGCATAAATATTGTTGTACAACTACCACACACTATGCCGGTCAGCACACCTTCATTCCTGTCACTAACCTCTTCCTCCTTTAAAACAGTGGACTTGTTTCTCTTATCTTGTTCAACTCTGGATGTAGGTACTTACTTTTTCCTGGAAAAATATGTGAAAATAGAAGTTAAAATAGCTGTGAGTTCACTGTCAGGTTCCTGAGTGTTCTACTGAGAATGTCTGTGCTGCATTGAGAAGGCTCCACAATTAAGCTGTAATTCCAGGGTTGTCTGTAAATACTTAAATACATTTTACTCCTTTCTTTATCACTGCAGTGGTTCTGAGCACTGAGATTGAAAAGGACCTAAAGATTTGTCCTGGATGGAAATGTGATAAAAATGAAGCAAGCCTGATCTGCCTTGGCAGTTAAAGTACTCCTGTGGGGATTGATTTCACCGAAGTGCAGCTGTCTAGAGGCTAGATGTCTGAGCTCTAGAGTCTGCCTACAGTCAATGGAAAAAGGCAGGCACTGCCCAGTTCCTCACACCTAATTTAGGCTGTGGTTCCCTGAGATGTAATGATTGTTTTAACAGCTTACTGTTGCTGAAAGGGTAAGGTCCCTTATTCTTCCACTCTCAAATACTGCTCCTAGAATAGAATCATAGAATCACACAGTCATTAAGGTATGAAGAGACTTCTAAGATCATGTAGTCGAACCATCAACCCATCCTCACCCTATAACTGTACCACTCAGTGCCACATCTCCACATTTCTTAATCACTTCCAAGGATGGTAACTCCACCACCTCCCTAGGCAGCCTGTTCCAATACCTCACCATTCTTTCAGAGAAAAAGTTATTCCTAATACCCAATCTGAACCTCCCTTGGAACAACTAGGAGCCATTATCTCTTGCCCTACCACTCTTGATCATTAGAAACTCCTAGGTGACCTGATAGCTGCCTTTTCATATCTAAAGAGGGGCTACAGGAAAGAGAGGGCAGACTCTTTAGCAGGACCTGTTGTGACAGAACAAGGGGAAATGGTTTCAAGCTAACAAGGGGGAGATTTACGTTAGATATAAGGAAAAGATCTTTTACTGTGAGAGTGCTGAGGCACTGGAACAGGTTGCCCAGAGATGTAGTGGATGCCCCATCCCTGGACATCTTAAGGGAAGGCTGGATCAGGCCCTGGGCAACATGGTCAAGCTGAGCATCTCCCTGTTCATATCAGGGGAGTTGGACTATATGACCTTTAAAGGTCCCTTCCAACTCTAAGGATACTAGGATTATATGATGTATCTTCTGTTTATTGTGTGCTGGCTCATTAGGCCTTTTTGTGAAGTAATTTAACCACCCAGCTTGGTAAAAAATCATTTGGGCAAAGTGAGGGAAGGGAGAGCAGTGAACAGAGAGGGAGAGCAAGATGACCTCTTTTTAGTGGAATTGAGGTGTTATCAGCTACCCATGAAGTTTTCATATGACATTTCTTCAGAATGTCATGAATGGTTCAGAAATGGGGCAATGTCTGGAAGCATTCCTTTCTCTGTGCAGGGCTGCAGAGGAAGTATTCTGGTGATGACAGCCTAGGTTCTAACATATGAGTGTTCATCTTTGATCAGAAAAATGAAGAAAGGTACTTAAAGACACTCTACATTACTGCATCTCAGATATTTCTAATTCAAACTCTCAGTTTGTGAAGAGATGCTGTTTCTAACTGTCAGGTCTGTAAATGCTGTGAGGGAAGAGAAAACTAAACTGGATCTGTTGTCTTGGACCTCCTCTGTCCTGGGACAAATACTGCTCAGCAAAACTCTCAGATACTTGAGTTGTGTCATCTCATCGTCTTCAGTTTGTGCTTCTATCTCTCTGTTCTATGTGGGAGCTGGTGCTTGGCTTCATAATGCTGTTAATGATGCAGAGCTATCTTACCAGGACGACCTCTGCAGTGATAAAAGGAATAAAATGTAGAAAAAGCCTCCCATTATCACTAATGGAAGAAGAGATGTCTCTGAATACATGCATGGGGGAAGATAAACAGAGTGAAAAGGTGCTGATGTTCCAGTCATTTCTTGGAGAATTGTGCTTTAATGTGTTTTCTCTCCTAGTACAAGGTTTAAAGTAGAGAATTCACTGAGGATTTCACAATTTTCTAACATAGCTAAGAACACAGATACCACCAAGGAAGCCTCGCCTGCAAAATATCTTCCCTTTTGTTTCAGTGGTGAGAGATCAAAGATGAAATTTTTTTCTGGCTCATGATTTATGCATGTACATGATAACAGGTTTTTAAATCTTGATTCTGTCAGTCTCAGGTAGTTAAAAAGAAGTGGATTTAATTCCTGTGCCATTGTTATTCCTTTAGTTATACTGATAGATCTGGAAGTGATACCACTTCCAGCACCGAAGCAGCTAATATTGTTTACACTTGCCAACTCTGTTACCAGGGAAAAAATAGATGTGAGAAAAGAAAACAAAATATAAATGCAGGTATAAAGGAGCTCTTTGAGTAAGACATTCACACCAAACTGGTGGGAGGTAATAGTAATGAAGCAGTAGATAACAGTTCACTGTCTGTATTGGCTACTTACGCAGGAATGCTGCATCTGTCAGTGGAAGAATAAATACTGAATTACACAGGTCTTTGAGAAAGTCCATTCTTTGACAGCTGATATTGTCAAAACTTTATCAGAAGTCTAGTATTGTTCTAGTGAGTTGTAAGTAAGGTTGGAGCACAGAAGGGATGCGGTGGGGATGTGAGCTAGAGCATCAAAGCTGCACACTCAACGTTTCAAAATGGTACAGCAACAATTCTTGTTTGTTTTTGAGATGAGAAGATTGCATAGGAGATTTTTTTTCTCCATTTTCAGCCCCTTTTATGGATGGAATGGAATTCTTCTGCTGAAGCTTATTGTTTTTGATCTAATGTAATGGGGAAAATAGTCAGAAAATAATTTGAGTGTGCATGCATGTGTTGGGTGACCAGTGAGCATTTGTTTATATGTTTATGCATACATGTACACATCAGCACAAATGAATATGGTATATTTTGGTTGCAAGTCAAAGGAAATTTCCTCTCCTCACAGTACAGACTTCAGAGGGTAAAGAAGCAATGTAGGGAGCCTCTAAAATTCTCCAGAAACTAACAGAGAAACAGAATGTATAACTAAGGAGTCGGCTGGGGCCTGAGCTCTGGCCAGAGCCCAAGTTCATCTCCTGTCATTGCTGCGTGGGTGTATGTCGGTGCTTGAGTGCAAATTTTAGGCCAGATCAGGGCCCTGCTGCTCCTTGGCACAGACTTGAGGCAAGTCTGCAGTGCATAGCCCTGTGCTTTCTGAAGTATGTAACTTTATGATAGGCTGCCGTTGCAACCCATGATTTTAGAGAAACGTCTTGTAGGTATGGATTTCAGAAGGAGTGAAAGTAACCTCTTAAATGTAGTTAAAGGCAATTGCCATCTGAACCAGAACACACAAGGGTGCTGATGCCATCATAAGCAAACTCATTGACTGAATCAAAGATACAATTTTTGTTTACTCACAGATGACTTAGAAGCCTGATTCCCTATTTAGTGTGATCTAAGAATTAAGAAGCAGAAGCGTCTTGGCAGCTGATATGACAAACCCAAATTCAGAGGGGGGAAGCACCATAGGTGCTGCAACTTTTTGTTGTGTGGAGGGAAAAAGCACGATCCCAAACAAATCCTTAGAAAAAAATAGGTGTGAATGTTGAGTAACAAAGCCTTTGGAAAGGTTTGGAAACTTTGGAAAATTTCCTTCTGGCTCTAAGGGTGCCTGGCACAGAAGGGCAAGTGCAGATGTGGTTATGCTCTCTTCTCCTCCACACCTGGGGAGCTGCTTCCCTGTTCCCTCTTGGGGATAGTTCTTTACTCACAGTTACTCCCAGCTTCAGGTATGTTTGGGGACATCTAGGCAGTGTGTGCTCAATTCATATCAGAGACTGAACTAACAAATTATCACGTTGGACAACAGAATTGTCATTCCCAGGAAACTCCCTCAGTTACTGGTGTAGAAGCACTTTCAGGCTCACAGAAGTATTTAGATACCCTGGAAATCTCTTGCCAGATACTTCAGCCACATCTAAGCATTGGGCACTGCACCCTGACTCCATGCTGAGGGAAACCCTGTGCACACACAGCTCCACCATCTCTTTCTGTTTTCCTCATGTCTCCTTTATTTTTTTTCCAAGGACAGGAAACATAAACAACTGCTTTAGGGAGGAAGAGCTGCCTTTTCCAGTATGTCACTGGTCTGGGTGAACAGGAGATGGCCTGGCATGTGTCACAGCCCATAATGCCACCTGTGTGGAGTTGCAGGTTGTATAGATTTGGCTTTACATAGGTTTGAGTGAACAGGGACAATGAAATGGGTATAAAAAAAATGAGCTATGGAACCTCTCTTATTCTCTTTGGCTTTCAGAAAGGGAAACTATATTCTTTTAACATCATCACTTTTTGCAGATATCTATCAAAATAAAAACGGGCACCACATTGTAACAATCTCAGTCTAGGAGTATAGCATCACGTGGGCCATGTTCCTTTGTTGCAGACAGAATAATTGTTTTCCTCCCATAGTACCCATTGTGCATTACTAATGCAATTGGATTGCTAGCTTGCAAGTGAAGGATTTTGGTTTGACAGCACACCATATCACCTCTTTCCAGACTAAATAAAATGATGGCAGTTAGGCTAGCTGAAGCTACTTTAACCTCTTATGTTTTCTTGTGTCCAATATTGCAATAACATTTTCTTTTCTCATTACTGTCACATAAAGACAACATGCCAGCAAACAGCTAACGTGGCCATTTTAATACAGTCCCTGTGTAATGTAGAAATATAGTGCCTCCCTGTTCACACTCACTTGTAACGTGTACAGGCAAAAGAACAGCTCATATTTTTAGGTTTATGTTAAAAAAAAACCCCTAGAGATATTCCACATGAGGACATGCCTAGTATTCTTTTATAGTCTAGAAGGGGGTCTCTTTGCCCATATATATTAAAGTGTGCACCTGCCTTCAATAAGCCTACATTAGGATACGCAAGTGAACTCTATGTGAAATTTGCCTATATAGCAAATGTAAAAAGAGCAGACTTTTGCTCTGAAAAAAGAAGAAATGAAGAAAGAAGTAAGTATTATTAAAGGGAAAACACAGTTGAGCTGTTTTAGTTGAGATCTGGGAGAGGAAAGTGTTTGAGTGAGGCCAGTGGAACAATGGAAATAAAAACCAATAACTGACCAGAAACATAATGTACTTTTTTTCATTTCTCACTTTGGAAAATCACAGAAAATGCTTTGTGGCAGTTCAGCATGTCACGTATTTTTGTGCAGATCTTTCCAGTTTCTCAGAGATGACCTACCTGCTTGAGTGGCTTTCCTCTCAGTTCTCTTCTGAGAGAAGGACTGTGCCAGCTTGTGCCTGCTGTCAGGTGCCACCTCTGGGGTCTGCCTGTTTGCAGGGATTCTGAGTGTGGCCAGCAAGGTGATCAGCAGGAACTACAGAACTGATCATCTTCTTCTGTGCAGCTCCATTGCCGTCATAATTTCCACTACTAAAACTGAGAGGACAATTAGATCTTACTTGATTATGTTGAATGGATCTTCAGATAAGTGAACTTTTAATCATAGAATCTTTAAGGTTGGAAAAGTCCTCCAGGATCATCCAATCCAACCATCAACCTATCCCCACCACACCCACTAACCATATTCCTCAGTACCATATCTCCACATTTCTTGAACACTCCCAAGGACAGTGACTTTCCCATCTCCCCGGGCAACCTTTGCCAGTGCCTCACCATGCTTTCTGAGAAGAAGTTCTTAATATTCAATCTGAACTGTGGCTGAAGCAAAGAACTGGTGGGTGCCCAGCAGCCCTTGATGTACTACAGGGCATCTTATTCCTTGCTTAGAGCTTGTCAGCCGCACTATGCAGAGACATATATAGGAAATGAGCTACAGGCATTGGCCACAAACCCTCCTGAAAAAACTGTATGTATGAACTGAACAAAGTACAAAGTCACTGTGCCATGAATTAGCCATGGAAGTACAAGAAAATGTCACCAAGTAGTTGCAAGCAAAGGAGGCTGCCTGTTTGTTCACATTTTCCATTCTGCAGTATTTACTTGTAGTCCTGATTCTTCCATATGTTGAAGAGGAAGAAGAAAGGAGGAGGGAAAACGGGGACATTGAGGGAGTCAGGACAGTGAGAAAGTGTGTGGGGTTCAAATGATCAAATGCTGTTGACTACATGTGAGTTTTGATTCTCTTTCTAGGCAAGAGAAAAATATGTAAAGACTTTCAGATATCTCCTGGGTAAGAGTATTAGCTTTTAGGGAGTGCCTGTGCTTTAGGGCCACAAAAATGATCCAAGGAATGGAATACTTCTCCTGTGAAGACCGGCTGAGAGAGCTGGAGCTGTTCAGCCTGGAGAAGGAAGGAGGCAGGCTATTTAGTAGGGTCTGTTATGATAGAACAAGGGAACTGGTTTCAAACATGGGAGATGTAGATTGCATGTAAGGAAGACGTTATTTACAGTAAGGCTGGTGAGGCACTGGCACAAGTTGCCCAGAGAGGTGGTGGATGCCCTTTCCCTGGAGACTTTCAAGGTCAGGGTAAACGGTACCTTGAGCAACCTGACTGAGCTGTAGGTGTCCCTGCTCATTGCTGGAGATTTGGACTAGATGATCCCTACCAACTCAAAAGATTCTATGATTCTTCCAGGGCTATGGCCATGGGACTGGCTGTGATAGAAAGACCCGCATGAGACCTGCATGGTGGCCCTGCTAGGCAGGGGGGTTGGAACTACATGATCCTTGAGGTCCCTTCCAACCCAGGTGATTCTGTGATTCTGTGATTCTGTGATTCTGTGACCTGCACACTGGCAGGTGATGAGCCCAAACGCATCTGGTCTACTACCTTTCTGGTAGAGTACATCAGAAGGAATATGAGGAGCTTTGGGTCATCCCTGGGCAAGAACAAAGTCCTGGCGCCTCAGAGCTGAGCTTGGTTACCCATCCACAACAGCTCATGCAGGAGAGTAGTGCTATATTGAAATGTGCTGTGAGTGCCATCCTCATCAGATCTCAGCACTGGATTGTTGTTATTCAGTTTGCCTGTGAGTGGAATAATCTTGTTTTCCTTATGCTAAACATTTACATGAATGTAAGAAACTTTTATAATTCGGGGACTGCAGAGCCCAGAGACTAATTCTGATGGTTCCAAGGCTAGATGCTGCTCATAAATGTAAATCCAGAGAGTTCATGGGTACTGATATTCTGATTTACCAAATTTATGGAGCCACCTTCTCTGCCTGCTGCTCCCTCCCTCTTGGTGCAAGTGGGAGGAAGGGATACGCTGATAGCAGGATAATTAGCAAGTGAGCTCATAAGAGCTGCGCTCCGCACTGCCTGACCCTCCACCAGCACAAGCTCCAATAGGATAAGGCTAATTTTGGGATATGGAGAAGCCCTTGAATACTTTTGACTTTTGCTGTGACAAAGTAGTTCTCAAGCAGAGGTGGACAGTCCATGTGTGAAACACCGAGGTTCACTGGAGAACATTGGTTGCTGGAGTTGGTGTTTTCTCCTTGGATTACTCCAGAAGTCTTTCTTTGATATCTCGTGATTTTGTTTTCAGACATTCTATCCAACTGCTGTCTCCTGTTGGCTCCACAGAATATTTGAAGGCTTCTATTGAGATCTTCTCTCTGTCTTCTGACATGTATCTGACCAGAATGTACAGGAAAGGAGTTGTGCCTCCAGGACTTGAGATGCTCAGAACAAATTCCTGTTGCAAGAGCATCCAGAGCACATCTTGATATGGATTCTGCCCTTTTGGAAAGCTATGAAATGATTATAAAAGGAGAAGGAAATTGTTTTTGATTTTTTTCATTATAAGCTAAAAGCCTGATAATACTTGAATGGTTTGAAACACTGTGGCACCTCAGCTTTTGATGCATTTTTGAATGGTTTAAAAATACTCCTACAGTTTGAGCCTTTAGTTTCTTCTGGGGCAGTTTTGGAATGAGGGACGCCTGGGAGCCCTTTAGCAGTATGATGGGGAGCTCCTGTGGAGTAGGAGCACTGCAGCACATGGACCTGCCAGGAATATCAGCACAGGTGGTGGGATGAAAGTCTATAAAGCTGCCCTTCAGAGGCATTTAGTCGGTCAACTCTTGAGCCTTCTTGCAGAAAGGCTCCAGTTCTGATTCTTGCTGCAGCTCTGGGTGAGTAAATTGTGGGGAGCAGGGGAGGAAGGGATCCAAAAGCTCCACCTTTGCTTTTGCTGAATTCAGGGGTCAGACTTTAAGGCTTGCTGATCCTTATGGCCACTGCCTCAGTTCCTCTGTCCACAGAAGAGAGTTAAATTTAACTCGGGTAATTCCTGTGGGAAGTGCTGTGTAACTGATGAATGTTGTTAGAGCAAGTTTCCCACCTCTGCTGAAGCTCACAAGAGAGTTTGCTTCTAATATCAGTGCAATCGGGCTTACATGAGTATGCCTTTGTGCTTAGAAATGAGAGGAACTGAAAGCACTGTTTACTTGCTTTGGCCAATCATTGTACACACTGGCAAGAACATCAGCACAGCATCATGCAACGGGAATTACACAATAAGTTTCCAATGGAAAAGTAATACTGTGCGTAAACTGCCATTGGTAGCTCTAGCATCTCAAATGCAGCAGCAGAGCAGCAGGGCAGCAGTGTGAATAAATGAGAGACATGGAGTTGTTCAGAAGTTAGGGAAAAAGGTCTGAAGAGTAATAAAAAGTTTGCAAGCTTTGAAAAGTACCTGCATTTTTTGCTCTGTATTGTTTTACTTGCTTTCAAATGGTCTTTTCCATTGTAAAGCATTTTTCAGAAAATAGTGGCCAGACTCCAGGATCTAAAACTGATGATATCAGCTCTTCAAAGCTGCCAGATCAGAAACATAAAGATATACATAAAGGGTTCATTTCAATGAGAGCTTATTCATTATTTTCAAAGAAACTACTTTCCTCCTACAAAAAATTCTCTTTCATTAAAATGTTTATACTGTAGTGTGTATATGAGGGGCTGTCCTTTGAACACATTTCTTGTGGCCTACAGCATAGAAGAATTAAACTGGCATTTAACCAGTAGATTAAATGTGGGCAGGACCCCTCTGTAATGTGGTAGATAAGCAGGTGGATGCAAGATAAGAATTAATATTTGTCTGCTATAAGAATAACAGGCAGAGCAATATTTCCCTAGAAGAGTTCACTGAAAACTTAACAAGGAAAACAAGCCTCGTCCCCTTCCTTATCTCTGCCTTCCCCAAATCACTGTGTTGTACTTCATATAGAAGAAACACAATATTTCATATCTGGCAATCTCAAAGAATCTTGGAAGTAGATTATTCAGAAAACATGAAATATCACCTCTCTTTCAATATATATTTAGTACAAACAGAATAAAAGAATGTATGTGTGGAATTGTAAACAGAAAGCATTAACACTGCTATAATCAGTAATCATGAATTAATTGTAGCTCCTGGGACTTTTTTTCAGGAGTTGTTCCGTGTGAACAAAGAGCAGAAAGGACAGCTCCACCCACAGAACCCATCGCATGTCAGAAGGGAGCAGAGCTGGTGGAACAACAGTCAAGGAGAAGATGAGAAGAAATGTGGCAACAGTGGGCATTGACCACAAGGCCATTGGCACATCAGAGAATGAATTGGCCCGGCCTTGTGAAGGCTGGTGACTGTGCAGATATTTGGGGACACTGCTTTAGATTACATGGTTTGTTTTTCAGACTTGAAAAAGGCAACAGAGAGTTACTCCTCCGTGAACAAGGAACATGTCAGAGAAAAATTTGCTAAATTGTTATTAATAAAAAGAGAAATGGGCCAACTACCAGTCAAGTGAGATCAGATATCTAGCTGTAGGTGTGATAGAAGATATCATAAAATCATAGAATCATTGAATGGCTTGGTTGGAAGGGACCTTTAAGATTATCTAGTTCCAAACCCCTCCTATAGGCAGGAGCATCTCCCTCTAGACCAAGTTGCTTAAAACGTCATCCAGCCTGGCCTTGAATGCCTCCAGGGTGGGTGCATTCACAACCTCACTGGGCAAGATGTTCTAGTTCACAATAAATTCCAAGTAAGTATCAATTCCAGGTAAGTAGTAACTGCCAAAACTTGATACAAAACCATCCAGTTGGGTAAGAATGGATCCCAAGAAGTTGGCTAGCTCGTTCCTTTCCATGAAGACAACACCAATTGCCTTAAATATTTGTCCAACAGAATGAGTAACTCTAGTGATAGGATAAATGCAACTTCTTAAAGTTTGTTCTAGTTATTAATGATATACAGCATTACAAAATTTTTCAGGATTTCCTCTGCAGAAATTTGTGATGCCTTGCATGCTCTCTCAGATGAATAGTACCAACTCTACAACTTCTGAGGACAAATCTCCCATTATAATTTATCTAAAAGGATCTTTTGAACTTGTTGTGCCCCAAACTGGACAGAAACTCATACTCAGCTTTTCCAGAGCCTAGCAAGGTGTAAGAACTATCTCAGATCCCTGAGAGCAATTCCTTCTGACAGTATCTCCAGAGTGAGGCTTGGGTTTTGGCAGTAGAACAACATGGTGACTCATGGTCTGGTTTTGCTTTCCTGTAACCATATTTTCCTTTAATTCTCTATTTGTACTTATGTAATTGGTTATTTCTACCTACCTGTAACACTTTGTCCTTACTTAATCACATCCTGATCTTTTGTAATCTGTATCTAGTTTCCGAAAAAAATAATTTTGGATTTTAATCTTGCTCTTTTTTTTCAGTGCTTTGCAATAGCTGTTGACTGCAACTTATGCATGATATATATTTGTATATCAGTGTATCTGAATCTTTCTATGTATATGTATATTTAGTAATGGATATTTACTCCATAATCTAAGTCATTCAGGAAAAGAATGGATATTATTAAATATAAACTGTTCAATACATTTTTTTTTTTTAATGAACCACTTGAAATTGCTTTCTCTGTTTGGTTCTGTGTATGGTTTTGAACTCCACCCCCACTTATAATCAACCTTTTCTGAAGAAGCTTACAAAAATGTCATGCTAGGCAGTGCCAGAAGATTTAATAATGTAAAGCTATACGTTATTGTTAAACTACATGACACTTACTATTTGTCTTCTTTCCCAGTGTTCCTTCCTTCATCTTCAAAGCAAGTTTGTCGGTCACTGCAGGAAATTAGATTGGTTTTACAGGGTCTGAAGTTTACAGATACTTTCGCTACTACTACATCTTTTTTTTTTTTTTTTTTGTATGTGTGTCATTTCTTTCTTTTGTGTTGCAGGAGAAATTATTTGTTCTGTTACTGTAGGAGACTTAAAAAATGAACTGGCCTATTGTTTCCTAGCTAATTTTGCATCTGTTTGAAGAATTACTGCTATATTTGCCTTTTTCCAGTCAGATGGAATGACATAGTCCACAACAGCTTTCTAAAGACAACTGATCATATTTCAGAGACTGCATAAGCTAGTTCTCCAGACAACTTTTGGTATCTTTCACAGCACCCATCGTTTCATATGTTACCTATGTGCTTTTTATTACTCATTTTGGCTATTTTTTCCTTTGTCAATCATCATAGTTGTCAGCTGCCATTTTAGTGGCAAAAGGAAGGAGAAAGCTATTAAACAGTTGGCCTTTCTTGGCATCCTCTGTTGATTGCTTTCCTTCTCTGCTGAACTACTTCTTTCTTGATTTTCCGATTATATTTAGGAACTTATAATTTATTGTTTTTTTCCCCTTGTTTTCACATTCAAATCCATCAAACACATTGTCCTACAAATTTCAAATTTCCCTTATTTAGGAACTGTGATATGTGCTTGGGTGCTAGATTAGATTGCTGTTGCCCCTAACCTATAACTAATATTAATTTATATTTACCTACTGCAGTTGGCACCCCAGAGCTCTGGAGATGGTAGAGTTCTTTCATATCTGAGCTGATTGCTAAAATTCTGGATTATGGGGCAAACTCGTGTATATTGAGCCTTTGGGAAACATAAGTCCTTTTGCTGTATTTAGATAACCATTGCCTCATCCTTCTGCGTAAAGTCTGTCTTCACTAAAACCACATCCTCTTGTTGCTCATGTTACAACTAAACATGGATCTGGTGCACTTTCCCGTTTAGGAATCATTTTTAACATCCTTGTCTCTTTGGGATTCTTCTCTTTTTGCTGCTGGAGGATTACTGAGACCATTCTTTCCATGTTTCAGATCTGCCTTCCAACTCTTTTTTCTGGATTATGTATCATCCTAATGCTCCTTATATGCCCCTGTAGCAATATATGCTGCAGTGCTGTGTAATGGCAGGCCCTCTTCCATTCTGTATACTCCCCATAATTCCTTGGTCCTCCTTGGTTTAAAGGCATGGCTGTGCCTCTTGGATTATCACTTGATAATCTATTCCAGTGTCATGGTTAGCAATCAAAAAGGTTGTTCTGTGTGTTTGGAGGCTGATACTTCAGCACAGTCTGCAAACTTCACAGAAGCTGAAATTCTGTACAGTAGGAGAGTTTTGAAATTACAGTGGGGTCAGCTGCTATGAGAATCTGTAATAATTGGTAAGATTTATGAGGCAAATGCAACACAGAGATAGCTGGGGCTGTTCAGCCTGGAGAAGAGAACGCTTCAGGGAGACCCAAGAGCGGCCTTTCAGTATCTGAAGGGGGGCTGTAAATAGAAGACTATTTAGCAGGGTCTGTTGGGATAGGACAAGGGAAAATGGTTTCAAACTTAAAGAGGGGAGATTTAGATTGGATATAAGGAAGATGCTTTTGACAACAAGGGTGGTGAGGCACCGGCACAGGCTGTCCAGAAAGGTGGTGAATGCCCTGTCCCTGAAGACAATCAAGGTCAAGCTGGATGGGGCTCTGAGCAACGTGATCTAGCTGTAGGTGTTCCTGTTGGAGAGTTGCTGGAGAGTTGGACTAGATGACCTTCAAAGGTCCATTCTCAAATGATTCTATCCTGAAGAAATGTTTTAAAGATCTAATATATTAAGAGAGATCAGCGTAATGTGTCTTAGCAATTAAGACCTTGGTATACACAAAATTTAGTGGCTTCCTTCTTAAGGGAAGGAGGTTGTTCATATCATACACTGGGAATGTTTGGCATGACATTGTTTTTTTCCTTAATGCATGGAAGCTTTGTGCTAACAGCCATACCATGCAAGGCTCCAGGCTGCTGAGAAGCAATGTGGAGCAAGGAACGCATGGAATAAAATGTGACACAGTTAGGTGCAAGGAAAAGAGGAAGGTGGGAAGTGAAGAGGGGGAGAGCAAGAGTTTGTCCTAAAAAATCTATTTTTTCTTTTTAAAGCTATATGTGCAATATTCCTGTTCACTGGCTGTGTGGAAATAGTGAGTAAGGAGGGCAAAGAAATTCTACAGGGGCTGAGGGAATGCTGTATTTATAGGGAAAAAAGGCATGATTTTTTCCAATTTGGTTTTAAAGAAAAAATTTGTCTATAAACTATGAAAGGTACAGCTCACCAGATGTTTTGTAACAATTGGTTCTGAATTAAAAATAAGCTACTGTTTTAGTCTGTGGAATGAGAAATAAAATGACTTCTGATTGCTTCTGATCATCAGAATCAACATATGTTTTTAATGAATAGGAAATAATAGGGCCTGCAGTTTTACTGAAATTGGTACTTTGTAGAACATTTCAAAGATATTTGTTGCCTGTTCATGGAGTATTTGTATTCCCCCTTATGTCAAAGGCACAGTATTTAGTCTTTGTCCCGCTTTCCCCATTCAACAGGATTTACACGGTGTCACTGAAAGGAGAATTTGTCCTCTTGTGGCTTTCCTGCTATTTTTTTTTCACTTGACCCAGAAGCTAAAAAGTAGCATTGAATCAAGCAAATCCCATGAAAAGTTCTGTATAAAAGAAAGCACTGCAGACCACCTACAGTGTGACACTTAGTGAGATGAAAGGATATTAACTCAGGAGCGCCTTGTTCTTTCAACAGGAATCTTGTTCCTTGTATTACAAACAAAGATAACTAACATAATTTAATTATACTCTAATAGTAGATGAAATGTATACGTCTTTTGGCATAATGCGATTTTTGTTTAGAAAATAAAGTATCTGTACATAGCCTTCAATTTTGCTGGAATTCCCTCCTGTGGGAAAAATGTTACCAAGGGGCTGTTGTCTTATGCATATTTGCACATACTATTTATGTTAACAAGCCTGGGATTTTTTTTCTTTTTTCTTTTGAATTGAAATTAGGTTCAAAGGGTTATTTTATTCTTTCTCCTTTATTTTAAGAACTCTTAGTATCACCATGTCAAGGCTGCTAGGTTCCTATAACAAGTTTGTGGCTTCTGGCATTCAAAGTGCAAGGAATTGACAGAAAAATAAAGGGGCATTTTAATTATTTTTGCTCCTAGATTATTGAAAAAATACATAAAAGCTTCAAAAAATTCAGGAAATATTCCAGCTAGAGGCAAAAGTGAGGTTAACAGTATCCCTTTAATCTTTGCTGAGTCTCAAACGATTGCCTGTACCACAGAATTAGCTCTACATGGCTATATTTACATGAAATGGGAATGTATGAAAACTGGTTAAAGAACATCACACAAATGGAGACAAATATCTCCTGACAGATCCTGTCTAAAGTTTCTATGCTGTACTGCGTTGGTATAACAGAGCAGTTTGCTGGTTGCTCCGATATGCTGCCTGTGTTTGTGTAACTGACCATCAGAAGCTGAATAAGGAGTTAAGCCTGAAACTAGACTAAGGAAAATCACTTTTGGATTGGCAAATATTTACATTTGCAAGTTGGAATGCATTAATAAAACAATCATCTCAGTAGTAATGTTAATTTTATGCAAATATTAGCAAAATTATAAAGTCAATCTGCTTTCTTTAGGAGGCTTTCAGCATGTTAAACCTGGGTTTGTCAAGTGTTATTCCTTATGCCAGCACAAAACTCATAGAGATACTGCAACTTGTTTGTTACGCCATTTGTTGATTTTGAACTGTAGAATGAATTTGCTTAAAAGATCTCTGTGTGGAAAAATCCTGTAGACTCTAGTACGAAGGGATGGGCAACTCAGAAAGAGTACAGAGAACTTGTTAAGATGTGTAGAGAGAAAATCAAAAAGGCAAAAGCCCAGCTTGAACTCAACCTGGACACTGGGGTAAAAAGGAACAAGAAACTCTTTTACAAATGCATCAACAGTAAGAGGAGGACTAAGGAGAATCTTCATTCTTTACTGGATGAGGCTGGGAATGTGATCACTGAGGATAAGGAAGAGGCAGAGGTTCTGAATGCCTTCTTTACATCTGTCTTTAAAGGTCAGAACAGTTATCCTCAGTGTACTCCACTCTTTGACCTGGTAGTCTCAGCTGGGTATGGACAGAATCCCCCACAATTCAAGAGGACACAGTCACAGACCTACTACTCCAGCTGCACTGTCACAAGTCCATGGGGCAGGATGGGATTCACCTGATAGAGCTGAGGGAATTAGCGGAGGTGACAGCCGAGCCGCTCACCGTTATTTATCAGTGCTCTCTGTTGACTGGTGAGGTCCCAGAAGACTGGAGGCTTGCCAGTGTGACTCCCATCTACAAGAAGGGTTGTAAGGAGGATCCGGGGACCCACAGGCCTGTTAGCCTGACCTCAGTGCCAGGGAAGGTTACGGACCAGATTGCCTTGAGGGAGATCATGCGGCATGTGTGGGACAACTGGGGGTCAGGCCTGGCCAGCATGGGTTCACAAAGTGCAGGTCCTGCTTGACCAACCTGATCTCTTTCTGTGATCCAGTGACCCATCTGGTAGACGAGGGAAAGGCTGTTGATGTAGCCTACATGGACTTCAGCAAGGCCTTTGACGCTGTCTCCCACAGCATTCTCCTCCATAGGCTGGTAGCCTGTGGCTTGGACAGGTGCACTCTTGTCTGGATAAGGAACTGGCTGGAAGGCCGGGCCCAGAGAGTGGCGGTGAATGGAGCTAAATGCAGCTGGCGACTGGAAACAAGTGGTGATCCCAGGGATCGGTGCTGGGGCCTGTCCTCTTCAATGTCTTTATTGATCACCTGGATGAGGGCATTGAGTGCACCCTCAATAAGTTTATGGATGACACCAAGTTGGCTGGTAGTAGCAAGGGGGTAGTGAGGCCCTGCAGAGCGGTCTGGACAGGCTGGATAGATGGGCTGAAGCCAGTGGGATGAGGTTCAACAAGGCCAAATGCCAGGTCCTGCACTTTGGCCACAGCAACCCCAGGCAACGCTACCCCAGGCAAGGCTTGGGGCAGAGTTGCTGGAAGATGCATAGAGGAAATGGACCTGGGGGTATTGATTGATGCTGGGCTGAACATGAGCCAGCAGTGAGCCCAGGTGGCCAAGAAGGCCAATGGCATCCTGGCTTGCATCAAGAATGGTGTTGCCAGCAGGAACAGGAAAGTGATTGTGTCCCTGTACTCAGCTCTGGTGAGGCCGCACCTCAAGTTCTGTGTCCAGTTTTGGGCCCCTCACTGCAAGAAAGGCATTGAGGCCAAGAAGGGCAACAAAGCTGGTGAGAGGTCTGGAGCACAGGGCTTATAAGGAGCGGCTGAAGGAGCTGGGATTGTTCAGCCTGGAGAAGAGGAGGCTCAGGGAAGACCTCACTGCTCTCTGCAACTACCTGAAGGGAGGTTGCAGTGAGCTGGGGGTTGGCCTCTTCTCTCCTGTAACTGGTGATAGGGCTAGAGGGAATGGCTTCAAGCTGCACCAGGGCAGATTTAGACTGGACGTTAGGAAGTACTACTATTCTGAAAGAGTGGTCAGGCAAGGATGGAATGGGCTGCCCAGGGAGGTGGTGGAGTCACCGATCCTGGAGGTGTTCAAGGAAAGGTTGGATTTTGTGTTGAGGGACGTGGTGTAGTGTGTACTATTGGTGATAGGTGGGTGGTTGGACTGGATAATCTTGAAGGTCTTTTCCAATCTTGATGATACTGGGATTCTGTGAAGTAATCAACTCTATGTATTTCTAAAATCATCCTGGAGTGCTAGCACCTTTGCATAACATTAACTACCTAATATATACTATTGTACAAGGTTTATATTTCTGTATTAATATATCTTTAAAGTGATACAAATATGATCATGGTTAGGAAGAAATGTTTTCATTGGTGTATTGCTTTGTAACTTCTTAGAATGAGATTAAATGTACTTGCCCCTGAAGTACTTGCTGTTTGGCAGGGCAGATGGCAGAACAGATTACCTACTAAATGCAGTGCTAAATGGGGATTCCTGTGTTTCCAATAGAAGCACACTGAATTTCTGCACTGTATTCTCTGTTTTTTCTATTTCTATACTGTACTGTGTTAATTAATACAGTTTGAGGCTTCCCTGAGTCAGAGATCAAAATTTGCTTCCAAATTTGCCAGTTCTATATATTCAGTTGTAATATTTGTCCCATCTGGCACTTTGAGACCGAAAGATCACAGAATCATAGTGGTTGGAAGGAACCTCTGGAGATGATCTTGTCAAAGAGAACTAAAAGCGGTTCCCTACAAAAGGTTATATGGGGAAATGTCCAGGGGAATTTTGAATATCTCCAGAGGAGATTCCAGAACCTCTCTGTGCAGCTTGTTCCAGTGCTCTGTCACCCTCATAGCATGTAAGGTTTTCCTCATGTTTGTATGGAACTTTCTGTGTTCCATTTTGCCTATTGTCCCTTGTCCTGTCACTGGGAGCTAGTGAAAAGAGCTTGGCACATCCGTTTGACTCCTGCCCTTTAGATATTTTTAAGCGTTAATAAGATGACCTCTCAGACTCCTCTAGCTAGTCTAGCCCTAGATCTCTCATCTTTTCCTTGTAAGGGAGATATTCCAGGCCACTCAACATCTTTGTAGGCCTCCACTGTGCTCTCTGTAGAAGATCCCTGTCTGTCTTGAACAAAGGAGCCCAGAACTGATATAGCACTCCAAATGTGACCTCACCAAGACAGAATAGAGGGGGAGGATCACCTCCCTGGACCTGCTGGCAGCATTCTTTTTAATGCACCCCAGAATGCCATTGGTTTTCTTGGCCACAAGGACACACTGCTGGCTCATGGCCGCAAGAACACCCAGGTCCTTCTCTGTAGAGTTCCTTTCCAGCCCCTAACCTGCACTGATGCATGCAGATGTTCTTCTCCGGGTGCAAGACTCTATACTTGGTCTTGTTAAACCTGATCAGGTTCCTCCCTGTGCAACTCTCCAGCATCACCTCTTTTCCTCAGCCTCAGGGCCACAGGCACTACTGTTCACTTTCAGGCCACTTATAAGTAAGAAGTTGGTATTTTTGCTATGTAAGGGAAACATGCCAATAATAAATATTAATGGTCTGATTTCAGTTTTCATGTGGTCTCATCTTCCTGCTGACAATGTAGGCTCTCTTTACCCTCTTCTCTCCTCTTGATTGTGGATCTGAGGCAGGAGAATTTACATGCCAGTCTACATTCAGTTTCTTCCAGCAGAAGTGGTACAGTAGGTCTAAGTCATCTCCTTCCTGTGCAGCTTATTTTCCATCTTCTCTCTTTCTTGTGATTATGTTATTATCTTATTCCAATATGAAAGCATTTGAGTTCATGGAAAAACATTTTTCCCTCAGAATTCTTGTTGTTATGAGGGCTCGGTAAGGATAACTATACAGATCTCTATCCTAGGATCTGTGCTTTCAATAATCATGTTAGAAACTAAAGTAATATTAATAAAACCATACAATGGTGAAGGAAAACATTTTCTCAAATATTGTTCCATCCATCCATACAAACATATAAGATTATGTTAACAAGATTCAACAAAGCAAAGTGTAAGATTTTTCACTTGGGTTGAAGTAATCCCAGGTCCACATAGAAACTGGGAGAAGAACACCTTGAGAGCAGCCCTGCTGAGAAGGACTTAGGGGTCCTGGTTGATGAAGAACTTAAAGTGAGCCAGCAGTGTGTGCTTGCAGCCCAGAAAGCCAGTGTTATCCTGGTTCCATCAAAAAAGGAGTAACCAGCAGGGTGAAGGATGTCACTTTGCCACTCTCCTCTGCCTTAGTGAAGCCCCATATTGAGTACTGCACCTAAGTCTGAGGCCCCCAACACAGGCAAGATGTAGAGCTTTAGGAGAGGGTCCACAGGAGGGCCACAAAGATGATCCAAGGGCTGGAGCACCTTTCCTATAAAGACAGACTGAGGAAACTGGGCTTGTTCAGCCTGGAGAAGAAAAGGCTGCCGGGAAGCCTCATTGCAGCCTTTCAGTAATTAAAGGGAGTTAATAAACATGAGGGAAATCAACTTTTTTCATGAGTAGATAGTGAATGGACAAGGGAAAATAGTTTTAAACTAAAGGAGGGGAGATTTCTATTAGATGTCAGAGGTAAGTTTTTTACTGAGAGAGTGGAGAGGTGCTGGAACAGGCTGCCCAGAGAGGTTGTCCATGGAGGTCTTTAAGGCCAGGCTGGATGGGGCACTGGGCAACCTGATCTTGTACTTGATCTAGTGGTTGGCAACCTGTATGTGGCAGGGAGGTTGGAACCTAATGATCCTTGAGGTCCCTTCCAACCCAAGCCATTCTGTGATTCTAAGATCTTCAAACAGAAATACGTTTTTCAGGGACATTTGGACAACAACTGCATTGCAAAGTCACAGTTATGGAAAAAGTCCACACTAGAGGGTAGTGGAATACTGAACAGTATATTGCCTTGTAGTAAGATTCAATTCCAGGGGTTACTGCCTGGTTTTAGAGAGTAGTATACAATTAAAAGTCACTGGAAGCCAAGATTCTTCCTCATACATTGTCAGCTGACTGGGAATGCCTTGGACATCCATGGAAACCAAGCAGACACAGAGGAGAGTTCTGTCCCTCATCCAAGGGTGGCACCCACCTTATTCCTAGAAAATGTTTGTCTACTTTGTTCCCTAGATGGTCTGTTCCTCTTCTTAAGCAACTTTTTCACTAGAAAGATCTTCACCTTTTTTTTTCTTCTGTCTTTCCACAGCTTTTCTTTCTCATTTTTGCACGTTGAATGAGAAGACCCATCTATTTGATTCTTCTTTGTAATTACCTTTTTGCTTTTGAAGATGATAGATCTCCCTCCCTCTTTTCCTCACTGAATGTTTTGTTTCCTTCAGCTGTCCATCACAGACCATGTGCCTCTGGGGCTTCTTACTGCTTTCCTTTGATTTCTTTCCACTCCTCCTTGTTTTCCTTGAACTTTCTGTCTGAGAGCTGTACAGAACATTCCTGCTAAGCTTTTTTTCTTTTTTTTCTTTCTTTCTTTTTTTTTTTTTTTTCTTCTGGGAAATGCAGATTTACACTGAATCTGACATTGTGTTTCAGTGTATTTATTTCTTTATGTCAGCAAGATACTGGTCACTAGTGCTCACCTACTGCAAGCTGATTGAGGAACAACCATTCTTCATGCTCTCATACTTGAGGGGTTTGTTATTGCTCCCTAACTCTATGACTTTGTACATTCGAGAACTGTCTTCTATCGTTTTTAGACTATTTTTTACCTATTTTTCAAGACACTTTTGAATGTTTATCCTTTCCTTCCACAGGCCTAAAGACTCTCTATTTGATATCATCTATTAACATGAGCCAGCAGTGTGTGCTTGCAGCCTGGAAGTCCAACAGTATTCTGGACTCTATCAAAAGAGAGGTGCCCAGCAGGGAGAGGGAGCAGATTGTCTCCCTCTACTCTGCCTTTTTAAGGTCCCCTCTGGAGTAAATTTGACATTTATTCTGGCCCCCAGTACCAGAAGGGATATTGTTGTACAGAGGTACAGAGCTGTTGGAACATGTCTAGGGAAGGGCCATGAAGATCGTAGAATCCTAGAATCCTAGAATCCTTAGACTTGGAAGGGAGCATTCAAAGTCATCTTATCCAATTCCTCTGCAATGAACAGGGACATGCACAGCTCAATTAGGTTGCCTAGGGCCAGATCCAGCCTTGCCTTGAAAGTCTTCAGGGACCTGCCTCGGTGCAGGTGTAAGACGTTGCACTTGGATTTATTGAACAACATGAGATTCACCTGGACCAAATGCTCAAGACTGTCAAGGTCTCTCTGAACGGCATCCTGTCCCTCTGATGTGTTGACTGTACCCCACAGCTTTGTGTCATCCACAAACTCGCTGACGGTGCACTTGACCCCACTGTCAATGTTACTGATGAAGATATTAAAGAGTATTGGTCCCATTAAAGAGCACTTTATTGGTCACATTAATGATGATCAGAGAGCTGGTGCACCTCTCCTATGAAGAAAGGCTGAGGGGAGTTGGACTTGTTTAGCTTCAAAAGTGCTCTGGGGAGACCTCAGTGTGGCCTTCCAGAACATGAGGGAGCTTACAAGCATGAGGGGGACTGACTTTTTACAGTGTGATACTGATGGGAGAAGGGGGAATGGCTTTAAAATAAAAGGGGGGAAATTTAAGTTGGATGTTTATTCAGAGGGTGGTGAGGCACTGGCACAGGCTGCCCAAAGAAGCTGTGGATGCTCCATCCCTGGAGGTGTTCAGGGCCAGGCTGGGGGGTCTGGACAGCCTCAGCTGGTGGGTGGCAACCCTGCCTATAGCACAAGATTGGAACTGGATGATCTATGAGGTCCCTTCCAACCTAAGTCATTCTGTAGATTTATGCCCCTATGAACTTACATGTTTATTCAATGATTCTATGGTCTGCAAACTAGAAAGATGCATTATATTGAGTTGTCCACTGAAAATATGGAGTAGTACCAGTCTTGAAAAGCTATGCTTTTAAATGTCCTTCTGTTCTAATAGAATAGTACTGAAATGTGCTTTCCAAAGGCACCATTTCCTATAAGCCTTGAAAGCATCTTACTGAGATAGTTTTCTTTATTTTTTTTCCCAGTTTGCTCCAGATCGTCCCTTGGAAATCCTGTCTTATAGCAATGTGTGTACAACCACTGCTTCTTCCCAAGCAGGTGCCCTCTCTCAGAAGTGTTGTCACTTAGGCAGTGCTAAGTCCAGGTGGTGACAGTTCATCAGAGCCCAGTGTTGACACTTGCTAATAACCTGGTAGCCTCCAGCAAGAGCCTGGAAATCTTTAATTATGCAGAAAGCCCCTAGACAGAGAAATCGGGAAGGCTGATGTTGAAATCCTTCCAAATTGCTAGTTTGTGTTTGTACCTGGCACCATGCGGGTGCTGTGGGCAGCCCAGGACACAGACTTGCAGGTACGTAGCACATTTGTATTGATGGCTATGACTAATTTTAGCTTGAAAAAACAAACAACCTATCTGTGGTGTCATTCAAAAATTGTAGTAGAATTCAATTAAAAATGCTTGCTCAGAGCCATTTAAATCAGAAGTTGCTGTTTTTGAGATATGTAAAAATGGAGTTAGAACATTAGAGCCTGCAAAAGGCAAAAAACAGTTTGTACTCACTTGAAAAAAAACACCAAAACAAACAAAACAAAAAATCCCAGGGAGACAAATGAGGACGTGAAGTTAAAATGAGTTTGGTGACTGCTGTAATCACTTAGTGCAACTCTAGTAATCATACTCATATCATTTCTTTTTTTGTATTGCAGCAGAACACTATGTTGCAGCACAACCAGGGAATTCTATGAATACATATGTCTCTACTGCATTGTTTGGATGAAAATTCCCTGTGTGGTTTCAACCCTAAAAGATCCCTTTTTCCCCCAAGTCAGTATATAACATATCGATCAGTTTTGTGTTGCGATGAAGAAAAAAACCCTTTTTCGGCCATACGATCATCAGTTTCATTTTCAGAAGTGTCAAGCAGTCAGAAATCCCACAGAAGTCCACAGGAGCTGCAGGTGCTGAATGCTTTTTCAGTCAAGCTCTTCCATTTCTGTGTTCACTTCCATAACCAAAATGACACCATTACAAGCTGAAACTTTCCATGCAACCAGTCTCTAAGGAGAATCAGGCTGAAGTCTGGTTTTCTGACTGAATAAGTAAAATGGCTGTGCTGTTAAACAGTGAGTTTTACTCTCACATACCCACAGGTGCTGCGCTGTTGCCAGCCAAGCCCCATACCCTGTGCTGAAGATGTGCATGTACTCTTCTCTACTGAGGACTCATAGCTGCAATTTTCCTAATGAGGAATTCACCCCTTTAGGTACTTTGGACAATGACTTTTCAAACCTGCTGCTGGCAGTGCAAGAAAAAAATAAAAGCAGAGCTTTTCACGTGCGTATGTCTTGTTAGGTGTGATCAGCAAGATAGAAGACGTTAATGGGAGACAGCAGCCCACATCTCCCCTTCTCCTCATGAACCTGCTAATGCATTATCCTGATGTTCTATGTGAACTGGAGGAAATGGGCCTGTTGCCAAGCTCTGAACTGAATCCAGCTCTCCTTGTCTCAAGCAGGCTGTATCTGCAAACTGTGCCTCTGCTTTATGTGTACTTAGACTTCCCCACGGGCTGTCCCCCAGCATGGGACAAAATCCTATGCAGTTACATTCTCCTAACTTTGATTTATTTATGTCTGGCTGGATGTATTCTTCCTTGGTTTGAGAAAGATTTGGTCTAACAGGGGTTAAAGAAGTCTGTTAGTTTTATTCATTTTCTTCTGCTTCTTGCAAAAAGTGGGAGAGATTTAAAGACCACTATTAACTCAAAAGTTTTGAGGTGGTGGACTATATAGCTAAAGCATATCTCCATGCACTGCAGGGCCATATCTCACTGTTGTAAGAAGATGCTGTCTCAGCTGAGGTAACAAGTCTGATGCACTTGCATTTTTTCCTGAGGTCTCTTCTGGTAACAAGAAACCTCACTAAAGCAGGTGGAAATTCTGAGTAAAAGCTGAAGGACAGGCTGTCTTCTTCACAGCATGACCCAAACACAGAGCCAGCTTCTGCATCTCTGAATGGCCACACTGACCTCCCTGATCACATAGAGTTCAACACAGTACACATATACAACCTCTGACCTCAGGGGGGATGAAGCTCAGCAGAGGGAAGAACAACCCAGGAGAAAGCAGAAGCTGTTAATATAAAAAAAAAAAAAAAAAAAAAAAAAAGAGAATACAGGAAACTCCGTGCAAGGTAGCTTGTATGCAAAGCCTTTCAAGTCTTCCACTCCAGAGTATTTAGAAACATAGAAACACAGAGTATCCTGAGATGGAAGGGATACACAAGGATCATCTTAAATTTGTGAGTATGAACACAGTAAATATAAAGTGCTATTTTATGTTCCCAGCCCCAAAAATGACAGCCCTTCTGTGTTTATAAAATGTTATTGCTCCTAAAAGGACTGCCTGTTTTGCAAGTTGCATCTGCAAAACAAACACAAAGGAGAAATCTTTGGTTTGCTGCTCGGAAGGTGAGTCAATGTTATCACCAAAACTGAATAAACAAGGCTTTATGCTCTGGTGGTAAAAATGTCACACAGTAAAAACAGCATTTTGCAGGTATGTTTTCATTTATTCTCCTTTTGCAGTATGAACATTTCCACCTGATATATCTTAGTGATTTCTTTATCTATGCTTGATCTACCATACAAATCAGAATAAAATCATAGGACTGCTTCTAGAGGCTGGTTATCCCTGGAAAGTCTGTACATGGATGTTGGCTTCTTCATACCTTTTCAGTGAGTTTACACATTCTTATTCAGGTGAAGATCTGAATGCACATTTTTGGGTTCCAGTCTGACTTACAGAGTGCAAATAATTAGCAGCTATCTATCTCAGTAAGTGGATTTATGAAAGTACAGCTGAGGAGAATATAGATTAAGAGTTTCCAAATGTAAAAGCTGCATTTTGGCAGTAGACTTCAAAGCTGAGGTGGAAGTAATGCAGGTGTTTCGTTGCCATCTTTCTATATTCCTCATATGACTGTCGTGTGCCTTTTTCACCTTCTGAATGCTGCCAAAGAATGATATCAGCAGCCTTTAATCTCACCAATGTGTTAGGTGACTGCAGTATCACCTTTTCCCATACAAAGATAAAAATAATAGTTCCTTCCCCTTGGGGAATCATGTGCTATTCTTATCACATTTTACAATTCTAATGTCTTTTACTTCTTTTTTATTTCATTAGCTGTAAATATGCATTGCTTCCTTTCCATCTTCTGTTGTATTTTCCAAGTGTCAAAGCATGCAGTGGCTGAAATTCAACTCTTCAGAAAGTGCAAAGGAAGCAGGTTATGGCAGGATCCCGAAACACAAGAGGGGAGAATGAAGGTGGTGTTTGGGACGATGGGACAGCAGAGATAAAACAAAGAAAAAGGGTGAGGAAGAAATATTACAGATATACCCCGTGTTTAGGATTGGTTTTATGATATAAATATTTACATTTTTCAGCATATGAAACAGGTAAAAAGCATCTCTCAGGTGATGTTACAAGCAGTGTTTAGCAAGTGGATGTTTTTATTGACACGTACTTTCATATTGAGTTTGGACTTGAAAAACTACATATTACTTAAGAAGATACGTAGCATGCATGTTAGTACATCTCTCTGGAGCTTTGGAGGAGGTTGAATCGTCTGCACCATGTACCAAAATATTTTGATTAACCATTTGATACATTAGTTAGCATGTTTAAGTGTGTCTAAAAACCACCAAGAGAAGACAGACTCTGTCTGAATCAGAGCAGATTTACTGATTTTATTCTGTATTGTATGCTTCTTGATAGAGGTAAAGAAAATGCTCTGCTGTTAAAGAAATGAGATGCTCCTATTCTCTTCTGTCACATTCAAATGATGCTTTGGCTTGCATCTAGAAAAGGTAAACATGGACATTAAAAGAATGGGTCTGCAGAATGAAGATGAAGCTTCAGAGAGGCCCGTAAGCGTCTCTCTGTATATCAAATTCTGAAACAGATCTAGGCTGGTGGCAACTAAACTCATTTAAACATGCCATCACACTTTCTCTGAGCTTGCTTAACTATGACTACTGCTGAGCCTGCTGGCTGTGGAAGCCCTTTGAAACCTTGTCCAAAATGCACAATAGAGTGAACACAGATAGAGAAACTCATTTCTTGAGTCTTTTTAGAAGCCTCTGCTTTAATTTCATTCTATTCAAAAAGTGGAGACATATTATACAATCAGAGAATCACAGAATCGTTTAAGTTGGAAGTCCAACTCCTCCTCAGTGAACAAGGACATGCACAGCTCCATCAGGTGCTCAGAGCCCCATCCAGCCCGACCTTGAATGTCTTCAGGGATGGGGCATCTATCACCTCTCTGGACAACCTGTGCCAGTGCCTCACCACCCTTATGGTAAAAACTTTGCCTTATATCCAATCTAGATCTCTCCTCTTTTAGTCTGAACTCATTTCCCCTTGTCCTGTCACAACAGACCCTGCTAAAATATCTGTTCCCTTCTTTCTTACAGCCTCTCTTTAGATACAAAAAGGCTGCTCTCAGGTCTTCCTGGCACCTTCTATATGTTTTAATGTATTTCATTTTCCATATAAAATATCTTGGAAGGTAGCAATTTTTAAGTCATACACAAGATCTCACATAACATGTATCATGCCAGAAAAAATGGTTGCCTTTTGATCTCAATGGAAAATTAGTTTGATTTCTTCTTGTGTTTATATGGCTATGAGTACAGTTTGATCACATTGGGGAAATGCAGGCAGTCCAACCAAGTCTTCCTGCACAGAATAACAACAGGGCATATACTTCTGCCTCTACTTACTGACAACTTAACTTGCTTCTCAGAAGACATGAGCAATTCTTATTTGAACTGCCAATAAAATATGCATCAGATGGTAAAATTCCAGCATCAGAGTGATCCTCTAACATAAAAGGTTCAAAGAAAGTATCACTTCATCCATAGATCAGCCACGCTGTGATCCATAGAGCTATTCCCAGAGAATGCCATATTTCAGACATAGCCTTAGCCTTAAATGGATGTGCAAGGTTACATGACAGGAATGCAAACACCCTGCTAAGTCTTAAGCTGGGGATATCTCAGGTAGTAAGGCTGCAATTTAAAACTCTTATTTCTTCATTCTGATGACGACCTTGCTGATCTGTGCATGATGGATGATTCTGAGATACGTACCATTGAGAGGCATGGGAAGAATGAATTCCTCTGCCTCTTCAAAAAATGCAGTCAAAAGAGAGTTTTAGCACAATATTAGTTCTATAATATATACAGTGTGAAGAGTTCATTTCAGGAAGCTTTAAAAAGCACATTACACAGAAGATTCATTGCCGAAAAGTTGCTACAAGGTTCCAGTAGTGCAGGCAGGAGATACAGTTACAAAATGTAAATAAAATATACTTAGTAGAATACCAAAGGAATCCACTGAATGAAATTCCTTCCATGTATCAGGTGATTTAAAATTTATGACTGCTCACATTCTACCTGAGCCCCCAGTAGAGAATTTTATTGTTTGAGATTTCATATAGATTTTGGGGATGTGCAAAGACATGTCCTGGAATATGGAGACCAGAGGAATGAAAAAAGACACCTCAACTACAAGAAATATCTTTTAAAAATGTCTTTTTCATCCACTCCCCTTGGTTAGCTTGATTGAATGGTTTAAAATTGCTTATTTAGTTAACATGCGTCACTAGTACTGCCTGGCCATACACTACAATTTTTTTTTCTTTTCTTTCTGAGAAATTAAGCCATTTGAACCAGAAAAACCATTGAAAGATAACTTGAATCTTTGCCCTGCCCAGCCCAGCTTTTCAGGAGTTCACCTGTTTGCTTATGTCACTTCTGTTTGTTCTGCAGTAAATTCAGCTCTGGGATAGTCCCTTTAGCATGTAACTTGTATGTACTGCCATATCTAAACCAGTACTTAGCCAAGGCCTCTCAGGGAAAGGCAAAGCAAACAATTTTAAAAAATTTCATTATTGATTTTTTAAGTAAAATGAAAAAAAAAAAACAACAACAACAACAAAAAAACCCACCTTGCTTAATCGCAGATTTTTTTTTCTAAATATGGCATTTATACAGACTGGAAGCAGCAGTCCTTGAGAGTAGCCCTGCAGAGAAGGACCTGGGAGTTCTGATGGATGAAAAACTTAACTCAAGCAAGCAGTATGTACTTGCAGCTCAGAAAGCAAATGATATCCTGGGCTCCACCAGAAGAGGGGTGGCCAGCAGGGACAGGGAGGAGATTGTCCGTCTCTACTCTGCTCTTGTTCAGCCTGGAGAAAAGAAGGCTGTGGGTTGACCTCATTGCAGCATTTCAGTACCTAAGGGGAGCCTATAAACAGGAAGGGAGTCAACTCTTTGAAAGGGTAGATAGCAGCAGGACAAGGGGAAATGGTTTTAAGTTGAGGGAGGGAAGATTTAGGTTGGATGTCATGGGTAAGTTCTTTACTAGGAGAGTGGTGAGGTGCTGGAACAGGCTGCCCAGAGAGGTTGTGGATGCCCCGTCCCTGGAGGTGTTCAAGGCCAGGTTGGATGGGGCCCTGGGCAGCCTGGTCTAGTATTAAATGGGGAGGTCAGTGGCCCTGCCTGTGGCAGGGGTGTTGGAGCTTGATGATCCTTGAGGTTCCTTCCAACCCAGGCCATTCTGTGATTCTGTGATTCCGTGAATCTGTGATTTTAACCATATTAAGGAATATATCAGCACTTTGGCATTTACACTGTTGAAAAAGAATTACAATTGTAAAAACCTAATGATCCAAGCCCTTAGACTTAGCAGACTGATTTGCCCTTAGTCTTTAGGAGACCGATTAGAAATAGAGAAAGCCTGAATTTTAAGTACCGGCTTGTCTTACCATTTAGATGCTTCAAAATGGAATAAAGTCAAATTACAAAGAAAGACTGAAATTCTCACTCATCAGGAGGGGAAACAAGGAGTTTGGGGCACCGGTGCTGGAAGGCAAAGTCCCCAGTTCCACTCTGGCCCTGGGCAGGCAGTAGCTGGAGGTATCACACTCACACTGGAGGTCTCACTTTCCTCCTCTACTCTTCTTTCTATCCCAAAAGTGCTCCTGTGTATGATGCATCTCTGGAGGGCAATGAAATCCCTGAACAGCTTCCTCAAAATCTCCTCATAAACTCAGGCCACACACAGTGCAAGCACACACTTCCAATGAGTCCTCCATAGTGGCCAGATTTATTTGGTCATATGGGTGTCATATAGGATATTAATAGCCAGCACGAACATAATACAGAGAAAATAGAGCTTGATATAAGGCCTGATAAATGTTACGGCTCCAGTACACTTGAGTTTAGCACTCAGACAATCTTCTCTAACTTACATATGCTTCATGTCCTATCATTTGTCCCTTTCCCGTGATTGAATAAAAACAGTGTTGACTCCCAGGAAGAAAAGAACAAGAAAATGAGTAAACTTGAGGCATCATTTAAGGAAACAAGGCAATTCCAGAAACATAAAGTTCCTACTGCCCCTTCTTTAGTGAGATGACAAAGGCTGTCTATGCAACTCAGTGGCTGATCTCCCTATTTTGAGAACAGTCCTGACATGCTTAGCATCATGACTATGCACACAGTCATGGCCAGGGATCTGGGATGAGCTGGAAGCTGGAAAATGAAAGCTGAAATGTGAAGAAGACAAAAAACAGCTTCACAAACTACTTCTTAGGCATGACCTACTCTGACCTTAAGGGGAGTTCGTTTCAGGGTAAAGAGAAGTTGGATTAAAATAAGGGAAGTGTGAACTTTCTCCTGTTCAGAGATGGACAGGTTTCATCTCAACAGACTGTATACCATGAAGTCAGAGATTTATCCTAAGATAATTGTCTTGACTCCCTGCATTAGTAACATGGGATAACATTTCCAGAGAGGCTATATTTTCCATCCAGTCCCATTTTGTTCCTCCTATCCTACCCACTCCCCCACCCTCATCCCCTCTCATCTCATCTCATCTCATCTCATCTCATCTCATCTCATCTCATCTCATCTCATCTCATCTCATCTCATCTCATCTCATCTCATCTCATCTCATCCCATCACTCCATGCCATGCCATGCCATGCCATGCCATGCCATGCCATGCCATGCCATGCCATGCCATGCCATGCCATGCCATGCCATGCCATCCCCTTACAACATGCATTCCACTGAAGCAGTACTTGTCTCCTTCTATATTGTCTCTAAAGAGTGTCTAGACAAGTAGGTCACCAGCCCTCTCACTCTCATTATTAGTTCAGTTGTGCCTAATTGTGGGTAAGGTTGATGTGGTTTTTATGGTGACTAGAAGGTATGTTATGGCACTGCTGTAGTGAGGACCATGCTGAATTGTCCTTTCAGATACATCCCACAGCTGTAATGCTACATGTGTTAATCCTGCAGTGAGCTGGAGTTTGGCAGGAGCTGAAAAGAGCACATTCAGTGTACAGCCTCACTATGCACCAAAGCTCACAGAATTCATCTGCAAACTTACTGAAATACTCATGCATAGAAAAAATGATCTGCCTCCAGGCTCGTCAGAGACTCCTCAACAGTAGGGCTGATTTTGTTAAAGGAGTTACAAGTTCAATTTAAAGATCAGTTTGTTTGGATTTTGATGCTGTTTAAGAATCAAATGACTTTTAAGTCAGTGAGTGTTCTGTTTTTAGTAGACATTTTACAGATATGACCTGCATGCAAACAAGCTCTACTTAGCTTCTCTTTCAAAATTTTGTTGTCTTTAAGCTTCTTTTACTAAAAGAGGTCAGGAGTAAATTGCCTGAGGACCTGTTCAGCAGGCACATGATACTGCTGCCACGTCGGTCTGTTAAAAAGCACTTAAAACTGTGGGTATTACCTGCTCCCAGTATGCAGTGGTCAGGACACTCAAGACAGAGTGGAGCTAGAGCAACTGGAAGTTGTCCAAAGACCAAAAAATTCAGGGAGGTGAGTTTATTCAGTCTAGCACAAGCTTTTTATAAGCTACAGGTCTGGTTTAAGCCAGCGGTCTAGTCTGCTCTGTGGAAAGAGAAGGGGGTGATGAAACCATCACATATGCCCAGGCCACCTGTTTGGATGAGGTGCCTGACTTCTGATGTCTGACTGAGATCTTCCCACCAAGACAGGAAAGAATTGATTCTGGGCTGAGACTCAGAGGCTTTATCTGCAGGTCAAGTGAAGGTGAATACAATTACTGACACACGTTTGTCACAATGTTAACTGAGTGCCAAGGCAGCTTTCAGATGAGAAAAATGCATTTTTCTCTATGTTTGAAAAAGAATGCAACTTCCATCCATTATCTGAAGGGTTAAAAGTCCAGCTCTTGTGGAGGCAGTGGAGTTGCCAAGAAGCTTAAGAACATGGAAAGAGCAGATTACCCATTGTCACCTTTCGGCCACTCCTTTTCCCCACTGCTGACATGAAGTAGCATTTGTCTGAAGACGGGGATTAATGTAATGGCTGCTTTTATTCCTCAGCACTTTCTCTGATGAAATTTGATAATTCTTCTCTACATTCCTTTTCCTCCCCTGCTCTGGGAGCCAAATACATACCACGCTTGAATTTTTACCAATTTTTCTCTTATTGAATACTGTCAATTATGATCTGGTTCTGGGTATAAAGAAGGCTGACTCACTCCTAATCTTACCAGCATTGTTTTTGTAAGCATCTGCACTGGTTTTCTTCATTTGTAGATATGGACTGCCCAAGACAATATAGACAATACATAAAACGTCTTTTGTTCTGGAACATTAAGAACCACAATATTAAATTTTACCGTATGCAGCATCTCTGTAGGATTAATGCTATGACGTTAGTGAAGACGTTGCCTGAAATATTTGTCAGGAGTGGACAGCCTATTTACAGGTCTTGGTCTCAGTTGTCCAGGTTTGGTCACAGTAGGGTGGTGGGACTGTTTTGCAAGTGTCCTTTGGCAACTGAACACCCAGAAAGGGCATACCTTAGATACTTGTGCATACCTCAGATTCACCTTGATGTAGGTCAAATTCCATCCAGAAGCTTGGAAGAGGTAATGCCTCCCCAGGACATAACCTACAGTAATCACTGAAATGGCTTTTTTTTTTTTTTCCCTGGGATAGAGACTGTCAGTCTTATATATGGCCTGGGAAACAATGAAGAATGTTCATAACAGATTATGTACTACAGAAGGCAGTCATAGTTCCCACACACCTCTTATCCAATTCTGCATTTTAGTGCCTCGTTGCAAAAGCTGTTTTTTTTTGTCTTTGTTTAAAAGCACTTTTTGAAAGTATCAGTTGCCTCAAAGGTGTCATTGAGGTCCAAAACTAAAATGAAAACATCAGATTAATGTTATAATCATAGAATCATATGGTTGGAAGGAACCTTAAAGATTAGCTAGGTTCAATGTCCTTTGCCATGGGCAGTAGTGATTGACAACTTCTCTGGGCAACACGTTCCAGTGTCTCTCCACAGTCTGAGCAAAGATTTTCCTCCTTATATGTAGTCAAAACGTGCCATTTTTTAGTTTAAAATCATTGCTCTTCATCCTATTTGTCTTCACAGGAGAGCTGCTCCAGCTCTCTGATCATCCCTGTGACCTCCTCTGGACCTGCTCCAGCAGGTCCATGCCCTTTTGATGGGAGCAGAGAGTACTCAAGGAGTAGACTGGAAAGATGAATATGAAGAAATCAATTTTCCTTAATATTTTAGTCTGAAGACCCTCAGTGGAGTGACTGGAGGGTCTTGAAGACAAACGTATTTTGGAAGTGTTTTGGTGAGCAAGTTTGAGACAGAGGAACCAATATTTACTGAGCATTTTCATGAGCCAGAGAGATTTATAGCTGTAAGAATCACGGTGTCTTGAATGTAGTTGTTTCTTTTCCTGTAAATTTTAGTCAGAACTTGAAATAGCAACAGAAAAGTAAGACACTATACAATCATCTGTCTCAAGAGTGGATAGAACTCACTCCATCAAATGTTGAAAAGTCTAATATCATCCAAATTAAAACAGAGCTCAAATTCATTCTATTTAGCTGCTTACATACATACAAAGTTGTTAATCACTAGAAAACATATTTTCCTAATGATTACAATGCAATGATTTTTTTAATAAACATAAAAATGCAAGAAAATGCTTCAGAACATTAACAGTGAAGTTCAGTGTTATCTCCAGTTAACAACTCAGTTAACAATATCGAGTCCAGAAGATCTTACATTTGTCCTGCTGAGTTGTGTACCACTTTTGCTATTCAGAGATGAACCAAGCATCCTGTTAGTTGTACCAGAGGTGTACAAAAGCTGAAGAAATAATCTGATAGGAAAATTACAGAAGTGCTCTGATGGAAACAACTGCCACTCCTTTATACCTAATAACAGCCTGCTATGCAAATGAGAGCAGTAGAAAGAAGGAGATTCTGTCCAAACATTTTATTTTTACAGTGCTATAACAATGAGTCAGTGCAAAAATGACTGTGGTTGAGAATGGAGTTAGCACGAGGCACTAAGTCAGGCCAGGAATGCACCAAAGTACATCCCTGGAGCCTGTTCACAGCAGCAGCTGCTCAGCGTGTGCTGGATAATTCCCAGCTTTATCCATGACTGCAGTTCAGGATCGAAGGATTCTTTTTAGCTCACATTTGTATCGTTTTTCTTTTAGTGCCTGGCAGCAACATCAGAAACACCTGAACCCTCCATTACGTGAGAGTGTGAAATGCAAGACGCATGTGGCATCCAGTGGCAGTAGAAATAAAGCCAGTGCTTGCATTAAGTGAGGAACTCAGTTTTCTTACTGTATTATCGTAGAAAATTTGGTGTTTTGCAATAGGTATGAAGGGAAAGTGCCTGGGGACAAGTGGAGACAAGAAAGATGCAAAAAAATATGCAGGATTTTTGATTGAGAGAAGGATTGAGAGAAGTGCCTGTGTAGTGTTAGCAAGAGATCCAGAGCTGCAGTATTACCCTGGACACTGATTGCATGTCTGCTGTGGCATTGCTTTGATAGCCATGGTTACAGCAGTAGAGAAATATCTGAAACAAGGTGGGGGAGGCTAGAGAGGAAGAACATGTGGTCCACTGAGACTGGGAAGGAGATATGAGTCGTGGAAGCACAGAGATAGATAGTAGAAAAAAAAAGCAACATGCCTTATTATTAAAAAGATCAATGGGCAGTCAAGCCCATAACCACTGAACTGGGAGACATGACCCAGTAGAAGCAGAACTGTAATTTTTTTTTACTTCCCTGTAGCATCTTAGATGAACTGGTGTAACCCAGCTATCACAGTTTCCTCTAAGGTCTGTCAGTGCTGCTCTCCCTCTGCAGATATGTTCCCTGATGTCAGCTTGGCGGGTGTGGTGTGGAGCAGAATTCGCCCTTCTGACCTTCATATGTTCCAGAAATAATTTGGGAAATGTGAAAGTTTTGCTTTTTCCTCAGCTCTGTGGTGGTTTGTAATAGAAGCCAATGCATAGCAAGAACAAAAGGAAGCTGTCACGTTGATAACTCTGTACTGAATGCAAGTGTAAATGCTCTCCGGCCACAAAAAGTTCAATTTCAGTGTCATTTGTCTTCTGAATGTGTGCTCAGATTTTACTTTGACTCTTTTGTACATGGTTGTTTTTGTAATTTGGACAGGTGAAACCAGCAAGTATGCAATTTGTGTAAACGAAGCAGTCTGCTAAGTGAATAAAGCTTTGCAGTGTACTGGCTGCAGCTCTGATTTGCACTCCAGCAGCTCCAGCGCTGGGACATGTGGATGAGTTTTTTATTTTGAAAGCAAGTTCCTTAAGAACAACAAAGTGATTTTTGAAAGGTGTGGATATGGATGAGTGATGAACTTTCTAAAAAAATACTTCCACAAACAAAAAACAACCCAATGACCCAAAACCTCAACAGCAAATGAAAGCAACCTGTGAATGAACTTAGAGACTTTTTTATTCTTTTTTTAACAGCAAGCTGATGATCTGTGTTTCACAATGGAGACCATTCCATTAAGAACTGTGCCAGATAATTTTGTTGTGTCTTAGTATTGAAAACTGAAAAATTTACCTGCAAGATGACCCAATGAAAACCATAATGTCATAGACCGAAAGGAATCAATGAAAATAGATCAATTTCTACCTACTGCAGGCTTAACTCTTGATTTGTGTTCAAGAGCTTTGTCTCTTTGGACTACTGCTAAACATTCTGGTTTTCTCTGTGCTATGGCATAGCCACGATACAGTAGAATACCTTTAGGTAGCAAAAAACTTTAGGTAGCTCAAAGAAGATGTGAGAGAGAGTGCAAGAATAAATGTGTAAAATTCTAGAATCATAGAATGATTAAGGTTGGAAGAGACCTCAAAGGTCACAGAATCACAGAATGGCCCGGGTTGGAAGGGACCTCAAGGATCATCAAGCTCCAACATCCCTGCCATGGGCAGGGCCACCAACCTCCACATTTAATACTAGACCAGGCTGCCCAGGGCCCCATCCAACCTGGCCTTGAACACCTCCAGGGATGGGGCATCCACAGCCTCTCTGGACAGCCTGTTCCAGCACCTCACCACTCTCTCTATAAAGAATTTTCCCCTGATATCCAACCTAAATCTTCCCTCCCTCAACTTAAAACCATTTCCCCTTGTCCTGCTGTTATCTACCCTTTCAAAGAGTTGACTCCCTTCCTGTTTATAGACTCCCCTTAGGTACTGAAATGCTGCAGTGATGTCACCCTGCAGCCTTCTTTTCTCCAGGCTGAACAAGCCCAGCTCCCTCAGATTTTCTTCACAGGACAGGTGCTCCAGCCCACTGATCATCTAGTTCAACTCTCCTGCTGTGTTCAGGGTTGCCATCCACCAGACCAGGCTGACCAGGGCTCCATCCAACCTCCGGGTATGGGACATCCACAGTTTCTCCGGGCAGCCTGTGCCAATGCCTCACCAAGTAAAGAATTTCCTCCTGACATCCAATCCAAATCTCCCCTATCTTGATTTAAAGCCATTCCCCCATGTCCTATTACTATCAGACTGTGTGAAAAGTTGATTTCCTTCCTTGTAAAGCTCTCTTCAAGTAGTCTAAGGCCACAATGAAGTCACTCCGCAGCCTTTTCCATGCTGAACAAGCCCAACTCCCTCAGGATTTCTTCACAGGAGAGGTGCTCGAGCCCTATGATCATCCTCATGGCCCTCCTCTGGACCCTCTCCAACAGCTCCACATCTTTCTTTTGTTGTGGACACCAGTCCTGGGTGCAGTACTCCAGGAGGGGCCTTACAAGGGCAGAGCAAAAGGAGCAATCACCTCCCTCACCCTACAAGCAGATGTCTTTGCCTTTATCATTGAACTTTCTCATGTGAGCTGATCTTGGTTTTGTCAAGCATCTCTAGAACTTGTTCTGATGTGGCAGCAGTGACAGCTGTGCTGGGCATATCACCAGCACAGGCAGGGAAGAGGTTTGTCCTGTGGGTAGATCTTGCCAGTCCTGACATGCCCTGCAGCAGAGGAGGTGAGTTCAGCCCTAATGTACTAGACAGTGTAATGGCCTGAATATTTTTGTCTGAGAGAAAACAAACAAATATTCTAAAACTATTAGCCAAATAAGCGAATATCATCCCACATAGGATTTCTAAGGAATTCTAGCAATTTTAGTGATAAAGATAACGTTAGTTGGAGCACTACCAGCTAAAGCAAGCCCAGTTCCTTGTGGGGGGAAGGACTTCTGTAATCTCAGTGGTGATAAAGACAAGCTAGAAAATGGGACAAGGAGAATCTGCACAACAGGATAAATTCAACTCCCATCTAAGGGGCTCCTTTGTTACATCCACTCTTAAAGGAGAGTATGTTAAAAGCAGTCATTGCTCTACTGAGTCATTAAAATGGCCTGGAAAGAGGTAGAAATTTTGGTTTGCAACTATTTTTGCTTTCTCTGCAGATGAAGAAAAGTTTGAAGAGATAACATATGACCTTGGTTCAGTTGCCTGCACATAGAAACGTAGAATCATTAAGGTTGGAAAAGTCCACTAAGATTATCAAGTCCAACTGTTGAGCTATTACCACCGTGCCCACTAAACCATGTCCTTCAGTGACACATCCATGTATCTCTTGAACACCTTCAGGGATGATGACTCCACCACCACCCTAGGCAGCCTGTTCCAATGCATCACCACTCTTTCTGAGAAAATTCTTTTCCTAATACCCAAACATACATGATGTGCCTGTAGAAGGTACTCATCCAGAGCTTTATGATCTCCCATGCTTTCAAAGCTACTGGATTTTTGGGAATTAAGTATAGTGAGCTGAATGGACTGAAGGGAAATAAAGTACCACTTCACAAGTAGGCTTTCAAAAATTAAAGAAGCACTTTAACCCATACAGCTACTGTTATGTGATGACCACAGGATGTTTTAATCAGAAAAAAGATAGCCTTGTGAAATATTTAGCCAGAATGGCACTCACAGAGTAATATCTATTACGGTTCATGTAGACTAGGATCTAACCTCTCAAATGCTAGATTGGAGTCTAATCATACAGGGGTTTTGATGAAAAAACATTTTAATCACAGATCGCTCTGTGATCAACCACAGCTGATGTGGTTTACAGCGTGGTCTCAAAAAGGCACTCATCACACCTGGGTTGGTACAGCAATGTTATGTTGCAGTATTGTATTATGGGACCAAAGATCTGATGTGTGGAGAGGAAGAAGGAAGGTGTGGCATATGCTGGATTTGCTTCAGTTGTGGAAACTGCTTTCTGCAATTTAAGGACTGCTAATGACAGAACCACACTGGCTCTGAGGAAATCTTGAATGGCAGGAGAAAGTGAATATAGTATGGCTGTTTGCACTTCTAATAACACAAGAACCTAATGTCACCTCCTGGTGGGATAAGACAGCAGATTGATGTCTCTAAGGAAGAAATGAATCGAAAATTTAGGAGAATTTTTTGTAAAGGCATTCTACCCTTGAGTTTTCTCCTCAAGTATTTACTTCTGGGCACTGCTGGAAGCTTGCCCAAACTACTGCAGCTGTTTTTAAGATCTTATGAAATAGCATGAAAGATAAGTAAAGAGTTATCAGGTGCTGCTCTTTCTATCAGAGTGGAAACGGAGGCAGTGTGCAGCTTTAGTCTGGAAAGGTAAGCCAATGTGAGAAATGGACTGTGGTGCATAGTGATGCAGAATTCCATATGTATTCCCATAAACTTTAGATCTTAGAAATTGAAGCATGAGAAAAACTATAGAAGTGGTCTAATTAAGGCATTGTGAATAGAATGTCACAAATGTTTTCTTTCAAGAAGTAGACTCTAGAGCTGCAATGAGTCCAGCAGGAACTGCTCATTTCAGACTCAATTTTGAAAAGGAAGAAGTGTTCAAATTAGTTCAGTACAGTTAAGCTTCCATTTGCTAGCAATTTAACGGTATTATGCTCATCTTTGCACATTCCTTATGTTGGCTGCTGACTTTTTTTTGCTTCCTATTTTGTTGGGCTGCATAAGGTCATCCAGAATCATCTACGTGTATCTAAATGATGGCATGATGTTTATTTACTGTCAGTTATTTCTTGCCAACATAGAAAATAGCTACAGACTTAAAATAGTTCCTTGCATTATTCCCCATGGTCTCTTCAAACTCAAGAAGCCGGAGCCATTAATAGAGCCAAATTAAAGTTCATGTGACTGATAAAATTGAACACACACAACAGAAGTTGAACGATACTCAGCGCCTGTAGTTTTAATGACAAAACAAACCAATAAATCATTTCAAATGATTCATATAAACATGTAATAAGAACATCTATTTATTTGTCCAAACTTTGAGAAAAGTCATTTGTTACTTTGAGCAGAGCAGTAGTTGCTAAGTGCTTTGCTCTGCCTTCACATTATGATCTATGAACCGGATTCAGTGGGAATGGATTGGATGTTGTAAATGTGTCTCCTGGATTTTGACTCTCACTTGGCCTCCCGGTCTGCAAGCAAGGATATTCTGATCATTAAATGTGTCTATTTCTTTAGAGGCTTAAGGGAATCTCAGTTCACTTGGTTGTTGGGAAGGAGCTCTGTCCTCTAAGTAATCGATTCTTATGGCAGAGACAAGGTGCAAACTACACTTCTGTGAGCATGTGTTCCCTAACAGTAAGTGCCTTCCACCTGACTTCAGTCATAATGAAATCACTGAAGCTTTGTCATGTGATGGACTTCTGTTCTCTCATAATGAATGATTTTCTTTTTAAAGAAAAGGAGAGGAGGAGGGAGGGGAGGACATCAGACTGCTTTATTTTATGGCATTATTTTAGCCAGAAGAGAACATCAGGCTGAATGAACAAACAGAGGGAACAATTGCTGCCCTATCTTACTGATAGGCACAACACTTGCACAAAGAGAGCTTCAAATAAAGCCCTTATTCAGAAATTACTTCAGGAGTTTCTGTAAACTAATACAAAGCAGAAATCCAACAGAGTTCAGAAATGAAGTCCTACCTGTTCAGAAAAGGACACCTGCATTGTGGCAAACAATGTGGAAGATTTTCTTAGAGGACTTTAGAGACTGACTTCTCCTTCACAAGGAACCTCTGCTGTTAAAAAGTGCTCTTCAATGGATGACAAGCATTAAACAAGATGTAACATCTCTCTGTTTTTGGCTTCTGGCTGGAACTTTGCTGGAGAGCAGCAAGGCTGACAGCTCCCACGGAGGTCCTTCTTCCTGACCACACTGTGCTTTCACCAGGCAGGGCCACACGGGCTGCAGGACAACATCCAGTGAAATGGAGCCCTGCAGCATGTTTGGCAGAGGAGAAGTGATGTTTTGAGGATGCATTTGGCATTCCTTTCAGTATCTAAATGGAGTCTATAAGAAAGAAGGGGACAGACTCTTTAACAAGGTCTGTTGTGATAGGGCAAAGGAAAACAGTTCCAAACTAAAAGAGGAGAGATATAGATTGGATATAATGAAGAAGTTTTTTACAATAGGGATTGTGAGGCACTGGCACAGATTGTCCAGAGAGGTGGTGGATCCCCATCCCTGGAGATACACAAGGTCAGGCTGGATGTGGTTCTGAACAACTGATGGAGCTGCAGGTATCCCTGTTCATGGCAGAGAACTTGGACTAGATGGCCTTTAAGGGTCCCTTCCAACTCAAATGATTCTATGGTTATATGATTCATACTGTGTATGAGACACAGACTACCAGATTATCAGCAAAGGCAGCCTCAACAAGTGCTTTTCCTATTTTTTTCTGGGCATATTGTAGCTGCTGTCTACCAAGTCCTTGTCAGTGCAGACAGAGAAATCATTAGTAATTTCAGAAACTATGAGTGTACGCTTAAGCCAGTGGTGATTGCTAGATGGCTGCTCCCAAATTTTTTTGATGTTTACCCTTGGCATCCATTAATAAAGGAAGATTTGAGTTTCTTGAGGATATGCCCAGCAGTTTCTTCTAGCAGAAGAAATTAATGTGATCCTCTAAATTGCCCTGTGCTGAATGAAACAGAGAGGACCATGTGACAGAAAGAAGTGCAGTTGGATCTGCAAGACTGTGCCTGTTTTTTTTTTAAACTTGACTATTTCTGAAGCATCTTATTCTTGACAACATCCCTGAAGTATTTATGAAGAAAATTCTTCACACATGATTACTAACTCTTAAAAAGAGTCTCCCTCTCAAGAGACCTTTAGATGGCTGGCATGGTTGACCACAAAGGCAAGGCAGAAATTTCATTCAGAAATCAAGAAAAAAGGCTTGAAAGGGAAGTGTAAAAGGAAAGGAAAAAGCAAATTATTCAGAAATGCAGAACCTATTGAGTTCACATTTTATTTCTTCTGGGTACCATGACGCACGGTACTGAATGTTGCAGTGGATCTCCAGGCATATTTTTCTTCTTTATTTTTCCTTTCATCCCAGAAACGGTTGTTTTTTGAAAACAGGTACCTCAGGATTCTCTGGGAAGCTTCTAGCTTTTTACCATGCCTTCCTTTGTTTTCACACTTGCAACTCTCTTATTCCCAGACGTGGAAATGCTAGGTGACTTCATTCTCTTTTGCACAAACCAACAACTGAGCTGCTCCAAATTCCCGCCTGTGTGTATGTAGCTCATCCTCCATCTCACTGTTAACCTCTGTGCTGTTCTACATGCATGTGAGCTGCTTTTGGGAGAGGGGCAGGAGTTTACAAAATCTAAAGGCTTACAGGTGGGGGCAGCAAGAGGCTCAGTCCTGAAGTCCCCAGCTTAGTCTGAGGCTTCACTTTCCAGCTTCCCATCTCCTACAAAAATGGATGGCATTCATACGTTTGCTCTGAGGACAACATCAGGTGGGAAGTTTGACCGGGGCGGTACACCTGTCAAAGTGTAACACAGGTGTCCTAAGGCAAGCTCAGGGAGGCCAGAAACCTCCCTTGGAGCAGAACGGTAAAAGCTTGCTTGATCTATTGATCTATCTTGCTGTTTTTGTTTTCAAATTGAAAAACTGATTTTTCATGATAAAAAGGCACTTTCTTCCTCCCTGAGGGAAACAAAAGGGAGCTTATGAAGAGGAGGGAGAGCAACTTTTTACATGGTGTGATAGTCATATATAATCGTAGAATCATAGTGGTAGGAAAAAGGGGAATGGTTTAGACCTAAAAGAGGGGAGATTTAGGTTAGATGTTAGGAGAAAATTGTTTACTCAGAGGGTGGTGAGGTACTGGTATAGACTGCCCAGAGAAGCTGTGGAAATCTGATGGGTGGCATCCAGCCCACAGCGGGGGGTTGGAACTGGGTCATCTTTAAGATTCCTTCCAATCTAGGCAATTCTACAAAATAAGGCACTGAAATACTATTGGTTTTGGGATCATCCAGATAGAAAACTGCTGGCCTTGAACTGCCACTCAGCAGTTACAGGATACAAAGGTGGCTTCCCTCCACATCTAGGTGGAAGCCTGTCTTGGGCTTTCAGAGGTCTGGAGAAGTAGAGACTGGTGAAATGTTGTGTTATGTTATCTGTGAAGATGTGCAAATGAGTTTGGACACCAGCATACTGCTCGCTTGTGTTGGGATGAGGAAAGGCTTGATAACTGCACTTCCTGAAAGGCTAGAACAGAAGGAACTAGGAAAGAATGCTGTGATACATCCAGACAGGAGCTCACTTACCTCTCTATTGGCACACTGATTCATGAATATGGCTGAAGAAGAACCTGCTCTATCCTGACTGAGAGTAGCTGTGAAATAGAAGTTGCTCTTAAAAGCATCTGGTAGACTCACTAGATGTCCATATGAATGGACAGAGCCATCTCCTTCAGAAAACACAGCTGTGTTCCCTGTAGGAGACTCAAGTCTGGCTCTGCTCTTGTTTGCATGAGAGTAACTCCATTAATTTTATGTAGCTTATACTTGATTTATGCTGCTTGAATTTCTAGGAGTTGTTGTCTCCTTATTTGCATAAGTTCAACAAATCCAATTTGAGAGCTGGAGCACTTCCCCTATGAGGACAGGCTGAAAGAGCTGGGGCTATTCAGCCTGGAGAAGAGAAGGCTCCAAGGAAACATTATAGTGGCCTTCTAGTACCTGAAGGGGGCTCACAGGAAAGCTGGGGAGGGACTTTTTACAAGGGCAGGTAGCAACAGGATGAAAGGAAATGGTTTTAAAGCAGAAGAGGCTAGATTTAGCCTAGATATGAGGAAGAAATTCTTTATGAGTGGTGACACACTGGACCATATTGCCCAGGGAGTTTGTGGATGCCCTTCAGGAGACATTCAAGGCCAAGCTCAATGGGGCTGTGAACAACCTGGTCAGGTTGGAGGTATCCCTGCCTATACTGGGGGGTTGGAATTAGATGATCTTAAGGGTCCCTTTCAAACGAGACCATTTGGTGATTCTACGATTCTATGAAACTCAGCCAAAACAGCCAGTGTCTGTTGTTACCTATTCAATTTGAACTGGCAAACCCAGAAAATTCTGCATTTTCATTGTAAGAGAAAGCCCACAAAAAATGGTGTGTGTTTGTTGGAAGTTTTAACATTAAATCCTGGGTAAAATGCACAACACTTCTGTCCGTTCTGTACAGCTGTAGAGATCCCTGATGAGTTTAAATAAATTCAATAAATTCTGAAGTCTATCCAGTGATTCTTGGGAATTGCATATGACTCCTGCTTAGAGTTAAAGCAGAAGGGGTGTTTAGAAAAGGAAGGTGAGTGTTAATTGGAAGTCAGCTGGTTAATAGTAAGGAAGAATCTACCTTGCTATTTCCTTATTTCTATCCTTTCCAGGCTAAAGGCAGAGAGGGAAATGAGTAAGTGCACTTACTGCTAGGATAAATGCAGAAAAATGGATGCCTCCCAACAGGCCTTAGTGTGATTTTCTTCATTGTGAATCGAAGAGCCAGAAAATGGTGGGGTAAGTCTATATCTGAGGGCTCTTGCTTTTTAGCCTGATTTGTACAACAAAACTAAGCATGAGGTGGTGCAGCTGTGGCAGACCAGAGCTCGCTAGTTCCATACCTCCCATCATTTTCTGTTGCAGAGCTCATGGCTCTTCTACTCTCTGGTATAAATTAAATCACTACTGTTGTGGCTTTCAAGTTAATAGCAAGCTGTAAAACACAAGAGGAAATTAATTTTATGTTCAGTTTACATATGCCAGCATGCAATTGACTAGAAGGAAGACATAAAATAAGATGACAACGATTAATATAATTAATTGCTCAATTTGACTACTTTCTGAAGTGAGATTTGAACTTGCAGGCTAAATCTAATTCTGAGTTCTCATAGAATTCACCTTTATCCAATTTTGGCTGGTGTAATTGAGGGCAGAATTTACTCACTGTGTTTAAAATAGAGGCAGAAATTACTCATAGCCAAGGCACTTCTTCACTACTATTCATGCTGATTCTCTTAACAGTGTTGTTGCAGTTGTTTCTTTTTTCTATGGTAGCAAATAAACAAATTAACATCAATATTATTTGGAAGGAGGTTCTATTTAAAGGTGTTGAGATTTTAGGGAGGAAGACAGCACCAAAAAGCGCTGCATGAAGATCTATCTCCTGCAGGCTTTGTGTCTCTGTGATTTAAGCAACCACTTCAAATTATTCTCAAGGCTTTCAAACCAATTTTGTTGAACCTTTAGTTAAAGATCACATCTAGCAGGCAACCGGTTTTATTAATCACTTGTGTGGTCATATAAGCCAGTGTGCTTTATATACATATGTCATATAATAACTCTGTAGTGACTGTAAAACTGTTCACGTTTTATTATACAGTGACATATAGGCAGGAGAGGAGATGTTATGGCTGCAGGCAAAGCATATTTTTTGTAGCCTGGAGCAGTGAATGAAACTGATACTCAGGTTTTAGAAAGAAAACCCCATCACTGGAGACAAAATTACAGTGTGGTATTGCTTTTCCTTCCACCAGTGTTTCTGTAGGGAGATCTGTTATGCAGACTGCAATTCCAGCCCATGGGGGCTAAAATTAGGTGTCCAGTGCTCCTAGCTCACTCTACATCAAACAAGCATGGGGATGGGTGCTGGGGGCCCACGATGAGGCTCTTTATCATCAGCAAGCTGCTCTGAGGCGCTGGCTCCCATTTAGGAGAAAACACCTGAGGAGGAAGGGTGCTCCTCTGAGTGCAATGGGGGTGACTGGAGAGGGTGAAGGGGTACCTGGAGGGGCTGCTTGTCTGTCTGTGCTTCCCTCTGACACTGGCAGTGCTGCCTTGGGAGCAAATTATTGGGTGCGCTCAGTGCAGCTGGCCCTCGCCTGATGTCAGCCCGCGTGTGCTGGCTATAGATGGGTGAGGTAAAAACAGCCCCTGCTTTCCTGTTTATGCACGTCGGCTTCCTCTGAGAAGTTCCTGAATAAAAACAGCTGGGCTTGACAAAATAGCCTTTCTATTTATTGCCTTGGGAACAAGCATGGTGATGGTGGAAAGGGGTTGGGTTGACTAGAATCTCTTGCTCGTGGCCACGGGTGGCTTTACACAAGATGGCCTCACAGAAGAAGGCACTGGTCACCCTGGCTCCCTGGTCACTCTCCTCTATATTTGTCCCCTCTTGGTAGCAGAGTGGAAAAGAGCAAAATGTGATTTTACTGGCTTAGTGGCATCACAGCCTCCTTTCTCTTCATCAGTGAATTCTTCCTCCCAGCACTTCATAGTCAGGATTTTAAACTGCATATTGTCTTTTTTTCCCAATAAGAGTAAAGAAGGAGAAGTATTTTCAAATATGAGTTGAGATACATTTCACAGAATCATGGAATCATAGAATGGTTTGAGTTGGGAGGGAGCTTTAAGACAATCTAGTTCCAACTCCCCTGCCATGGGTTCCTAACATTTCTATAGATAGGAAGGATGTTAAGTCCTGTATCTTAACACTCTTTGGGCTCCTGGGTGTGACTACTGCTGCTCCATACTGCACAGTACCTAAAATATCCTTAGAGCTACAGACACAGGATAACTGAGGTCATAAGGGACCTTGGAGGTCATCCAGACAAAACTCCTGCTCAAAGATTAAAGCTAGATCCAATCGCTCAAAGCCTTGCCCGGATATATTTTGAATACATAAAGGGATGGAGATGCCACCACCCCTCTGAGCCCCTGTTCCAGAGCTACCACCCTTACAAGATCTGGTCAGATTTTCCTTTGCTGCAGAATGTGATTGCTGTCTCTTCGCCTTTACTGTGCTCTTCTAAGACCTCTCTAAAAATTCCCTCTAGGCAGTTGAAGATAGCAAAAAGACCCTTCCTTGTCTTCTTCAAGCTGGAAAAACTCACTTCTCCAGATGGTAATGTCAGTCTGCTGAGGGTGCAATCCATGTCACTACTGAAGCTGTTGATGATGACAGTATCAGCCCCAGTATCTATTGTCAAGGGACACTGATTATAAACATGTCATTTCTTAAAGGCATTGACTATTGCCCTCTAAGAACAACAGTCTAGCAAAATTTTCCACTCCCCTTTGAACCTGCCCATGGTCCAAATCCTCCAGTCTGGCTTCAGGGAGGACTTGGACCATGGCTATGGAAAATGATATCAAAAGCCCAGATAAAGTTTGGGTAAATGGCATTTTCTGCTCTCCGCTTGTCCATAGAATCAAGTATCTTTTTACAGAGGACAATTGGGTTGGCCAGCACAACTTGTTCTTGGTAAATCTGTTCTGGTTGTTTGCAGTCACACCTTCTGCTTCCTGAAAATGGCTTTATTAATGAATTAGTGCATATTCTTTACAGGGTCTACAGTGATGCTGACCATTTTTTTTGTAGTTTTATCATGTTCTTCATATATGAGAACTATTAATTTTGGTGTTGTAGACTAAGATGTAAATAAGAGCGTTCCTAAGGGATCAGTTATCTATTCCTTAGAGTTTCTCTCTTTACCTAACTAAAAGCATTTTTGTATGCCTTCATATCTAGAAGACAAAGAATATTCTACTTCTTAACTTATTGGAGGCCAGACAGCATTAGAGGAGTAGTAAAAATTTTGAAGAATAATAGTCTAAGACATATCCCTTGAGGATATCTGAAAGTCAGATTACATAAAACTGTACACCCCAAATGAGGAGTCTAACTATTTAAGCAATTAAATCTATGTTTAGGTTAAGAAGTTTGTGTAGTGCACCTGATATAAAACACTTACTAAAGCATTTGTTGGATCAAGACTTCAAAAGAAAAAAAATGTGTATCTAATTTTATAAATCAGAGTCTCACACTTGCAAAAGGCGAGTCAAAAAATCAAAACTCTGCCATTTTAACAGAAATTACTTACTGATAGGTCAACTTCAGTTTTTATGGGTCAGTCAGTAGAGGGCAACAACATGTCCACTCATTTACAGAAATTCACCTCATCTATTAGAAGAAACAAGGTACCCAAAAGGGTATACCTGAACTCAGACAAAAAAGCAAAAAAAAATCTTCTGCCTGATTTGTCTTCGGTTAAGTGTGAAAAAACTTCTGCAGTGTTGCCAGTTTTGAAAAAACAATTTGAAATTTGTGTAAGGAGGCACAGCATACAGTGTCCCCACAGGATTAGATGGCCATGCAGTGGGCCACAGCTGACTGCACAGTTAAGTCAAAACAATTAAAACATGGAGAAACACTCATGGAAAAAAAATAATCCTTGTGATTTTTTTTTTCCTTCTAGTTGCTGGACTTCATTGCTCATTTGCTGTTGTTCCAGGCATTAGCCATTTGGCTTACAGACATGTCTGGCCCACATTCCTGTAGGAGGTTTGCTTTTACTATGATGTGAGAGTCCATCAAAAGAAAAAGAGGGATGTGAAGGAAAGATTCTTGGAAATTTGATGATTGGAAAAATGACAGTTCTTGCCAAGGATTTTTCTGAAAACTGGAAAAAACAAAAGGACTGAGACCAGCTATCTGTGGGGTTAGGGAGCTTTTAGTGTTGACGTCTTCCATTCTGCAGGAAGACACAGATTTTGATCCATTAATCTCTGGTGGGGTCAGCAAGGTCTCCTGTTGTTCATAGAGCATTGGCAGTCAGAAGTATTCTCAAAATATCTCAATAGCATACTTTTTTTTTTTTTTTGTAAAAGGAGAAAAAATGGAAAAAGCATATTCTGTTTAAGAGCTCAATAAAAACATTTTTAAAATGCCATCTGAAAAATAAGAATAATTTTATATCATGGTGATTTTTATTAAACTTTAACATACTGAACTTGGTATGATGAGTAAAAAGTTGAGAGTTGACAGTAAGTTGAAAATCTTCTGAGCTGTAACACATGGTGCCACTGGAGCTGCTGCTAAATTTTATGGGGTATTTATTAATAAAAATAATGATGTTTATAAAGTTAGTCGATGTCAATAGGATATGATTCAAGGAAGAAATAAACTATTGGGCTATGTTAAGAAGAGGTTCTTAGACCTCTTGATCCCCACTTTTCATGGAGACTATAAATTTCATCTTTGCAGGAACACTCATTACCTGACTCTTCAAAAAGAAAACGAAAAGTGGCCTCGCACAGATGACTGGGCCCTACAATAGCAGCAGAGGATGACTTCTTTGTCTAAAGAAAAGAGAGGAGGAACAACAAGGAACTCCATTGGTCCCATGTGTTGAAATGCTGTGAATAGGCTCTCTGCAACTATCATTAATCCAGGCTGTTGTTGCCATGTAGACATCTGACATTTCAGAATTTGTGTTTTCAAGCCTTTGCCAGTATTTACAAGGTTTGGACAACTTCAGATAAATTTTCATGCGTTCACAGCATTGATATTATGTTTGGGGCTGCACTAATTTTGAGAAAGAAAAACCATCAAATATTATAGTATTTCTGATGGAAGTGTTCATTTGGTGCAACTGGGCCTGGTCAGCCTTAACTGTCACAGTTTCACAACCAGGATGTTTTCCGCTGTTAATTTTATAGTATAGGTGATAATTAGTTTTGTTCACAGGTTCTGTCAGTTTAGCAAATGTTTATTCATCCTGAAAAGTGTTTTATACTGGCAGAGAGCACCAATTTCAGACTAATTTCAATTTTCTTCCAATTCAGTAAGGTTTGAATAATTGTTTCCTCAGAATCACAATTATTTCTTTAAAATGTCATATATGTACAGCTCAAACAGAACACCAGATATCTTACAAGCAGGACTCCAGAAGGTGCTTGCTAATCTTTTCCTGTTATTTTCTCAATCCTACAGTCTCTTGTGCTGCTGAGGAAACGAGACTGAGCCAAAGCCAGCTCCCTAGAGAGCTGCCAGAAAAGATGCTTTGTCCCTGGGCTGTGAAGATGATTTTTCATTTCCTGCTACTGTTGAAAAATGATATCTCTGCACAGACTTCTTGAGGCATCTTCTCTGTTTGTTACAATGATCACAGCACAAAGAAATCAGGCATAACTGTAAGGTACAGACTGCTATGTGTACTTATGGTATACACACATACTAGCCCTGCAGCACTCCTCTGGACAAAGGTATGAGGTCTCTGCTGAGTATAAGGCAACGAAGGACATCTAAAGGCTAAGCTGGACACAGAATCACATATTCACATAGTGACAGAAAGGTTTGGGTTGGATGGGACCTCTGGAGATCACTTACTCCAATGCCTCTTCTCAAAGCAAGCTCATCTAGAGCCAGGACTGTGTTCAATCGGGTTTTTTTTGGAAGTGGGCAGTCCTCAACATTTCTGGGCAATTATACCTGACAAGTAAGAATTTGATAACTCGCACAATAAAAAAGATTTTTTTCATGCTTGTATTTCTTGAATCTTAGATTGTGGCTGTTGTCCTGTCCTTCCACTGGATATCACTGAAAAGTATCTGGCTCCACTTCTGTCCCCATCAGGTCACTATGGTCCTCCTGAGACTCCTTTTTTTCTATATTAAAAAGTCCCATTTCTTCCATCCTGTCCTTGCATGACAAATACTCTGGTGCATTAATCATCTTTGTGGTCCTTCCTTGAAATCACTCCAGTATGTCCACCTCTTGTGCTGAGGAGCCCAGACATAAAACCAGCTCTCTGGATGTGTCTCACTGGTGCTGAGAGGAGGGAGAGGGTTCCCTCTGTCAGCATGCTGGTAATGCTTTTCTTATGCAGCCAAAGATACCACTAGCTCTGTGATGTAAAGGAATAGGGCACATTATATGACCATATGAACTATTTGAGGACTGATGTCTGGTTGGGAGACATGATTGACCTCACTAGGCAGTGCAGACAAACTGTCAATAGGATGTCTGACCTTATGAGAATGACTTTAAAATAGAAAGGAGGAAGGAGATGGTAACCAGCAGTCTTGTGAGGGAGTGATGCACAGGGTTGATGAACAAAGGACATGGGATTATGTGAGACAGAGACATAATAAAAATCAACAAAAGGAGAGTAAATGGGGTTACCTCCAGCACTTGCAAGGAAATGCCCATGAGGCATCATTATGAAGGAATCCTAAAAACACTTTCTATGAACACAGCATGCTGAGGTGCCTGCATTCAGTATGGGTAATAAACACTGCTCCCTCACCATGAATTCCAGGTCTTTTTCAGCAAAGCTGATTTCCACCCAATTAGCCACCAGCCTGTCCTGGTGCCTGGGATTAAAGCTGCAATATTTAGCTTTTTTCCCATTAAGCACCACGAAACTCCTGTTGACCCATTTCTACACCTTGCTAAGGTCCTTCTGGGTGGTAGACGCCCATCTGTATCAGATTAAAGTATTAGTCTCATCTTCCAATGTGTCACGTGGACACTTGCTGAGAGTGCACTGTCTTGTCATTATCATCATTAATGATGATGAACAGTAATGGCCCCAGTGCCAACCCTTGAGGTAGTCCATCAGTGACTGAACTTCATGGCATGATCACAGTTCTCTGAGCCTGGCAGTTCAGCCAGTTTTCCATTTCACTATCCACTTATCTAGCTCACACTTCAGTTTTTCACTGATAGTGTTACAAGGGACAGTGTTGAAACCCTTGCTAAAATCAAGACGCTTCATCTTCTGCTCTCCCCTTATCTACCAAGCTAGTCATTTCATCGTGCAAAGCTATCAGGCTGATCAGGCATTAGTTCATCTTTGCCATCCACACTGGCTTCTTCCAATTATCTTCCTGTCCTTTACGGATGTAAATGGCCTCCAAAATGTCTTGATCCTCCTCCTTTCCTAGCAACCGACTGTCCTGTAGTTTCACAGATCTTTCCTCCTGCCCTTTTTGAAGGTAGGAGTGGTATTTGCTGTCCTCCAGTTGCTAGGAGTTTCTTCTGATTGCCATAATTTTTCAAAGGTAATTGAGATTGGCTTAGCAATGATGCTTGCCCACTCCCTCAGCATTTGTTTATGCATCCTATGAACTTGTTTTCGTCCATTTTGCTTACATGTTCCCTAATCTGATTTTTCTCTACTGAGTATAAGTTGTCTTTGCTTCAGATTTTTCCTCTGTCTCAGGGTTTGGGATTGCTGAAGCCTGCTCATACCAGTAAAGACTAAGATGAAAATGATATTGAAAACTTTAGCCTTCTCCATTTTCTTTCTCTCCAAGTCTCTTCTCCCATTCAGCAGCTGGCCCATATTTTTGTTGGACCTCCTTTTTTTCTGCTCTTATGTTCAAAGACGACTTACTTGCTGCCTTTCATGTCCCTTTCTTGATTAATCTCCTGGTGGACTTCAGTTTCCCAAATCCTGTCCCTGCGTGCTTCAGCAGTGTTTCTATTCCCCCTAGGTCACCTGCCCCTGCTCTCACCTCTTGTATGCTTATGCACAGTGACAATTAATGTCTCTGCCCTTCCCTTCTACTTACCTGTGGCTTGGCAGACAGATAGCACGGCCACTGCCAGAATTGCTCAACCAAAGAAGTCACTGGTTTGGCTGTCTCATAAGGCACTTATCTTTAGGTAACTTCCCTTACATTGCAGCACCAGAAGTTGCATCAAACAATTGAGTCCTAAGGTCCTGAGTAAAATGACTGTAGTTCTCATCAGTGACTAAGCACTGGATTTCATTTTCGTTAAATCAAAGTCAGCATCTGAGTTAATTTGCAAAGGTTGATCTTTTTTCCCAAGTTGAAAGCCTGAACTCCAGATTAAATGCCCAGATATATTTTCAGAACTTGGCAATTACTTCCCTGGGAAAAAAAAACAGGTATAACAACGGTGGGACAACTTAAACTGTAAACTGTGGCAGAGCTATTGAGAAAACCAGTGTGAAGAGGCACGTGAATATTCCAAGGAAATATTTATTTTGATTGCTGCTCATTGTCTCTTGACATATCATTGTTAAACTTTGAGCAGTCTGTGATTTTGTTGGCTTGTTATACTGGAACAAGAGGAAAGTATCCTACACTGGTGCTGCTTGTTTTTTGGAGAGTCTCAGAATTGTCCTCCATCAGCTTCCTTCAGAAGTGGGAGGATGTGCAACAAAATCTCTGGATAGTGGTTATGATATTATTAATCTATTATTGTGCTTGTTGATTCTGTAATTGATATTGCCAAGGTTATTACTGTTAGCATCTCTAAAATGCTGGGCAAAAGCATTTCTGTCTGCTCATCTCCAAAGCAGCAATTAGAACACCAGGATGGTTAATAGATTCTATCTTGCTAGTTTGGGAAATGTTTACAGAGAGGCCTCAGGTGTAAAACTGGTCTACCAGATACGGGCAAGTCAGTTTAGAGAAAAGCATGAGTGAATGTAACAGCTACAGTGTGAGTGATTTCATTTGCATGCCTGCACTCAGCTCACAAGCTGCCTGAGCACTGCAGCAACTTCTGTGGCACTGTGGCAGACAGAGAAGAGGTGACTGCCAGCTGGGGTCACCAAAACCAGGTCAGCTGCTTTCCAGAGTTTCTCCTAGGACCAGAGAGATCTGAAGTTCCAGCTGCCATTTTAATTGCTGCCATCTAGTGTCACCCTGTGGGAGGACAAACAGCAGGGCTTGCAGCTGTTTTCACTATGGTGAGATCGGAGGATGCTTCCATTTGGCCTTGTAAAATAAACTGACAAGAAAGTGTGATTTCAGCCATAGGGCTGGCTTGCTTCACACAGCTCTTACCTTGTTTTGCCCTCTAGTCCAATGGCTGGAGCAGTTCATCGGGTACTTGGTCTATAGACAATCTTTTCTCCTAATGTGATTTGAATACATCTATCTCTCATGGAAGTTCCTTCTGTGACAGATAGTTGCTTGCCATTTCTAACTCTCTCAAATGCAGGTCCCACCACACACAATCATGTCTTTGCCACTCCCACAGATGCTGCTGCAATGACCTGGATTGCTGTCTGGGTTCTCCATTGTTTCAGTAATTGGAACCATGACTACACTTAGTGTTCAAGCTTCTTTAAGTGTGCGGTACTTAAGGCATCTTCTGTCTTCTGCACTGCTCCACAACTGGGACAGGATTGGCCTCACTCTTGGACTACTGATATGGCAATTACTTTCCTCACTCTGGTTATCCAGTTAGCCAGAAACATGCAGGAGCGTGTTATAATTAGAGTTTTCTGGAACAATCAGATAAGATACTATATATGCTCTTATTATCTTAAGAAAGAGCCCACTCTAAAACTCTAAAACTACTTTGACAGTAGTTTTAGTAGCTCCATTAGAACAAGGTTTTCAAAGACTATTTTTTTTTCCTCATCACAGCCATTCTAAATGATGAAAAATAATGAGTTACAGAGGAAATCTGTAGGATTTTTTGCTAAGGGATACAGTGGGTTTTCAGAGCAAAGTCATGGCTCCTCAGGCATTATTTCTCTGACTGGAATTTCTTAGGAACAGCAATCCTATGTGCACAGTTCATATATCTATATGTGTGTTGTCTAGAACATTAGCAGAACTATTCAAGCACAAGTAAATATGGGAATGTTATGATGAAAATCTCAGTTATTTCTAATTGATGAAAATACCCTGGTGTTTATACAAAGCTACACAGTGACTCACAATGAAATGAAGTCAGCAAAATACCAGACGTTTTTACATCCAAAACAGAGACAAGTGCCATATGTTCATAAAATACTTTTCTCCTTAGTAAATGTTTATGAAGAAAATGAATGGATAAATTCCAAAAAGAGAAACTTGTGTAATATTATTTTTAGACAACAGAACTATTTTTTCCATTAAGATTTTTTCTTCTCATTTACGTATTTTCATTGCAAATCAGATGACACCAAAGGGTATCTAATATGGCACTCATACAAACATCTTTAATATTTCTTGGTGCTTTACTATCACTGCAGCAAAAATATAGGAAAATATTTTCCTTGCAGACCAGAAAACACTAACTGTTGCTGTTTGCTGGTACCAGGACTTGGAGCCTGTGGTCAGACTAAGATGTACCTGAATAGACGTAGGGCTTGGTGGAGACTCGTGTAGAAGACACTAATCACCTCAGATGTTGGTCTTGAAAGGTGCTGAGTTCAGTTAGAATTGATCCTAGAGGGAGATGGTATTTCTTCTTTGATTATGTAGAATCAGACTCAGTCTTTGTATTAAACAATCTCTTATGGATCTTTCCTGAACTAAGCAGAATAAAGTTTTCTGCTACATTTGCTTATGAATCTTTTAGTTAATTATGTTGAAAATACGAAACAGAGGAAAAGATGATAGAGCAAAACATTCTATTGGTAAGGAACAGCCGTTTGCTTCATTTCATGATACAGTACAAGGAGTCATTAAGTAAAATTAGCTTCAAAGTAGACAGAAGAATATGGCTTCATTGACAAAACCAGTTATGCTGTGGAACTCCTTGCATGGAAGAAAAAGATTTATCAAGAGATATTAAATAGATATATTTCCAGCCAAGGAAATTCCAGCTTCAAGTTTCCGAGGTCTAGCGAGAATGAAATCTTGCTTTATGCTTCCTTGTTCTCATTATTTCCTACAAATCTATTGCTGGAGAAAGAACAATGAGCTAGACTGACCTGCGGTTTGAATTAATACATCAGTTCCTAAATAGTGTAGCTATATGTTTGCACTTTGTTTTCCTGCCAGTGGAGATGACAAAAAGCATTACTCTTGTTCAGTTCAGAGCTAAGTATCCTGGAGTGGACTGCAGATAAAAGGAGAGAAGCTGAATTTAAGGAGTACAATAAGATAGCTATCCTGATAAATATAACAGTGGGAGAAATCATTTTTATGGTATCTAACTGGAAGAAAAATTTTTCATTCGAAGTAAGTTGTAGACATTCAGGTTCAGAAATAATACCCTGCCTATTCATGTGTGTGAAAACCACAGAAAATTTGTATTTATCTGGGTTTATCTGGATTTGTTGATGGCTTTCTGAAATAACTGCCTGGTGACAAGCTTAACAACTAGATATCATAGCTATTCATTTTATTAGTAGTTTTATTTATTTCAATCTGTAATTTATTGTTGCAAATGCAGATAATATCTTGATTTACAGCCTTTCCCCAAAAGTGCTTTATTTTGTTGCTTGTCCAGCAAACAAACCCTCGTACTGGAAATGGCCAGATGATACTAACTTTGTAGCAGACTAGAAAACTAGTAGCTTCAATTCGTGCACTGTAATCTACAGGCTCCTGTCAGACATCAGTTTATCAATTATATTTTATAACAACAATTTGCATGCATATCCATTTATGTAGGTATGGTTTTATCTGAAGCCGTAACATTTAAGAGGAAAGAATTACAATGCAGAAAGACTACATATCTTTTCTTGTTAGCTAACCTCTGCTGAATTTATTCTACAAATCATCTCTTCCTATGATCCTAAAATTGTTTCTTTCCATTAACTTGACCATATTTTTGATGTCTGCAACATGCCAGTCTTCTCACATCACAATTTGTTTGGGCCAATATAAAATATCCTTTGTTATTTTCTGATATTTGAGAGATTCCTGTTGATTTTCTGTGTGAGCATGGGGGGTTCAATACACTTTCCTGCTACAGTAGCAGGAAATCTGTTCTGTAACCTATATACAAAACCATATCTAAAATGCAGAGCTCCTTTAGTTGATACTGGGGTCGGAAATGTGCCCTGTGGATTTCCCTGTACTATTACCTATGTACCTTTCCATCCTCAAAGTTAGTATTCCTGTTTGTGAGACACAGGGAAAGACCTTGTTTAGCTAACACTTTTGTTGGCTAGAGCTCATGATAACCCATTCATGGCCATCTATGAATCCAACCTATTATTTTCTTGACATGAATCCTGCAGTCAACAAGAGAGTGCCAGCATTCATGGTCATGGTCTCAAATTTTAAAGCTGATCAGTTTCTACTTGTCTAGACATAGATCAGTTTTGATGTAGTATTTGATATTACTGTGTTGGTATGTCAGGTGCAGAGGTTCTTTAAGTCCTGTAGTTTCTGAAAGTTGTGCATCTCACTGCCATCAGGACAGCCCTAGCATGTTGGTGGTCCTTGCATCTGGACGGATCTCTCCATTCCAAGCACTGCTTCAGCTTTTCATTCTCTGTTGTTCACAGCCTTCCTTCCGATCAGCCTGTACCTCTGCCAAGTGTGTACTGCAGGGAACAAGGGCTATTACCTCTTCTGGCACTTTTTCTTTTAGTCTGTCTTTTCTGATATATTTACATATATCTTTGAATCCTATATTCCCACAATGCAAAGTAGCTCACTATTTCAAGCCGTGATTTTCACTAGTTTATCTTATGTTTTTTTTAATTCTTTTTACTTTTTTCTTTTTTAGTGCCACTGAATTGGCTTCTATAACCCTTTTAGCAAATGCTCTTTTTTAAAGCTTGATCTTTATTGTAGTTTCTACCATTTATGACTACATCTCTGCTGTCATCCTGTTGTACCCCTATTCTATATGCTCCCCTACATACACTATATGTATGTTAAGAGCTTTGATCATTTTCTCTTCTTTTGGCTTGTTCTAAATGTCAAGCATTGTCTTAATTTCCTGTATTTGCCACTGTTTTTTTTAATCCTCTTTTTTTTTTTTTTCTTTCCTTTCCCCCCTCTTCCCCCTCCCCCATGGACTCAGAAAAAACAAGAACTGTTGTTTCAGCAAGTCACAGTACATAATTACTCTTCAGTATGTGCTTCAGTGAAGGCTCTTACCCTGTGGAGAACAGAAAGTAGTCCAAGAGTGTTTGCTCCTCTGTGCAGCCCAAAGCAGCCTATCCTTGCCCCTTAGCATATCTGCCTGTTATCATTTAGCCAGTGGGGGGGCTGGATATGCTTCTATGCAAAGCCTCCTGAAGAAATAAGAACTCAATTCTTCAGTTATCTACAGACTCATTTTGTCTCCTTTTGGACTAGGATAACAAATCATTTCAAAGAAGGCTCCTTATGTAGGCTTCATTTCTAGCATGGGAAATAGGACAAGCCAGGCCAAAGAACAAAACAGCCGTGTCCTACCTCAGATTGTGCAGCAGAAACCACCACCCACATTTAACATAGGAGAAAGACCTCTCCTACCTCAATCTCAGTGTACCCACATGGACCCATGTATGGACAGCTTCTCCTACTTTGTCTGATTAAGCTTATTGGTCAGCAGCAAATCCAGCTTATAAAATGGAGTCGGTTGGTCTACCAGGTCCCATTTTATGGTGAAGGACTGGCCCTGCTCCATACATTTGCACTTTCTTGCCATACATTATGCTCAGCAAATTAACCAAAATAACATGGAGAAAAAGTGGCTGTTTTCACAAGGGTTCTGCAAACCCTGGTTCAATTTACTGTGAACTATGTGAATAGAAAGGACCATGTGCAAATGTAGGAAAATAGAAAGGAAAATAGTCTCTTGTTTTTAGTGTGGTATCTGTGTTCCTGCCTCTGGTATGAGAATATGTGTTGCAGTGATGTTGGGATATAAGCAGATCTGGCTGGAAACAACAGATCTGCTTCTATAGTCTCTGAGCAAGACAACACTTGAATAAACATGAAATGTCCCTGGGAAGAACACTCCAGAAGTTACTGCCAAGTGACAGATGGATGAGTTGAAAGGTTGCAAGAAAGGAGAGGAACAGAAGGGCATGTTCATTAATGCAAAATGCAAGGAGAGAGCAGGGATTGCCAGTTCTTGAGGAGGCAGAAGCAAGACTTGATACCTTCTCAGAAACAGGAGTGCTGCTGCCAGGAAAGATGACAATACAGCAGTAGGATATATATTTCCTTCCTTCCTCCCTTCCTCCCTTCCTCCCTTCCTCCTTTCTTTTTGTCTTCTTCTTCTTTTTTTTTTTTTTTCCTAGTTAGAGAAATGTCCCAGGAGCTTTGCAGAGGACAGAGTAGTCAGAACTTGGTAGGAGTCTGTGTGCCCATCTAATATTTTCATTGTATAACACTACATGTTGTACTAAGGGGAAGGGCAGGAATTTCTAGCCCAGCCATCAACCCATCACCACCATGTCCACTAAACCATGTCCTAAGATACTGATTTAAAGATTTAGATTTATATGTCTCAAATTAGGTACTGCTTCTAGATTTTGGAATCATCCTCCGTTATCAGCTCTGTTCTAAGGTGTTTTCTATCTGAATGTGGGCAAAGGACCTTAGATTTCCTGAGCCAGCAGTTAATGAACATGACAAGTTAAAGCCAAATAAATGCAAATTTCTTTAAATATTCACTTGCAAAGCACCTATATGCCCCTTAGAGAGCTTGCCCATGTGTCCAGCTCCGTGTCTGCTGTTATGGCATTGGTGTGCACCTGCTGCAGCAGGGCTGTTGGCTCCATGGGGGAATCCACTTACCTGTATTTACTGTCCTGCTGTGGGACAAGCTCTAGCAAGTCTCTAGCACTTACTGGCTTTTCATGGTCAGAGTTCAAACCATTTATTCAGACTTCTCCACTCTTTAATCAACATCTCTGTGTTGCTTCCCTGACTTATTTTAGTCTTTTAGCATGTATTTTAGTCTTAGTAGCACGTAAAAAAGTTATGTCCTTTTCCTTTCTGTAGTGTACAGAGATGTTTCTATTGATGACAGCCTCCGTGCCTGATATCTAAAGGAAGATCCTATGTAATCTTTTCATTGACCGCAGATATCCTCCAGCGTGAGAATGGAATTTCAGCTGTGATTGTGCTATTGAGAAGTTTACTTTTCACTGGAAGAGTGCTGGATCAGTTGTAATATTCGGAGTCTAGCCTTCTTTACTAATATAAAGGTGGTGTAGAAGAAATGGAATTTACATCCTTAAGTAAGGTTGCCAGCTCTCATATTATTATTATGAGTCTCACAGCATTTTTCTTGAAGTTCTGACTATTCAGGGCTAGAGCTTCGGTGAAAGTTCCACCTTACTTTCTTTTTTTTCCTTTTTCTTTTTTCTCCTTTCTATTTTTTTTATTTCTCTTTGTTTTCTTTTTTTAAATTTTTTTTCCATTTTCTTTTTCCTTTTTTCTCTTTTCTTTCATTTCTTTCATTTTTCTTTTTTTCTCTCATTTCTTAAAAAAAAACAAACAAACCAAAAACCCCAAAAACTTCCTTTCCTTTCAAAGGTGTGTTACCAGCTCCTAAATTTGTAAAGAAAATCTTCAAATTTAAGCTAAGTCATCCTGCAGGATCAAGATGGAAAAGAAAAACGTGTAAGGAAAAAAAAAATAGTTAAAAAGGTTTTTGGACTAAGTTTATGAACTAAGCCTGTTCTCAAATGAAGGCTAAGGCCTGACCATACCGAAAGATAGAGCAGTCTACTTATTTTCTGACAAAGAGTTGTGAGATTATTGACTGATTCTTAAACACATGTGTCTATTTAATTTCCTTCATCTGTTTCCTTAAGATGAGTTCTCCAGATGGTGACCCTGGCCAGATCTTTGGTTTGATACAGTAATAAAAATGATGTGTGGAGCTTGGTAACATCACCTATAATTAAGGTTTCCTAACCCTCTGTATTTTAAGATCCTGTTTTTGTTGCATATATTTGCCAGATTAAAAATTCAGTCTGAAATTACTCAGGTGCTTGCCTGGGACAGATAATTTTTCTGAGTAAAGTTTTATCCAAGATGTTTAAATGAATCTCAAAAAAATCTTAGGGGAAAAACAACAACAACAAACAACTCAAGTGAAAACAGTTTGCATGAGAACAGTTGAATTGCTTTTGCTGACAATTGCTTGCATTTTCCTGCTTTGTGCCAGAGACCAGGACTTTGTCAGGAAACATGCACTGCTGCCAGGGGTGTGCCTTAGGCTATCTCTGAGAAAATTTGTTCAAATTTGGCTCGGTTTGGAGCCCCTGCAAATCACAAGGTCACAGATGTTTTCCTAACCTTTAGTTAAAAACCTCTGCTGCTACTCTGCAGCCTCCTAAAGCAGCCTGTCCTAGTACTTAGCTCTCACTCGAGTGAAAGAGGCTTTCCTAATATCTAACTAAAATCTTCCTTGCTGTAAAAATAAGCTAAATTCTCCTTGTACCATACTGAGTGGACACAAGGAACAACTGATCACTGTCCTCTTCAGAATAACCTTTTATGTATTTGAAGGCTGTTATCATGTCCCTGCTCAGCCTTCTCTTTTCTAGACTAAACAAACCCCATTCCTTCAACCTTTCCTCATAGCTCCAGTTTTCTAAACCTCTTATCATTCTCATTACTCCCCCTCTGGCTGCTTTCCAGTATATCTACATTTTTTTTTTTTAACTGTACAGAACCCCCCAAACTGGACACAATAGCAGTAAAGCAGAATAACTACATCTCCTGCTTCCCACACATTCCTTCCAGTCTAACCCAGAATGAAATTTGCCTTTTTTAAATATCAGCATCAGACTATAAATGCACATTATGTACATTCAATTTATCCTGAACTGCAATCTTCTCCATGGTATCATTGCCTGCTTATTTTCTCCTAATTTTATTAGCATTTTACGTCTCTTTCCTAAGCATAGAATGTTGTATTTGCCTTCACTAAATTTCATTTGGTTAATTTTAGACAATGCCTCCAATCTATCAAGGTCATTTTGAATTCTTATCCTAACCTCTTAAAAGCTTTCGGCTCCCTCCAATTTGACATCATCTGCAAATTCTACACATTTTCTTTTTTTTCCATTATCCAAATCATTAACAAAAATATTAGATAGACTAAACATTACAGAACCTGGTTGGACCATACTTGAAATGCCTTCCCAACGTAGTATGAAGTAGCAAAGCTACATTTTATACACACTTAATGGGTGTGCAACCTCACTTATTTATATGCTTCTGTTTTCAATGGCAACAAGAATATGAAAAACAGAAGTCAGGAAACAAAGGTCTTGACCCAGGAATCCATTTGCTGCTGCTGCTTTGAACGCTGTTTGTGAAGAGAAGCCTCTCCAGGAAGAGAAAGTGCATGTTGTGGTGGTGGTAGTGGGGCATGCATGTGTGTGAGGGGAATGTGGTACATCAGGGATCAGAATCAAAACCAAATACCCCACATATAGGGTTTGTAGCTGCCCCATTCCTGGAGGTGTTCTAGGAGAGGTTAAATGGGACCCTGGGCAACCTGATGTGATGGCTGGCAGCCCAACTCATGGCAGGGGAGTTGGAACTGAATGGTCTTTAAGGTCCCTTCCAACTCAAGCCTGTTTATGATTCTGTGATTCTATGAAATCTATGAAGAAAGAATTAACACTGCTAAGTCAAGCATTCAGAACTCACGAAATACAGAAATGAGAACTGTCAGTGGAATTTCCACTCATGCTCTTTCTGAGTATGCTTTGTGAAAGTCTGCAATATGTTGATTTTTCAATAGGACTCTGACTCCAAGTAGTTGCAAATAAGGAGCAAGTATGTAAGTAATACTACTGCTTCATAATTCAGTATGAGACATTTATTAAACAGCTAATGCTGATTTAACACAGACTTGTGGCAGATTAAAAAATTAGATTTGTTTTAACTTTTTTTTTCATTCTATATCAGATTAAATAAAGGCAACACTGCTTGAAGCTGAGATGATGAGAGAAAAAAAGAAGACCAGCAAATGCCATTCAAAGACTACTTAAGTTATGCATAATAACTTTACTTAAAGATTAAGATGGTTCTTCTAGAAGAGGTTGGATGAAGTTACATGATACTGGGGAAGGAGAAAAAGTTTGTGATGGTTTATGTTGATGGAAGACAGTGATAAAGGAATCACCATCCTTAGCCACTGCAGGGTACCTTTGACAAGCATCAGTAGTCAGGCTAGCCAAATGATGCACAAGCACTTCTTACATAACAGTCCAGTCTCCTGAAAGACAGAATACAACATGCAGTTGTGCAGCTGCTGTGCATCAGGTGGACTTGGCTTACAGGCAGATATATAACAAATGGATTTTTCATATTTTTCAGGCGATGGGCTTTATTATTTTCAAATATTCCTTTTTCTAATAGCATTTTTACTGTGCAAGTAATTCTAGAAGATTTACGATGCTCAAGAAATAAACAATGTACCATAGGAGATAAATATGAGCCCACTTCCAAGATGGGAGTTTCCTTTGGTCAGATTAAAGAACATGGACTTGCTATTTCTTTGGATTTAGAGATTTTCCTGGTATAGATGATAGAAACTTCTTCATCAGCCTGTACCAAAGGACACCCTTTTACTAACTATAGAGACTATTTAGCATTATACTAAACTTGATGTCTATTCAGTAACAGCGTAATCCACACCAGGCAAAGAAACGGGCATGGGCATAATACCATGAATTACAAAAGCTTCGAAACAGATTCAAAGCTTACGCAAACGTCTACAGTTAAGCAGGCTTCAGAATTTTATTCTTTTACTGTGCTTTTATGCCGTTTGCTTCAGTGACAATTTTAATGGTAGTGTTAATAAAGGAGATATAGTACAAAGGTACTGATCCCTTCAGCTTCATAGCAGATGTGGTCCAATTCACTGAAAGGAAGACTTGATTCTAAGTTTTATAAACCCAATGAAGCAATTATCCTAAAGTTTACTGCTTGATTTCTCTAATGGGTCAAGGGAGAGAACTCAAAAGCCTGTAAAATTTCCAGGCAGAGACAGACATATTTGTCCTCTGGAAGCAGAACAAAAACCTACTTCTCTCTACTAAATATATAGGATATTTGACACTTTCTTTCAGGGGACAGGTTAGTTATACACCTAAACTTTAGGTACAGGTCAGGTGGTGACGTGCAGTTGCAATGTATATTCAGTTTCTACTTTGCAGACAAGGGAGAGGCACTGTGTGCTCTGTAATATGCAATGCATTGGAGAAAGTCTGAGGATAGTGGGCCTTAATCTCATTTCAGCCAGGTGTTAGCCTGGGGTAACTCACTAATGACAGTGGAGTCTTGCCAACTTAGCACCTGTGCAGCAAGATCAAAACCAAGTCCAGTAATGACGCATTTAAAGCTGGCTGGAGAACAGCAGTTCCACTTCATGATAACTTTGAAGGTTTCAGAATTGATTTTTATTCTATATTGGAATGAAAACAAAACCCTCTGAGCATTTTCTGAGAACGTATTTGAAAAGGAAGCTATATTCTTGGATCAAAATATCAAATTTCTGTTGCTCTCTCTTTCTCTTTCCCTCTAGTCTTAGAAATCTCCTCCACAAGTAAACATGGTCACTTTTCCAAGAAGCAAAGCAGCTTGGTTTTGCAAGAAACTTCAACATGGGAATTCCTAGCCACAGCTATGAGTCAATTGCTTGCAAGGATCTCAAAAGCAGAGAGAAGAGACAAGATAAAAAGATAACAAAACCATCATTTCACTTAAATCTTTTCTTGAGGCTTGAAAAAGTTTCTATTATTGTGTTCATGTTTGTTTGTTTTTTTAATTTCCACTTCCATTTGCTTGTACACTTGTGACTTGCAGCTGAGACTACAAGCAGTAATGCCAAAACAACATGGGAAACACCATACCTTCTATTTTTCTGACCATACAGTAATATCCTGAAGAAGAAGCAAGCTGGTTCTCACAAAAGTTTCTATCTGAGGCCAGGCTGGATCACATAATGGTTTTCCCTATTGCCAGCACCAGCTAAAGAATGAAAAAAGTAAACCTTTCTGCAGGGTGAGAAGAAACTCAGGTCTAATTCTCAGATTTTATGATTGGCCATAAAAGTAATTTTTCACTTTTGCTTTTGGGCACAGCTTACAGTGGCTGCTCATCTACTTTCAGGCATAGTAGTGGGTAGTCACCACAGTCAGGTGATGGATAGTGACTCTTGGTTACTGCATATTACAATTGCCTTTTTTTTCCTTTTGTCAAGAACAAAAGGTCAGAAAACTTTACTGTTTCTGAATACATGAATTCAAGCCTGCTACATTTCTACTCTGTACGTTTAATCTAAGGAGTATTTTCCAAAAATGCGTGTGTCACTCAATGTGCTTCTTTATTTAGAAGCAAACAAATATTTTTCTGGAAATTGCTGAGTGTCAGTTATATAAGCTGCACCATTTACCACTATTTGACTCTGGCTACAGCAGACAGAAAATAAAATTCTTATATCCGCATGAAGAACAGTTATCATGGCCCATTAAATATTGTCAAATTTTGTTATCATTCTTCCTCTTATCCCTCCTCTGGTATTTTTTCTACTTAAACAGATTGGACATTCGGAGCATTTCATGCATGTTGGAAGAATTTCTTGTTGCTGGCAACAGTCTGGTATAATGGCAATCCACCCACAAGCAGTCCAGCAGCAGGAGAGATTTTACATTTGCCATCTTTACAGCATATATCTATTAACTACATTTGCAGTAGAAAAATACTGGAGACAGCAAAATAACCAATGGTCCACTAATTCCCTGTAGGTCAAACTGAGATAGCCACTACGCACGTAAACTTAATTAACATAACCATAAAAGAATAAAAACCTAAATTAAGAAGTGAGGAATATAAACAACAAGTATCTGTTCACTGGTCCTCCTTGTTTTGAATACATCAGCCCAAACGAAGACTGAAACACGGGTGTGTGTTTTTTCCTCATTGTGAACCTCTGGGAGTGCAATGATCGGTTTCCTACTCCGGACAACAGCAGGTTAGGGCAAGGGTCTTGGCTGTGCTTTCGAAAGGCTTGATGGGCTTAGTTTCTCTCATCTAAAAAGCAAATGACAGAGGGTAAAGACTGTAATCAAGAACTTCATAACTCTGGTACAGTGAGAAATACAGTAGCAGCACAGAATCTTTCCTAGGCAGGAGAGAGGAGTATGCTGTTCAGGAGCTTGCCACATGCTGTCAAATACCCTTAGTATTAAAGTCTGTGCCAAATCATGTCTTTGTTCCTTCATTGAGTATGTTTTCAAACCTCATCTCCATGCGCAAAGAAGAGTGGACTCACACAGTGCAAATATCTGCAAGTGTCTGCAACTGAACTAATCACACTTCCAATAGATGGAGAACAGTTAATAAAATCTTAAAGTACAGTTCTCACCAGCAATGAATAAGTAATTAAAAAAAAAAAAAAAGATGGTTACATTGTGGATAGCTTTAATTTATGTGAAGATGAAAAGCCTTCAGAGCAATTCAAATTATACATGTGGTATCTGTTTGATCTTAATGCTGAATAGTTGAAATTGCAAGGCAATGGCAGAAAATGCATTACATTTCTAATGAGGAAAGTCAGATGGATCTTTGTGTTTTTCTAAAATGACATACATGGCCTGATAACTGAAAGCTGCAATATAGAAATATTTGGTATTGGATATTTTCTGTTTGTGATAATTTTCTTTACTGTAGCTTGTATGTTGCTATATTTTGGTTTTGTAACCAAAAGAGTGTTGTTAACACACCAGCGTTTCGGTATTCTTACTTTTCCCCTTCTGATTCTCTTCTTCATCCCAGTGGGACTGAATCTGTGAGTAGCTGTGTGGTGTTCAGTTATCTACTGGGGTTAACCCACAGCAGGCATTAATACAATTTGCTAAAAAATAATCACTGTTTCAGTAGGTGACAGTGAGGAAGTATTATCCAGTATGTACATATTTATTTTCAGTGATTGATATTTACATATGACTTATTGCTGTAGCACAAAGATCACAGAGACGACTAGTGAATTTCCAATCTCATTTTTTCCTTTTTTATTTCCCTGAAATTATGGTCACATCTGATTCCGTTTTCACAGTATTCCCCTACCACAAAGCCAACTGCAGTGCTCAAGAGAAAACGTAGGAGCACTGAATTATAACTTAGATTTGAATAAGAGGTTCAGAATCATCCTTATTCTGAAATGGAAAGCCTTCTAATAGATCTGGTGAAAAATATATTTCTAATTTTTTCTTTAAGAATAGGACAAGAGACACAGACTACTAGTGAAATAGTAACGACTGATGGTTATACTTAGGTGGTTTGAAATTCATTTTTATTATTTTTCACAAGTCCAACCCTTTCCTCAAAATGAGACTGGTATTTATAGGAAAGGTCTTTAACTGAAACTGGCAGTGTAAAAGGGGTTTTCAGAGGAAGTAATTAACCTCTTAATTACATGTTTTAATTCCTTTTTTAAGGCCTTATTTCATGACAGGAGTGATGCAAAATAAACATCTGCACATGTGTGACAGGCCTCATGAAGCAGGTATGTCCTCAGACATAATGAAGTAAATGTGTTTTGATAGGGTACATGATGTGTTGGGAGAGCTGGGATATCTAGCTGTTAAAATTAGAGTCATCTCCTTCCCTTGCTGTTATAAAGCATATTTACAAAGCCCTCACTGTTCCCTCAAGGAAGATCCTTCTGCTGCTTCCACCTCCTCAGGCTGGAATACAAGAGACCACTGACTGCCCACATGCCCTCCAGCGTGGTCTCCCGCTCTGCTTATCCACAGCCTACCAGCACATCCTTGTAAAGAGCTGCTCCCTGCCAGCAGTGCCTGGAAACATTCCCTATACTGGCTCTCTGAGGATCTCAGTGGGAGATTGGTGTGTTTGTATCTGTGGGGAGACTGGAAAGATAAGGATGGCCAGAGAAGAACACTGCTGTGAGCCTGGTAGGGACACGTCTGTGAAACCTTTCTCAATGCTCTCATTTTGTGTTATCTATCACATGTTTCAGACCTTGTTTGTTGCTTGAGGTTTAACTAAACATTTCTATCTCTAACAGTAATGCTTTCAAATCTCCCCTAATATGATTCTCATGGTCAAGGCAGGACAGCTTTTAAACTACTTCTAAGCAAAAACTTGCTCCTCTGAAAGTTTTTGTTCTGAGCCAGAACCTTATTTCAAATCAGGTTTTAAGTGACACTTAAGTACCTAATTAAATCCTATCACAGACTATGGAGCCTGTGGCTTGTGTTTCAAATTAAGCATGTGCTTCAACAATGAACTTAAATAAATGCATCCTGCATCAGGGCTTTAGTCCATATGTTTTTTTCAGTAAGCTGGTATAAGATTTCTTTCTAGTTGATGTATTGATGTCAAAGTGCCAGAATGGTAAGGTTTCCAGGCTCTAAATTCAGATCTTTCTTTTCTTGGTTGATCAGGAATAGCAACTGTTGTCTTAATTTTACACAAGGAGTCTGATCCTGAGCACATGTAAATCAAAGACAAAAACTTTCATTTACTTTCTGTTTTGCAGGAATGTTTCCACAACATACTGACAGTTCTCTTGGCTTGAGACTGAAGCATGAAATTAAAAAACATGTACTTATATTTCCAAATCTGAGACTTTTTTTTTTTTATTATTTAAAAATACTCTAAAAAGAAAGCACTATTATGTGCAGCTTAAAAAATAATAATAAAAGGAATTATTTTTTACCTTACTTTTACAAAGAAGCATGATGTTTTTTGCCAGTTACAAATCTTTGATTAAAATGTGAGATAAAAAGAAAGGCCTTTACCTAGCCTTATGATTTCGTGTCATGGTAAGTATATACTATTTTTTTTTTCCTTCATGAATGTTTCTGTCAGTAACAGTCATATTACAGTGCTCTATATTCTCTCTATTCTGTGTTCATTTATGGATTTTAATATTACATGGTATTTGTAAAATGAAATGCAAGGGTGCACAATGAACATAGAATTATAATGTCAAACAGCTCAGAGATGTAGATATACAAATCCAAAATGGTGGTAAGATATATTTTTAGCATCAGCCTAAGAAAATATGAATCAAGCAGCATGAGCCTAAAACATTGGAACAACTCAACAGAGGATATGGCAGATGCTCCTTCGCTGGAAGCTTTCAACTGAGATTAAATTTTGAAGAAGAAAGAAATCTGAAATGCAGGAATTATTAAGTGAGACTTCATGGCCTGTCCTTTTACAGACCACTAAATGATTATAACAGTCATCTTGTTGCATGAAAATCTGTTATCTGTCAATAACACAATTACTCAGGACTCAAAAATCCTGGTACAAAGATGTGGGTGTCTTAATTACTGCAGATTGCAGTCATATACAGAGACTTGAATCCACTAGTTAATTCAGTCAGAAGAAGTGCTTTGATGAAGTCAAGGGTAAGGGAACAAAGATGGCAGGCACTGCATGCAGGAGGAAGATTATATCCCGGCAAGTTGCAAATCTGACAAAAAAATTCTGGGCCAGACCACTCTTTGCAATGTGTTATGATGAAAAGGCATGGCGTATTTGTCTATATGAATAGTGTAGCAATGATTAAGCAGGAAAAAGGAAGTTATTTTAATTCTGTATGTGCTAACTGCTAACTGCATAACACACGCAGTCTTGGAAGGTCCACGTTCAAAATAGGAAGACTGCAGAGGCTGGAGCAAAGAGGGATGGGGAACAAGACCTGTTGGTGAGAGACTAAAACCAATGCATTTTCCAAAATGTATTTTGTGAGATGCTTGATTTCAGTGTGTTAGCACCCTCAAAGGAGGAAAATACTATTTGCTTTTCAGTGAAGTGAAGACAAGGACCCTCGCCTAGAAAGTGATATCAAAGTAAAGCAGACTATGTGGGTTTGAAATTAGATGCTTTTCAGAAAGATAAACTTTAGTCAAGATACTAAACTCATTAGGGGAGTAACTGGTTGAAGACCTGTGAACTGTGAGAGGTCTAGAGGATCTAATGGTCTTCCTAGCTTATCACATGCAAGAGGGATACATGGAAGGTAATGAATGAAGGAATAGCATTATTTAGAATAGAGTACCTATGTGGCTTAATACATACTACTGTTCTTTCATTTGCTACAAGATCTCACACCGGTGACACTAAAAGGAAGAAAAGTCCTCAAGAATCAAGAAAAAAATGGAGGTTTTCATGGAGTAATATTAAAATCCCGAGCCCTGAAATTCTGCAAGGTCTGGTACATCTGGAAGGTTTGGGACATAAAAAGTGACTGATTTAAATTTTAATGGGAGTCTTCTGATGAAATTTTGGAGCGTAGATACATGGAGAGCACAGAGATCTTTTTAAACTGGAAAATTATTGTAGGAACAGTTGCGTATACATATTATGGATTTGAGTACTGCAGATTACATGTAAATAAAACCAAAAGACAAAGGCATATGTATCAAATTCCCCTCAAATTTGGCATTTGGGCAAATTGGAGCATAGATATAAACATTTGTGATTGTGAATATGTAACACTCAACTGAGGAACTTGCCAGATCAAAACTACTGATTTTTGTAGAAATTTAATAGAAATGGTATAACTTTACAAAGCTCAAACTCCATCCTCTTCCTCTCTATTTCATACTAGCAACATCAGCTGTTGCTAGTTCCATTATCCAGTGTTCCCAATGCAGAGACAGACGAACTCTGTGCAAGTAATACCAGCCCTGTTCTATTCCCTAACAGCCTTTGCGTGGTGACTGTTAATAATTAACTCTGGCCAGACAGACTTACTCCTGCTTCACATTAGTATATGTGAGGAGGAGATACTAGGCTCAGTATTTTTTTATTTTGATGTTTTGTAGCATTTTTTACTGCATTCTTCGACAGAACATTCCATTCTTCCTTTATTTTGATGTTAAGTCATGTTGTCATGCTTTTTTTTTCCAATGTCAAATGATTGCATTTTGTGATCATTCAGAAGCATGCATCCAGTCATTGTGGACACTGGAGTTAAATACTGCTGGGACTTATACTTCCTTTAATTTTGGTAGTATTCATTTAATTCTGTTGGCAATTTTAACATCTTGAAAGGGAGCTTAGCTGTAAACATAGAGCAGCTCTGGTCTATGGAAGAATAACTTTCTTGGTGAATCTTAACTTGCCTTTGGCTTGATAGCGAGAAATTGTTCTTCTCCATCCCTCTGATGTTTGCTTTTAATCAAGAGATAATTGACTGTGTAAAAAAAAACCATTGTGTTTTCATATATCTACTGTGGGTTGTGGTGTTATGGTAGCAAGACTCAGCCTTTAGGACTACTCTCTAGTCTCTAGTTTCTAGTGGGAAGATTCTCTTTTGGTGCTGATTAAACCAAGGATGAGTGGACAGTGGGGATTTAGCAACTCTTCTCTTGTAGGTTCATGTCTTGATTAAAACAGAAGCAGCTAGTGACATCTTGGAAGAACTTCCTACCATGTTTCCTGCAGAGCAGAGATGCTTGAGGAGCTATTAGATCCATTGTATCAACTCAGAAGTATATGACAAATACCTCCGGAGCAGGAAAGATTATAAATTCTAATTTTTTTGAGCATAAAAAACCCTGCATTTTTACCATTTCCATCCCTTCCCCTCCCCCCACCCCCCCATACATATTCTGTACTAAAGTGAAGAAAAGAACTAACTAATGATAGCATTTCTGGAAACTGCTGATACACCATCAGGGAGCAGCTCAAATGGCCACCTATATCCTGCCACATCTGTTGGGGACATGCAAAAAGTGGAAAATATGTTGTGTATCTTATAGGTGTGACATAGGAAAACATAAGGAAGAATAAGCCCAAGTAAAATTTGTGCAAGAGGCTTTTCACTTGAGAATTGGCAAAGGAAGTACAATCTCAGCCATGGGAGATGTAGTTCAGGAACAGAAGACACCAGAAAGTAGAGTAGTCAAAGTTCAAGAGAGCAGTACCCAGCATGAAAATCCAGTGCCCTACATCACATCCTTTCATCAATTAGAATGTGAAATGGGGCAATACAGAGGGACATTTTTGTAATTCCTGTACTTCTAAGAGATGTCTGTAAGTGAATTACAGACATACTGAATTATAGATGGTACCAAAACATCAGGACCCAGAGGTCACCAAAGGTACTGATGACTCAAGGCCCAAGGTCAGCCCCAGTGCTGTAAGAATCTGTCCCAGTGAGGCTGCAACTGGGCCTGATTCCAGCTCCCCACAGCCCTGCCCTGACCAGCCATGGGCCCCACTGAGCCAGGGCTACCTGCAGGCTGCCAGCACAGCCCCATCACCAGAGAGGTGCCAGTGTCTAGGGCTGTGGCTGCCCATGGCTGCTCCTGGCTGGTATGGTGGGACAGGCTTTGAATACCAGGCCTTGTCTTGCTGCCATTGCAAGCCCCCATAGCTCTCAGTCCCTCCGATCCCCTGGCCCCCACAATGCCCTGACAAAAAGAGGTTCTTTAAGTTGGAGCCAACTTTTTTCTCCTAGTAATCAATCAATAGGGTGATGACATAGGTAACGTATGGATTGCGTATCTTGGCCTCATGTCAGCAGGGACTTATATGAATCAGAGTACCTAGACTGGATCAGAAATGATAGGCTGAAATTGATTTTAACTCAATTCAAACTTGTAAATCACAGGTCATAAACTATAATGAGATTCCACTTCAAGTGAGGATGAGAAGAAGTATATCCAAAACACCTTGTATACAGTGCAGACTTGGCCACCAGGCACAACTATGATATAATGCTGATCTTTATGGAGTCAGTCTTTTGCAAAAAGCCAAATGGACTGAAGAAAAAAAATTCTGAAGAGACACTTCTTACTCTTAAAACATATATTTTGTAGTAAAAAAGACCATCGTGATTCAGACTGCTCCCATTTTTGCAGAGAAAACCTCCGATCCGTATTTATGAACGTTTCAGTGAAATGTGATGGCTGTTAGGATGGCTGACTTTTTTTTGAAAGAGAAATTCAGTGGGGATGTAAGCTTCACTATTAATTTTCATAATCTATGGCAGATTGAACAGAATTTGTGAGAAACTGATGATAGACTTCTGTGGATGTGTCTGTTCTGTACAGTTGGAAACTTTTGGACATTAGGAAAGATATTCTCTGGCCAGGAGATTTGAATGGAAAAAGTTAAATCATTTTTTTTTTTATATGGAAAGAGAAGATGGATCATGATGATTTCTTCTACTCTGAATTGAACGGACCTTCCACATAAAGAAATACCACTGCATGCTACTGCAAGTGAAAGAGAAAATAATCTGACAAGTACTGTACAGATATAAGAAGACTAGATAATGCAGTGCAGCAAAAGGTTATGTGGGCATTTGCTGCACTAACAAGAACATTTCTACTGATTCATTTATTTACTCATATTTTGAGAAAGAAATTGATACATGCCATTTTGTACTGTTTAGAGGAGACTGACTGAAAGATGATGTAATGCAGAGACGTTGCTTTCCACGTTTAAAATGAATGTTTGTCTGCTTGCATACTTCTGCTACGTATAGAATCATAGAACTGTTTGAATTGGACCCTTAAAAGTCATTTGGTCCAACCCCCTACAGTGAACAAGAGAACAGAAACACCTAAAGCTTGAGCAGGTTGCTCAGAGTCCTGTCCAGCCTAACCTTGAATATCTCCAGGGATGGGGCATCCACCACCTCTCTGGGCAACCTGTTCCAGTACTTCACTACCCTTATTGTAAAAAACTTTCTTCTTATATCTGAAACAAATCTCCCCTGTATCTTTTACCTAAAGAGAAACCTCATGGATATTTTGCATAACCGTTATGAATAAGAAGGCAGGCAAAGTAGTGATGTAATTAATCTTGCTAGGGAATATGAAGTTTTGTATCTGATTTTTCTATTTTATCCAAAGTTCTAGACTATGTATGTATGTGGATATGTGTAAGCCATTCATTCCATTTTAAAATTCTTGATACTGAAGGCTGAGGGAAAGAAAAAGAGGCACTGAGCATTTAATCCAAGATGCTCGTCTTTTTACCTCATTGGATGTTGGAACATTTGCCCTGTGAGAAGGGGCTGTGGGAGCTGAACTTGTTCAGCCCGGAGCAGAGGTGACGTTAGAGGAAACTGACAGCAGCCCTCAGCACCTCCAGAGAGGTCACTGAGGAGATGAAGCTGGCCTCTTCAGAGTGGTGCGATAAGAGGAACAAGAGATGTGTTGAACTGAAATTGAAGTTGAAAGAAGTATTGTTCTGTATGTGAGGGAAAAAAGTCATGAGGACAGTCAGGACAGTCAGGAGCAAACTTCATTGTGAAGTTGAGACATCTCCATCTTTGCTGGGTAGCAAGACCTGGAAAAAGTCCTGAGCAATCTGGTCTGAATTCAGACTTTATCCTGCTTTGAGAAGTAAATTGGCCTAGAAATCTTCTGAAGTCCACTCCAACCTCTACAAATCTACGATCTTCTTTGAGCAATAAAAAGCAATATGGCATAGCCTTTAAGCATTACAAAACATGATATACTATTTGCCAGATCTGCTATGTTATTATCCCAATTAACTCAATTTTGACTCAACTTTACTGTTCATTTTAAACATACAAAAAAGAATATACTTTTCCCCTCATGGTTCTAGTCATCTTGCTTTCCTGGAATCATATTTCCTCCATTGATCTCAGCCATAACATTAGCTGACTCATCTTAAAATAAATTATTTACATAATCTTCCCATAGTTTCTATATGGAGTTTTTCTTTCACTGCAAATAGTTTTAAAATGTTTGATCATTGTGTGCCAATTATGTCTTTCCTGAATGAAAGTTCTGCTTGTAATAAAATCAGTCAAGGAGATTATCTCCATGGACCCACAAAGGGCTTTGGTATGCAGAGAGTGCAGGTCAGCTTAGCAGTGTGAAATGATGGAGTGGATTTCCTTGAAACATTACAAGGTACAAAGGGTTTGTATTTTGGGCCATGAAAATTCTCATTTGGCTCTTCAGTAAAGATGGAGAAAAACCTTCTGGCCAAAGCAGCAATAGTTTCTTCCAGAGAATGTCATATATGTTCACCTCAAATAAGCCATTTTGCTTCTTTTTGCTTTATGGTTACCTGGAGTAAGAAAGGATAATATTTTTCCTTGATTTTGTCATTTTCAAATTTAAGTGCAGAGTAACCAAGCAAAATTATTATAATTTTTATGTAGAATCTATAGCATTGTGAATAAATACTTCTATGAGAGAGACGAGAATAAATCTTCTGTAAGTTTGCAATTCCTAATATTTATTCTTTTTTATTCATACTATGATCTCTTCTTTAACCCTTTTAGTACTACTCTATATCCATGGTGTTCACATCAAGGAATAATTCAAGTTCCTCTCATGGATAAGAGTGAAAACATTTACCAGATCTTCATCCTTTTAAATGGAGAAAATTCATCTGATTTCACTTTAATGCCTTTAGGAATAGTTTTTTTTTTTTGTAGGCTTTTCTAAACAATCTTAGATTCATGACAGTCAGTTCTTTAAGCTTCCTGTCTTCAATGTGTTAGTTCTGCTTCTCAGATGTAGGCCGTGACGCTTGCAGGATTTCCTGGGTGAAGGGCTGTAGGATGCTGTCACTCTCAGAGATCTCGCACACCTGACAAGCTGGAGGTGGCTTAGGGGATCCCTGCTGTTTCCCAGCTAGCAAATCCTCTTGGCACTTTTTACACTGGAGTGATGTTGCAGGAGCACAGTCTCATGTTAGCCACCTCCTCTCCTGGACACATCCCTGGCACTGAAAGTAGTTTACAGATAACCAGATATTTCAATATAGCAATTCCCAAGGCTCTATACTGAGGTCTTCCCAAATAGGCAGGGGCCAGACTCAGCTTTCTGGCTTTGTGGCAGCAGCAGAAGAGATCAAGGAAGTCTGTATGGTCTAGAGGTTGTTGTCTTGTTCTATTTTTTAAATTTTGGTGGAAGTTTTTTTGCATTCAAAATACTAATCTCAAAGTAGTCTTGGCTATAACCTTCAACATTTTGTTTTACGTATATATATGATAAATAAGCAAACATTGTGGAAGGAAGGGATGCTATTCAGAGGAACATCAACAGGCTTGAAAGGTGGGCCTGAGTGAACATAATGTGTTCAACACGGAAAAATGCAAGGTGTTGCACTTGGGCCGGAGGAATCCCAGGCATCCATACAGACTGGAAGGAGTGTTCCATGAGAGCAGCCTTGCAGAGAAGGACCTGGGGGTCCTGATGGATGAAAAGCTTAACATGAGCCAGCAGTGTGCTCTTGCAGCTTGGAAAGCAAATGATATCCTGGGCTCTATCAGAAGAGGAGTGGCCAGCAGGCTCAGGGAGGTGATTGTCCCCCTCTACTCTGCTCTTGTGAGGCCCTATCTGGAGTACTGTGTCCAGGTGTGGAGCCCTCAGTACAAGAAAGACAGAGAGCTGTTGGAGAGGGTCCAAAGGAGAGCCACGAAGACGGTCAGGGGGCTGGAGCACCTCCCCTACAAAGACAGGCTGAGGGAGCTGGGCATGTTCAGCCTGGAGAAAAGAAGGCTGTGGATTGACCTCATTGCAGCCTTTCAGTACCTAAAGGGAGCCTATAAACAGGAAGGGAGTCAACTCTTTGAAAGGGTAGATAGCAGCAGGACAAGGGGAAATGGTTTTAAGTTGAGGGAGGGAAGATTTAGGTTGGATGTCATGGGGAAGTTCTTTATAGAGAGAGTGGTGAGGTGCTGGAACAGGCTGCCCAGAGAGGTTGTGGATGCCCTGTCCCTGGAGATGTTCAAGGCCAGGTTGGATGGGGCCCTGGGCAGCCTGGTCTAGTATTAAATGGGGAGGTCAGTGGCCCTGCCTGTGGCAGGGGTGTTGGAGCTTGATGATCTTTGAGGTCCCTTCCAACCCTGGCCATTCTGTGACTCTGTGATTCTGTGAACAACAAAATATTAGGCAGATGTAGTAGTCAACCATGTATCAAATATTTTGGAGGTACCCACAAGTTGCAATAGTGGAAGACAGTAGTATTTCATTACCTTCCCAATATGAGTTATTATCTGATGTTTTTTTCTCATTGTGAGAAATATGTTCTAATCCAGTACAGGAATTGAACTAGCTAGAAAGATAATTTAATAGTCATTTAATAGGCTCAGGAGAAGGTAAGGATCAAACCAAAAAGACCTTCTGGTTCCATGCCAAAATAATCATACCATATGGACTTCCCATGCATGGAGCATTTATTTTAGAACCTCATACAAATTCTGTAAATGAAAAGAATATTATCCTTCTACATGTAAGAAAAACATTTGGATGTACTGAAAACATTGCCGGTTCCTTTTTATAAGGGAAATTCAGGAAAATCTACTTTCTAAGGATTCTGGTATATATTTCCTCAATAACTTAATTAGTACCTCTGATTAAGAGTTGTCAAATCCAGCATTAAAAGGAGAGAAGTGTTTTTGCATAATAGCAGAGGAACACTAACCATAGTGAGCTGGCTGAATTTCAGTTTGAGTATCCTTTGCCATTCCAGTTAAAAAAACACACACATTATTTATCTCCACCTTTCCTAAACTGAGGAGTACTACTAAATAAACCCTCGGCATTCCATATATGAGACTCAGCAATCCTTCATGGATAGGCAAAATGAACCAGGATATTAATGGTTCACCACGTACAGACAGGTTGATCCTGCGAAAGTCAGTGGCAAAACTTCCTTTTGCTTTCCTTAATACAGAATTCCATTTATCATTTCTATGTCTGGTTTTGCCATCAACCTCACATGAAATCTTGGGTAAATCACTTCACTACTTCATATAGCAGCTTTCCCCCCACTTTGATCTCAGTTTAATGGTGCTTAAAAATTGACCACAGCCTCAACTACAAATAAAAATGCTGTGTAAGACCTATATTTTAATATAATTATTGTAAACAAGGCAAGAAAAAACCTCTTTGGTTTAACATTTTCCATTATGAGACCCCATTTTTCACCTACTTATGTCAGATGGCCAGAGCATGCTTACATTTTCCATGCAGGGTAAGGACTTCTGCCCGAGGTCTGTTCAAAATTTGATCACTAATGATGTATATTTTTTTTCCTATCTGTAAGGAAGTGCCCAGATTTGGCTGTTATGTGTTTCTTGAAACTTTAGTTCTTATTTGCTCAGCAGTGAGCTGGCTAAATTGGCACTTAGGATTCTGAAGATGCCATCTGTACTGGGCATCCTTTTCCCAAGGCTACAGGAGACGAACATGACTTTCCCTGTAATTTCTCTGCCTGTTAGCATGTACAGCTATGGCACAGCATCTAATAGCAAGTCTAATATCCTCTGCTCCTGCTGTTCTTCCTTCTGGTGCCCTAGCAATAAAGAGATGGAGGCAACCTGAGGGGAATGGGAAGGATGCAAAATCGAGGAACATGGAACAAATGAAAATCTGTTTTGACTGTTACTCAGCGTCACAAAATTCTGTGGCATGCTCAGGCATAAAATTTACTTTTCCTAGAATAGCATCGTGGTTGCCAGACATGCTATGTAATATGGGATTTCCTGTATTATAATCTCAAATTCTTTGTCCTGTATTAAAACACAGGATATTACCTCCCCCATGTATTCCAGAACTACACAGAAACAGTAAAATCTGGTAATCCTACTACTAATTTTGATCTACATCTTCCCTATGGCTTTTTATGTGTTTTCTTCCTCTTGTAGTGTTGGTAAATCCACTTCCCAGGGCGGGACATGGATACAATTTAGCTCAAATGGAGCTCCAGGAAAAGTGGATTATTGGATAAGGCAAAGAAGCAGATAAAGCTAACAGAAGTGCCAGTTTTAACTCTGCATCTGAAAGTGGGGAAGGTTGTGTGGAAAAGACTGCAGATAACATCCTCCACCTTGGTAAAATTGGCTGATTGCAGAGCATTAGGGTTTCCTGAAGGCAGAATATGTCCCTCTTTGCACCTTCTGTAAGACTGCAGGTAACATCCTCCACCCTTTGGGTGGAGCAACACTATTTACAGCGATGCACAAACCTCTGTATTCACGGCCAGTTTTCCTGGTGATCCTATGCACGCATCTTCAATATCTCCAAAACTGCAGTCTTGGGAGAGTTTGGAGGGACCTTGTCTAGACCCCTCTAGCAGCCCATACTTGAGCTGACATCCAGCATTGTGTTTCAATGCAGACTGTACAGCCACATTAAAGCTATCAAGCTGTGAGTGGTATCTGAGCTGGTGGATATGAACTACCCTGAACATGTCTGCACTGTGTGATGTTATGATGTGGAATGCCAGTGAAAAACCATGAAACCATGACAATACACCTATCCTGTAATTTGCTGGAGCTCAGTGTGGGCACTACATAGGACCCAAACATCGATTCTCAGGGGCTAACAGGCATTGTGATGTGTCTAGAGATCACAACACGTCTCTGAAGTTTGTATTATCTGTGGTCAAAGTCTGCAATAAAGCTGCCATGCCTGTACCCTCACCAGCAGACCTTCTGCCATCTTATGCACATTAACTTACAAGGTTCATGGAGCTGGGTTCTCTTCTGCCAGTGCTGCCTGATGTTCTGAGTAACCTCCCTGCTTATCATGTTCTTGGTGACACAACTGCCTAGTAATAATAAGACTTAGTTTTAGGCTCCTCATGACAATAGTAAGGACAGCTTCCCTGAAAGCAATGTAAAGCAGCTCAGTTCTCCTGGTCCTCCATGGTGCCTGCTCTCCTGTAGTATCTCATCTCTGAGCACAGCTTCTCTGAAATGTGACTGCATCTGCTCAGGACTGTCTCCACATGCTGGAGTTCCTCTCCCTATTCCTCTCTCCAGCACCCAGATTAGAAATGTGCACAATTCTGTGTTTGCAATTAGTATATACTATTTGAGGCCTAATTCCACTGTATTTTCTGGTTTATTAGGCGCTGCTCATCTATTGTATGAAAAACACTTTGGGAATCCCAGCCTGCCTGCTGCAGGACAAGTTGTCCTGCTATGTAGTGGGGAGATCAGAGTCACAGTTGGGTCAGTGCACAACAAGTTCTTCTGCCCATTTCCAGCATTCTTGCTGTGTAAGATGGGTGCCTGTGCTGCAAACATGGATGTAGCACTTTGTGACCCACAGTGTTGCCCCAAGCAAGCGATAATCCTCAGCTGGTATCTATCAGCTCAGTTTAGTAGTTGGTTTAGGAATCAGAGTTTACTATATCCTCTCCTATCTCCTCTCCTCTCCTCTCCTCTCCTCTCCTCTCCTCTCCTCTCCTCTCTTCCTTGATTCCATTTAGTTTTTCCTCTTACTCTTAAGCATTTTCTATTCATTGAGATGCCAGCTAACCTTTTATTTAATGAGAACAGTTGACATTCATCACTGGAAAAAACTACTTTGTATGGAGGCTATGAGCCAGTATTTTCAGTGGAAATCACGGTGTGTGGTACCACAGTCTATTTTAAATCTAATGAGAAATGCATGAAAACCAGCAGTGCAATGGAGCTGACCTTGGTGACCACGTCTATCTCTCAGCACCACATGTACTAGTGAAGTATAAAACATACACAAGCATGCTCCTAAATATGCAACGCAAACAGTTATTCTACATATTATTTCTAGGTAATTGGGAATAAATAGCATTAAGAAGATTTACAATACCTCACATATGTTCTTTTGAATGAAGGAATATGTTAATATATGCTAAAATTGTTAAATATAAAAAAAGGAAGGATGAACAGGGATAAACAGACACTAAGGTACACCAACATCTCAGTTTGTAGCATACAGTGCTTGAACATGTTATTGATAGTTCTGTTGAAACAAAAAACAAAGCAGATCTGAGAGTTAAACAATGGAAAGGCAAAGATCAGAAGAAGACATTCCTACTTTACCACAAGGATAGGCCTGCCCTGGCAGCAGGCAGCCCAATGAATGTTTGTGTGGCTAGGCAAGACATCATATTTCTGGTTCTTGGAGGTACTGCTGGACAGCAAGCTGGATATGAGCAGCAGTGTGCCCTTGCAACCCAGAAAGCCAACCATATCCCTGGTTGCATCCAAAGCAGCATGGCCAGCAGGGTGAGGAAGTGATCCTGCCCCTCTGCTCTGTGCTGGTGAGGCCTCACCTAGAGTACTGCATCCTGATGTGGAGTTCTTAGTACAGGAGAGACATGGAACTGTTGGAGTGAACCCAGAGGAGGGCCACAAAAATGATCCATGGGATGGAACACCTCTCCAAAGACAGGCTGAGAGAGCTGGGGCTGTTCAGCCTGGAGAAGAGAAGACTGCAAGGTGACCTGAGAGCAGCCTTTCAGTGTCTAAAGGGGAGATGTAAGAAGGAAGGGGACAGACTCTTTAGCAGGGTCTGTTGTGGTAGGAAAAGGAGAAATGATATTAAACTAGAAGAGAGGATAAGTAGATTGCATATAAGAAGAAGTTTTTTACAATAAGGCTGACAAAGCATTGAACAGGAGTTTGCCCAGAGGGGTGGTGGATGCCCCATACCTGGAGACATTCATGGTCAAGCTGGACAGGGCTCTGAGCAACTTGCTCTAGTGGTAAGGGTCTCCATTCCTTGCAAGGGAGTGGACTAGATGGCTTTTAAAGGCTCCTTTCTGCTCAAATGATTCTGTGATACTATGATACAAGTATATTGCCTTCTCCTGAAAATCTCCCCTACTGTCCTGTCATCATGGTTAGCAGTACTTGAGCTATCTACAACAAGGCACTATGATAAGAAATGGGATTTACTATGTGCAGTAATGATTTGCTGACTGAGGACTGAGCTGCTGCTGGTGCAAGCTAACCTCGTGCAGCTGAGAGATGTAATACAATGACCTATCCTAGGAAAATAAAACCGGTGTGAAACTTAATCTTTCTGATGTGCTAACAGTTCAAGAGAGCATCTAGGGAGCAATAGGAATGGGAGTGAATGCCATCTTGTGTCTTCCATGTGGGCACTTGGCAGAAAATGAAGACAGTGCTTTTGTGTAATGCAGTGCCTGCCAACAAGGGGATGGCACAGTGACTGCACAGAGTGCTTGGCACAGGAAATCCAGACATACTCTGTCCTGAAGAGCTGACAGATTAAACACAGAAGTAGATGGATGGTGACATCAGTTAAGTGCGATATTTTGTTAACGGGTTGTGTTAGTGTCACGTTCTGTTTACATGGCTTATGTGAACTCTTCTGTTTTCTCTAGGAAAGAACTAAGTTTAGCATGATTTGTAATGAAGCCTCCACTCTTGTAAATGGAAAGCTGCATGTGTGATGTGTTAAGGATTTAAAAAGCATATATAATATGTAAGATTTAATCCGTGTATTATGCATATATATGTATACACTCACATATGCATATGTTTATAATTAAATTTATGTTAAAAAATTATCTTAATACACATAAGTATGCGTGTGTTACAGGAAAGCAGTACAGAGGGTCTAACTGAGGGGTTTCTGATAAAACAAGAGCTGTTTTCTAAGGCTTTTCAGTCTCAACACAAGTTTGAGTTATCTGGTTTTATATGTCTATATATTTTCATGTGTGCACATACACACAAACGTGTGTTTAGATATTTGCAAAGTCATAGGAAGTATGCCTATTTTTCTATGTTTTAAGTGGAGAAACATATAATTGTATTAAATATTTATTCATCTCCAATTAGACACAAAAAACATTATGCAGACTGCTGAGTACTTCTCAGATACCCTGAAGAATCTCAGTCTCACATTAAAAAAATTCAGCAATAATCTTTGATTATCTGAAGAATAATAAATTGAACAAAAAAGGTGGAAGCAACATTCCACGAATGTGCTCACAAGTGTCGTACCTGTGTATGAAGCATGAGATTTATATGTGGCAGCAGGAATTATACAAATCCTGTGTTTTCCACACCCTGAATCAGAAGAGAAAAAATATGAAAACTACTTGCTAGGCAAAGCAAATGAACAAGGAAGAATTTGCTGATCAAAAAGTGAAATGATGTACAATCATGGAATCACAGAATCTTTCGAGTTGAAATGAACATTTAAAGGTCATCTGGTCCAACTCTGCTGTACAGGAACATCTAAAGCTCGATCAGGTTGCTCAGGGCCCCATCCAGCCTGCTGAGGCATCCACCACCTCTCCAGGCAACCTGTTCCAGTGCCTGTAAAAGACTTTTCCCTTATAGCCAACCTAAATCTCCCCTCTTTAAGCTTGAAACATTTCTCCTTTTTCTATCACAAGAGATCCTGCTAAAAAGTCTGTCCTCTTCTTTCCTGTGCCCCCCCTTTAGATACTGAAAGGCTGTGGTCAGATCTCCTCGCAGCCTTCTCTTTTCCAGGCTGAATAGCCCCAGCTCTCTCAGCCTGTCCTCATAAGGGAGGTGTTCCGTCCCCTGGATTTTTTCCATGGCCTTCCTCTGGATATGCTCCAACAGGTCCATGTCTCTCCTGAAATGAGGATTCCATGTCCATGTGTCCATTTTAAAATATACTTGTGATCTTCGCTGGAAAAGTCTCAAAATTTGAGCTGTTTCAGTTTTGTCATTTACTGTTAGTAAATTATTAAGAATTAAGTTATAGAAGTTTGCTTTTGGAGAAAGTTAAGAAATCCCATAGAACAACAGTGAGGGGTTCAGTACCCTTAGTATATAATATGCTCAGAACTTTTCAATAAATTCTGTTATTGAAATACAGATCAATACACAGTGTCAGCAGCAGGCAGGATATGTGCAGCAGGATATTCTGGCTGCAAATCTGATAGATCCACTTATTTCACTGAAATAACATCTTGGCTTTCTCTACCTTTGGCTTCCAAATGAAAAAAAAAATCAGAAAGATGAGGAGAATGAATCATAAGAAGAATTGGAAATTTTGTGGTATCTATTATCACTTGGCGTGTTTAATCAAATAATGTTATGGAACCATGTCATGTTCCTGCCAAAAGATTTAAAAGGTTCCCTGAAGTCAACAGTTCAAGTGATGTTTCCATGAGAAGGGTTGTTTTGATGCTAACTCATTAGGGAGAATGAAGTCAACATACACATGTACTTCAAAATTCTCTCACAAAAATATACAGCTGATTGTTTATTATCTTTGAATACACAAGAATTGGCACCTCTAGAAAGGGCTAATTTATTTAACTGCCTAAAGTAGGATTTAGAGAACTTTACAGGATGACTTATTTGGAGATACTGGCCTCAGTCCACATTCTACATCATGAGCAACTAAGTCTTCTGGTTCAAGGTGATTATACGAACAGACAGATTGTGTTCAAGTTTTCATTTGAGCACTCACACTCGCTTATGCTTTTCACTTATGCTTCACTGACATTAGAAGAACAAACTGAGATTAGTGGAAATTCGTACTGGGTTTTACAAGGTTCAGAAATCTTCATTATTCCCACTTCACTCCAGCTTGGTCTTCTACACTCAAAACTGGTCTATCCATAAGAGTAAGTGTGTATTAACACATTTTATTGTAAAGAGAGGAATTACTTTCTGTGTTTGTGGTATTTGTGCCTTAGACTACACGCACTGTTACCACTGTCACAGATTACTTTTGAAAACAGAATTTCTTCTGGATAAGTCTAAATGTGCTCCAAGTTATTCTGCTCCTGGTGATTATGACAACAAAAAGTTGGGGAAAAACCTATGGGAGACTAATGCACTCTAAGTTCAAGGAGAGAGCAGAAATAGAGAGTACAGAAAGTTCCTAAAAAGAGCAGGCATCATGTGCATGAGAACTGGGACACTGACTATACTGAACTAACCTAGGCAAAGGAAATGTGAGACCAGCACATTACACCAGCACCAACACTTACTTGCACTTCATACAGTCCCATTCATAAAGTTGGAAAGTTCCATTGTTAAACAACTTCCTTATTATGTAACTAAGGCAGGAGCTTACTCAAACTATCATTTTCTACCTCTTTTCCCTTCCCTTCCCTTCCCTTCCCTTCCCTTCCCTTCCCTTCCCTTCCCTTCCCTTCCCTTCCCTTCCCTTCCCTTCCCTTCCCTTCCCTTCCCTTCCCTTCCCTTCCCTTCCCTTCCCTTCCCTTCCCTTCCCTTCCCTTCCCTTCCCTTCCCTTCCCTTCCCTTCCCTTCCCTTCCCTTCCCTTCCCCCTTCCCTTCCCTTCCCTTCCCCCTTCCCTTCCCTTCCCTTCCCCCTTCCCTTCCCCCTTCCCTTCCCTTCCCTTCCCTTCCCTTCCCTTCCCTTCCCTTCCCTTCCCTTCCCTTCCCTTCCCTTCCCTTCCCTTCCCTTCCCTTCCCTTCCCTTCCCTTCCCTTCCCTTCCCTTCCCTTCCCTTCCCTTCCCTTCCCTTCCCTTCCCTTCCCCCTTCCCTTCCCCCTTCCCTTCCCTTCCCCCTTCCCTTCCCTTCCCTTCCCTTCCCTTCCCTTCCCTTCCCTTCCCTTCCCCCTTCCCTTCCCTTCCCTTCCCTTCCCTTCCCTTCCCTTCCCTTCCCTTCCCTTCCCTTCCCTTCCCTTCCCTTCCCTTCCCTTCCCTTCCCCTTCCCTTCCCTTCCCTTCCCTTCCCTTCCCTTCCCTTCCCTTCCCTTCCCTTCCCTTCCCTTCCCTTCCCTTCCCTTCCCTTCCCTTCCCTTCCCTTCCCTTCCCTTCCCTTCCCTTCCCTTCCCTTCCCTTCCCTTCCCTTCCCTTCCCTTCCCTTCCCTTCCCTTCCCTTCCCTTCCCTTCCCTTCCCTTCCCTTCCCTTCCCTTCCCTTCCCTTCCCTTCCCTTCCCTTTTTCTTCTGAATAACAAGGCATAATGTAGCTCTGATTTTTTTCAGGTCTCAGTTATGCTTCATACTTCACATTAACAAATATGAACTGTCATGATCAGAAAGGAATTCTGATGCATTGATGGTGTTTGCACTGCATTACTTTTCATCATCCCTTGTACCAGGAAATCTTCAGTTTGTGTTGCTGGCCACAGTATGGAAAGGCTGCCTCTGTGTTTTGTCTGGTCAAAAACACCACACTCAGGATTCTAAAATATTGTATATCTAAATGCCCTGTGAAGAACTTCTTGGCTGTGCTTTTCACTTGCTTTTGCAGCTGCAGGATCCTGGCACACTGTTCAGTGAGTGGCTTGTGGCTATGGCTGAGAAATCCTGAATGGACAGGGAGTGGCATTGTGCTCAGTTACAATGGGAAAATATCAGGCTCTCCACAGTGACCCTACCGTACATTGATGCTCTTGGTTATATTGTTTTTACTATTTAAATGTCAATGCTAGGAGGTTTGAGAGATGATTTATAAAGTGTAGTGTTTAATCCCTTGCTTTGGTTTGACATTTGTTTCATGTCATAGCGCAGCATTAGGATACAGAGCTGAGGGACTATTTGCAGTTTCAAATATGGTCAGAATAAATTAACTGGCAATGGAAAGCTCACTTGTATGATATCAAGAATGCTTCCTTTCTGAAATAAACATGCTTTGAGGTACCTTTCTTGAAATCTTGATATTTGCTTTACTCTTAGTTTTTTGTCTGGAGAAGAGGAGGCTCAGGGAGACCTCATTGCACTCTACAACTGCCTGAAGGGATGATGTGGTGAAGAGGGGTTTGACCTCTTCTCCCAGGCAACCCAGGGAAATGGCTACAAGTTGTACCAGAGGAGGTTTAGGTTGGACATGAGGAAAAACTTTTTCTCTCAGAGAGTGGCACTGGAATGGCTGCCCAGGGAGGTGGTGGAGTCGCCATCCCTGGCAGTGTTCAAGAGGCGCCTGGATGAGGAGCTACGAGAGATGGTTTAGTGCTTGGGGTAGCAGTGGTAATAAGAAGATGGTTGGACTAGGTGATCTTACAGGTAGTTTTCAATCTTGTGATTCTATAATTTTTCATGATTCTGTAGGTGTTCTGCATACTTTTTAAATACATTGAGAAATTAAATCTACAATATTATGAAGAAATGTCATTCAGTGGTTAACACAGTAGCCTAGCAGTCAGGGATATAGGGATAATTTTCTTGCTTTTACAGTGTTATCTCTTTCCTTGCTCATTGTTTTCTACTGTAATTAATATGGCAATAATTATAGTTCTTTTTTCATTGCTGTTGAAGAACCAGGTGACTATTTTTGTGCTTTTAAAAATGTGAATTTTTTTTATTAATTGATTAATTCCTTTGAAACTGATGTAAAGTTCTAGAATTTGATAGTTTAACACCATTGAGTACTGCTGAGTAAGTCTTAGCCTTAAATGAAGGGCAAGAAAGCACTCATTACTCTGAAATCTTTCTAGTGGACTAAACCTGCAATTTTGCATAGTATATGTCTGGAATGCTTCTTTTCTTAATGTGGTGACAACAAAAATAGCAAGTCTTCTGGAGTTACCTTCATATTCTCTCTGGAAGGGCTGGAACATGGTGACAATATTGGAAGCTCAAGGCCTTGGAAGGTCCAACTGGGCTAACGCTGGCACCTTCCAAAGCTGGCGGAAGTAAGTAGGAGTTTTTCCAATGACTTCAGTGGACTCTAGATTACATAGACTATGTATGTCCCATTTCACTGTGTATTTATGAACAAACTAGCAATCAAGGGCTGACTTTACAAAGAGTGCATGTTAAGCATGCTACCAAAACACTTACTGGGTACAAAACCATTTTTGTGAGAAGAAGAGTCAACTAAGTAACTCTCTGCAAGTGAGGATATATTTTGCAGCTATGTTAACTCTAACTTCGTCCAAAACAATAATTTTTCAGAAAGTTATGGAGAAAATGTTAGTAATAGCAACAAACCAAAGCATTCTGCTAATTCTAATTTCCTGTTTTGTTTTTTTTTTTTTCTTCCCCTCTTTGGAGCTCTAGATGCTGTGAAGTGGAAGAGGGTACAGATGTGGCAGTTAAAGTCTCCTCATCTTGAATATAATTAGCACCTCATCTTGAATATAATTAGCTCACTTCATGCATGACCTTCAGGTTGAAGCTACAAAAAGGGCATTCAGCATTAGGCTTTAAGATGTGAACCATCCAGAGAGTTTTGGGATTATTTTCTGGGCAATTAAGTCTACAATCTACCTAGGAATAATTACAGCTCATCCACTTGCTATGCTGAGCTTACCTTGTTAACACTGCTCTTTAGGCACACCTGTGATATTGTAAGAAGAAACAGAGGTTGGAGGTTAACCCTTCTTCCCCATTCCTGACACAAAACATTGCGATCCCTTGGTCTCTTCTACATATCTCTGCCCTCACGTGAGACTTTCAGGAAATCAAGCTGTTTCCTGCTTTCCATAATGTCCTGTTCCATAAAAATGGATGACCTGAGATCGGTGGAGCATCTCACTTGGTGTTCCCACTTCTTCTAATGACCTGAGAACCTGATATTTCTTACTGCCATTCTCCTGCTTTCTCTTCCTTCCTCCTTTTGCACATGTGTGTCAGATGAAGATTCCCTGGCAGAATCCAAGTCAGGGTTAACAGGAAACTACTTAAATGGGCTGTAGGTTAATAGATAGTGAGCTAATCCCTTCAGTGTTTCAAGTGATTGGAGCAGGATGGCAGCTTGTGTTGTGAGAATGGCAGGGCTCTGGGAATTGTACTGTTTCCTTCTGTCTTGAATGTGGTTAGACTAAATCATAGGGTGTAGAGAATGAAATGCCAGCTGTTCTGCAGTACTCCACCATGGGAACAGCATCCACAGCTGCAGACCTCTGTTTTGGTGACAACATGAGGAGTATTGAGACAAGCAGATTTTGACTCGTTATTCTAAGAATAGCCCTGCCCCTCTGATGTCCTCTTGGACATGACTCTATTTCTAGAGAACTGAATTTGGATGAGAAAGTCCAATTAAAGCTAAAATGCTTCTGAATAGGTCAGCTCATAAAAGACCTGGTTATTTAAAGATTGACCTTCAGACTTTCAGATCAGAGTCTGCACTGTATTTGAATGACACTTTGCACAGAAGGTCTGATAAATCCCTTTCTTCTGGATCTGTGCCTCATTCAGTTTTACAGCTGAGAAACTGGAAGTTTGATACAAATTAAGAAGACTGTAAAATGAAGAAAACAAGAAGGCTAATGTGGTGAGACTGCCAGCTTCTTACTGAAGATTTTCTTCATCAGTATAGAAAGCTTTGACATTTGATTCCCAAGACCTTAGAGAGGACCATCCTGCCATGGCAAAAAACACATCTCTGCATCTCGAATTACAGGTGATCTGCTTTCTCCTTTCTCCTCGTGAAAGGAGCTGAGCACAAGAAGATGCACTCCACAAAGAATGCAAAAGGTGTGTGTGTGGTACTGAGGGCTGTTGTCCAGTTCAGCCATATTTGTGTGATTTACAGGGCTGGAGATGAACGTGGTGTTAATTCTGTGGCAGAACTGTTTTGGGAAATATCTTCAGCAAACATCTTTGAGACAGGGTATAGATTGAATGTCAGTACTTCTGGATAGTATAACACTTCTGGATTGTGTAATACTCCTTTCTGAGAGCCTCAGGAGTCTGTTAAATTTTTGATATCTGGTAATATCCTTTCTTTCCTATTTTTTTTTTTTTTTTATCTTGCTAATCCAAATGACTTGGGTATTTATAAATAAATATAAAATATGAAATATAAAGATTCATTTCTGGATGGGTAACCCCTTTCTATGGCAGTAGGGTTGGAACTAGTTTTTGAGGTCCCTTCCAATCCAAGACATTTTATGATTCTATGATTCTGTATATGACAGCCATCAGTAACATGAGACCTGTTCTTGTTAGTGGGATGTGTACTCAAGCATATACTGGAAGGTTTGAAGGATTCTGGACTCTTGCTGCCTATAAAACCCGTGTCAGTGATTCTTCCAAGATTCCTCCCATGTAGTTAGGGAATATATATGCTTCTGTTAGGTTGTTCAGGTGCTCTATGCTGACCTGGGGAGAGATCCAGATATGCTGTAAATGAAGGAGGGAAGATGTGCCCAAGTGATGATGTATAATCATCACATTATTAGGTTTGGAAAAGACCTACTGGATCATCTAGTCCTACCATCAACCCATCACCACCTTGCCCATTAAACCATGTCCTGTAGTGCAACACCTCCATGTTTCTTGAGCACCTCCAGGGACGGTGACTCTACCACCTCCCTGGGCATCCTGTGCCAGTGCCTCACTACTCTTTTTGCATAGAATTTTTTCCTAATATCCAAATTGAAATCCCCGTGGTGCAACTTAAGTCCATTACCTCTTGTCCTATCACTGTTGTCTGGGAGAAGAGGTCGACCCCACCTCACCACATCCTCCTTTCAAGCAGTTGGAGAGAGCAGCAAGGTTTCTCCCGAGCTTTCTCTTCTGCAGTTTGAACAATCTCTGTTCCCTGAGTGGCTCAGACCTTTCACAGCTCTGTTGCTGTTTGGACACACTCCAGGGCCTCAGTTTCTTTCTTGCAGTGAGGAGCCCCCAAGTGAACATGGTACTTAAGGTGTGGCTTCACCAGAGGGGTGATCCCCTCCCTGCTCCAGCTGGCTGCACTATTGCTGATACTTTTGATTTACTCTTAGAGATCAGGATTTAAGGAAATGGAAGAAGGGGAAGGCCTTTGGTGTCCTGTCTACTGCAGTCCTTTGCTCTTCCTCAGCCCTTGCTAGATCAAGATCAACTTGGTCTCAACTTGTTGAATCAGTGTTGTGTCCAGTCCTATGCAGGAGGCTGACACAACTTGAAGAACTGCTTTTCCAGTACCTCAACTTTTGTTACTAAATTATCTTACCAATGCAGTTGCTGTGATCTAGCATATATGTTTATGCAAATATATCTGCTTCCACTGGGTTGCCTGAAATGTTACCTGTGCTTCCTCTCTACCTAGAGCAGTGAAGGCTAGATGCAAGTTTTTTGAGGATACTAATGCTTTTCTAAAACTCTTGTTTCGATTAACAGCTCCTTTCATTCTCAGAGGTGTGGCTAATGAACTGCATGGCTGTTAAGTCTGCATTCTTTCATGAGAAGTCAAAACCAGTTCACACAAAACAATCCACATGAAAACACTTTCAACATCTCTCACCATTCCTCTACACACTACACTCCTTCCAAAGGGAGGAATTCTGTGTTTCAGGACAAAAATCCTTACAAGCAGATATCTTATCTGTCTTAAAAAACTTTAGACTACCTATTTGCAGACTCAGGTTCTAAATTCATGCTCACTTCTCATGGTTTGAACAACAGCAACAGCTAGATTCACCCTCCAAGTATTGAACCTTAGATGTAATAACACATTGCTTGAAGCTGTGGAGAGATGCTCTCAGTGTGGGCGGAAGAATGTGTATGCATCATGGATGAGGAGAGGTCATGCATGGAGTCTTCTACACAGGTGGGGACCTGAGCCCTTATCTCTGAGTATCCATCCTATGCCTTCAGATTGGAATACTGTTACTGGGTATACTGATGTGCTTCCTTGTGAGAGTGTTTAAGTTTCCTCTAAGACTCAGCTCCCTTTCTCTGTACTGAGAAATCTCTTTTTTGTTTACTGTTTGAAGTCCATAAGCTCTCTTGGCAATATGGAGTTCTACAGCATGCTGCTGAGGTGGTGACGTCTGCCTACTAGTTGAGAACTGCTGGGATAATGCCAGAGGATGGGCTCCTTATTGCTGTGTACAGGGAGAAACTTGGTGTGATTTGACCCAAACTGCTGGTAGAATGCAACCCTGCAGCAAAGTCATCTCTGTTCCCTGCCTGTGTCCCCTGATAAAAGAACCAGTAACTGACAGCAGATTGCAGCCTGGGAGGAGGTAGTCATATATGCACTGCAAACAATTGAAGACCGGGGCTCTCCAGCAAAACTGAACATACACTGAACTGACAGTATAAGTATCTTTATGAACACTTTCATTCTCCTGAAAGACGAAATATCTAAACACATCAAATGAAGTGGCTTGTGGATCTGAATTAAACTCTCACTGTGGAGGCCAAATTGAGGGAGCTGTTTTAGCCACTTCTTTGTCTGTTCTCTAATTAGCTTCTCAGGTTTAGAAACATTTCTTGTTTTTCCTTTGATGAAACTGAAACCTGTCAGAATTTTTTCTCAGAAGCAAGAAACCATCATGTGAAAATTGACAGCAGCTCATGGGGGCTGCAAAATTTATTTGCTCTGTATGGGAAGAGCAAAGATACAAATGAAGCTTATGGCAACCTAAGTGCCCTTAGCAGCAGCAGCCTATGAGCCAAGCAATCTCTCTGAATAGCAATTCCTTCCTAAGTTTCACAAATACTTCTGCAGAAAACTTTTGTTGAATGTGGCAAGAGAGTATGGAAAATTTTGGTTATAACAAACCATCTTTTCCCAAAGTTTCATGGAAAAATTCCTGAGCTGCTCTATATTAGGTATTAAGCCCACTCTGGTCAGAGGTGCAGCTTTACCAACATGAGAAGTAATATCCACAGAGTGTTGTCTGCAGTCTGTTGGAATAGTGACAATAATGATGCACAGCATTTCTGGAAGCTCTGGCAAAAGAACAGTTACAATTGCCTGTCTATGTGATTCTGGTTAGATGAATACTATCAGTGTTCCAGAGAATATGTTATTGGCTTACCATGCAATAGAACAGGGTTCAACTCTTGGCTTAATTTCAGATTTTTGTTGCCATTTTGGGAAATATACTTAAGTAAGTTCTTCACCTTGAAAAAAGAAAAAAGATAAGGATACTTTCCTACACTGATAGGATACAATGAAGGTAAATCCACAGACGACTGCAAAACGTTAGGAGGGTTCAGAAAGGAAGATGTTCAGTTCTGTATCTTTCAGTTAAGGAAAGAGAATATAGAAAGTGTTTTCTAAAAATATTGCAAAGTTATTCTTACCTCTCTCAAATGTGATATGAGAGAGATATTTCTTCCCTTCTACTCTCCTCTAATCCTTCATTACGTTCCTTCCTTTCCTTGCAGGCAGAGACGGACAGCAGAGCAGATGATATCTGAAGCATATGTTCTCAGATGGCTTCAGGTCTGATTTGATGTTCTTCTGACCCTGAAACAATCAGAAGTTTTATGTTTGATTTCATAGTGCTGCTCCTGAAAATTTGGTATTTAACCGTAATACTATGGTTTCTGATAAATGTCCGTAAGAGCTGCACAGTGTGGGAGGGAGTGTTTCTGGCTATCTTTGTCCTTTCCTGGTGTTATTATGCTGATGGATTTGCTATCATGTTAGTCAAAGCTTTCCTCTACTAGGGATTGTTTTCATCTGGGGAAGCAAATAAAAATCATTCATTTCTGAAAGATAAACATTTTATTTACCAAAATTAGGAGTGAAATCTCCTTTGAAACTCAATTTAAAGAAATAGATAAGAGCTCCATGCACACAGACTGAATCCATCTAAATACAAATAATTTTTTACACCCTCTGAAAATAAATCTGCTTTTCAGCTAAATTCTTCCATTTCAAATTGCCTAAATGTTACGTTGCAGTGGTATTCATTTCACTTAACTATAGTCACTGAATGCTCAGATTTTCCCTATATAATGTCAGGCACCTTTGAATCATGACTCATTTCCCTTGAGAAAGGGCATTGCACTCTGACTGTGCCTGCTGTTCATTGTTGACTCTAGAAGAAATCCACATGACTTATTCAGGCTACTTCTGGTTTTCAGATAGGCAAAGTCGCGTTAATATGTGCGCACACACTTCTTGTATTATGTCCTCAGCTAGCTTAAAAGGCTTTCCAAAACTCAGGCATCTAACATTGCTAGACACCACGGCTATCCCTCCCTCACTGGATGAGCTGGTGACCCAGGCTGGTGGCAGAGTTACTCTTTTATCCCTTTTTGCATCCCCCTGGAAATGAATGGAAATTTAAACTGGGACTCACAATTTTTTTTTTTTTTTTTTTTGCAGTGCAAGTGGGGAGGGAGATTCAGGGACCAGAATTTTGGCATCCTGTCTTTCCTCACCTGCCTCTTGGTGCTGCTTTGGGCAGAAGGGGTGAGCAGGCTGTAAGGCTGATGCAGATCTGTCACTGACTCTCAGGGCAGACCCTAACAAAACCTCCTAATGTAGCGGCAGTCTTAAATGGAAATTTGAGTCATGAGAATAAAAGATGACTGTAAAAGATGGTGAGTTTTGCTGCTTTTAGAGATAAGATTTAAACTGATACATGGGATGGGGGAAAAACACAGTATTCTCTTCATCTTGTTCTGTTTCAGCATTTGTAAGGCTCCAGTCACTGTGGCATCTAGGCATGAAAGATACCTTGTGTCAGCAGGATATGCATCAAAGGAGTCCTTTTCTAATGGATAAACCTGATATCAAAGAAGTGAAGAAACTGAACCAAAATTTACAGGTGTCCTTGCTTTGATCACTAATTAAAATGCGACTTATACTCACGGTGTCCCTATTACAGGACTTGACACAACAAAGCTTCTGAGGTACCTGACTATTTCTTGAAATGCTGTGAAAGACAGGTGTTCATTCCTGGGAAAGCTTTGAAGCTAAAAATAAAATAAAACAAAATTAAAATTAAAGGATATTTCCAGGTACATAGTAATCATCTTAATACTTACGTTTGAGAGGTTTTTGTGTGTGTGTTAAATACTGACAGAGGTCCTGGCTGAAAAGGAATGCAGACAATGAGGTAAAGTAAAGCCTTGTAAGTCATTTGAGAACAATTGTCAGAGAATGCATCTCAGCCATGTCATTATCAGATTAATAGTCAAGTTCCAATTTATGCAGGAATTATTTGGATAACAGAAATCAAAAGGAAAGTTTTTGCAAACAATTTGCCTCGAAGCAAAACCCAAGTTTTAGAGATAGGTTTTTTGTGATTTTCACCACACCCTTTGAAATTCCGCACTCAATAGGCAGACTGTGAGGAGCAGCCTCAGCACCCTGAGCTGTAACACGGATCAGGCCATCCCACCTCCCCTGTGCTCCCAGCAGCCAGCCCAGACACCAGGAGCCCTGCCTACTCATGTGAATGGGCCATATGGCAACCATATGTGTTGGTGATCCAGAACAACTAGCTTAGGTTGGAGATTTGAGGATGTCTTCTTACAATTGGTCATTTGGCAGTGGGCTTTCCTGTGGCTTTTATTGCTGCTTAGCTCTCCATGGCAAATATTAAAAAGTCTCCCAGCCCTGCCATTTCTGTTGCTTCCTACTTACCTTCTTTCTATCCCTTCATCTTTCTTTCTTAGTCATTTTCATAAGCTTGTAACTTAATATTTAGGTTTATCTCTCTTTTGAAATAACATTGAACATGTCTGGAGCAGAATCCTTTTTTAAAGGCAGTTGATGTTTAGGGGATATAAAGTGTCAAAAGAATCCTGCCACCCCACCCCAATATTTAACAAATTCTTAAGCACTAAACATATTTTCTCTCTGTTGCAACTTAGATAAATTCTGAATTTTATTGCTTCCAGTCATGGAGAAAAGCTTCTTTGGCTTTAAATTCTGCCACCTGAAAAGCTGGTCTGCTGATATTATACCACGTAATGACAGATGGATGAGGGAAAGGCCGTGGATGTAGTCTACTGGGTCTTTAGCAAAGCCTTCAGCACTGTCTCCCATGGTATTCTCCTGGAGAAGCTGGCAGCCCGTGACTTGAGCAGATGCACTCTTTGCTGTGTAAAGAACTGCTTGGATGGCTGGACCTAGTGAGTGGTGGTATCAAAGGGTAACAAAGCTGGTAAGGGGTCTGAATCACAAATCTTATGAGGAGCAACTGAGGGAACTGGGATTATTTCACCTGGAGAAGAGGAGGCTCAGGGAAGACCTCATCACTCTCTACAGCTTCCCAAAAGGAAGTTGTGGTGAGTTGGGGTTCGCCTCTTCTCCTGTGTAACTAGCATTAGGACTAGAGGGAGTGACTTCAAATTACACAGAGGAGATTCAGGTCGGACATTAGGAAATACTTTTCTCTGCGAGAGTGGCCAGACACTGGAACGGGCTGCCCAGGGAGGTAGTTACATCCACAACTTTGGAGGTGTTCAAGAAATGCGGAGATTTTTTGCTGCAGAGACTAGCTTCAGAACAGGTAAGACTGCACTGGGCAAGGGATCTGGAGTGAAAAAAAGGATAACAAAAAAGCTTTTTTAAGGCTTTTTTTGAAGCCTACAACAGAGTACGGCACTTCTGCTGGGGAGATGGCAACTTGTGGGCAGGCTCCTGAGTCAGCAGGGATGGAGCTGGCACATTAGTGGCACAGTTTAAACACCTGCCCTTAACGTTTGCACCTGATAATAAGATTTAAATAGCTTCAGGGGGGAAGCTAGCTTCCACCCATAGAGCATCCCAGGTGAGTAACCATTGTCGCTGCTCAGAGAAAAGGAAGGCTCAGTGAGTGAGAACTGCCCACGCGGTGCTGCAGCTGTGGATGTGGGAGGTGGATCAAGTGGTGAGGACTGTAAGTATTTTTCTGCCTGCTCAGGAGACCAGCTTTTCTCTTGGCAGTCTCTGTGACTGTAGGCCTACATCTCCACCAGACAGTGGATTTATTCCGAGAAAACTGTGGTGACCCAGATGGAGGGCCTGCCCAGAAATGTAGGTGTTCAGGTCTCCAGCTCCAGGGAGTGCCTGAGTCTGCTACTGCCTGGAGAAGGTGGTAGAGATTCTACCTGTGTGAGGTGTGAGCAGGTGGATGAGCTGCTCAGCCTGGTGGTGGAGATCAACAAGGACGTGCACAGACTAAGGACCATCAGGAGGTGTGAGTGGGAGATCGACTGGTGGAGTGACTTGCTGGTATGCCAGAGGGAAGGGTGCCAGGGAGATACCCACCAGAAAAGTGGTTGATTCCCTGCCTTGTCAGAGTCAGACAGAGCTGACTGATGAGGATTGTTGGAAGAGAGTTCTGGCTTGGCATCACAGGTGTGCCCCCCCCGCCTGCCTAGCCTGCTTCCCCATCTCCCTCTAAGAAACAGGTTTCAGATTCTGGAAATTGAAGGGGAGGTGAGTGGTGAGGGAATGGAGAATCTGCCTAAGAGGAAGAGTAAGGTGAGGCAGTCACCCCACACCTTCCGACTTCCTCTGTCACGAAAGAAAGAAGGATGATCATGGTGGGCAACTCCCTTCTCAGAGGAACAGGGGGCCCCATATGCAGACCAGACCTGAGCCATCTGGGAGTGTGATGCCTTCCTGGGGTCTGGGTCAGGGATGTAACCAAGAAACTCCCAAAGCTTGTTAGGTCCACTGACTATTTTCCATTATTCGTAGTTCAGGTGGGCAGTGACAAAATTGCTCAGAGAAGCCTATGAACTATGCAAAGAGATATCAGGGGTTTAGGGCATTTAGTTCATGGAGCAGGAGCTCAAGTGATTTTTTTTTTTTTTTTTTTCCTCCTATATCTTCAAGGGCAGTGAGGGACATGGAATGGACTTGGAAAGAGTAAGCAATGAATAAATGGCTCAGAGGCTGGTGTTGAAGCAGAAACTTTGGGTTCTTTGATTATAGGACAGTTTACTCAGCCCCTGGCCTGTTTGTCCATGGAACCCACCTATCTCAAGGGGGCAATGAATCCTAGCACAGGAGCTAGTGGGACTTACTGAAAGAGCTTTAAACTAGCTATGATGGGGGAAGGGGACAAAACAGGGCTCACAAGAGATGAGCCTAGGGGAAAGATGTTTGAGAAAAGGATGAGACAGATAATTCAGCTGAAGTGCATCTACATCAATGCACGCAACATGGGCAACAAGTAGGAGGAGTTGGGAGTGATTGTGCATCGTGCTAATTATAACCTAGTTGCTATTGCTGAAACATGGTGGGAACACTCCCATGTCTGGAGTGGTGTGATGGATGGCCACAAGCTCTTCAGAAGGGATAGATAGAGGAGGAAGGAAGGGTGGTGGTGTGGCCCTTTGTATTAAGACTGTTTTGATGTTGAAGAGCTTGGGGTTGGGAATGATAAAGTTAAGTGCCTGTGGGTAAGAATCAGGGTGAAGGCCTGTAGGGGCAACATCTTGGTGGGGGTCTGTTTTAGACTATCTAATCAGGATGAAGAGATGGATGAGGTGTTGTATGAGCAGCTTGCTGAAGTGATTGCCTGCACTTGTTCTTTTGGGAGACTTCAACTTCCCTGGTATATGTTGGAAATATAATACAGCACAGAGGAAGGAGTCCAAGAGATTTTTAGAGTGTGTGGACGACAGCTTCCTTACACAGCTAGTATGAGAGCCTACCAGGAATGGTGTCCTGCTAGACCTTCTTTTCACTAGCAGTGAAGGACTGGTGGGAGATGCGAAGGTTGGGGATTGTCTTGGGCAGAGTGACTATGAAACTACAGAATTCTCTATTCTTGGAAATTTTAGAAGAGTGACTAGCAAAACTGCAATCTTGAACTTCAAGAGGGCAGACTTTGACCTGTTCAGAATGCTTGTAACGCAACTCCCTTGGGAGTTGCTTTTTAAGGGTAAAAGGATGTGGGAAGCCTGGACACTCCTCCTGGCCCAGCCAACACAAATTTGTGAAAGGCAGGTTGTGCTCGATCAACCTCATCTCCTTCTACTACTGAGTGACCAGACTGGTAGACGAGGGAAAGGCTGTTGTTGTAGTCTACGTAGATTTCAGCAAAGCCTTTGATATGGTCTCATAGTATTCTCCTGGGGAAAAAAAATCCAGGCCCATGGCCTGGACAGGCATACCCTTCTTTGGGGAAGAAACTGGCTAGAGGGCCGTGCCCAATGGTTAGCAGAGTTAAGTCCAGCTGGCAACCCGTTACCAGTGGTGTCCCTCAGGGGTAGGTACTGGGGCCCATTTTGTTTAATATCTTTACTGATGACCTAGATGAGGGGATTGAGTGCACCTTCAGTAAGTTTGCAGATGATACCAAGTTGGGGAGGCGGTGTTGATCTGCCTGAGGTAGGGAGGCCCTTCAGAGGGATCTAGATAAGCTGGATTGCTGGGCTGAGGTGGATGGGATGAGGTTCAACAAGGCCAAGTGCTGGGTTCTGTACTATGGCCACGATAACCACATGCAGTGCTGTAGGCTTGGGACTGAGTGGCTGGATGACTGTGAAGAGGAAAGGACCTGGGGGTGTTGGTTGGTGCATGGCTGAACGTGAGCCAGCAGTGTGCCCAGGTGGCTAAGAGGGCCAATGGCATCCTGGCCTGCATTAGAAATAGTGTGGCCAGCAGGAGCAGGGAGGTGATCATCCCCCTGTACTCAGCACTGGTGAGGCTGCACCTTGAGTACTGTGTTCAGTTTTGGGCCCTCAATACAAGAAGGACGTTGAGGCCCTGGAATGTGTCCAGAGAAGGGCAACAAAACTGGTGAGACAGGGGTCTGGAGCACAAGTCTTATGAGGAGCAATTGAGGAAGCTGGGATTGCTTAGTCTGGAGAAGTGGACGCTCAGGGAGGACCTCACTGCACTCTATAATTACCTAGAGGTTGTGATGAGGAGGGGTTCAGCTTCTTCTTCCAGGCAACAAACAAGACCTGATGAGGTGGCCGCAAGTTGTATTAGAGGAGGTTTAGATTAGAGATAAGAAGAAACTTTTTCTCTGAGAGTATGGTTAGACACTGGAATGGCCTGCCCAGGGAGGTGGTGGAGTCACCATCCTTGACGGTGTTCAAGAGGTGTCTGGATGAGGTGCTATGAGATATGGTTTAGTGGCTTGTGGTAGTAATGGTAATGGGAGGATGGTTGCACTAGATGATCTTGTAGGTCCTTTCCAACCTTGTCTTGCTACGATTCTACGTGGCACTGCAGTACATGGTTTAGTGAGTGTGGTGGTGACGGCTTGCTGGCTGGACTAGATGATCTTATAAGTCTTTTCTAACCAAAATGATTCTATGTTTCTCTAATTCTATGAAACACCTCAGAGCATGAGGTTCACTGGACTGCTTTCTGTATTTCAGGACTTCTATGAGGTGTCCCAGGATGAAAAGAATGAAAGCTAATGAGTGGAATCTGTGTAAAACTAGCAGGCAAAGCAAATCTTGGGTGTTTTGGCAAACTTCCCACGAGGAGGATGATGTGTAAACTCCTGTGTCACTGTTTCACTGCACAATCTTTGGGAGAGACTGTAGCATACAAACTGCTGTGGATTGCTTTTCCTGGAGAGTGAACAGCCCCCTTATCCAACAGAGGTATTTTCTCCATCAGGGCTCAGATTCCAATTTAGCACATTAATGACTCTAGAGTGGGCGTTTGTTTTTTTTTTTTTTTTTTTCCTGATGCATGAGGACACAGCAGTTGATACTATAGCACACCATGCCGTTTTTGACATTGTCTTTGTCCTTGATGCTGCACCCACTGATCAGTTAAGTAGTTGATACATGTATATATTCTGCACTAAGGCTTTTCAAGACCCTTTCTAGCTTCTACATGTTGTCACCAGATGTGTTATGTCCATAGGTAGGTACTGTGTTCTCACTCCATCCTTACTTACTGACTTGTCATTTGTCAGTAAGTACCTTGAGAGTAATTGTGTGAAATATGAAAAGCTTGCAAGTCATGCTTAAAACTATTAGTTAGTTAGATGAATTACATGCAAAGTGGTTTAACAAAACCATCTGGAACAATGGACTAATGAGGACAAAAATTTTCATCCTTTTCAGGAAGAGTATGCTTGATTTCTACTACCATTAACATCTGCACTCTTTAGTGCAGTTCAAATACCTTTAAAGAAATGAAAATTAACTCAGTTTTCCAAGATATTCATTTCTGAACAAAGGGTGAAACTTCTATCACAGTGACAGAGATGCAATATCACCCTATTTACTAATGACCTAAGGGTGCAATGTGAGGAAAATGGTAAGTAGACAGTATCTCAAAATCTTAAGAAGAGTATAGTCACCTCCTATTTGTACATATCTTGTGGATGTGCAACCACCTCTTCCTTACCTTTTAGGTATTTCTTTATCTTTGTAATCATCTTGGAAAAGGATTTGACGGGGAAAACATTCCTAAATTAAATTATTTTAGCATTGCTTTGTATTGAAAAAAATAATTCCACCATTGAAGGGAACTAAAGAATAGGAAAACTGAATGTCAATTTTGATGTAGCTATGGGTGTCAGGTAGAAAATGGAGGGATAAAAGTCCTTCTCTTCTGCTGATCTTTGGCTGCAGTATATATGAACTAATATGACATTTACAGCTGTGGCTTATTTCACTGTTGGCTGTTCTGTGAAATATTGATTATTCCAAAAGTCTGTGTCAGTAAATTTCCAAGAAGTCATTAGCCAGTGAAACGTGTTCCATTCTACAATCACTGCTGTATCTTCATATATGTGACTTTTCTTGGCAGGCTCTGTGAGGAGTGCTGCATGTAACTTAAATATTCTCTTTCCAGCAATTTACTTTACCAAGCAAAGCTGATAAAGAAATAATGATACTTGTTTTAGAGTACACACTTCCCTAAAATTACAAAATTGGCCAGGAAAATAGTTTTGGACAGATTGTTTATTTAAAAAGGATTTAAAGAATGGCCTTTATTCAGAGATGCTGAGTTTTGCTGATGGAGACTAAGGCTGTTGGTAAAACTGCTGTTTAGAAAAACGAGTGAAAGGTTTGGGTGAAATAGTGTTCTGAACTGAGCACCTGGTTCCTATGTCTGTGCAACACAGGATGTGATTGTACAATAGATCCAGGGTAGATGCATTCTCTGTAAATACGTTGTTAACAAGGCTGTGTGTGTGTGTGTGTGTGTGTGTGTGTGTGTGTGTGTATTCTTCTGCAAGGCTGTTATAAGTATGGCTGTAACAGGTGGCATTATGAAATCTTCTGTAGTTCAAATCTGTGTCAGTGCACAAGAACTTTCCAGCAACTGGTCATGTGTAAGTTCACACATATGAAAATGAGATTTAAAAAAAAAAAAAAAAAAAAAACCCGAAAAAATAACCACCAAACAGCCGAAGTAAAAACCAAAATCATAAGCTCAAGATAAGAAACAAGGATCATCAGATCATCTATTTCTATTTGGAACACTAATGGTAAATTTGTTATATGTATTTTATTGCTTTTTAGGTGGTCATGATTCTATCCTTCCTGGCACCCTCCAGTCACTCATTTTGAAATAATCTTAATTTGTTTATCGATACAAAACCTACAGTGCAATTTCTGGATCCTCAGATATTGAAGGGTAGGTGGATGGATGCTAATGACATTTTCATTACCATTTTTACCTATTTCTCTACTGATTTCTGGAAAGAAGTCGTGCTGTGGTAACAGTCACAGGATAGTTTTCAAAATGTTTTTTTTACTGAACATACATAGGATAAGTAGAATGCGCAGTTCATTCATTCATTGCTGCAAGAAACATGATTTATTTTTTTTTCCTTCAAAACATACCTTGTGCATTCACCAAGCACAATTCAGTTTTATCAAAGTTCAGAATAGAAAAATATAGGACATAATTTGACTGGCAGGAATTACCACTTCACACATTAGGGCTCGATGTCATTTCAAAAGATTTTCTTGGCAAGCTGAAGCAGCTGACTTCAAGGAGTAACTGGATGAGATTCTATGGTTCAGATTAAAGGGACAGACTGGATGACCTAATGTTTTCATTCCAACCTTTGCATCTCTAACCTGGGGATAACTCCTGTGAGCCAGGCTACTTCTGCACGAGCATATTTAAATGCAGTGTTGTGCTTTGTTATTGTGCTTATTCATTTCTGAGACACTCACTATTTATTTACAGTGATCTACAGAGGCAAATTTATGGGTATTCAGTTGAGCAGTGTTCTAAGAAAGGCTGTGTCTGAGTTTGACAATAGCTGTTGTGGACTTCTTGTATCTATATCCCTTACAAACCGACTAGCATAGTAATTCCTGAATGCAATAAAAGGTTTTTGTGACTGAGCATATTTTTAGGCTATAGCTGTGCTTTTCTAGTTTAAAGTTGTCTGTCAAAGACTGTCCAGAACATGAAAATGTGATCAACCAGAACCATAAACAAAAGTCCCAGCCCAAAATCTCGTGGGGGAAAAATAGCCAACTGCAGTCTGGATTACGACAACTGTCAACAAGGTTTCTATTGAGAAATCCTCCCTTTGGCCTTCTAATACTATCACTGATGGAAAGAATGCTCTAAAAGAAGGCAAGCTCCTTTATATAGTTGCTTTTGATTGCATACCGAGTATAGTTTTAACTAGACAAAATGAATAAACATCTAAGAATTTGCAAACAATTATGTTTTCCTGCATTTTTCTCCCTCAGCCTATCTCAGTACTACTGAATGTGCATAGAATCATGAAGTCATAGAATCTCAAAGGTTGAAAAAGGTCTCCAAGTCCGCATACCACCAATATTTTCCCACTAAACCATATGCCTTAGTACAACTCACACCTATATTTTTCATATATTATCTGAAATATTATCCAGTGACATATTGCAACTGCAGAATTGTTGCAGATTTTCTCCAGAGGTTCAAAACTGTGCAACCAAATAGGTTAACTTTGTTGTGTCTCAGCAGATAGGGTGTCAAGTATTCTCACAGTTTCTTTTAAGGTAGAAGTAGATGCAGTTGCGAGAGATGCAGGAAAAGGTGGCAGGGTCCATTTATGGTTTATTATTGCTTTGTTGGGGAATTTGCAGAAGGGATTAGTGTGCTTTTTCAATATATACCTTTAAAGGTACTGCTTAAGGGAAATATCTCAACTTTTATTCAGATTGCCAAATGACACTCAAGCGTCAGTTCCAAAGATGCAAGTTTTGGTCCTCAAAAGTGCGTTTTATGGCAGTGGAAGAAAATGGATAAATTCCAATTCACTATTTGAGTGTTTGTTTCTTATTGATTTGATGAAGAAGCAAGGGACAATATGATACAGTTAGGGAAAACAAAACAAAACAAAAAAACCCAAAACAAACAAACAAAAAAACCCATGAAACCACAAGTATAATGTATAAAAGTCTTTTTCAAAATTGTGTTACTGACTGTCTAGTTCAAAGCACAGATGTTTTTATCAATGGCATGCCATGATGGCTGGAACATGCTTCTTTCATTTAGTGGGAAAAATTAATAACTCTGCTCTCATTATTCTGATCTGTCTCAGTACATTCAGAGATGCAAGACACCATTGCTATGGCAAGTCCTGTATACATGACTTACTACATCCTGTGCCATCTATCTTTTATCGTTGTTTGTACACAGAGATCTGCTGTGAAATCAGTCACCTTTGTTTATAAGCAGCATGATGCTTCTATTTATATATGTATATACATATATATATATATATATGAGCTGCAGTTCAAAAAAATACAAATATCTGAATAACAAGATTCATATCCTGCAATGGAAATACGAGGCTGTTCAGCAGTTTTCAGTAGCTCACCTAGCTTTAAACTAACGGCTGTTTCTACAGCTGACAATTTTAGTTCTGGAAATACAACTTGAAAAATGGATCAGGATGTGCAGCATTTCTCTCTGTGAGGAGCATGCGCTCGCATGCTAATGGTCTGGATCAGGGGAACGAATCTGATGATCTTGTTCCGCAGGAGCTCCACAAGTGTTTTTAAATAGCTCAGCCCAGCACTGACACTGAGAATGGCCTTCTCATCACTGATACTAAATAACAATCTCCTCTGATGCTTGGTGCCTCGCCTGCCCACAGAAACATAGTTTATCTGGAGACTGCTGCAAATCTCAATCCACTAACACTTTGATGAAAGTCTTCCTTCCCTTCAAGTACCTCTTTGCCAGGAGCAAATAGCAACGGCAGGCAGATAACAGGAACAGTACCTCCCAAGAGCAAAATGAAGTTTTATTTAACGTGCTCTAGGATAAACACTGCATTAAAACATTAGTGTGGGCAAACTTCTCTCAACAGTTCTTAAAACAAAGGCAGAGATGTATAGCAGTGGCTTTTGCCACGTTACCCCAAAACCAAAAATTCCGCCAAGGCCAGCAATGTACCTCCTTCTATCTCTCTGTCACCCACGGATTGCCAGTTAGATCACCCATTTCTAATGTTAGCTTCTCCTTGGACACTTGAGGTTATATTTCTATGCAGAAATGTGTGTTTTTCCTCAGAAGTTGTGAGTTCAGCTGAAACAGTGCCAGAAGGAACATTGATACCAGGTGCCTTCTCTGGCAGAATTCAGGATCACACCTACAGATAAAGTGTAAAATTGCATGTGTCGTGCCCAAGCACCACAAATTACCCTGCCCTTCATCTCAAATAACATGATAACTCCTACTTTGAGACTTCAGACAATGTAGCCTTGGCAAAAGGAAAGTTTTTCATGGCCAAGCACATCAAACCTAATGTATTTTACTGCACCAAAGGGGTTGGCTTTTAAAAAGAATGTATTCCAGAGTGAATTTACCTTCAGGATATAAAATAAAACATACTGCCCTGGGCAACTGCAGTGATAAACAGTGCTTAAGCTGTTTGGAAGGCATCACAATGCTCCTGTGCTTGCTGCTGGGGGCTCGGAGATGAAGGTGATGCAGACACCAGCTCATGATGGCTCCTGATGAGAGAAGCAGAAGAGTAGGAGTCACCTCCTCAGAGATTCCTCGCTGCTGTGAAAGCATCTGAGACGCCCATATTTCATGCCTGTGCTGGAAAGCTGTTGAGGATAAAGGACCAGTGGTCGAGGCAATAGCACCGTGTGGGTGCTGGAGAGAAGGCAATGACTCCTCAAGCCCATGGGACCCTGAAGGCTGCTGCTGCTGTCCCAGGACCACAGGCACTGTGTGGGCAATGGGAACTTTCTGTGTGTATTCCCACGTTGTTTGCATTAAGTGAACAAAACCCAAATTTATTCCTTTGCCTCTGTATGTTAGTTTCTCTCATCCCCAACTCATTTTAAACTTCTGTGCCCTCTAGATACACAGCTGATCTAATTAACCTCTGTCATACAGAATTGCTAGTTTGCACATACAATTTTGCTGTAAGCAAGACTTGATGAAGCAGGTGGTTGGTGGTCATTTTTAATGGAGGATTACCAAACCACCTCTGGTAGCAAGAGTGAAGTGACTGCTCCCAAAGGACTACACTGCTAAATAGTCTCAAAAACATGACGACAGTGTTTACCTTATGAACATTCACATAAGGAGGCTCTTGAGTGATACAGTCTGAAGTCCTTTTCCATACAAAACTTCAAAGTTTTGCAGTGAGGAACAAATTTGACCTCACTGAGATGTCAGAGGAAATCACATAAAAATTTGCATATTATTAGGATCAAAAGAGTAATTTCCTGAAGATTTTTTTACCGTTTTCCTGCAACGGCAATAATATTACTCAGGACTTTCTGTTTCAAATTTTTTAGTGGGATAACAGACTTAAAAATGTATTTTTTGAAAATGTATGGAGTAAATTGTTACTATGCCAACCTAACCTCAATTTCATTTTGCATTTTGCTGCAAAAAAAAAGAGAATAGGGAAAAATACTGGCTTATGAACTAAGTGACTGCTTTGTGTATCATTGCTAATATAGATCTGGCCTGGTTAAGGACATAAATCTTTGAGGACAAAGACAATAATCTTTTTAACTTGCAAATTCCTTATTAGAGTGTGGATAGTGTTACTATAAATTCAAGCTGTATATTATGAGCCACACATTTTTAGCTGTTTGAATTCATTCTTTGAATATTTAGTAAGATGATGAGGGGAGGTGAATGGTATCTCCCCAGCTGGACACAGTTCTAGCTAAAGCATGACAATAAACTTCTAATATGAAGATGGAACTTATGGATTGAGGCCAGAACAAAATAACATTGCACCAGTGGAATTCCAGTTCAAGCTCTATTCTGGAAAGAAATAATTCTTACAAGGCTCCTCTCCCTTTTTGGAGCTTCTGGAAAAAAATAAATGGAAAAGCCAAGTGTGTGGTCTTTGAAATTGCAGATTAATTTGTAAAAGAGACAGCATGGGCAGCGTTTAGGAAAAGAAACAAAAACAAATGCTGGAAGTTGACAAGAAATATTTGCTATCCGTAAGCTCTTATAACAGCACCCATGAGTCTGCAGATAGAATGTTTCTTTTTTTCCCCAGTAAAGTTCCTGAAACAGAGAGCCTTAGACCTTTGTGCAAACTACTGAAATTGTGGTTATTTTTTTGAAAAGAAAAAAATGTTACCTGACATATGAATAATAAAAATAATTTTGTTGGGGTTGGCATTTATATTTCAGAGTTCTTTTAGATTCTGACTCTTTTTATTCACCCTTGAAAGAACTGCTGAGTTAATACTTTGTTTTCCTCCTTAATCCATATAATGGTATATGTGCCTTGGAGAGTGTTATTGATAGGTAAAGTCTTCACATGCAGCAAATCTAAGTCAAGGCTTCATATGTTTTTTAATGCGTGTAGAAATCTGACTTATTCCTGAAGGTATGGCAATAAGGTGGAGCTGCAGTAAAAGTGTGCATGGTCACAATCCATGGAAATTTATGTAAGTGCTGACATCTTCAAGTCAATGTGTGTGATCCTGGATGCAGTAGATCTGTGCAATGCTCAGCACTGTGCTGTGTGTTCATGCTGGCTCACCCCCCTGGATGCTCATCTATCTGGAAGTTCGCATTCATTCTGGTTAAGAAGTCTATAAATGTTTTCCATGTTGTTCTCTCTGTTGGTGTGTCTGGTCTTAAACTCACAGCTCACAATGTGTTTCTATGCAGTTTTACTTATCAACCATGTTTATTTTAAAATTAAATCAGAGTGTTGTTATGGAGTCTTTACCCTTGGACATGTTCAGAAATTAAATGGAAAAGGTTCTGACCATTATCACTTGATGTTGGAGTTGGCCCTCTTTTCAGCAGGAGATTTGACTACGTGATTTCCCAAGGTCCTTCCAACTGAAATAATTCTGTGAGCTCATTACTGAAAATCTAATTTTTCAGGCTGAATAACACAACAGAAATATATGTTAAAATTCCTGTATCGATGTTTTAAGAATCAACTGTAAACTCAGATCCAGGTTCATGATAACCTTGTGAACTTTGACTTGGTCACCCAATTGCTCTGTCATCTTTCCCAGACGGTCAAGCTGGTGATTTTTTATAGAGATTTCTGCCTCCAGTAAAGCTTTTCTTTCTCCTCTGACTCTGTGGTCAGCCTAGAGAACTTCTAAGTAATGCACTTTAGTTTGGTGTCTACAGCTAAGTGGAATGAATTCAGGCCCCAGCAGGTATTTCCACTTTGTCTCTAATAGTAGGTATTTACCTTCTTTTGACAATAAGAAACGGAACCTCTGAGACAAATGAGAAGGATGAAAGAATAAAGCAGGGAACTAAGGAGCATTTAGTTCAAAGGAAGCCAGAGAATTTGTAAAGCATTGCTGGAAGTGAGATACAGTGTTTTTATTCCAGGAATTACTGGTAATTTGAAAAACTGGCCCCACAGAGATCCTGGTAAGGCTCTGAGATTGTTTTGAGCTTCATGAAGGAAGGAAACAGGTTTTCAGAGTGGTACTTTGGGAAAGAAATTTAGAATAATCAACAATTTGCAATTGAAAGACTACTAAAGTCAACGTTCTCCTTTGGCAATTTTTTTTTCAAAGGTCTGTAAATTAGCATGATTGACAACCTTATGTGCTACATTTCAGTGGTTGAAGCTGCAGGACATGCCCAGTGGACAAAGTATGAGGGAGATAAATAGAGATTTTACAAATGAATTGTTTTTACATAAGGCAAATACCACATTTTCCTTTTAAAGCAATTGTTATTTTATCCCATAGATGCACTTATTTACAGCTACTCAGATAGTTTACATTTGAGATGAAGGCTTAGCAAGATTGACTTGATTCAGTACAACCAAATGAAACAGCAGCCAAGCTCTTATGCAGTGATCAATGTGCCAACTGCTGGCTCTAGTGATAAGAAATAGAAAAACTCTACAGCAGCACCCCATAACGGTTTTGTTTGGAACTTAGTTGGGCTATTCTCAGTCTAAAATAACTCAGTAAAGCCACAGAGCTAGCTTTAACCTTGGTTGAACTCACTGCTGTGAACATGGCATGCTGATTGGAGTCCCCTTATGCCCAAAGACACGTTGGGAAATACACTCTGCCAGTTTTCTGCACAAAGAAGTACTACATACTGTATGATCTAGACTGAAATATGAAGTAGCTGGTGATGCAACATTGTAGGAAAATTTTACAAACATACAAGAAAGCCATGAGAAAATTCAGGCAGCCCTTTCAATTATGTAAATACTTCCATTTCGTGTAAGTTCTGGCAAAAGCCCAAGTATTCTGTATGATAATTCATAATCACTTGCAAAGTCTTCGTGTCCTTAGCAAGACTGGTACATAAATAATTCTAGAGAACAGTTCTTGGAAATGATTATCTCTAGTAGTAATATTTTAAGACTTCTGGGGACACATTCAATTAAAGCTTCATATAGTTTCCATACCAAAGAAATTCACACAAAGCTGAATAAATAATAGTGAAGAAAATATTTCCAGCTGACATTAACTTACAGTAGGGCTCCTTTACACAGCTTTAGAGATGTAAATAGACCTAAAGAGCTTTAAATGAACTATTAATGCAGGACATAAAGGACATTAACATGAATGAGAATGTGCTTTATGTATATCAGGGAGTTAAAATATTGCCTGGATTACATGGCTCTAAAAATTCAAAGAAAGATTATGAATTCAATTCAGACTTTGAAAATTATTAAACCTGCTCCCTTGCTTTATTTTTAATTTCACACATTCTTTTCAGCCATGAATCGTAATTACTTTTATGCTCTGTGCCCAGCTTCAGAGGGAAGGGAGAGCACTATCTTGGCAGTCCAGGAGTCTAATTACTGGCTACCCCCTGAGACATGAGATGTGGGTTCAGGCTGAGGAAGATCTGGATTTCACCTCACTTGCTGCCTCAATGAACCTTGAACCCTATGAATCTTGCAGCTCCAGACACAGATTTTTTTTATTATTCTGAATTTTGTGCTGAATTAATCAGTTGTATGCTTATAAATCAGGGTCATCTGGAGTCTTATATGGGATATCCTTGCTCATCCATGAAATACCAGCAGGCTATATGTCTTGGTTCCACTCGCCTTGCTAGGCCAGGGTCTTGTGAATGCGTATGAGAATTTAGGTCCCCTGAGGAGCTCAACAATATTTCAGCTCAAGGTAGATGATGTTAGTCCTATTACTAACTTTTGGTGGGGAAGCATCCAAAACAGGGTTGAGGTGAAAAGTCATACTGGTACTAGGAGTACTGATTTGAGGATGGACTGGAGCATGAAGGAGGAGTTAAGAAAGTCAGTGTAAACTAATTTGAAAACTGTCAGTGAACTTAGGCCAGTTTTAAGTACTGCCAGGAAGGATGGATATCCTATGCAATCCTGTAAATCTCTCATCCAGATTTGTGTGAAGCATAGGAATTGACTCTTTTCCGGAAAGAGGATTCTCCCTCATGGTTGTGGTACTACATTCCTTGCTGAGGGGCAGTTTATGGATGATCTTGAAAGATCAATAGTGCTGGCATACTGGAATGTGCTGTTACTGTTAATACCAAAAGTCATGGAAGCATTTGATTTCAGATTAGCGTGGAAAGGACAGCATATACCTTGTTCAGAACTCTGTTGTCTCATGGAAATTGTTAGTATGTTGCTTGTATAAAATCTGGCAGCTCACATCAGTAAGAAGTGCTTTTTGGTGCCTACTCTCTTGAGGCAAATTCATAGATACATCCTATTTGGGAAAGCAGGATGTCAACCTGCAGTACCAAGTTGGCGAATGACCCTCATATATTTTGTTCTGTTTGAGCAATCAGTACAGATGCAGAAGGCAGTAATTTTTTCCCTCCCCTATCTCTCTCTTCCAGGAGACACTGTTTGGTGTTCAAAATTGCATTCGCTGTAGGATCCAACCAAATCCTCCTGTGTTCTGTGGCTTTAGCTCTCACTTGAATGACTATGGCTTCTGCTGTTTTCACTTTTGTACAATCTCTAAAAATCATGTTAATCCATTTTAGGCAAACAATTTGACTTCTCAGTCTACCTGGACATGTGAACTAGAGTTTATGTGTGCTGAAGATGAGCAAGTAACATTGGAATTACATAATCCATAGTGAGAATCAAGAAGCAGGACAGCACTGGAAATGTTGCAATTGGCCACACAAGTTTCTCTACAAAAGGAGAGGGGATTCCTGAGAAGCTAAAGTTGCTGTTGGAGTGACAGTCCAAGAAGCTGAGGCGGCAGCTGCAATTTGGGAGTGATTATTTACCCTTTCTGTACCTGTGGCGTTGTAATTGACCTGAACAGATTCACACGTGATTAAGTCTTTCGCTCTACTATATATTTAAATATTCATTGGCATCAGTTATGGCATATAGGTGCCCCATTATTATTACACTAGTGAGGAGTCTCTTGTGCTTCTTTCTGACTTGCTTAGTGTCTAACAGTGCTCAATCAGTGAATGAGATGCCATGGGAGCCCATTTCCACAACCCAGCCAAGAAGAATATCTTCTGCTAGTGAGTCTGGATCTATAACCTGGAAGTTCACCTGGACTTTCATCTCAACCCTCAATGAGACTGACAAAAGGAACCTTCCTCAGAAATGTGAAACTTAGTCTTAAAATTCATGTGCTATTCCAGGTTGTATAAATCAAGTGTTTTTCTCCCCTACTGTTATTATTATTTTGTTAAGAAGAAAAGGAAAATACACTGTTTTGAATCAAACTAGGTTTTTCTCTCTTTAAAAGCCTAATCAGTGCCCTCCCCAAACAAGCTATTTGCTCAGGACACGCCTATAATCATGATCTATTCATAACTGACATTTCCAGCATTTCAAAAGCAGAGAATGTTAAGAAAACTCATCCTCAGTGTAGTTTATGTAAGTAAAGTAGTGAATTTCCAGCCAAAGGCTGACATACAGAGCTACAAGTTCTTGATGGAATAGGAAGCTTGTCAAACTCCCTTTCACAAATGGAAGAGGTTGTGCTCGAAGATACTCCAAGCACCAGTCCCACATCTGGGAAAATCCTCCAGGAAGAAGAAAGAAATGAAGAACTCCTACTTATTAAAAAAAAAAAAAAATCAGGAAAAAAACAGGAGAGAATTCTGTTATAAAACAAATGTCATCATCTAAACCCTGCCCATCATCCTTACACAACAGAGAGCAATAACAAAAGACAATGTTGCTGTGTTTTTCACTTCACTTCTAATTCATTGTTAATTATTAAAATTATGATGATGTGTTTGATTCCAGGAAAGTCTTTGTCCTGAATTAAAAATGCAATAAATTCTGAGTTGATATGTCTCCTGCTGGATTCATTGTGAATGTAGTATCATAATATAATAAAATGAGGCTCACTAGAGATTAATCTGGAGAAACAGTGCTGTAGTTGGAGGTTAGACAAATAGCCCAGCAGAAGCGCATCTACACCAATAAATGCGGCACAGGCAACAAACAGAAGAAGCTGGAAGTCACTGTGTGACAGGCAAACTTAATTGTTATTACTGAAACATGGTGGGATTGCTCCCATGACTGGAGTGCTGCACACTGGAATACTATAAACTCTTCAGAAAGGATAGGCAAGGAAGGCGTGGTTCTCTATATTAGAGAGTATGTTGATGTTGTTGAACTTGGGGCTGGGAATGATAAGGTTGAGTCTCTATGGGTAAGGATTAGCAGGTAGGACAAAAGGTGGACATCCTAGTGAGGGTCTGACAGCCTTATCACAGAATCACAGAATCACAGAATCGTAGGGGTTGGAAGGGACTTCCAGAGATCATTGAGTCCAACCCCCCTGCCAAAGCAGGTTCCCCACACCAGGTTGCACAAGTAGGTGTCCAGGCGGGTCTTGAACATCTCCAGAGAAGGAGACTCCACAGCCTCCCTGGGCAGCCTGTTCCAGTGCTCCATCACCCTCACTGTAAAGAAGTTCTTGTGCACATTCGTGCGAAACTTCCTATGCTGCAGTTTCTGGCCGTTTCCCCTTGTCCTGTCTCCACTCACTGCTGAAAACAGTCTGGCTTTGCCACTCTGTCCCCCACACCTTAGATATTTATAGACCTGGATCTGGCCCTCTCTCAGTCTTTTTTTCTCAAGGCTGAACAGACCCAGTTCACTCAGCCTTTCCTCATAGGAGAGATGCTCCAGGCCCTTCACCATCTTTGTGGCCCTCCGCTGGACTCTTTCCAAGAGATCCCTGTCTTTTTAGTACTGCGGAGCCAGAACTAGACACAGTACTCCAGATGAGGCCTCACCAGGGCAGAGTAGAGGGGGAGGATCACCTCCCTCGACCTGCTGGCCACACTCTTTTTAATGCACCCCAGGATGCCATTGGCCCTCTTGGCCACAAGGGCACACTGCTGGCTCATGGCCAACCTGTCGTCCACCAGAACACCCAGGTCCCTGGAGAGCTCCTCTCCAGCAGCTCATCCCCCAATCTGTACCGGTGCATGCAATTTTTCCTCCCCAGATGCAAGACTCTACGCTTGCTTTTGTTAAACCTCATCCGGTTTCTTACTGCCCAGCTCTCCAGCCTGTCCAGGTCTCGCTGAATGGCAGCACAGCCTTCAGGCGTGTCAGCCAATCCTCCCAACTTCATATCATCAGCAAACTTGCTGAGGGTGGCCACTATCCCCTCATCAAGGTCATTGATGAAGATGTTGAACAAGACCGGACCCAGCACCGACCCCTGAGGAACTCTGCTGGTTACAGGTTTCCAGCCAGACTCTGCACCACCAACGACGACCCTCTGTGCTCTGCCAGTCAGCCAGTTCTCAACCCACCTCACTGCCCACTCATCTGTCCCACACTTCCTCAGCTTTGTTATAAGGATGTCATGGGAGACAGTATCAAATGCCTTGCTGAAATCAAGGTAGACTACATCCACTGCTCTCCTCCCATACACCCAGCCAGTGACAACATCATAGAAGGCTACCAGCTTGGTCAAGCATGGTCCCCCTATTGAACCCATGCTGACTACTCCTGATAGCTGCCTTTTCTTCCAGCTGTCTTGAGATGGCATCCAGCACAAGCTGTTCCATCACCTTTCCAGGGACAGAGGTGAGGCTGACTGGCCTATAATTGTCTGGATCTTCCTTCTTGCCCTTTTTGAAGACTGGACTGACATTGGCTATCCTCCAGTCTTCAGGTACCTCCCCCGTTCTCCAAGACCTCTCAAAGATGACAGAGAGTGATTCAGCAATCACCTCTGCCAGCTCCCTCAGCACCTGAGGATGCATCCCATTGGGTCCCATGGATTTATGAACATTGGTGTTATCTAGGAGTTCTCAGACCACCTCTTTCCTGACTAAAGGGGAGTCTTCCATTCCCCAGACCCTCTCACTAACCTCCAGATTTTTAACTGAAGACAGAAATAAAGAAGGCATTCAGTATCTCTGCCTTCTCAGCATCCTCTGTTACCAGAACACCCCCCTCACTTAGTAGGGGAGTCACATTCTCCCTAGTCTTCCTTTTACTGTTAACATACTTTTAAAAGTCTTTTTTATTATCCTTTATCACCTTTGCCAGATTCAATTCCAGGCGGGCTTTAGCCTTCCTTGTCACATCACTGCAGACCCTGACAACATTTCTATATTCTTCCCAAGTGGTCAGACCCTTTTTCTGCATTTCATGGGTCTATCAGAATGAAGAGATGATTGAGGTCTCCTACAAGCAGCTGGTAGAAGTTGCACAGTTTCCAGCCCTCTTTCTCATGGGGGGCTTCAGCTTCCCTGATATGTGCTGCTAATATAATACAGTGCAGAAGAAGCAGTCTAGGAAGTTCCTGAAATCTGTGGAAAATAACTTCCTGATGCAGGTGATAAGAAGGCCTAACAGAGGAGGTGCCCCACTTGACCTCCTATTCACAGAGAAACACTGGTTAGAGATGTAGATGCTGGGAGCTGTCTTGGGCACAGTGACCATGAAATGGTAAGAGTTCTCAGTTCTTGGTGAAGTCAGGAGGGTGTCCATCAAAACTGCTACCCTGAACTTCTAGAGAATGGACCCTGGGACCAGGGAGAGTCATTTGGCATTCAGTCCTAAAGAGTAAAGGGGTCCAGAAAGTCTGGTCACTTCTCAAGAAGGAAGTCTTAGAGGTGCAGGAACAAGCTGTAAGATGAGCCAGAGGGAAAGAAGACTGGCATGGATTAATAGGGAACATGAGACTACAGGAGAAAAAGAGTCTATCTCCTGTGGAAAAAGGGTCAGACAACTCAGAGAAAGTACAGAGAAGTTGCTATGGTATGCAGGAAGAAATTTAGTAAGGCTGAAGCCCAGCTTAGACTCAACTTGGCCACTGCTGTAGAAGACAAAAAAATTTCAACAAATGTATTATCAGGAAGAGGAGGGATAAGGAGAATCTCCAGCTTTTACTGGTGGTGATGAACATGAATGCAAAGGATAAGGAAAAGACTGAGGTTCTCGGTGACTTCTTTACATCTGTCTTTAAGACTCAGACCAGCTATTCTCAAGGGTACTTTAGTCCTTGACCTGGAAGTCCGGGATGCGAAACAGAACAAGCCTTCCATGATTCAGGTGGGGACAGTTAGAAACCTACTACTTCATCTGGACTGTTACAAGTTCATGGGACAGATGGGATCCATACATTCTTGTAAAGCTGAAAATGAGAAGTACAGACAAAAAGTTACTCTTTTGAAATAAGCTAGCACAGCTTCTTTGTCTGAGGTGAGCTAGAAGGCATCTCAGCCAGTATGTGTGAGGAGAAGATGAGAGAGGCTGCGATTGGGCTGCAGGTGGCAAATTTGCAGCAGGGAGAAGTTTATGCATAAGGCAGAGGTTTGAAAAGGGAGCTTCCGGGATAAAAAAAAGCCTTTGATGACCATTGTTTAAATGACAAAAGATGTGAGCAGTGGGGAGCAGGCCACAGCTGGCCTGTGCTGATAAACTCTACTCAGAGGTGGGTAAACAGGAATTTCACCTTCAACTGTCTGATACTAGTTGCTGAGAAGTGGCTAAATCATCTTGTAATTTCCTGTAGCTTACAGGTGAAAGTGTTGTACTGATTTTTGAGGCCCTGTCCTCTAGCAGCTTTCCTGGAAATAACAGGGATTTGTAGCAAAACTAACTTTTCAGAGTAAAATTATGCACAAATCAAGCCCTTTTAGTTCCTCGTTTCCTCTCTATGATCATTCTTATCTATCTATATGGTGTATGGTCAGCCAGGTAAAATGCAATGAAGCTGTGTGGAGTATATGATTTTTTTAAACATCAGTCCAGAAAAGACCTTTATTGAGAACTCACAAGTATTCCAGAAGAAAAAGGAAAAATAATGAGCATCCTCAGTGTGTTATGTTTCCATTCAGATTAATCAGCAGAGCAGAATCACATCAGATTTCTCCAACTCTTTGCTGTTGGTACAGAATTGCTCCGGGGAGCATAGGATTGCTGTCTTTTGCCAATGGTTTCTTCAGCTGTAGTCTTAAGATTGATGGGACTTCCACCACCTTCTCTGGGAGTGATTCCATAGTACTCTGGTGACAAATTGGCAGTAAACTTAACTGCAGAGCATGAAAGATACCAGCATTTGACCACAAATTTCTCATACTGTAGCTTGTTTATTGGTCAACAGATTGGTAGCAATTTTGGCCACTATAAATTTGAGAAGTATCTGAACTGCTAGAAAATGAAGTCTCCATATCCTACAACTAATACTCAGAAGTCCTTCTGTCTCATCACTATTCAAATAATAAAAAAAAAGTGTGAAATGGTAATGAGTCATGATCATATTAATATCTATGAAAGTTAAACCTAGTGTCAGAAACCTAGTTTCAGAAAGATGCTTACCTGCAACTAAGTAATAATGCATTATCTGAGATATTTTAGAGGACAAAATAGAAGAAAAGTCTCAAGACTTCTTAGTAGAAATGGATATTAACTTGTTTTCTCAATTTTCATTTGAATATTCTGATTCATGAACATGCAAACTAACTGATAATTAGGGGACATGTACAAAATGTCCGTATTCATAAATCAAAATTATTCAAGACAAATATTAATTGCAAATGTGGCCTTCTTTTTTGTTCATGAATATATTTGATATACATAAATATTCATTGAATAGTTTCTGAAATCAAATTTTAGTCTGTGGTTTGCATGTAAGATCACCATTATGTCTATATAGTTTTTATCTGTGTATCAAGACTTATCAATAATTCACACAGGTATTGTCTCTTCACCCTCCACAAAGTGAACTTTGTGACTTTAAAAACAAAATAATATGGAATGAAGTATAGAGATAATTGCAGCTTTGGCATCTTTTACAGAAACAGATCACACGCACTAAAAATGTGAGTAAAGTATGAAGATTCGTGATTATCATGACAAATAACCACAGCTGTGTGAGGATTTATAGACATGACATATTATAAAAGCAAAAATAGCAGGAAATTCTACTTATTTCTTTTATTCACAAGAGTACTCTTGAATCACAGCATTATCGTGAATGCCCATTCTCACAATATTACAATTTCCCTTTTGAATCTTGAACAAATGAACAGCATTAATTGTAGCTGTTTGTCTGCTTCCAAAGACTATTGGACAAGATAATACCCAAGCTTTGTGTTCACAAAAATAGATACTGGTCTGCACTTCCTGTCCTTTCCCTGTTTTCCTTCCCGAGGAAAATGAATGTGAGTCAATCTCCTCCTTCCATTTTTACTGCTGAGGGCCATTCCCTCGTCAACAGCTTTGCACCTTTTAACCTCCATGATGTGGTGTTGATGGAGCTGCCACTTAAAAACAAATTCTGTTTGGCCACTGGGGAGCTTCCCGCGGAGGTGGAGATGACAGTGTCTTTTGCAGGAGGCTGCTTTTGAATGGTTGCTGGGGGGAAGCCCTTGTTGTCTGGTATATAACAGTGGTTGGGTTCAAATGTGAAATCCCTGGGCTCATTCTGGATTCCTTGTGTGTAGGAGCTGCAGCCACTGGAGTGCTTGGGAGGGAGGAAAAGCGAAGGAAGGAAACTCTCACTTGGCATAGTGCCTTGTTTATCCAGCCTCATGGAACAAACAAGCAAACAAAAAGCCCTGTCCAAAACAAGCCCCACTGTGTGAACCTCTGTGTGCCCTCAGAGTGCGGAATATTTGGTTTGCTTTGAGCTCACTGATTTGAGGCAAGATATTATAGGAATGCCTTGCACCGCAGATCTTTCTCTACTACATGAATTATTCTTACGGAACTGGCTATGGTGGGGGACTTAATGCTGTTTATTTCATTATCTTTCTTTTCTAGCACAACGGCTCTCTGAACAGGTGGAGGGGATTTTATCCAGCACATCTTTGGTTGTTAGCCAGCACATTCTTGCTCCTCCAGACATGAAAATATTTACATATTAGCATTAGGAAATAACATCTTTCACTTTTTTTTTCTTAATTTGTAAAATGGCATGCTAACGGTTTATCAGATACTCCTTTCCAGCAGCAATTAGTACACAAAACAATACCTCCACCTTGCATTCACTGCCCCTAGCTAACAGCAACATTTTTGCGTTAACTCTTTGTCACTGGGGGTTGATTTTTCCCAGCACAGCACCCAAGTGCAAAATGCATTAGCGCAAATGTCTGAACTCCAAACCCATCTGGCGCTAGGAGCTATAAAGTATTGCAGTGTTTGTCTACAGTAGATTTTAACAGACTTTCTGGACAATATCACTTAAGAAACATTGTTGCGCAATGGAATTAATTAACATAGGTAACATGCACAACATAAATTTTTATTGTTTCTTATATGCTATAAAATTTCCAAGACAGAAGCACCTGGTAAAACCATACCGTCTGAGTGGGCATGGCATTAGAAAGGTCTCGATAGGAGCAGATGGAAAGTCTGAGGTTGAAATAAGAACAGATGGGAAGTCTGAAGGTGAAATTTGAACTTAGGTATTTCAAAGTTCACATGATTGAACATGAAGTCCCATTAAACAAGTTCCAATAAGGAGTTAAAGTGACAGAGTCTGTGCTGCCCTCTCTCCTTTTGGATTTCCAGTGTCATGGAGCTGTCAGTGATGTTCATGGCAGCAGTGACAAAAGAGCTGTGCTTAAGCCTGCACCCTTCAAAAGGATTTTTCAACATTCATCCTCTACTTGGATTTTTATGGAGATGTTCATACTATAAACATTTGCAGTTTTGTAAGGAGATGATGGCTCTCCCTTATAACTTCACTCTGTGTTGAGGCAACAGTGCAGCCGCAGAAAGTCGTTCTGGCTGGGAGGCTGCAACGTGCATCTGGTGGCAGCACATCAAGGGTTCCATGGAGCTGCAGAAGAGAGCACTGACAAAAAGTCCTGCTCTTGTTTGCACAATTCTGTGTAACATGCAGTTGATGTATTTTAATGTTCTCAGCTTTTTGAAAAAACTTTTCCCCTACAATTTCTCTACCAGAAATGGTCAGTTGCACTACTAACAGAGAAATGTAGGCACAAATATGATTGCTACCCATACATTAGAGGCAAAACCACAAGGCAGCAGGGTCTTCACTAGGTCTGTCCCTTGATGCTTGCTGAAGCTTATTACCACCTCACAAGGGATTTAGTGAAATATTTTTGTTTCAGATTGAATTTGCCTCAGTTTGAGGGGGTTCTGTAGAGAACGAGTTTGTGTGTGCAACCTTAACAGGACAGTGTCAGACAGTGAGGTGAACTGAGTGAGGTAAGAGCCTGGTGTTGCTACTAAATCAAAATGCTTTGTATGCAATTAAAACTTCTAAGAACTGTCAAGCTCTGATACATGAGTATCAGCAGAGATTATTTTTTAGCTTATGCAAACATAAAGAGATCCTAGGTCATATCCATCACTGGTTCTACAATGCAAAAACGGTGCCTCATTCTGGATTTGCAGTCTCAAATACCTCTCACATTTAGAGAAATGGCACATTTGAGATGCTAAAATGTGTGAAAGAATCTAGTTTTCTTTATTTTTTTTAATGCTTGCCATAGCAGAATGGCAAGTATTCTATCAGTTTCAGTATTTGATTGATGACATAGAAAGGAGATATCCACCTACAAGTTAAGGAGTTCCTAGGACAGAGTTCCAGTGTTCCAAAGGACACTTATTTCACATATGTGGCAAGCAAGATAGAATCATAAAATGGTTTGAGTTGGAAGGGACCTCAAAGACCATCCAGTTCCAATGCTCCTGCTGTGGATAGGGCTGCAACATACCAGAACAGACTGCTCAGGGTCCCATCCAACCTGGCCTTGAATACCTCCAGGGATGAAGTATCCACAGCTTCTCTAGGCAGCCTGTGCCTGTGCCTCTCCACCCCCTCAGTGAGAAATTTCCCTCTGGCATCTAATCTAAATCTCCACTCTTTTAGCTTCAAAGCATTCCCCCTTGTCCTATCACTATCAGACTATGTAAAAATTTGATTTCCCTCTTGTCTGTAAACTCCCTGCAAGTATTAGAATGCCACAATGAGGTCTCTCCATACTATTCTTTTCTCCAGACTGAACAAGCCCAGCTCCCTCAGCCTGTCTTTGTAGGAGAGGTACTCCATCCTTCTGATCATCCTCATAGTTCTTCTCTGAACCCACTCCAACAGCTCCACATCCATACTGTACTGGGGGCTCTAGACCTGGGCACAGTATTTTGGATGGGACCTCACAAGGACAGAGCAGAGGGAGAAAATCTCCCTCTCCATGCTGACCACTCCGCTTTTGATGTAGCCCAAGATACCACTTGGCTTTAGGAAGGGTTGTCTGTGCTTCTACAGCCTAGGCACTGGTGTTGAATTCATGGTGAGCTTCCAAGGTCTCACAAAGTGATGCCTTCTTCCATCCAAACCTCACTCTATGCCAACATCTTCATGTTGGTCTCTTTGGAGTCAGGCCTCTTTATCTGGGTCTCAAGGAGAGATCAGCACATTCTGAAATTCTGGGAAGCTGTTGAGTAATGGCTTGAAAAACGACAGGCTTCCACATGTCCCTACTGTACTTGAGGAAGTGCATTCCCTGTGATGAATGGCCTCTCTGCTGTGCACAATGCCTTTTAAGATTTTTTTCCCCGCTGTAAGCCAAACCAAAGAATGTTTCCAGTTTCTCAGGCTCTATTTACCTTCCCTTCTCATTAACGGAGGCTCTCTCCCTCACTTTCTGATGATTGTGCACATACTTCAACACTTCTGACTGTTCTCAGCTGCTACCACTGTGTTCCAGAAAGCTGACACGTGGGAACGCATCACCTCGCAGCCAGAGTGCAGCTGCCCACTGCCGACCACTTTGCAAACTGGGGGGACCTGGGTGGAATTATGGCCCTGAGGGCTCCAGATGAACCCTTTACTTTCTCCACCAGCCCTGGAGCTGCTGCAGGATTTTGTTCAGAAGAAGTTGGCTGCAGAAGGAAGCAGCCTACTGTGGGCTGGGCTTTTCAGCCCTGCACCAGCAGACCTTCGGCAAGTGGCCTGCTGCAACTCCTGGCCCAGTTCTCAGCTGCTCAGAGCTATCCAGTCTTCAAGGTTGTGATCTTGGTTTTTTTTTTTTTTTTTTTTCTGTTCACTATGACCATTCTCTGATGACAAAGTAATATATTTTTAGCATAGTTCGAGTATAAGACACTAAAATTATACTACCTCTTGCAAGTGTTGCCTCATAAATACAGATTCTGTTTTCATGGACACTGGAGTGTGTATTTCACAAAGTATCATAAACAATTTATTTTGTAATGAAATAGCCCAGTAAATCATCTCTGGTTTCAGATTGTGCTCGTGGCCCTGCTGAGAACGTTTTGGTGTGGTCTGTAAGCCAGAGCTGTGGAATGTCTCCCTCCCTCCTCCCATCCCTTACTCATTCCTTGAAAAGCTGAAATTATTTGAGAAAAATGTGAAACTTAGCAGCTGAACACAGGGAGGTCCAAGAGTATGTGAGATGAAGCAACTCTCCTTGCTGGAACTAATCAATTACATCTAGCACTTACCACCTATCTACTTTTTTAGTGTCATTGAGCCCAGTAAAAAAACACAGCAGCTCACCTCAGTTAGGAGCCACCTGCACATCATCTTGATTACAGAGAGGGGACATTGTGAGGCCATGACCTGAGCACTGGTGGTCGATGCCATGAAGAGGGTGTAGGTGGTAAGATGCCATTGTACACTGCTCCCATTAATTCGTGGGCATCTCTGACAGTTTTCATCATAACATTTTTTGAGTTGTAAGGGAACAAGATCATGAACAGGGATGCCTGCAGCTCAGTCAGATGCACAGAGCTCCGTCCAGCCTGACCTTTTGTGCCTCCAGGGTCGGGGCATCCACCGCCTATCTGGGCAACCTGTGCCAGTGCCTCACTATCCTTAATATATAAAAAAAATCTTCACTATATCCAATCAAATCTCCCCTCTTTTAGTCTGAATCCATTTCCCCTTGTCTTATCCCAATACACTTGGCTTAAGAATTGGTCCCCTTTTTTTCTTACAGCCCCCCTTTAGATACTATGCAGCTTCATAATGCATAGAGACAGTTAAATTTTTTGCACAAGAAGTTCCCAGTTCGTGTACTTACGTATGTGATTATGTGCCATAGAGACCTATAGTGCATCACAGGATGTGACTGAAATGCAATTTACTCAGTCAAGGATATTTCACCCTCACAGTCTGAAAATAAAAAGATTTACTGAATTAGGATGGAAGTTTTCAAATTGTACTAACAACAGGCTAAATCTAAATGAGTAAAATAAATACAGTAAGAATTAAATGTATATATGTAAGAACACGCTTCCAATAAAAAATGATTCCTCCTTATTTCTTTCCTCTGATTCTGTAGGGAGATATGGCTGAAATCCCTTACTTTGTGAAAATCACAGTACAATGGTAAGTTTGGTATCCTTCCTGCTTATTTCTGTTTCAGCATTCAATTTGTCTCACTGTAATTCCCTATAATTACCTACGGATCATTTATTTGCACTTCAGGGACAAATTCTAGTCCTAAAAGAGCTCAGCTGACAAATCTGTTGTCACAATTAGTGAAGACAGGACTTCATCCACAGAACATGCATTTCCCCATTGCCAATGATTGTCAGAAGTAGTTCAACCGTTGCAGTCATCCAGATTTTCAGCTCCGTTTTTCTCCTTCAGCCTAGTGGCTGATCTGACAATACTTACGGAAACAACCTGCATTTTGTTCAGATGTGAGACAGTGGGTTTCCTGCCACAGTGCTATTCCTCTTATTCCTCTTTTTTTTTTTTTTTTTTTTTTGGTCCATTAGCCTTACCTATGGAACAATTAAGATGTTATGGTGCCTTTCACACTGTCATTGTTCAGTGCTTCCAAATACAGATGTGCGTGTGCAGTAGATGTAGATCGGCTGAATAGATGTTCCAAAATCTACCAAAGAAGAAAGGACCAAAGTCTTTTCTGTGTTGATCCTCAACTACCCAGTGACTTACAGAATCATAGAATGGCCTGAGTTGAAAAGGACCACAATGATCATCTAGTTTCAACCCCTCCACCATGGGCAGGGTCACCAACCATCAGACCAGGCTGCTCAGAGCCACATCCAGCCTGGACTTGGATGCCTCCAGGGATGGAGCATCCACAACCTCCTTGGCTTTTTCCTTATGAAAGAGCAAGGGGGGCAAGAGCCAAACACTCATCTCCTAGTTCAGTTGCTTAAGGTCCTTGCCATGCTCTTCTTTATAAGTTTCATATCTCCTATGCTTTACTGCATGCAGTCACAGCTTTGTCTGTGGCTTCAGCATCAGCTCCTCAGGTGCGATAATGTTTTACACAGTGTTTTAGACAGTGTTTTAGACAGTGCAAAATGACTGCTACATTGCCAAGGAGAATGTATGATTCATACCAGTGTTATTTCCAAGCAGAACTACAGAGTACTCAGGATAAAATACATCGTAATTTTTTCACAAACTTATTTATAGTGCGATAATTAAGAACAGTTTATCTGAAATACTTAGGAATTCATATATTTGTAAGTGTGTAGAACAGGTCAAGTGCTTGTTCACAAAATGGCTGTCCTTAACACAACTGCACAAAAATAGGATCTCTGCTGTTTGGGGGAAAGAACTTTTAAAACAATAGCAATCAGATTTGGAATGAAGAGAAAAGGACGAGTGTAGGAGCGCAGTAATGTTGATAGCGGGCAGCTGGTAGATTCTCTGGAAGATAACCAGTAAGCTCTGACATTACTCCAAGTAGCATAATGAGAATTGATCCAAGAACTATTCGGACAACTCTTGTGGCATGATTACACTTAAGTTGAACTCTTTTCCTGTTTTGACTATTTAAAATGTTTCAGTGTTGCTGTTACATTCTCTGTGAAGATCTCTCACATATGCTGGCTTGGCCCATTGGGGCTATTTTTTTCAAGGTTAGTTTGCTTTTCAGATCCTCCTTTCTGTCCTTTTCTGACATAATGTGGATTTCAGAATTGGCGGTACACATCGCTGATGTCTGCTTAGTGCTGCAAGGCCTGGCTTGTCTTAGCAGGTGTTGGGGTCAGGACAGGTGTTGGGAGAGAATGGATGAGGAGAGTAAATGCTTTGCCAAGTCTGAGGAGCAGATGTGCCACCTCAATCTTGGGAAGTCCTTCATGTATTTGCACCTAGATTTTTCTAAGAGTGTCAATTACTCTTGTGCAAAATAAGTAAATTTATTTAAGATTTAAATGTTCAAGACAGCCTTACTGACTGCTGTGGAGAGGAAAAGAAAACGCAAGATAATTTCAAAACTATCTAAAAACTTCAAGCAGCGGGGGCATATAACAGAAGACATGCTTGCAAGAGTGACTATTTCAAATCAGGGAGGAACTGAGGAGAATTTAGATTTACTTTGGTTGGATATATTTTAACAGAAGTTCTACGTATTTACTAAGCATATATTACTGCCCTAGTAAAATATGTTGATAGTAAATAATTTTGAGAACAAGTTGAGTTTATTGAAGTACAAGGATCTGACAGCACTTCACAGACATGATAAAACCACAATTCTGCTTGAAGGTAAAGCAAAAATGCCAAAAAAGGAAAAAAATTAGTGACACATAAACTGTGTGGTGAGGAATATATATTTCAACAATGATGACATTACGGTTTATAGAAAGCATTGAAAATGTGCCAAGAGTGGGATAAATATGAAAATAAATCCTGCACTCAAATTGTAGGTCCGTGACAAAACATGGATTGTATTATTTTTCTTTTTCCTAAGTTTCCTAGGAACTAACTTTGTGTTCTTTCTTCTTCACAGTTCATTCAAACCACCTGCTAACTGTTGAACTGAAGAAAAGGAAAGAGAAGAGTAATGCCACTCAAGGTTTCTAGAAAATACTGAGGTACTGTTTATGACTTGAGAAGATGACCAGGAGCATATCCAAGTTGGGATGGGGGGAAGTGAAATAAAAGCCCAAATCTCAAGTGGGTATCTAAAAACTCTTGTTTAGAAGGTGATTCTGTTTGGGAATTCTAGTTTATCCAGTCTTCCAGAAGAGTGTTCTGAGTACCAGTCTGCAGTCAGAGCAAATGTCCTTCAGGAGGACATTAAAGATTACAATCTCCTCCATGTTTTCTGTGCAGACTGGTCTTCTCTGTCAGGAGTTACTGGCCTCACTATGAATTGGTCAGCAAACAAATGATGTGGCTCTTCAGCCTTACAGTAGTGACATCTTGTCACTGCTCCCCAGATTTCTGGCTTTCACATAAGACAACTGTTTAACTTAAAACACATCAAAGACTAATCAGCAAAATCTTTAGCTCCTTCCTTGCTGACACTCTTACATGTTAGGCTTCTTGTGATTTACAGTGTTTAGGACTAGAAGAAGAAACCAGAAATATAGTCTGATGTCCTTTATATTTGAATCAGCTAACAGTTTCTTGAACCACACTTCTTCTTTGACCTGTGACAAATGATCTTTCATTTAAAACATAAGAGTAGCTGTTCTTGAGCATATGGAAAGTTCAGTCAACTCAGAGAGGCTTAGATATAGAGGATAGAAGAAAGATAAACAATTATTCTTTCTCTGTAATTACCTTCCAATTAACAGAAACCTGCATTTTTAATGTTACAGCTTCATCTTTCAATAGACGTTCAGCAACTTATTAAAATACATTTTCTTTCAGTAGATCCTCGTTTATTGAACAGATGGATTGCTCTAAATGAATGTCCGCTTCCTGTCATATTATACTGTTTCACTAATCTCTAAATTGGCAGGATTTTTTTCTTATTAGTCTTGATTAATGATGTTGAATGATGTAAGGTGTAGTGGCAATCCTTAAAGAAGTCCACTGAGAACACCCCCTTTCACTGAAATTTCCCCATCAATATTTAAGAGTTGAATTTTGAGTTGAACAGTCATTTAGCCTTTCCTAGATTCATCAAGCAGGCATTCTATAGATAATGAAATACAATATCTTATCACAATATCATGTTCTAATATTTTAAATGACCAAACATTTTCCAAAGTAAGTAACATCTTAAGTCACCTTTACTACATGAATTTCTAATCCGTTAGATTGTAACCTGGCTTTGTTTAACAGCACCTACTTGACTGACATGACTTAATCTTGAAGGACATACTATCTTTTCCATTGTTTTCCTTGGAAAATATGCTAAACTAATCAACTGGTAATTATCCAGAATTCTGTCCATCCATTTAATAATTTATTCAAACCATATGTCCTCCACTCTTTTCAAACATCATCATCATCATCAGGTTCATTAAAAAGTATTGTCACTGGCACAAAGATCTCAACAGCTAACTCTCCCAGGACTCTCATTAGAAAGTTAGAACAATATACGAAGAATTGTCTGAGTTGGAAGGAATTCTTAAATATCATCTAGTCCAACTTCCTGCCATGTACAGAGATACCTACAGTTAGGTTAGGTTGCTCAGAGCTCCATCCAGGCTGATGTTGAATGTCTCCAAGGATGGAGCTTCCACCATCATGCTGGGCAATGTTTTTCAGTGTTTCACTACCCTAAAAATATATATATATATATATAAATTATATATAAATATATAAATAAAATATATATTTTTATATATATATAAACACAGTTCCTTTAAAATATTTCACTAAAGTAGACGTTTTCCCCTGAGCTGATGTAGTTCAGAGTTGCCTTTAGATTTTTGGAAGTAGCCATTCTGAAGCATCAGATATATTTTATTCTTTGGGACTGTCCTTTATTTGAGTATGCTGTATGCAATGAGGTCATGATCATCGGTTCCTAGGCAACGAACAACTTCTACTCCAGTGATTAATTCATCTTTATCCATTATATCAAGTCCAAAGCAAAGTAGCTTTCTGTGTCAGAAACTTAAGATTTATAATTATTAGAAAGCCTTTGACATTTTGTTAGTATGAGACTTTGAGTACATCTTCCAAATTGAAGTTGCTTTCTGTAACAATTGTTTATTTCTCAGTCTTCATCTGCATCGCAAATGTTAATGTTTTTCTGACAGGAAAATAAGATAATATTAATCCACTTTCTTTGAAATTGGCTTTATATTTAATAAGACAAAGATTTGATAAACATATTTGCAAATATGAACTATGTATTCAGAGAAAAAAAGACAAAAGTTCTTGTGAGATATTTTGCATTTATATAGCATCTTCATCTTACCATCCTAAATTGCCTTTAAAAATGAATCAACTTACTATTGCTAGAATTGTATGCCAGTCACAGCAATTTCTTGCCTCACTAAAGTACTGAGACAGATAAAATGTTATTAGCTTCATTTCTTTTAAGTAGGGAAATTGGAGGGCAAAATGGTTAAATTTACCATGTGAAATGTGGACATCTCATCCACACTGAAGTGCCTTTGTGGTTTTGTTTTCAGAGTTTGGTGAGCATCAGCACAATCTCATTAGAGTAACTTGTCAAGGTCACACAGGAGTCCTGCACCAAAGGTAGGCTTGACTCCCTGATTTTGATGAAGTATGAAAACAAAATTGAGATAGCAACTCTTCTATGGATAAGAAAGGACAAAAAAAAAGCACAAGATTTCTTAAAAAAAATAATAGTTTGGGACACGTCCCCCCCACTTTCAATTTAATCAGATTCATACAATTTCATCTCTGCTGGCTGTAACAAACTAACAGATATGCCATGCTCCTTCATGGTTCTCCTGTCTAGTACCAGACAAAGCACGGAAAATCTAAGTTTCAAAAAAGCTCTTGTAGATTACTGCCTGTTGTATTGCTGGTTTGCTCCAGTGATGGGCTGCTCACTCTCTTCCCAGAGCAGCCTGGGGTATTTGAAGCCTGGTCTCACTGGCAAGAGGGTTTGGAAGGGCAGCTGCAGCAGAGAGTACTGGAGAGAGATTTTAATGAAGCAGTGTGAAAATGGAGAGCAAATGCAAAATTCTGCTCTGGAGAACAGAGAAAGGAATGGCAGGAGGCAAAGTAAAATGATAATAATTATTCCACTTAGATGAAAAGTCCTGTAACCTAGCCCCATGAAGCCTGTTATCTTACTGCTGTGTGCTGCAGAGGTTTTGTCTTTATAGGGCTGTAGAGTGATAAGAATAGAGGCACTAAGTGCTGAACCACCAGGCAGGCAGGAGAGCTGAAATGAAAAAGTTATGTTTAGCATGAGTTCACTGGAACATGACCCCTATTTGCACAGGATTTCTTTCTTTCTTTCTTTTTCATTTTTGGTAAATGGCAGGCAAGTTCTGGGTCAGATTCCTGATATGAGTGAAAAGAAGCAGAGTGAAATACAAATTTTGTGAGATCAATTCCCTGGGGAACAGGAGTGAAGAAATGGCACTGCTATGCTTACCTCCTCCCCTGCTCCAGCACTCACCTGGGAAGGAGAGATGCGGGCAAAAATCAGACATCTCTACACATATTGTAAAGTCTGGGTCACCATATCCTGTCTGGGATAGACACTTAACTGCCTACCTTTCATTCACCATCACCTTTAATTAAGTTCCCTTAAGGGTCATCATGAGCTCAGGAGCTGGGCTTTTTTGTTCTCCACTCTTTTTCAAAGTGAACTGACACACTAGCCAGATTTTCCAAAGCAACTGCTCTCTTTTGAATCAGATTTTCCACCAGATGAAAGTGTGGAAGGAAAAAGAGGGTGAATGCATTTTTTTATTTTTTATTTTTCAAGCTGTACAGCTTTAAATTATGCCCATTCCCACTTTGACTATAAAGGAACTGAGACTGCACCTTTCCTTTAAGGTGTGCTAGGTGAGAACTTTCCCCTGTGCTCCCACAACTCCACTTACAGGGCTGTGCTCAGTCTGGGCTCATTGTGGTGTAAGTCCAGCACCAGTCCACCACTCGTGTGCACACAGATTTGCTTGGGGCAAACAGTTTCCCTGGATTTTCTTCACCATGGGCCCCTCAATGGATGCTGCAGTACATGTTGGCTGAAGGACTCTTACCTCACCAGGAGAGACCTGTGCAGCCTTGTGCATATCTCAGAAGGATGTGTTGGTGCATTTACCCCCAAGAGATCTGTGTCCCAGGTTGCACTTCCAAGCTGCAATAGGCATAGAAGTGTTTTCTGATTGACAGAGTAGCTCCTATAGAGTTTGCCTGTGAACGTGAGGGAAGATCTGGATCGTAAGCTGTTTCCTAGAAGACCTTCTCCTTGTTGTAGCTTTCACTACCTGAGCAGATGTATAGAAAAGGCAACAGGTGTCTTGCTGAAATGCAGGAGACCAACTTTGTCACATCTGCAAGAGTAAACTTGCCCCATTGAGATCATCTTAAACTTAGGGATTCTCCTGAAATTGAAAATGCGTCTTCTCTATAGCTTGCAAAAATGGGAATAGGAGACAGATGTTGAAATATAGGCCTCTAAGGACATTTTAGATGGTCTAAATTGTTGAAGCCACCCACAAAAAGCTGGTAGAAAGAACTATGGAGACCCACACACTCCTAAAACTCAACTGCAGGCCATACCAGATATTCTCAAATGGCACTATAGGCCCATGTTATGGCAACTGAATTCTTCCCTGGAATTTCATGGCAGCCAAAGTCTGCAAGATCCATGGGTTAGACACAGTAAATAATGTCATTCATATGCTTTGTTTTGCATACATGTGATGCAACAAGGAGTAAGGAAGGCATGAGAGAGATGCCTTATAGCAACATCCATCTGGATGTACTCAACTTGAATTTACATTGCTCTGTCTTTTTTATTTTCCCAGATTTGTCTCTAAGATTGTCCAGATGACTATTACAAGAGATTACCTATGTACAGTTTTAATTACCTTCAGCAACTGTATTTACTTTAATATTAAGAGACTCCCATGTCAAACCTGCTCTAATTCTTCTCTTTTGTGGTAGAGTAGACCATAAGTTCTAGTGAGGGTGATGAAAGGGCACTACAGGCATGGAATGATCTGGGAGCCTCACCACGAAGAGGTTAAAGCACCATGTATAACTTATTTGCCTTTTCTGCCCCCAAGCTTCTTGTGATCCCCTTCAGTATGGGGTTGAGTATAGAACTTGCTGAAGTTTTCAAATTAAAATCCCATTTCATGTTAAAACAACCCCTGGGCACATTGGATATTTTATTCTTCTGTTTTGAAGGGTTTCTGAAGAGGAAATAAATATTGAAAAAGTCCTTGCCCAATACAAAATGTCTACCAAGTTGTTTACAGCAACAGCTTGGGAAGATCCACTTCAAAGCTTGACCTGCAGGATCAAATGTGCTAAGCAAGGACATTCCTTTAGAATGGCATTTCATTGAAATCAGTCTTGTTTGTATTAAAAACTCACTTGAACAGAGAGAAGGCCACTAATTCAATAGCTCATCAAATATGGTGCCAGGCTTGGTGAAATGCAAGGTTCATCAGAACTGGGATGAAACTGACAAGGGAGTAAGTGACTTTAGTTCTGGGTAAGAACCATTTGCTAAATGATCTGCTTTGTTCCTGCACTTCTGAGGATATAAAGTATTCCTGTCAAAAACAATAACATTTTTCAGTGATGGAAGGCTGGGCTATGTCTGTAGTGGTTCCCCAAGGACAATATGAAGGCATGTGTACACATACATGCACACACACACACATATTTATACTAAGAAGTCTATCATCAAATAAAACACATAATTGTTATTTCTCCTGGACTTATTTTTGTGCTTTTGTAAGCAATCTGTATCTAAATTTTTTGCAATGTTAGTATTAGACAATGATATTTTATACAGTCTAATAGGCAGCAAAATAAAATAAGCTATGCTAAGGCACATGGAAGGCAAGGAGGTGGTACAGAAGAACCAGCATGGCTTCACAAAGGGCAAATTCTGCTTGACCAATTTAGTGGTCTTCTACAATGATGTCACTGCATCAAGGGAAGAACCACTGATGTCATCTGTCTGGACTTTCAACTCTAAGGGTTCTATGATTCTATTAAAATAATTTTTGCAGAGAAGTGAAAGTGATAACTGGTTATAAATTAAGGACATATGGAAATTTCCTAGATTTCTTACTGCTGAATTTTGCTTACATATGAGACTAACAGTCCTGAAGTGTTTTTCAAGGTTTTCTGGATTTGATAGAGCCTAGATTGCAGTTTCTGAAGGTTCACTCAGGGCTGAACGATTAACACCACTGAGAGGAAAGAATTACAAAACCAAACTAAAAACCCACAAAAATGATAATGATAATGGATAAAAATTTCAGCCTGCCTTCTCTGCAAGCCACAGAAAGATTGTTCCTGGCCTGAAAACAGTTTATGATTGATCAGACTTGTATAGTGCTTGAGCCCGAAGGTTTTAATCAATATTATTATTGTTCTGATAGATTCAAAAGGAAATCCAGTACCTTAATTTCAAGTGGAGAAACCAGAGGAATTAATGTCATCTAGCACATAAAAATAGCCACAAAGGCTAATCTGGTTTTGACACAGCTTTTTGTCTCATATCTCTTCCGAAAACCAGGAGTGGTAGCAATTACTTTTTCAGAAATGATGAGAAATAGATATTTTGTATTCTCTTAAAGAAGAGTCATGTTGAATAACCTCTTTATTTCCTATTTCTCCTTTACTGTACAGTCTTCTGTGAGGGAAATGAGTTCTTCAGCCCAGGGGTAATCTTTTTTTTTTTTTTTTTTTCTTCCCAGAACTTGCACTTCCATACAGATTCTTAAAGTATTTCATTGGTCTTTCACATACAAAGACAAAGAATTGTAAAATTTGGAGGAAGAAGGAAGTCATTTAGAATTAATTTATGAGAAAAGCATTGATAAAGTCATAAGGTTTCACCTTCTAAGCCTTGCTACAGAGTATAGAATAAAACAGGCATGAAATGTTTCTTCCTGATTCCCTGAGACTAGTCGTAAGAAGAATACATACCTTTGTTAATTCACAAACACAATATTAGGAATGCAAAGCAAAAAACTGCTTTGAAAACTTTACTCTGTTAGTGTTCCACACTGTGATGATCCCCAAACCTTCCCACAGTTAAAATAAGAAAGGAAGGAAAAAAATGAATGTTATTTTCTAAAATTATGACAAAAGAAATGCAAAGTGACAACTGCCATCAGAGGCAAACCAAATGGAGAAGACATACTGAGTTTTCTATGTCAGTAGGCATGAGTCCTTTGCCTTTCAGCAGATCTCTCTAGCTTAGAGTCCAGGCATTAGGAAACTTATAACTGAGAGCATTTGTAGACACAGATGCTGTCCTACACAAATAAACTCACTTGTATCCTAAGTTTGCCATTGTTTTGTGATGGATGTTGGTAGGTCAGATTGGACTTGATGATCTTGAAGTTCTTTTGCAAGGTAGATGGTTCCATGATTGTACAATGGATACTGGGAAGGACATAATCAAACTGGTATGCCATCCTTGAGAAAGTAATCCTCATGCAAAGCAAATGCACGTAGGAGTACAAATGCATATTTTTTTTCAACTGCGGGTGAGCTCACACCATGAGGCAGACAGATTTATGACAACACTTGATCTTTTTATCTTGACTGGTAGTTTGCAGATCCTTTAATTATATACAGGTAACAGATTTTTCTGCAAGGTCTGATAACAGCAGTTATGGTTAATGGAAGATGTTAGCCTCAATTTTGCAAACTTTTTCGAAAGCACATTGAAAATTAGGTAAATAGCTGAGAAACACCCACATGCAGGTGAGAAAATCTCTAGTTCATTCTGGCATTTAGGAAACTTATCCTGCAATCTCTTGCTGCAGTTTTTTTCTGGAGAGATCTCTCCCATATTCCAGGGCTGGTTTGCTGTGTTGATTTCCCTTATGAATGTTTGCTTTGTCTGGCAGGGAGGAGGGATGTGTATGGCAAAACATTATTTCAGAGAAGGCATAATGGTTATTTTCAGATCTTTATGTATGCCAAAACCTGTTAGTAAGAGTCAACCTTTGTATGTATTATCAAGCTTTATGTTGTGTGTAGTGGAACAATGATGTACTGGGTCATTCATCTCTTCTGAAATTTTTACAAATGTGCATTTCTGCCATAGTAAAACATCTTGAATTTTGCATGACTGTAATCTTCACCATCTACTCTGTCCTTTCCTTTTATTAGCAAAAGCATGGAAGATGGCAGAAGTATAATACAAATTAATCTGAGAGAGAGGTTTGTAGGAATATAGATAAGCAATAACATTGGTCTGATTAAGAAAATATGTTAGATAAATATCACCTAAAATCTAATAGGAGAATTGAAGTGAAATACTTAGAACACAGTTATGGTAAGCAAGGGAAATGAAAAAAAGAGAAGAGATTAATTTTCAAAGTAGCCAGAAGATTCCTGGTTCTTCACTGCCTTCATTATCAACTGGAATATTGCCTGAGTTACTCCAGCTAGAAACCTGAGATTCTACACTGTTTCAAGCAATGAAGTGCCATTTCTAGTTTTGTATTCTAAACACAGATGCAACAAAGAAAATTAAGAGTTTGTCAGATGGAAGGACTTTACTGGCCTGTAGTGATTACTGTCCAGCTGTTAGATGGAATCCTTCATTGGAGATGTGGTAACTGAGTGGCATACTTTACTATGCTGCAGGAAGAAGTAGGATCAGTTTATTGTGACTCACATGAACTCATGCTACTTTGCTTCAAAATAGTATACACATAGTGAGCTACTGTGTCTCGGCTAACAATGTTGAGAGCAGCCAGCTGGATTATGCCTCATATCACTTCACAGCCTGGGAGGTTAACAGTCATTGCATGACTTATCTGCATAAACTCCATCAAGTACAATTCTAGTCATACAGTCTGCATAGATGTGTCTTCAGAGGTCACTGGGAAAGAAAAAAGTAATAAAAGGGGTTGGTTTATAGATAGAATAAATATCAACAAAAAAAAAAAAAAAGAAAGAAAGAAAAAAAAGAAAGACTAGATATATATATATAAGTGTTTGAAAGGCACAGAAGGAAGTAGTAAGATGTGTTTCGCAGTTCAAAGAGCCCCTGTTAGGAGAGAACTGCACAGACAGAGTTATTATGACTTGTTTATTGCATAAACTGCATAAAAACAGCTCTCAGTCAAGAGTACAGATCCAGCTGTGCTTGGCGTGATCCCGTATGTATCCTATGATAAGTAACTCAGGTTTTTGCATTTCCAGCTCAGAACTTATCTGTTTCATGGGGAGATGTTATGAAACTCAATTAACACTTGCAGAGCTTTTGGATGGCAGTTACTGCATAAGTGTGAAGTATTATATAATGGGATGAAATTAAGGACAGAGAAGTCTTATTACCAGGAAAAAAATCCTAACGTCATCTGTTAGACTGGGGAGCAATGCTGAAGGAGAAGATGTGGATGACTCATTGCCTGAGTCAATTAAATCTGGGCTGGATGTGGCACCAGCAAATAAAATGTAGGGCACAACCTTATAGTAGGAAGGATATGGTATGACCTGATTTCTATGATCTTATGCTTGACTCTATAGCCAACCAAGATTATATGAGCTCATATAAACTTTACATCATTTCTCATGTGTTTCTCATGTGTTTAAGAACTTTCAGAACATTGTTGTGGTCTGTGCTCAATTGATGAATACTTAATATATTAAAGTACTGGAGATCATTAGCATTCCTGAGGTTGTCTGGCATGCTTTGTTTATGCAGCATGGAAATGGGAAATATTCCTTTCAGCCTTTATGAGATATTGGCAGTGTCACCTCTTATAACCATCAGCCTACCAATTATTTGACAAAATATGCTGATTGTTGAAATTGCACTGTTAATAAGAATTGGTGCCAGAATACTATTAGGACCTAGAGCCTGTACCACAGAGAGGACTCACACCATGTGGTAGATGCTGCGGAGCTACTTGGTTCTTCTTCACACTTCTCTAAATCACAGAATTTGTGGACTAGTCTGATCTTGTTAGCTTAGATATCCCTCATGATTGGGTTTCAATCTTAATTTTTATTCTCTCTGGAACATTTTCTTGCTGTTCCTATTCCCTTTGCTAAAACCTGAAGATAGGTTGCAAGATTTTAAAAGACTTGCAGAGGGGAAGAAAATAGCATCTTTTTTTGTTTTGTTCTGTTTTGTTTTTGTCTATGCTCTGCATATCCATATGCATATCCATATGCACATCCAGCAAACTTAGATGCTCTTCAAGTAGGATCCCAATTGTTTTACTTGTATAAACCATGGAAGGCAACATGGCAATCCTCTGTATGAGAGGATATTAAAGATATTATCTTCATTGGACAAACAAACAACAAAAGAAACAACAACAACAACAAAAACCCCACATTTTTAAGGGTTGCAGTTAGGTGAGAAGTATCTAGGCCTCTGGGTCTTGACCCAGAGAGTGGTATACTGTTTCACAGAAGTAGTATCTCTGTGTTATTGGATGCTGCTGAAGTGGCTTGCAAGGAAAGTCAGCTGGAGGACTTCAGCTGGGATTTGCTACATTGACCATGAGCAAAAAAAAAAACGGATAAAACAACTACTGGCTTTCCAGAATTTTACAGTGCTTCAGCATTCAGCTCACACGGTAGACTAGCTACAGATATGGAGGCATCAGAATGAAATGAAAGTTTGCTTTGGAGTCCCAAACACCTTTTAGTAGCATTCTATAGACGTGCATTTTACTTAAAGAAGTAATTCAGCAGATAACTTTGAGCGACTTCATTCAGCATCTGTTTAACTCCAGGGTATTGGAGACTATGGTGATACCACTCAGCACACACACACCTCATTGTTTGATGATGTATATCAGCATTTATTGAACTTCCTGGGCTACTATCTTGGTATCTGTTGATATATCTATTACCTTGCATCATAATAATTACAACTGCTCTAAAAACATGGCTTCTCCTTGCATTCACTGCAAGAAGACATGCAGCAAAGTCTGTTCCAGGTGCAGACACTGTAGGATCATAGAAACATAGAGTGGCTTAAGTCGAAGGAGACGTTAAAGATTATCCAGTTTCAACCCCCCTGCCATTGGCAGGGCTTCCACCTACTGGATCAGGTTGCCCAGGGATCCATCCAACCTGACCCTGATCACCTCCAGGGATGGGGTATCCACAGCTTCTTTAGGCAATTCTGAATAAAAATGTCCTCCTAACATCTAACCTATATCTTCCCTCTTTTAGTTCAAAGCCATTTCCCTTTGTCCTATCTCAATCTGAATGTAAAATGTTGGTCCCCCTCCTGCCTGTAAGCTCCCTTTAAGTAATGAAAGGCCACAATGAGGTATCCCCAGAGCCTTCTCTTTGCCAAGCTGAATAAACACAGCTCCCTCAACATTTTTTTCATAGGTTCTCTAGCTCTTTGATAATCTTAGTGGTCCTACACTAGACCCACTCCAATAGCTCTGCATTCTTCTTGTGCTGGGCCTCCAGACCTGAATGTAGTCCTCCAGATGAGGCAGATGAGGCACAAGGACAGAGCAGATGGGGTAATCACCTCTCTCTCTCTGCTGGCCACTTTTCTCTTGATGCAGTCCGGGATACAATTGGTCTTCTGGGCTCTAAGTGCACACTGGTAATTCATGTCCTGCTTTTCATCTACACAAATCCCCAAAATCCTTCTCTGCTGAGCTACTCTCAATGAATTCTTCTCATAGTCTATATTTGTATCTGGGATTGCCTTGACCCAAGTGCAACAACCTTGCAATACCTTGAACATCAGTTCACCGGAACTTGCTTTATTGTCACTTTATTGTCACTTCTGCCTTTGCAAGTTGTTCTACCTGCCTAGGTCATGTCTGAGGTATTGCATGGAACAGTGATCCTCACCAGAAATCACAAAGTAATTTCTAAAACCTAAGCCCCACACCAGTCTCCCTGATTGCCTTCAGCCACATCAGAATCACTGGGTAGGCAGCCTCCTGGGTGGGGGCAGTCTGAGGCCAGCCCATAGCAGCCAGACATGACAATGCTTTTGTTGATGAACGCTTGCTGTGGTGAGCTCATGGTGATGTGATGACATTTAATAGAACAAACAAAGTTGTGGTTAATTGACTCATCAGTAAACATTCAGCTGAAGAAAATTAAATGGAGAAAAGACTGTGAAATGATTTAATGGGAAGCTCTCAGTGAAAAGATTTTATTAATTATAACTTCACTATTCATTATAACTTCAGGAGACACAAAATAAAAGACTGGAAAAGTTTCAAAAGGATGTTGGAAAGAACTATCCAGGATTGAGGGATTCTGCTTTTTTTTTTTTTTTTAAATCTAAAAAGTAGCCAAAGTGACTTTGGGATTTTTTTTTTTTTTAACATTTGTTCCTTTATAAGCAGAAATAAAAATGCTACATGCAGTAAAAAGGAGGAACCAGAAACACGGAGTTTACACATAGTCTTTAGCAGTCAGTTCCTTTGTATACATTACCATTTCTAAATTACTCAAAAGCTAAATCTCATGTAAATTAACAGAATTATAATTGGTAGTTTTCAGTTTTTATTCAGAATATTCAGAGGACAGATGGCTCCATAAAACAGAGCTTAATTCGGGGCGGCTTCTGTTTTCGTTATTAGCACTACTCAGGGGTGGAAATTTGTCTTAGAAGAACAGCTTCGTTTTCTTGGGGCTGCTCAAATACATCACTTCTCATACAATATTTCTGAAAATATTTTGTGAGGAAACTATTGGTGCAACTGATGACACATTGTGAACTGCCTCTGTCTTGTAGGGAGCCTTAGAAAAACTTTCCCTGATGATTATTTTCACCATAACTTTGTTAAAATAAATTTAAACTCTCAAATGAAAACTTCCAGTAGGAAAGGACTGGTATCATTTCAAGTGTCGAATGTCTCCAGTTTGACAGCATCAGCTGCTACTTCTATCTTCAAGTTCCCAACAGCATCCTAATAAGTTTTACAAGCAACTGTATGGCACCAAACTTCTCTTGATGGCAATTATTTTGAGAGACCTCAGCTTTGTGCTGTTGTGCAGACTTGTAATATTTGCACACTTCTTGGAACTTTATAATCTGAGAGATGGAACACCTCTCCTATGAGGACAGGCTGAAAGAGTTGGGACTGTTCAGCCTGGTGAGGACAAAGCTCTGAGGTGATCTGATAGCAGTCTTTCAATATCTAAATGGGAGCTACAGGAAAGAGAGGGCAGATACTTTAGCAGAATCTGTTGTGATAGAACAAGGGGAAACGGTTTCAAGCTTAAAGAGGGGATATTTAGATTAAATATGAGGAAAAGGTCTTTTACAGTGAGAGTAGTGGGGCACTGAAACAGGTTTCCCAGATATGTGGTAGGTGCCCTGCCCCTGGAAACTTTCAAGGTGGGGCTGAATCAGGCCCTGAGCAACCTGATTGAGATGTGGATGTTGCTGTTCATTGCAGAGGATTTGGACTAGATAACCTTCAAAGGTCCCTTCCAACTCAAAGGATTCAATGATTCTATGATTCTATGATTTACAGAGCTGTTACTTCAAAAGTGACTATTACAACACTGAACAGCTTCTACCCATGTTCCTGGTTGTTATCTGACTCATTCCTGTCCACTTGCTGGAAGACCCGTAGCCCTTAGATTGTCGTAGACTCATTGAAATCCAGCTACTTCCTTCTGGAGAGCAGGCACATGACTGCCATTTGCAGATTACTTTCTTCTTTTGTGTATTTTATCATGTGTAGAGCCTTTCCGTTGTTTACAGCTCTTTGTGCAGACTCTAGACTTGGTACTTATAGTACCAAGTGCATTTATGGCATTATTATACAGGAGAAACACATATAATTTCTAGAGGATAAATTTAAAGTTGAGGTGGTAAACAGCATGTAGAACAGTTCCTCAGCCCTTGCAAGCAAGTGACATCACATCTCTAAATTTTCGTAATTGTTACTTACATTATTTTTAACCAGAGGACCTTTTTAACCTTGTTTCTTTGAATCTTGATTAGCAAGAATTACTGGCTAAAAACATTCTTTATGTGTTGATTTACAGCACCTTCTGACAGCTCTGTATCCAACAGAATTTGAGCACTGTAGATCCTTTGAGCATGCTAAAAACACAGGAGCCCAAACTCACAAACTGTTGTGTGATGTAGTGCCTGTGACTTCCAGGTCAATGGTTTAGAACTGAAGACACTGAACATCTTTACTGGAACTTCAGAGAGTGCTGTTTCTCTGCCTGCTGTTGAATACCTTCCCAAAACTCATAACACAAACAAATTTAGCTTGTTACTACTTACAGCAGTAACAGGGTCTGACTTCTGCTTCTGCCTTCCCTGCTGTTCCTACTACCTCCTCCCAGCCAACATGTCTTTTACTTGTCTGATGAGTTCTAGGGGTGATCCAGAAATTTTTTGAACTTTAAAGAAGCTTTTTTCATTCTGCTTTCTCAGGAAGAGGCTATCTTAATGTTGATGAGTTTATTAAGCTTTTCTAGGTAGAGAACAAATGATGCTGTAATTAATAGCTTTAGTAGAAAAAGGTAATAATGACTGGATTTAAAAGATTAAAATGCCTTTTAATGAGACTGGTACTGTCAGGATGTGCTAGGAAGGCAGAGTTACCTCAAAAGTTGTTGCACATTTTACTGCAGTTCTTTGCAGGAATAAGAATTACTTAATTCTCTTCTTTCCTTCAAGAATTCCACCGTTTCCTGAAGAAAACACACATGCAAATACCAGGGTCTTCACAAAAGCAGATAAAAAAAACAGATGAATAGACTATAATTTTAAGCTCTTCTACTGAGGAAAATTAATTGCATGTCTAGGTGATTCACAGTTTTCTAAACTAGATTGGAAAGATTTATTAATTTTACAGCACATTTCAGTTGACAGCAGCTGAAAGAGTCCTCTAGTTGGTCTCACACTAGAAATGCCAGTTGTTTTAGGTGATTACTAGAATCAGTGAAGGAAGGCAGCCAGGTCAATTAGAATATGCAGGCACAGTATGTGCAAATACTGTGCTAAATTTAGAAACACATTCTGCTAGATTGCTTGAGCAGCAGTAGGTGCAACCACGCTATATATTAGGATCAAACGACACAATGAAATTACAGGACTCCCAAGGGCAGTTGGTTCAGCTGAGGCTGCCATAGCTAAATGCCAAGTTTTCTACTACCAGATAATCCAATTTCTCTATTTTTCTTGATTTGATACTGTTAATAAACAGTAATAGTTAAAAAAAAAAAACAAAAACAGCCACAGACACTTTGTGTGTAGAAATTGGGTAGCTGAGGAGGGGAAAAAATAGCTGAAAGCTATTGTATTGATTTTCCAAGCCTGGGAAATAAGGCCATCACTGTGTTAATACTTAATTTTGGATTTGCTTAACTTTACATGGTGTAGAGTCAAATCATGGAAGTAAAAGTGAGACATAGGCCTGTTGGAATGTGTCTAGGGGACGGCCACAGAAAATGACCCAAGGAATGGAGCACCTCCCTGTGAGAACAGGCTGAGAGAGCTGAGGCTGTTCAGCCTGGAGGAGAAAAGGCTCTGGGGAGAACTCAGAGTGGCCTTTCAGTATCTAAAGGGAGGCTGTAAGTGGGAAGGGGACAGATTCTTTAGCAGGATCTATTGTGATAGGATAAGGGGAAATTATTTCAAACTGAAGGAGGTGAGATTTAGTTTGGATATAAGGAAGACATTTTTTATAATAAGAGTGGTGAGGCTCTGGAACATATTACCCAGAGAGGTGGTGGATGCCCCATCCATGGAGACATTCAAGGTCAGGCTGGATGGGGGCTCTAAGCACCTGATGGAGCTGTAGGTGTGCCTGTTCATTAGAGTGGAGATGGATCAGACTACTTTTAAGGATCCTATCCACCTCAAATGATTCTGTGATTCTACGAATATAAAAATGGATACTTTACTCAAAGGTGCAAAGTTCTTAGCAGGACTAAGAACTTCATCTACGTGTATAAACGCACCAAAAGTTGCCAAGGTAAAATTGTTTCCAAACATCAAATTCATGTCGACATAGGTCTGAGTTAATTTGACAATGACCTCTACTACAGTTTTATTAACTGATCAAAGATATCACTAACAAACTGAGATGATGTGCAACCAGAGATACAGAGGAAAAAAAATCCTTCAGTCACTGATTTTTGTCTTTGTTCAAACTGTATGCATTTCAGGTTACATGAAGGGAAATTATTCTATAATAAAGACTAGTCTGATATCCTCCTGAAAGAATCAACATGGAGATAAGATCTGCTGTATCTTTTTGCAAGTGTGTCACAGGCTAAAGTAGCGAGGACTCAAGACGAAGGATGATCCTTTGTTGCAGCCTGTACTTCATGCATGTCCTGCCTTACATCTGTAACAAGTGCCCCTGAGAAAAGCTTTGCTCATAGTATAAGACACCAAGGGATGATGTTACTCTCTTTACTGTAATAATTTTAAGATAAATGGATTATCTTTTGACTCTTAGATTTCTGAGTAGCAGTTGTGATTTTGATATGTTCCACATAACCATTAAACTAAATAGTGTAATTACTGTTCCTATCTTTCCTCTCATTCTGAGTTTGCAGTACACTTAGCTCTGTTTACTGACGTGAGATTTCATGGCTAAAGCAGACAGAATTCAGCTTTTTAATCAGAATTGATAATCTGATGTCATGTACTATGCTGCTTCGTTATGGGTTAATGTGAAAAATCCTGGGCATGGCTAATTTTGTTCAGATTGTAAAACACTAGCTCATGACATTGAATGTCATTCAGCCCAGAACTTGAAGCACTGAATGTCAATTAGTCTGAATAAACAGAATAACAGATTTGGAAGGGCAAAAACATCCCTTCAGAAAATTCTAGCTGGAATCGAACCTCTATAGCCATTGTCAAAGATGTGTAATCTAATGGTTAAATGCTCTGCTTAGAAAAGCCTTTTACAACTATCTTCTCAAGGCCTGTATTCAAAGAAAAAGAAGTAGCCTTGCAAATCTGTATTTCAATGTTGATTGTTTTATGTAATTTTGCATAATATTTTTCTATTTTATTTTATTTTATTTTTGCCTACTAACACAAGAAGTTGGAATGAAATACAAGTTGTTGCCCCCCATCAACTGTTGACTCGTCATTCAATCAAACCTCCTGGAACATGAAGAGGAGCCTACCTCTGCTATTTCCCGTGACATTATACTGTTGGCATAGCTGCTTTCTGTGTGACTTCCAACTTTAACTGGAAGGCCCTTGCATGGCTGCACTGTGCAAAACTAGATTCTGCCATAAAAAATATAAATCTTCCCCAAAAAGATTTCTATATGTAGCAATGCTGTGGCCTCTGGACATGAATCAGCACAGGGAATTGCTTATAATGTTTTAAAATTGCATTGTTCTAGGAAATGCTGCTTGTTTTGTATGCTCAAATGGATCTAAAATGGCTACTCCTGGTATGCTTAATCTTAGACTGATTAGAAAAAGTAATCCGCACTCACAATCCTGAAGACCAATCATATCCTAGGCAGCATTAAAAGAGCAGGTTGAGGGAGGTGATTGTCCCCTGCTACTTTGCCCTTGTGATGCCCCATTTGGAGTACTGTGTCCAGACCTGGGGCCCCCAGCTCAGGAAAGGTGCAGAGCTTTTGGGTCCAGAGGAGGCATTGAGAGGGCTGCAGCACATCTCCTATAAAGACAGGCTGAAAGAGCTGTGCTTGTTCAGACTGGAAAAAGGAAGGCTCTGGGAAGATCTCACTGGGGCAATTATAAACATTGAGGAGATTATAAACAGAAGGGAAAACAACTGTTTAAAAGGCTAGATGGTGATTGGACAAGGGAAAATTTTTTTAAACTAAAAGAGGAAAGATTTGGACTAGATGTCAGAGGGAAGTTCTTCACAGAGACAATGGTGAAGCACTGGCACAGTTGCCCAAAGAAGCTGTGGATGCCCCGTTCTCAAGGCCAGGCTGGATGGAGCCCTGGGCAGCCTGATCTGATGGCTAATTTGGTGGTTGGCAACCTTGCCATCGACAGTGGGGTTAGAACTAGATTATCTTTGACGTCTCTTCCAACCTAAACCATTCTACACGTCTATGATTCTGTGATCTCCAAATGGATATATGCTATGAAACCACAAGCAATGAGAAATGGTATTTTGATCAGAGTATGGGCCTCTGTCTGGTATTTTAATTACTACAAATAATAGTATTTGGTTCATATTTATACTTCTGGGGTTTGAAGAAAGAAATGACTGTAAGACAGATGTTCATCACAAGTTTTTTAAGTAAAAGTAGGTTTATTTCAGTGTGACAGTGCACTTACTAGTTCTTTGTGTAGAATCAAGTGAAACTACAGTGCAGAACTCAATGGGGCATTTTGTTACCTGGAAAAATCTGAAGTGCAAGTCATTTAATGTGTTAAAGACGTGTTTTTAATATAAGCATAAAACCTATAAGAGTACAAATATCATAGGGAGATGAGCCTGATTTACATCTTGCTAGCTATACATACGAATGTTTTAGCTTTGTTTTGAGATGAAATAGAAAATGTAACACTCACTTGTGATTGCATTTGCTTACAGCCTTTAAAACATTTAGAATCAGTCTGCCTAGGAATTAATTTATCTCAGAAGTTAACAGAAGTTGTTTCAAAGCTGTGTTTACATGAGACACAAAAGTTGAAAACAGCTGCAGACATACTTCATGCATTATTACTATCTGGGTACGCAATGTTGTTTTGTGAGTGGAACATACAATAAATGGCCCATTGACGGAAAAATGGCAGAAACATGAACAATAGGAGCAATTGGTTAACTAAAACAGACACACTCTAGTTCTAAAGACGTCTTGTTAGTGACAGACTAATTAATTAATGACCAAGATTTAAACCAGGCGCGTGTGATTTCTTTTAGCTGTGGTTTATTCTGGGATGTAGCAAATGCTGATTAAAAAATACTAAGTACTTACTCTAGAATTTAACTGGGTGCCAAATATGCATTTGGGGCCCTATTCTTTGAGCTGCTCAGTGTTTCCTCTGAGGCTGCCATCAACTTGGAGGGATATTGGAGCCCTTCTTGACGGTCTGACTGAGTGCAGAGGGCACTCAGTCTTTGATCTTTTTTAGTTCACAAGACGCTCGAGGCGTAAAGTGCTATAAATGCTTACTAGACTCAATTGTGTAGTATTACTTATGCATAGAATTTGTATTTTTACGGTTTAGATTTTCTGTAGAACTGTTTGGCTCTAACAGTGCTTGCCACCTGACATATTGTCTAAACCTCTGAATTCTCATAATGTTTTTCAAGCAACTGAAAGACTTTTATGTTTCAAGGTTCCCTGGACTTCAAAAGTGGCAACTGACTCTCCTATGTCCCGTTCAGAGAAAGCTGGGTACACTGCTCAACATTTCTGGGAAGCTGGCAATCCCAGCACTGGAAAAACAACGTCTATGGTCAAGCAGAGGTTGTCTCCTCTGTTTGCTATGTTGTCACTTTCTAGGTAGAAGAATTGGTACATTTTCCTACAGTCCTAATAATTTTTGGATCTCCACAGTCATTACTGTTACACAGGCTCTGCCACACAAATGTCTGTATCCTCTTACAGAGCTCCAGCAGAAGTTTTCTGGGGCACTGAATGCCAGCTTTGAGTGGTCTAAAAGAAAGTTTTTCACTGTCTTAACGTTCTGCAGATGAAACAACCTGATATAGAAGCCTGCATAAACAAATGAGAAATAGAAACTGATCTGGTCCCTTCAGTAAAATCATCCAGAAAAGTTATATGGATACCTCAAGGTGGAGAAGGAAATTTTTATTTAGAAGTAGTTCCATGTTAAGTTTAGCCACCACGACCGAGATTTCTTCTGCCTTGATTGCTAGAGAAAAAGGGAAACAGACTATATATGCAGCCGAAATCTTTCCTGGTGTTGTAAAGTAGCAGAAGAACTAAAACCTGATAGGACAAGGGGAAATGGTTTCAAACTGAAAGAGGAGAGATTTAGTTTGTCCATAAGGAAAAGGTTTTTTGCAATAAAGGTGGTGAGGCACTGGCACAGGTTGCCCAGAGAGGTGGTGGATGCCCTGTCCCTGGAGACACTCAAGGTTAGCCTGGACGGGGCTCTGAGCACCTGATGGAGCTGTAGGTGTCTTAGTTCATGACAGCGGAGTTAGATCAGATGGCCTTTAAGGGCCCCTTCCATCTCAAACGATTCTGTAGTTCTATGATTCTCTGCCCTGCTGGAATGGCTGCTTTGCTCATTGGATCAGATGCCTGAGTTTGCCAGGCAGGAAACAGAGGCCTTTTCACTGGTGTTTTAGTCTGCAAATGTGCTACCAATGCTGAAACCATCACCTACTTCTCCATCCATGGTATCTCTGTTTTTTGGGGCTGCTTAGAAGTCTATTACACAGTTAAATCTTCCAGCACCTTTGAAAAGGTGATCACTTCTATGTGGCAGATCACAACCATGCTTGTAATCATGGGAGTGAAAAGTAGTCATCCTCTTACCAAACTGACTTGGGCCTAGCTTTTAAGCTAGTTTTGGAAAGGAAATTCATCACTACAATATTAGGGATCCAAAAGAAAGTGTATTTGTTCCTTGTAAAGATATTAACTAGTGGAAGATGCATTTGAAAGCCTCCTTAGAAAGATCTGGACTTCCTGGGTAAACTTACAACCTAACTCGTCTATTCAGATTCTAGTGTGAGTGTATTATTTAAGGGAAAGCATCTTTCTTGGTTCAAGCTGGATTGCTCAAACCCAAAAGGTACCTCACAAGTAATCTAGACAACTAATATTGACTCTTTCTCTGAAATACTCAAATGATCTGTGTTGGAAACATTGACTTGTGTCTTTTAACAGTATTTATCCAACAGATCTGCATGTCTCTATACTACACATTTTCCTCTATGTTCCTTGCAGAATTATTTGGCTGAAAGAGTCAAAAACTTATAACTGGATACAGTGAATACCAGTTTTAAGAGTTTTGCACTCGTGTGTAAAGCATCTACAGTGTGTGTGCATGTCATCTGTTATCTTCAAGCAAAAGTTGGAATAGCAATTATATCCTCTACTCATCTCAGCTTATCAGGACACTGGTTATGCAAGTCCACTTCAATCAGTAAGTTCCACAATACATGCATTTTCAAACAACTGTCAAAGGGAAAAAAAAAAAAAAAACAACCTGTATCATCTCTTAATTTTCTAAAATCTGCTGTGGAAAACAGAGAACTGTAGTATACACTATGTCTGCAAAACGTATTAGTGATGTGTTGCTCCCAAGCTTGCTTAGCACTCGTGGTGGCTTGCAATACGTGGTTGGGCTCATTGCAGATTACAATGAGGCAATGTGTTGCCAGTTTGAGAAGTGTTAACATTTAAAAAAGCGCCAATCAAAGCAAAAAGATGAAACATCTCACAGCTATTAAGAATACTATTTAGTCCTTTTAAATGATTGCCAATTTAGATACTTCTCTTGTTAAATCATTCTTGTTAGGCATTGTACTGAATGCCAGTTTTCAAGAACAAGACAGTCCACAAGATTAGCTCATTAATGAAGACACAACCTGGTAGGTAATTTTATAATTAAAATGGATATTTTGAGGACTAGGATGACTTTTGCTACATATCCAATTCTCAGTTCAGTAAGAGATTTTATGCAAAAGGATTTTCATGCTAAATTGTAGCAGTAACTGAGGAGATGAAAAGGGAGGCATAGCTGAACATTTTTGTGAGTGTTTTCAGCAGAACAGCCCTAAAATGTTCTGTTTATTAACACAGTGGAGAAAGGTTTGTGTAAGGTTAATGTTAGAATCACTTAGGATAGTAACTCCTTCTGCAAAGCATCTGCATAAATTAGAAAAAGCTGCCAGATTTCCATCTGTTAGCAATACAGCTTCAGCCACAAAGACAACTGTCATGACAACCACACTGAGTTAGTCTTTCAAATGAAACCTGTTAAAAGCTACTGCCCTCCAGCCTCCACCCACTGCAGTTAACGGCATTAAATAGCACTCTAACTGGTATTTATTTTCTTAGACATTCCTTACTTGTGCAGCTGCTAGCATACTGGCCTTTGATTTAAAATAACCTCAATGGGATAAGAGTTTACAGTCTCTGAAGGTCATGATGTATATGAAGTGCTTGTCTGAAAGAAATATCCAACCTGAACTTTCTCAGGCTGATATTACTGGATCCTGTATACTTGTCTCTCACCTATTTTGCATGGTCTCAAGTCTGGGAACTGTGATGGTTCAGATGATTTCTTCCAGATGATGGCTAACCACAAAGAGACCACTGAGGCTGTACTGGATGACTGGTCTAGGTTTAAAGGTGGTGAGAATCACCTTTAGGGCTTTCTCCCCTTCCCATCCAAGCTCCTCCTGCAGTTTTTGATGATCTTGGGTGGCACAGCAAGTTCAGGCCAGTTTCAACTCATCCATGAAATCTGTGCTGACAATATCAAAGCTATTAGAAAACTCATTTCCAGAAGGTCCCTCATTCAACAGACTATTTTTACTCAGGCATTACAGCATCTCAAGATAACACATGTACCACCTACTGACCTTTGTAGAAATATGCTTAACTTTTCTAAAGCCCTCTCTGAACTGTGATCATACAAATGAAAAGGCTTTCTTGTAATGGTAGAACACCCTTTGTGAGGTTTTGGCATTATTACTATCATTGGGGCTGATCTGCCATCAATTCAGTCTGCTGGTGGGGCTGAGGGTGCTGGAACCTGGAACCCTTCCCTGATCTACAAATCTGTCCATCTGCCATGGCAGTTCTTTAGCCTCTAGCACTGGTTATTCCTGGTAACATAGAGTGCACATACTCACAGTGGCTATGCAGTTGGGGTAGAAGACTTGAGTAAAAAGATTTCTTAAAAACTTGTGGCTTGTGATTTAAAAATATTGAATAAGTTTCTTGTTTTTGGCTGGGAAACCTTAGAAAACATTAATGAATGCAATAAAAGCTTGCTGTTGTCCCCTGGATGCATGCAAACCAACCATGTAAAGCAGTGATCTTTTTTAGTTACCCGTGTTTGCGGAATTCCCATAAATAATGCCTCGTTTTCATTTTTGTGTAAGCTTCTTGTACATCCTTACAAGAGAAGAAAATAGTCACAGAGGTTTCTTTCCCTGGGCTCTTGCACCTGACAGCTGAAGTCTTAAGATTTAAGTGAAGAATTAGAATCTCAGGCATCCTTCAGCAGAAGATATGAAAACGGTTCTTATGTCTGCTGGAAACCATTGTGATGAGGCCATGCAGTAACTCTCTATGAATGTGACCCTCCAGTGTATCTGACAAATGCCTACTATGCAAGTGCCATTATGGAGCCATTTGTGGGGCTCACTGTATATACTTTCAGAGATCCATTTGGATGACAAGTCATAGATTTCTGACTTCATATCAGTCCACATGAACTCTCATTTGTTGCCTGTCCCTGCTCTTTTTGTGTTGGCAGCTGTAGGAGGAAAGGAGGAAAACCAGCTCACACCGCATTGTGCAGCCCAGGAAAGGAAGGAAGAAGTGGGGTAGAAGAGGTGATGAGGTACCCTGCTGCTCACTGTGGGTGCTCAGAACTGCTCGTGGGTGAACCAAACACCAGCAGTGGAACAGCACCAGGCAGAGGTATGAGAAGAAACCAGCATCATCCTCCCTGCAAGCTTGGTGTGGAAGCAAGGCAAGAATTTATTGAGACATGATGGGTCTGTTCAATGAAAGGAGAGGATATAGGCTGACAGTGGGGTGCCAGGGCATGATACCAGTAATATTCTACATTCAAAACCAACATTGCTGCCCTCTGGCTGGCTCAGGTGTGCTGAAAGTTAGTCAATAATGACACAGCATCTTCAAAGCGTTTATACTGTTGGCCAATTAAAATTCCTTCCCTAGCACTTTTATTCCTGTTTGTTAAGGGTTAGATCAGGCTTTTAACTTCAAGTGAGGAGCTGTGGGAGGCTCTTTGGAGTAATGTTCCTTCCAGCACATCCCTCTTACGTGGGAGGAATGATGATAATCAGCTGCACCTCTTTCCAGGATGCAGCCTGGGGAGAGAATTGTGAGGGTGACGCTGTGGTTTTGCTGCAGACTTTGCCCCACCTTGGGTGCCTTCTCCAGGGGCTGGAGGTTGGCTCCTGCACTGTCTGCACCCAACTTCATCCTGAGATTGGACAGAGTGAGGAAGAGGGGACAAGTTCTACCTGGAAAGACAGCGGGAGTAGGTCAAGCTCATTATCTCTTTTTTTTCTCTCCACACCTATCACTTAGCTGGGATTGTCTGACCCAGGGGAAGAGCATGTGCTGCTGGCATAAGGGATTGCAGCTGAGGGCTTTTTCTGCATGGCTGGAGGCTTTGTCAAAGACTCCTACAGCTTCTTCAGTGGCAACACTGTGATCTACTGCTCCACACACAGGCTGATTCCTCCCAGCCACAACACAGTATTACAAATAATCTCTGGAGTTTCCTGTAAGCAATCTATACATTAACAGTTAATGTCACCACCCTCTAAAAACATTAACCTGATCTGTAAACAGATAAAACAGAGGCTGCTGGTGATGTAACTTTGTTGATCACAAGATTAGAGATCTTGCTGGTGTTTGTTTGAACCCTTTAAAGAAAAGCAGAGAGATTAAGTAGAGAATTTCCAGCGATTTTATTATTAGTGTGTAATATGTTTACTTAGTCCTGATTTAAAAAGATAACTTGGCAAAAAATACAAAATAAAAAAAAAGTGTGATTTCACCAGCTCTGGAGGGGATAATCAAACTGGGGAAACTTTCTAGCATGCTTTGGTTACAAAGCAAATGTGACTATCAACACAGCAGCCTGAAAAAAGATCATGGTCCTGGAACAGAAATCATCCCTTCTTGTGTGCGGTCCTGCATGTTCCCTGCAGAGCAGTAGGAAAGCAGGAGGCTCTCTGCCTTCATGCAGAGTCATTAATGGCAGAGACAATGATAGGCAGGTGAGGATATTCCCTTGGATTAGGATCCATGATGTTCCAGGTAATGACTTTCTGCTTAAAGAAAGTCTTTCATGCTGTGATGCTCAAGCATGGGAGACCAAATGTAATTATTTACATTAATCTCACGTGTTTTCTGCTGACTGTTTTCCCTCCGTACTCAAGGTGTGTATATTCCAAAGCCAAGCCCTGAAGGCCTTTTTCTGTCTAAAGTCCCAGAATGCTTAAGTAAGGACTTTGTGTCTCTGAAGTAGTTTTTTTTCCTGGTAGCTCATTTTCCAGAGAAGTCATGTAATGAGCATATCTACTACTACTTTGGGCTGTATTTCCTATACTCAAATCTCAAAGTAAAGATTGTATTATTTTCACTGATGGTCTCAGAATATTGTAGGATTTTGTGGAACTATCCAATCTAATATTTAAAGATTTGGGGGAAATTTTGTTTCGAATTTTCAAGGTTGTCTTTTTTTTTTTTAATTAGAATACTGCACATTTCTCACAAATAAAATAATGTACTTAGTTAATAAGCAGTTCTAAAGTGAATCATCAAGCAGTCTGATTGCTGGGACAGTTTAGTGTCAAAGAAAACAAAGCTGCTGGTATCTTTCATCAGCAGATTCCAGATGTCACACTGCCTTAGCTCTATTGCAGTAGTGCAGACATCCATCTCAGAGCAAGAGGCTGGTATCTCCAAGCCCAGAGTGTTCAACGTTGGCAGCTGTGCAGTGTATTCAGCACTTTACAGAGATCCTTCTGTAGCTACTGATGAGCTAGCTGGAGCAAAGAGAGAAGTAGCTGCTGCAGCGTGGAGCAAAACTTACACCAGCTCTCATTGAAAACTGGAATAGATGCTCCTCATCCTGCAGAACTGACGTATCCACTTGCTTAGCTCTTAGTACAGTTCAAAGATGGAGGAAGATAATGCTCCACATCTCAGGTCTAGTCCTTGATTGTCTTTCTGGGAAACGTTAAAAATCAAGAAGAGAAGTTTCTTCAGGGTGTTTTTGCTCTCAAACAAAGGTGCTCTCCCAAGTAGAACTGGAGACTTGAGAGATACTTTATTGCTCTCTACAGCTGCCTTAAAGGGAACAGTGACAAGCTGGGGATTGGCCACTTCTCCCAGGTAACAGTGACGGGGCAAGAGAGAATGGCCTTAAGTTGCACCAGCGGATATTCAGGTTGGATATCAGGAAAAAATTATTCTCAGAAAGACTGGTGAGGCACAGGCACAGGCTGTCTAAAGAATACTCGTGGTAGGTGGATTGTTGGGCTAGATGTCCTTACAGACCTTTTCCAATCTTAATGATTCTATGATTCTAAGGACTGCATGCTTGACCTTTCTTCTCCTATGGTATTTACCTTTCAGCACAAGCATTCCAAAAGAAAAAGATCTCCTTGGAAGTGGTGACCTCAAGCAAAGTGAAACTGGAATATTACTGATATCACAAATCTTTTTATACCATGAGGATCTTTGCTGCTTTAGGAGGACATATTGGACCTCATTTTGTGACCTGGATGGATGGATGACACTTAGAATATTGCAAAAAAACATTCCTTCATGGCAGCTCTGTCCTCTAAAGGAATTCCTGGCCAACAAAGATGTTTCTTCCACTGACCTGAGAGGGCTTTCATACCTGCCCAATTTGAATTTTGTAATGCCAGCGTTATCAGCAAGGTAATTTTGAACAAAATACTTCTCAAAAGACTTGCACTGAGGACCTCCTTAGTTAGTTTGCTGTAAGAATTGAGCATGTAACTCAGATATTGGCAGGAATTCAATTTTAGCCCTCATGAGCATCTTTGATACTATGGTTATGAAGATACAAATAGAAATAATACACCTAGTTATGATAAGAAATATGCATACTCCATGTGCCTTTATTCTATTCTATGGCAAATTAAAATCTACCTCTGTGAAATGAGAAGAAACAATGCTTCTTATTATGCCTTAGAAAAGCTCAGTGTTTTGGCTGCTCTGTGACAACTGCAAATTTCTGGGCTTTAGTCTCATTTTACCACAGGCACAAGAGTGCTTATCCCTTTTCAGCAGTAGAAGGCCATGTAGAAGGACAATCAGCAGGGAACAGTGTTCATTCCGGCTGTCCCCATGGGCTGTAGAGGCACATTGCTGCTTCCTGGCCTGGGAACCTGCCCTTATATTTCTTGAAAACTGTGCAGGGATCCTATGCAATAACAATCCCGAATGGTAATGCTGTAATATTGAATAAAAATTGGATGTTTCAACACAAAAAAATCGGTCACCCTGACTACAGAGATCTACTTGAAATTTTTTTCATCAGCTTTCAAAGCCTTTTTAAAGGATCTTGAAAAAAACATTTTTTGGGGGAGAAATTTTGACTCAGATTTTCTTCTCCTGCAATAATAACATCACATTTTTAATATTCTTTGAACTGCTGCATATAATTCTTCAAGCTTATTCAGTTCAACAATTTATAGAATATTCGTAAAATATTTTCTAACATAAAATGTATAAAATGTATTTTTTACATCAACAGAAACTTGAAGAAACTGCCGTAATTATACAATTTTTAATAATTTGTTTTTACTACAGCAATGTTTTAGAATCAGACTCCTCTGCAAAGCAAAATTTTTGTGCACTTGATACTACTCTTCAGCAGAAAAAATATTCTTTCCATGTCTGTAGTATTATTCTTATCAATATCCCAAAGGGTAAAGTGAAGTTTGTTCTCTGTACAACTGGTATTGGACTTGGCACTCATGTCTGCATTCATAGCAACCAAATTGTTATTTTTTCCCTTCAGAACATATCAACTGTAAATGTTTATAAAGTGCAATAAAATGAACAATTCAGACATAAGTGTTTTTTGGAGTAAGCAAAATGAGTATTATCTGAGGTATTACTTGACAGCTCAAACTTGCTAACGATGGAAGACTTCTTGCAGTGAGCATGAATCTGGGAGGACACTGCTCCTCTCATTTGATGTTAAGCATGTAGTTAAAATACTCCAAATCTCTTCTACAGCAAAGAGAAAAAGGCACCTTAACTGGATGCTCATCACAGCTGAAGGAACATTATTTCAAAAGGTAGAACATGTTATTCTCTGGAATTGAAAGTTTTTCCCCATCCAAGAATTTGATTTACAATAAACCCCTGCACTTGAGATGACTAAGTATGGAACTAGACAAGTGCTAAATCCTGATGACTGACTGAAGGAGATAAAGACTTAAGCAGAAGAAAATAAGAGAAGTCAAGAAATCCCAAGGTTTTTCTTCCAAATCACTCCATGGCCTTCTGGAAGGCTTTTCACTCCTTGCAAATCACAGAATCACAGAATAGCCAGGGTTGGAAGGGATCTCAAGGATCATGAAGCTCCAACCCCCCTGCCACATGCAGGGCCACCAACCTCCACGTTTAATGCTAAACCAGGCTGCCCAGGGCCCCATCCAACCTGGGATGAACACCTCTACAGATGGGACATCCACAACCTCTCTGGGCAGCCTGTTCCAGTACCTCACTCTCTGGGTAAAGAATTTCCCCCTGATGTCCGACCCAAAATCCAGAAGGGCCTAAATCCTAAATTAGCATCTTGACAGGGAGATTGACCTGCTTGAGAGCAAGACTGAATTTTACACTTACCAATGTGCTAAGTGAAGAAAGATTAGGTATTTTGTCCAGGACATTGCACAAAGAAATTTTTGATGTTTTGATCTCTACTGGTGGCAGTCTATGATTACCTGATGATGAAAATTGCACTTAGAGAAATCTCTTTGCTTCACCTAGTTACTGTGCTAAGAGTAGGTTGGTTCTACTATAAGAATATCATATGCAGGGCTACTTCCGTCTCTGAATTTTTTTCCGCAATATTTAAGAGGATAGTAAAGCACAATTTTTGGTATCCTTCCTCTAATCTTTAAAAAAGGGAATGTGTGCATACACTCATGCACATAAATAGAGATGGAGGCTAGAAGCACATCTTCTCAGCTTCCTGGCTGATGGGAGGGTTATTCTGCCGTTTTGGACAGCTGTTGCTAACTGCTGTCTCTGGACTTCATGGCTCCATGATGAAATTGTTCTCAGAATGATTCCTTCAGAGATGGGTTTGGCTAGTTGTCCAGCTGGAGCCTGCATTTGTAGCAACTTGGCATGCCTCATCCTCAGTGCCTGGGTGGTCATGCTTTATGTCTGCAAGGGCACAAGGCCTATGAGCCGCGCTCTGGACGCTTGCAATGTTCAGATATGGGATCCTTTGCCCAGCTGTATATTTACCCAACATTAACAGCAGAAGGTATATCATGAGAACTCCAAAGAGCTGCTTGCATTTTATTTGCCTTCGAAGTCCCTAGATACGCAATGTGGTATATTATGGGAACCAAATATGCACAAATGGAGAATGATGATCATAGGCATGCACAAATGTAATCCTTGTCATCTGAACCAAGCTCAGTAAGAAGCTGAAATGGTCACCTTCATAGTCTCACTGGTTTATACTCATCTTTCTTTGCAAAAAAGACAAATTTAGTTCTGTAGTCTTGGAGACTTTGGTAAGTCAAAAGATAATGTACTAAGATCGAATCTGTGTGCTTTGTTAGAATTCTGTATACAATTATCATCTGCATATGACTTTTTATCTTTTGTGTTTTAAAATATTTCTTTGACTAACCACTAGTTTTGATGTAATTCTAATCACTCTAGCAGATGTTGCTTTGTTGGACTGCAATACCATGTCATTGTATCCAGTAACATGGAGTGCAACCTGGAACAGTAGAACAATCTGCAGTGGCAACATGGCCTTCTGATTCAGCTTTGATCAATGTTACAGAAGTTGAAGATAATATAGGAGAAAATGCCTCTGCGTACTGGAAAAATAAGCATTTGGTATTTAAGTAGGTTTATTTCTTTGTTCAGAACCCGAGTGCTAAGCTAGAAAATGAGTAATGAGCTGGGGAAATCAAGAAAACCACTTGTTACTAAGGTGTAAAAGAGATACTAAGATAAATATGCACACAAGAAAGAACACAAAAATGTGATGATCACTTGGGGCTTTAATGCGAGGCAGTGGATGAAATATTTTTGTAAGAAAACAGAAAACACAACTCAATGTTGAATAGAAAGTGGCAGCATCTACAAAAAGATTTAAGATTTCATGTTGAAAAACAGCTTTTCTCAGATTCACTCTTGTCACTGTATTTCTTATCTGAACAAACAAGGGAAAAGTAGAAGCTCTGATCTCATTGTGGCCTTCCAATATTTGAAGGGAGCATAGAAACAGCAGGGGGAATGGCTTTTTACAAGGCTGGACAGTGATAGGACAAGGGGGAATGGTTTTAAACTGAGACAGAGGAGGTTTAGATTAGATATTAGGAGGAAGTTTTTCACACAGAAAAAAACAGGTTGCCAAGGAGGTTGTGGATGCCCCATCCCTGGAGGCATTCAAGGCCAGGTTGGATGTGGCTCTGGGCAGCCTGGTCTGGTGGTTGATGACCCTGCACATAGCAGGGGGTTGAAACTCGATGATCACTGCGGTCCTTTTCAACCCAGGCCATTCTATGATTCTATGATTATAGCACAGTTGCTTTGAAGGTGGAATTAGGCCTTGGGGATTTGTTTCTAGACCTCTGATACTATTGTAACATTTGGAACTGGCTTGATTATTACACCAGCTCTTTCTCCACCTTTTGGAAATTAGTGTTGTTTTCAAAAAAGTTTCAGAAAAGTATGAATGTTTTGAATATTTTCCGAAATATTTTGCAATAGAAACATTCCTCCCTTCATGTACTCCCCTTGTTTCCCTATGAACAGTTATTATGAAGGGTGGTAGCAAATCATGAAATTTGATGAAATAAAAACAAGGAACATTACGTCTCTTTTCACTCGTGAAAGACTGACACTCCTTGGAAAACTTTCTCTTTGAGAAATCCCAGTCTAATGCACAAGAATATATCCCTCTGAGCTTTTCACTGCCATGCACACACACTTGTGTGCACACATGCACACTTGCGTGTGGTCATCAAAATAAAATCCTAGGGGAAAGACATTGTGAAAGTTGAAATGAAAGTATTGCGGTAACATTTTGAGCCTCATAACTTCAGATTTCCTTTGTAATTTTTCTAGTGCTCCCATTAGAACAAGAGGGAAAACAGGAACAAATTACTACACTGTAATTTCTTCCTCACTGTCCTATTTGTCAAGAATATATGTGGTAGAATATATAGAATTCTATGAATTCTGATGTGTGGTCATTGGCCTAGGGAAATTGGCCATTGGTCATTGGCCTCCAACAGCATGTGCCAATATTTAACGATTCCATTTAACTATCCCAAATAATCATGTTTAACAGCTTGCAAATAGGGAAGAGAACTTGTATGAGAACAGATTGCTAAGTGGTACTTTGTAATGAGCTGCATGAATCAGTATTTGTATATTCTTCTATAAAAGCAATAAAATGAGATCACCATAGAATGTGAGGTGGAACCATCAGCTCTGTGCAAAGCCCTGGTCTGGATCTCGAGTTGGAAATTAGGAAAAATTTAATCTCAGAAGTGGTGAGACATTGGAACAGTCTGCCCAGGGAGGTGATGGAGTCACTGTCCCTGGAGGTTTTCGAGATAAGGGTAGATGTATCACTGAGTGTCATGGTCTAGAGTGGTCACATGCATGAGCTGATGGCTGGACTAGGTCTCCTATTGGTCTTTCCAGTCTTAATGAGTCTATGATTCTATGATCTTTGGTGAGCAGGTAAGAGGATGCATTATGGAATGGAATGATTTCCTTCCTTGCTTGGGGAAGGATTTTGTTGGTTCAGCCTTTCCCTGGCCTTCTCCATCGGCAGCTGCCAGAAAAGCTCTCCAGGCATAGAAGCCAAGTGAGCAGCATTTACCACTCTCTGTTTCTCATTCTTCCTACTCCCAAAGCTCCTGGTCATTTACTGTCTGCAAGTGATGTGAAGCTGACATTAAATATAAGTTGGGTGAGAGTTAGGACATATTCATTTTCTACTTTTTGCTATGCAGAGCACCCTAAAGCATGAGGAGATGTCTTTATACTGCATGGAAACTTCTGCAGGAGATAACATGAAAGCTAGGGAGGTGAGCAAAGCACCACCTAGGTGGTCCAGACCCTGGTGGCTGCGAGGGCTTCCAATGGTGTCAGGGCAGGGGCTGGAAGCCAGGGCTTGTTCCACTGCTGCAGCCAGGAGCAGGAAAACTATAGGCAGACCCCGGCCTGGGCATCAGCACCTCCCTAGGCACAGGGTCAGGATGTATGGATACAAGTGGCCTTGCTCAGATGGGCACATGGTTGGGCAGGGCTGTGGAATCTGAAGCCTGGACCTGCTGCAGTCTCTCTGGAGCAGGGGCCAATGATCCTGGGGCTGACTTGTGTCCCTGGTCTCAGGGCCCTCTTTCCAGCTCCCAGGGCCTGTGCTTTAAACTGTGAATGCTCATGGGGCCAAACTGACCAATTCTTACCCTGGCCAAGCAAATGTGAAAGAACTGACCATAGAAATTAGCTCATTAGTTTCAGCCATCATTTGTCTGTGCTGAAGTTAAAAAAGCACAACTCCTTTCTCTAGACTCAGTAAAGACTTATGATTAAATGCTAAAATTGATAGTGCTAAGTTACAGTTATAAATATGGAGAGGAGATGTCTGCATACTTTCTCACGCATATAAACCCTGCACATAAGTTAGAAAAGATGTTATCTTGTGACTTTCTCCCTTCAGAGAAACCTTACATCCCTAGTGTATCAGAGGGCAGAACTGAGCTCACTCTAATAACAAAAACCCCTCTTCTGATTTCAAAATAAAGTTCACTGCTTTTCAAATCGACAGGAATTTGAGAGGTTACACTTTCTGCAGAAGGCTATGACATTTGTTCAGCTTTCTTACACTGTGATCTGGGGCAGCTTTGAGCCTTCTCTCCAAGGCAGATCAGGGCTAAGATACTTATTACAGTTGTACGTTTGGCAGTCTTGAGTCCTCTTCACTGGGAAATAATTTCATTTTACTTTCCTTGTCTCCAATGGAATTACACCATTACAAATGCAGTTGTAAAATAGGTGTGGGTTTTTTTGTTTTCTGCTTATTTGTCTGTTTTTTTCCCTGGTAGAGCTTTCTCTGGAGTCTTTGTGGTATATTTCTTTAAAAATCAAACAAGAGAGGAAATAAACAAAGCCTCATGGTGAATTAATCTGCACACCTTAAAGAAGATAAGATGGTGACAAGATAACCTGGGAAAATAGAATAAAGACAGCTGTCATGTTGCATGTTTAAAATTAAGCAAATATTATACACAGATCACAAATAAGACATAGCTTAAAAATAAATATGTATGTGAAGTTTTAAAATGGAAATGAAAAAAAGAAGAATGAAGGAAGGAAGGAAGGAAGGAAGGAAGGAAGGAAGGAAGGAAGGAAGGAAGGAAGGAAGGAAGGAAGGAAGGAAGGAAGGAAGGAAGGAAAAGAAAGTAATATGTAAGTCCCAGGACTTTAATCTGTTGTACTGTAGAGAAGTGCACTAATCACTAAGCTATGGTAATTGGAGAGTGGTTTTTTCTTCAATTTCTTATTTAGATCAAAATTCATTCCTAGCTTTCAGAAGATTTTCTTTATGAAAATAGTTTGTCATATGTTCAAATTTGAGCAACATAGCAAATTGTTAGCAAATGTAAGGTGATATGAATTTCATTGCAGACTGTAATTGCATTGCAGATATTTAAACAAGTTGCCTTATTTTTCCTCTAGTGCCCTTCAAAATTCAGACTCACTTAGACATTTTCTCCAGTTCAGCTAACAAAGAGCAACACCTGCTATGCTATGCTGTGCTATGCTGCCCTGAGTCATCTATGTATAATCACTACTGGAATATTGTGATGAAAAACCTTTGGATTCACTACATCTGTTTCAAACAAACAAATAAAAATAATTAATGAAATATTCCCAAACAAATTTCACCAGAATCATTGCTGGTGCAAGGGTAAAAAAGAGAGTCCAAGTCTTTTAGATGGTGTTGAGGCCAGTGTCAAGGCCAAATAATAGAAGGAAGAGTATTTAAGAGAAAGATTAAAAAAGAGAGAGAGAGAGAGAGAGAGAGAGAGAGAGAGAAAGAGGTTTAAAGAAGGTACAAGTCCCTACAACAGAAAAAAGAAAAATAGAAAAAAGTGGATTTTTTTTTTACATGTTAACATGAAAAGTGAAAGAGTCTTATAACTTTGGAACAGAAGAAAGAAGAGGAAGAAAAACTGTAAACAATCAGGTCCAGTTGAGCCTACACTTTTTCTGATTTTGCCCTGTAATACTAGACAAATCAAGATGAGCTCCAAGCCTATGAAAGACTAAGTGTAATGTGTTCATTGTGAGTAGTTCAACATTCTGTCAAGCTTGATATATGCTGTAGGGGGACTTACAGTTGATGCTGCTTAAACCTTCTAAGCTGCCTCTGTTTCTCGTGGTGTCTGGCAGCATGACGTCATAACTATCAGCACAAGCTGGTTAACAAAACTGTAGGAATTAACCTCTGTTCACCAGGCTCTGGTAGTTCTCCCTCTGAAATTGAAATACCCAAATCACAGGTCTTTTAGAAGTATAAAGCTATACTTCATAGTGTGTGTATCTGATTATGTACACAGTGAAGTGTGTAGGAACTGTATTCTGTACGCATCACATCTGTGGGTAAGATGGGAGATGGGCAGATCCCAGCAAGATAGAAAGGGGGTGAGTATTTCAGCTTATGTGTATCAATCAAAACATCGGTGCATGAGTCATTGGCACAGAGTGAGCATTATTTTTTGCATCAGAGTAATAGAATGGTCGTGCTTACAATTTTTAAAATCTATGAATAATACCAGAAGAAAGGGCTTTTCTTTAAATCAATCATCTTCTGTGTTTGCAGCATAATAAAGATACTGGTTTTTAGACAGTACAGAGATAGATGTCCTAAATATACCAAATAGGATAGGATAGAAAGGAGAGAAAATGAGAGAAAGAGAAGACAGACTGAAAGTAGGAAAGAAGAAAAGCAAGCAAGCAAACAAGCATGCAAGAACCAGACAGATGCAGAGACTACTTTCTGATAAAACTGTGCATAGGATAAGCATAAAGATTTTTACTGTATACATTTATTCCGAAGCTGATCAATTGAGAGATCAGCAGCGAGGTATTTTACCATTCTTGCTTATGATAGAAGCCAACTATTCATTTTTATGTTAATAGTAACTAGGAGAAGGGACAGAACAGGGCTCACAAGAAATCAGCCTAGAGGAATGATGATTGAGCTGAGGATGAGGAAGACAACTTGGCTGAAGTGAGCCTATGTCAATGCATGCAACATGGGCAACAAGTAGGAGAAGTTGGGAGCGATTGTGCGTCACACTGTGACCTAGTTGCTATTGCTGAAACATGGTGGGAACACGGAATGATGTGAGGGATGGCCACAAGCACTTCACAAGGGATAGACAGATGAGGAAGGAAGAGTGGTGGTGTGGCCCTTTGTATTGAAGACTGTTTTGATGTTGAAGAGCCTGGGGTTGGGAATGATGAAGTTGAGTGTGTAAGGGTAAGGATCAGGGTGAAGGCCTGTAGAGATGACATCTTGGTGGAGGTCTGCTATAGACTGCATAAGCAGGATTAAGAGATGGATGAGACATTCTATGAATGAACTTGCAGAAGTTGAACCAACACCAGCACTTGTTCTCTTGGGAGACTTCAACTTCCCTGGTATATGTTGGAAATACAATACAGCACAGAGAAAGGAGTCCAAGAGGTTTCTAGAGTGTGTGGAAGATAGCTTCCTTGCACAGATGGTATGAGAGCCTACCAGGGGTGGTGCCTTGCTAGACCTGCTCTTTACTAACAGTGAAAGACTGGTAGGAGATGTGAAGGCTGTGGAACGTCTTCGGCAGAGTGACTGTGAAATTGCAGAATTCTCTATTCTTGGAAATTTTAGAAGGATGACTAGCAAAACTGCAATCTTGAACTTCAAGAGGGCAGACTTTGACCTGTTCAGGATGCTAGTAGCACACATCCCCTGGGAGTCGCTCCTTAAGGGTAAAGGGATCCCGGAAGCCTGGATGCTCCTCAAGATGGAAACTTTAAAGGCACAAGAACAGACTGTATCTGAATGCCATAAAGCAAGACGTAGGGGAAGAAGACTGGTCTGGATGAACTAGGAACTATTGTTGAGACTCTGGAAGAAAAAGATTCTATGTCCTCAGGAAGAGGGGACAGGCTACTTGGGGAGATTACAAGGAATTTGCTAAGGTATGCAGGGAGGAGGTTAGGAAGGCAAAAGCCCAACTTGAACTCAGATTGGCCACTCTTCACCAGGCGCACATCCCTCAAAATCATGAAGTCAACCGGGGAGTGGTCACTGCAACCCAGGCTGCCTCCAATCTTAACATCATTAATGATTTCCTCTGCATTGGTGAGCAGCAGGTCCAGCAGTGCTTCACCTCTGGTCGGTCTGTCCAACACCTGGACCATGAAAGTTATCATCAACACATTCCAGGAGCCTTATAGACTTCTTACAACTCGCTGCATGGTCTTTCCAAGAGATATCCAGATGGTTGAAGACCCCCATCAGGACAAGAGCCTGTGAGCATGAAGCCTCCCATGTCTGAAGCAAGAAAGCCTCATCAACAGTCTCCCCTTGATCAGGTGGCCTGCAGTATACTCCTATCACCAGCTGGCCTTTGTTAGACCCATCCCTAATTCTGACCCACAGGCTCTCAACCTGTTCCTGACCATTTCTCAGAGGGAGCTCCTCGCAGTCTATCCACTCTTTGACATAGAGGGCAACTCCCCCATCCTTCCTACCAGCCTATCTCTTCTAAAGAGCCAATAGCCCTCAATGGTGGTATTCCAGTTATGGGAGTCATCCCACCGTTTCCATGATAGCAACAAAGTCATAACTTTCTAAGCACGTCACAGTTTCCAACTTGTCCTGCTTATTTCCCAGGCTGTGTGCATTGGTATAAAGGCACTTCAGCTGGGCTTTCCATCTCACCACCTTTATAGAGGATCTAGGTTCCCGTAGGAGAGCATTACCTCCAACACCCCCCTGCCCCAGTCCATCCCTTTCTACTTCACCGTCATTGCCCATCAAGTTTGGTATGAGCCCTCGAATGACCCGCTCAACCCCAGCAGCCCTAATTTTGCTCCCTTCCCCCTTCATACATAGTTTAAAGACCTTTCAATGAGTCCTGCTAGTTCCTCAGCTAAGATCCTCCTCCCTCTCAGAGGCATTTGCTGCCATCATGTCAGGCGCCAAGTAAGTTGCCCCGTGGAAAAAAACCCAAATTCCTGCTTTTGCACCAACTTTTAAGCCATTTATTTCTGAGGTGGGTTTTTTGGTACCTCTCAGTATCCTGCCCTGCCACTGTAGATATAGAAGAAAACACCACTTGCATGCCTGCTAGCTCAACTAGCCACCCCAGTCCCCTGAAGTCTTTCTTGATAGCCCTGAGACTTTTCTCAGCAACTTCGTCACTGCCAGCCTGGACTATCAATAAGCGGTAATAATTGGAAGGGCGAATCAGACCAGGAAATTTCCTAGAAATGTCTCTGACCTGTGCCCCAGGGAGGCAGCATACTTCCCTACAGGTAGGGTCAGGTCGACATATAGGGCCTTCTGTTCCTCTCAGCAGGGAGTCTCCTGCAACAACCACCCTTCTGTCCTTCCAGGTGGAGGCAGTCTTGAGGCGTGGGGTCGACCACTTTACCCGAGGCAACCTCATGGGTTGACCTCCCTCCACAGCCCCATTCACTTCTCCCTCGAGTTCCAGGGCCTCAAACCTATTGCACAGAGGTACTGGGGAGGTGAGATGATCGGGATGGGGGACACCCACTTTGTCCAGCCGGTACCTGTTTCCACTCCTCCCCCTTTCTCGAATTGTTCAAAGAGGGAGGATAGGACAGGAAGCTCACTGCAGCACCGTCAGCCTGCTAGTTCCCCTCTCCCATTTGTTTACGAGGCAGTGGGGGGTAAGATGCTCCACCTGGTGCCTTAGCTACGCACCAAGATCTCAATAGGGATCAATAGGGATTGATACCACAAGTCAATCTCCTTCTCACAATCCTTTATGGTCCTCAGCCACTCTACCTCCTCCTTCAGGTCGACCACAAGGCTGAAGTCATGCAGTTGGTCACATCTTATACAACCACCATCGCCATTGCCCAGTACTGCAAAGGCCAGGCGCTGGCACTTGTGACAGCCAGTGACCTGTGTACTAGCAACTCGTGTTGAGCCTCAGTCTGAGTCTCCACACTTGTCTTAGCATCAGCTATCCTTTCAAGCATGCACAGGACCTCAGTCTGGGTCTCTATGTTCTTTTTGGCACACAGACTTATTTCCGCATGAGCATCGGAGTTCCATCTGAGAGCGATAACAACCGCCCTCTGTGGGGAGTCCTGTGTGGGAGTGGCTTACTGTTTCTCCTCGATAAATCAACCCAGGTGTTCCTCACACACCTTCTCTGTTGAAGGCTTTTTCAAGGTTTAGACATAAGGAAAAATGCTTTTTCTCAGAGTGGTCAGGCAATGGAACGGCTACCCAGAGAGGTGGTGGAGTTGCCGTTCCTGGCAGTGTTCAAGAGGCGTCTGGATGTGAAGCTACAAGGTATGGTTTAGTGCTTGTGATAGCAATGGTAATAGGAGGACAGTTGGACTAGATTATCTTGTAAGTCCCTTCCAATCTTGTGATTCTATGATTCTATGAGAATAGGAGTGGTAAATATATATTCAGTTCTTAAATTAACAACTTATGACAACTTGGGTTAAACCACAATGCGTGTATTACATTTCTTACTGAATCTACATGGTTAGCTAAAATAGGTATCAGACTAGCAGGAATCACTTATTGTAATACCTGTGGTAACTTTCTAATTAGCTGTGACATAGAACAGCCTTTTGATCTTGACCGTGTTCTACTAATTATTTAATTTTTGACAACAGAAAAACATGTTCCAGCACATAAAAAAGGAAACAGTACAAGTTTTTCCTAAAGCCTACAGAAATCTATAGCATATGTAAAGCAACACACAAATTCTCTAGAGTCTCTTCACTCACGTTTTTGTTAAAGCTGGACCTGATCCAGAACCTGTAATCTCAGTGAACACCAACTTTTCCTCTTAAGATAGGATTCATAACATCCAAGTAACATCCAGCATCAGATATCTGCAAGGAAGATGTTTTACTCTGAGTTGTTCTCCTGGGTTCTTCTTATAGTCAGTAGAAAAAAAAAGAGGCATTTTTACATCATTTTAATCATTTAACTTAGAAGCAGGGACATCATACTGTGGAGTTGCCTTTTTTAGGTCCACTGGCTCTGAAGGCAGACTTGATAGACCAGTTTGGATGTAAGCACATCTGGTAAGATAAATCTCAGCCAAGGTGTGTAAGAAAGAAAAGATGTATCATACCCCAGTGAAGACAAATTATTTCCATAGACTAAAAGTGGATTCTTGGGGTTAAATTATATGATTTCCAACATTGTTTTCTTCTATACATTTGGCAGAACCTGTTTCTGGGTCTGGCATGAAAAAGACTGTTACATTTCATTTAAAAATAAAGTAGAAACATTCTTTGAAATTTTGGAATTTCTTCCACAGAACAGTACATTTCAGGCTAAAGCGTTTGTTGAAGTGTGGATGGGGGAGAGCCAAGCCCTTGCCTGGCTTAATTCACAGTGTGGAATCAAGACTACTTAATGTAGGTGAGTGGCCTAACAAAAGGGTTTGTGTCTGCTTTGGGCCTGTTTCACTTCCTATCATTGATTTGGGAAGAAAGAATCTGAGTCAAAACTGAGTAGTGCCTCCTGAATGGGCCTCTTGCCTATGGAGAAATGTTTACTCACACATCAACTTTCTTAGGAGCTAAAAGAGATGTAAGATATAAACTCACTTTTCATACTTAAAAGAGATAAAATATTTTTGACAATGAAAACAAAAGTGAATATCTGATTTTGTTTCACCGAGTGTTTCTATGTGACTGTGACTTAATAGATACTGCAAGCCAATGTTTAGCCTCTCCCTTTCAAAACTCTAATTCCGATGTTCTGTGGAGCAAGGTGCAACCTTCAGAGACAAGCAAAAGTCTCTAGAAATTCATTTTGACTGAGAAGAGTTAAGGCAGTCAAGAAGAATACTTGCAACCAGCTCACTTCAGTGCACTTCCGTTACTCATCCTCTTTTTCCTATGGGATGCCCAGAGGAAAGCTGCAGAGCTGGTTCCTGATGCTGTTATTTACTACAGTTGCACATGAAATAGTTTGCGACTTCTTGTGACATTTTTCATGTACCTCAAAAGTCATTTTCTTTCCAGAAAAATATGCTTTTTCAAATGAGGCATTTTGAAGAGGTTCAGCTTTGGTTATTCTATCAAGCTGTTCTCCACCTATTCTAATGACGCTTAGCATCTCAGTTCATCAGGATAAGCTGATTAGGAAAGTGTGCCTGACTGAAAGAAAAAGGAGAAGTGATAACTGTATTAGGAATCCTCCCAAGTATCTATATTGCATCTGTGAGGCTTTGCATTGAATTACTGTGTAGAAGGCAAATGGAAACAGAGGCCTCTCTGCATCTTCAGTATGCTGATGGAGAAAGCATTATGTGATGAACAGTAAAGGCATGTAAAAGAAGAATTTTGAATCTAATGCACTTGGAAGAAAACTGGCATCATAGAGTTTTCTTTTTTTTTTCATTCTGAATCAATTTAGAGCCCACAGAAGGTGCTGAACTGTAAGACAAAATTCCTTTCTTAATACACAGAGCAAGTACAGCAAATGGTGATGCTGGAGCTTTCTGAACGGTATGGGAGCATTTCAGTCCCAGCTGAGGGGAACCACCTCCAGGTGGAGAGGGGAGTTCATCATCCAACTCTGCATGTTTTTTTCCCCCCTGTGTTTGCTGCCAACAAAGGCACCAATTAGTGCATAGCCTCAGCATTGAAGCAAATGAAAGCAGAGACAACAGAATAAAGGGAGATATGTGTTTGCTCCTGGAATTATGTTTTGACATTTATTTTGTATTTCATCAAGGCCTACAATCTTTTGCATTAATTTAAGGAAAAAAAAAATACACAAACAACACCCGGGCTCATTATCATTGGATATGGTGATGTGGGAAATGGGCTGGAAAAATCCTGAATCTTTGCTATGCCTTATTCTGGAATTACAAAGAGTAGAGCAAATTCTTTACTGCTGTGCCATTCTGCTTTTATGTTTAACAATCTAATTAGAAGTGCTGGGTTGCTTTTCCCCATTATAAAAGTGAAGACAGTGCACACAAGCAAAACCAATTAGACAGCTGTAGTTTACAGAGAGGGCTTGCCTTGAGGCTGGTTTCTAATGAACCCCCAGTAGATGGTTTCTATCCAGAAGCAGGACGGAAGAAGCACAGCAATAACATGTGCTATCTTTTCTGCCATCAGGCGCTAATGTCACTGCAAAATGGTTTAATCCAGGGAATTGTCACTTATAATAGCCTTTCCTTCTCGCAGACACAATTGCCACCAGCACCAGCAGTGTGACACTAACCTGGCTGAAAATGCATGTCCCTGCTTTGGCTCCAAATCAAGCTAACAGGTGGTGACAAATCCAAAGCATTGCTTTCAGTTTTACCAATGTTACTTTCTGTTCATCAGGGACTTGCCTTAACTCAAAACAGACACAAAACTATACAACAAGCTACATGCTTGCCACGCATTTATTTTTCATCATGAATGGCTCAAATTAAAGCAGGTTGTATTGAGTAGATTGCTCGCTATAAGTTAGTCATCTGTTTAGCTTTTCTGATGTCCCACAAACCCTTGTGGTTGTTCACAAGTCTATTAATTAAAAAGAAAACGACTAAGAAAACTACTCAGTGGGTTGATGAACCATTGAACCACTTCAAAACTAAGGAAAACATTAAAACAACCCCCCCTCCCACATTCCTTTTCTTGAATAGCCTGATAACAGGTATTTGTTTGAACTGAACTTTATAGAGCTCATGAAAAAAAACAAGCTCTTGTCATCACTGCATTTAAATGAGTTTTATATACAAGGAGCTGAGTAGGACTGTCTGAGCTAGAATAGATGAGATCATGTCAGCATTCCCATTAAAAATACCCCTATACTCAGTGGTTATGAGTCACTTATAGAAATTCACCCCAGGCTAAAATTTTGCATTATTTGACAGTATTACTTGGGTCAGATCAGGCAGGCTGGGGGCTTGTAGGGGAGTTTGTATAGTTATAAATTAAAGGCATTTGCAATAGTCTATAACTGTACACTCGTACAGCTGTAGAATTGCATCATTATTACTGCTGATCTAATTTTTTTTAAAAATGTGATATTCTGACTCACAGTATTCTCAATTTCTGCAGTTGGGAGACATAAATACATGCAAAAGATGTTCTGTTTCTTCATTTTCATGTTTGCTATATCTATTCTTGTTCCAATGAGGTATGTAAGGGTGGAGGGGATTAAGAAAAGGTGATAAAAAGAGCAAAAATCTGAAAGTCCAGGTATAAAGAACAAGAATCCAAATTGTTGTATCATACATAAACTCAAAGATGACGTTAGAAGTTAAGACTAAGAGAATTGGATATTGCAAGGCGTTTCAGTTACAATGCTACTGTAGAAAACCTGTCTTTTTGATCCAACTTTTTGGAAGATTGAATATTTTACAGAAAAACCGATGGGGGGACAGAAAAACATTTTCAATTAGCTGTCATTGTTGGTATGCATTTAAAATGAATTAATTAAAAATTTGTGCTTGAGGATATAGTCTGGGAGAATTCATCCAGACAAAGGCAAAAATAACAACGACGGCTTAAAACCATTGTTTGCAACCTTTCTAATTCAAATGTGTGTTTACTGCTTTTTAAAGGAATCAGTTTAAGGAATGGTCAAATAGAGAAAAGATCTAGTAGTGAACTTTGTTATATTCCACCCAGTTTGCCAGAGGTAGCTTAATATAGCCATGTGGGCGAAGGTAAACACAAAAGAAGGAGTTACCTAGGCTACTGTATGTTTGCAAGTTCTTGCCAATAATATCTCCAAATGTAGCTTAAAAACCAACCAAAGAGAATAGATAATGAATGCTTGTAAGGATTAGGAAAAGTGCCAGAGATAACAGATCAAGGAATTATTCTTCATGGGAAAAAAAATACGTAGGATCAGATTTTCAAAACTAAAGCTAGTGTGAATTCTTCATACTGAAGCAACTTAATCTCCAAAGAAAGAGTTTTGGTGGGTGGGTGAGTGAGATGAAAAGGCAGCTTTTAAAATCCTCTTCCTGCATTTGCAATGGTCAGTTATTATTTAAAGTAAAACTAGGTCAGTTATTGTTCAGAAAGAGGTAAAAACTATGTCTGGATTAATTCCAAAATCATCTCTCTACCCCCTTCCATTCTGGGCTATGCAAATAGCACAAAAGATGTATTTTCCCACTGATGGACAGTCCACTGTAGTATGTCCTCACAAACTTTGTTAATGGCATATCCCCATTGCCAACTTTAGAGGAGTTCACTGCTGATTATTTTTAAATTTAACCTGTACATAGTGGATAAGGTTACTACCTAAGAAAAGAAATCAGTTGGTCTATACAAGTCCTCTACAAACCCCATGAAAGGACAGAGAACTCACTTTGTACTTACATTCAGTAGAGCTAAACCAATGAGAAAGGAAAAGAAATATCTTTCTGATACCTCCTTTAGAATGTGTTTCTTACATTGTCCTGTGTATTGAGTCATTCTATCCACAGATTTTGTCATTCTGGAGCCATGAATGTTGACAAATGATCTAGATGGCCTTGCTGTTAAACGTTTCACACTCCTCAAGACTGTTCCATAGCCTTATGCAAAGGAACAGATTCTGAAAATCTGAGCAAAACTCAAGCCAGAATCTGCAAAGCAACCAATCTTTGCAAGCAGGTAATGTGTTTACTATCCTTCACATGCAGCCACCAAACTGTGGCCCCATCCTATGCTTTCACAGAAAAGTTTAAGATAGATGTAAGCAACCACATCTGTGCAGAACTTCTTTGCAGAGACGTATATAAGAATATTTGACTAAATCATACTAGAGAGCCATTCTATCTGTTTTACTCTGTTTGAAATAACCAATACCAGCTGCTGCAAAAAACGACAGAAGAACCCTGCAGGAGGCAGAGGCAGAATAATCTGCCTCCACAAATGTCTCCTGATCCTGCTTGCTAATTGTCAGAGATTAGCTTAAGCCCTGAAGCACTGGGTTTAATATCTTTTCCAAAAGGTTTATTTTCTTTAATTATGATAACTCTGGATATCCATGATATTGATATAATATTCAATCTCTTTATGAATCTGGTTAAGTTTTGGTCTCAACAACTTCCTTTGGCAATGAGTTCCACAATTTAATTACACGTAATATAAAAAGGTATTTCCTTCTATCAGTTTTGACTTGCCCACCTTTTAATTTCAGTGAATGCCTTGTTGTTCTTCCTTCCAGAGTCAGAGTGGAAGCCCTTGTTTTCCCTTTGCTGTTTTATATGATAACATTAATTTGTAAAATGTTTTCATTTTACCTCTCACTCATCATTTTATAAGGGAAAAAACTCTGTCTTTCCAATTTCTCTTCATACGACCACATTTTGATTTCTGTCATTTTTCTGTGAACTCTCACCAAGTCTGTCTTATTGTTTTATGAGATGCAATGTCTGGTATTGCAAGAAGTATCTGAGGTATGCTCTATAATTTTTATTTTTAAAGGCATTATGTTTTCCATGTTGTTTCCATCTTCTCCTCTACGTTTTTACAGCATCTAAATGTTGCTAGGATTTTTTGGACTGCCAACTACTGTTAATGTGCCGTCTACAGTGGTACCTACATTTCCCTCCTGAACTGAGCCATTATATAAATTCTAAAACCTTGTAAGAGTAATTTCACTTTAATCCTCTGATGTGAATTACTTGGCATTTATCAGTGATACTTTCATCTAATTTAGAGCTGTCTGTTCCTGACTAACTGAAGTGATTTTGGATGGAGTCCAGCCTCCATAAGTAAGACGCTTAACTTGAGGCTGAACTGTTGGTCCTTAGTGAGACACTTCTGCCCAGATAAGAGTCCAATTTTCCTTCCTCAGCTGATGAAAGAGGTAAATGATGTGAATGCTTCTTAAAAAAGACCCTGTCTGAGTAATCTAGGTGCCTGAATTTAGATGTGAATTAGAATTCCACATTTCTGTGTGTTTTGAGATGCTACTGTTCAGCACTACTGATCCTTCGCACTTATAAAATGGAAGCCTTAGGATGATACTTGAGTTAATTTCATCAGCAAGCTTTGGATTAAAAAAGAAGTTAAAAAGCTTTCATTCGAAGTTTTTGGATTATAAAATAATATATGGCTATTAAATCCACAGAGTTGCTATGAAGGAAATTTAGAGAGAGATGGGTGGAGGCTAACATCTGTCCCAACTCCGTACAGAGAGCACTGGGGGGATGTGTGCCTTTTTTCATCCTTAATGCTTCCTTCCTACAGAACACCTAATTGTGTGCCCTGCAAGGGTGAGAAATGAAAGATGCTATGCTATTAATGACCAGGAGAATTTATGTTATGATAGCATCTACTGTGGAAGTCAAGATCACAAACCAGCTTGTCTTATTTACTCTACATAGGTTTCTCTGAAAGTAATGCTTCCTGTATATTTCCATGGAAATTATAACAGATACAGAAAGCACAATAACACTACTTAATAGAGTAAGTTCTAACCTGGAAAACACTAATTTTCAACATAGTCACCACCATTATCTATGCATTCTTGCCAGTGATGGACAGGAGTCTGCAGGCCACGCTCATAAAGATCTGCAGCTGTGGAGGTGACCAACCAATTCACAGCTGCTATGATGGTGTTGTTGATAGGAAAATGTTCCCTGCATAGTCCGTCTTTCATCAGTCTGAACAGGTGGAAATCAGAAGGCACCAAATCTGGATTAATAATGAGTGTGGTAGCATAGTCCAGCCAAGATTGGCAGTGCTCTCCACAGTCTGGTGTTATTGTGTTGTCTTCTTTTCTGTCTTGAATTTGGAAGTTCAAGCCTTCAGCTTAGTCAGCATTGTGGTAGAAGTCAGAGCTGATGCTTTGTCCAGGTTCCAGGAAATCCAGAAGGATCATGTTGCCCATTGGAATAGGTTACCCAGTGAGGCTGTGATGCGCTTGGAAGCATTCAAGGCCAGGCTGGATGGAGCTTTGAGCAACCTGGTCTAGAGGAATGTGTCCCTGTCTATAGCAGGAGGTTGGAACTAGATGATCTTAAAGGCCCCTTCCAACCCAAAGCCTTCTGTGAGTTTATGACTCTATGATCATCCCTTTCCCATCCAAGTGCACATTACTTTACCCACTGAGGGCTGTGTCTTGAACTATTTTCTTCAATGGGAAATTCACATGCTACCACTCCATGGACTACTACTTTGACTCCGACTCAGAGTAGTGACACTATGTCTTGGCACTGGTAATGACACAATCCAGGAGATTGTTACCTTCAGCTTCCTATTGGTTTAGTAGGTTCTGACAAACCTGCATACTATGTTCTTTCTGTTCCTGTGTGAAGATTCATTGGATCTACCTGGTGCAAACTTTGTTTCCAATGCACTGAAATGAGTAGTCTGATCCATACACAGCTCCCTAATCCTAATCCACCAATTTGCACAGACGACCTCTTCATTTCATGTTCTGACAGCTGTGCATGGCCATCTGGAACATGGCTTGTCTTTCAGGTTGCTGTCACCACTGCTGAAATACATCACCCACCATCCACCGTGCTCACATCCACTGTTTGGTCTCAGCAAACGTTCATGGATGTCAATGGGTGCAATTTTTTTCTGCATGGAGGAATTCAGTGGCTTAAATTTGCTTCATCTACACTTCCATGTCAGACACCATTCTGTCAGACTGCCCCTCTGCTGCCATCTGTCACACGTCAACAAAATGTAAGGGAATACTGGTGGGAAGGTTCAGCCTCTATTGCCATAACATGAAGGTTTGACTCTGACATTGTGAGCCAACACAATAAAACTAGAAGTCATCACTTTCAGAGCAGCCATTGTATAATTCAAAAGAAGATTTTTGATACAAGGAACTTAGACTAAAAAAGCCAAGAAGAATGAAGAAGGATACAAAAAGCCCCAGCCATATTAAGCGGTGTGAAACATAAGAAGGTCTAAAAAGAGCAGATTTACATAGCTTTAGAATTTACACATTTTAGGTGGATTACCTTAATTTTTTTCAGATATTACATATAGAGACATAAGAACTGTCCTACTGAGCTGAATACCAAACAATGGTAAGTATATCCTGCCAGTTTTCTGGTTGTGTAGCACTATACATTATAATTTCTGGTATTTTTTTTAACCATTTTAATTTTACGTACATTTATAAAAAATATTGTCTAACTGTTCTCATTATCTTACATGTAATAACTTATCCCATCTGTATTGTTTTATATTGATCCTTAGGATTTCCTCTCAACAAAGATTTTTATCTAAAAGTTCATGTAGGTTAAGAGAAAGATGAAGACAAGGTCAAAAGTCAGTGCCTTAGGACATACGTATTCTAGCTGGTTGTGTGGAAATGTCCTAGGTGGCCTAAGATGTGGCCAGCTGTGGTTTTGGAGTTGTCTGCAGATATCTGGGAAGTTATGATGTACCCTTATCCTGAACAGATCTGGTGAGACTGACTTTTCATGCTCAACACCACTGGCACATGAATGTCAGAGTTTATAATTGGAACCACTGCATAACCTTGTGAGTGAAATTGTGAACCATACACTTTGGAAGCAGATGGCTTTCATCATGTGAATCATGTCATGTTGTAATAGTGGGTATGCCTTTCTACGCTGAATACAGCAACATTTTGAATTAGAAAAGATTGTTTACTTCATTTAGCAGCTTAGAAAATCAGCAAAAAGAGAACAAGTAAGGAACTATATCTCTGTTGAAAATGTATTTCTACTTTACCACTAACTAATACTTTTATAATCACTTTCCACTGTATCACTGTACTTCAGTTTTCAGTATGTAAGAGCTGTCTTCAATTTTATACACACATATGCCTAAGCAGACAGACTGTTGCTTTAAAATGTCATTCCCATGAAGTATCACTTGCAAAATCCTCATAACTTTAACTGAGATGGAGTATTTTGGGCAAAAATACAAGGTCAGAACATCCCTATATGGCAGATCCTTGTTTGCTTGCTTCAGAATGCTTCAAAGGACTTACTGCCTTACTGCTGAGGGGAGGAATAAGTGTCAAAATTGCTTAAGATAGGAATCAGTTTTAATAAATGTGACCTCAAACTTTCCAAGGTGTTTATGTCTGGGAACACTTACAGTACATCTGTTATCATTTTGGTTCAGCTGAGTTTACTATTTTAATCAGCAACATTTCAATATAGAATTTAAAAAAGACTGGAATTAGAAACACTAACTTGTTTTCCATGTTTACATTTCTGCAATTAGTAACTTTCTTTCTTATGGTTGATGTTATGAGATGTCTCGAGTAGTGGCAATGCAGCACCAGAAGTCAGGACTGAGTATCAATCTAGATCTAAACTTCTTGTAGTTTCCTAGCTAGAAACTGCAGGCCTGTGATAGGAGTTACAGGATAATGTGGTAAGGGTTGTTATAGTGCAGAAATCAAGAATAAATGGACACCATGATCTACCTACCTAAAGGAATACCTACTGAAGGAATGGTGTCTGACAAAACCCATCCCTTTATCATTTACTTTTACTAATTTCACTCAACACTTAGATGGTGGGAAAAAATATTTTATAAATGTCTGCTAAAGTGGGAAGGAGGCAGTTAGCTCTTGTCAATGAACTATGGAACTCCTAGGGACTTTCAAGCTATATTAGATTGCGCACATTATAAATGGGCATGGTACATGGTTTACAACCTTGTCATATAATTCTATTCATAAACTTGTCAAGTGTTTTCTAAAAACAAGTTAGGAAGATTAGTTCTGCAACCTCTCACTGAAAGCTGTTCCTGAATCTCCATATACTGATGGCTGAAGATCTTTGAATTTTCCATCTCAGTAATTCAGTAATAACTGCACTGTAATTCACCAGAATCAGTGTAAAAATAACCGTTACTTATCCTGTCTCATTTCATAGAACGAATGTTTTGAGGTGTTGTGTATCTTATTATATCTGCTCTGTTTTTTTTATTTTGTTCCAGTAGTAGATGATATTTTGAATGACCTCTTCTTTGACATCATTCAATCCATCATTCAGCCAAGCAATCCACTTCCAATTACTTTCTTCAGCAAGAGGAAAAAATAAGACAGAGCTAGGAAGAAAGGGATGGAGCAGCTGCAGTGCTTTTTCCTGTCTTTTCCAGATATATCTTAGGCTTAGTGATCAAGCAAGGATGAATTGTTTTTTGTTTGTTTGTTTTCTAGTTTAGTGATTGAGCCACAATATATCAATAAAAAGGGTCATCCTGCACCAAGATTTTCAAAATTTCTGTGCTAACAAGAAGTTTTCTTTTTTCAGATCGCTTTCAGTCCAGATCATTATAACTCTAGAATTTTTATTACTTCCCTGTTTTCAGAATTATATATATTATATATATTATTTAGAATTATATATATGTTGACCTAAGCATTGACTCACATATTTCATATGGACATGCTTTGTTGTTGTATGTGGTCAAAAAACACAGACATGGTAAAGAGTGGAGTCAGGATCCTGAACTTCAGGAGAGTGAATTTCAGACTGTTTAAGGAATTATTGTATGAATTATCTCTTGGAAGCTGTCCCTGGGGACATAGGAACAGAAAAGAGCTGGTAGCTCTTAAGAATGCATTTTTGAGAGCACAAAAGTTCTCCATGCCACAAATTAAGCTATCAGGCAAACAAGGCAGGAAACCAGCATGGCTGAGCAAGGCCATGCGAGTTAAACTCAAGGGTAAGAAAGAAAAATATACGCTGTGAAAGTAGGAAGTTGTGGATGCCCCATCCCTGTAGGTGTTTGAGGTGAGGTTGGATGAGGCCCCAGGCAGCTGGATGTGGGGGACAACGTGTCAGGGTGTTGGAACTAGATGATCACTGAGGTCCATTCCAAGCCAAGACATTCTATGATTCAACAGCTGGGGCAGCAGTGCTGTACTGAGGCGGATAAAGTAATATGACCTGATGTAGTCTATTATAATGCTGATTTTCAGAACACAGTCATACATTTTATAATTCAGATAAGACATTAAAGAGGGCATAGTTTCAGAATGTAGTTTGAGTTTTAGCTTTATAGCCAGCCTTAGATAAATGTTTGCCTTGTTGCATAACAAAAGTATATTTTAGCTAACCTTCAATCCCGTTTTACTAGATATAAGTTCATGTAACTTTGTTACTCCAGAAAATTAGATCTGGAAAATATTCAGTTTAGAAATCACTTTAAGTACAGCAATTTTTCCAATTCTGCTTCATCTGAGTCTTCTTCTGGGAAATCTGCCCACTGTAGTGTTTTTCCTGGGGCTAAGTTCAGAGCTTAGTAAAAGAGGATTTCACAGAAAATCAAAAAGTGATTTGTTTCTATTAAAAAAACAGTCATAGCTTAAAATTTTTAAAAAGATTATTCTATGTCTCTCTCTTTTCTTATTATTTATATAACACAATCCCAGATTACCCAGGCTCCTTGAATGCCTAATTCTTCTAGCAAATATTTTTCTTGTTCTGCTTCTGCTTCTTGTATCCAAGGTCTTCAAATTTCCCAGTTCATGTCATTCAATCCTAAGATTTGGGAACTTTATGATACTTCCTTGCATGGAGCTGAAAATATCCAGGGTCTTATTGGGTTCAGAATCCTCAACAGACGTTAAAATAGGAATGTGGTTTTCTGAGCCTCAAAAATTTAGCATGCTATTCTGTGAAATCATTGCCATTTCACTATAACTAAGCATAAATTTTAAAGAGTCTTAGGAAGTTTGTATCTGCTTTGATATTTTTGGAAATAAAAAATATCTTAGGATAGACATAGAAAAATCTTTTTTTTTTTTTTCCCCAAGAATGAAGAAATTGTGCATCATTATGAATCTTTGTAGCAAAGTATCCAGCACGGAAGGAGATACCACAAGCTGCAGATCTTCACTACAGTGGGAGCCAAAGATTATGGATGATTGCAGATCGGAAATAGGACAGCTGCAAAGTTCTTCTGTGTTATGCTGATTTACTGAAGGTTGGATGGATTGTTACATTTTTTAAGGTGTTTGACATAGGTAGTGATCTGATTAATTATGAAAGGAACATTAAAAATGAAAAAGGAGAAAGATTAGAAACTAGAAGGAGGAGTTTGAAAAAGTTAATGAAGGAAGCAAAAGGAAATGACAAAATTTATGTGCAGCAGATTTCAGAAACTGGGATTTTCAATATGGAAATAAAAACGTAGGAGCTTTCAAAGGCTTTTTGGGTGAAAAAATGACTATAATAGTGAAATGTACATTTAGGAGAAAACGTCAGATGTGTTAGTAAAAATATAAAGGAAATTACATTTTGTACCGAATAAAACAGGAGGCAGATTTGTGTCATATTTGGATGATAAGTTTTTTTTCTTTAATGATCGAAAAATCTGTTAAACGTTATGAACTGTGATTAGACATTTTGAAATATCCACCTCTTTAAGGAGAACTCTCTGAACTGTGACCACTGATTTTTCTCAAGTAACTACAGCAAAGATTCAGAGGAAAAGAGGAAAGTCACTGCTATATTAAGTATTTCTAAGTTTAGTGTCCTGATACCAACTCCCCCAAGAAGTAGAATGGGACTCCTCAGAACAAAACTGAAGTTTTATGTAACCATTGGTAAAGTGAATTAATGAATAACAAATCAAGCATCAGTGCTGTCATAAAGCAGTACATTCTAAAAAGAATGTGATTCAATGTCATACATCATTTTGATGAATCAAATTAAAAAACGAAGAATTGTTAATTACATTAATGAGTAGGTAATTATACTTTGTAGAGAAGGTACTCTAAAAGACTTGGATGCCACTGTTTATTGAAATAAAATGAAGTAATACCTGAAAAAGTTATGTGCAAATATAAGGAGGAGACAACTTTCTGTTTTCAGAGTTGATTTTGATTCGATGGATGTTGTGATGCAGAGCTCAGTTCTGGTGTGTAGACTTCAAAAGGCATATTTGAAAATTGGAATTGTAAGAGAGCAATTCAAAAAGTACCACATATTCAGCTTATTTGGTATAACCTATCATGATGTCTTGCTCAGAGCCACGTATCTCAGACCTAATGATCAGAAACAGACCTAATGATCACAAATGAAGCCTTCAGAATAACATTCATACAGTATGAATCACACAGTAAAAAGTGAGGCAAAACAAATTCAGTTTAGGTCGTATGTTCTTGTCTTAACCAACCCACAGAGAATTTTAGCAGATGCTGTAATGAATTCTTCAGTGCAAGAAATTTTGTGGTAAATCAAACCAATATATATCTAAGGTTGATGTGACATAAAAATTATATTTATGTGACGAGACTAATTTTGTTTGTCTTTTGCTTGGGAGTCACATGCCCTGCTTTGAACCCACTGGCTAATTTCCTGTCCATTTGATATGTAGGCAGCCTTCTCATAGACAGCAGATGTTTCTAGAAATGTTGCAAAAAGAAGGCTCTCCTCTCCTGAGGAAGGAGAGCCTAGGTGTACTATGATATGGCAGCATGTTTCATTCCACATTTTTACCACCAAAGAATCCACGTGGTGGTTAATTTTTCTCACTTCCAAAACTGTGAACACTAAGTGTGTTTAATGTTGATTTCTAACATTTGATTTGCTCTGATTATTGCTCTAAATGGAAAGCATTCTTAAGACAGAAGTCCTAATCAAAGTTCAAATATATTTTAAAAAATACCTGACTAAATCAGCCATGAATCTCAGAGACACAGGAAACCTTTTTAATCCATTCTTGTGCTCATGGAATGACCACTTTCAAGCAGTAGACTCTAACTCCAGTATGGCTATTAGAAGAGACGTTAGTCATGAAGACAGGAAGACACATGGCATCTGTTAAGAAAACCACGCTAGATGATCACTGTTGCATTTTATAGCTGTAGTTCCTATAACTAATAAGCAAATGTGGACTTTTCTGTTTATTCAACAACAGAAGCACTGTATTCATCTTGATATACTGAATTCAGTATTTTCTAAGGTGTTTTGGCTTTCAGTGACAGAATTTTATGATATTAAGTTCCAGAGTGCTTTGTTGGATAAGATGGTTGAGGTCTACTTAGACTTCTACTACTAGTACTATTACTACTACCACTGTTATTACTATTATCATCATCATGATCATTATTGGAGCCCTTTCTAATTCATCCAAATTCCTCAGCAAACCAAACCAAGGAGTATTAAGGAGTAAATTGAGAATGTGAACTGAAAAGTCAGTTCATTGTAATGGTTTTCTAAAGTGGTGATAGAGAAGTAAGAGGATTTCTCTACTCCTCATGCTACTGACTGATAGATTCATGATGATTTTGATACCACCGACAGTCCTATCTAGCTTTTGCTGCTTACCTGTGAAAATGCATCAAAGCTGCATGGATGCTTTTGGTCTGTAAAAGAAAAGAGTACGAGGTGACAAGTTGTTATTGTTTGTGGTCATCAGATGATTATGGTATTCTCCCAGTTAGCTAAGCCTGGTGATTTACTGCTTTGTCTCCTAATAGATAATAAAAGAAACAAACTTTTTCAACAGGTTGTTTTAAGGGTTATATACCATTCCTGAGTAGAATGGACATAAAACCTTAATCTTCAAAAGAACTGGAAATAATCTCTAATGTCTTCAATGTCCAGAGTAGCCAGAACTTGTAACAATTGGTAAGTTACCTCTGTGATCTCATCAATGCTGTATAAGAACAGTTGCCAAAAATATTCTTCGTATTTGCCTCTGAACATACGAAGAGTGTCAAAAGTAGCTGGCAAGAAATCCTGTTAGAAATCTGTAAGATTTTCTCCAATAGCTGTCTAGGTAATGTGGCAAGGGTAGATCAACACTTGACTGATTCATTTCTTCTGACAGATTTCACACACAGTCAGAAGATTCAGTTCAGAAAAATGCATGCCAAAAACAAGAATAAGAGTGAACAGAGACAGGAAGGGCCTGAGGGTTATGAGAAAAGAGTGAAGAAGGCAGGCAAAAAAGGAAAGTCCTTGTAAGATCTGCGTCTAGAAAAAAGATGGCATAGCTGGGAACTTCCTTTCTTCCAGCCGGTTCCTAGCTGCTGTTACAGCACTTTTGTGCTTCTGACAAGAGGAATAATTTAAAGCAAACAACGGATGCTGGAAGATCAAATCAGCATGTCACTAGTTTGGGAGTGGCACATTGCACACTTGGCTTGAAACTCCCTTTTCACGTTTCCTGAGTTGTGTAATAGGCTTTGTAGTCTTAGCCAAAGATCTACTGCTCTAAATGTACACCATCAAGGAACCATACTGATTCATATCAGGGATTCATGAATGCAGAAATATTTTATGTATAGATACCTTTCCTCTAAATGAGTCAATGGTATACTTCCTTTAAGGTGTGCAACGTTGTTTTCAGAGGAAACAGTTACACAATGTCCCCCCAGTTCTTAATACATTTATTGCGTATTTTCTAGTCACTGTATTGAGAACTGCAGTTGAAAAAGCAGAGCTTGTGATTCTTTGTGAGAGTTGAAGTTTTGGCAGTGAAATCACAGTTGAAGGAGTAGTAAGTATGGAACAGTGGCTCTCAGCATATCTTCTCTGCTTTTATTTTCATTGAGGTAACTTTAAAGCCAGCTGTGCTCTTCATTTTTTTTTTTTGCACAATCAGAGGGATAGTTTGACATTTTCTACGTTGATCTTTTGCTGCACAGCACAAGTAACTTCCCTTTTCTCACTGTGACAGTTGTACATACAGCAGATGTAAAGAAGAAATCCCCTTTGAGACCAGAGGCTGCTGAGGAAAGGTTTTCCAAAAACAATTTCTCATCCCTTTGGTGTCCATGAGCTATTAAATCACTGTAAAGGTATCACTAATTTGATTTCCTTTACAAAAAAAAAAAAGCCGCTGAAAGCGTTAGATTAATTCACCTTGTTTAAAAGTCAGCGAAACAGAAGTTAATTAAAATGTAAACAATGGGCCACATTGTTACTCTCACAAATTTAGAAAAAAAGAATCTTTGAAATTCTTTGTGTAATGGATTTTACCTGACTCCCTTGGAGGAGAGTGCGGTTTTGCAGCAGATCACATTACTGAAGTAGCCATTCTTTCACTTTTAAATGAAATATATTCTTAGCTTCTCCCAGTGCAGTGCAGTGCAGCTGCACAATTTGGAGCCAGTTACAGACTGTCATGGTCCTGTTTGCCCGGGAGCTGCTGACTACCAGGAGTCTGCTGGACATGGAGTGCTGCAGAGAGCATCCGAGTCCCCACAGCAAAGAAATAGGGTGACTGAGAGCACCAGGAGGAGAGAAACGGATGACCTGGAAAGTTGGGAGGTATAAAAAAATGTCAGTCAGTGAGAAATGATTAACACCCAGCCATTTTATGCCAAGGACAGAGGGTTCTCTCATGCATTCTTGTGCAGCCCTGGCTGTCAGCTGAAACATGCCGAGGAGCAGAAGCAATGCTTTGTATGGGCCTGATCCAGAACTAGTGGATTGGAGTATGGATTCAGGGGGTTAGAACTGGGCTCCCATTGAAGGATTATAAAACATTTTCCTTGATTTGTTTCTGTGTGTGTGTGTGTGTGTGTGTATAAATTTTGTTCTGCTCTTCACAAATAAAAGAAAGATGTGCCTAATAGGAGGGTCAAAAAATTTTGGAATTCATAAGCCTGTGGGGAGTGAAAGAACCTTGCCAAAAGATCTTCCTGCCTCACTGATGAATTGTTTAGTAAATATGTGCTTTCTAAATCACAATATGGTCAAATTATCTCTGAAGACAAAAAAAAAAAATCAGAATTAAACAAAAATTTCTCCTTCACATGGAAAAGTGGGGTTCTCAGTAAAGACATAAATGGATTCATAGAACATTTTTATTCCCCAGTGTCTTACTAATGATGATGTTTTGAAACTGCAGCTAAGAAATCAGCCTTAGGGACTTCTAGCAACAAGAACATATCATTATATGCAAGAAACAGTGTACTCTCACAGACCATTTTTTATTCACTACACATGCTGACATCACTTGCTACTTGCTACTTTACTTATTGTCATCATCATAATCACTTTTCATACTAATTTTACTGTACAGAAATGAAAACAGAGTGGAGAAATTCAGTGTCTCCATGAATGAAAATCTAATCTCCAAGACATATTTCCTGGTAATCTGTTTGCAAATTATATGTCAGTCTCTGCATAACCTGTCAAAGCATTACTGACCCAACAACAATTCACAGGGGGGACAGCAAGTGTGAAGGCTCATTCACTACTAGAAGACTATGAGTGACCATAGCAAGCAGATCAACAGTGTAAGTAAACAGTAAGATATAGCAGCCTCCCTGCCAATTATCTGAAGCCTAAATCATGAATCAGTCCTGTCTCTCTTGTACCCCTTTTGTTTGCATTCCTGGAGAAATTGAAGTAACCAATTTTATTAGTTCACATTAGTTCACTAGTTCAGGAGAAGGCTTAATTTAGACATGAAGATAAATGAACAAGAAGAATTCTCACTGAGATGGATTTAGCTTTTTGGACACAGGGCATCAGAAAGCTGACTGTTGGACAGAGAAGGTAGAGACACTCATCCTGACTGCACGTAGCTGAGTGACTACACAGCACAAACCAGAGATGAAGAAAGGAGAGCAGGCCTTTAACAGAGGACTGAAGAGGTAATAGAAACATGTTTTATCACTGCAGAACATGGTGTGAGGAAGGTACAACATGCACTAAGAAGAAATGCTCAGCCTGCAGAAACGCATACCCAAATCACCTGTATGCCTGGACCAAAGGGTCCACTGGGAACCTCAAAGTTGTAGTAACAAAGGTGAATCATCAGATCCTTTCTATCTTGAGGAAGAAACATATTATTTGCAAGGCAGGACATACAGTGCATCCACTCCTGAAAGGAATGGTGAATTTAAATGGTACTCTTACATGTTTGTGTTCCATCTGAAGCTGTGAAAGAACAGTGTAAAGAACTAGTGTTTGCAAATGACACTTCCTCCTGTTCACATGAATCTAACTTCTTAGGCAAAGAAGATACGTGAAGGAGGAAGAGGTTCTGTTTGAGTTTCAAGTTTACAGAGCCTAAGCAAGGTACATATAAAATGACACTTTCCCATGCACTGTAGTGAAGATACAAAAAGCATTTCACATGTGTATGATATACACTAGAAGAGATTTCTGGAATGGCCAGACTAAATTTGGGGAAAATGGTGAAGTAAAAAAAGGAAAAAGATTTACACTGACCAGTTCTTTATGTCCTCTAATCCTGGCTGAATACTTTTGTCTGAATCAATGCAGCAAAATTTATCTTCATCTGAATTCTCTAAACATGCTGATAGTGAGGGTAGACACAGGTGAATGCTTCTGCTGAGAGAGTCAGAGTTTAATCCTGGTTCTGGTGGTATTTAATGAGGGAAAACGTACTAAAAATATATATATATGCCTGTACTGTAGCAATATACATGTGTGTATATAGTTATAATGCATACTCTTAATTGACTTTATTGACACATATAGTACAGATGATGGAGTTCACATATTGTTCCAAAATGGGAAGAGAGGCAAGTATGCTGGATAGTAGAACAGCTGTTCAGAAGGATCTTGACATGGGAAATGAGCTGTCAAGAACCTCACGAACCAAACAAAAGGAAATTAACATTCTTGCATCTTGGAGGAAAGTGAGTCCAATGAAACAGTCAGGCTGGGGACCCACTGGCTAGCCTTGCAGAAAGAGACCTGCAAATCCTTGTAGACAAGAAATTGAATGTCAGCCAGCAATGTGTAATTGCAGCACAAGCTGATTATATTCCGAGCTGCAACAGTAAGATTGCACCCATCAGACTGGGAAAAATCATTGTTCATCTCTATTTGGCACTTTTGAAGCTCCCATAGATTGCAGCATCTACTCAGAGTTCTCCAGGATAAGAAGAACTCCAATGACTTGGAGTGAGTCAATCAGATGCCACCAAGATGGGCAGTAGGCTGATGAAAGACCTACAAGGAGGCACTGGGGGAAAAGGACTTGTCCAGTCTTCAGATGAAGAGGCAAAAGGGAGACCTCACTGCTATTTTCGGCTACCTCATATAGAGATACATGAGGCTGTTGGAAGTTTATAGTGAGAAGACAAGACTTAACAGACATGAGTTGCAACATGGGAAAATTTCTGTTCAATATTAGAAAGATAATATCACCCTGAGGGGAGTCAAACAGATTACCCAGATAGGTTGCAGATCCAGTGTCTTCAAATGTACTCAGGACTCTACTAAACACAATCTTAAGTCATCAAACCCTATATACAGGAGGAATTTGGATGAGATGACCTCCAGAGGTCAGTTGAATTGAAGTTGAATCCTTCTCAACAATTTACCAAAGGTTTTAGGAGTCTGAGGAGATTCCTGCTGACTGGAAGCTAGCCAATATTATAATGATCTACAAGAAGGGAATGAGAGAAGACCCAGGAAACTACAGATCCATTACTCTAACTTCATTGCCTGAGAAAATTATGGGTAAGATTATCCAGGGTGCTATCGAAGGTATTTAAAGAACAAAGCTGTTATCAAGTATAATCGACATGCGTTATTGAAGAGAAACTTACATCTTAGTAATTTGTTATCCTTCTGCAATATGGTTACCTGCTTGGTGCATTAAGGGAAGGCAGTAGACATAATATTTTTGTATTTTAATAAAGCCTTTGATGCTTTCATTTATGCCATTCTTCTGGATAAATTGTCCAACTATGAGATGACCAAGTACACAATATACTTTGTGATTAACTGACAGTGTTAGAGCTCAAATATCACACTGAATGGAGCTACGTCTAGCTGGAGGACCAGTCACTAGTGGTGTTTCTCTGGGGCTCAATTCTCAGACTAGTACAGTTCAATAGTTTCATCAGTGATCTGAATGCAGAACTAGAGAACATCCTCCGCAAATTCAGATGATACTAAACTGAGAAGTACTGCTGATTATCTTGAGAAACAAGAGGCCTTGCTGAGGAGTGTATGCACACTGGAGCACTGGACAGTGATCAGCAGCATGAAGTTCAACACTGGAATAAAGTAAAGCAGACACAGTCATGGACTGGAGCTGACTGGCTGGACAGTGGCTCAGCAGAAGGGACCTGGAGGTGCTGATGACAGCAGCATGAGCCAGCAGTGTGCCCTAGCAGCCAAGGGGGCAAACCTCATTTTGGGGGTACATTAAACAAAGCATGGCCAGTCAGTCCAAAGAAACTGCAGTATTTATCAATCTCACCTCCAACATTACGTGCAGCTTTGGGGTCTGCAAGAAAAACCTGGTATTAAGATACACGAGTGCTTGTGGTAATAAATAAAAAAATTCTTGCCAGAACAGATTCCTTAAGAAAGGAACTGTCCTTTATATTTGCACATAGAGCTTAACACAACAGATTTCAGCATATGAGCAGTACCTCTGCTATGATCCAACTGATAACCCGATTAAACATAGAAAAGTGAATGGGAAGTATTAGAAAATACCAACAAGATATATTCAGCACAGAATGCTATATTACCTTTAAAACATTGAAATTAACTCGACAACATTACAATGATTTGAACAATTTAAATCAGTTTTTATCACCCTTTTAAAACATGTTGGTAGGGAGATCAGAAAAAGATTGGAACATTTTTGACAAGGCAGAAGAAAAAACGACTTTGCAGGTGTAGCTCAGCACTGTTGAGAAAGATGCAGTTACATCATGATCTTAAAGTCCTTTGAACTCTACAGATGGTTTTTTTTTTTCTCATTTAACTGCCATATGGAAGAATCTGAGAACAAAATTGACAGGAAGTCAATTTAATTTGAAAAAAAATCTCCTATTTTATACTCCTAATAAGAAAATAAAATATTTTGTATGTAGAATGCAGCACTTGATCCCAAATGTAGTTGTCTCACTCTTCAAAGAGTAAGGAAAAAAATAGTTTAAGACATATTTAGGAAGAAAATATATCTTTTTCTTAGATATTACTATTTACAAAATTCAACAAACAACTAGAAAATCTGTAGATCAATCCTAATCTGTAGTTTCTGATAAAGAAATTATGCAAAAAGTCATTACTTAGTACTTGTTACATCTCTGAAAGTGTATTTCCAACTCGCGCTCTCTTCAACTCACCAGAGAACAACATGTGAATAGATGGGAAAAACTTTTACTGTCGTTTCTGTAGCTAATAAGGAGAACAAAAGGTAATTACACAGATCTGACTTATGAGTCTTGATATGTGACCGAGTGTAAAAACCAATAAGGCTGGAGAGATCCTTTTGGCTTTAGTTTATATACCTTACCCAGACCATTCCAAAGTTTTTATTCCCATGCAGAGGTGCTTTTCTGCAAGACTTCTGGCATTTGTCCAGAAAGAATGAGAAATGAGATAGGCAAGAGAAAAAATGTCCTAAACAATCCAAAGTATCAGATAAAATGTAGTTTCAGAGCAGATTAAAAGATGGATGATTTTTCCATATATGGATGATGAGGACACCATATGGGGATTACATTTATTACTTGAACAAACCAAAGGGAGTTTCCTAAATACAGATTGCACATTGAATACAATGCCAGGCCCTGAGTATAACGGGTAATATATGTATAAAAGGAAAAAAACTATCTAAGAAATCTAAGGCCAAAGCACAGCCTCAGTAGATTCAATCACGTGCAAAGCCCTAAGTGAAAATCAAGCAATTGTGAAGCAGAAAAATATCTGGCACCACAGTTGTTAACATGCAAGTTGGGAGCATGAGACTAAGATTTCATTGCAGCAGTGAACAGATCATACTTTTACTTTTCTGTTCTACCATTTACTCCAGCTTTTACCAAAAGGCTTCCCAGTCTGTTCTTGCACTCCTTTCCATAAGATAGCTATGTGACGGAATATTCCTGCCCTTCATTGCTTTAGTGATGAGTTGGATGACTTTTGAGTTCTGCTTCAACTAGGAGACATGCTGTTTACTCTTATAAAGCAATAGATTTCAAGTGTGCTTCTTTTACTTTCTAGTCTTTATGCCAAATTGAAATCTGAAGGAGTGTTATAGAATTAATATAATTACATCTGGAAAATTTTCTGCATATGTATTCTAAGGTCTGATGATTCAGCACTAATTTGAATCTTGTGGGGGCAATTTAGGGATGTGCAGTTTTGTAGAGCACCTCAGTTACCTCGTTAGATCATTGCTTACACAGTGAGAGGGTCTGGAAGCTATCAAAAAGATAGTCTTTAACTGATGGTATAAACAGAATATTGAACAAAGGCAATCAAAGATCAAAAAGGAGGAGAAGGCCAAGAAAGAGGCAGAAGGCATCATCTAAGTCTGCTCTGGGAGAAGTCCAACACTGCAAGTGGTGAGCATCCAGCACAGAAAGCTCTTCTTGGCCTCTTTGCCTTAATGGTAGCACTCTGAAACTGAAGCATGAGAATTAAAAAATTATGAAAAAAAAAAAAAAAACATCTGAGGAATTTCTGTGTAGGCAGAGGCAAATAGTCACATTTACATTACAGTGTCATATGTTCTAGAGCATGCACACAATGGTAGGTAGGTTTCATAAAGTAATAGAATCATTTGAGTTGGAAAGGACACTTACAGTCATCTAATCCAACTTCCTTGCACTGAACAGGGACACCCACACTTTAATCAGATTTCTCAAAGCCCTGTCCAGTCTGATCTTAAGTATTTCCAGGGATGTGGCAACCACTCCATCCCTGGGCAACCTGTCATAAAAAAAATTCTTCCTTATATTCAGTCTAAATCTTCCCTCTTTTAGTTTGAAATCATTTCTCCTTGTCCCATCACAACACACCCTGCTAAAGAATCTGTCTCCTTTCTTAATGCCCCCTTTTAGATACGTAAAGGACATTCTCAGGTCTCCCCAGAGTCTTCTCTTTTCCAGACTTACCAGCCCCAGTTCTCTCATCCTGTCCTCACAGGGAGAAGTTCCATCCCTTGGATCATTTCTGTGGCTTTCCTCTGGACACGCTCCAACAGCTCCATGTCTTTCCTGTTCTGAGCTCTCCACATCTGGATGCAGTACTCCAGGTGAGGCCTCACAGTGCAGAGCAGAGGGGCAGGATCACACCTTCACCCTGCTGGCTATGCTGCTTTGGATGCATCTCAGGGTATAGTTGGCTTTCTTGGCTCTGTGTACACATTGCTGCTTGCCATGTCCAGCCGGCCACCTATCAGTACTCCTAGGTTCTTTCCAGCAGGGCTGTGCTCAATCCTTTCATCCTCCAGTTTGTACCAATAGTGAGGGTTGCCCTGACCCAGGTGCAAGACCTTGCACTTAGCTTCACTGGACCTCGAGAGGCCCGCTGCTTGAGTCTATATGGGTCTTTCTGGATGGTATCTCATTCCTAAATCTTGTCAGTCACAATGTGTCTCTTTAGGTTGTGCTCGATCCCACTCTCAGTGTCACTGATGAAGGTATTAAGGTGTAGGTTTAGGAAGAAGTGCTGTGAGCTTTATTAGTCCTGCTGCTGAATCCATGCCTGCCAGAACATCAGAATTTATATGGATTGATAAATAGCTAAGGAAAGTTCAGATGGAATGAAAGTGGAAAACAACATATAAATCAGGAAATTGAAGTGGAAGACAAGGTGGTTTTTCTATAAGCAGGTGGTGATGGTGAACTATACTGTCATGAGCCCTTATCCTTCTGACAGTGTGTATTAGTAGGGGAATTTAAAAGATGCTAGAGTGTAGATTGTGAATTCTTCCTCTTGCATTATGGGTAAATGCTGATGGCTGTAAGATAGAGCCTGCTAGGGCAGCCATGATGTCTGAAGAAATTCAGTGCCTACCCTTCTCAATAGAAATGAGGGGTGGGTGGAAGAGAGTGATGTCAACACTCTACAAAAGGAAAGGAGGTGGAAGAGAGCAATAAGTGTTAAGCTTATGGTCAATGTCACTGAGTGGGAAAAATCCTTAAACAGGTGTGATCAGATTTAGGGAAAATTCTGAAAAAAGACTCTTAGTTTTCCTGCAGTTTATAGCTTTGGGTCAACTAGCACCTCTACATCTAAGCCTGAGTGGGCTAGGAAGTGTAGTGTAGCATCTGGAAATGAGAAAAGAATTGATGTAAAGAGTAGATGGGTCTCGATTCAGACAGGGGTGCTACATACAGTCTTGGATGATCTTCTGAGAAAAGCAATTGTTTTGCAGCTGCAAAAGCGAGTCAGAAACAGTGGGTTGGTATGAATTTTTCCTCTAGGGTGTATGTGTTGCAGAATTACCTGGACAGACATTTGTGCAACATATTTGGCAATGGACCTGTAATGCATACCTAAAGCTGAAGATTTTATTCACAGTATCTATGGACCTGTTGGTATATGTCAGCTTGCTAGTGAACAAATAGACTGTGGGTGGCTTTCCTATCCCTACATAGTGAAGAAAGAAAACTGAGTGATAAAGATATTAAGAGTTAAAACACACTAAAATCCACATGCCTACTTCAGACTCTTCCTACAGCCCTAACTCTCTGCAGCTAGCTGGCTATCACATGCCAGTCAGACACTTTCCAGCATGAGTCACTCTGGTTTCCAAATTTGTCTTTCCCAAATAAAAATGAAAAATTCCAACTGTCTTTTTTTTTTTTCTTTTTTTTTTTCTATAGAAAAGGGGGATGGAACATCAAGTACATATAGTTGTAGAATTGTTTTCTATTTCCTTTTACATCCCTAGTCTAGACAAGAGGTACTATGATGAACCTTGCCTTTGCTGCCAATACCAACAGCACTTTGTGGTCTTGTTAGCTCACATCTGGCTAATACCCAAGGACAGACATAACTAATGAGTAGCCCTTTCGATGGTCATTCCAGCAATTCATTTGGGTTACCCTTTCAAACAGCATGGAGAAAAGAGAGGAGTTCTTTTGTACTGGGCAGCGTTTCACTCACTGCACTTAAATAAGAAGGGCAGTCAGGTTATAAAGATTTCTATAAATGAGAGCATTGTACACTCACAAGGAGATTGGTATGTTTGATCTCAGCTGTTATTGATTTACCTTTTCCACATGATAACATTCATTAGGCAGGATAAGTAAAGGCTGGTGTGTTCTATTTCAATTATTGCTAAAATACAGACATTACACAGGGTGGAACTTCAGAGTAGTTTCAGTGGACCTAAGTGTGAAAACATTTTCCTACCAAGGCATGACATGGGATGACTTATGACTTCTTTTCATCCTTTCCTGTCTCCTCCCCACCGCACCCACCATTCTTATTTTTAACTCTTTTTCACTGTTGCTAAATATTTGTTTTCTGGTCCAGGGAATCATGATGGTACTTGGAATTTGCTGTGTGCTTCCACATTTCTGTTGTGCACTTGTGATGTGTGACATATGAGAGCAAAGTACAGATCTCCGTGCCTGAAAAGTTCAAGCATTTGTGTTCAAAAAGATTCATCGATTTATTAGTGCAACATCCAGATGACCCTTCTTGGAGTAGGCACTGGACAAGAGGATCTCCAGAGATGTCTTCCCACTTCAGCTACTCTGGTTATTTGAGCCCCAGCAGAGGACTCAATCTCCCCTCCTTCCCCCCAGTGTATGATGTAGGATTTTTTGGTTGCAGTCTCCCAGAGCATCAAATACTTTCAGAATACGCTTTATACGGAAGTAAGGGAAAACTAACAGTGACAACAACAAGGCACAAAGATAATACATCTTCAGAAAACATTTCTCTCTTACTAGTGGCTTCAGAGGAGCCCAGAACGTCTTACTCACAGTTAGATACATAAGCAGAAATTTCCAGAGCTTAGAGAGGTGAATAATATCCCAAGTATTTTGATTTTTCTATTGAATGAATGAATGTGTTTCCACATGTTCTTCCCTTTCTTTGGATAATATTGTAAAACATTCAGAGGTTCCCATAATAGAACTCACACTTGATATTTGTTGAATTGTTTTTAAAAACATTTTCTTCTTAGTTATCTCTTTGCTGAAAAACATAAATTCTACTTGCAGACACATTTATGGAAAGCCTCCATTAAGTTTCCAGATTTTCTGAGTCTTCACAGTTCCTTTTAGTTTGTATTGAAGAGATGAATACACACTTGTCCAGAATATCAGGCCCAAACATTCTTAAACTTTCACAATACTTGAATATTTGAAAATGTTGACCCTTTATGTCCATTCATGTCATATTCAAATTACTTCAATGTTTTAGGGATGACCTGAACTGTTAACAGCAACTTAAGCATACGAATAGAGACCTGTTCCACTGTACTTGTGGAAAGTAATATGCAGTGTGTGCCACATAATGTAGCTAGTGTCTGAAAGTGGTAAAATAATATAGGACTATAAAAAATTACAAGCAGTGACTTGTACTTCAAATTGTCCTTGAAGCTGCAGGTACTGCAGGAATAGCATTCCCTTCATTATTTTGCCAGATTGAGGTGGAAGAACTTATAAGAATTTATGTTGATAAAGAAAATCATGCTATAAGATGAGGCTGATTGATGAGCAAAACTAGACTATAGGAATGAATGGCTCAAGTAAGAGTCCTGCGATAAGTGAAGAGTGAGTGTTTACAGGGTGTGGTAATGCTTTTGTTTGGGGAAAAAAGGCACATTAGAGAAAGAAGTAAATATTCAGTACTGGTAATATATGCCACCTACACTGTTTAGCACTGTCAGTGAACAGATTTGAGCAGGTTGGACATGCTTAAGGTTTGGCTTTTTCTCCAGGGAAAAGATTACCTTAACTCCAGGGAAAGATTATCTCAGGTAGTTTTCTCATGAAGTCCTATGACCTGGTTTTATGGGGTTAAAGTCTTAACCCCTGCCCTACAGATTTTGGGGAAAGCATTAAGTAAAGCTTGGAGAAAAGAAGGCTCTGAGGAGACCTCATTGTGGCCTTCCAATATTTGAAGGGAGTGTATAAACAGGAGGGGGAATGGCAGTTTACGAGGGTGGATAGTAATAGGACAATGGGGAATGGTTTTAAATTGAGACAGGGGAGTCTCAGGTTAGATATTAGGAGGAAGTTCTTCACACAGAGTGTGGTGTGGAACAAGTTGCTCGAGGAGGTTGTGGATGCCCCATCCCTGTACGCATTCAAGGCCAGGCTGGATGTGGCTCAGGGCAGTCTGGTCTGGTGGTTGGTGACCCTGCCCGTGGCAGAGGGGTTGAAACTTGGTGATCGTTGTGGTCCTTTCCAACCCAGGCCACTCTATGATTCTATGATTCTATGTTACAATGAAAAAGTTTTCTAATCTTCTGCTTCTCTTATTTTTGATCCCACTACCTAAAAAGCAGGACAAACTCATGGGGGTGAAAAGCTGGAGATCTGTTCCTGCTTCACATCCAGCAAGGTGAAGCAGTTTCTCAGGTGACTTGCACTACATCTTGTTTGTTCATGGACTTGTTTCCCAGACAGATCAATTTTTTTCTACCCTTTTCCTTGTTCTTTCAACATCTGGTGTATATAAATCAAGCGTGAAGTTGCCTTTGCTGTGCTCGAGAAAGTTTTTTCCATGTAGCTCATGGATAACTATGCTACCTGTGGGTTTTTCATCCAACTTAGACTCCTGCATCTAACTTTGGCATGAGGTGAAGCACAGTGTTACAGTGAACAGTGGTTTGTGTGCCTGGCTTCCCAGAGCACAGGGAAAATAGGGGAGTTTTTTTTTTTTCTGACTTGGGGACTATTTGTTTTTGTTAAGCCTCTGTCACATATGTTGTGCAATTTCTTCTCTGGCCTTCCTCCCCCTTTTCCAGAGTGCATTTCAGTTGAAGAGTTGGCACAACCTGACAATATGACAGCTTTTATTACTCATGAGCATATTGTCTGACTTTTGATTGAATGTCAGCACTTCTTTGATCAGGCTCCTTCTGCCGAAGTTAATTAGTGGAGGAGTGATGCTGCTCTGTGGCCCTTGGCTGGCCTTTAGCCCTGCAGCTTCACAGGGAGGTTGATCAAGCTGTTGAACTGGCCCTAAATGATGAGGAACTAGGGGGAAGCAGTGAGGGGAGATCAAGATTTCCCCCAGCCTGTGAGTGAACTGTTCATTTTGTCCTATGAATCTACCGGAGAGTGCAGTTCTGCCTGATGTACTTGCTCTGTCCTTTCAGGCCACACAAAGTGAGGATCTTTCATGTTTCTTCTCTGCTCCAAGCTACACTGGCTACTGGGTTTGTTTCAGGGTGTTCATTTTACTTGTTTTCTCTTTCTCTGTACTTTTTTTAACTGTGAGGCCAGGCCAAGCACAATCTCCAGTAGCTCTGATTTGTGGTACCAGAATGCAGGTCCATGTCCTGCCCCATCCTGCATGGTTTTATGCTTTGCAGTGGAGTACCCAGTTGCAGGAACAAACGAGCAACAGAGCTATCTGGGATCAGGCTGTTTGCTTCCCTCCATACCTTTTCCCATTTTAAATCATCTTTTCTTTTCCTTCTATTCATTTTTCCTCACTAGGAGTGTTATGTTTAAAAATAGATCTAGAGTATTCTTGAAAGTTTTATTTTATATTGAGCAAAATCAGCTGTTTTGAAAGGTTGTCAGTGTAAATTACCTCCCACTAGCATTGCTGCAGTTTGTATTTAGTTCAGACAGCTAAATTTTATATTCGACTACTGTCGATTTATTAAACAGGGTGTTCCTGAGAATGTTCTGTTGCATGTTGGGTTCAAAGCGGTTATTCTTCTGAAACTTCTGCTTTTTCTTGTTTCCCATGTGTTTTCTGTAGTGCTGTGGCTTATGGCACGTCAATAACCAAACCTAGCCTCTTTCCTTGTATCATGCTTCTCTGACGGTGAAGAAAAAATGACAATATGTACATGTTGGTGCAAATCTGTATGTAAGAGACAGTGGACAAGGCATGTACTTTGGTCCTTTGGGTCCGTTTTTGCTATATGTTTACAGACTGTAGCTTTCTAAATTCAGACAATTGTGCTTTTTTCTCAATGCTTGGTTCCTGTGAGCTGGGACAATTTGGGAAAGCACTTCATGAACAGGCTATCTAATATCTCTATAAGGATACCTCTTTGGCTATCATGGTGATAAATCCAGACAGTGGGAAAAAGGCATTCATAGTTCTAATTCCTTATAAAATAAGAATTTTAATCAAAACTGACACTAGACTAAATCTGATGAAGGAAATCTGTTCTCAATCTACTCTGGGTGAAATCTGTTGACCAGTCATTCTGCTTCTCTAACTTACTACTTAAGTTTGCTAAGGGTTTTTCTAAGATTTCTGTCAGCTCTCTAAGGTTAGTTTCAAATTACAGCCAAACTTGAGACATCCTTAACCTCAGACTGTCTTTTCTGTCCTTCATCTCTATCATTTTTAAGTCTACTTGTCACCACTCCAGTAAAATTGCCAGGACCTCTTTTTCCTTTGCCTTTCTTCAGTATCCTGTTCATGCCTTTCCTTCTCATTGTTTCCGTTGCCTGTTATTGGAGTTTTCTCAAATCCTTTCTAATCTTGTGCAATGAAGTTAGTTAAACAATGAGGAAAAAAAAGGAAAAAAAAACGAAAAAAAAAAGGAAAAGAAAGAAAGAAAGAAATCCCAGACTTATGCCTGGTATAAATCAGCGAAACTTCAGTGATCCCATTGTTGGCTGAATGAAATGGATTTTATACCAGTTTGGAATATCACACTCCAAAAATATCACAATTATTTTATTTATCACAATTTTATTATTTATTTATTTTGATAACTGTGCCACATAGGAATATTTCTGGTTTGTTTTTGTCATGTGTGGATGGGATTGACTTTTATTAATATCTTACTGCTGACTTTCAGTATGTATTCGCCTAGGAATGGGGATATCACTATGCAGAAAGACTATTTTCTGGCTCATTATTTCTTAATTGTTGATTTTCTCATATTTGAACAGTTTTGGACATGATCTAGAGCTGACTATGTATTCATAATTAAATATTAGCCAGTATTTTGCAAGCATTGTGTACTCGGTATAAATTGATTTACATGGATTCCTGGATAATTATCCATAGCGACTTCTCAAAATTGAGGACATACCTGTCAATGATTCACTGAGAGAAAATTACAGCTGTAAATAGTTTATTCGTGATGACAATTTTGTCCAGTTATTTTCCAGAAAACCTTACAGCTAGAAGAGGCTTTAGCTCTCTTCTAGATCTTTTGTGCTCCTGTCAAAGTCTTCAATTTCAATTTTTTGGTTTGTTTGTAAATCTCTTTTAATACATTCCACTGCGCCCTCTCCCGAGCTCTTCCTCACTCACCCTCAGGTTTCTGAAGGCAGTAGTATCCTGGCATTTGAAAGATGAGTTGGCTAGTGTTGCCATTTGATCCATGTCAGGTATCATAGAATAGCTGAGGTAGGAAGGCACCTCTGGACATTGTCTAGTCCAATCTGTTCTCTCAGAGCAGACTAAGATATATGCACGTATATATTATGCCGTCCACATGTAGAGACCTGAAATAGTCAGATAGCCACTCACATTGTAAGCCCTTGAGAACATTCCTGTCATTTTGAATTGTCTCCCATACTCGGCAGTACCTGTCCACATCTGCATGTCACAAAATATTCAGTGGCTCCATATGCATTAACAATATACATATAAATGCACATGACACACTGGTATTCTGGGACCAGTCTTTTTAAGATCACTGACTCAGGCTCTATTTTTGAAACTGCAATTCAATGCACAGTTAATTGCTAGCCCAGCTGATCCCACTTATTTATCACACTTCTCAAATTAAAGCCACAATCAAGTAATAGGATGTCTAAGTGTTATTATTTGCACATGAGCTTGATTACAGATGCAAAATATAGCAAGAAGAAAGAACATTAATAATACTGTGTTTTCCTGCAAGCCCTACATTGGATAATTGGAACTATCTTTGGCTGTGCTACTTCTGGAGCTTCTGGAGAATATGGTATCAAGCAAGAACATTATAAAGTCTCCACAGATGCTCACAGAAAATAAGTAAAACAAAACAAAATTCCCATTATTTTTATTTCATATTCCACTAAAGATCTGGAAACCTGCATAGACTGACAAGTTTGACACATGGCATATTTCATTTATTTTCATTATTACATTTCAGTTTCATTATTTCTAAATGAACAAATCTCAAATCTTGAAAAAAGACTTTTGCATTTTTCTTGCAAAAGTCTTTAAAGACTCCCTTTTACAAGAATATGGTTAAGTCAATCCTTGTGAAGCACAACCAAAATTTCACTCATTAGCATCTCTAGAAATACCATTCCCACCTCTTTCTCAGAGGTGAGCACCAGCATCTCTGAAAGCTCCAGGAGCACCAATCTGAAGCTGCAGTACTGGGTAGGGCTTTCCCTGGGTGGAAGTTGTGTGCCTCCTGTGGAATACGAGAGCAAACCCAACCCAGAGCCTTTCGACCTTCTTGTTTCAGCACTCTCCTGTTTGCAGCTCAGAAAACATGAGAGAGGAGAAAATACTGAGGCTGTAGGGAAAGGGCAAGATCTGGGAGGAGACATGGATATTTGGGAGAATAGACAAGTGTGGGTTGAGACCAGGGGAAGGGAAGGCAAAAGCAGAAAACAAGGAGTGAAGAACAGAAAACTGATACAAGCCGGGAAGGGAGTAAGGGCAGGCTGAGAAAAAGGTGGTATGAGATGCAAGAAAAATGACTGAAAACACATAAGGAACTACAAAAATACATTTGTCTCTCTATATGCTGCCTCTAGATCAATTCTGCATTGAAAAAATATTCCTTCTTTCTGGAAGAGAGAACAGAGTAACTGTGCATGTCCATGTGCATAGCTGGGCTGTAAAGATGATGTAAAACACTCTGATACCTCCTCCAGGTTACTGAAATGTTAAAAAGGACATGTCCCAGGATAGACTCTGAATTACTGCACTGATCTCCAAGTTGAGTCCGACTAACTAACCACTTTCTGCTGAGCCTAATCATCTAAACATGGTTTTATCTAAATGATTTTCCACTAATCCACATCATTTGTCCCAGTGTGGATACAAGAATACTGTGAGAACTAAGTTCAAAGCCTTGCTTAATTCAATGTAAATGACGTCCACTGCTCTCCCTGTCTCTAGTGATTCAGTGATTTTTTTTCATGAAAACAACTGATGTTTGTTAGGCATGACTTACCCACGAGAAGTTTATGCTGGCTGTTCTTTTCATGCTTAGGAATCTAATTCAAGAAGACCTGCTCCAACATTTTTCCAGAGGCCGAAGTAAGGCTGACCAGTCAGTCGTTCTCTGGATTGTCCTTTTAAACTTTTTTGAAGATATATTCAGCAGTCATAAGGGATCTCATTGATCTGAAAGACATTTAAAAATGTTAGAACAGCCTTGCAAGAGCACTGTCTACTTCTATCCTGACTCTTGAGTGCAGCCTATCTATTTCCATGTGAGTTTGCTGAGTCTTCCCAGGCAATCCATGACTGGATCTTCATCTACTGCTGGTGGTTGTTTTCTTCTTGAATTGTTTCACTACATACAGTGGCCTGGGAGATCATGGTATAGATTGAGGCAATGAAAGCAATGAATATCTCATTCTCACCCACATCTGCTGTCACTAAATCATCTGTCCCTTTTAGCAACAGGTTCATATTTTTGTAGTTCAGTCTTTTCATATTCACAGAGCAGTAAAAACTTTCCTTGCTTCATGTGACATCCTTTGCAAATCTGAAATATGGCTGAGCTTTGCCTTTCTCAACACTGTCCATTATTCATTTTACTTTCTGAATTAGAAACACTTTATTACTGTTGTAGCTGAAGTTTGCATGGATCCTTTAAAGAACACTATGCTTATTTAGTCTTCGGGTATCTGTGACAGCTGTAGTTGCCATCAAGTTAGAAAACCAAAAGATCAGAAATGCATATAGTAACTGTATGTCCTTTAATGTAAGTATAACTTGAAGGATGAATAAAATAGCTCAAGTACAGTTTAGGTAAGATACATTGCTTATTTGCAATTTTAACAAATTTATTTGATTCTACCAAGGGTAAGAGTGGATTAATTTTAATTTGTTCCCTCTCCTCTCCTCTCCTCTCCTCTCCTCTCCTCTCCTCTCCTCTCCTCTCCTCTCCTCTCCTCTCCTCTCCTCTCCTCTCCTCTCCTCTCCTCTCCTCTCCTCTCCTCTCCTCTCCTCTCCTCTCCTCTCCTCTCCTCTCCTCTCCTCTCCTCTCCTCTCCTCTCCTCTCCTCTCCATGTGACTAGTTTGGCAATTGCAGGAACTAGAAACAAATATGGCACACAAAATATCTTGTTAAAGTCAAGGACTTGTGGAATCCTCAGTGCAAGAAAGACATGGACCTGTTGGAGTGCATTCTGAGAAGGGCCACATGATCCAAGGGATGGAACACCTACCTATGTGGACAGGTTGAGAGCTAGGCTGTTCAGCCTGGAGAAGAGAAGAATCCTGGGATATCTACGAGTGGACCTTCAGTATATAAAGAGTGGTTGTAAGAAAGGAGACAGACTCCTTAGCAGGGTCTGATGTGACAGGACAAGGGAAAATGGTTCCAACCAGAAAGAGGGGGGATGTGTGTTGGGTATAGAAAAAAGCTTTTTACTATAAGGGTAGTCAGGCTCTGGAACAGGTTGGCCAGAGTGGTGGTGGATGCCCTGTTCCTTGGAGATATTCAGTCAGGTTGGACAAGGCTCTGATCTATTGGATCAACCCGAAGGTGTTCCTGTTCATTGCAGAGAAGTTGGATTAGGTGGCCTTTAAGGATCCCTTCCTGCTCAAACAGTTCTGTGATTCTATATGTGCTTACATACACACACATACATGTAAAAGTATAAGCCTATATTTAATCAACTTTATGAATAAGCAAATACTCAGTATTGCTGGTGCAAATTTTCTACTGCTGGACTTATACATAGTTATATTGATTTCACGTGAGCAACTGGATCATTATTATGATTGTCTATGAGAGCTAAAAGGGAGATTACCACCTATTTTTTTCTATTTTGACACAATGTCAAAATAAAGATTATTTCTTTCTTCTCTTATTCTGAAGACAGAGTCTCTAAACTATTTGAATCCTACTGGATTTTCATGCTTGGGATGTAAAATGAGCTTAAAATGCTCAGTAACACTTTCTGAACTCACTTCATCTGGAACATTTTCTTTGATTAGAATGGGGGAACATTATGATAAGGCAAGACTAGTTCACTGTTAATTTATTAGCAATCCAATGAATTCCTCATTTTCTGCTTTAAGTCCTGCTTTTACAAAGAAGAAATAATGTAATGCATCTTTTTTTTTTTTAAATATCTTTCTTTGTATCTGTTCAAAAATCAGCCAGAGACCTAGTATTTTCTAGAGCCAGTCCTTTTCCTCATTTTTGTCTCGCTAGCCTCATTTTCACAGCTTTTATGTTCTTCACTTCTCTTGCCAGACTTTGAGGGTTGTGAGCTGGTTTTTTTTTTGTTTTATTTTGTTTTGATACCCTTGACGCTAAATGTCAAGATTTCCAGACACTCCTTTTCCAGTGCCAAAGGGTTAAAGAAGAATGTTTGGTTGTTTGGTAGGTTTTTCCATGATTTTATGGCTCTGCAAAATGCACATCCAAAGCAGTAAAAACAAAAGGCACTGACATGGACATTCAGTCTGATTTTTCCACCTTCGTCATTGTATGAGATTTGCCCATTTCACAATGGCAGCAGCACAATTAAGACTGCTCTCTAAAAGAAGTCTTCCTGGCCTATCTGAGTATGATCATAGACATTTTGTGTGATTCTCTTTCTCTGCTGCCATGTTTTGCTAAGCAAGATGTATGACAGTTGGGTAGCACAGATTTTACTGAGAATATAAACTCTTGTTGTTGTTGCTTTCTCTGTTTGCTTTTCCTGAATATATATATATTTTTTAATTTAATTTAATTTTTTTTTTTTTTCTGTGGCAGTGTGGTTTCATACCAAAATTCTACTCTTACAGGCTGGTATTCCAGGCTATTTTCCTATATGCCTATCTGAGAACCTAATAAGATTTCATAAGTCCAAATGCAAGGTGTTACACTTGGGTGAAAGCGATCCCAGATACGTCTGTAGACTGGGAGAAGAATTCACTGAGAGAAGTTCTGTTGAGAAAGACCTGGGGGTTCTGATGGAGGAAAAGCTGAACATCAGCCAGCAGTGTGCTCTTGCAGCCTGGAAGGCCCACAGTATCCTGGGCTGCATGAAGAGAGGGGTGGCCAGCAGGGAGAGGGAGGGGGTTGCATCCCTCTGCTTTGTCTTCATTGAGGCCCTATCTGACACAAGAAAGTTGTGGAATTGTTGGAGTGGGTCCAGAGGAAGACCACAAAGATGATCAGAGACTGGGACACCTCTCCTATGAAGAAACATTGAGGGAGTTGATTTTATTTACCTCGGAGAAGAGAAGGCTCTGGGGACACCTCACTGCTACTTTCCAGTACTTAAGGGAAGCTTATAAGCGAGAGGAGGAATGATCTTTTGCACAGGCAGATTGTGGTAGAACAAGTGGGAATGGCTTTAGGGGAGATTTAGGTTAGGTTTAGGATGTTAGGAGAAAAGATCTTTACTCAGAGGGTGGTGAGATGCTGGCACAGGCTGCCCAGAGAATGCCCAATCTCTGAAGGTGCTCAAAGCCAGGTTGGATGGGTCCCTGGTCATCTTGGGCTTGCATGTGGCAGCCCTGAACTCAGCAGAGAGTTAGAGCTCAATGATCTTTAAGGCCCTTTCCAACCTAAGGTGTTCTATGATTCTATGATGTTCAGCTCTAAGGCAGCAGGTGCTCGGCAATATCAGCTGCAGAACCAAGAGGATGATGAAGTCACAAAGTATATTGGTATGTTTATTTGCAGTGTCATATTCAATCAAAACTAACATTTATAACTCAGATCCTTTATGACGTTCTCTACCACAGTGTAAATGCTCAAAAATAAACATATCATCTTGATACGAAAGATTGTGACAGCAGCTGAGGCAGATTGTCATCTCATCTTCAAGTTAAAAAACAAAATTTCCTAATGTGGCTAAGCATGCTTACTGCTGTGTCTACAGGCTGTGAAAAAACAGACAAATGAGAATATACTGAGTAATAGATTTTGAAATAACATAAAGTTCCTTGTCTGTCAGTAGAAAAATAACATTCTGTTCAACCAATATACTATTTCATTGCAATCTCAGTCTGGTATGGAATTGCTGTTTCTGTACAGGGATATATATTTTATGGGCATTAAGGAGAAAAGAGCACTTTTTATTAAGTTTGTGAAGCTGCTTGGCTATTGCTAAAGCCAACAGAAACAAGCATTTGGACTCTTTGCTTTTATTCCCTTTTTCTGTCTGAAGAAGGAGCCTTCTTGTTTTTTTTCCTAACTGCACTCAGTTTGTTAACACTTCCCCAGTTTCTGTAGTAAAGAACTGAGTAGAAGCTTGGTCCAAAAGTAATGCCTCCTATTTATTTCCATAGAAACTTCAAAAGATACAAAGGGCATAAGACAATTTGGAAGAACAAATTCTCAGCTACAGAGCACTATTTTTCAGCAATCTTCACCATTAGATGATTCATGTTAATGAGTTTATTGTGATGCTCTTTATTTTGTGGTTCGACAGCTGTGTGTGGCTGTACAGAACATGGTTTGTCTTTCACACTGCTGTTGACACTGCTGAAATGCACCACCCACCACCTCACTGTGCTCACATTCACTGTTTGGTCTCCATGAACGTTCAACAAGAATTGATGAATGCATATGCATGCCATTTTTTCCAAATTGAGGAATTCAATTACGCAGATTTGCTTCATCTACACTTCCATGTGAGACACCATTGTGTCACACTGCTCCTCTGCTGCCATCTGTCACACTGCAACAACATGTAACAAATTACTGCTGGGAGGGTTCAGTCTCTACTGCCATACCACCAACATCTGCCTTTCAGAGCAGCCCTTGTAACAAATGCCAGGAATAATTTACCAGTGTCTCCAGCAGATACAAATACCATATACTACAAAACAGAGTTTTGTAGTTATATGAAAAGAGGTAAAAAAGGCAGCTAGGCCAGTAATTATTTACCAAGCAAGACTAAACTTCAGGCTAAACTAGCTGTGTGTGCATTTAGATATCATCATGCTAAGTATTCTGAAATGGAAATCCTCTGGAATGGCTCTTTTTAGGATTACACACTGTTTTAAGACATTGTTTTTGTGTTACTCCGCATGCCTGAGATGACTTTGAAGTGTGCTGCCATTCCAGCCCCAAGCAGGCAGGCAGCCCTAAGCCATTGCCATTCCCATGATACAATGCACAGAACAAGTGTCTGGGCACTATTGAAAATAGCAACAAGCCTACAGTTTTTGCTTTTAAGGAGCTGAATGGGAGCAGAGATACATTAACAGATGTTTCATCACGTTCACATATTTTCCATATGACAGATCCTCAAACAAGCAGCTGTCAAATAAGAGAGGGAAAACTATGTTACCATCTCTGTCTTGAATTGGTTTCTTGTCTTTTTGGCTAGGCCTTGTTGTGTTTGAAGAACCATTGCTTTTAAAATTTAACCTATCTTCCATTGGTTTTGACACACGTATGCACATAGATCAAAAAGTCATTCTTATTAAGCTGCATCAGAATTTATGTTCCCTCTCTCACACATAATTCTCAGAAGATAGGCCACATCTTATTCTTACTCTTAATTCCATTGAGACTGAATCTGAGTAAGGGGTGTAGAATTTGGCCTTATTATAATGGTTTCTTCCAGAGAGAGCCTTCTAAAAATAGCTCTAGTCTACATTGTCTCATTCTCCAATGGCTGTAAATCAATGTGGCTGTACAGTACCTAACTGGATAAAGATATCCTATTTATTATGCTAGTTAAGAGTCTGGTCCTCATACCTGTATATCAAAGTCAGTGTTAGTTCATTTAATTACTGACATAGTGATATTTCATGTCTCAACTCAGTAATTATCTACCCGAGGGGACAGATACTGTAATTATGGACCTTAGGTGTCTCCTCCACAATTAGAGTCCCATTCAAGAGAATAACATTTTAGTAACAAAACAGAATTTCTAAAATATTTATTCCTTTTATTCGCAAAAATCTCAAGATTCAGAAGAAAACTAACTTGAATATATGTACAGATTACTCATGTTAGTAATTTCTCTTTCTTACGAGGCCCCTCTGATATTGTTTAAATTAATGACATATGGTAACCCTTTCAGTTCTCATTGCTCATTGGGAAATGAGTCAATGACTATTTAATGTCATCTTATTATGGTTCCCTAGTAACGCTAAGTTTAATCAGTGACGATTACATTTGTTGAGAGAGCTCTGCTTACGTTCTACTCCCTTCTCACAGTGTAAATTTCCCCAGTCCAGTAATTCTGATCAGGCACAGAACGACATATGCTGGCTGCCCAGCACATGTGGGAACGCTCAAATTCACAAGCAAAATCAATTGTACTCTATGGGGTGTACCAGTTGTTAGGACCTTGGCTGAACACCTTCCTCATACTTTCCTTCAAAGTAGACTTGAACACATGATGTCTCTTCCTTCCTTCCTTCCTTCCTTCCTTCCTTCCTTCCTTCCTTCCTTCCTTCCTTCCTTCCTTCCTTCCTTCCTTCCTTCCTTCCTTCCTTCCTTCCTTCCTTCCTTCCTTCCTTCCTTCCTTCCTTCCTTCCTTCCTTCCTTCCTTCCTTCCTTCCTTCCTTCCTTCCTTCCTTCCTTCCTTCCTTCCTTCTCTCCATCTCTCCCTCTCTCCCTCTCTCCCTCTCCCTTTCCTCCTTCCACTCTTCCTCTCCTTCACACAACACTTCAATGACCTGTAAGGCTGAAAGCAATGATCTTGAAGTAACAGGCTATCAATGTTTGCACAGCTTATTAAATTGACTCACAGCATTAATACTAGAAATAAATGCAATACAAACATCAGTACAAATATTCCACTCCAGGATAACAGATACTCTTAAAAAGTTCTTATTTGATTGGAGCACTTGGTTCAATAAACGTGACATATTTAGTGCAGAGTAGTTAGAAACACACCTCAAGCACTGAGGCCTTAAAGTTGACATCTCTCACATGTCTTACTGTTGATCACTGTTCCTACTAAAGAGGTTCAGAAGTGATGAGTACTTATCTAATGCTGTTTCATTATTTTTTTAAAAACATCATTTAATGCTTTTTTAATACTTTGCATTTATACAGATGTTTGCGCAATTTATTAGGACTCATCACAGGTAGTTATACCCAGTCAGGAACCAAAAAACAGTATGATAATGAAATTATCATCTGTTTGAATTTTTAATTATATCCTTGGTAGCTTACAGCAGTACTTCTCAGGCTATGCTCTGGAGTCCTGATAGCCTGCAAAGCTGTGGAAAGCATCATACTGAATTACCTGTGAACTATAATTAAAATTGCACTCATTGGGATGGGAAGTGGACACAAACAGTATAGTAAGATGACAGATGGATTGTAATCTAGAGTTCTAGGAGCTGCTGGAGAGGTATTTGACTAATACCCAGCCATGTGACTGCTTTTTCAGAATCTGGAATAGTTTTCTCTCACAGTACTATGGATTTCAAAAGCAGTAACTAAAAGTTATTAGTTAGGCACTAATATTCATACAAGATTTTAGGTTTTCTTGGATTAATACTGTTTTATCAAAAAGGAGATTATATATATGTACATATAATGGTTAAGGGACAACTCTGGATTTAAAGAGATCATTTTAATTAATGTCTATGCTTTAATTTCTGGTTAGCCCTCACCTAACATGGTCAGGCAGTCCTGTTCTGTTTTGTTCTGTTGTATTCTATTCCAAGATCATACTTGGCAGATCATAACATACATCAAATGACAAAGAGTGGGAAGCAAATATAAAGAGAAAATGAATGTGTATTTCTGTGTTATTTTCTAAATGGCATTCCCTAGAGAAGGCATGACGAAGAAAATAAGAGGGTCAACTCATCATCTACAGTCTTATAAGGAATAAGAAATTGTGGAAGGAGGAAATCATATTCCCAGTTTTTGTTCTTTCCTGTCCCAGCTGATATTTACAGTGGGAGCAGCAATATGCCAATCTAGGAGCACTTCAGCTACCTGAGATGTGGTTGCTGTCAGAGGAGAGGTTGTAGTATCCATATTTTAGCCCCTTAACAATTTCTGTTTGGGAATCTCCCATTATATCCCATTTTGTGAAGACTTTACATTTTCATCATTAGAGCAGTGCCGCAAGTAAAGAAAGAAACTGGTAAGAAGTAATTGAACAACTGAAAAAGAAACCTCTTCAGCACGATGTTTTTCTGTTTTCCACTGTTAGGACTTCTGACTGAAGGAGTTTATAAATTCGACAACATGAAAAGGACATATCACACAATAATTACTGTACTTTCAGGAGAAAAAGATAAGAGCTAAAGAATTGCTATTATTTTTAGTTTGAGATATTTTGAGTATACAGTACATAAATTTGGTTTCTTTAAAGACTGGCAGAAGGTCAGTTCTTGCATATGAATGATTTTCAGGATGGAGATTAAACTCTGTAAAAGATTTATAATGCAGGATTATAGGATTCCCTCCATGATGAGGAATTTACTGCCGGTACAGCTGATAGGAGCTTAAGTGGAAAAAGCTTTCCTTTTCATTTGTAAACTCTGGATAAAGTGTTAGGCCTGATACTGCTGTCTTTGCTAAAGACTCCTACACAGGATCATATGCTGAGTCTAAGATGCTTTATGCGTGAGGACCTTGCAGTTTTTTCCTGATCTATACTATCATGTAAGTTCAATTTTCATAAACTCTGAACACAAAGTGTTTTTTGGAAGATTTTAGTTTCAACTGTCCTGCTAAAGACTGCAGTGCACTGTATTTAGTATGTGTGAAGTAAACATCAGTGTCCACTTCGTTACGATTTACGAAGCTCCATTGTCTTTGTCATTATAATGAACACTGTGGAGCTTAATATGAGAATATTTCCATCTCATTTTGGGAAGATACTCAACTATTTACTTAAGTTGGGTCTTCCTTTCCCAAGTAGAAACAGAGAGTAATAGAATGATTGAAGTTGGAAAAGGCCACTAAGATCATCCAGTCATACTGTCAGTTCATGTCCACCATGCCTGCTAACCACATCTTGCTGTGCCACTTCTCCACTTTCCATGAACACCTCCAGGGACGGTGACTCCACCACTCTCTGGGCAGCCTGTTCCAGTGCCTCACCAACAGAGTGGTACCAACAAAGAAGAGTTCAATACCATCAAGTTTTACCAGGGTGAAAACCTCACACTTGGTGGCCACTTTATTAGTAAACTCAGTCTCATGAGCTCTGCTTGCTTCCTATAGTCACTCACTATAAAAGCTTTGATCTAAAGTCATTATTAGTATAAAAAGAACAAGGGGTTCAATGAAAGTGGGTTTCCTCCCCTTCTTTTATCCTTGTTTTTCTTATTCATGGCAAATTAACACCTCAACTGATAACTGGCACATAGTATTACCTGAGCTTTCCTGTGAGGCAAAGACTGATCTGTGTGAACATTTGTGTTCAACCTCCTTGTTTCCTTTCCAAGAGGTTTGCTTTCCCCTTCTTTCCCCCATGTTTCACCACTGGCCTCTTCAGCAACTTCACAAACAACAAGCTTTAGTGCTTGAAATTCCAAAAGTGGATGAAAGAGGCAGTAAAGCCATAATTTTCTCTCCCCTCCCCTCCCCTTCCCTTCCCATTAGCCTCTAAGGTGGGCAACCTGAGTTATTCCTTCATTACTGCCTACTCTGTAGGATCAAGGCAACAAGCTTTGTAATTGCCACTGCAGCTCTGAAAGGCATTTAACTTGAATTACCTTAAATTTACCATAGGAACTTTTCACACTGTATGATACTGTTAAGCAGGTAAAGAATTATTACACTCTTTATTTTTCAACTCATTTTGAATGCACATTTCCTTTCACAAAAGTGTGTCTATATAGTGCTTCAGTTCAGACTGGTAAACCAGAATTGCATTCAAGCCTTTCCAATATGGCTTTGTGTTATTTCCAGACTAACCTTTCATAATGGATATAATGTAGCCAGCTGAAGATATTGTTAAATTACTGAATGTTCCATCAATAAACACCTTAATTTAGTCAACAATTCCTTTGAGAAGAGGAAGATTAGAGAGGCATTATTTTTAACTTGCAGAACAGAAACAGACACCATTAAAGAAGAACAGACATAAAGCCACATTTTTGGGTAACTATACTGTTAATTGAGAATTTTTGTGTTCTGATGGATGCAAATCACATTCACAGATTAAAGTAATTTTCTGTGGCCTAAAGGAAAGTTTCTGGATCCAGTCATTAAATTTTTGTTTAAGCATTTTCATATGTGGAGAAAACTTATTTGCACAAAAAATGTAAATTTTTATCACAGCCCTTGAGAAATACATCTCATTAGGTGTCTGGGATCTGTATGTTGGCTGCAGAAAAGCAACATAGCAATACGAAGTTCAAAAATGCAGAGATCAGCAGAAATTATTTTCAAAGTGTAACACAGAAATTCTCATAGTAAACTTCTGGAAACTTCAGATGAACAGATTTGTTTGCATCCTCATCCTCCTATTGAAAGTGTAGGGGGAAAGTATTTCTACACTATTGATGATGGACTAAGCAATCCTGCCTTCCAAACCAGAAAACACTTAAGAAAACTTGCCAGCTACTACCTGCATTTGAGCATTTTGCAAGCTATCATCTCAACCTGGAACGAATTAGTCAAGAATTGCTGTTTACCAGGTGTTAAAAATGTTTCAGTTAGCAGTTGTATAAAATACAGCAGTTTGTGACAGAAGTAATTGCATTATCTTTTGCTTATCTTTTTTCAATGAAAGTGAAGAATGAAATAAGTTAAAAATAGCGTCCTGCAAAGTAAGCACACCACCATGGAAATACCACTTTAAAAATAAAGGCTTGTTTCAAAATTGTGAATGCTTACTGATCTGTTATGAATACGAAAAATAACTTGAATTTTGCAAGATTTAGAAAAAAATGGAGAACAAGTTTTCATTAAGTGCCTATTAGTTGAAAACGCTGCCTTTTTCTTAGAAAATTCTATTCTTCTCCTTTTAGATACTAATTTAGAGCTGTGTCAGATAAATGCCTTACTTTTAGAATGGAAAACACACCACATCTCTCTCCAGCATTTTTTTTTTTTCAGCCAACTGAAAAACCATTTACAATCATCAAGAGAAAATGTACATTGCACATGTATGATGCACCCCTTGCACCTGAATACCTTTTAATGTTCTTTTATTCTTCTGAGATCATTTTGCTGAGATTTTGGAGTATGTAAAAACAGTGCAGTTTTAGTAACACCACACATGAAAAAAACCCAGTGCCCCAAACTGACAATTTTCCATGCACGCATACTGTTGCGTATAGTCCTATTGATCCAATAAAATATATTTTCTCAATGAGATCTCTCAAGCTACTTTTCAGTTTTGCAAAAGGCACCCAAGAATGTCTGGTCAACTGCATTTTGTTCTTTTGCTATGTTCTCTGTATAGTCATAAACTTGTACATGTGTTCATTTGTGATCGCTGTTGTCTTGTGTGAATTTTCTCTCATTCCTCCTAGCAACTGTGCACTTAGGTATTAAGTAAGAAGTAGAATGTTTTTCCTCCTTTTCTTTTTCTTTCAAATTGCCAGTTGGGGAATATCAAATTCTTTGCTGATAGTTCTCACGCTGGTTTGCATGTGAAAAAGTTCAAAAAGTAACAAAGATAGAGAGTAGGTAATTGTGAGAGCTGAATCAGTCCTAAGTGTACAGCAGTCATATAACTCATACACTAAACAGATAAAAATGCCCTGTATTTCAGAGGACATTAGGGAAAATCTAATATTTGAATGGTCTCCAAACTATACTCATTTTTTTAAAATATCAGAATTTTTCTGTCTAATTGGATTAAGATTAATTTTATTAAAAGATGCCTGAATCAGTTAAGTTTTCTGTGATACAAAGTGAACTAAAACAAAAACACTAATGATAATAGTCACGGTTTCTATTAACAGTTCACATCTGTAGTTAACTTGAAACAGATGCTTTTCAGTATAAGCCGTTGTTTTTAATTTGAATGTGACAATATGTTTTGATGTTTTCTCCTTAATTGTAAAATTATGTAATGAAATCTCTTTAGTATGTGTGTGGTAAATTGCTGAAGCTTTTGTTTTTCCAAAAGTCTTTGGTAAAATTTCTCATGCCTTAGTTACTATTGCTTGTGACAATCAGATGATTCCCCATATCAGAACAAAAGGTCCATTTGGGAATTTTGGAGAGATCTCAGCAGGACTGGAGACATAAGTATTCATCTTTTACGCTTTCCTAAGTTTGGCCAGACTGGGCTTTCCTGAGTGCAAGGCCTGCCAGTGGAGATTCTAATCAATTAGAGTGCAGATTTTAATACTCCAGAGAAAGAAATACATCTTGATAATTTCTAATGAACTAAGAAATAGTATTTGGCATAATGTGTAATGTAACACATCAGTAGAAATCAAATGATAGATTACTGCAGTGTCTTCTCAACCTTGTGATTGTGCAGGTAATTTTCACAGAAAGAAGACAGAAATTGTGAATGACAGACCCAACAGAAAGCAGATGTGACTAGGAAAACTGCCCGTGTCTGCTTATTAATTCTAGGCCAGATTGTAGTGTTTCATAGTAACAGTAGGAGAATCATAGAATCACTAAGGTTGGAAAAGACCTGCAGGGAGGGTAACTCCACCACCATCCTACCTGGCCTTGAATACCACCAGAGATGGGGCATGCACACTTCTCTGGGCAGCCAGTGCCAGTGCCTCACTTCTCTCTGAGTGAATTTTTTTTTCCTCATATCTAATCTAAACCTATCTTTCCTAACTAAAACTGTTCTCCTTTGTCCTGTCACTGCACTCCTTGATGTAGGGTCACTCCCCAACTTTCCTGTAAGCCCACTTTGAAAACACTTTTGTTCTGAGTTCCAATTGAATCGTACAATAAAGTACAATAAAGAACGTAGATGCTGCAGATGTTAGATTTGTGTATATGGAATTGTTTTCTTTCTACTTTTTTTTTTTTTTTTTTTTTTTTTTTTTTTTTTTTTTAGTGAGATTAATAGTTTGATTATTGTGAAATCTACCCCTTCGTTGTTTTGCCCCAAAGTCTTAGGAAGACTTGTGTGATGTGCTTACCTATCCTAAGTCACCATACCACAGTAATACTTTCCCAGTCTAAAGGTCTCTCTGTACTAGTAACTCCCCTTCAGTAAGTGCAGAGCAAGTCTTCTTAAGTATTTTCTCAGACTGTAACTATTTCCAGCACAGGAAACTTTCTGAACAGAATGTGGTTTTGCATTTATAACCCTCAGTGGATTTCTTCTCTATGTACTTGTCTGCTCTCCTCCTCAAACTGTGTAAACTATTAGGAACCAAAAAATCAGTGGGGAACTACTATTCTCTGTGTGGAAAACACCTTCTCCCCTCCCCTCCCGTCCCCCTCTCCTTACCACTCCCCCTTCCCTTCCCTTCCCTTCCCTTCCCTTCCCTTCCCTTCCCTTCCCTTCCCTTCCCTTCCCTTCCCTTCCCTTCCCTTCCCTTCCCTTCCCTTCCCTTCCCTTCCCTTCCCTTCCCTTCCCTTCCCTTCCCTTCCCTTCCCTTCCCTTCCCTTCCCTTCCCTTCCCTTCCCTTCCCTTCCCCATATTGTCGAGATTTTGGGTAAATGAGTAAATGCCTATAGCAGCAAAATGTTATTCTTAAAAGTTGGTTTGTCATTCTTAAAGCTGCAATTTTGTTTAACTCTTTTGTTTTGGCTGTTAATGATAGCTGACTCATGTTCTCATGAACTGAAAACTCATATTTCATGAATATATCTATGATATCTCTAACATCCTTCTCTTTCATTTTAATCTTCATCTCATTTTAAAAATGCATCACTTTATAGTAGTCAACACTGAATTTCAGCTACAATTTTTGCTTATTTAGTCATTTTTCTCCCAATTATTCATAGCCTCCCTTTGTCCTCAATTATCCCGAGTAACTCAGAACCATGGATAAAATTTTTACTAGAAGCTTAGTTGCTACAAGCTCACCTTAATGTTAGGGCTTTTTATTCTTACAGTATTATTTTCATTCCATTTTATTTCTTCCTGATTTTGCATGAAAGAGTCAAGCTTAAGGTGCTCAAGCAGTTTCAAGAGGGTTAATACCATAAGTGAACACTTGGAGATGTGGGAAATATCATCTGTTCTGTAAATTTGGAGTTTTTTACTCTAATTTCCATCGGATCATCTTTAACTGCAGCCATCATACACAAGCATTATAGATCCTTGGGAAAGGTTGCCTGGAAAAAGCCCTTGTATGGTGATGATTTATTTTGAATTTGCTCTTTTCACTATCATCATTTAGATTTGAATGCATATTTATATAAGGGTCTTTATTATTTTGTTCCTGTAGATATACATGCACAGGTTTTCTTCAAATTCACCTAACTTTTATACACCAATGTGTTAATGACTTCCCAGGGTCAGCTATCTCAAAGCTCCACATGAAAACATCTGATTATTGCACCAGTAGTTATTGCTCAGATGACTTCATAACAATAATGTTGAATTTCCTCCTGGGTGAGAGCTGGGAACAGCAGAAAGTGGCCTCTTTTTTTTTTTCTTTTTTTTTCCCCAGGGGAACGATTCTAATTTAAGGTGAGAACAAGTACCTAAAAGGCACAGAAGGGTAGCTTCCTGCTTGTGTGCAGAAAGGAGGTCTGGACAAGGATGAGATTGGAGCAGGTGCAGCAGGCAAGTAGGACAATGATCCAGTGTCAACATCAATCCTGGGGGCTTGCAGTCATGAGCGTCAGTGTTTTGGGGAAACTTCTGAAAGTGTTCCTGTCAAAGACTGAGCCACCTGGATACTCCTTGCTCTTATTTAAGGCAAGATAGTCTTCTCACCCTGAGAACCAGTCTTATCTCAGCATACTTGACTCATTCTCAGTAGTTTATACACCTTGTACACAGTTTTTACAAGGCAAGATGTTCTCTCACTGACAGCCAAGAAATTCTGCTAGAGCATAGCTGGCAAATGAAGCCATTACTCTCCTGAGCACTCCTACTAGTAAAGTTTTGGAGGGGCAGCGCAGTAGCGCCCATAGCCCTCTGGAGTTGCACTAGCAGCTGCTCAGAACCCTGGAATCATAGAATGGCTTGAGTTGGAAGGGACCTCAAAGATCATCTAGTTCCAGTCCCCGTGCTGCAGGCAGGTTTGTCAGCCACTAGGTTAGGCACACGATCAGGCCTCCCAGGTTCCCATCCTATCTGGTCTTGAACCCTTCTAGAGATAGGGCATCCACAACTTCTCTGGGCAGCCTGTGCCAGTGCCTCACCATCCCCTTGGTGAAAGAAGCAACAGAAGTAGATAAGAAACAACAGAAACTACTGCCCTATCTCAGAGCTGTGTTGTCTTCAGACAAAACAGGAAAACATATTTGAAAGAATTAATCTGCATTCACTTCTAGGCTGGATTCAGCCTGTGGGGCACACCTCTGCCATGCCCACGGGGAGCTCTGTGCTGGTGGAGGCAGGGAGCAGGACTCCACAGCCCCAGGGAAATAAGAAGGAAAAGAGTGAACAGTTCTGTTCTGAGAGGTTATTGCACATATGTAGAGTAGCTCTAGGGTGCAGAAAGTTTTATTTCTGATTTCAACTCTGTCCCTGATTTGACTGGTCGTCCTAGTGCAGATGTTTAATCAAGGCTGCCTTCCATTTTACCTTGGACATATACTTTCTCTAAACATTATGTAGTGAAATGTGAAATTAATATTTGCAAAACATTTTGAAGCTGGTAAGCAAACCCTCTAAATGCCAAGCTCCTGCTGTTCTTGGCCTGTTTTCATACCACAGTGCTTGCTACTCTGGAATTCCTCTGCAGCATGAGTGCTCCCCTTTACAGCACAGGTAGGTTTTTGGCTCTCAGTTCCTGAATTTGCCTTTAATTTGTTGTTCAAATGCTCATGTCATTTAATTGTCCTGTGCTTCACTTTCTCAGTATGTACAGTGGTAACAAAAAAAATCTAGGCAGCTATCGTGAATGATGAAATGAAAAGAACCTGATGAACATTGGTGTGTGTTTTTATGGGCTTATATGAAAGATAACAAGTGTGCCAAGTAATCAAATTTTTACTGCTGTTATTGTTTGGTTTGATATTTACAGTTTAGCATGGTTTAGAAAACCTTTACAAGGAAACAGAGGACAGCTCATACAAAGGAAATCTTTCCTTGGTCAGTTTGGGCTCACATACCAGATAGTTAGCATATAGTGTACTTGATGTGTCTGGCAGAAGTAAAAAGAGAAACAGAGGAAAAATGTGGATGCTGCAATTCTGTTTTCACCAGGCACTGGCCAATAAATTATGTCTAGACTTTGTCCCTTGACCACTTTGCAGAAGGTCTGGACTGAACTACCTATAATAAATTAATTGTGGTGAGAAAAAAATCACAGTGGGAAAAGAAGCAGGGTCTTCATTTCAGCTTCTCATATAACTTCTCTGCCAATAAACAGCTTTACTATCGCAGCTCAGCCAGCAGGCACTTTTTTGAAAACTTGTACTAAAGCCCAGACTTTCTTGCAATATCACAGTTCAATGACTTGCCAAATAGTTTCTGGGTAGATAGCACATCTGTATCTGGATCCATCCCAGTATTTCCTTATACAGCTAGGCTCCATCTGAAGTATTTTACATAAAACCCTCTGTAACCTTTTCTTGTTTCAAGCTTTGAAATCAAAAGAATGATGAAATATTTAATTATCTACGTGTCCTGCCTAGACTTTTTCATTACTTACCTTTAGCTGTGCAAGAGGAGGAAAGAAACACCCAAGCTAGGGATTTTCTGAAAACAGGACTGCATCTGTAGGCTGTGGGAAGGATCAGCCCCAGCTTTCTGTCAGGGTGCTTTAACCCCGTGTCTGGTGTCAATGGGAGAAGAAAGATGTGACACCTCTCCTGAGCTCTGAGCCAGCTCCAATTCATCCAGCACATGGCATGGAAACTATTAAATAAAATGGTCCGCCATTTTTAGAGCCACTCTTCCTCTGGCAGATGCAATTTGCACCTGCCAAATACATGCCCACATTGTTATGGCTGCAAAATGAGTTATGGCTGTGAGGCTCAGCGTGTGCCACTTCTGCTCCTTGATTTATATTCCCACTGATGTAGTCAGAGATGTGAACCTCCTCAGGTTTCAGCAATGAAGTGCAGACGTAGATTTTCTGACAAGAATTTGCTCTTTCACAAGTGCATCCCACTGCACAGCTTTATTTCAGTAAGGTGAGAGTTTAGATCAGAAGTCTAAGAAAATAAAATTTGTACCAGCTACTTTATACTCACTTGGCATTTAGGCGATGCTTTGCTTTTACAATGTAGTTGTGTTCATTCTTACCTTAAATACAATATTCTCATGCCAGCGGGTATGGCGTGCCCATACAGCTGATGGATGGGGTGCTGGGTGGGTGGCTACCACTGCTCCTCCTTCTTCTGGTCATGATCGGAGGAAGCCAGGGACAGTGGGTGGGGAGAGTGTTGGTACTTCAGGCATGGTGATTTGTCCTTGCCATGGCCTTGTGAAGCTGCAGTGTTAGCCCTCAGTTTGCTCTGAGGAGAGGGAGAGCTGAAATATTCTTTCTGTTTTAAGTGTGTGCTATTCACTCTTCAAATGGAAACCCTTTGGAGGCCACCTGCCCCAACTACTGATCCAGCAGGGACAGCCAGAGCAGAGTGCCCAGGACCACTATCGGATGGCTTTGCAAGATCTCCAAGAAGACTCCCTGGCCTCTGGGCAACCTATGCCAGTGCTCAGTTACCAATAAAGGAAAAAAGCATCTTCTAATGTTCACATGTACTAGTTCGTGTCCATTGCTTCTTGTTCTGACACTGGGAACCACTGAAAAGAGCTTGACTCCACTTTGCACATTCCCTCCAGTTATTTGTAGACTGATAAAATCACCTGAGTTTTCTTGTCTCTATACTAAACTTTTCCAGATTTTCCTTATGTAATAGGTGTTCCAGTCCCTTCATCATCTTCATGGTTTTTCACTGGACTGTCTCCCATATGTCCATGTTTCTCTTGTACTGGAGAGTCCGGAACTGAACACAGAACTCCAGCTGCGGTCTCATCAGCACAGAATCTACAAGGAGAAGGATCACTTCCCTTGAGCTGGTCACAACACTGTGCCTAATGTAGTCCAGGATGGCATTTGCTTTCTTTGTAGCAAGGTCATACTGCTTGCTCATGTTAAAACACTGCTTTCCAGCTGGATGGTCATCAGCATGCTCTATTGCCTGGGGTTGTTCCTGAGAGCTGGGCACACAAACCCAGTATCATTTACAGGACAGTACATAGCAGTGAAAGTCTTGGTGAGCTTTTAATTTCAGGCCTCTGAGATCCAGAAGTGTTTAAAAATAAATACACAAATAAATAATAAGTAACCACCACACAATCTATTTATTTAGCAGTATGTATAAAGATTGTGGTGAGTAGGAGCTGAAATTAAGCAGTGGGTTTCACAGTATTTCACAATATCTAGAGCTTCACAGTCCAATGCTAACCCCTGAAATATGCCAGAGAGTTTCCTTTTCTGTTCTTTCTCTCGAGCAACAGCTTGGTGTCTCTGGACTTATTCATAGCGACTGTTACCAGCATCCTTTGTTCTTCTGTCCTTGGATGGCTGTGGGTCCATGATTGTTCTCAGACAGAGCCAGAGGTGGAATCACCATCAAAGCTATCAGTTCTGGCCAAGCCTCTTAAGGATTTTTGAGTATTAGTCTTTTTCCAGAGCGAGGACTTGGTGAGTTAGGCCAGTGCAGTCATACAGAAAACATCTCAGTAAACAGGCCAGCACACAACATGAGTAAATCTATGCACAGCAGAGCCAAGTTTATTATTTGAAAACAGCATTAGAGCATTCTAAATGGCAATAAACTTCTGTCATTCATAAGCCAGGGAATAAAAAATGTAGAAGCATAGTGTTTGAACCTGAAACTTTTAGCTTGTTATTTGATGCATTGTATCTTCAATGGGTCTCTAATTACACTTTAGCATATTATTCCTCAAATACCCTCTAACTTTCTCTGTGACCACAATTGTTCACATGTGCAGAATTTTGTAATGCTTTTCATCACTGCATCTTGCTTCTTCAGAATATATAATTTTTTTCATTGTATTTCTCTTTGAGGCACATACATAGTCACACAGCACAACATTTTCTTGTAGCTGTACCATAAAGCTGTTTCTCAAAGTAGTTGAATATGTATCTTTGTTAGCTATGTGAAATAGGATTTTTGATTTCTATTTAAGCCTTAATTCTGCTTCCTCTGAAATTCATAGCACAAATGCATTTGAGGCTAATGATGTAGAATTATATTCATAGGAACCAAATTTTGTCAGAAAATCAGATTAGCACTGCACTATTTGTAGATAAATTGAAAATCCACGCATATACATTACATGTTTTGATTAACAATATTGTTTTTATAAAATATATTATTGGTATTTTTATCTTATAAAATCAGCAGCAGAAAAATGACTCAAAACATCTTTCAGAAATAAAAAATATGTGTATGAAAAGTATATGTGATCAGCTGTAGTAAAGATAGAGTTTAGCTTGGTTAAAACTACATTATATGAATGTTTGAAGGGACAGTGAATGTAGTTAGTCTTAGTTTGATAGTCTTGCTTCTTGATGAGCAGTGTTCTCATCAGTTCTTGCGTGCTGATGAATTGTGAGGGAACCGAAGGCCTAAACAGGAAAATTATCAAGGTGCCTATGTCTCCATGGGTGAGTGGAACACAGCTGGCAGTGGGAACTGATGCAATCAAACCATCCTGTACACTTTCCTAAGTGCAACAACTGAAAGTGTGCAGTAATGAAGGACTTGGCATGAACCACCACAGTGATCTGTAGATCCAAGTCATATCACCACTGTCATTTACTTCAGCATTGCAGTGTTCACTTCATGGGGATGTCGTAGGTTCCTTATTTGAGTGGAGAATGAGGATACACTGGGAGGAGTTAGAGTGAAGAGAACAGGGAAAGCTGATCAGGGAATAAATAAGACATGACTTTTAGGACAAGTAAACCTGAGAGGAAATATGTCAGCATAGCTGGCTATGAGGTAATTGTTAGCTGATCTGAGAACTGCATCCCAAGTTTTTGATAAAGGCTTGCAGGAACTCACACCTGGCTTCTCTGCTGCTTGTAGTTGCTTTGGATGTTCTGTTCTCATCTGGTTGGTCTAGGGTCTGTGAAGCTCTGGGGAATTCTCGAAGTCAGCTCACATTCGGCATGAATGGCTTGGAAATGTGGCTGTGACACTTACACTGAAGTGTTCAAATTAAATATCAAAACACTTTCATACTGATGTTTATTGTTTGTTTTCATATTTCCTTCCCCTCCCCCAAAACTGCACTATTTCATCTTCTCATCCAAATCTGGGACAGCATTACCTATGAAATATTAGCATCTCCATTTGAACAGAATTTGCTGGGTTTTGTTTTAAATCAGAACTACTCCAAGAAGAGAAAAAAATGAATCACTTGGGATGACCTGTGCACTGATACCTACCAATGTATCCACAGGTTCAATTAAAGACCTGGCAATGGAGACGTGCTCACAGCAAAACATATGAAATATATCAGTTCAAGTTAAGAAAACTTGCCCACCCACCTCTTCATTGCTGGAATGAACCTTGTGTATGTTTCCACTAGATGATGCTTTGACTGTCAGGATTGATTAAATACTTTCTGCTTTCAACTCTGAAGAGATGCTTTTAATAAATTTCTAATATATTATCTGAACACTGTGGATGCTGGCTCCCATTAGTAACAAATTCTGTCCATTGACGTTTGGATTTGACTAAAAGCACAGAATTTTGCCTTTTTTCAGTTACTCATTTGTAGCGCACCAAATATTTGTGTAGCTAAAGGCAGAAGGATACTAGAAATAAAAAAGACCAAATGTTGACTGCCAACGAGGTCATTGAATGTAAATAGATGTTATACTGTATGTTTGGATCCCATGTATATATAATCACAGATTTTTCCTAATTAATTGCTTCTATGTTGTGATTTTAAGTTTTCACAAATCTAGTCAGAAAGCTTTATGTAAAAATGCCTGTCACTAAAAAGCTGTGCTAGTTATACATAAGTGACGGAGTACGATGAATGATCCCACAGTGGGTGGGATGTATGCATTTCATGCAGGTTATCCCTTCCTGTGTGTCTTCTGGCATCTCTGAATAAACGAGCCATTCTGGGGATAAACTTCCGTTCTGACGGCCACAGCCACCCTCCTCTCTGTGGCTAATGCAAACTAGACTCTTTCTATCTTACTTCCAGGGTCTTCCAGAAGATTAACTTTTCTCACTTGTTCATAAATCTCATATTCAAGCTTTCAGGCAGATACTATCCATCCCTGGCTATTTATTACTAATTCCTTTCATTGAGTTATTGAAAAGCCTTCTATTAGCTTCATCTTTACATGAAGGACAGAAATTTTGTAGCAGAAATGACTTATGGCTATTATGGAAGCCATAATCTTGGTAGGAAAATCTCTCTATTACACATGCTCCTGGCAACATCAAGCATTGGGATTGCCTGGTTTATTAATAGCTTTGCATTGCTATGAATGCAAATGCTTAACTTCTGGAAGGTGGTCATCCCCAGTCAGTTCAGACTTGCAACAGCTACTCAGGTTAAAGCAGGGAACTGTTATCCTCAAACGACCCATGACAAGTTGAAGTATCTCAGTAGGGAGATAAGAAATGGCAAAAATAATAGACATAACAGATGTGTTACTGATTCAGGTATTACAGTCAACTTTGAAATGGAAATAAAGATGAATTGAGAAAAGCAAAAACTGCATTTTATTTAGATTATCAGGTTAAAAACTCTGAGTAATCTGAGAGCTTTTGGAAAGGAATAAAAGAACTTTTTAGCAGAGCTTGAACTGCTCATATTAATGAATTAAAGATTTGGGCTACATTGTAACAGACATAGCAAATAGTTAAGGCATTAAATAACCATCACTGAGCCTGTTAACAGATTTAGAAACCTTCTGACCTTTGAGAAGTCAAATTAATCTAATTTGTTTTTTATCAATAATCAAACTTCCCTCTTTTCAAGTGGGAGATTTTAATGAAGTACTGAAAAAAAATAATTACCTTTTGAAGAGACTGGGGAATGTTGATCTTTACAGCTCAAATCTGTGATCATTTTCTTTCATGATTCCTTCAGCATGTCTCAGTGTTTGCTGAATCCCTGAGCAACTTGGAAGATTTTTTGTGTACCAGAAAGTTGGTGTTTTCTTGGATTTAAATAATCGTAGGCTTTCAGCTGCTTCAATGTCATTAGCTAACATTTCCAAATGTTTGGTGTATGGGCAGATCAATGGCTTTATTAATTTAAACATATTATTCCCCTCACCCTACCCTATTTCAAATCTGGCTTTTGTTTAAAGCACTCCATAACCTCAGACTTATTCTAGGTTAAATCTGATATTAATCAAGCTGTGGATAAAGGCCACATATATGACTGAAGCTGTGTTTATTAGCTTTAGTGAAGCCTTTGATTTGGTCACACATTCTTTGCTCTTAACAAAGCCTCAGAATAATACAATATGGGTTTTATGTCAATCCTTAAATTGGTTATCATCAAATTTAAGTAATAATGGAAAACAAACTATGCTCACCATAGTGGTATATGATCTGATTTTAAACTCTATGGTGCAGGTGTTCTTGAAGGTATGCTTGTTTTCTTTTGAAATGTCATATTCAATATGCGTAGACAACTAGAATTTCTGATTTTGAAAAGAAGATTTTTTTCCCTACAAATTCAGCCTTTAGGCATAATGTAGATTTTATTTATTCTTTTCAACTTATGCAAGGTATGCTATGAGGAATCAAAAGCTGAAGATATGCAAATACTTAATTGTGAGCTCTACCTATGTAGTGAAATAGAGAGCTGTTCTGAGGTTGTGTACACGTATGACCATCCTAATGGCCAGCAGGCTTTTGATCCACATGGTTGGGAATTTCACAGCTTGATTCTACCTTTTGATGTGCTGTATCTAGGATTAGGCAGGTGGTGTAAACCTAGTCCCTTGAATTGAAGGATATAATTTTGGACGTTATTCTGGGCTACCACAGTGCATAGAGCAAGAAGATTTTCTGTAAATACCTGCCTTTGTGATGGAAGAACAGGGAGCAGAGGGAAAATGTGATACCCTCTTGCGCTACAGTGGTATAGCAACAGACTATTTTGCACGTATATATATATACCAACATTATAACAGATGTGTGAAAAAGCATTATTATATCTGTGAAGAATGTGGTCACCAGAGCATGGAGCAAGGTTGTGCCTCCCACAGAGACGGTGGGTAAAAAGGTTAGCCTTTATCCCCGTCATGGACAAATTAATATAATGCCTGTAGGGCAAGTTTCAGGACTTTGTTGTGACTTGGTCTCCATGTCTGTTTTTGACTTACATGGACAATAATTTCCCAAAATACAGGGAAACCCAAAGGTTAACATAATTTTTCCTTTGAATAATAAAGCTTTGCAATGTATAGCCACTTATGTGGTCCCTGGGGCAGTGACTCAGTCCATTACAATGAGAAAACCTGATTAAGAATATAGGATCTTAAACTGCTGAGATCTTTCTTTCATTTTGCCTTCTCTTGCCAAGATCCAGTGGCTGGGTACTAAAGGCAGAAAAAATTCCAGTTGTAAACATAGAGCAATTTTTATCATGAGGAGCATTAATATCTTGAACCTGCACAGAGAGAAGTGATTCAATCATTGACACGTGGACACTTTGTGCTGCAGCACTGGTCAGTGCAAAAAATGATCCTGTGATTAAAAAAAAAAAGATGCCTGCCTCCTCTTTCAGGATTACTTGATTAAATGGCAAAGACTCTTTTGCACTGGAGATTGGTAATCACAAACCTAAGATCTTTTCATCTTCAGAAAGGAGTGATTTGTGAGGTTTTTTGAATTTCATTTTTCTAAATAATATCATTACCATTAACTACACATGTAAATAAGACATTTCTCTGTAATATTATTGTTTCCAGTGATGCCTGCTACAGTTGTCTGGATCTCTTTGAAAACCTGCATCTGCTTTGTTGCACCTCTGTGTGGCTTTGAAAAACAGACATGCACTTTTTAACCTTCAATCAATTCTTTTTTCAAAAGCAAGGGATAGTTTTTCAAATGCAACAGTTTCCAAATATTTTCTGGAAGAAAGTTTGCATTAATGTTCAGCACAGTTAATCTCTGCAAAATGTAATAGCTTCCATGCAGCCACCCTGGATGGTGGAACTCCAGGAATGCCTAGGAAAAGCAGTCAGATTAGGAGCTCTAACTCTACTGCAGTTGTGACATTCCAAAGAGTATTTGGACCAAGTAGTTCAGGGTGCTACATCCAAATTTAAAGTACTGGGGGGCATTACAATTCGAATTTCCACCTTGATTTTATTTGCTCTGAAGAATTCTGTTCAGACAAATTTTCTTGTAAAAAGATTTTTTAATGCTGTTTGACAGTTCTTTCAGTGTTACTGTCCTTCATAACAGACACTATATAACAGCCCATGGAGGCATGTATGGTCTCTTAGTTCAAGCAACCTGGTCAAGAAACTGCTCCAGTGGTTACTTGCTTTCACAAGATGAAATCCCTTTCTGACTACTCTCTTTCTTAGGAGCCAGTGAGATTTAACAAAGCTTTGACAAAGCAGTTTTTAATTTGACAGGCAGCCAAGCAAATATACAATGTAGTAGGATGTCATTGTCAGAACAACTGATAGGGCTTCCAGATTGATTCTTATGGAAGCCATAGCAATTCCAAAGCAAAAAGTGGCCAAACAGATTCTCTGAATAGCTTGGTAATGGCAGCCAGATAGCAGATACAAGTTTTCCATGTATGAGCCAATCTGGCCTCAAAGAGAGTCTGTCAATTTGTGTGCGTACGTTCATCATTAGAGATGCATTTAGCAGCTGGACCAGCCATTTGAAAGGAAATGCTATGTCTCCTCTCAATAATTTTGCTAATCTCCTGCTAATAATCTTTCTTTGAGATATACAAATAGCCTGGAGGGTTTAGCAGCTTTTCTTAACATATGTTTTCTCAATAAAAGTCTGCACCAATGCACGATGTTTGGAAGACAGATTAAGAAAACAGACAACAGTATATATCACAGATCACAGTTGTTTTTTTTTTTTTTTTCCATGATAACATATGAAATACCATGTCTTAATGGCATTATAATTTTTTCTAAGGTGAAAATCTTAGGGGGTCAAAAAAAGAAATGTAATGAAGCTGTGATTTTCAGCTTCTCATTAGCAACTTAAGGAGCTTAAATATATCATACCTTCACGTTAAAGAGTAAGAAAAGGTAATACACGCAGTGTCTCATCTCCTCAGTTAATAGTCTATCCAAATAAATACAGGTAAGCCAGGACTAAAGTACTCTGTCTGCATTTACTATAGGGCTTTGATATCTTTGTCAACTGCTGCAATTTTTAGAGATATTTGCAGACTATGTGAAGCTAGCAGCGCAGGCTTGTGTGGCTGGTAATCATGTTGCTCTCCTGTTTACCTGTTCAGGCAGCTCTATTGTACCGGTTGGAGACAGTTGTAGGTATTGTGAATCAGTCCAAATGGCCTGCCAACCATCAATCCCCCCTGGTCACCAAATGGTAGGGAAGATAGTTAATTAACTGCAAGTGATGAAATTCAGTGTCCAAGCACCTTTCTGCACCTTTCTAGAGTAAGTTATTGTACCTGATTACTACTTACTCTATGTTGGTGACATAAATTGTCTGTAAAGGCTATATATAACACCTGCTAGAAAATACAAGGACCTGGAACGATGGTCACAAGAGGTTTTCAACAAGAAGGAATACAAACCAACATTTTCTTTTCTCAAGGATAACCTGGCTATTGCAGGGTGCGGCTGGGGCACGGTCAGGCTGAGGCTGGCTACTGGTGGTGAGGCTGAGGCAGGGCCAGTCTTCAACTATTCTACTGAAGTGGGGCTATTGTGTCAAATGACAGATGAAAGTTAATTGATCTGGACAGGCTGGAGAGATGGGCTGAGGTGAATGGGATGAAGTTCAACAAGGCCAAATGCTGGGTCTTGCACTTTGACCACAACAACCCCAGGCAATGCTACAGGCTTGGGACAGAGTGGCTGGAAGACTTCACAGAGGAAATGGACCTGGGGGTATTGATTGATGCTCGGCTGAACATGAGCCAGCAGTGTGCACAGATGGCCATGAAGGCCAATGGCATCCTGGCTTGCATCAGGAACAGCGTTGCCAGCAGGAACAGGGAGGTAATCATCCCCTTGTACTAGGCTCTGGTGAGGCTGCACCTCAAGTTTTGTGTCCAGTTTTGGGCCCCTCACTACAAGAAAGACATTGAGGTGCTGGAGAGGGTTCAAAGAAGGGCAACTAAGCTGGTGAGGGGTCCGGAGCACAGGGCTTATGAGGAGCGGCTGAAGGAGCTGGGAATGTTCAGTCTGGAGAAGAGGAGGCCCAGGGGAGACCTTACTGCTCTCTATAACTACCTGAAGGGAGGTTGCAGTGAGCTGGGGGTTGGCCTCTTCTCGCATGTAACTAGTGATAGAACTAGAGGGAATGGCTTCAAACAGCACCAGGGGAGATTTAGGCTGGATGTTAAGAAATGCTACTTCTCTGAAAGAGTGGTCAGGCAAGGATGGAATGGGCTGCCCAGGGAGGTGGTGGAGTCACCAACCCTGAAGGTGTTCAAAGAACGTTTGTGTTGAGGGATATGATTTAGTGAGAACTATTGGTGATAGGTGGATGGTTGGATTGGATGATCTTGTAGGTCTTTTCCAACCTTGATGATTCTGTGATTCTGTGAATTGGACTGGCGATCGGACTGGATGTTCTAGTTTTTAATGTTTGTGTAAAATCATCTCCAGAAGTCTTTATGGTGTGATCACTGAAGAGGTCTGAAATTTCTTTGTGTTTGAAAGGTCACTTCCAGACAGCAATGGCAAAACTTTCAGATGCTGGACTGCATCTTCTCTCCCATCTCACTGTCTCTTCATCACACCAGTGGAGTGAGAGCAGTGGGATTAGGTCAAAGGTAAGGCTGGTGGCCAGATTTCAAAGATTTTGAGACCTCTTTATTTCATGACTGCAACATTGTAACACCACTATAAATTAAATGATATGTATTTACTAACTTAATCTGAGTTAGGGGCTTAAGGGGCTGAGAATACTGAGTAGCTTTGATCTCCATAAACCCCTATTAGCACAGGTACTGATACAATTATCTGCAGGGTCACTCTACATACTTACAGGCTAGCTGTCCAATCAACAGATTAAATTACCTCATTTATCAGCATGTGATCTGTTTCTAATTAGTTCACTCCAGTTAATGGTTTCTTAAAGCTGTCTTTTTTGAATTATTTTTTCAGAAACACATAAAACATTTGAAATAACTTCTTGAGGGTGGCTAAATATATTATCTATTTTCTGGCATTTTCTAGTTGTATGAGTTGCACATTTCCTTTACTTCATGGTGTAGGTACTTTCTTTTCTGTCAGAGATGGAGGGTACAGAAATGTGGTGCAATGATGACATGATCTAATAAAAATCTCTTATACACATCTATTACACTGTGCTGGCTCATGGAGTCTGACATCTCTCAAATAATTCTGGAGACAGCTAGTTTTATCTCCTACCAGGAAAGTAAAACCATGAGTCTTATGGATGACCAGTATTCCATGAACAAATGTCAAAATAGATTTAAAAGTGCAGGTTGTACTACTAGTATTGGAACAAAGATGAAATGTCAAGGTTTTGCTTGCCAGTAATAAATTGCTGGTCTTAATTAAAGTGTAACAAAAATTTTGATTTGATCAAAGTGTGTAGCACCCATTGTAAGCCTACTGTTTCATCAAGGAGATTTATACTCTTTGCTTTCTTGTCAATGTACTCCAGTAAGTACTTCTGGTTATTACTAGATTTGCTATTACAGATACGCCTCTTCTGATGATCTGCAGGCCAGAATTTAGAGTTATTAGGACTGACCTGGTTTGATTCCCTGTCAAGGGAAACCCTTCAGTCTCAAGACTTTCAGAAACCACTGTGGCTGGCGTTCCAGCAGGAGAAAAGTGGAATTTAACAAACTGCATATACTGGCATGAAAGTGTTTGAAGACCATGAAATTAACAGTCTCAGAGGAAAATATTTAGTTAAAACAGTAAAGAATGGCTGTCTCAAACACTCGTAAATTTGGATTTCATCAATGACTGAAGTCCTAATATGTTGTCATATTAGGTTCTTCAAAGTGAGCATTCCTTTCTGAAGTAAACAAAGAGACAAGCCAGGACTGAGAAACCCATGGTGATCAAATCAATAAAAGTGCAAATTCAAGATATCATATATTCATCACCACTTCCTTCCTTCCTGGTGGCATCCTGGGTTGCTTTCTGGTAACTGCTTACTGCTGTTGCGGTAAAATTTTGAAAGAAGGAAAGGAAGATAATCTCTGAAGCAAAGTGGCATTTTGTGTTATGCAGATATCTGCACACAGAGTGTGCCAGGAAAAGATTTCTGTAGAGATATCTGAAACTATAATCTTTTTGTGCAAAATATTAATGTCCCATCTTAAGTTGGGGACATCTGAGTGGCGAATACCTATGACACAACAAGAGGCTTTTCTTTCTTAAGGCAGTGTAAGAAAAGTAAGAAAAGATGGAGGGAAGAATCGCAGAATCATAGAATGGTTTCGGTTCAATAGGTCCTTTAAGATCATCTAGTTCCAACCATCCCACTATAGGCAGGGTCACCTCCCACCTCACCATGTTGCTCAAAGCTCCATCCATAGAATCATAGAATTATAGAATTGTAGAATTGCTCAGGTTGGAAAAGATCAACAACTCCAACTGCAACCTAACCATACTTCCCTAACTCTAACAACCCTCTGCTAAATCATATCTCTGAGCACCACATCCAAACAGTTTTTAAACACATTCGGGAAAGGTGACTCTACCACCTCCCTGGGGAGCCTATTCCAGTGCTTAAAGACCCTTTCTATAAAAAGTTTTTTCTGATATCCAACTAAACTTACTCTGGCATAACCTGAGGCCATTTCCCCTCACCTCGTCCTATCACCCGTCACCAGTGAGAAGAGACCAGCCCCGCTGTCTCTGTAAGCACTTTTCAGGTATTGGAAGAGAGCGATAAGGTTTCACCTCAGCCTCCTTTTCCCCAGCCTGAACAGCCCCAGTTCCTTCAGTCTCTCCTCATAGGGCATATTCTCCAAGCCCTTCACAAGCCTTGTTGCCTTTCTTTGGACCTCACCATCCAGCCTGCCTTGAATGCTTCCAGGAAAGGGGCATCCACAATCTCTCTGGACAACTTGTTCCAGTGTCTCACCACCCCCACAATAAAGATTTTCTTCCTTATATCTAGTATCTATCTTCCTAAATCTAGCCTCTTCCACTTTAAAGCCATTTCCCCTAATCCTGTCAACCCTTGTAAAAAGTCCCTTCCCAGCTTTCCATCAGGTACTGGAAGTCTCCTTGAAGCCCTGTGATTATCTGTGATTGTCTTCGTGGCCCTCCTCTGCATTCTCTCCAATAGTTTGATGTCCTTCTTGGGTTGGGGGCCCAAGAAAAAGGAATACAGAGAAGGAGAAAAAGGTTAAAAAAACATAACTAAGGAAAAGAGAGAGGAAAAACAGTGTTTGGTCTCATCCAAATGTCAGTGACTCAGGCACTGAGGCAGGTCCTGCCCTTGGATCTCCAAGTCTTGCCGAGAACACACAGAGTCCAGAGCAGGATCTCCTGGTGTCACATGTTTCTTGTTAGATCATCATAAGGTAGAAAATAGAAAAAAAAAAAAAAAGAGATCTTTTTCTCCTACATCTTTCAGATTTGGAAAATACAAATTCTCTGTGTGCATTCCCCTCTCTCTCCAGCAACATCTATGCTGCTAGCAGACACGAGGACTCAAAAAGCATGAAAACTTCTGTGGTAAGAGGAGCATTCACGTCCTGCTCTTGCCGTGCTGGCAGCCAGAGCTGGCTTTCATATCTTATGCTTATTTTCCATTGTAAGAAGAAGTTCCTATTAAGGCAATTATTGCTCCCAAGCTCAGAAAAAATGTCTTGGTTTTTGACACCCTCTTTGCAAGGTTTTTTTTGTTTCCATGGAGAAATTTTGTGCAAAGCCACTTTTTTGTTAGCAGCTGGCACCTCTAATTATAGCCTAGTGGATACTTCCAAAATTGAAATAAAGGTGGCTTTCATCTTAAATACAATTCTGTCCTTCTGGAAACACTAGGGATGTGATTCTTAACTCAGGTGCATCTGCTATATGTTGGTGTCAGAGTTTCAGACAATAACTCATGAGGTAGGCTGAAAGTAGATTGTAACACTTTTCTTTATATTAAAAATGGCCTTATTTTCTGGGCTGTTTTTATTTCTTCATTTTTTCACGAAAATTAATTGGCAGAGTGGGACATGTATATGTCCTTTTAGAAAACCTAAGCAATAGCCACAATGTAACACTTGTTACAGTACATAAAGCCATCAGTTTTACCCCATTATAATGAAGGGAATATTTTCTACAGAGTGAAAGGATATTGTTATAATGATTATATATGTGAAGTAGTGGTAACTGTCATAACAGAGTGACTTCTGATCTTTTCCTGCTCCTGAAATTGCTACTGTTAATTCCTTGCTGTTTGCTTCCATGTCTATGTGGATATTTTAAGGGCTTTCAAGAAGTTTGTTCAACTGTTTAAACTGTTAAATGCTTCACAATTCCCTTGTTCCAGTGGGAGTTATAGGTCTCTTACAGTCAGTACTACAGAGTACTGTAAAACAAATATTATGTCATATTGGCATATACCATACATTTTGAACCCTGCCAATATTGTGGCTTGGTCTAAACCACTGCTTCATGGGCAAGGCTCATGCAGATGTTCTCATCCACACCTCCACCTGAACTCTCGAGATTATCCTAAACTTCCATAACATTTTTCAATAACAAATGCAAGCACTTATTTAGCTTTTCTTTACAGTAAGGTGGCATGTATCTGTTGACCTGGGAACCGCACACTCAAAAAAAAAAGCACTGAAAAGTGCAAAGATCACAAATATTACCTAGTGCACACACACAAAAAGAAAAAAAAAATTCCTTGTGGTTCATGAAGCATAAATGCTGGAGTTTTCATAAGGAAATGCTAGCATAAATTTCATGAACTGAACAATAAATCTCTCACAGTGAATCCAAAGCCCTAATGCTGAAGGCTTCTAGGAATGGGAAATATTTTTCTTCTACATTTTTTAATTCTTTTTTCTTGTGGTAGAAGACCTTGTGTCATGAAGATAGGCAGAAAGATAATTCTTTTTTCAGTAAGTGACTGGAAATATTTCATTTGTCACCTCAAGGAAGTGGGAATGGAAAGACGTAATTTCTCATATATTTGTGAATGGGGGAATAGGACAGCTTGTCACTAGAACCATCTTTATTTTTCATAGTATTTGTGCTTCACTTGAAGGATATGGAATTCCTATTTGCAGTCCCGTGGAAGCGGTTTTTTGTGGTTTCGCATCTTCACACATAAAACAGTTTTGAATCATATGCTGTAGCATATGCCTGGCCCAGCTGTACCCTCTGTGCTAATATGGCCCCATCCCCTTAAATTTCTGAGCAGATCACGAGTAGAAACAGAATGACTTGCAGTACAGTGTGCATGGCTAAGGAAGTATTTGGTATCCACCATTAATGGAAAGGGTGAACTGGAGCCTGGATCTGTGAAGTATTTAGTTTCACTTCAAGCAAGGAGTCTGCTTTTTCTTGAAATTGGTCCTTACTGAGCCCCAGCTAAGGTCACCCTCTTCATTACACCTTTTTCCAGGAAGAAAAGAATTTGAGTGTGTATTTCCTGAAGTGACATTTACAGACAGTCCTCGCATCATCTGTAGGGCTTTCATGGATTCAAAAAATAGTACTAAAGGTACTGAAGTTCTCAGTGCTGTGCATCTATACTCTGTGTGTCCTTGGGAAAGCATGGGAGTTATGGTAAAGGCTGAAACCAATTACTTCTGCGTTTATATCTGTTTTTTGTTTGTTTGTTTGTTTGCTTGAATACACTGTCAGTATCCTACTGAGCTACCTCTGCTCATAAATCTTTCTCTAACCCTCAATAGTTTATTGATCTAAAATTGAATGCAAAAAATCCAGTTCCAGAATGTATTTTGTCTTTTTAATAAACTGTGATATTTTACACAGGAAAAAAAAAAGAGCTGTTTTGACTGAAGCATTTCTCCTTGGCACACGTAATAACGCATCCTCACGAATACCTCAGCTTTCACACACTGAAGGCACTCTCAGATTTATACCATAGAAGGTGCTACTGTGATATTTCAAATTCTCCCTGTTTCCAAGAGTTCTGCTAATCTCAAAGGAATGGAGTCAGAGAATGTGTTTACGTGGACCCAGATTTCACAATGCTGTGATGTACTTGGAGTCATGAGAGCTTCAGTACCCAGACACAGGGCTGAAGTCTCCTCTTGCACCTGTGTGTACAACCAGAAGGATTCACAGGAAGATCCCATACTGGCTGAATTATCTTCAAACCACATCCAAAGAGCCACAAACCTCAGTGAATCTCAACAGTAGGAAAAATCTGTTAGTGAGTGAAACCTCCCTCAGGAGAGACAGAAAAATCTTGTTTGGATTTTTTGCTGGTATTTAAATACAAGCAAAGCCCCTCTTTTATATATTTATTAGGTAGACACATCAAATAGGTCCAATCAGTCAGGCAGTACACTTCAATTTTGTGGAGAACATCTCCTCCCTGTGATGAAGGGCAAGAGTAGAGAGAAGGTTGCAAGTGCTCCATTCCTCCCATATGTGGAAGTTGCCTGCACAAAACACATTTTATCAGGGAAAAAAACTGTGCAAATATCAACTGATGGAGCTTTCACATCATCTTATACAACTGACGTTGCATTTCCAATCTAGGATAACCTGTTCTTAAGCAATGGAGAAGTGAGATGAAATTTAGGACAAATGAATTGCCCAAGTCCTATATGTCCAGCTTAGCTATGAGTGTGAGATAATTATTTCATGTACCTGAGCTGTCTCTAATATGCTAAATAGTGGACTGTATTGTACTACCAAAAGAATTGTCTACATTAATTGGTCAGGAACTATTTTCATAGTTTAGATTCTGCACCCAGACAAATGGATGAACTTCAATCAAGATGTCCCATGTGTTCCCTGCTGAAAACTTGCTCTTTAGGTAGGCAATCTGAAAATACTGTGCTGTGTCAAATAATTCTCTAATAAATAATGTAAATAATTTAAAAATATGGTTACCTAATGAAGATATTGGTGACATTCAAAGCAAAATCTGCATTGAATAGATGGAATTACATCTCCTGGAGAGAGTTTCAAGAATAAGTATATTTTGCTATCTAGCCAGGAAATTGAATTTGACCTTTTTCCCAGCAGTCTTTGCGTTTAATTAAAATACATTCATGGTATTGTTATAAATAAATTTTAAAGGGTATTCTCATTTGCTTTCTGAGGACTGTGATATGCAGTCAATACAGAAGCATTTGAACCTCATCCCAAAAACAGTGCCAAAAAACCATTACCAACCATAGAACAATTAGTTGAAAACCCTTGATGAATGTCTTGAATAGTATCTAATGAATCCAAGAAAGTAATGAAGGACTGTGTATGTGTAGACTGTGTATGGCTTGTAATGACCAATAGTATTATGAAGATAGAATAATAAAATACACTGTGTATCAGATGAAGATTTAAATAGTGATATTAGACAAATTAAAATGAGAGTTTTTTGTTGGATATAAAGATTTTGAGGATTAAAAATAATACTTAATCTTTTTATCTGCATTTCTAACAGTATGCCTTAATAAAAGTGACTGGTAGGAAAAATTGTCTTTTCTATATAGATAAGACTCCTTTGTACCAGCTTCAACAATGAGCCTGATTTGTATCATGCAAGAGAGCTCATGTGGCTTCGCTGTACTATAGTGGTTGGACTCAGATCATTAAATAGAATCTCTTCTTACTGAATCTTACATTTCTGTTTTCACTACTCACCTACTTGTTCCCTTTTTGACAGACTCTTCTACAGAGTAAACAAATTCATTTTCTGTAGTTCAGTTAATAAAGCATTTGCTTTTTCCCCGTTAAAAAAAATAAAACAAAGCAAAGCCACTGAACTAAGTGCTGCAATTTAAGCAATACCCTTCTCATTAAAAAAAAGAAAAAAAGAAAAAAAAGAAAAAAAAAAGTCTAAGTCTGAAAAGAAGTATTCAATACAGATCATAAATACCTACACTGAATGTGCTTGTCTTCATTTTCAGGTGACTTAAATTCACACACTCACATACACATGTGCATTATATTCAAACTCTTCAGTGCAAACCAACCTCACTGAGCCTGTAGGCTGCCACAACTCACACAGGCACGTTAGGTTTTTGTGTTACAGCATTTCTATTACATTCTCAGTATCTGTATAAATGTTGTGTCCAATTTCTCCGTAGCTTGCAGTTTGGTATTTCTTTACCTTCCTCCTTCACAAGAAGGAGAGAGACAATGTGCACAAATTTTAATTCATTTTTGGAAGTAGATTTTACAACTTGACTGTTTCATATATGACAGGCTGAGAAGCCCAGCACTCACCTGGCCTTTTCTGTAGCACTTACAAAACTCTTCCACTCAGATGTTTGTGTGCTGAGTTAGCCTGAACAGAGGCAGGGCGTGAGGAGTGTGACTCACCTTCAGATATTAGAAAATGATTCTTGAAGAGGATAGCTATGTACAGCAGCATACTCCACTGGTAAGTGGCTCAGCAGGAGTTCAAGGTTTCTCTCCTAAATTCTGTGCTAAGGAAGGCAAAGTTGTAGCAAGGTAAGGCTCTTTTCCTCCACAAGAGTAAGTAGCAGCTGCAAGTACAGCAGTTAGTGGAGAGCTGAAAAACAAAAAATCACCCCAGGAACCTTATTAATTCCTTCGAGCCAGATTTTAAAGGTTACATTCAATACGTCAGCATACCTTTCTTCCTAATGTTAATTAGATATCAATCAATAACTATGTAAAACAAATCTTCTTATGTGTATAAGTGTGTAGCTGCAATTCACCAGGGTGGCCCAAATCACTAAAGAAAGAGATCCTCAGCAAGGATAAGTGAGCTATACTATACTGCAATATTTCCAGTTGACATCAATTGTGAATCTGCAAGTACAGCTGAGAATAGTGTCAATATCTTCCAAATCCATCTGGTTGGGTGTCTCTTTTGGATGAAAACCTGTGACCCGTGGCAGGCTGCATGAGAGAATGTTCTTCCGGCACTGGGCTAGTGCTTTCTCTAGTATGAACTGTTTTTGTATTTATTTTGAGCTTTACTTTCTGGTGGTTTTGAAGTGATGTTAACTGCTATATTCTCTGAGCAATGCTGAAAAAAAAAAAAAAAAAAGCATTTCATTTCTAGAGATTTGCTCTTTTTGAACATTGAGCAGGCACAACACACTGGAGACAGCAACAGCAGCAGAACAAACAAACCAACAGCATCAAAATATCAACAGTGACTCATATGACTTACAAATTACTGCCTACTAAGTGATTCAAGGTATCTGAAATAAATAATTTAAACTCAGCATAAATCAAACATGGTCGTGGAGTTTGATAGCAGGGTTTGACAAAAAGAAGGCAAATTTAAGAAACCAGAGATCTTTTCTATATTATTGAAGAAATTGACATATTTGTTATTTGTTCACCTTAAGCCACAACTAAGTTGCAAGGTAAGTGCTCTATTATGGCTTTTTAACAGTGAAGATGATTGTTTGTTGCTGGATCCCAAGAAACGTGGTAATTTAGGTAGATAAATTCACTGTAATTGTGAACACATCTGAGAATTCCAATTACAAAATAAATCCAACTGAATTTACTATCTACTGTCAATTGTGAAGAGCTCTTCTTCGTACTAACTGACTTCTTGCAATATATTAACTATACATGATCCATCCCAAATCACACAATTTTTGGAACATGGAATCATCTCTTCAGGGGTATACAGTAGCCAAAACAAAGCCTTCAGGCTTTGCATGACTCCAGTAATCAAAAGAAATTGACGTTTGGAGAAAAGTAACAAAGGACTACATGTATTTTCCTCCTTCAGTATCCCTGTCATTTTTTTTTAAGTAGGTGTTGGGTCATAGTTTTTAAAAAACTTTCTTCAAAATCACAGGCAATGTTTCTCTGAAAGTTTACTGGTAGTCTTTTTGTCTCAGATTCTCCTGTCTGTATGAACCACTGAGTTCCTCCAAGTCTCTGTTTGTTTTGCTTTGTTTTTGTTTTTGTTTTGATTAATCCTTAATACATGCACTCTAATTCCTGAATTTCTTGTTTTGGTTCATTGTTGTTGATGTTATTTCTAGCAGTTGTTTGTTTGTTTGTTTGATTGATTAGTTGGACTTTTTGGGGGAGATTTTTCTTTGCTTGTTTGTCTGTATTTGTTTGCAAAAAGATAGGTGATAACTGGGACTATACACACAAATGCTGAGTGTAATACCTTAAATGAGGGGAATTTGGTGCCATGACACCTTGGTAAATGCCAATCTGATAACCACTCCTACTATACATAGCAGATCCCACAAACCTCAAGATACACAATGATATGATGCAACATGTTAAAAAGACACATCAGATTTTATAAATATTCCTGGAGTAGATATTCCAGGTGACTTAGCATGAATCATCAGAGAATAGGAGATGAAGGAGCCAGACACCATCACTGGGATGAAGCCAGGTCACTCATGTGCGGCCTTCATGCACAGGTGTGTATGAATGTGAGGTGGGCTTTTGCATATGACCTCGTGTATGAAAGAGTGGACCAGAAGTTGGAAAGGGAAGCAGAGAGTGTTGGCATACACGTATGCTCTGAACACAAAAAGATATTCCTTTCATTGGTGCTTACAAGCACTTTGACTATTTAGAGCATAGTGCTCTGGAAAGTATTTAACTGTATCTTGAAGGTGGAACAGGATCTTTTTCCATGGTCATATATTCCATCCATCAAACTAATTTGATCACAACTTGACCACATTAAAATGATGACATTGGAAACATCACCAAGAATTTGAGTAGCACCTTGCATAATTTGATGAATGGAGCAATCTCTATTTGTCAGATCCTTTTTTCTTCTGTGTACAAGCCCAGAGAAAGTATATTTTACACTTATCTCAAGTTTTGAATGTTTTCTTTACAACTACAGTTGAAATCTTCACTTCAAAAATACATCTGAAATTCAAAGGAGCTGGAGGAAGCTAGTGGTACCTAAGGTCAGAATGATTTGCTTAAAAAATGACTTTGTACATCTGCTTGGTGCATATGTGCATGTTCAAATGTATTTGGCTTTATGCCATTCTTGTCATTCTTGTGTTGGAAGATGATACATGTACTGCTGTAAAATGGAAAGTCAGGTTTTGGACATGGAGGGGTGATATTATGCCTCTAAATATAGACGAGGAATAACTGTGCAAGTTGCTAGGTTTATCCTGCCTGTGGTGGAGGTGATGGGAGACAGGTTTCTGTGCTGAGCAGGAAGGTCTGACTGCCTGGGGCTCTGAGATTAGAAAGTTGCTGTGTGAGTTCAGGGAACAGCCTGGAGGATGTGGAACGTTTGGGGAGGAAATGAAGCTGCCCGAAGGCTGACAACTTTGGCAGAGCAACCATGGAGAAAGAGAACATGCCAACAGATATGAAATTCTTCAGTGCCTTGAATGGGAAAAGAAAAAAATTGAAGCTTGTCAGGAGTGGTAAAGGGTGAGTCAATGAATTTACAATTATTTTGATAAGAAAATCTTCCATGAGAGAAGTATATGAGAAATGATTAACAGTCAGTTCATATACTTTTCAACTTTGAGGTTGCAAAGAGCTCTCAGGTGAGAAATACATGAGTTATGAAGGACTTTTTAAAGTTGCCATCAACTAGTGAAAATCTCTGAACACCACTGCCAGGTCACCAATCTCTACAGTATAGGATTCAGTATGGCTACTGAGCTTTATCACAGCGTTATCACATATTTGACTTGCACCTAGAAGTGGCTGCAAATCTTTAATCCAGGGTGTGTGAATCTGTCCTTTGTTTGCTTGTTTGTTTGTTTGTTTTTCATGTTTAATTATCTGGTCTTGAAATGCAGAAGGTTTCAGTAGAAATCTCTGCTGTTTTAGTTTGTAAAGATGACTCCGATCCTCATGGCTTTAGATCAGCACAAAAATCTGTGCAGATCTGATCTCCAATGCAGGTATTACAAAGTTGTAAAAGAGCACCTGACAACAGAAACTAGCCCCATAGATGTAAGGGTAAAAAAAAATAATAAATTGCTGTTACTTTGTTTATCTTCAGACTATTAAATAGTAGCATCATGCTGTTCTTTCACACCACTGCTCTCCACTTTGAACTTCTTGTTTCCGAAGGACTAGGCTGAAGCATATAGGAGACTGTTAGGTGCCAGCCCTACAAATGTATTTCCATATAGTTAACTACATGCACATGGGTGGTCCTGCTGATTTCAACTTAAGCACGTGCCTAAGTGTTTAGAAGATACAGCCTTACTTCTGACATATAAGTAAACAGATGGTCATCATAAATTCTCCAGGAAATTCTGATCACAAAAGAGGGAAAACAAAAATTGAAAACTGTGCTCATATTTCGGACTTTTGTTTAGCAAAATCCTATTTAATAGACTGGAGTTTAAAATGTCACCTCTATTTTAATAGCTAAAATGAAATTTGTGAATAATTAAAGGCTGATTGCACCTCTAGAACTTATTATATTACTATACCAATTAAGCACTAGTCAATCATCCTCTTAATAATTAGACTGATTTTTTTTTAATTTTCCAGATAAAATCTATTTCAGCAGTGATAAAAATTACATTATTAAGAGGCCTGTTAGTAACAATTTGAAAGATTTATACTTGCAAGGCCTTTTCTGGCTATTGATCCAAATCACTTTTTAAATCACACACGAGAACTTCTAAGCAAGGCCAACATTATCAACCACTTGAAGGCAACATTCACGGACCAGGTTAATTAGATTGGCTGGGCTCTGCACCATGTGCTCGAGGATCAAGTTCTTACAGTCTAAAGAGCATTGTTAGGGTTTGTGCTTTGGTGAAGCAGGAATTCAGGAGGGCTCTGAGCAGTAACAGATCATGCCACTTAAAGAAAGACAGAACAGTGGCTGTTTGTGGTCTCAGGTGTCTGCAGTGTGCTTTGCTCTGAAAATGATGACTTGGAAGGGGGCATATTATCAACAGGCATCACTTCAAAGGTATGACAGGCTGAACAAATTGCTGTGTGACATTGTTTGAAGCTAACATTTTAGTTGATAAGTTTAGTCAATATGTTCCATTTCCCTGTTTCTAAATTGGCAGTAAAGTAACTGATTTTCCAAATATTCAGATATTGCAGACATGGTATTTTGGCTCATAGGCTTTCTGGCTCACTGTGTGCTAATTACTGCTTGCACCACATGGTTGGTCAGCTTAATGGTATAGTATTACTGTTTCCTGATTGCACACTTCATGTTTTATGGGCTTTTTGTTCTTCTATATGAGTTACTCACAAATACAATTGTTCAAAGAATATTTAGATCTTAAAAAAAAATAGTAGCCAAATGACTTTTGAGTTTCCCTAGAGCTGTTAAGCTTCCAAATCCTCATTTGGTAGCCTTTGCTTCCCAGGAATACTGAAAAATAAAATGTTTTATTTCCCGTATTGGTGGGATGACTGGGTTTTGAAAATATCAGTAAGCAGCATCTGGTTATTGAGGGGCTACATTTTGGCAGATCTGAAACATTCATTTCCACCAAAGTAGTTGCTTTTCAAATAGCTTCAATTTTGGTTTTGCAATAGACAAACATGGAAAAACAATTCAGAAGAGACTCTGCAGCCTTTTAAGAGAATATAGAAAGCTCTCTGAACTGTAAATAGATTTTTATTCTTTCTTGCTATTGAATGAACGTATACAGACAGAAAGCACATCTGATATCACTCAAAAGAAGAGGCAAATCTTTCTCATCAGCTGTGGAGCTTCGGAATACTTCTGGAGATATTTTAAGCACAACAACTAATGTTCTGTTGTGCTGTGTTGTTTGTTTGTTTGTTTTAATATTCTTATAGCAACATTAAGAACTAACTTATGTTGCACAAAAAATATAGTACTCATAACCTCAGCTTCAAAAATATATAACTTAATTGCCTGGAAAACCACCTTCATACAGTGAAGGAGATTGGAAACCACCATCGACCTGCTTGACAGGCCAAGCAAGGACCCTTCTAAGGATGATATTGCATCATCTAACAGGCAGCATCAGCAGATAAGCAGCACTGTCATAGCACAATTGATAGCACGGTCCAGCCAAGTTTAGAGGTGAATAAGGTAGGTCAGATATTTTGCCCATCTGCCTTACAGCTTAAATCTTTACTGTAAAGCCAATGATCTATGAAAATCATAATTCACAGTTAAAAGTGATAATTCTCTGATTCACTTCTTTTGAAGTCTTGAAGTTGTCTTCTAAACCTAAGATTTGCTCATAATTCATTGTATCTTGCTAATATTACAATCTCAAAAGAAACTGTGAGGGGAATTTACAGTGAATTTTGATATGCTTTTAAATTAGCATGTTTATATTTTCCTGCAACATTAAAACGAGCACTATTTCAGGAGAATCTACATTTTAAAAATTTTATTACCCTATTTGTGCTAAAGGAGGTTAAATGCAGCTAAGACAACTTCAGGTAAAAATAAACCTTTAAAATCCTCATGGACAAATTTTAAGAATCTTCAGGCAATAAAAGTTGTGTAACAGGCTACAAAATAAATGTTTTCTTCTGCAGTCTTATTTTTAAATTTTATGTGCTAAAAATAGTGACATGAATGCTGAGGAAAAGGTCACAGATCCCTCCTTTGGCACTATTTTATGCAGTCCTGATTACTGAGGATCAATGCAGCTTCATTTTGGCAGCAAGCCTCCAGTGTAAGAGAGAAGGTTAAGCCTGAATGGTGTTACAATGGGATTTGCTCAAACCACTTAGGAAAATACACCAGAAGTGATATAAGGCCCCAGGAATAAGTCTTGCCTCCATAGAATGTCTATCTTGCTACGGGTCAGGCTAGTGGAACTGGTGGGGTGATATTTTTATATTTTTCTCCTTTCCTGGACAGTGGTCTTTAAACATAGTGAAGCATAATAATTAAAAATGGAATAAATACATTTTCCCCTTAATTTCTGTCTGTCCCCAAGGACATCTTTCCCAAACAACTCTGGCATGTTTTCCTCATAACCCAACCTCTGCACATGCATTCGTGCTCTGTAGCCCAGATGATCCAGATCCACCAGTCTTGGCCTACCCTGATGCGCTCCACTTTCTGCTCGTACCTGACTTGCCTGAGCCCATGTTCAGAGCTTGAAATCATGAGCACATGTACAGGCTGTGGTGTTGGCTTTGTGCTGTCTTAACCTCTCACCCTCACAAGATGAAGCCATAAGGTGGTGCCTGATTTCTTGCGGGTGTGATGAAAAAGACAGGCAAGCTGCTGACTGAGCCTGACAGCCCTGGGTATCCAGCACTTCACTGGTGTCTTGAGTGACTTTCTCTGGTGTCCTGAGCATGGTCTTTGCCTCACCAATTTTATTTTCTCTTTAAGTTACAAACACAATGGGCATTTCTTGCCCTCTTTGCCTTCTTTTTCCCTTTCTCTCTGCACGACTCTCTTGCATCATTCTAGCCATGTAGAAAACCTGGATCCTGCAGCTATTAATGCTGATGAAACTGGGTTGTTGTTTGATGCATTTGCTTTAACCACATTACTGGTACAAGAAAAGCAGTTCCTGGTCTGGTGAGACATGCTGGGCTGAGTGGGGAATATAGGCTGCAGGGGGTCGAGTGGTGATGGTTGGATGCCCACATGTCTACCATCTGCCCATAGTGCAGGAGCATGACAAAGCTGGTCTCCATGGGGTCTGGCACACTTTATTCCTGCTCTGAAGCAAATTGGTGAGCCTCTCCACTACTGGTGATGGCACCCACCATGGCCACTCATTGGCAGTGAAAGGTCCTGCTGGGCTGCTGCATGCCAGGCATGAGCACAAAGCCTAGCCATGTGGGTCTGCCAACTGGGGATCCTTTTTCTCCCCAGAGGCCCCTTTTCCATATAAAGCTTGCCAAAGGGGGTGAGGGAGGTTGTGGGACAGGCAGGCATAGCTGGTGTTGAGAGGTGTGAAGGGGACAATGTGGGCAATGTATGGCTGACAAGGGGAAAGGTAGAGTGGAGCAGGGCACGAGAAAAAAAAGAGTTATAACAGTTGACACAGACAAAATATTCTACTAATTGAAAGTGTTTACAGTTCCTTATTAAACAGCTGATGTTCTGATGCAGTTCTCAGAAACAGCACAGTCATATGAAAGGTCCTCTTAATACAGCTGTGCACCCCCTTATCTGTTGCCGTAAATAATGGAGTCTAAAGTGAAAAATTACTTTTTCAACGCTATTCAAAATTCTCCCATCCTGGGAGAAATTTTTCAGAAACCTCAACTCATGAACATTGTCAAAGACTAAGATGCTCTCCCTTGATCTCCTTGCAAATCATTTATTTTGCAAGCAGGTTCAGAAAGGCCTCACATATCTTACACTACCTCAGCTAAAGGCCATATTCTGCCACTTCTCAGCAGTGCCGATGCCAGCTGTACCAGGGGCAAAGCTGTTTTCTGAAGATTTATCTCAATTATTTACAAAATAATCAGATGAGAAAAATGTCTATTGCCTCTGGTAAATCTTCCTATGCTCCTATTCAGGGAAATGCTTTCTGGGTGGTCTTTTTTAGTTTCAATAATGAATGCTAAAGGGCTGTGAAAATCCCAACATAAGGAGTCTCTTTATTGGCCAGTCAGCTCTGCCCTGCCTTTTGTTTGTTTGTTTGTTTATTTTTTTTTTTCCTGCTTTTTGTTTTTTTGGTGTTTCATCTGGCTCTACCGAATTATTTCACCTGCTTAGGTCCAGACAAGTAGATTTTCTAGTCCAAAGTGATGCTATGTGCCATACATGAGGGAGGGCTGCTCATCTGCGAATCTCTTTTGTAATATTTTTAATGGTGTCAATGGTTTACAGGCTGGTTTGTCCTGGTTCTGTGACTAATGGGATGGGGGGACCCATGGACCGACACCCCAGGGAATGGGAAAGGGGAAAAGGGGAAAGGGTGGGGAGATGTGCCTAAAAGCAAAACAATGGCAATGATCTGAGGAGAAACAAATTCACTAAATATGGTGTTGGAATGCAAGATAACACAATATAATGCAAGATAATTGGAATTAAAGTTAATAAATAAAGTAAAATGAAAGAGTGAAATGAAATCCAAAAACGAAAGGCCTTACTCTAATGATGAGGGGTGGGATGACTAGAAAGCATAGCTGACAGAATGAGCAGAAAGAGAAAAAAGGACATCTCATAACCTGCAAATGGTTTATCTTTCCCTCTGAATGGAAAACGAAAATGAAGAGATCTCTGGGGTATGTTGTTCTTCTCTTCTGAGACTGGTATACCCAGAACATTGGCCGACCACAGAACTGGAGCATTAACTCTTTAACTCCCAGTGCACCTCCTGTGATGTGGAATACCAGTAACAAAAATCATAAAACCATGACAAATGGCAACAAGGACTACCAGTCAATACTGTGTTGGTTTTTTTTTTTTTTGTTTTGTTTTAGATTAAGTGATGAATAAAACCGTAAGACGTCAGTAGTTCTTGAGATAGGAACTTTTCAAAGTTCTGTTTCTAATGTCTGAACAGGGGCTTGAGGAGCTGCTCAAAGGAGGAACAGATATGAGGATTTGGCCAAGAAGTGATCAACAGCAGTTCCCCAGCCACCTGATCAAACCTGTGACCAAATCCTGCTCCTGAAGCACTCTTTGTTTTTTAGAGAATACTGCGGGCATGGGATGTTCTTGCTCATCATTTTGTAACTTAAAAATTTCACTCTATGCTTGTAAGGTGATTGGCAATAAATAAATTGCCAGGAATTGCTTATCGCACAAAAGGATTCAGTTGGGTAGTACGGAAATAACTACTGGAAGGATTCTAGGATCATCTTGCAATCGATAATATTCATATTCCAAGCAATAAAATTCATTATTACTGACTCCACGTTCAGGAGAAATGTAATACTTCCATGCCTGTACTTCTGTTAGTGAAAAAGCATATCTAAATTTACAATAAGTAAAAACATAGGAATTTGGATATAATGTGCAAGATGAACTTCAGTTAACACATGGGGAAAGAAAAACAGAGAAAAATACCTTGAGGACAAAGGACAGTACAGATGCAATGTAACAGGTAAGGAGAGTATAACAGATATAATATAATCAAGTCTAAAATAAAAAAAGTCTAAAATATATAACGTTTTATTCTGTATTATTATTCATTATTTCTATATTTAGGAAGTAGGAGCTCAGGAAAAGTATAGGAAGAAGACAAGCTGTAGAGAAGATAGATGTACTCAAACTGGCAAGGCTGAATAGTCTAGGACAATTTCTGAGCCCCTAGGACTTCTGCTAGGAGCATGAAAGAAAGCAATCTTGGTTCTTCTCTTGAAAAAAAACCCATCACCACAACAAAAAACCCAGGAAATTACAGATCATTTCCTTATGGTGGCTCCTAGACAGGCTCTGAAATTATTTTTAAATAAACAGTAAATGTTATATGGGGTGGTAAAAGAAAGAATATTAAATAATTGAAATAGCTATCATGAGTATGCCAAGAATACTGTGTCAAAACAATCTCAATTCCTTCTTTAAGAACTTTAGAATAAGAGGAAACCAATGGCTGATGCCTCTCCATTTTTAGCCAGGCTTATTGCACACAAGCTTCCTCTTAAGCTAAAGAAATGAACCTTGAATTGTCAGGTTGAACTGACTGAGCAGTTGTTTGAAACGGGGTTTTCAAAAACTTTGGAGGCTCTCCAGGTCATCTGCAGTTTGCTGCTAAGGTTCAATTTTGCAGGTCAAGGGAGGATTTTTTCCCCTCATCTTGGCTTGCAACATAAATAAGAAATTGATAAAATTGCTGAAGGCATTGCAAGCAATTTGAAGGACATAATTAGACTTTAAAATGACCTTGATAAATTAGAGAGGTGATCCAAAAGCAGCAAGATAATCAACACAAATGAGATCTCAGTCACTCTTGTTCAGAAGGGAAAATATTAATACAGGAGAAATAGAAAATGGATGCCATGTAGACTGAGACAGCAGAGTGAAGAATTGAAGAAAACTCAAGTCTTATTGGGGAGATACCATTGGACGGCCTTAAAGATGATGCAGGATGCAGCTATTCTCTTTAACAAGGCTTTGGTGGATTCATGAGATGTGCCAGGGCGCAGTATGCTGGAGAGAATCTGGAAGAGATCAACAAGAATGAGGAGAAGATGTCATTTTTAGGGCTAAAGAGGAATTAGCACTGGTCCTCTTTTACTTCACAGTATTTTCAGAAATTTGGTAGATTTAACTTTTGCAGAAGTGAAACACTGGCATAAGCCAGGGTAATATGAAACTATCTTAAATGTAGACTTTCAAAATAATCACAGAAACCTGCCATAAATAGATTATGTATCTTGGATATAGAAGTTTGTATTATGCAGTTCTTTGAGGTTCCTTCAAGGCACATGTTTTTGACATTTTTTGGGGGCATCCAGCTTACTCAGTGAGATCTGCACCTGTGTAAAATGAATGCTCCCTCAAAGAAGACAGAAGGAAGTGAGAGAAAAAAAGCCAATAGCCCATGTTTACCAAAACATATGGAAAAGATGCTGCTCTTTTGCCCATTTTTCACATCACATGACTATGTTGACTCAGTGTAAATACAGATTTTATGGAAAAAGAGGAATATTAAAGCTAGGGGTGAGATCACATAATCACAAACAGGATGGGTCCCCAAACTCCTGAGCCAAGCTTGATCTTTCTGCCTTCTCCACATTACAGCATTTTCTATTCACAGCTTCACTCTTGCTTTTCTGGCAATGATGTCAACTGGTGTTTAGTAAAACAAGGTGAAACTATGACATAGTGTCTATAACTTAATCACAAAGAAATGTGAGACATTAGTGATTTGGAATTTCTGAACAAAATCTCAGAAACACCAAGAGAGTTCAGGCTCATTTCAGATGTTCTGAACCTGTGAGATTTGGATTGCTTTAGTACTTTTTTCTTTTTTTTTTAAAGGATTCGTAATGAGAACTGCTATATTTCAAAAAGCACCTAATTCACTTTCTGATCAAGAATTTCACAAAGTCTTTCAAAAATCAGTGTGTGTCAGAGGATTTTACACAATTCCCTAGATAATATGCAATGCAAGCCAGGCACTGTCATCTGGAATTTCAAATGTCCATTCAAAACATCAGTATGCCCTTAAACCAGTGTCATTTCTCTAGCCCCTGATAACAGAGTGCTATAGTTCATACACACACAAAAAAAACCTGTTAATCAGTGGAAACTGTATTTTGTGTCTGCTCCTTGAACTGTCCATTTAAGATTAGCATACAATCTGCTCTGAAAACATTAAGTTTGCAGAACTTTTGTGTTAAAAAAAAAAGAAGAAAAAAGTTTGTTAGTCACTTGTAAATGTTCAAACCCCTTACTCAAGGAGGGCTAATCAGAGCATGTTGCCCAAGACCATGTTTTTGAATATCTCCAAGGAGGATGACTACACAACATATATATGAAGATATATGAAGATATATATGACTCCATCTGGAGAATTGCACCCAGGCCTTGAGCCTCCAGCACAAGAATGATGCAGAGCTGTTGGAACGGGTCCACAGGAGAGCCACGAAAATGATCAGAGTGCTGGAGCTTCTCTCTTGTGAAGACAGGCTGAAGGAACTGGGGTTGTTCTGCCTAAAGAAGACAAGGTTCCTTGGAGACCTCACTGCATCCTTACAGTACTTGAAGGGAGATTGTGAGCTGGAGGGGGACTGACTTTAGAGAGTCAGCTGGGGATAGAACAAGAAGGAATGACTGAGATAGGGATGTGAGGGCGGTCTGGCTGTGAAGAAAAAAAGACTTTAAATTAAAAAATGGGAGTTTTAGGTTAGATATAAAGAGGAAGTTTTCAACTCAGAGGACAGTGAAGCATTGGCACAGGCTGTCCAGAGAATCTGTGAATGTCCCATTCCTGAGGCCAGGTTGGATGGGGCCCTGGGCAGCCTGGTCCAATGGGTGACAGCTCTACCCATGACAGGAGCTGGAATTTAATGGGCTTTAAGGTGCCTTCCAACCCAAGCTATTCTGTGATTCTATGATTCTATGAAATAGTGACAGACCTGAGAGCTTAGGACTTTTATTTACGCAAATGTATTAGAAGCTAGCTAAGCAAGACATACCCACTTGAAAAACACGGATACATTTAGTTTTCCCTTATTATTTGTTCTCATGGTTTATCCAGAGAATCCATTCCTTGCACATATTTTCTTTTCCATAGACACTTCTATCAATTTCTGTGTCAGTTATGTCTGCTCATATATATTTTCTTCCTTCAGTTTGATTTTCAGCTGAAAAAACACAAGCTGCTTTGGCTTGTCCTGAAACACTGCTTTTCACTCACTCATGAAGAACAGATAATAAACTATAATGTCAGTGATGTTTATTTTAACATTCACAGTTCCAAATCTCAATTGACTTAACTGGCATCTTGACTGTCATAACTGAGTAGCTAACTTAAGTATTATTCGCTTCACTAGATGTTTGAATTTCAGTACATTTCTAAAATTTCGATCTATTCAATATATTTCCCTAAAAAATATGATTTGTCTTCCTGGATGTCTATCTAGGATGAAAAAAGAGAAGGAAGGAGTAGGAAGACAATAAGGAGGGCTGGATGAAAGAAATGAAGGAATAAAAACTTTACGTTTCTCATTGCAAAGCTTGATCTGCACAGTTTCTTGTTTCTCTTCTGAGCAGTAGCAGGGGGAGCAACAAAATAGAGGGAAATAAAAGGTGATAATTGTCATGTTATGTTATCACATTCCAGAAATGCTCAGAGGCAAATAGGAAGTGGGCTACACCCAGATCAAATGTAAGTGCATGAGATAGGGAATGTTTCCAAAAGGAAACACTGGTTTTCAATGCTAATGAAAGTGCTGTATTTTCAACCAGATGAAGAACATCTCCTGCACTGAGGTACAATGGCATATTTCAGCTGGAGTTGGTGAGGATCTGGCCCACATCCCCTGTTATTCCTCAAGATCTGTCATACATGCTGACAAATTATGTGCTATGTTATAGCAAGCATAGAGACATGTTATACATGGGGCTTTTTATGCATCAGATATGTTGCATAAAAAAGAAGTTGGTTCTGAAATATCTATCAAATTTGACTGAAATTGTCTACCTTTATAAAACTACTGTAGGCATCCAAGTAGGAGGGTTAGAAGCAGAGGTTTGCCAGATGTATTCAGTATTTGGAGATCTCTATTAAAAGGTAAGACCTCACCCTCACCTGTCTTTCTTGTTCCAATATTTGCATTAAATATCTGAGTTACATAAATGACATTCTTCCATTAGGAAGGAGGAGAACAAATTTCAGACTTTTAATAGTCCTGAATTTTTTAATATCACCTGCAGAAGCAAGCAGGGAGAAACCAAGGAGTAATCTGCACTTGTTAAGATTAGAACAAAAAGTGCACGTTGACCAAAAAGAGACAGTTTTTCTCATATACTTTTAGGTATCTAAAAGATAATTGCTAAACCAAAGCACAGGCTAATTCTGCAGTCTTTAGAAATGGGCATCTTAACAGCGCCATTTTTTATTATCTCTTTTGTGCTCTTATTGCAGTTTGATAAGAATAATTTTTTGGAGATTCCATTTCTGTATAATTCCCATAATCACTGAAAATCTTGCAGATGGGATTAAAGAATGGCTGTTGCTGTTCACATTAAGTCTACTAAGTCATTAGTCTACGTAGCAGAATCTATGATATGAACTGGAGATGAAATAGATGAGTATTCCTTTAGATAATATTTCTGATGGCAACTGGTCCTCAAAAGAAGAGGTACATCAAGCAAGAGGTGAAGTGTGAGCTATAAAACTTCTGAAGCAACTCAACTGCTGTACTTCTCAAGACCAGCTCAGGAATGGAAATATGTGATGCGCCTCTAAAAACTTTTGCTTGGGAAGGGGTGTCTTAAATGTGGCAAAGAAAATTACTTCGGGGAAGTGGACAACTTAACCAGGCCTTTAATAGGATGGTGTTCTTTTTATGCTGGTCAGATACTGTTGTAAAAGGTTATTTATCTCTTTTCCCACACATTCAGGTTGCACATTACAGTGGAATAACATTTAAAGCGTTACACTCTGCAAAGAAGCTCAGAACCCAGGTGATGGGGATTTACAGTTCCATTAAACAGCAACTGTAAGTAACATAATGCACAGTGTTTAGAGTTTAAGAGAACATGTAATTGCATCAATCTCTTCAAATATAAATTAATAATAACAGTATCCTGCCCTGAACGTTTACTGCTAGGTTGAAGGCAAAGGATCATCAAGAATAATTTTATAGAAAGGTGATTGTGTTATATAACTGAAGAGTAAAAACTCCAGTAAAAACTATATAAAATGTGAGCAGAAAAAATAATAAGAAGCAAAAGCAGAGAAGAGAGAAGGTACTTTCTTGAAACAGAAAGAGACTTCTGAGGATAGGAATGAAATAGAAATGAACCTCCTGGGGGAAAAGAAACCAAGCTGCACTATTTTGGTAAAGGAATTCCTATCCTCCCAGAATACAAAAAACATGACTTAAGTGGGTGTCTCTGAGAGTCTCCATACAAGAAATATTTTCAATGGGAATTTTCTTTTTGGCCACAGTACTCCCCTTGAAAATGCAGATTTGCTTTGTGAGTCCATAGTTCCTCAAGCTGACAGACTGACAGCTTTAAAGAGGAGGATGGGATAGTGTTTATAATGGGACACGGTGGAATGCAGCTCTATCCAAAAATGATATGGATTTACATACATTTAATATCCACATTCCATTAAGTGACATCTAAAACCCAGGGAGAGACTTTACTTAAAAAGAAAAGAGACACTGGATGATTCAGTGGCTTAGTAATGGAATACAGAACCATTCACCTCTGGGTCAACCGTCTGAGTTCAGCTCAAGTTATTATTGACCAAACATTTATACTAACTACAGGCTATGTGAAATATCAGTGGCTTTATGGCTCTGCTAGATATATTATTTGTCCATGTCTGAGGTGTCCATATGGCAAAAATCGCCTCAGAACTCCCTTTATAGTAAGTGAAAAACAGGTACTTTCAGGGCATAAATCATCTGCAAGATGTCTTCTTTAGAAGGAGATTAATTGCACCCTAGAAGTATCTATTTCTCTCTGTTGACTACAAAGGGAGCACAGGGTGACTAGCTCCTATGTAGATGTTTATACTTCAGGAGTCTAAATTTGGGTAAGATGAATACCATACTAAGTGACTTTTCAATAGTCACCGAGAGTGCTGCGGTAGGTCAGCAGCTGAGTATTGTGGATTCAACTCCAGAGAGGCACTTGCTCATACCTGCATTTGGTCACATGGATCTCATCCTTAACTATGGTGCAGTGTCATCTGGGAAATAACCCACAACTTCACTTAATCCTTATGGGAGAGACAAACCAAGATAGGGGGGAAACACGCCCCTACTTTTTCTTTATACCTGTCAGCAAAATTTGTTAGCAATAGTGTGTGTGGTCTCCAGAAAGGCTGTGTGCTGGGATGTATCTCTGAATTGCTGCTGTGACTTTTCATTTGCTTAAGAACAAGTATTCAGTCTCTGTGCTGCTCTACCAGGCTTTTCTGCCTGGAAAATGTCAAAAACCAGTAAATTGGCACTTCCAGTTTTAATCTGTGAATGGCGAAATTACTTCCTTTTTGCAACTCTGTTACAGGGCTTTGTTGAGAGATTGAAACAAGAGCAGATTGTGTAAGCCTCTGCCAAGACATTTAAAAAATATTAGTACTAAATAATAACAATAGCATCATTCTCAAAGAATTTCATGCAGTGGCAGGTTAAGACAGTATGCTGAACATGATACATGTGAATTAGCCATCTTGTTATGCTCTTACAACATTGGCTCCATTCTAAGAGATAATAAAAACAGAGGAAAGTCTCTGGCAGGTAAGCTGTGCATGTATTTGTTTTAAAATCTATGATAGTATATTGGCTGCCATATGATCAGTATTAGGCTGGGAGATATTAAATGCAGACTGTTTCTGAAAGTCCTGGTTAATGTCTGGCGGATGATTTCTTCAAAAACACCAGCAATGTCTGCTCTCGTGTAGCAAAGTGTTTGTCCACCAGTCTCTGCATCAGCTGATACATGCTGACAACTGGACAAAGTCTGCTTTTGGCATATGCTCTGAAATAAAGCATCTTTGATTAAGATAGCTACAGAAGGCTGTCCAGATGTGTCTGTGTACTGGATGGAAAATAACTTCTAGGTGTAAACTAAGACATCTCTCCCGTCTTGAGCTATTTTGGCCCTCCCATGAATCACTTAAGCCCTTTGTGCGTTGAATTATATGCAGCTTTTCAAGTAATCTTGAAAATTATGGTGGATCTTTGTACTGAAAAAGAGAGCTCGCATTTATGTTAACAGCACTGCTTGCTTCCTTGTAAGAACTTTCAATTCTATCACATACATTTCTCTTCTCTGCCTTAAAGCCCAAAAGGATTAGTTGAAATGGTGGAAGCAAGTATCTGTTCAGCCATATACATTCATATTATTAACAAATTTACAGATACCTTTCTCACAGGACAATGAGATTGTCCTTTTTTTCCTATACTCAGCCAGCACAACACTGTTAGAGATGCAGATAGCCTAAAATCATGGGGCTACAGGACAATATGGTACTTACAGCAACAAGCTAATATATGTCACAAAATAGACAGAGAGCTGAAGTCAGTGGAAGACTGCATATGTAAATAATGACATCAGCCACAGGGGCAACAAACTTTCCTGGACTCCTGGCTATTCTCCCCAAGCAGACTCTGCTTCTTTCCCAGTGTCCTACACCATTCATATGTGGCTCTCATCAAAATGAGCCCTTGAAGGCCGTTTGACCAAGAACTTCATCCTAAAGCTTCACTGTGCAAAATGTCTGCCTAAGTTAGTGTTTCAGTTAAGAACAGAAGTGAGCTGTTGAATTCACTGTTGAATTCTGACTATCCCCATTTTTTGTTCCGATTGCTTTCTTTCACCATGTTTTGATTCCCATTGCTGAGCACAGTGAAACTAAACCAGAACCTGGGTTCCAAATGTCCCTCAGCTGCATACAGGTGTCTGCTCCATGGAATGAGGCAGGAACTGTTCTGAAATGAATGCACCGTAAGGAGACAGTTAGATCCTCGACAACTGTTTTACTCTATGTATCCTCTGCTGTTAGTCCCCATGACTTCTTACTGTAGAGCTTTCCAAACTATCCTCATGTCCTTTTCAGAGTGAAGGAGATGACTGTGCAGCTGGAGAGTGGGAATCTGCAACAGAGCGTCTGTGGCTCAATGGACCTAACACTACATGGCTGCACTTGAGCTAGTACGGCACTTATCTTGAGGAAATTGTCCAAATCCAGACCAATTTCTGTATCTATTCCTGTATTACTTGGATTGCAGTTCAATGTAGATGATAGCAGTGCTCTCCATGCATTACTGCAGTGGTAGATTTTGCTTTAAACAAAATATGCCAGGTCCATACCATGCATAATTCAGTCTTAAAATTACCCTACAGCTACAGTGTAGTACTATAGCTGTCTATTCTGCACATGTATTGCAATATATCTTCCACATTATGTTATAAATTAGCTAGTGCTATTCTGCCTTAGCTTAGGTTTTCCACATCGGATTGCACTTTACAAATTTAGATGTATAAAAATGTAACTTGTACTATAAGCTGCTTTAGGTGCTTTGTAGAGGTAAGATGAAAATGTGGTATCTTGGGACTGAGGTTCCAGGATTCACTTCTAAGGTCAACATTTAAGGCACACGGAATGAATCATTCTTTGGCTACTTAATGAGTGTTGACAACTTAGGTAGGCAAAAACCTTAATTTTGAGATGGCTGATGTGGTTTATATGACTCCAAACATAGCCTCTAATGAGGCAAAGCTTTCAGGGAACTGGAGAAAAATAGAAAGCTTTCAAATCAGTCCCTTGAGGAGTGCAACAATAAATATATTGAGCAAAATAGATTCAGAATAAATACATTGTGTGTGTCAAGCCAAGTTCATCCTTCCTTTTCCAATAAAAACAAAACTATGAAGATGTAAAGTTATATTACATAGTGGCTCTAGGAAAGTATCTGTCAGTTTTTCATAGGAAGAAGAAGCTCACTGCATTAAAAACTGTGAAAAGGCTTTCACTAATGCTAAGGATAAACAGCGATGAATGGTGCTGGAAGAGAGACCTTGTGAAATCCGGAAGAGGAGTAAAGAATGTAATAAATAACTCTGTTTACTGATATTAAATTAGAAGAATTTGCGTGCAGCTAAGATAAAAGTAACTTCAATGGTCTTGGAAATCAGATAGAATTGTGAAAGAATATGAAACAAAGAGACTTAGTTTAAGTCAGACTCTGAGAAAATCTCACTTAACAGATCTGGGTATGTTTTCGTGCTTGTATTTCTTTATTTGTTTGTCTTGATTTTTCTCTTCCCTCTGGCACCTCCACCAAGTACCTGTTTGTATCTAGGAAGACAATGTCTTGCTCTACCTGACCTCCTATGCTGCTGCATGCAATCTGAGCAGATTTTATCCAAAAGTAATGCAAGTATTGGAAGATACTGCTAAAGGAGTGAGATGATCATAGAACAATAGAATCATAGAATGGCTTGGGTTGAAAGGGATGTCGAAGATCAACTAGTTGCAACCTACTGCCATGGACAGGGTTGCCACCCACTAGATCAGGCTGCCCAGGGCTCCATCCAACCTGGCCTTGAACATCCCTCCAGGAATGAGGCATCCACAGCATTTTTGGGCAGCCTGTGCCAGTGCCTCACCTCCATGAAAAATTTCCTCCTGACATCTAACCTAAATCTCCTCTCTTTCAGTTTAAAACTGTTCCTCCTTGTCCTATCACTGTCTCCCAGTGTAAAAAGTCCATTTCCCTTCTGTTTATAATCAGGAGGATGAAGAAGCCTGAATTTTCAGTGAAAATGGAAATCTTATTTTGCGAATTATTTTCAAACAAGGGAGAAATCTGCTGTTGTCAGTGATAGAGATTGAGATCAAAACAGATACTTGCAATTGTTTTCTGTGAAGCTGTGATAAAAATCAAATATCTAGAGGGGGTGGGAAGAAAAATAAAGCATTTTTTTAGTATCTGTACTTCAGTTTACATCCCTCTTTTCCTTCTTTTTCTACTATTTTTAATTGCTCCCTTATTGATTTCCTTTGGCTTTAGTGGCATAGTGACTCCCAGTCTTCTGGTCCAAATGAGCTATATCCGTTTACCATCAATACTGTTCCAAGTCCAGGCTTCCTGACACCACTTTAATGTGAATTCCAGACATTAGCACAGCGCTGCAACATTGATCTGATACTTAGTAATATACAAAGAGAACATAAACAGATGTTGGCCAATCTCTTCTTTAAACCCCTCAGATATTTTTCTTGTCAAGATAAAATATTGAAATGTACCGTGTATTTTTTGAAGAGGAGGTGCATTTACTAAATGTCACATTTATTTTAAAAATAGATTTTAAACCCTGTTTAGGGAAGTACTTAAGTACTTGCTTAAGATACACTGACTAAAATTTAAAGCCTTGCCATTTGTTATCCAGTGCAGATCTTCCTAAATATCCGATAACCTGAAATGGTGAACCCCAGTACAGTGGTTCTATGTAACCTCTAACATCTATGGCAAAGCATATGACTGTGTTGCTTGTGACCTTGATCTCTCATCACTTTTCTTGACTACAGGCTTACTGTCTGTGGCTCCTTCCGAGCTGTGGGGGCATACAAATCAGCTGCCCAGGTCAATAGGAGAATGAATATTTGATCTTTCCTTCCTTATCCACTGCTCTCATCAACTTAAGCACGAACTCTTCCAAAATTTCATCCGTGGGAGACCTACTTCTCCATTGAAATATTCACATCACTTTGCCTTCATTTCAAAGTTCTGTTTGTTGTTCTCTGAGTGCTATTTTTTTTCACTGCCCCTCCCCAATTCTCCTGAAACACCAGTTTATCAGTACTGTCTTTTTTACTAACTGCAAAATTGTAACAAACTCTTTCATCAAATAGTAAACTCCAAATAACACTGTTCAAAGGCATAATGATCTTATAGTGGTGACCAGAATGCATAAATTACATGGAAATTATCTAAATAAACACCTACTTTTTAATAACGTCTGAAATCAAAGCTCTTAAAGTAGATCATATTTTCATCCAGCATAGTACCAGTTCATATACACCAGCTTTTGACATCTTTCATGTCACATTACACTGTAAGACTAATGGGATATAAACTTCAAGTATATGATACAAATACGTTTAAGAGTGTCTTATACTTACAAACTGTTAGATATTCTCAGTATTTGTTGAGCTCTATTTCACATATCTGATCTTTCATACAGTCATGGTTTGTATTGGGATAGATTTAATACTCTTCATAGGGCCTCAAATGATGCTGTATTTGGGATTTTTGATGAAAACTGATGATAACACACCAGTGTTTTCAGATATTGACAGTGAGGATCTAGGAGTGCACAAGGAGATGGGAGAGGGACACAGCCAGCACAACTGACCTAACCTGACCTAGGAAATACCCCATATGTGTAGGCAATAAAAGCTGGGGTGAAGAAGGAGGAAAAAGAGAACAATTGAAGAAATGGCATTTGTCTTCCCAAGAAACCATTACAAGTGGTGAACCCTGCTTGAAAGTGGCTGAACATCTGGCTGATAATGGGAAGTAGTGAATTAATTCTGTGTTTTGCTTTGCTTGATTTTTGCTTTACCTAGCAAACAGCCTTTATTGCCCATGTATTCTTACATTTTACCTTTCTGCTTCTGTCTCATATCCCACTGGGGGAGAATGAGCAAGCATCTGTGTGGTGCTGAGCTGCCTGCTGTGGTTAAATCACAACACATGCTTTTCTTTCTTAGGCAGAGGACAGGTCAGTGGTATCAGATGTATACAGAGGCATGGAGAAGAAGGTAATAAACTGGGAGACTTTGGGTATGGGACCATGTTATCATTAATTGTTATAGAATCATAGAACCATAGAATCACTCGTGTTGGAAAAGACCTCTAAAATCACCTAGTCCATCCATCCACTAACCTCCAATATTGGCCACTAAACCACATTCCCTAGTACAACATCTACAAGTTTTGTGAGCACCTCCAGGGATGGTAACTTTACCATCTCCCTGTTCCTGTGCCTGACCACACTTTTGAAGTTTTTCTTAATACTCAACCTGAACCTCCCTTCGTCCATCTTGAGAACATTCCTTCTAGTTCTATTGTTAGTTACATGGGAGAAGAGGCTAACCCCCATGTCTCCACAACATCCCTTCAGGTGATTGTAGAGTGCAATAATATTTCCCTAAGCTTCCTCTTCTCCAGACTAAACCATTCCAGTTCTTTCAGCTGCTCCCTGTAAGACTGCTCTCCTGACCTCTTACCAGCTTGATTTCGTTACTCTGGACATGCTTCAGAATCTCAATGTCTTTCTTGTAGGTAAGGGATTCAAAACTGAACACAGTACAGTAAGATGCAGCATTATCAGAGATGAATACAGGGGAACAATCACCTCCCTGCTCCTTCTAGCTGCACTATTTCTGATACAAGCCAGGATGCCACTGGCCTTCTTGGCCAGCTGGGCACACTGCTGGCTCATGTTCATCCATGAGTACCTTCAGGTCCTTTTCCTCTGCACAGTTTTCCAGCCACTCTGCCCTAGGCTTGTAACACTGCATGAAGTTGTTGTGACTGAAGTGCAGGACTCAGCACTTTGTCAGCAACTTTATCCCATCGGCCCCAGATCAGCAATTCAGGCTGTCCAGAACCCACTGCTTGGCCTTTTTATCGTCAGGCAAATCAACACTTCCTTCCAACTTGGAGTCATCTGCAAACTTATTCCATCCCCTCATCCAGGTCATCAATAAAGACTTTAAACAGGACAGGCCAAGTACTAACCCCTGGGGAACATCACTTGTGATTGGATACCAGCTCAACTTAACTCCATTCACCACCAGTCTCTGTCAGTGTGCCTGTCCAGGCCAGGGACTGACAACTTTTCCAGGAGAATACTGCGGAAGACGGTGTCAAAGGCTTTACTAAGGTATAGGTGTACTATGTCAACTATGTCATCCATCAGTCTGGTCATCCACTCATAGAAGGAGATGCAGCTAGTAAGGCAGGATCTGCCTTACATGAAACCATGCTGTCTGAGCCTGATTCCCTAGTTATTCTACATATGCCATGTGATCTCACTCACAAGGAGCGAGGAGGACCCCGGGAACTACATGCCGATGAGTCTCAGCTCTGTGCTTGGGAAAATCATGGAACAGATCCTCTTGGACAGCATGCTTGATCACATGAGGAATGAGCATGTGATCTGAGACAGCCAGCACGGCTTCACCAGGGGAAGGTCATGCTTGACCAATCTGGTGGCCTTCTATGATGGAGTGATGGCATCGGTGGATAAGGGAAAGGCGACCGATATCATTTACCTGGATTTGAGCAAGGCCTTTGACATGGTCCCCCCCACCACATGCTTATCTCCAAATTGGAGGGATGTGGATTTGATGGGTGGACCACTCGATGGATAAGAAACTGGTTCAAAGGCCGCAGACAGAGGGTGGTCATCAATGGCTCTATGTCCAGGTGGAGGCCGGTAACGAGCATCATCCCCCAGGGGGTCTGTCTTGGGACCGGTGCTCTTTAACATCTTTATCAATGACATCGATGACAGAATTGAGTGCACCCTCAGCAAGTTTGCTGATGACACCAAGCTGAGTGGTGCGGTTGACACAATGAAAAGAAGGGATGCCATTCAGAGGAACAGTGACAGGCTGGAAAGGTGGGCCAGGGTGAACCTGATGAGGTTCAACACGGCAAAGTGCAGAGTTTTGCACTTGGGCCGTAGGAATCCCAGGCATCCGTACAGACTGGAAGGAGCGGTCCTTGAGAGCAGTCCTGCAGAGAAGGACCTGGGGGTCTTGATAGACGCAAAACTTAACATGAGCCAGCAGTGTGCCTTGGTGGCTTGGAAAGCAAATGGTATCCTGGGCTCCATCAGAAGAGGGGTAGTCATCAGGGACAGGGAGGTGATTGCCCCCCTCTACTCGGCTCTTGTGAGGCCCCATCTGGAGTACTGTATCCAGGTATGGAGCCCCCAGTACAAGAAAGACAGAGAACTGTTGGAGAGGAGGGCCGTAAAGATGATCAGGAGACTGGAGCACCTCCCCTGTGAAGACAGGCTGAGGGAGCTGGGCTTGTTCAGTCTGGAGAAAAAAAGGCTGTGGGTGACCTCATTGCAGCATTTCAGTACCTAAAGGGAGCCTACAAACAGGAGGGGAATCAACTCTTTGAAAGGGTAGATAACAGCAGGACAAGGGGAAACGGCTTTAAGTTGAAGGAGGGAAGATTTAGGTTGGATGTCAGGGGGAAGTTCTTTACAGAGAGAGTGGTGAGGTGCTGGAACAGGCTGCCCAGAGAGGTTGTGGATGCCCCATCCCTGGAGGTGTTCAAGGCCAGGTTGGATGGGGCCCTGGGCAGCCTGGTCTAGTATTAAATGGGGAGGTTGGTGGCCCTGCATGTGGCAGGGGGGTTGGAGATTAATGGTCCTTGAGGACCCTTCCAGCCCTGGCCATTCTGTGATCCTGTGATTCTGTGAAGATCATCTGTTCCATAACCTTCCCTAACACTGAGGTCAATATGCTAGTCTTAGAAGAAGTGTGAGAATGGAAATACCATTTAGAACAAAGTATTTAGACTGAATTTCCTCTCATTGAGAACATTAAGCCTAACATAACTAGTACTTATTGTAGTACAGGGAAAAATTAGTTTTTTAACGGCTGATATTCTACATGACAAGCCTTCTTTCTATTTCCTTACACGAAAGATGAATATTTCAATCACACTTCACTAGCATGAGCTAGAATGACACACAGTCACAAAATCTTCAATTTTCCTCACTATGTGACTACATGTGACTAAATGTTTTGACAGTATTTCTATTTGCTTTTAATGATTTTTTTTCCCCAGTATTTTCAGCACATAAACATTGTGTTCCTTTGTCACTGGTGGCTGTTTCTGACAAAGCGTTAGGTTCCTACACAGAGCTTCCTGTGTGGTCTCTAGAAGTGCTAAGCTCTACTTTTTCTCATTCTTAGATGATGAACAATCTTTCATCATTTCTGATAATTTGAGGAAATGCCTATCCTGTTCTTCTTCATATTTTGTGTACTGAAATGAATAACTTCTCCATTTTAATTTATTTTCTATCAAGTTGGTATACAATGACTTTTCCCCAAGCTGAACTTAATCTCCTATTTCACAGAATCACAGAATCACAGAATCACCCGGGTTGGAAGGGACCTCAAGGATCATGTAGTTCCAACCCCCCTGCCTAGCAGGGCCACCAAACATACACATTCAGATCAGGTTGCCCAGGACCCCGTCCAACCTGGCCTTGAACACGTCCAAGGACGGGGCATCCACAACCTCCCTGGGCAGCCCGTTCCAGGGCCTAACCAGTCTCCTTGTAAAGAACTTCCCCCTAATATCCAACCTAAATCTTCCCTCCTTCAACTTGGATCCATCTCTTACTTACTGTCTTGGATATTTTACTCAGCAAAATGCTAACATACTCCTAAAATTTGATTGTGTAGTAGTTCAAGAAGAAGACTGCAGAGATGGCTGGAGTTCATTTTAAACTACCTGTACATCAAGAATATTTAAATGTAGATATTGTAGATATATATAGAGAGATCATACTTATCACATTTTCTTCTTAGAACAGGAAAACCGCTCCTGAAGTATCGTTGAGAAAAGGAAACGATAGTACAGATTTGGATTAGAGTCTTGGACTGCTGTTGCATCAAGATATAGGAAACAATTGCTGCTTTGAACAAGATGACAAGATTACTGCAATTTATTTCTTCAGACATTCATGGAGTGCATGGAACCCTCTAGGATAAAAAGTAAATTTAGGTGAGAGGTAATTTGAAATATAGAAAATATTGAAATACACATTCAGAGAATGTATTTCCTAGGAATTGGGTAACCAGAGAGGAAAACCCACTCAGCAGTAACAAGAAAGAAGGCAGTGATTAAGAGGATATAAAGTATTTTTGGAAGACACAGAGAATGGGTGAAAGGGTTGTCATGGGTGAAGACTGTGGCAGAAGTGAAGCAAATCTAGAGAAGATAATAGGTGTCTGTGATGGGAAAAAAGAAGGAAGTCAAAGATGATACTGACAAGTAGAACATGAAGATTACTCAGCAAAGCTGAGTATAACCGCCATGCTCAGGGAAAGGCAGAGATTTTCTTGGTGAATGAGGAGAATGCGGTAAATATCATGATAAAAAAGAGGTGACTTGTTGAAATCTCCTTAGTGGTAACTGAAGAACATGTAACAGATAGCTGATGTTGTAAGAGTAAACAGGTAAGTTAAGATATTGACAAAAGAATGACCATTAAATGGAAGAAGACTGAAAAGAACAAAAGACCAAAAAGAAAATGTTAAAAATAACAAATGAAGATCATAAACTGAATTTACTGACCCTTCACTTCTGGATGCAAACTGCTAAATTACAGCAATCAAAGAGGAGTCTGATAAGAAGATGCTTGATGAGAGGACCTACTGAGATCCTCTGGAGATTATTCTGAACTGAGGTATGCAAAGGGCAAAGGAAGTACTGGGGAAACCACCATAAGGTAAAAAAGGTTTTTTACTTTTGCCCTGTAGCTAAATCTCTGCAGTAGCATCAGGGAAAAGATGTGTAAGAATGAAATTGCCCAAACAAGAAATTTTGCATACTTAGAAGATTTTTTTTCAGACAGTAACTTCTGGGCAGGTAAAAACTTTGGCAAAAGAGGATGCATTGTAATTCTGACTTCTTTTAATTAATGAAGAGGAAGATATGACACATCTAGAATAGAGCTGTAGGATGTAAAACCTTGATTGCACTACCATTCAGTTTCAGTTGTTCCATCTCAAGATTATTTATCTAATTTCCTCAGGATCGTCTCCTCCAACTTCATCTGCTAACAACTCTTAACAATAAGAAATGATAGCAGACGTTTTGCACTAAAAACATATTACATACTTGTACTCTAAAACTCTGTTTTTGGGAAGACTTGGGTCTATTTATAATGAAACTCACAATTTCAAACTTCTGCTCTCACATCTTAGTTTCCTAAGTCACGACCCAGCTGCAGTTTATGATTCTGTCCTCTCTTACAAAGAATTTGAGTATATACATAGAATCACGTGAAACCCATAGGGAGTAGGAGTCTCTGTTAATCTGACTGAAAATAAAATAATTGTGCTTCTTAATCATAGACTATGTACATTCCAGCACTTTATGATTTTACTGTGTATAAATTAAGTTAGAAAAGGAAAATGACTACATTTTATTGGTGTTATTTGCTTTATATTTTGTAAGCTCTGCTTTTTCAGATTCATGGTGAGCTGCTGTGTGCATTACAGGGCATACACATACAGCGTGCTGCCCTATGAGCAGCAGCAGGGCATGGAAGCAGGTTGCCTACTTGCTCTTTGAGGATCTCCAGGTCACATTAAGTGATGTGAAATGGACCTAGCTGCTCCTTACTTGCCCTATCAGGGGTGGCTGCAGATGTGGGGGGTTACAATACATTCCCAAGGGAGTAGCAGAAGGACAGAAGCATACCTTGGCCTTGGGGGACATCCTCAAGGCATTCATCTTTGGGGAACAATCTCTTAGTGGGAACAATTAATCAGTGATGCCAGCTAAGGACTGCGCCTAGCAGCATTTCTGAAAGCATGGTTAATAATTAGGAGTCAAAGTTATTGTGCAGCCAAAGCAATATTTTGTGAAGAAACGCATGCAAAAACAGCTATATTTGTTTAAAATACAAAAATACTACACAGGTCAGGTTTAGCATCTTAGAAAGTTTTCAAGGAAGAGCTAATTCTTTTACCAAAACATCTAAATAAAGACTTCAGTTATGCAGTGCTATTGATGATTCAATGAGAGACTGAGCCTTTGAAGTTTGTCACCATCTTTGAATCCTGAGATGTTTGTTTCTGTCCATGTCACCACCACCCACATGTGTCTATTTGTCTGTCTTGGTCTGTGGTTTCACTTCAAATTGTCAGTTTTCTGCACAGCAATCAATGCATCATCCTCAGCACTCAGCAGTCAACAGCAAGGAGAGCTATGAATAGCCATACCCTGTGGATATGCACACAGTGTCATTGAAGGGAGTAGGGACACCTGCACCCTTGCACTGTGACTAGGCCTATAAACAGAAAGAGATTTGTAATAGAGAAAGCCAAATTACAGAACCAATAAATTACGCAATTGCCCTGTTTGTGTCCTTAGTCTGCAGCACTTTAGCATTGTTCCACCACAGAGAAAAGCCTGGATATGTAAGGAAGGGCAACAACAGATCACTGGTATCAGCAAAAAACATCTGTATTTTCATTTCACTGACTATCAAGGCAGATATGCTCATTTTACAGACAAAAAAACTGCATTTGAACTACTGTAATGATTGCATGCAGTGTATTTCAGTCCTTTTTTTAAAAAAGAAATACAAAACTCATGCAAAACATAAAATAAGCATACTTAAGAAGTTCCACACAGACAAAGCGCTGTTTTAACACTTATGGACTGTCAGAAACATTCACAAAGGTAATAAAGACTCTGACATATTAATGAATAGCTATATTAGGGGTACATTTTTACCCTTTCTCAAGACAAAATGGGTTTTATTTTTCATATAATTGTAATTCTGATTTCCTAGAAGCATGAAATGATTTTTGCACTGAAAATCTTAACTTAGTGATCTTGGTAAAATTAACAGAATAAAAAAACTGATTTCAGAGAAGGCAAAAGAAACTCTTCTTACTGAGTGTTTTGTTGTACTGACTGAAAGTGAAGAATGTCATGAAATCATAGAATCATAGAATGGCCTGGGTTGAAAAGGACCTCAAAGATCATCTAGTTTCAATCCCCCTGTGAGGAGCTGCAGCCATCATCAGGCCTCCCCTCAGCTTGCTCTGCTTGGGGCTGCACAAACCAAAGGACTTCAGCCACTCCTCATCCATCTTGCTATTCAGACCCTTCAGCATCTTTGCAGTCCTCCTTTGAAGTCTCTCCAGCATCCTCATCTTCACCTTAGGATGCATTAGCAGAGTGGTGCAAGGCAGCTACGTCCTCCAAAGTGTATGGTGTTATCTACGGAAACTGTAGCAGAAAAGGGAGTGTATTGAGAGGATGCTAATCACTTCAGTAGTCCTCAAGGTTTAGATCCCAGATGAGCCAATGAAAAAAAAATCCAGAATCCCTAAACAGCCAAAGAAGTGCTTTCAGTGCTGCAGGTAGAAACCTCAGGCAATAGATCTGCAGATACCACTGGAGATTTTTTGATAGTTCCAGAGAATTTTTAAGAATCATTTTCATTTATGTTACACTGACAATCTCAGTGATGCATCTTTCCACTTAAAAGTAAAATAATACTACTTAAAAAGTTTAAAATCAATCTAGTTATTGTAAAACCTGTCTCATTATTCAGTAACATCTCTAACATCTCTTTTCACCCGTTAAGTAAACCTACTAATAAAAACTTGCAGTAAATCTCATCTCTACCTGAAAACACATTATCTCATATGGTAACAAGCCTACAGTTTAGCAACAGCAGCAACAGAAAATGAGGGCTTCTTTAAATTTTATGAACACAATAGAGAGCAACTGAGTTTTCAGAAAGATCATAAATTTCTCAAAACAATTACTAGGATATTTTCGTGAAATACCTCTGACTTCTGAGAGTGCAGTGGTGCATCCTTCTTCATTCCCATACTTTTTTGTGTTAAGACAGCTTTCAGGAGATGTCATAGTCTTGACTACATTTTGTTCTAAGTCACTTTGTCCAAAGAATTTACAAACTTGTTTGTAGAACTTAGCTTGACAAGCCCTTACGTAAGGGCAGATAGATACATTTTAAGCATTCACATAGCAGCTGTGAAAGTTTGAGACTTTCAAAACTGTAAGTGCCTTTTCTGATGACATGGAAGATGATAAGCCCCAGGAACAGAAGCTCTCTGTTGCTTTCTCTGTTTGACTACAGTGAGTTTCTAATAGAATCACGGGCTGGGAGGGAGCTCAGCATGTTTGTACTTCCAATCTCCTGATAAAATCAAGGTCAGCTTTGAGGTCAGATAATTATCCTCAGGACTTCATCCAGTCATGGCCTGAAAAAATAAAAGGATGGAGACTGCACCACCTCTCTGGGTTAACTGTGTTCCTTTCTGACTATCTCAATGGGAAACGAGTTTTGCTTTACACTCAGTTGGCCACTCTTGTGATTCAGCTTATGTTATCCATTGGCTGTCAACTTCCCACCCTGTACTATGGTGTCCATCTCCATCTCTTTGATGACCTTCGTAGGTGCACTAGGGGCTGCTTTTAGGTCTCCCTAAGCCTTCTCTACTCCAGGAAGAACAAGTCCTCAGGGAGCTCAGGGTGAAAATGAGGAGAGAGAATGGGAAAGCAGTGGTAGGTCCATATTAAGGGGACTACTGTGCTATCAGGGCTTCTGAACTTTATTCTGTGAAGCTAGAATGAGGCGGCTCTGCTGAAAAGTTAATGACGTAGTGGGACCATAGGTCTTTAACCAACAACTTCTTGAAGTAGAACTACACAGTGTAGAAAATCTATACTAAAGCAGCCTTTACCAGGAAACTAGAGGGAGATTTACAGTCACTTCATGCTTCTGTAAAATAGTCTTAATAAACCTGGAAGTTTATCAAACATTTAAGGAAGTTAGAAAAAACAGTTCAGTACAACAAAGCTATACTGCCAGAGCTAAAAATATATTTTTAAGTGAATACTGCATTTTTAAATTAAGAAATTGGACAAAGTCCTACAGAGCCCAGTTTAAGGTTTGGCACAACGCCTGCAAAAATACTTATTATGGTCAGCTTCTGCTACTGAAACATTTATTATGGCTGGATGTAGGCAGGCTTGGTCAATGTGAAAGATGCTTCTAATCTTCTTTGCTCTTGATGAGTATGTTTTTCACCATGTTCCAATTCAGCAGAGTCTGTCTTGCTGCAGAACGACCTCTCCACTCCCACCCCCATCAGATTTTATTACCTAACTTGCAGATTTGTATGAAAGCTATTTTTGTTCCTAGCAGGGTGCAAGGAATGTTAAAAGTCCTATATATATATATATATATATTTTTTTTTTTAAAGATAATTACTATGCTGGTGTTGCTTGTCTGCATTTTATTTGGGATATGTTTAAATTTATAAGTTGATAAAAGCAAGTTTTCTGTTTGATCATTAAGTGGTATGAAAATTGGTGAAGTAAAACTGCAAAAAATGGTAATATAAACATCTAAAACTCCTGGGGGAAAAAAAAAAAAAGAAAGAAAAAAAAAAGAAAAGAAAAGAAAAGAAAAGAAAAGAAAAGAAAAGAAAAGAAAAGAAAAGAAAAGAAAAGAAAAGAAAAGAAAAGAAAAGAAAAGAAAAGAAAAGAAAAGAAAAGAAAAGAATAGAAAAGAAAAGAAAAGAAAAGAAAAAAAAAAGCAAGTAAGAGAATATATTTCAATGATTTTCTCTATGGAACCAGGAGCTGAAATAGATCCTATAACCTCTTGTCATCATTTAGACAAGGTTCTAATTACTGTGTGCCATGTTGATCTATTGTGCACTGTACCTGGCTTTGTGATGTAGTTTGTATTAAGAAGTGTAGCTTTCCTTAATTGGTGGGAAGTACCTTGGGCTTAAGGAGTTAGTTACTGCTTCATAAATGAAACTTTGTATAGTCATTTACAGCATGCTTCAGATTCCATCACATAGCTACCTTGCCCAAAAGGAATAAGCCACCTCATAATAGTGTTTGAGATGATGCTTTTTGCAATGGATGTGTACTTACGTATTGAGAGGCAGACACAAATGAGGCAAGGATGTACTGTCTCCTCTGATTTTCCGTTTCTTTACAGTACAAAATGAAATTTCTGTTTATTCAAACCTTTTTTTTACTTTGAGCCATTTTTTATGTGACATATTTTGATGGTAAGAAAAAGAACTATCTGTGTATACACACATTTTTATGCTAATGGATTTTTTATCTTGTTAGATACACCAAAATATATTTGAAATAGTAAACTATGATTACTTTGAACAGTGCATAGAAAAAAGACCATGCTCCTTGTGGGAACATCTGGACATTACTGCAAGCCTAATACTAAGAATATTCATCCTATGTCACTAGTTGAAAGAAAAAAAAGAACAACTGTAGTTCAAAACTAACTTTAGAGTCATTAGAATCATTAAGATTGGAAAGCCCTGAACACCTCCACAGGCACTGACTACACGACCTCCCTGGGCAGCCTATTCCAATGCCTCATCATTTCTTCTGAGAAGAAAAAGTTCCTTATCCAACCCAAACCTCCCCTGGCACAACTTAAGGCCATTCCCTCTCATCCTATCATTGTTACCTGAAAGAAGAGGCCAACATTCACCTCGCCACAACCTCCTTTCAGGCAGTTGTAGAGATCATTAAGGTCTCTCCTGAGTCTCCTCTCTCCATACTGATCAATCCCAGTTCCCTCAGCCTCTCCACATAAGCCTTGTGCTCCAGATTCCTCACCAACTTTGTTGACCCTCTTTGGAAAGATTCTTCAATACATCTTCAAGAATTAACCTCTTAAAATACATTTTTTAAAAAGAATTAAGGAAGCTAACAATCTATGTATTGTGAAAAGAATAATTGTGCTGATAGTTCTGTATAGCATACCTTATGGATTATTTTTTCTTCCAGTGCTTGCCTTTGCTTGAAGCTTTGAGGTCTCAGGATGAGTGTTTGTTGCCACTAAGGCTGCCAGAAGCATGAAGAACAGTTACAGCAAGTGTCTCACTCAATCTATGTGGCTGGAGCATGCCCAGAATGCATGGAAATGCATGGAAACTTCATGTAACAAACTCTAACAACTCAGCACTGAATGTATGTGAAGAAGGACTGATTTTCAAAGCATCGAAATTGGCCACATCTCAGTATCTGTTTCTATAGCAACTGCTAAAAGCACAACTCCAACACAAACCTAGTGTACATGAAATAAAATGTTTACCTCTGCTCTAGATGTATGTTCAATAGCCCTTGTGAGAATATAAAAAATCACATCACTATTGCGCTCTGATTTGAAGAACAGAATCCGAATTACTCCTAAAAAATTGGATTGCTTACGGTTCTAGTAATCTGCATGAAAACATTGTAATTATTAATACACTCTCTGCGTTTTATTATAGAACCAATCATAGAATCATAGAATGGCCTGGGTTAAAAAGGACTATAATGATCATCTAGTTTTAACCCTCCTGCTATGTGCAGGGTTGCCAACCACTAGACCAGGTTGCCCAGAGCCACAACCAGCCTGGATTTTAGTATAGTTTATAGTTTTAGGATAAGGTAGCTTCTCTGGGATGACTGCTGAGTGTCAAAAAGTGCTGAATATAAATCCAGTGTTTATTTTTATTTTTTCCAACTTCCACATTCTTGTAACAAATTATTTTGGTTACTCCACTGATGTGGTTGAGAGTCATATTTTAGCTGATAATCCCAGCTTTTCCTTTCCAATTAAAGCAGTCCTAGTAAAGCTGCATTTACAGCCATCCCAGAGCTTCATGAATGGGTGCACACATGGAACTCTATGGTTTCAGGAGCTCACAGTTTGTAAATATCACTCATCTTCTCAGATTGGAAACCCTGAGTTAACAATTATTCCTCTGGAACTTCCAGGAAGTATTTTTGAAAGTTGATGTATTTACCAACACACGATGCTTTCGTATTTAATTTTATATTTCATTCTTGAATCCTGCATGTCAATCAGCCCTAACCAGAATGTAAATCTCCTGACCAACTTTAGCAGGGCTGATCAAGCAATCAATGTGGAAAAACAGACATATTCATATCATCCCTTCTTCCTTTCATGAGGCTGAGATGGAAAAAGTTACTGAGCAGCCCTGCATTTTTCTAACAGAAAAGGAAGAAGGGAACTAAAAAAGATTGCTAAGTGACAGTGCAGGAGGGCATGATGTTAACTTGTTATGCTTCTAAGCAATGTAATTTAATACATGAGGAAGACGCCCATCATCTGGTTGTGACCATCAATATTTCTGACACAAATAGAGACTTTGCACAACAAAACAGTTTGCTACCAATTTTAGGTTAAAAAGCATTATCAAATAAAAGAGTGGGCTTAGCAATTACACAGCATCTAGAATCTTACCTCAGAAATAGAAATAACCCAGGTTCAGAAATAACTTGCAGGCACATCAGTCAATCAAATAAGGATGCTACTGAGAAAAGATCTAAATATCTTAGTCACAACAAAGACAACTATTTTCAGCAAGAGCTCTGCAGATGCACATTCTGTTTGCAGCTGCAGACCAGCCCTAAAAAGTGAGGTCAACTGGGTTTGGAGAGAATCCAGCGTGAGGATCTGAATGAACTCTGCAGTCTAACCTTCCATCTGAGGGTGAACAACTCAACTTAGCTCAAGATTTCTGTTCAGTACAGTCATCAGGGTTGTTGTGAGGTGCCTCAGTTGTACATCTGAGCCATAAATCAATTCCTGTTTGGTTTAGCAAAGCAAAAATGTGTGCAGTTTATTTTCTTGCTGCCACTGTTCAGAAGATCTCCAAGCAAAGGGCAGTATTTTTAATCAGCTGAATCGTGCCAAGAGATGTCTCTCAGTTGTGAATCATGCCTCTAAGTTGTGTTTAGTAGCTCATGAAGGCGGGTGCTACTGCATGAGAAACAAGGAGGGTGAGAATAATATGGGCCAGTTTTTCAATTGGTATAAAATAGTTTAGATCCGCTGACCTGCTGCATTTCAAATTGGGCAAAGAAATAGTTGGTAGTATCCAAGATTTAAAAACAGAATTAAATTGGATACGGTCCTGGGCAGCCTGACCTGGTGTGTGGCAACCCTACCCATGGCAAAGGGTTGGACTTTGATGATCTTCAGGGTCCCTTCCAATCTAAACCATTTTATGAATGTGTGACTCTATGATTTAAAGCTAGAGATTTAAACTTTAATGGTGACAGGTATACAGGTTATCTCATAGAAAAGCAAACTTCTTCTCCCTAAGCTTGGCTGACCTGCCTGCACATGATCGTGTAATTGTGCAAATTTTTTGCTGGGCCCATATTATCCTACATTCTCATCAGCAATCTCAAAGTAAACATAAAATATATGATGTTTAATTATTGGTTAACAGATACACTGCCAAAGTGGTAAGGACTCAGCAGGGAGCAATGACACTGCTGAATGCTGACACTGACTTCGTATTTTTCAGATTGTAAAATACATTCATATTGAGCAGATGAGCCATCCTTAGGTGCTACCAACACCATGGTACAACCAAAGGGTCAATGGATTCTTACTGTCAGACAGAGAAGAAAGATAGCCTTAACAGGGAAGGCATGTGAAAGGAATACAGGAAGACTAGCCACAGTTTAGAGGCTGCAGATGCAAAAGTAAACTGGCAGCTGTTGGACTTCCTGCGAGTGCATCTGAAATTTCTGTGTGTTTTAATGATCTATTCTCACCTTAGTCTCAGTCCATAAATGGGGCAGTGGGCATCAGCTTCTAAGATCACATGACGGAATTGCTCTGGATATAGACAGCTCCTGCTATTAATAAAGACAAGTCTCCACTTAGTAAAGGCAATCTGAGGATTAGGAACGTTGGGGACACTTCATAGGACTGATTTCTTCTACAGCTTCTTCTACAGAGCAAGATCCTGACAGCTTAATGCAGGGTCCTTTCCCTCTACCATAGGGATGGTGGTGTGCCACATTGCTTTGAGCCTTCACATCTCACTTTTTTTATTAAGGCTAACAGTTATGTCCTGCACGGGTTTGATGTGTGAGAAAGTGTCTTAGAAAACTTAAGCTCATCTTTCACACTCAGTAAAAAGAATATACTCTGCTTTCTTGAATTACTGGGATACTCAGTGGACTATCAAGGAATTTACATCTTCTTTCACTTGATAAACTCTCTGCTATTGTGAAGAAGTTGTTTTTTCCCTGATGAAGAAACCTTCGTTAACTGGGCATGAACCATCAAGGCAGAGCACTGCATGTGCTAGTTGGACTTGTGTAGCCTGTTGTTACAGAATTGCTCTGATTTGTCTCTATACTAGGCAGATTTTTGATCAGAATAACTCATGGCTCCTACCTGTACAGAAATATGGGCCATACAATGCATTTTGATGGCCAATTTGTTAACTGTTTATTTGTTGTTCATACATCTTAGAAGTGGTTCTTGGATTGCACAACAGCTGTCAGCAAACCTCTTATCCACCAGCCAAGTGCTGTAAGTGTGCTACTAGAATCCTAGAATCAGAGAATATGCTGAGTCAAAAGATATCCACAAGGTTCATTGAGTACAATCCCGAGCTCCACAGAGAATCACAAGGAAATCTGAAAGGCTGAAGTCCATTCCGATCCAAACCATTCCATGTCTCTATGGAGTAGCATGGTTGAGACTTTTAGTATGTGGGAAATACCAGGCAAGTTGTGGCTGCAAATAGTAAAAAAGACTGAGTCGTAAAATAGAGGACTCAAATCTAAGCATGGACCAAGGAAGAGAAGAGTTAAGTGAAAGTATTAAGATGAAGTTCATAAACTCCTCTCTGTGTTCATAACGTTGGCTTTCATAAGGGTCATTCACACAAAAAGACAGAATCGTGAACAACGCCTGGAGAAGTTCAGACATGGAACACAGAGATAAGTGCTTTTAAAAACTTTATAGTCCATGGAAAATAATCTACTTAACTGACCTTGTTAGAAAAAAAAAGAAAAAAAAGAAAAAAAAAAAAGGAGACAGGAAGAGGGTCACTGAAGAAGCAGCAGCAAATGCGGTAATTCCCAAATAAAAAAATATGTTAAATATGTATCCGCACAAGCCAAGTGACCTTTGCCTGCTGCCAATTTTCTTTAGCAGTAACTTAAGCTATGTATTAAACAGAAAATTAGATTGCCCCCTCAAGGACTCTCGTTTTCCTTTCCCAAGTGCTGTTACTTGGCACAATAAGTTAAAATAATTTTAAAACAATAACAAATAATAGTTTTCCAAAATAAGCTTTTGTGGAGTTGTCTGGAATGTATTTTCAACACTTCTGCTTAATTAATCAATGTTAGTGCTTAGATCCATCTTTTTTAACATTTGTTCAGCAAAACACTATGATCAATGGTAATATGATTGGGGAAAAGTGAGGGTGTGTATCTTTGCCTTCAAAAATTCAACAGAGTTGGTGGAACAAGAGAAAAATTCATAACATATCACTACTGGAGATGCCTAAACTCAATGCTGAAGTGCTTCAGGGATTCTCAAAAAGTCACATGTAGCCTTGAAGTTATCCTAAAGGTATATTTTTTCTTAGGGTCATGATACTGCCATGCAGTTTTGGAATCGTAGTTCAGTGCAGAAGACAGGTATTTGTGGATTATGTATTCCTGTGTTTTTCTCTCCTGTATGTGACGTTGACATCCTCACTTAGTTGAGCTTCATATGATACTAGGAATGGGGCCTTTCATGTGTCTGTCCTTAGTTTGAAGATATTCTTTGTGTGAAAAAAGAGCGATGCTCGCCTCACCTCTGCTCACCCCAGAAGTGTGATCCTTCATTTGCCCCAGTCTAGAGCAGAATTTGAGTCACTGGTTATGAACTGGCCTGGGGATGAGGGAATGAAAGGCCAGTAACATTTCACAAAGCCTTTCTTCATGGCTGCTGGGAGATAGAGATATGGCTCAATGCATCAGAGGCAGCAATACATCTCAAGGACTGAATGGAAGTATGTTTCTTCTGGTATGAAGTAGTGCAGGCCAGCTGATCTTCAAAGCATGTGTGATGCTCCTGCTCTAACTTTTGAACTCCAACATTGTTAACGATGCCAAATCTATCCGCTTATTTCGTAAGGAACTCCAGAACATGAATACATATTTATTAGATAATAATTCTGGGCTTTACATCAATCAAAGACTTCACTGTGATGGCGAACCAGAAATTGCCCACAAACAGAAGATGCCCACAGAATGCTGCAATTGATAATGCTGGGAGCAGAAGCTGTATTTTCTTTTAGTATGGTGGGGTGTGTGTCAGATGAGCCATGGCTCTCAGCAGCACAGGAAGGAAGGAAGATGGATGCTGGAGTTTGGTTCCACAGAACTGTTGCAGTATTTCCTTCTCCAGAAACTATTGAGGCAGAGAAAAGACTGAAGAGACTACATGAGAAATCTCTAAAATTACTTACAGTGCATTTCTTTACAGTCACAGAACCGATAGTAAAGGAAGAACAAAATCCTCATGCTTTTAGATCTCTTTTGGGGAAGGGGAGAATTAATTTAAAAATAAAAATATTATAACCAATACAGAAGAAAATGGATTCCTGAAGTAAAATGACTCAATTTTCATGTATTTTCCTTCTACTACTTACAACTCCTCTACATGTAGGAACTTTTCAGTTCCACTTGGAAATTCTGTATCAACATTTACCAAACAGCTGACATTTTCACACCAGACAGTATTTTGTTCAGTATGTATAATTACTTTATAAGCTGATCCTTTAGCAAGTACTCATATTACACAGGAAAAACTTTACTTCTTTTGCCTATCATGCAGCCACATTGCATTAGAAGCACACTGACACTTATACCATTACATCTGAAGAATTTAAATCATCTGAACCTGTTAACTATATCTATGATCATTCTTCTGATTATTCTGGATATGGGTAATGAAGGAAGGGATTTGTTCATGAGCACAGACTATGTCTGATGCATCCTACTGTGGAGATTTCTGGTGAGGGATGGTCAGCCTGTGAAACCATCCTAAGTACACAAACTGCTTCAAAAGTAATGTCTCCTATTTATTTCCATGGAAATGAGAACAGCTACAAAGAGCACAACAGCACTTCTTGATAGAGCAAATTCTCCACTGGAAAACACTATTTTTCAACATAGTCATTACCATTAGCTATGCATTTTTGCCAGCAATGAATGAGAGCCTGCTTGCTTCTCTTGTAAAAATCTGCACCAGTGGAGGTGACCCATGGTTTCACAGCTGCTATGACAGTGTTGTTGCTAGGAATATGTTGCTCATGAAGTCCATCCTACAGTGGCCCAAACAGATGCAAGTTAGAAGGTACCAGATCTGGACTACATGATGGGTGGAAGGACTGTCCACAGCCAAGATTGACAGTGTGCCCCATGGTCTTCAAATTAATATGGGGCCTGGGTTATTGTGTTGCAAGGGAAAGACAGCCTTCATCTATGACCTGATTCTGGAAATTCGAGCTTTCAGTTTAGTCAGCATTGCAATGTGATCAGAATTGATGGTTTGTCTGGGTTCCAGGAAATCCAGAAGGATCACCCCTTTCTTAACCCAAAAGACAGTGCACATCACTGTACCTGCTGAGGGCTGTGTCCTGAACATTTTCTTCCTAGCAACAACCTCCCTGGGCAGACTATTTATGTGCCTTGACCACTCTCTGAGAGAAAAAGTTTTTTCTTATGTCTAAGCCATAAGAAAACTGGTGCAATTTGTGGCCATTTCCTCGGGTCCTGTTTGTTGCCTGGGAGAAGAAGCCAAACCCCTCCTCATCACAACCTTCCTTCAGGAAGTTGTAGAGTGCAATGAGATCTCCTCTGAGCCTCCACTTCTCCAGAATAAACAATCCCAGCTCCCTCAGCCATTTTTGATAAGACTTGTGCTCCAGACCCCTCACCAGTTTCATTGCCTTCTCTGGGCACACTCCAGGGCCTCAATGTCCTTCTTGTAGTGAGGGGCTCAAAACTGAATAAGGTACTTAAGGTGCGACCTCACCAGAGCTGAGTACAGGGGGATGATCACCTCCCTGCTCCTGCTGGCCACACTATTTCTAATGCAGGCCAGGATGCTGTTGGCCCTTCTTGGCCACCTGGGCACACTGTTGGCTCATGTTCAGCCACACATCAACCAACACCCCCAGGTCCTTTCCCCTTCACAGTCATCCAGCCACTCAGTCCCAAGCCTATATCACTGCATGTGGTTAGGCACTTGGCCTTGTTAAACCTCATCCCATTCATCTCAGCCCAGCAATCCAGCTTATCTAGATCCCTCTGAAGGACCTCCCTACTCTCAAATTGACAGTACCTGCCAACTTGGTGTCATCTGCAAACTTACTGAGTCAATTCATTCAAATTCAACAATATATTTTACTCATTTCTTAAGAAAATCTGTTATATCTCATAGCCTGATAGTAGCCTCAGCTACATGGTACCAGAGCAAATAGTAGTGAAGCTGAGCCTATATTCCCAGTAAGCACATGTACACCAAACACATATAGATATATGATGTGTATGTGTGTATATCTGTGGTGCTGGTCACAGAGATCACAGGAGAACTCACACAAATATGGTACCATTGTGCTCCTGTCTCTAGTTGGACAGGATGGAGGCTCTTTAGGGGGATTATAAATGTATATAGGTGTATTACAATGTGGATCCCTCCAGCTGGGCTAAACACTTCGTCTGCCCAGTAGTTGCCTGTGGATACTGTGGATACTGTGGATCCAGCTGCTGGTACAGACCTCTCCCCTTGCACATTCCAACATACACACTTCCCAATCAACCACACAACACCGTGGCTTCTTGGACAGCTGCCTGGGACCACATTGTGTCTCCAGGAGTTACCTTCCCAAGGTTCCTCACTCAAAAACACTAACCCCTCTAGTTTCCAAGCCATCTTACTTACTGCTCATCCAGCCTGATCTTCAATAGCAATCACATACTCTCTTGTACATCCACACTTGTGCCAAGTGATGCCTTATGGACATATGGGCCCCTGAGCCTTGGTTATACTGCCATGGCTGCATTCAGACTCCTATATATGCATCCAAGGAAAGAATTAGAAAGGAACTGCTTTCCCTGACTTTGTGTACTCCCCTAAATATCCCTCAATAAATATTCAAGAATCTTAAGATGCCTTTGCTTGCATTCCATACAAAATCTCATAGCTCTATGTGCAGTGACCTTACTTAATCTGAAAGATGCTCCCTTTCTCAAGCTGCTTCCCTTTCTCAAAGGGAATGTAATCCCTTTGATGTAATCCAGCCTGTGGGGTTGAGGTTCATCCTGTGGTGTGGCTGATTTGGGGCTCATCTGCTTTTGTGGAGATGAAATGTTTATTAAGTAACCAAGCTCCATAGTATGAGACACCTGCTTGCACCAATACTGGCTTGATTGCACAAAATAGCTGTATTAGTGGAGTTAAGTGTGTCTAGCCAGATGCTCTGCTAGTGTGAACTACCACAACTCCACTGCCATCACTGCAGTCAGAGAATTGTCCCTGGCTGGTTGAGACGTTGCCCATCAAGACTTTCATACAGTAGATCCCTACCCTGAGCCATCAGTCCTTTGTAGATGTACATTTTATTTTGCTCTTTCTCATGCTGGAGATATAGGAGAGAGCAAATTCCCTTTTGAGGTCAGATGTGAAAGGGACAAATAATGTACTTTTGTTTCTATGCTTTATTGCCCTCTCTTTGGTTTATTTTACGACAGGAAAATTGTATGGGAAAAAAGCAGAGATGCAGGTGGAGAAAGAGATAGTGAATACTTAAGCAACACAGCATTGAACATTTCAGATTTTACATTTAAGTGCTTGCTTGTTTTTCAGGTTTCTCTTTATGCACTTCAACAAAGCTCCCTTGAGCTTATGAAATCAGATCAGTTTTAAAAACAGTTGCTAAAATGAGTGTGCTTTCTTTCCTCAAGATTTCAAATCTCATTTTCCTGGAAGAGCTCATCCATTTTACAGTCTTTTCTTCAGAGACCCTTTTCTAGTCTCAGAAATTGAAACTTCTCCTCGGATAGTTTTATAAAAGTAAATATTTAACAGATGCAGGACTGCACCTTGGAACTGTAGAGGAACATATTTTATCATCTTATCCTTTCACAATGATGTTTTCATCTGCTCAGGTGGTGAACACATGTGCTGTCTTTCTAATTTCATTACGTATGTATCAAACCACAACTATGAATAAAGATAATACAATAGTGACAGCTTCCATGTTCTCTTTCATGGTGTGGAACTGCTCTCTGAGAGTTTGCTGAAAACTGGAGAATCTTCTTGTGAAAATTAGAAAAATTTTCAGCAGCACCTAGCTGTCACCGTAGCAGAAAAATGGCCTTGATGATTTGGAATGTTGTATGTGAGGTTCCTATTCTACCTCTGTTGTAGTCAATGGCAAATGTCTCTATGGCTGCAAATGCATTCAAACAAACATGAGCTGGATGATCCCAGACCCTCTTGCATTTGTGCATACACAGTCCTCTTCTATTCTCACTATCCAAGCCACCCTTATGGGACCAAAAATAAGTCCAATTTAAAATGAATGTTGTCATGGTTTTGTGATTTTTGGCTTTCGGTATTCCACATCATAACATCATGTGGGGCACTGGGACTTTAACTGCCAATGCTCAAGTCCTGGGTACCTGCCCTGAAGAGAAGAAGAACTACATTCCTCAGGGGACCTTGCGTTCAGGGAGAGGAGGTTTAACTCCTGGAAAGGTCACCTGATGTGCTCTTTGTCGCCTGCCCTTTGTCATGGGCGCTGCTTTCGTCTCTCTGCTGCTCAACTGGACTGCGCATCTCACCTCAGCGTTGTGGTGAGGCCTATCCACCTTTCGGACATTCTCTCATTATATTTGATTTATTAGCTTCAATTCTGATTATATTGTATTATAATGTGTTATCTTGCATTCCGATAATATACTTAGTAAATTAGTTTGTTTCTCCTCAGATCATTGCAGCTGCTTTAATTATTTTGGGGTCCCCTGTTTCCTTTTTTTCCGGAGGCACGGATCCGTGGATCCCTCCGCCCCGCTTGTCACGGAACCGGGCCAAACCAGCCCGTAAACCGTTGACAAATGTCCACTCTTCATAGTTGTTATTACAGAATTGTACCTAAAAGGGCCTGTAGGCAGTAGAGTGTCAATGGAACACATGAAAAACCATTCATAGCTCCTGACCACATCTGAATGCTCTATGATGTACTCTCAAACAATATACAGCCTGGTCAATTGAAAATGACATATGTTACAGAATAACAAAATTATTTGACAGTACTTCAGTAATCACACAAAAAGACGATGTGAATTCTTCCATCAGCATTGCTGTATCTTAATTTCTCAATTAAAATGCAAATGTCCTTTCATCTATCTATAAAATACAAAAAGGTACTTAAGAAATTTTCCCCACTTGTTACTATTTCAGCGCAATCTAGTTGCAATATAACTGGGACCATACAAGGCAAATACCAAATCATTTTATTGCAAACTTATGAAACATTGGAAGGGACTTTCAAAGATCATCTAGTCCAAAAGCCTACATTATTATGAGATTTTTTTTCTTAAACATCATCTTTTCAGTTTTGAAGTGCTTCACAATTTCAGAAGGAAAGAAATTGAGCATCTTTTTTAAAAAAAGAAAAAGCACAAACACTTTCCTTAACAAAATATTTTTTTCTCTCAAGAGAAAGTTTCATTTGAAAAAACAGCATTGTCCACCACAGAGTACAGTGGGGCTGAATTGCCTGTGGGTTATCATCTCCCCATAAACACATAAGCTTACAGCCTGCTGTGGAACCCTAGTTGAAGGAGATGCTTCATACCAATGGATGATGAATGGACCAGTGGGGGTAGCCAGGAAGTGTTATTAAATTTAGTAGATACTTGACTGCCCCAGGTAAACTAGTGAAGAATGTCTTCAGAAGACAATGCCTTAATCTTCCTGCTCATAGGTTAGTAAATGAACTTAAGCACTCTTACTTCAACTTATGTTGAATCTATGAATATATGTATATATGTGTGTATATATATATATATAATCTGTGAACTCATGAAAACAGGCTGAGGGAGCTGGGCTTGTTCAGTCTGGAGCAAAGAAGGCTGCGAGGTGACCTCATTGCAGCATTTCAATACCTAAAGGAAGCCTACAAACAGAAAGGGTTGATAATTGTAGGACAAGGAGAAATGGTTTTAAGTTGAGGGAGGGAAGATTTAGATTGGATGTCATGGGGAAGTTCTTTCCAGAGAGAGTGGTGAGGTGCTGGAACAGGTTGCCCAGAGAGGTTGTGGATGCCCCATCTATAGAGGTGTTCAAGGCCAGATTGGATGGGGCCCTGGGCAGCCTGGTCTAGTATTAAATGGGGAGGTTGGTGGCCCTGCATGTGGCAGGGGGTTGGAGATTCATGATCCTTGAGGACCCTTCCAACCCTGGCCATTCTGTGATTCTGTGATTCTGTATTTGGAGACAATTATGTACTGCAATGCTTTGCATACTGGCAATTTGCCCTGAGTTGTGGTTTCTGTCAGTCAGGGGCAAGGAGCTGAATTTTTGGGCCAACAGAGAAAAGAGCCAGAATATATTTCAGTTGTGAGCAATCTCGAAAAGATTCCCAAATAGCTTGGATTAGAAAACTCTTGTATTAGCTACAGGAACTGTCAACATTTTATCCTAGGTTCTGACCCCTTGGACTTAAATAGAAATAAATGTGGAATGAGTAAGACAAACAAGGGTAAAAAATGTAAGAAATAGCAAATGTTTGGGGATATAATCAAGGAAAAACCAAACAAATCCACATGTGACATCCCTAAGTCTGCCTGCCAAGCATGTGATTTACATCTTCTGCAAGAGGATTTAAGAGAAATGTCTAATAATGTATTTGATTCTCTTAACCCTCTCCCCTTTTGTTACCTCTGTCCATGACATTTAAGAGCACAGCTGGAGCCCCCTGAGCTAACTGAAGTCATATGATGCTCTGAGGGCAGCCAAACATCCCAGAAGTAGCAAGAAGTTGACAGGCTGAGCAGCCTAACAGGACAGCAAAGTGCTTTTTTGAAGAAGAGGGAAACAGAAAGATGAGGAAGAGAAAGGGGTTGGGAGTTGAGGAGGAATGCAGACTGTTTGATCAAATTTGTCACATCAATAAGAATATTCTTTTTAATCAATAAGAATATTCTTTTTAATGAAACATTGCATTTATTTTTTTTTTTTGTTTTGTTTTGGTTTTTTTCTGTTCTGATGGAAGAATCATACTGAAGTATCTGTGGTATGTAAAGTATTGGAAAAATAAACCTGGACAGCAGAGAGACACAGATGTTTTCTATGTTTGATTTTTTAAAAAACGTTTGTGGTCACCACCCTTTGCAGCAGAACATAGCATTGCAGGCCATATACCAAATTTCCTCCTTCACTGTTTGTGGTCCAGATTAATCAATGGGACCTGCTGAACTACAGGAAAAAACAGCAGGCATTCTTGGGACATTTGCTTCTGGAGCAGCCATGTCATGTTCCCAGGCTGGCAGCAAAAAGGGTCTCTATTAGCATTCCATTAGGACAAAGTCCACAGGGGACAAGCATGGCTACAATGAGACTTGTGTTGGTGCTAACATCAAGGAAAATTGTTCTTTCCCTATGAAAAAGGACTAATTTAGAGATTGGCATCAACAGTTGAAATTTCATGGAAAACAAGAGACTTTTCTTGAATACTAGAGCAAAATCTAGACTTTCAGCATTGAGGAAGGCAGTGAGGGAGACTGTTCCTTGGTTTGTGTCCTAATGTGTTCACATTAGCAGCAACACCAGCCAAAACTGCCATCAGTGAAGATGGCAATTATGCTCCCTTTTAGTTCTAAGATGGTGTGATAAGAGTGAAGGATTTACACAGCTGTCAAGACCTGCATGGCACTGCATAACTTCTCAACAAATTTTAATTTAAGTGTTATTTTTGTGGGGTTTTTTTTGTTTTTTTTTTTTTTGAACACTCGCATGGCAATAATCCTCAAGAATCAATATGGAAATATGAAAACTATTATAAATGTTTATCTTCGGAAACTGAGATAAGAAGACTGAGAGGGGACCTGATCCAGGTCTATAAATATCTAAGGTGTGGGGGGCAGAATGGCAAGGCCAGACTCTTTTCAGCCACAGCGTGTGTGGAAACAGGAAAAGGGGAAAAGGGACAGAAACTGCAGCATAGGAAGTTCCACACAAAGGAACCTGTTTTGGCAGGGGGTTGGACTTGATCTCTGGAGGTCCCTTCCAACCCCTATGATTCTGTGATTGATTCTGTGATTCTGTGATTCTGTGAATTGAATTGCACTTTGCATGGAAAAGATGCAAATATGGTAACTCCAACCAGAAAAGCTCTTCCTTTCTCCAGAATGGTACAAGACTGACAAATTGAAGTAGTTTCTGTTCCATAGGCCTTGTATCTGCAATTTAAGAACACATCATGAGCAATGGTGTGTGTAATAATGAAAACTAGACCCAGACACAGCAAGTTCAATGGGATGTCCACTATATTTTAAAATAGTAAAAAATGTACAGATTAACACATAAAGAGTAGAAAGAAAAACATACCAGGTCATCAAGCTGCTGTCTGGGAAGAGCTTTTTTGGTGGTAAGCACATCCCGTGATAAGGTTACATCTGCAAAGAGGGCATAGGCATAAAATAGCAGCATCTGAAGTGGAAGAAATCATACATTTCTGGTAGCTAACTAGAGAGACAAATATTAGAATAATGAACTTTTAACAACATCAGAAATAATAGAGAAAAAAAAAGATGTGATGTGAAAGAAGGAAAACTAAACTGATGGAAAGAATAGGAAAGGGAAAAAAAAAATACAGCTTATTCAACAGAGAAAAAAGTGGACATGTAAGACAGGAACTGAGACATGTACTGTGCTGTTGCCTCTTTCCAGCATACCATGGTGGTGTGAGAGGTTTGGGCAGTGCTCCCTTCGAAGGCAGAGGGTTGTGTAAGACTGAAAATATCAGAGGTCATGATCCAGCTGCTCAGAAATTACATTTGAAAGACTTGCTTCTCTTTTGTGGATGGTCTCCTCTGACTTCTACAATCACAACCACAGTCCTGTGGAGGAGACCCTTATCTGTATGTCTAGTGGCTCAAAGCTTCTACATTTTGATACAAGAAGAACAAATCCCCAAAACCTGCCACCCTAAGAAAATAAATCCATACTTCAAAACCTCTTGAGAGCAAAAGACCTAGGTGATAAATGCTGTCTCAGGTGTAGCACTTATTTTTTCAGCAAAGAAAAGCTCCCATTCCCTAGGACTCTCAACCTTATGTATGCAATCATTACTAAATTCATGCCAGTGCTGGAAGTAAATGTGGGATACAGTAAATGAAAATAAACATTTTGGCAGAAGACAAGTGATTGCAGGATAGCCTACAATAGTTAACCCCAGTTTTCCAAAATAAAACTAACATTCAATAGCTTGCCATTTGGGTTGGAGTTAGTTAGTGTAGAACAGTCATTGTTTTGCCTTTGCCATAAATTCATCTCCAAAATGACAGGATCTATGAATGTTCTGCATTTTAATTTTGTAAAGGTTCCTTAATTCATTTATGGGTAGAAATAATCGTAAGGTATTAGTTTTAATAGCATCAGTATAAGCTTGAATTCCCAGAAAAAATAAATTTTTGTATATTAGCGTAATTGTTGTGCAAAAAACATACTATGGTGACTAGTTGAAATAAGAGAATTGTATTAAGAAAGACCTTTCCACATCTTTTAAACTTCCACCTGATTGACATTTGGCATGTCTGGGAGAATTACGCAATGATCTGTGTCAATCTGAAACAGAGTAGGTACAAAAATAAAGAATAAGCATCAAGTCCATAGTTGGTTCATAGTTCGATGTATACTAGAACACTGTGATTAAGAGCTGTGATTTGCTTTGATCTCCAGATAATATACATGAGGGATATCTCCACTGCAGTCTATAGATCTACTTTGGCACAGAATTATTACGTATGAGGCCAGAAAAAGGTACACTTAGAGAGCCTTGTATTAGGGTCTTTCAGAGAATGATGAGAAATGTTCCCAAGGAAAATTAGCTCAATCATTATAGCTATTTCAATTGCTGAATCCACTACTGTGCCACATGCATTGCAGAAATTACTTTTTTGCTGGCTAGGTAAAGAACGATGTGTTCTATTGAAGACTCTTGTTGAATATAATAGTGGAATATATGATAGAACAGTTTGATACTTCTGTCAAAATTACTCTGAAAGGCTTTGACAGAAGGCTTTTCCACAGTGTAAAAGGACTGTGAGCACAATATATTTCATAAAGCTCCCATTTCAGGACTCTATCCCTATGCAACATTTATGCATCTTCTTTGTTATCCTTGAACAGTACATTAATCTGTACGACTGGAAATCCTCTCTCTGGATCTTCCAGAAAGTTCTTGAGACTCCAAAAGCCCTGTTTAGGTTGATTTATGATAATGACTGCTAAAATGGGGTGAATCACTAGTGATCTGCGCTCGTGTTGGCACATCAGCTTCAAGTACATTCAAGTTAAATTGTTATGGTCTACTCTTTTGAAATCTTCACACTGTGAGAAATGTTTTTGAAAAAGGTTGAGAACTACCTCAGTGTCCTTGGCTTCCGGCTTGGGAGCCATTGCTCCTTGTTCTCTACCAGCAGGAGCAGCAATAACAGGAGAGAAGAAAGGAGATAATCTTGGGAAAAATTATAGTTACGTCTTCTATGTGCATAGACAGAAGAATATTCATAATGAGCCACGGAAACAAGAAACTCAGAGCCCTACAGCATCAGGAAAAGGCTTGAACTTTCTTTAAATATCAGCAATTCTTTAAGTCTGATCAATTGATCTTGGATAAAAGGAATTTTGTCGGTATCTCAGTAAGCTGGTTAATGTGAGTTAGAATAAAGTGTTTCAGAGGTAACAGGGACAACTGGGTTAGCCAAAAAATGCATTAAGAAAATACATTTTTAAAAATGTAAGTTTGCAGAGCTGTCAGCACGAGTAGGGTGTGTAATGTGCCAAATGGAACAGCAAGTTTTCCTGAAAACTTTCAGGTTCCATTAGCAACTGAGAATGCCAGTGAAATCAGTATTACATCCATTAGTGAGTAAATCATGCCCGTCTTTATTAACTGAATCCCTATCCATCTCACAGACTATCCTTGCTTTTCTTAGAATGACACCAGGAAGAGTGTGTAAGCAAACAAATAACTGAATTAAGTCTTCTTTTACATCTACAGGAAAAGCTATACTTGAATGCAATTATTATCTCAGCAAGAAGGTAACCTGAGGATCAGTTTTAGGGCCAAGCTATTCATTGGCTTCAAGTTAGATTGAAATAGCAGCCAGGGTCACAGATGCTCTCTTCTTCCTCCTGCCTGTCATATTTCGCACAAGAGCTAAACAAACATGCAGTCTTTACATTCAGAGAAGGAAATATATTGACTATGACCTCCTAAATGTAATATAAGCAGAGTTTGAAAAGCTTTTAATAGCCTGAAACTCAAGATAGCTAGTGCTCAGGTACCTGAGTCTGCACAAACCTCACTCCCACTCATCCTCTGGAAGTTCTGGTGAATTTAATCTGATGGATCATCCAGGAGATCAGATGCTTATTGCTTGCTTACATCTGCGCCAGTTTGCCAGGTGGGAATTTCTCTACCTAAGATTTGATGCCTAAGCACACAAAACATCCATGATGTTTTGAACTAAATGACCTTTAAGGGTTTCTTCCAACTCAAATGATTCTATGATTCTAAGTTAAAGAAAGAGCAATTAGGAGGCAGCACAGGTATTCAGGTGAACAAGTAAAGCTAGCATTTGCTTTCAGGATTTTTTTGTATCCAATTACTACTTTATAAGTGGAGGTAGAAGGTATCCTATTCCTTAAGTTACATTGCACTTTCTGGAAAATCAGCTTTGAACTCTCAGGCCCAAGTGGGATTTAAAGTTAAGCTTCCTTCAACCGGGATGATTTCTCTGGCCCCCGGGCATAATTAAAAGACCACAGCAATGCTATGATCATCTCAGTGTGGCTGCTGTGTCTTGCACAAAATTCCTTGCTTTGGGGTGATGCTAGGCATTCTCTGAGCAAGCCTGCTGGGTAAGCCAGTATATTTCAGATGAACTCAAGGAGATGGAGTTCAGTGTTCAGATGTTCATTCCAGTAGGTACAATGTAAATAGCATGTGAAGTTTTTCATGAAACATAATCATTTGTTTCAATTAGCCTACAGTAATACGAAGGTTGAATTGCTGCCCAGCCATGTGGTGCCTTTACATCAGCAACCTAAGGGCAAGTGCTTCATGCTCTGGGATGCCACATGAGGCAAGTAATGAAAAGTCTGCTGAGATAGTTCTGAGAGACTGTAAAGGACAGAGAGAAGAACCTGGCAGAAGCTGCAGCACTGAACTGTCCCAAGAGTGGGACAGAAATAGTTCACTCTGCAGGACAGAATAGGAGCATGTGTTATGTGTAATAGGAACACCAGAGAAAATACAAGAACTGAAGGTCTGAGTTATTTACTAGGGCATTTATCTCTTTCTTGCACTCCTGCAGTGCAGGGTTGTGAAATGAATGACTGGAGACAAAACTGGAACTGCTTCTCCTTTCAGACCAATCCTCCATGCAAGAGAGATGCTGTGCCTCTCATGGGCAAACAAGGCACTTTTCCCCAAAGAGCTGTAGGAGGAATTCCCTTGGGAAAGCTTAGAAGTAAACTTAGCTTTTATCCCTTAGAACAGTTCTAGACTCCAGCTGATATAAGCTGTAATTAAATGGCAGAGACTCATTTTTTTTATGCTATAGATTTCAGCCTACTTTTCCCAGGAGTCCAGAGACGTGGAGTTATTTATTTTTCCTTCCTTTTTTTTTTTCCTTCTTCTTTTTTTTTGTTTCCTGTTGGCTCAACAGCATGTGGACATATCGAGAGGATGACTTTCTTAACTACAATAGTAGAGGTTTGAAACTGTAATGCTGTATCTTCTTTCTAGTGACAAAAATATGTTGTGCAGTCAACTCTAAGAATGCCAAGTGATCCTCATGTTTCTCAGCTGTTGATGTTTTAGCAGAAGAGCAAAATACATTTCTGTAGAAATTGTTCCAAAGAGAAATGTCTTTTCCAAAAACAGTTATTTGTACATAGTAATATTTTATGTAAGAACACAAAGTTCACCTATTGCATGACATGGATATATCTTTAGAAGTAAAACCAGAAAAGTAAAGTCTGTACCCAATTTTCTTATCCATAACTAAATCAAGGCTCTGAGAATGAAACATGATTAAGCATTTTATTTAAAAAAGGCAGAGATGGTAATACAAATTGCTGTGTACCACATCAAAGGAAACCCAGGAACACAAAAAACATGGGGCAGCTTGAATAAGTTACTTAGAACAGGAGCATGTCCATAATTTGAAGCTGCATTTTGAGAAATCTCAGTGAATTTTACTAGATATTATTCGGATGGACAGCAGGACCATGCAAAATATTATACTTGATAAGCACCGGTCCTGGAATGGCTCTGATTTGTTGCAGTCTCTGTGGGTCCAAAACTAATATTACTTGATGCACTGTCAGGCACAAGCAGCTCCAGTGAGTGATGTTGAACTCAGTGCTTACAGGGCTCACAAAAAAACATCATTGGAATACCACGAAGCAGAGTGGTAATCTGATGCAGAGGTTGGTCTCCAACAGCAGCCTGGAGCTGGGTGCTCATCCAGGGTCTCCCTGCCCCAGAGAGAGGTCTCACATAGCCACGGGGCTGTAAGGGCTCTGCTGCATCTTCTGGCTCTCTGAACTTGGGCTCCACCATGTGAATTGTTTTATTCTTATATCCAAACCACACACATCTGCAAAAGTTTCATTTCAATGACAAGCATGAATAACAGAGAGAGCAGACTGGAAATCGGATATACCATGGGCCATATGAAGTTGTCAACAAAGCTAATGGTGAGGGATGACCATTCTCTCTGGCTGACAGCTTGCACACCTGTGCTGAATGCCTTCATTGAGTTCTCTTTCTCCACACTGGGAGCAGTCTATCAGAGCACCTCAAATACCTGAGATGCATTTGCCTAGGAAATACAACATAGTGTTGCTGGGTTTTCACAGATCAGGGTAATTTTTTCAGCTTACCTCCTTAAATCTTTCTCTCCTATTGAATTAGATAAATGCTTCCTGAATCATATTTAAAAAATCATTTACATACAGTCTTATTGCAACAGAATTTTTAACTACATTTTATTCTTCCAAGAAATGAGCATCTTCTATTCAGGTACTAATGTCACTACACTTTCAAAGATTAAACAAAAAAAAAAACTTTGTGTTTTTTGATTAAAGTTACATGAAGAAGTTCATGAGGCAGATTATGGTAAAGTGCAATTGTATTAAAAATAATGCATAACAAAAGCCAAAAATTGAAGTAGGGTTTTGAATTAAAATAGTTCTGATTCTGTGGAATAAAAAGGACAAATGTAATAATAAACAGTTTTTATATTTAATTCTCAGAAACAATACAGGTTATTATCTAGCCACCTGCAGGACAGGTGGAACAGGAGAGCTGAGAAAGTGAGAGGTAAATTCTCAGTCTGCATCAGCCCTCTGTCCACTAAGACATGTGGCTGACAGGTATCAGCTCTTATTTTGGAAGAAAACATCAGTCCAGTTTCAGATATTTATTTCATACTGTCATTTTCTTGAGATTTAGATATATTTCTTCATATAAATTATGCCTATTAAGCACATTAATATCTGTAACTATGAATACAGGTATTCATTATATTTCACTTTGAGGTGCTTCCTTTGATGTAGTGCTGTGCTGAAGTTTTAGAACTACAGAATCATTAAGGTTGGAAAAGATCTCTAAGATCATATGGTCTAACCATCAACTCACCTATCACCAATATTGCTCATTAACCACATCCCTCATTGCCACATTTACACATTTCTTGAACACCTCCAGGGATGGTGACTCCACCACATCTCTGGGCAGCCTGTGCCACTGCCTCATCACTGATTTCTTCTTTGGGGAAGAAATTTTTCCTAATGTCCAACCTGAATCTTCCATGGCACTACTTAAGGCCATTCCTTCTCATCCTTTCACTGCCACCTGGGAGAAGAGACTGACCTCCCCATCACCACATGCTCCCTTCAGGCAGTTGTAGACTGATAAGGTCTCTCCTGAGCCTTCTCTTCTCCACACTGAGCAATCCCAGCTCCCTCAGCCCCTCCCCACAGGACTGGAGCTCCAGACCCTCCACAGCACTGCTGCCCCTTCTCTGGACATGCTCCAAGGCCACAGTGTCTTTCTTGCAGTGAGAGGCCTCACCAGTGTGTCAGTGCTCACTGAAAAATCCTTCCTCCTGAGTTACCTCTCCTCTTCCTTCGTCCTTGATTAATAATAAAAGTCACAGACCTGAAAATGCAACTTTCATAAGCTGTATCATTTGAGATTTGTAACTTACAGAGGTAAGACTGTATGTATTGCTTTGAGTAAGATTTCCCTCAGTATGGAGAGCTGAAAAAAAAAAAAGGAATAAAGAAAACTTGTTTAAATGAACCCTTTATCTGGATGACTTCAAACACTTTGACATCTATCTGTATTTTTCTTTGGAAAATGAATCAAGAATAATTAAATGGGAATGGTAACATCTGTCACCAATTAGTGGACTTGGAGTAAAATTAAAATGATATTTTTCTCTTCTAAAATCCACTTTTTTTCATCTGATGCCATTCATTGGGATCAGATGCATTTCACTCTAGCTGTGTCAGATCTTGGAATTACATAAGTAATGAAGTCCTAAAGGCCAATGGCATGGGAACAATGGAATGTGTAACAATATAATCAGCAGCTAAATCTATATTTAATGTGTGGCATTCTAATGCTGTAAAATATGATGATTTTTAAACCTCTTTGTTCTCTCTTGCCAGGTTCTACGGCTGCTAAGAGTTTTTAATCTTGTGCCATTTTATATTAGCTGATGCCTTTTATTTTATTTTCATTTCTGACTTTGGAAATTATTATATAAGACATGAAGTACAAATGGCTAAAACAGTCTATACTGTGCTTAGCAAGTGTTAAGCAGAGCCAATAACTTCAAACTTGACAGCCTCTGATTCTTTCACAGTGAACACAGAAAGAGGTTTTCTTGTTTCAAAAGCTACCATAGCATTCTTGCAACCTTTTTTTTTTTTTTTTTTTTTTTCCTTTGCTGGAATTAGGTGATCTTTATCACTTGTTAAGTGTTGCTTTGCAAGAAGGAAAAATTCCAGCTCCATCCAGTGAATTTCAGCTTAATTCACTCTAGTAAATGACAGATACATTTTTTTATACTGTCTCCTTTTGTAGTAATAATACTAAACCTAACACTGTATTAAACCAATGTCAAGGGGATAGTGTTAAAGTTATTACAAGAAAGCCAGGAAGCTTATGAAAAAAGAGAGAAGATCTGTCTATGAAGAGACCTTAAGACAGGGACAAGGGGCCAACATAGAATAAACCTGCAGAAACCAATCCACATCTCTACTAGAGCCAACTGGTTTTTTTTGTTGTTGTTTGTTTGTTTGTTTTGTGGGCACGAGAATTCATTTTTTTGAACTTACTCGAGGATTATGATCTTAATTTGCTCCAATGAACTTAAGTAGAAAGATATCAATATTCATTGCGACGCTGGCAGAAAATGCGTTAGAACAGGATTCATCTCACATAGCTTCAGCAATTTACTGTCAGGCAGCTACCTTAAGCTACTTGCCTTGGGTCCATCAGTAGAGAGGGATGCATACTGGTGGATTTATCCTCTTCTTTTCACGAAAGCCATTGTTTACTTAGCTCAAACTATGTACCTATCTTTCAGCTGGGTAAATAAAGGAGAAAAGCACTGTTCCAAATGTCCCTGATCGACTGGTATTTTCTCTAGCATAGGGACAGCCTCCAACAGCAGGTGACTGAGGATGGAAATCAACTGAAGGAGTGTTTGTTGCCCCAGACACATGACCAGGACTTCTAGTGCTGGCTGCAGGAGGGCTAGGAGCCTGGCCTTTTTTTTTTCTTCTTTTTTCTTTTTCCCATGACATTTCATGTTTTACGAAGTTTTTTGAGATATCTTCCAAGGGTAGGATACTATGCCTTAACCTTGAAAGAAAGATTCTACTTTTTCAGTGACTAGGTGCTGGCAACCTAAACGCTTGCAGCTGTGATGTGCTCTGGATAATACAGAGTGCCTCAGGACCTTCGAGGCAGAAAGAGTCAGCTTTTGCAGAATATGTGCAAAATGGAGAATTTGGGAAACTTGCATTTTGAAAAAACAGCCAGTGATCATGTGAGATAGCCATGCTCTCAAAGAAGGTGAAAAGTCAGGATTCATGTCTATCTAAAGTAAAGATAAACCTTAGGGAATGATGAAAATAACAGTTCTTTTTTTTTTTTTTTTTAGATTCTTCTAAACAGATATTTAAAGTAAACCCTCAATTTCTGAAGTGCAGATTTTTTGGGGCCAGACCAAATGAACTTCATAGCATCTCCAGCTCCCTGTGACATCAAATGTGGTTTCAGGTGTTTGTCTTCTCTGTGCATCAAAAGTAACAAAATGGTTTGTGATTACATGAGCCTTGCTGGCAGCCCATCGACAGGTCCTATTCATGTTTACAAGCCATCTTCTGGGGTAGGACCAAGCCATCCTTGTGGCTCACCTCCTAGTCCTTTTTTATAGTTTTATAAAATTTCAACATTTCCAGAGATTTTTTCTTGGAGGCACGAAGAAGCAAAGGATTATCAGTAATTTGCAGGCCTCTGCCCATCCCTTTTCAAAGAGTTTCCACATCTCTGTAAAGGGATGGAAACTTTGAAAGTAGCTTTAAGTAAGGAGGATGAACGATTGCTGAATGACCTGAGCACTGGCCTGATCCCAGAAGAGGACTTTGCTGGGGGTGCTTGTAGCCCTTAGAGTCATTTCCCCAGCCTGACAGGCTGCTCCTAAACAGTGTGTTGACATGTTCTGCATAGAGAAGAGAAAAATTCAGATAAGCAGGCAGCAGAATATAGCACATCTGGCACTAATCAAGACTCATGGCTTTGGGCAGGGCACAGCAAAAGTGTAGGATTTTTTCCTGGTGAGGCTCTCTAGATTAGCACGCAATCATAATGAGAAAAAAGCAAAACTTCAGAACATCACTGGAAATCTGGTATCAGGCAGATGCTCCAGTTCACTGGGATCAGAGATGGGGACATCAGAATATGATGTGGCACAGAGTGCAGCACTGCATGCTGCTGCTGTGACTCCAGACACATAACTCTTGCTCATCCTCCACATCTGCACCATGTGGCTCATCTCCTCTTCAGGACATGATCTACATATAAACATTAAAGTAATATAGCGCTATGTTGGCCATGTTTTGTCTGATTTTTCTACTAACTCATCAAAATTGTGTTCATCAGTATGCTAGAGGTATATGAGACTATCATGTTGTACGTCTGCTTATAACCATACATACTGCGCCATACTCACGCTCTGCTGGTAGGGGACTGAATTCCGATAAACCACCAGGTGGTCAATTTTGTAAGAAGCTGCAGTTCATCAGCCTTTCCTTCAGTCTTCCAGGCTTTTTTTTCTTTCCAACTTGGACAGCTGTAGAACAGATGAGAAGGTACTCAGGAGACCAGGAAAATTGTTGCTACAATTGTTCTTGTGTTTGATTTGATGATAAACCAAATGCTTCAGAAACCATCAAAAGACAGTTTTGAGGTCAAGACTAGCAAATACAAGAGAGGAGCTGAAACAACTTCTGAGATCAGAACTCTGAGATCAGTGACACACTGTGTAGTGTGGGTTATACCATGATCTTCTCAAGGCAGGTGGGTATTTATAGGCACAACTAGAGAACCACTGCACATGGAGAATTTTTTTCTTTTAGTGCAGGGACTTGTTCAGTGTGTCTAGACATCTAGAGAGATTAGACATGGCAATACCTTGTAGCATGTTCTGAGCAACCTTATCTAGCTGTAGATGTCCCTGTTCACTGTAGGGAGTTGGACCAGATTTAAGGTTCCCTTCCAACTCAAACAATTCCATACATGTTCTTTTATGAAAAGGTTAGGGAGCCTTAGCACCAATGAAACTGTGCCACATGGGTACATAATTGTGTATTAGACAAAGTTATGTTTAATGGGGGAAGCTGCTATACCCAGAGGGGAGAGGCATTTGCCCTGAGCTGCACAGGTGCAATGCCATGACTCCACATGACTCATGTACTTGTTCATTCCTCCAGTGGTTTGCTCAGGTAAAAGCATTCCTCCAGACACATACTTTAAACCACCCCTAGGAGGTGCACCGAGCTGTTCTACTGCCTCAACCGTTCCGTATGTGGGCAACACATTTTCAGATAAATGCATCTCATGATCTCTGCTTTTTCAGATTTGTCTGTCTTACCTTGAAGCCTGAAGGCCTTCCCATTCTGCTGCTTTTACTCCACCTGCCTTCGCAGGCACAAATAAATAAATAAATAAATAAATGGCAGAGGTATTGCATGCAGAACAGCTACAAGGTTTGTTGATCAGATCAAATGCAGTTACCCTTGACTGAGTAGTTATTTTACTGAAACAAAGGCCAGTGCTTCAGACTGCACCAGTTTTAACAAATGAACCATTTTAGCAGACACTCACAAAACGGACTTTTACCAGTTGCCCAATAGTTATAGTTTTTTTGGCTGATAGGGAAACTGGTATCAGGGCACCTCAGCTACCACATTTGAAGCAAGTCTCTTTCAGACTGAAAAACGTATATTACTTTCCTAATTTTGTAGCTGTGTTTTAACATTCTTTACATTCATTTTTTTCCTTCTGTGCTTCATCTTGCGCTTGCAGGAAAGGGAACTATGTCTTCTCGATAAATGGGAGCAGAGAACTGAGACATGCAGTGCATTTTGGAAACAAAACGAATTTCAAGCTCTTGATTTCTCTTGGAATCAAAACAAATACTCTATCATTAATTTATAAAGAAACATAAGAATTAAAATAAGAGGTGAAAAAGTCTGGCTCCAACCTTCTGCAAGACAATACGCAGAAAATATTGAACAGTTGCCCAGATTAATTCTAACATCATAATGTAATTCTTCAAGAGAATAAATGATATTTCATGGAATCACAGAATCATATAATTGCTCAGATTGGAAAAGACCTTAAAGATCATTGAGTCCAACCACAACCTGACCATACTACTCTAACAACCCTTTGCTATATCATATTCTTGAGCACGACATCCAAACAGTTTTTAAACACATTCGGGGATGGTGACTGAACCACCTCCCTGGGGAGCCTGTTCCAGTGCTTAACAGCCCTTTCTGTAAAGAAGCTTTTCCTGATATCCAACCTAAACTTACCCTAGCAGAACATAAGGCCATTTATAGAATAAGATTATGTTTGATAAATAACTTGGCTTCCTTGAATCAACTTCTGTGTCACTCTGGTACCTCTTCCTTCTCTTCTGTTTGAGTTGGTCTGGGCTGAAATGGTGGTGTTTAAGACCTTCAAAAAGTGTTATTTGTACAAAAAATGGGTTTACAGGTATTTATAATTTCTTGGAACTTATAGCCTAGCCTTTGAATTCTGTATCTATTTCTTCTTCAGTACTTTGGTGCCTGTATTGAAATTACAGCAGTAATTCAAAACTCTTTGAACAAGCATACTTGTCTGCTGTTATTTTTTCTGAACAGGAGAAACAGATAGATGGAGATTTACCTTAGGCTGTGATTTCAAGGCCAAAGAACAGTCTTGTGTTGCATCCCCTTGTTGCCGCTCTTTGGGCTACATGGTGCATTAGATTGGAAAACTGGCAGGATAGAAACACTAAGGAACCTGTTGGGATTTCTGCTAACATTATCACACCTTCAGATACATGTTTTCCATAGTCTAGTTCCCTCCACTAACTAGTGTTGTGGTAAGAACAACTAGCAATTTGTACAGAAAGGAAAACTACACCCGTTTAGTGGCAGACCATACTTCAATCAGCTCATAGCAACTGTGAAACCAAGCTTCTAAGACATCTGCACTGGGCAGATTGCTCTCTGAAGATATCTATCTCTCCCTTTGGCTGTAGAAAAAGTGTGAACCAGCCCACTCAATGCATCCAGTTTTCCCATGGTTGCAAACAAGTGAGGTGAATTCCAACCCCGTAGATTATGGTAAGGTCCAGAAAATCATTTGCTGTTTGTTTTCCTGATCTGGTTGTTCTAAGCAGACAGAACATACTGTGATATCCTACAAGCAGCTGCAGGTGCTGCAGCTCAGTGCCATTCATTCAGCTTTTGTAACTTCTGACATTTCAGGGAAGTATGAACATGAATGTGAAACAGGCCATAAACAAAGTCAACACGTCTGCTCTCAAATTGCTCCAAGGGTTTGTTTTTGCCTGTGCTAACAACATCCACTTGCCTTGACTTGCATTTCTGGCACATGCAGTGGTACTTGACAGCTTCCTAAATATTTTTATTCATCTGAGGCCACACCAAATTCCTGCCTTTCTTCCCAGCATGGCAGAACTTGATGGCATCCTGAAGTGGCTCAGATTCCAGCTACTAGCCTAATCCCTACCTCAGATGTGAATCTATTATGCACTGATCTCTTTCATGGGTTTCCTAGAGAAAAAGCATATTCAAGTAGGATTTTCAACAAGAACAGCTTTTATGTGACTCATAGGAACAGGAAGATGCATCTCAGTGGGATGACATGGTGGGTGATGCAAATGGGAAAGATGCTGGGGATGCTGGCAGTGATTTTTCTGCTCTTGACTTGCTGCAGGAGGGCTGACAGCTGCTTCTGGAGGCACAGTAAATGAGGCATCAGGGATTATGTGGTCCTATTTGTTGCACAAGTTTCTGAGAAATGAGATCTTTCCCTCCCTAAATGTTATTGTGTTTGGTAGGGAAGCATTGTGAGCTGTGAGTGGATTGAAGCGAGATAGGAGGCTGCTGAACTATGAACTATGAACTGGTGTTTGTTTAGACCTGGGAAACTACTAAGTCTGCAGGAGAAGCAAGCGAATGTGAAGGGAAGGATGCAATGGAAAAAAATGAGATTCATCTTCAAATCATTTCATGTAGTCTGCTTTATCTTCTAGGGAAAGTCTGAGCTAAATCAATTTAAAGAGATGCTTTGTTCATGAGTTTGTATTCTAATAAAATGTTTTAGAATTTGGAAACATTTCAGTGCCTCTTGATTCACTTGTTTTCCAGAAAATGAGGGGCAATTCTGCCTCCAAGCCTTGGCCAACTTGGGGTCCTGCTTCAGATAGAAGCAGAGGTTTGAAAAAGATGGCATAGCAGAATGATTGGTAGCACCTGGAAGATAAAAAGAAATCAGATCTGAAGGCTGGAATTATGCAGAGCTTTGTAGACTGAGGGCTACCCTGCAGGCTGGATCTCCAACATTTCTTTTCCACTCAATTTCTGTCTGTAGACACACTTTGGGAATACTGTACCTTTGTCAGAGGTTTCTCCACCTATAATGAGCATCCCATAGTTATTTCAGTGCACCCAGAAATCTCAGATCCATCTCACATGCAGGAACAGAGAAACTCTAATGCGTGGTTGTAAGACAGTCATTAGAGCTGTGCAATGTCCAGAAAAAAGCTGGACAGACTAACTGTACATGCATGTATCAATGACACAGCACTTGCATACTATTTGCAGACTTCCAAAAGCACCGGATCTACAGCACATACTCTGCAATATAGATTTGCAAATATAGGGCCAGTTGGACATATCCAGAGGTGTTGGACTTAGTGAGTATCTGCATACCATAAGGGAAGCATTTGCTGCTTCCCAGAAGCACTGGATTTACTGCATGTACATAATGCAGTGCATGTGTCCATACTTTTCTGTGGGAACACCTGCAAAGAAGTATGGGAGCAATAAACAAGTGTTCAAGGTCAAAGAAAATGAATGGATGAATAATGTGTTAGGTGAATTGAGAGAAAAAGGTCGTGACAAAATGCAATTAGATGAGTGTGGAAATCTCACTATGGCTGTGGCAATGCTTAGCAGTGGGATGGGGGCTGGGATTCTGCACACTGTAGATCAGAGTCCCACTCACCCTACTGCTCCCATCATCACCCATGGAAGTTGGTGGCAGTCCACAGGAGCCACCCCCTCCTTCTGGTTACATTCCAATGAGCTGGTTCTCTGGGCTGAATGGGCTCTCCAAAACCAGATGAGGGCAAACACGAGAGAAAGGGATCCATAACACTATAAATGGGGTGGGCAGGTGCAGGGAAATAATCTTCTGGCAACAACCGAGTATGAAATCAGCTCTGCCTCTCTCAGGCAGCTCAAATGGGGCATGGCAGGCTGGTGGTTAACAGTATAAGCCTATGAGGACAAACCCTCTCTGAATCAGGAAAAGGCTAAATTGCACTCAACCCAACATGCTGATGAACTGCAATCTGAAATATTTTAGCCCACCAGCATTTTTGTCGTTGTTGTTTCCTATCTAAATGCACAATCAAATTAATCAAATTGGAAGTTACATCTTGTAATCTTATTTAAGATGATCTCATTTTGTGCATGCAAGCAGCAGGCTCCCATGGGCACTGATAGGGGGATGCACATAGAAAACACACACATTTGCGTGCAAGGACACTGAGTGCCCATTCGAGATCCTCCAACCATTCTGTGGGCTCCTGGAATTGCAGAGAGCACATTTCAGTCTGTACCATCACTCAGACTGGCTCTTGCTGGCAGAAGCAGGTGAACAGTTCCACTGCATGCATGCAGGAATCAGATTAAAAAATCAATTTAATATATTTTTTTGAAAGGTAGTTGCTACATATGGTAAAGCCATTTTCATGTCTAGTGTCTCAGCCATTCACTTTTTAGTACCCCAAAGGGGATTACAGCAATTGGACTAATTGCTTAACAAATTGCCTTAGTAAACCAAAGGCATTTTTGAATGGTACAGGAGCAGAAACCTTTTATTTTTTTACTCTTCTATAACTACGTTGCCCAAACTAATGTTTATTTAAACTTTGGCATCATAAATGGATCTCAGACTGAGCTTTTATTTACCAAGTTATAGTTGGAAGCCAACTCTGATGTCCAAGTTATGAAAACTGAAAACAGCAACTTCTAATGGAAAGGCTGAAGTTGACCAAGCTTTGGTGAGGCAAATGTGCAGCTACAATAACACAAAATATCTTTTTTTTTCTATACACGGAGCCTTGCCACAATCTTTCTGTAAGGAATTTATATTTCCAGAGTTGAATTCCTGAGTGAAATGTGTATTCTTTACAATACTGATGAATTAAAACCCTATTTTCACTCGGAGAACTTTTCTTCTTGTTGCAATGTGCTGACCAACCCAGTAAATACTGCCCATCAAATACTGACCACTTTACTACCATGCTTCTAGTAGAACTTACAAGCAATTTTGCTAAAATTTGGCTTAAGTTCTTTTCAGCGTGTATTCCAGAAAAGCTTTGCTGCATAGCAGAGCGTACACTTTCCTTAATCTTGGCATTTTGCTCTTCAGCTGCCGTCATTCCATCTGAAGCATTCACTTTGAAATACCTGCCAAATATTTTTGCCCTGGTACCACAGTAACGGTGCAGAAATGTGGGAGTGATTCAACTGGGTGCGTTTACAACGAGAGCAGCTTCTGCAGAGAGACAGGCTCGGGAGATTGTCTGTCCTAGAGCGCAGTTCTCAAGTGAGTTTCAAATTCTAAGCAGAGCTGCTAAATCTCATTAAAGTTCATGCTTTCGTTCCAGTGAGTTTTGGTTCCTTCTGATAAACAGAACAGCTTGGATATGAGTTGTTTGGGTTTTGTTGTCCATTTTACTTTTAGAAACTAATTTCAAAGTAAGTGCATTCAAGAAAGAGTTGCATTAGATAATGTCTTCAATAGTGGTAATCTGTGCAGTTCTGAGGAGATGAGAGCTCTCCTGATTCACACCAGCTGTGTCCCTGGCCCTGTTTGGTAGGTAGTTAACTCTTGCTGAGGTTAGTTAGGCAGCACATCACGTGCCCGAATAGTTTACAGCAAGGTACATGCTGTTAAAGTTTAATGCTGAGGTACAGGGATCATTCTGCAAAAGTCGGGGTCTGCAGGCTCATTCAGATCCTGTCTGCCTTGTAAATCTTTCTTGCCCCACTTCAGTAGAGATAAGAGGTTCAGCTGAGAGAGACCACCCAAGTCATAGCTCATTTCACTTCTGCTGACCTTCTCTGATATGCCCATCAAAGCAGCAATTAAAATACATAGCAGGAACTTTGTGTAGTGCAAATGTGTTCCATCAATCTCCTTTTCATCTGGTTATTCAAATACTTCAAACCTGAGTAAGCAGCTGAAAATTTTGCAAACAGGAATGAGTAAAAGTAAAGACAGATTTTCCTCCCTGTTCTGGAGCAGAACAATCTGTCTACCTTTCCAAAGGAGTTGTCAGCAGAGTGGTCATCATGAAATATGAAATCACAAATTGCGCACTCCTAGGAAAACAAGTACATGTAGAAACATGTTCCTTCTATTTTCAATAAGTTTTTTTTTTTTTTCTTTTTTTCTCTGCTATTTGAGTTTGGCAGCAAAGCTCCTTTTTTAGTTCCACTGCAGTCTTATAAGAGACTTCTAGTCGCCTGTTATAACTAGCAGAACATGCAAACTTTATATTCACCTGTTGTTTTTCTGTGGTTGTACAAGCACACTGGTCGGGAAAGTCAATCAAGTGAATGAGGGGAAGACTCTGATTATTCAGGTTAGATGTGCTGCTACATATGTAAACAATAAGAATCTTCCTAGACAATTTAATGTCTCCTGTGCTATTCTCCTATGCCATCTCTGATACTGATGTTTTTTCGTGGCTCCAGTAGATAATTTTCCAGCCATAAGATTAGAACTCTATCTGAAAAAAAAGATAAGGTTTTTTTGGAGGACTTTAAGAGTGAAAAGACATTGGTAGGGGCCTTGCATTGCAGTTAGAACACAGTCCATGTAGCAAGAACTGGTTGCTTCCCTTTGAGCACCATGGAGAGCCCAGTGCAGAGCCAGCACAACAGGCTGCAGCAGAGAGGAGGTTTCACATCTGTTACTGGAGTTTTCTTGGGCCCTACTCTTGTGCCTTTCTGCTGGCAAGCCAACACACACATGTATCCATCTCTCTCCAGACACGTCTTGTGGGGTTGTGATATACAGTACAGTTCTTTTTGTGGACTTTCTGAAGCATGTTTCTACATTTATCTGCCCTCTCTTGCAGCTCTGAGCCTCACAGACTCATAGGACACATACAGAGAAGTGTAGCATAAACCTCTTGCTTCTGTCTGGGACTTTGTACACCCACACAGGGGCTTTATTTAGTTTTTGTCAGATTTGTAGTCTTTGGATATGGGATGGTCATCATAAATAATCTCAATGTCTAGGAGATGTGCACTGTCCTGATCTCTGGAGCAGGGCACAACCATATCCACTTGTAGCCAAAGCTCATGCTGGCTGTTAGGTCCCTGCTGGAGGCATATATATAACTTTCTCTGCATAGCATCATGTTCTCCAATGTCCATTGCAAAAGTGGGAATCTCTGGACAGGGTGAATAAAGTTGTCTATCTTTTGTCAGGTTGGATAGTGGAAAAAACTTCTCCAAAAGAGTGGTGATGCACTGGAACAGGCTGCTGGGGAAGGTGGTGAAGTCTCTGGAAGTGTTCATGAAATGTAGACATGTAGCTCTGAGGGACGTGTTTAGTGGGCATGGTGGGGATGGGAGGACAGTTGGTCTGAATGATCTTAGTGGTCTTTTCCAGCCATGTATCTAGCCCCACTGAAGTCAGGTGCATTACATGCAGCTTCACATGGACAAAGATCTTGAAGGTGTTTCAAGTCTGTGTGTCTCTGGTTATATAATCCAGGATGTATCCTGCAGTCATTGAACACAGGTGCACACCTTCAGAGCACAATTCTTAAGTCAGCTGCTCAGGTTATATATAAAGTGCATCCTCCTTTGAGATGCTCATTGTTTATCATCTTCAGGAAAATAAATGCCAAATGGAAAGATTAAGTTAGGGACAGATTTACATCCAGATCCCTCCCATGACATTTTTAAAGAGAGCCATCAGCCTAGCAATAAGGTTAAAATGCAAAAGATTGTCCACATAAATTCCTAACCACATCTGCTCCAGAGGTAAAGATATTTCTCTTCTGCTGTTTGGGAATTTCTGTAACTTCTTTCCTGTCAGTTGTTGGGATCATTTGGGAAACTTTGAAATCTTAGATTGACTATCAAAATCAGTTACCTGCTACATTTCATTCTATCTGAGTAAAGAAAAAATGACAAAAAAAATTTCATGAGTAATTAGGTGGAAACCAGTGATAAATCTGTGCAAACAGGAGGGAATGATTGATCTGTGAAGATGGTTGCTGAGAGGAGCTGGGATCCTGCACCCCACCATTGTTTTTGCAGGTGAAATCTTTGCCTTCAAAAGCCAAGGAAGTCTAAAATCTGGATAGTTTTGAACAACACACATCTGCCTTTGAATTCTATTGTTACTACCATGGCATCATTTTACATAATTGACACCCTTGACAAAAAAAAAAAAAAATGTGGCTTGGAAGATATTTTGTTTATACTGTAGCTCAATTCTGCCTGAGTTGTCTAGTCTCACAGAACCATAGTGTATATTCATCTATGCATAGTTTTCTTGCATTTCAGTATTTGTTCTGAAAACCAAAATTCTTACTCTGAGCTATTTTTGCTGGCAACTCTTCAAAGGGAGCAACTGCTTTACTTCACGCCAACCTCTGAAGCAGTGGGGAAGAATACCTCTCGCAGGGTCATTTATATCTTTTTAACCTTTCGATGTGGATTTGTCTGAACACATTTTTTCCTTTAGTACATACCTGTGATGACAGGAACGTGTTTGATAAGACACTGACATAAGGGCTCTTGTTTAGTGAAAATAAATTGACCTGTGAATCAAAACACCTTTTAGTTTCTTACTCCGTTTGTTGACAAAACAAATAAGAGAATTTCCAAGCTGCAGAAACATAACATCCTACTCCTGTCATAGAAGGGTAGCCATTATGCAGTGTTGCTGCCAGATCTGAGATGATGGGAAAATCCAGCAGCCCATGTCAGAACAATAGCAAAGAGGAATGTTTTATGCTTGTGAAATGCACTGGTTAAATGTCAGCAACTCCATCAGTTATGTCCCAGAAACTTTGCCATGCATACATGCAGGGCTTCCACTCTGGGTTGTGCCTTGACTTGTATTATAATCAAGATATTCACAAGACAACATAAATTATTGCCATCAGCTCCCATTTATCAGCTGTTTAAATTCATTCCTGAAAAGGTTCAAGAGTTAGTTTTGCAGAAGGAAAGCATCAGCATCAGTTCCTTGGTGGGAGCCAAGATGCCAGACGTGGATCTATACACTGCCAAGGGGCCTTTCTCCAGGCAGCAGGGGAGGTTGTGCCCTGCTGGTCGTGGCACAGCCAAGAGTGATTAAAGCACGGCAAGATGTGGTCAGTGATGGTTTGGGCCCATAAACTACTGTCCACACTAAACGAAGAGAAAGTCCTATACTGCACTGGGATCTCCCTATTTCCATGGGTCTGGAAATGTGTGAGGCTAGGCTGAAGCTTTCTGAGCCCAGAGGACTTTTCAACATAAACCTTCCTTGACTCCTAGCTGTCCCAGTGCTGTGATGCCAGACACTAGTGGTACCACATGGCCCTTTCCTCTTTGACAGGATAGTGATTGCTTCCTGGAACAGGTATAGGTTTATCCACAGGTATTTTAGGACAAAGATTATATTTTAGGATTGGTCTCTATTCACTGAAGGAAAACAAAATGCAGTACAAACCCAAGTTTCTCCCAGTGTTAAAGGTAGAAAGGCTGTGTTTATGTTAGCAAACAGTGCATGCCAGAGGGATTAGATCCGTAGAGCAAACCAGCTGGTTTTGAAGACTCAGCATCTACATGACATCATCTTCTAAGGCAATTTGCTTTAGAGTAGTGCTAATCTGGTCTCGCAGACAAAATGCTCAGTTCTGTTTCTTTAGATGGGCCATGTACAATAAATGGGGTTGAAGGGAGATTTGCTTCTAAAGCACATTTCTAACCTGAGCTAAAATTCAAACACTATGTAGAGTTAGTGAGAGTATACCCCAAGTCTCCCACATTCCCCAACTGGATGGCCTTTGCACCTGAGCAGAGTCCTCCAGGCCTAGCACCTTTTACTCTCAGGTTCCTCTAAATTTCCTCAAAAGAACAAGTATTCACCCGACAGCAACTAGAATACTCTTATTTTCATTTGATAATCATGTGTCCCAGTGTAGATGTTCAAGAGAATTCCTAAAGGTATTTCTGAGTCATCTGGTGTGTCATTCAGTAGCGATGTCAGAAGTACTTCTATGTGTCAAGGGAGACTGCTCCTTCTGCTGGTACTTTCTACAGAAAGTTAACAGGGAAAACTACTAGAAATGCTTGAAGTGTGAAAACAGATTATTCAAAGCTCCTGCCTGTCATTTGTACTTAGTTGGACACAAGTAGATGCAGTTACTGAAAACCTTGTAAAACAGCAAGTGATGGAATTCATGCATGGCTTTGATATATACAAAATAAATTATAATTAAACACCTCAGTGGATACACATGATAATGTATTTCTTCTACCATGTGCTTTCAGTTATTCCTGAATTCGTTTATTTTATGTTTCTTTTAGTGTTCTCTTAAGTACCTCTAACTTGTCTCCAGCTTATATTCCTGCACCAACACTGTCTTTCTTCTGCTTGGCAGAGATTGTTGTTTTTTCAGCTTACCATGAGGGGCAATCAAATTATTTATTTATTTTGATGTAAGCAGTGTATGGGCTGCCAGAACTTCTTGGAAAAGTGCTCTGCTTAGCCTTATTCTGTCATCTGTACAGTAGCCAAGCAGGGCACATTGCTAGTACACTATGAACAATGGGTACTATTGTTATATTAGCTCAGTTTTATTTCTTGGGGAAAAAAGAAACATTGGTGGATTTAGTGGGAGATAAACTAAATAACAGGAATATGCCCAATGGATTTTACCGAGAGCAACAAAATGTCTCCAGTTAACATCTCTGGGAATGGAGTTAAGCTTTTGGGATTACATCTGTTTCACCAGCTGTAGTCGTCTAAATGTTAGGTTTCTAAGCTCCCCCAAAGGCTTTCTCTGTCAATGGAAAGAAGCTGTAAACTCCTCAGGGGGAGTAGGTGTATCCCAAGGTGCTTGGAAAAGATTTGATGAATGGGCCTCCCTTTGCTGATTGCATCATATCTCCAGTGATACTGGAACGTGGGACAAGCAACCTGACTCTGGAATGGGAGCTGACTTCAGAGCACATGTTGCCTGACCTAATTAGCCCTGCAATACTCAGCCCTTGTCACCACCTCTCCTAGCAACAATACTGCTCTCAGGCTAGAAGTCTGATTTCCAAGCAGCTTTTCTCTATGGCTAAAGGCTTCTTGCAGAGGTCCCTCACTTCATTTTCCATCTGTAATGACTGCACAACCAGCTTCACACTCAGCACCTGAAGGGTGGAGCCTTTTAATGCCACATGCCCTTCCACTTACAGGATTTACTAAATGATGTTTGCAGAGTGCTCAGAGTCATGGATGGCACCTTTGGAGGGGCAAAACTTCCCCTGGTGTACACTGAGGATGTGTTTTTGTTGGGCTTCTCTAGTAGGAGAAAGGCAGACATATCAGATACTGTTGTTATGTGTCTTCATTTTCCTCTTGGTGTTAACAGTAGAGTTAGTGTGTCCTAAGTAAATTTATTCAGTGCCTCAGAAGAAGTCATAAAATGGCTTAGATTGGAATGGACCTTAAAGATCACTCAGTTCCAAACTCCTTGCCATGGGCAGGGCTGCCACCCATCAGATCAGGCTGCCTTGGGTCATATCCAGCCTGGCTTTGAACACCTCAAGGGATGAAGCACTCTCAGCTTCTCTGGGCAGTAATGACAGTGCCTCCCTACCTCTGAATAAAAAAATTATTTCTAACATCTATTCTAAATTTAGTTTAAAGCCATTCCCCCATGCTCTATCACTATCAGACCATGTAAAAAGTTGGTTCCCTTCTGTTCGTAAGCTGTTTGTAAGGTAGAGGTGATCTTCATGCCTTCATCCCTGTAAACGCTGCAGATGCTTGCAGTGATCCTGTTTCTTGCAGATCTGTCAGTAGGACATGCTGAGACCTTCTGGTGATGTGACAATTTTTATGTGGGGTGGATTAGAAGAAGCACAGTGCAGAAGTAAGTTTTGGAGTTAAATCCCAGGTAATTATTCTCATTTACTACAAAATATTGAGGTTGTACAGAGCCACCACATCTCATGCACTCAGTGCAAGGCTCAGGCTCTGGATCCTGCCCTGCTCTCTCCAGCTGCAGTGGCCACACTGCATGCATATAAAGCACCGCCAGAAGCCCAAATCCCAGCTTTACTCAATTCGGCATCTTATCCGCAACCATATGCCCCCTCTTGCATGTGTTCAGCCATTGTCAGACCTGTTCTGCCCCATTCATCAGAGCAGGCAGCTCTGGGGAAGCCCTATCCGCTCAAGGTTCTCTTTGAATTTCTAATTGCATGAGCTTAAATACAGCATAGCTTATATTAAGCTTTGAAGGAGCCAAGCTAAGAGCAGTTTAAAATAATTTTAACTCTAAGTGAATTCAGAGAACATATAGTTTTGAGCAGTTTTAAAGCTGTTATAATGGAAAATCAGTGCAGTTCTGACAGTATTCAAAGCAGTGTGGAATGAAGTTGCAGCTTGCAGAAGAGTACGAAAATATGGCTGAAAGGACTTACTGCCAGAGACATGGGGACAGCTGATGTCTGGAGCAAGAAAAAGTCTCCAGGGTTAACAAGATAAACATCTGAAAGTGTTCCAAAGCATTTCACCAAAGAAAGTCCAAGTGTTAGTGACAGATGTTAATGATGTTGCTTAATGCATGACTGGCAGGTAGTCAGATACTTCTGAGCCGAGTGTGGCTTTAGAGCTTACTGCAAAGCAAATAGAAGCTTGCAATGAGGCAATGCCGATCCCTGGTGCTGGGAGGAACATGGAAACTGCTGGGAGTTGGGAGCACACATCTGTTTAGCTCAATATCCTATCTTAAGCAGTACTAGATGCTTTGGAAAAGTAAAAGAAATACAGCATGTAGTATAGTATAGAACATTCCTTTCCATCCTATAATCCCCCAGCTCTTGGCAGTGAACAGTGTAGGGACTCCCTAATGCCAGACTTCGCATTTGGATCATTGTTTTTAACAGCCACCAATGGACCAATCTTTCATAAATTTGATTAATCCTTTTTTGAACCCATTTATGCTTTTGGCCTCTGCAGCATCTCATAGCAACAAGCCCTTGAGTTGAATTATGCTGTGTGTTAGAAATCTCTTACGTCTGTTTTAAACCTGGTTCTCGGTAATTTCACTGGGTGTCCCAGTTAATGCATTGTTAAATATAGTGAACAACTGTCCCTTACTCAAAATTTTAGAGACCTGCTTTCTCCCTTATCCAAGCAGAAAACATTTGTTCACTGGAGAGTGCAAACTGCTCTGTATCTCCATCACCTTCTCTGTTATACATTGCTTTAAATAGGGTCATGCTACAGTGTTTGAAATATGAGTTTACTATGTTACACTACTTTCTATATCTTCTGCCTAATGAGAATGTTTATATAGTGAACTGCATTCATATATGCTTAAAAAATAATAACTGCTTGTAAAACAGTCCCTTTATTTCTTGTTCCTATTAGGGAGGATTCCAATGGCAATGAACAGTGTCAAAGGGAGTGGTAAAATGATCCTTGTCTTGACTGCCTCCAACTTTTCTGCAGAGACCACCTCCAGCCGATGCTCATGGCAGCATGATCTCTCCCCTGCATACACTGGAGACCAAAAGGCCGAAATCCAGACTGGCAAAGACCACGTTGGCAGTGCCTTGTGGAGGAGCTTGGCTGACTTACTGTTACTGCTGCAAGGGTCCTCCACAACATACAACAAAGACAGGCATGGAGGACGGAGTGCCACCAGCTTCCACCAGACAAGTTGGACATTATGGTTCCCATCTTTCAATCATGCTTTTGAGATTACAACATGATCATTATGGTGGGAAGACTAAAAGTAAATAAGTGTAGATGCCTCTTAAAAGTTTATTATACTGTGCCTTTACAAACCATCACAGCAGCAGCATGCAAAAGGCTTTCCAGTAGGATTAGCTTCTCCCTCCCTGACTTTTCTTTGTCTGTGGAGAAACCTTTCACTATTCTGAAGTGCAAGGGTGAGAAAGAAGCCCTGGCTCCAGGATCTAGCTGTAGTTAGCAAGAAGCAGTGCTGATTCCCATGGCCTCCCTCTTAAGATACTGTTACATCTAGTGACTTGTGCTGCTTCCCAGTGAAGAGTCCCCTCCTCCCGTGTCTTCACAGCACTTTCCATCCTCTGGTGGGAAGGAGTATCTTGGCCACACAAAGAGAAAAGCAGACGATTTCCAAGCAGCTCTTGATTTATGAACACTTATCCAGCTAAGGTGATTAGCCCAAAATGCTGACCTAAAGCCACCAGTGGGAGGCAGCTCCATTGCTGTTGTAATTGGACTTACCTCATACCACAGATCAGTATCTGATTTATCACCACAGAGGCTCTGCCCTAAAGTAGTGAGCCTAAATATTCTCCTACTTTCCCAGTGGTGAAATCATGGGGAGATAGGTTTAGAGCCAAAATTTCAAAGGCAGCTTCCAAATATTTTCATCTCTGCCAGCTCTTGAGCTTTTGGGTGTATTACAATTGAAATAGGTGAAAGCTCCAAACTCTGGAAGGCTGCTTCATTAAGCACAGAAAATCCAGATGCCTGCTGACAGACCAGATCTTTCTTAGTTAATATCCTTCTCTGCAGCCACAGGATTCCATCCGTGAGCTATCTGAAGGTGTACACAGAAAATATTTGCATAAAAATCTGGAAAACAGAAAACCATGGTAATGACCTAATGTAAATGCTTCAGTGGACACATTCATTGGAAATAGCTGGTTTAGCTTTGGTGCATTAAACACCAATTAGGCCCCTGAGATTTGAACATGAATGTACATGTTTTGCTGAATTGGTGCCATGCTGCATAGAAATGACATTTTGGACTCTGAATTCTGAACGTACAAATACTTTGGCACCAGAAGGGGAGCATGCAAAGAGTTAGAGGCACGAATCTGCAGGGCACATTGAGACCCTTGTGAAATATGGCCCTGGAGTTTGGCAGCTGAATTTAAATTCATAGCCAGAGGGTGAAGAAAAACATATTCAGATTTCCATAGTAAACAAATCTAGCAGACCTTAACTTTAACAGCGAGTGTATTACCACTTGCATCAAAAATTGCATTTTTAATATGTTATGTCACTTACTGCAATTTAAATCCTTTTCTTCCCCATTAAAGGACATGTGTTAATATGTACTGCAGGAGAATGTGCTCTTGAAATGACAGTAGATGGCTTTAAGCTTTACCTTTTTTCTGTACAGGTTTGTACATACTTCCTCAGCTCTAAGTAGAAAGTATCCTTCACATTTAGTGGTGGAGAAATTGAAACAAATAAACAAAACAAAACAAAAAAAGTGATGCACTGCACATTAAAATTGAACCAGGACAATTCTGAATGGTCTTTTTGACAGCCACTGCACTGCAGCTGGAAGGTCACTGCTAAACTGCAATTATAGTCCTTAGCAGCACTGCTTTACTTCTGTTTTACACTGGAGTAACTTAATAAAGTAAAATTGGACTGTAGCCATGACATTTAAGGAACTGTATTTTGAAGCCTCTTTCACACCAAAGCAATTTGCTGTGACACAGCACATCTCAAACATGTGTTGCACACGTCTCAAAAAACGCATTTGAAGATAAATCATTACAATGGTCAGTACACAGCAATGAGATGTGCACTGAGGATCTCATCCCAACATTTGTCAGACACTGGTGTCCCAGAACATGAACAGCAAGCAGAAATGGTGGTCTGCATACAGCTGTATCTCTGGGACTGAGGACGGTGTTAATAATTTTCCTCCCTACAGAAACCTTGGTGTGATTTCTGAAATGTCATGGAGTCACAGAATCATAGAACCATTTGAGTTGGAAGGGACCATTAGAAACCATCTAATCCAACTGCCCTGTAATGAACAGGGACACCTGCAGCTAAATCAGGTGGATAAGAGCCCCATTAAACCACTGTGTGAGCACCTGGGCTGCTTGCTGACCATCAGCTACAGAGTCAGCAGCCTAAGCCTAAGCAACCTAACACAGGTACACAAATTACAGAAATTAAACTGATTAACCCCTTAGCCAATGTCAAATACAGTACACTGCTGTAAGATGACTATAAATGACTGTAGGGACAGGCCTATGGTGTCCCCCTTACATGTCTTGTCTAAAGCCTACTGTTGATCTTTTCAAACAGACAATGTTAGTGCTTTTCTAGCAGGAGGAAAATGGCACAGGAGCTTCCCATCTAGATTTTTTATTAATCAGAGCATGCTTGTAACATCTTCATTTTTTCTTTTCTCTTGACTGGAGAGGAATGCACTACATGTTAGACAAGGTGCATTTAGCTCTTGGGACAGCTGTCAGGATTGATTTTTGAACTGTACTAATAGTCTTGTACCTTTAAAAAGTTGTTGCCTGCACTTGAAAAAGTAACTTCATGTCAGGGTTTTCCCAGGATTTCCTTATCCCACATTTCTATTCACTTTTGGAAAGGATAGCTATGTTATTTAATGTCTTACTACTCAATCCAGCAATGGATTTTCAGTATTTTCTTTTTATTTTATCAAGGTCCCTTTCAATTTCTGACATTTTGTGATTCTGTGAAATCTACACAAAAACAATCTACACAAATACAACCATGATCTTAGAAACCACTGTATTTCCTTGACTGCTGGCAAATAAAATCATTAGAATCATAAATAACAGTCTTTAAATATGATTTTTATGTGCTTAGGCTATTCAAAATAATTGTTCTTGCAGAAAGTTGCAGTTCAGGAAACCTTTACTTCATCTTTCTGTTCTCTGGAGTTTGGAAGCTGCAAGCTGATTCCCACACAGCTTCCACCATAACCTGCTCAAGACGAGCAGCGAGGGATCAGTTTACTTGTCTGGACAAAGATGAAGTACAAGGCCTTTGTTCTCAGCTCTGTTTTGTTTTGTTTTCCTAAAAGACACATACCCTTTGTGGCTCATATCTTAAGGAACTGCTTTAAGTCACATTTTACTTGTCTCTTTTTTCATTACAAATAGAATTGTTATTAAATTACAAGCAAGCCCTGTTTTCTGATTCCTGTAAATCCACCTTTTCAGCCCATTTCAGTTGCTGTTAAGGAGATGAAGGAGGAGGGGGAATCCAGCTTAAATTCCTAAGCAGGTTGCAGGTGCATTTGTTTGTATTAAGAGGAAAGTCTAACAGAATCCTTCTTTGTGACACACTATAGCAACTTTTCAATTTTCTCTCATTAGCTGACGGTACTTCCTCCTCAATGAGGTACTGTTGTCCTGCCTCTAACCTGATCTGTGAAACTCTGTTGAGCTGTCAACTCATCAACCCTAGAAAATGGATAGTTAATCTTTTCAGGTGACTTATTTCATTTCCTGCAGCTCACGTAAAATCCAAATATTTAGCTACTACAAACAGTGCGTTCTTCACCTGGTCTTCACTGATAAAGCAACAAAGATTATTCCTTCAGAACTTTTCTGTCTCTTTTTATTTTTTTCTTTCTTTTCTGCTGTTTGAAAAATAATACCTCTGGGTGAACAGAGTCTCATTTCTTGTGTCACAATAAGACACTTAGTGAGCTGGGGTTTAATTATGTTTTCTGAGATTTTTTCCCGTGTTCTCGTGGACCCCTAATATTCACCTTCCCCTTATATTTCTCTTCGGTATTTCCAGATTTTTGGCTCCCATTCATTAAATGAGAGGTATAGAAAGAATTAAATGATGTCAAGGGAATTGAGGCTGCTTTGTACAGATACTGACTTGCACAAAATTGCAAAATTTGGGGTGTTTTTTCAAGGTTAGGGAGAATTTCACTCTAAAAGAAATATCATCACCACAGCTTCTTTTTTTGCTTATTTTGCGTATTCTCCTGACTTGCTTCTAGATTGTCCTAACCTACTTCTCGATTGTCCTCTGTGCTTTGATATCACCTTCCTAACAACTTATCCTAGCTGAGAAAAGATAAATAGGTTGTATTGAGTAAGAAGTATAGAATCATAGAATCACAGAATCATAGAATCACCAAGGTTGGAAAAGACCTAAAAGATCACCCAGTCCAACCGTTCACCTATTCCCAATAGCTCCTACTAAACCATGTCCCTCAACACAACATCCAGTCTTTCCTTGAACACCCCCAGGGTCGGTGACTCCACCACCTCCCTGGGCAGTCCATTCAAGTGCCTGACCACCCTTTCTGAAAAGTAATACTTCCTAAGTAAGGGAGGCATTTCCACCTCAGAAATAAACCCAAACCCAAATCACCTAGAAGAAGTGGTACCAGTTCTTCTGAACACCCCAGTGAAGTCCAGCATCATAGAATAGATAGTTTTTTGCAAGAGTAACATCACATAGAATTACAATCGTTTCATGGCACACCATCTCTGAACTTGATATAGATGTCTGTGTCTGTTTGTTGTTTATTTTAGAATTCCTGTGGTCCTTTTAAAGAGTGGTCTTTCCAGCTAGATCCTCTGGCAGGCTCAGCACCCTTGGTGCCTCAGGGAAAATGATCTGAAACCTTCAGGCTCAGAGAGGCTAGGACAGAGGGAATAGAGCAAGACATCAGCAAGGGATCCTGAGAAGAAAAATGCCAGTGAGATCCATAACAGCATCTAAAGATTGGTCTTGAAGAAACACTCTTTTGAGAGGTCCCTTTTTATAGATTGGGTATTAAAACAACAGAAACTACATTCCTAAGGAAGAGGAGAGAAATAACCTGCATTGCAGAGAATAACTTTCAATCTGTTGGTCTACCTGTTGAAGCAGGGACAGGTTCCATTTCAGAGCTGGTGGAAATAAAAAGTTTTGGAAAAGGGTTGCCTTTTCCTCTGCTAGAGAGAAAGAAAAAGGATTCTTGGAAGATGTGCCATGAAGTCTAGCAGCACAATCTTATGTGGCTTGCCACTGACAAAGGAAGTTTTCTCTGATGGACTACAAAGAAGAAGAAAGTGGCTTTGGAAAGGTGGACCACAGCAAAAATTCCTGAGATTTTCACATGGAGGTGTCTGCCATGCTTTCATTTCACATCCAAATACACATCTCTTACTTCTAGACTACTTCTCTGAAAAATAGGTTATTGCTGAAGAATTTAGTGTTCAAAAGCACTTTGAGGAAAATAGAAGGAAAAGAGAGAGGGAGTTTAGGAAGAAATCAGAAAAGAAAGAACACAAGATAGAATTTAAAAGAAGTATAGGATAATTAAACAGGTCCATCCCAGGTGAAGAAAGAAGCTTTCTCCCCTCAGTGACTATCACACTAAAACATAATCTATATGTTAAAATACAAAACTGCAATCTCCTTAGATTCAGCCTGTAAATTAGTAATTGAACAATCTAGTAAGAGTGGGTTTGTTTCCTTCTGAGATCACTGACAGCCCTCCTGTGCTATAATATATTGATATAGTCATGATAGCCTGGAGATATAACTGTGACGGCACAAAACTTGATGTGCCCCCAGTGAGCTCTCAATCCTTCTGTTTCACAGTGTTCTCATTGCTCGAAAGCATTGTAGTTTCCAGTGCAAAGAAACTCAGCACATTAATTTTACAGTGCTGACTACCAAAGGAAACATGATAGATAACATTTACATTTTGTACCAAATAAATTTCCAGTAACAAATATTATTACAACAAATACCAAAGGAACTTAGAATTGCTAAGTTATTTTGGAATTGCTTTTCCATTGACTCTTGGAGCACCCTATAATCCTTCCCTATATATCAGTTCAGAAACACTGAAGCCTCTTTTATCACAACCAGCTGACCCAACCTCAGCTGTTCTTTGAAAATAAAAACACATGTTTGCTTAGCTACTCCATGTGGTGATCCATTTACTCCCTCTCCTGTGATAGTTTTTTATGCCAAACGTACAGTTTTATGAAATTGCAGTAGCTGTTCCATAGTTGGACTTGATCCTGGCTTCCAGTCAGGATCCTCAATTTCATCTCCATACCTCAAAGATTTCCCTCACATATGCCTCATTTTCTAAAGTTTTCTTCACATTACCATGTAGTTGCATTTTTTCCCCAAGTCTGATGAATCGGAGCTAAATGCATGATGTGTCAAATCATTCCACTCTTTGCTTATGGAACATATTTCCAACTTTTTCTTGTTTGTCATACCTTCAAAATGACTTGACCTACAAGTGTTGAATATACTTTTCCTTTCCTTTCCTTTCCTTTCCTTTCCTTTCCTTTCCTTTCCTTTCCTTTCCTTTCCTTTCCTTTCCTTTCCTTTCCTTTCCTTTCCTTTCCTTTCCTTTCCTTTCCTTTCCTTTCCTTTCCTTTCCTTTCCTTTCCTTTCCTTTCCTTTCCTTTCCTTTCCTTTCCTTTCCTTTCCTTTCCTTTCCTTTCCTTTCCTTTCCTTTCCTTTCCTTTCCTTTCCTTTCCTTTCCTTTCCAGGACTTTGGTACAGCAATGACTTAATTGAATAAGGGATAGAAGAACATAGATTTGCAGATAGGAGAAAGAAATATGGCAGGCTACTGACCTGGAAAGGGATAATGCTGTAGAAGCATGCGCTGGACAGTCATGGAGGAATGGGACAGGAATGCTTCCTGGCTGCAAACAAGAGGAACATAAGAAAGTTCAACATGAAATACTGCTATTTCAGTGCAACTATCTGAGCGTGTAAAAGGGAAGTGCACACAGCGTATACCAACGGGGAACACTACTTCTACCAGAACTCTCATGCTTTTCTCCATGTCTGTGAAGGCTACAAGATGAGCTGGTTAAGTGACATGGACCGAAGCACTGAGCTGAAGATCCACCACACCCACCTCTCCACCACTCTGCTACAACCAAGATAGTACAGATATAGACAGGGGGAACAAAGGCAAATTGGCTAGTAATGAGCAGACTCCCAATATTTAAGGCTGAAGCAGAGCATAAATGAGGATGAAATAATTACCTGTTCTCCTATTGCCAGTTACCTGGCAAAAGAGGCTAACCCCCACTTCACTGTCTAAGTGAACAACCATACAACTCCCCTGGGCAGCCCTGGCTAGCACCACCATTCAGTTCAGCCCTCCTGCTCCTCACAGTTTCAAACCAAATCTCATCCAGATCTTGTGACTTGATCAATATTCCATTTTACAGAACCTGAATTATGGCTGCCAGAGAGGTCAGCAGCCTTGTACCTCTGCTGACCTGACACCACAGCACGAGACCAAAGCAGAACAGAACAGGAGATCACAGAGAGGGATTTTGGCTCATCATTTAAACTTCAGCTCATTGGGCCCTTCCTGGTCACAATTCATCTTGCTGCAGCAGCCATGTAGCCCCTCTTGCGCAGCAGTGAAGCTGGGAATGCAGTGGTTTTAGAAGAAATGGAAAGGGAAGGAAGCATAGAGGACAGCTGATGTGAGACCAGGAACTTGTGAAGGCTAGAAAGGCTTTTTGTGAGGATAAGATTCTGGGGGATAGATTGAGTTTGTCCGTTTCTCCAGCAATATAACTGTACAACAGTTCATGTAGGCAAAGAAAACTCTCAGTCTTTGACCTTGCCTGACCTCTTTGCATTTATCTGCAGTCCTTGCATGTGATGCAAAAGCATAATGTCCTTTAAACAAACTATTTGCAGATACAAGCAAATCTGACTTGGTTCTTCTTGTTTGCTTGCTTTTACCTTAAAGCTATCTGCATGATTCTTGGAAGCCTCAGGATATTTATTCTGCCGCATTTCTGCAGTGGATAATTCCATGATTATGGAAAGAATTGCTAGGTGCAAAATAAGAGAAAATGAATTGTCCCTATAAGGCACCTTGAGAAGGAGCACTACTGATAGCACTTTGAAATGCTCTCCTGGCAGTTGTTCAATGATAGGGTACATTTAGTTTAAGGATGACCAGGAATTTTGAATCTAAGTATTCTTTATCTGAAAATGCATATTCATCAGATGTGAAACAATGCATGGAAAACAGCTATGATATTTTATAACAGAACAAATTATAAGGCTTTTGTTTGTTTGTTTGTTTGTTTGTTGTTTGTTTTTTAATAATTGGAATGTTTCCTTGTGACATTTTAAAGTAAAGCAAGCAAACAAACAAACAAAAAAGTGCTACAGTCTGATGTTTGAAGAAGTTTTTATTTCAAATTCTTAGCTACAGAGAGAGCTATGTGTACTGCTTGTTAAATAGTCTGAAAAATATCTCGCATATTGTTGAATTTCTGAAGAAATAGAAGGCATGGAAATAATTTTTAAAATTTATTTGAAGAGTTTTTTCAAAGTTCTGTTCCATGAAGTTTTTGAGATCGTGGTTATTCTTCCCAAAGTGAAAGGAATGGCAAATTAAAAAAAAAATCAAAAACATCCGTAAGTGAAGAAACCATTTCCCGTTATCTTTTGAGAATGTCTGGGAAACATAAGGAAACCACTGACAATTAGTGGCCACATAAAATAGTTCACTCTTCCGCTTTGTAATCATGAAATACATTCATCTGGCAATATTGGTTTTGAAAGAATTGGTTTAATGGATCCATACATGGCAGATGTTACATTTGCTACAGTAACAGTAAATTCTTTCTGGGAATTTGCAGCACCCTCTTTGCAAAGAGATCCCTGTTAAACAAAAGGAAAACAACTGCAACAATAACAAACGAAACAAACCAGCAACCATCCACACTTCAACAGGCAACATCAAACCTACATCGCACAGGTCTATGGTTCCCACTCACTGACTCGTTTAGCAGGCTCCAGATAGAATGTAACAAAAGTTCGTTAACTAATTTCAAATGAAGGCATTATTCTTCAGGTTTGATTTTCAAGGAACTAAAATACTGAGCATGTATCTTCAGTAAAAACTTCTTGCATTCTCTTTGCTTAACGTGGGTATGGGTTGTGGTATAACACTTACTTCAATATCTTTTATACTGTCTTCCAAGGTTTTCATATCAAACCTCATCATCTCAAATGTTGCATCAGTATGGACAGTTTCTGGACACCAGTACTTACTTCACTGTTCTCTTTCTGTATCTAATTTGCTAGATAAATATTTGCTTGCTCTTTGGACTCTGAAAACCTTTCCTACAGTCTTCTATGCCCACATGAAATGAATTGCGTATCTTCCATTTCTCCTCGCCTTTACAAGTTCCACCACAGTGGTGACAATTTTGGACTTAAAATGCACACCTTTCTTTTCTGTCTGATTTAGCTTTTAGTGCATTCACTGAGTGATACCCTAAAAAGATTCCTGCTGAGTGCTTGACAAGGTGATGTTTCTTTTTGCCTTTCTCACCAGTACTGGAACCTTCTGAACTCAAACTCTTTCTTGCTCAAACTCTTTCTTGTTGCTGATACTGCAGTTTGCATTTGCCTATAGTGAAAAAAATAATTAAGGCGATTTGAACCTAAGGGATTAATTATGGATTGTTCTGTAAAGTGGGCAATAATCATTCTGGATTAAAATTTATTTTAAATATATACTTCCTGGTTTTGTTGGATTTATGCTTTTTTTTTCCCCCTTGTTCTTTGAGAGCAGTCTATCATTCATAATAGTTGCAAGACTATCATATCCCGCCCTGCTTTTTTTCTTATATTTTTACTCAGGTTCCAGGAGTGTGAAGGACTGACTCTTGTGACCTTCTGAAGGTGATGTCTCTCAGGCTTAATTTCATATTTTCAATGCTTATTAGGAAATAAGGAATGAATCCTTTCACCCTCTGACTCCAATATGGGGAAATGGTGACATGCAAGTCGTCCGACACATGGACTTGTACTGGGGTATTCAATAGTGTGGTAGGTGTCAAAATTAAAATTGGTATGTCTTCAATTTTTGGGTGTTTCAAATGCAAGTTTCTGAAGGATCTTGACTATAAGAAAGCAGGCTTTGAATTTTTTTCAAAGGATATCATGCAGAGGTTTAAGTTGGAAATCCATGGCCTATTATGGAGCAATATTTGCCAGCAGACATAAATTCAAACTTAGGATAGAAATGGTGACAGACAAACCACGTGTGCTTCTAAAAACACAAATTTCAGATTGCTCCCACTTAAGTGGGAAATTAAATTCCTTCTGCATTCCCTGCAGCTCATTTCTGCATTGAGCAAACATGGAAGGAAAGGTACTGACTCCTGGGAATAGAAAGGGATGTTACAGAGTTTACTTTGTCTAATGGAGCTGATCGTGGAAGAACAGAGGGAGATAATGTAAATAAATATCTTTCGTGTGTTGGAGGGCAGGCACAGGGAGGCAAAGGTGGGCTGAGGGTCTGCCTGGGCTTAGCTAGGCTGGCGGTGCCGCTTCACGTTTGATACAGTCTGACTACAACTAACAAATCCCCCTGCTTTGATCTTGTGGCAGTGGAAATCTGGCTAATGCTGCTGCTTTGAAAGCTTGTGGGTTCCTTTCATTATTTCATTGCCTATGTTGAGTAAAAGAAACATTGTGGTTTGTTTCAAATTAATGGCTGCCCATTCATTACTGCAGTGACTCTGAATATTTCCCTCTGCTGACTCTCCCTAGGGTCAACCCCTGGTTATTGTTCAAGTTTGGTGGGTTTCACTCAACTTCTGAGACTTACTGGTAAAAGGAATGTGCTCCTGTAACCACACCATAAATAACTTCCATGGTGGTGGCCAGCTTGAAGTGAATCACTTGTCTCCGGAAGAGGTCCTGGAGAAAAACACGCCCTTAAACCTGCCTCTACATCACCTTAGTGCTGAGCAGCAAAGCCACGGGCACCAGAAAAGGGACCAGTTTCTACAGGAGAATCCCTAACAAACACAGCTCTTCATACACAGGCAGTTAAATCTATTATGGCTTTCCTTGCACATCACCTATAACATCCCATACTGCTGTTGCCATGGTCGTTTCTGCATCCTCAAGCTCATGCATCAGATATTTCAGCTACTCATCTTTCCTCTGTCTTTGATTACTTTTCAAACTCTTTAGAGCACAGTGATTTAAACTACTTGCTTTTCAACTTGCTTTTCATTTTGGCTTGACTCAGCTTTCATAAAAATATTTAAAAAATAGTACTAAAGGAATGCAATTGATTTGGTGTTAAACTGTTAAAAGTAAATGATAATTTGGTGAACATTTCCAGCTGACAGCATTATGTCTTGTCAAAAAACATGGAAAAATAATTTTAAAAAATAATTGTTCCAAATTGGAACAAAATACCACACTTTCTTCCTATTTTTCTCTGTTGCATTTCTCCCAGAGCAGAGCTCTCTGGACTATTAACTCCAGCAAAAGTCCTGGTGTTCCCCTGCATTTCTTGTTCCTCCATAATGGATTGGTGATCTGAGTGAGGTTCCCAAATCTGCCATGAAAAGCCCCGTATTTCTGGATATAGATATGGAAGCCCCTCCCAAGGCTGTCCACTGGGAATTGCGGCAGAGTTGCACTGGTTCCTACTTTGGAGCCAGCCAGTGTAGGGAGGAGAGGGGCAGAGTCAGTTTAGAAGCAGCCTATTACACCTTTGTGAAAGATGGGAAGCTTCAATTCAGCATTTGAATTGGGAAATCAGCAAAAAAGAATTTGGCTGGATACACAGTGAGGAGAAAGTCACCTTGTTTTCCAGTGGAATGAAAATAATTCAGATCAATCCAAATGTTGGGTTGAATTCATATGAACAGTTTTATCCAACTAAAACTTCATTTGTATTTACTATTAAAAAAGAAAAAAAAGTAAAAATAAGTTAACATTATGTATAAGAAGAAAGAACAGTTGGACAAACAGCGAGGTCATTCTGTATTTGTGGTCAAGAGCCTCAAAGCTGAGGAGAAGCCTTGGAGGGAACACCAGGACACACCATAGAGAACGTAGTTGGAATGCCTCCAGGATCTGCAGGGTTTTCATTGCTAGTACGTCTCCTTCAGTGGAAAGAAAATCAAGCATCCGAGATTTGGGATCAAATATAAAAGTGTCACTAAGTGTTACTGTTGAGAAGGCAGGCTCCTCCAGGTTTTTCAAAACTTCCCATATCTTCCCTGCCTTTTGACAGCTTCTCAGATGACTCACATGGTGAGGCAGACATGTTGCTGCAGCAAGCACCAGGTGGAACAAATCAAAGTCACAGCCTGTTGCGAGGCTCTCCTTAGCATGGCAAGTTTCATATTGACACGTGGCGAGACACCCAGGCCTCCACGTATGCACCCAGACCCGCTTTTAAAGGGCTATCTGCTATCATCCCTGCACTCCAGAAATTGCTCCTGTCTGTAATTATTTAATTTCATTGAGCAGTGAAAGCATAGGGAGCTAAAGATGTATATATATATATATTTAATGGCATAGTCATTGGCTAATTTTTCTGTCTAAAGTACTTAAATACTTCAGGAAAAAAGATGCCTATAATAGTGCTTGTGAAGCTCTCACTTGGGTTGTTAAGCATTTATCCTAGAAAAGTATAGCTGGAGCTGATAGCAAGGTGTGTAGGAGTGAGTGTTCACCATGGTGTGCTTGTGGTTCACACTTTGGTAAAATGAGCATCCCCATATATTCTTCTCAGATCCCACAGAGTAAAAGACAATGCTCTGAAATCCAGACCCAATGCTGGGGTGCTGCCTGGCCAAAAAACAACTGGTGATGCAACTGCCCTTGGCACATTAACATAGTATTTTTCCTTCTAAACAGCCATATTTGTCAAAACAGCTAACTTGGGCTCCATCGTTGTGAAAATAAGGCTTTGATGTACTGAGTCTCTTTGCCAGACATTTAACAGTAATCTAAATAAATGGCTTGGTTCAGTGGTTCACAGAATATGAGTCAAAACTCATATTTCAAGAGAGAAAAAAATCTTAAGAGTTCCTTGCTGCTATAATTCCTGAGTTGCCAATGTACAGTGTCTCATTTTTAGGTATTTTGAAAATGGATTTTGTTAAAAAGCTTCAGCCATTGTCCTAAACAGCTGACAGGTTCCCACCAGCCCTCCCCATGCCAGCTGGCTCATGTATTCACAGACTCTCTTGGCAAATGGTCAAATACAACACACATTTTAAGCAGCTGGATTAACCTAGAGATTCTTACCAGAACCTTTTCATCTGTTTTTCAGAGACAGACCACTGCCATTTAATTATACTTTAACTGAATGAAAAAACAAGTCAATACCTAATTAATTGGGGTTACAGAAGAGTGACAGTGTGGAGCACTGGATCCTGAAACAAGAATTTCAAAGAAAAACCTTGTTAATTTTGCCTGCATTTGAAATGCATTTCTGATTTTTTGCTTTCTTATTTTTAATTTCCTCTCCTTCCTTCCTTCCTTCCTTCCTTCCTTCCTTCCTTCCTTCCTTCCTTCCTTCCTTCCTTTCCTCCTGTCTGCTACAAGTTCATATGAGGAACAGAAAAAATTAGTGCCATGCTTTAAAAAGTGCTGTGAGAAAAGTTTTTTTTCTTATCTTCTATTCTTGAAGCTTTGTAACATTTACAGCAGTATTCACTTCTATTTTCTATCTCAGATTAAATCTGCTTTAAATTTAAATCCGCATCATGATAGTGTCTGCAGGGTCTTAAATGAGACAACTTGTTCCTCCGTAAACCTCTTTAAGAGTGGTATCCAGATGTTTGAACCAATTATGGAAAACAGCTCTACATATGTATCCTAATTGTTAAGCATATAATGTTTAGTTATTGGAGACAACGTCACCTATCCAAAATTTTTGCTGCCACCAGAAAGGAGCAGAGGAAGGTGAATGCTTCTTGTAAGATTTGAATATTGCACTTCCCATTCATATCCCTGTCCTCCCCACAGGAACTAAAAAATTTGCCAATCCCATAGAACTCTCAAGAAGCTGAAGTGTAGAAAACAGAAAATAGGTTTTTCCTTTGCCGTGTTGTGTATAAACAGACCAGATGAATGATGTAATGATTATTTTTATTGCATCAGATCAGATCATGTTTTTTGCAGCTGAAGGTACTCTTGATTATCATTGGCAGCTGGGTCATATCTGTTGACATGATTCAAATGCCATGAAGTTATTAACAAATTCTTTAATCTTTAACAGTTTTGCTGCCTGACTATGTGAAATGGACAAAACCAAAGAGGTAAATTACCTCTTCTATAATGAATGAGAAAGTGAACTCAGGCAAATTAAGCATGTTTTCCCCAATCCCTTTACATTTGTTCCTGTAATTACCAAATTACGAGAGCATATATTTTTAACGTAATGATGAATGGTGACCTGTTTTGCTTACAGAACCATCACATTTTTTCCCGTAGGCTTTTATCCGTCATTAGTGGAACATTGTTAGACATGGCCAATTTTGGTGGCTGAAAATATTTTTGCGATTAAGTCTTTCACTTATCCACTACTAAGCCTGAAAATAAGACTTAGGAAAATTAGGTAATAAAAAGAAACCTCAGAGCAACATGATTCAAAGCCAGCTTCAGTTTGGACAAAATCTCTGAGAAAGTTTCGCATAGGTTACATGTAGCTTATCCCTCGTGGTGTTGTGTCTGTGCTGTCACTCTTATGAGTAAAAGGAAGCATTTCCAAGTTGATAGGCATTGATACAGAAGCCACTATTTTGGAAGAAATTTTCTGCAATTCAAATTGAACCCTCTGGTGTTGGGGTTGACACTTGCTGCATAACCAATTGCACAATGTAAGTCTCTGCCTTTATTTCCCGTCTAAAGTTCCTAACGTATATCTAGTCATCAGGAGAATCATGAGCCAGAAAGCTTTTTGAAAACACTTTTTTTTCTGTGATTGTAACAAGTATATAAGACAGGTGACTTTGCCACAAAGAAAATCTGTGGGGATACGGGCATTTGAGTTTGAGCAGATGAAGGAGGAAGAAGAGAGAGTGGAGAAGGCTGACCTAAGAAGAAAAGCAGCAGTGGTTTATGTCCTCAGAAAGAGCTGGCTTGTGGAACACAGGTGTTCTGGGGGAGTCTCATCAGCTGATCCAAGAAGTAGCTGTGAGTTGAACTGCTGCCTCTCTCAAAGTCAGTGGTAGGACATCCAGTGCATCTCTTCTGGCTCACTGCAACAGGCAGTTAAAGCACAGACTATCTCACAAGAAATATTTTGTCTTATTTTACCTGTAATAATACAAGTGAAAATAATGTGAAGAAAATGACAACCACATAAACATATTTTGAAGTTTTCAAAGTGGTATCAAGCCGAGTGCATTCCTCTTTAACAGTGAACCTCACTTTGCAGTTATACATACATGCATTTCTAGCATGTAAATAGAAGACTTCAGAGTGTGGTAATTCTGTTTATTGTCAGATTAATTGTCAGATCAGTTGTCATAGAGAAAGGTGCAATGTGTTTAATCGTTTGAATGAGGAAGCTCAGTGTTGATGAAGGGACATGGGGCACTTGGAAAAACTCAGATCAGGAATACCCTGAAATTACTGATAAAGGGGACACAGACTGCAAGGGCTTTCTTGCGCACCTCAGCTATAACATGAAGGTGACCAGACTTCCCTCTAGTGGGATAAAAGGGCATTTTAGCTTTTGGTGTGTTAATGCCTGCACTATGAAACCATGTTTCTGTTTCCTTTTGCCTCAGAGATCTTTTCAGATGAAAGATCAGATGTGTATCTGTGCAAGCAGTGTGGGAGGGCTCGTACCCTAAAGGCTCTTCAAAATTTCTCTTCTTAGGAGTTCCTGAGTAAGAGCTGTGGGATTTGGAGTCCCAATTAAAAAAAATAAAAATAAAAATTGAGCCTACTCTCCCAGGTCTTTGGTTCTAAAATATTGAAATTAATGTATTATTTTCACCATGGACTTTAATGTAAGTGATGCAGCAAAATAACAATAAGGAAGTGCTGGACTCTGAAGGGCTGAGTGTAGGAAAGAAAAAAAAAAAGATGTATTTTACAGTTATTCTTTCATTCTGCTGGAACCTCTTGATTTTTGTTTTTTTTTTAAATGGGCTAAAATTTCAGCTTCAGAAAAACTCCTCTGCTTTGATGTGAGATGCAGTCTCAGCATCAGTTGCACTTTGTGCATCAGATCCTGCAGAAGGGAGAGGGCATGCAGAACTGTAAAGAGAGGTAAGACAGCCTTCCAGCAGGGCTCCTGACAGCTGGTCATCCCTGGAGGCATTAAGGAAAGCTGCCCCACAGCTTCTGGAGGCCTCCATTTCAGCCATGACTTGCCAAAGCTGAGTCTGACACATCAGGTCACGGAGCTGGGAGAGGCAGTGGTATGGTGCTTCATGCGAATGCAGCGTTAAAGTTGTGGGGTGCCTAAGAAAAGTGATTTGATGGTTGAGGACTCTGATGTGAGTGCTATGTGCTCAGGAGCGCCGTCAGTTCCCAGCTCAGTTAGCCAGGCCTTGCTGCTCTCCTTCCACTAAATCTTCTCCTAGGCCATAAAATCTCAGGAAAAGAGACTATGTTTTGTGTGCATATGGAAAATATCAGGTTTGTTTTCAGCACCATTGCCACTTGAATAAATTGAAGCATTATGTGTAATAGTAAAGATGTGTTGTCCCTGCCTCATGCCCATGGTGCTCCCCAGTTGAGGAGCAGCCTCTAGAAAACGTCCCAGACCACTGCCCAGTCTTCACTGTAGTCTTTCAAACATTGCTTCAACTAGTTAACCTGGCAAAGTGATGAGTGGCCTCATGTAATGCCTATGAAAGAAAAGAAATTTATGTCTAACTCACCCTCGGTCTATTGTTTGGTTTTTGGCTTATCGCTTCTACCACTGTAGCTCCCAGAAGTTGTTAACTAAAATCCTCACACCTGGGGCTTTCTGAACATGCTGCTCTCCATGTCTTCATGTAGACACATGTATGTGCACACATTCTGTGTGCAAAGAAGCCTGAGATATGAACAGGGCATACTGTCAGAGATGAGACAGATTATTCCCATTTTTGAGAGAATAATTTTTCATACATTTCCACTTTTTCATAGCCTCCAAGATTCATTCTGATATGTCCTATGATGTTGCATTTTCTAATCTCATTTCATACAGTCCATTTAAATAAAAAGGTTGTGTTTTAAATCTTGACTTCTATAAAAGTATTTGACAATGCAAAATGAGCTCTTCTGTTAAGCCTTAAATTTCTTTGATAAATGAAAATGTTTGTAGAGAAATCAGACAATGTGGTGACAACAATCGAAGAATTAACAAATTAATATTCTTATCTGGTTTGTGATTACTCAGTCTTGAGTCAATGAGATACAATTTATTTTTTGTTGTATGTGGGGAAGACTTGGAATTCAGGCAGCCTGCAATGAAGAAGCACTGATCTCCTTTTAAAGAAAGTGATACAAAGTTGTTTTTCAAGACTTTTTCCACTAGTAATCACTTAAAAAATTCTAGTGGATGTAAAGACACTTGTGAAGCAAAGGATGCCCTTTCTTTGTTACCTTTCGCTGACCCCTCAGAAGTAGCCTGTGGATCCTGGGAGGTTTGCAGACCACAAACCGAAGATGGCTGTGCTATGGGGAATGTCATTGTTTTAGTTGATTGAGTTCAAGTGATTAAAGCTTCAGAGAAATTTCTGTTAGCCCTTCAACTCTTCAGAGAACATGAAAGGCAACTTTCAAAGCATAATTTCTTCAAGCAGTCTTGAAAAGATTGATTATATGGCTGTATGTCTGGTGAATGGTGCAGCCTTCAGAAAACTAAGTCCCAGCTTCCAGCGGCAGCTGCTGGTCAGACCTCTCTGCATGTGCTGGTTGAGAGCAACTCCAAAGATACTCCATCTCCTGCCATTCACAAATGACCACAGAAAGCCAGAAACACAGCAGGCAATCAGCATACAGGCCCTAACACCTTATTTTTCCACAGTTACATTTATGGTGAAGAGTTAGGGTTCTGTTTTCTGTCTCCAAAAAGAAGGCATGGTGCCATGCAGTTTTGATCTTGAGCTCTTTCACTTGGAAAAAAAAATGCCCATCTGATTGCTCAGTACCACCTGCTATTATGTCCATCCCTCTGAGATCTCATGTCTAGTAGTTTATGGAATTTGTGTTAAGGGATCTCAAGAAAGCCTCAGCAGCTCCCACTAAGTGGTGGATATCTGAAGCAACTTAGAGTACGTGTTTGCTCAGTCATCCTTTCTCAGTGAAATCTGGATAAATCATGTTTGGAATAAAATGTATCTTATAAATAGCCTAGGCAGTTACACTTGTGAGATGGGTAAGGTCGTTCGTTAGCTGCGCATAGCTACTCCTGTGTGACAGAAACAGTAACCATTCACAAACCTGGTACAAAAGCATCCTGGTCAAAAGTCTGCACTGGCAGACTCACAGGTGGGCTCATAGGTGGACAGAGTGCTCATGAGCGTGTCAGTATGGGAAATGCTGGGCAAGGATAGAGCATTGTTTGCTCCCCTACATTACAGATCACTCTCTTGCTAAGGAGATCGATTTCACCTGGTTCTTCAGAGAGGTCAAACCACTCCTAAAGAATACGCTTTTAAATTCTAACTCCTTTCAGTAATAAGAGAGGAAAGATCAATATATTCTCTCCCAGAGAATCACAAATCACTCTCACCCTGAGCCCCAGGAGGAGTTTCCAGGAAAGATCACATTCCTCTGACACACATCTGACTTTCTGCCAGAGCTGTCAGTGCTACAAGCACTGCACACTGCAGTGTGCAGATGGCAGGCAGTGTGCAGGTCGCATGCAGATAGCTTCTTTGGCCTGGGTTTTACGAGCTGGATGCATTTTGCAATAAATAAGCACTGTTGCTTCCTCACACATACTGTATATGGTGGGGTTTTTCCAGGTCCATTTTCCTCTTGTGCTGCTGTGCAGTCCTGGTGTTGTTAGATATTTCTTGCTGAATCTCTTATCCTGCACACCTGAGCCATTTTGTGTCTGCTATTCTTTCTACTCTCTTCTTCTACTGCATGTTCTCTCTGTATCTCTCTTTTTTTTCTCTTTTTTTCTTCTCTCCATATCTCTCTCATTTCCCATCCCCCCCCTCCCCCCCCCTTTTTTTTTCTTTATTAGCTCTTATATCACTGGCCTGCAAGAGAGACCAAGAACTTTTGTACTTCTATTTCATGTACAGCTGAGTTCTTTTTGTTTCTATTCTGTGTGTTTTAAACATCCTACCATTTCCCTCTTGCTCCCTCACTCTTTTTCTCTTTGGCAGGGCACTGGTCTATGGAATTAAGTGTGAGATTTGGCAGAACTAAGATGTCAAAGAGAAAAATGGGGACAGGAGTATGTGGATAATTAGTAAGGGGTCAGCTCTGTGGCTGGGTGTCTTCCCAATTTTCTCATTCTGTTTTTGTTTTTCATTTCCTCTGTTCATAAAAGGATTCTGCACAGTGATGCCTTCAAACGTTCCCTCAACAATTGAGGGAATCATTGATTGAGGACCACATTAAAAATCACTGTACTATGCCCAATGACAGGCCTCCTTTTTCTCAACCAACAATAATAGACAAGGTAAAAGCTGTACAGATGGGTTGATCTTTATCATGTCCCTCTTGAGTCATTACTTTTTCTGACTGAAAAGTCATACTCTACTCGGTTGTTCCTGTCTGGAAACTGTTCCATGTATTTCTTCTGAATGAAATCTCTCAAATTATTTAAAACAAATAAACTAATAAGTCATTTTATTTCAAGCTTGATTTCTAAGGGACACACAGTTTATTAGGGAATAACATTGGCTGTCTGTCTGTTGTTCACCTGAGAGCCTTCCTTTGTAAAATCATTTGAACTCATAGTATGATTTTAGCTACACTTGGGAAATGGGAAGCAATCTCCAAAATATCAGATTCCTGTGAATTTCATGAATGTTTTTACCTGGCTTGAGAAGACATTGGTCACCAATCTAACTCACATCTCTTTTTTGGGCAGCAAGCCTATGTTTGTGAAGCTTTACTCTGACACTATGCCAGCTGCCTCTTGCTTGGTGGGGTGTGAGAGGAGCTGGGGTCTCTGAAATATCCATGTCTACTCTGCAGGGCAGATGAATCCTCTGATTGTTCAGGGAGAACTCAGCATGTCTACCTGTGGCAACAAGCTAATCTACATTTCTCAACGGCTCCACAGACAAACAAACATAAAAACAATTTTGATGTGATTCTTACAGATAACAATGTTTTGCAATATATGCCACTTTTGGGAAATGTTGTAGGGACTTCTGTGGAAACTCTCTGAATGGGAACTGTGTAAGTCAGCTTGAAAAGACTTTGCAGAATCATGGTCATGCTAGGAGAACATAGCAGCGACAGCTGAAAAGTATGATCTGGCTTGGTGTCAGCCTCAGCCTCAGACACAACACACACTGTATTTACTGAAATCCCAGCCTTTTTACAAAGCCTGTAGGTTAAATACTGCTTTTGAAATGGCTCTCTTACCCTAGAGTCATAAAAAGTATGAAATAAAACAGTTGCTGTGCTGCACTGAAATAGCCAAACTGTACCTGCTAAATTGTCTTCAATTGCACGTCAATTATTGAAGGGTATGGGAAGGGCATAGGGAAAACTGTTTCCTAATAGGGCCAAGTTACTCATTGAGCCATATAATCAGCTTGGTGCCATTACAGCAAAGCTTTCTGTTTTGTTTTGTTTTCAAAGCCATTCTCACATTTCCTTAAGGCTTTGAAATGTTTAAAGACAGTATTGAGAAAAATTCGGAAAGCCCTAAGAATACACACGCATTGCAACATGTGTCTATCCTACAGTGAGCGTGTTCTGTAGACCGTGATATGAAGTACACCCTAGTCTTATTTTCTCACATTTTGGTTGAGGACAGTGAGTACAAAATGCACAGTTATATAAAACAACAAGCAAATTAGACAGATCCAGAGACCATAGGTAAGAAAAATATTGAGAACCAAATTCCATCTTTCTTATACAACCCTGTGTACTATTTTAGACCTATAGCAATTCTTGCTTGAGTGACTGTAGATGCTGTATCTTCACCATGATTAAGGTGAGCTCAACAGCCACCATTTTGCCTTTCAGTTACTTTTGATGTCCTGTCACTCATTCTGGATCTACTTTCTGTGCACATTTTTTTTCCTGAGGAACACTAAGGGGGCAGATAGGCAGTGCCAGTGTGTTCTGGTAGTTTTTATATTTAGCAAACAGTGTGATGCAGCAGGAAAGGAACTGTAGAGCTGAAACCCTACTACTGACACTCACTGTGTTTCATGGAGGCATTTCATACTACCTTTAATCTGGACACACAGAAAAAAATGTCTGTTATTTGTTGAATTTGCACCAGTTGGAGCGCATCTTCCATTTTACTCTACTGTGGCAGAAACTGCACCAAGCCTTGAAGAACTTTCTCCTGGGTGTAGGACCTCTAATGTTCCAAGTTCCCCTAGGAAGGGGCAACTAAGGTAAAGAAATAACAGCTATATTCTTCTCAATATATTGATGAAACCTATTTAGAAGACACAGAAAATAAAGAGGCTTTAATTTAGATCAGACTTTCAAAATTTCTTTTGCTTCTTCACCCTCTGCTTTTCCTTCCAATGAAGAACAATAGCTCTTTGGGGGAGCCACAGGGTCTTTTGTCATAGTTTCAGCTTACAAAGTCAACCTGGAGAGCACAAAGGTGTGGAGTAGCCAAAACCACAGCCCTGACAATATATCTCAAATCACTGTTGGACCAAGAGAACATGGCAACATTTTCTGAAACTACATTTTCAGGACTAACCATCCTCCAAATAATTTTCTGGTGTTTCTTGCACAAAGAAAATTTGGAAACATTAAAATTTGCCTCCATTAATGCAATACTGATTGTTTTGCTTCTGTGCCACAGTTCCTTCTCCAAACAGATACAATTAACTGAGAGTCCTGTCTACAGTGAGTGTAATTTATGTTTTCCCCTGAAGACTGAAAGTTATTCTCTTCTACACTGTCCATCCACCTAACTCATTAGGTTTCTCCTTAATAGGTTTGTTATACTTCTCCCCAATCTTAATCAACCTAACTAGCACAGTTTTCACCTGCTGATTTTTTCTGATTCATAAGTTCTTACTATAAATGAGATCCTTGAGTTATCTTTTTATATCTTATTCAAACACTGAAGTGTTTGAAATTTGACCATTTAACTTGCTCTTTTCTGTTTTCTAGATGGTTTAGGAACAATATTAATGCCAATTCTCTTTAACATGTATTGTTCTTCAATAGCAGAAGTGAATGAATTTTTCCTGATAGAAAAACTTCCTTACTAATTTTGCAGGAAGCCTTCACATTGATCATTCAGCAAATGTACTGCTCAGAAAGCAGCTCAGCTCCCTGGACTTGGGGTTCCCCATTGTTGAATTGGTTTGATTCTTTAAAAAAATGCAGTTCACCTGTACTTGCAAGTATGCTTTCAAGAAATGTCAGTTCCCTCGCAAATTAACTCCTATCTTTATCTTTAAATCTAGAATAATAGAAGGCCTAAAATTAGCAGATTTTCTCAGATACAAAGTATGTTTGCTTTCATTTAAAAGTATCTTGTTAATGATTTTGTCTAAATTTTTTCAATATTTTTTTCTTTATTCAGTTTTTTGCATTCAGGTCATTGTAAACGTTTGGTGGATTTACCTCACAGAAATCACCCAGGTTCATTCTGCAGATTAATTACTGTTCTATTTTACTGATTATTTCAATCAATTTTTTCTCTCTCTCTTTTTTTTTTTTTTTTTTTTGTTGTTGTTGTTGTTGTTGTTGTTGTTGAAATGGAAGAGCTCAACCTTCTCCCATGGATGGTCACGTAAACTTTTTTTTTTGAGGCAAAAAACAATTAAATTTTGCTAGGCTTTTTTAATTCCCTGTAATCAGTTAAAATGTCAGAAACGGGTGGCAATGATATCCACGATGGAAAATATATTAGCTAATGATATAACCTATAGTCTATATCAAATGATCTCTTAGTCATTAGCTTCATAAAAGGTGTTAAAATAACCACCATTTGCCGTTGCTATTGTTTATTTCAACCTCTTTCAACAAATGCTATATAAAGAAAATGCCAAATGCTAAATAAAGAACTAACCACTCCCACTCTTGCTCTCAGCTGCCCTTTGCAGGCATCTTTCTGCCTATTTCACTATACAACCTTAGTGGATTTGCTGCCACTTGCTGAAAATCAGGAGGAGGATTACTCCCCTCCAGTAGTATTAAGCATGCAATATTACTCATTCAATACAGGAATCCTAATAAGGTATTCCTGGCCATTTGTTTTTTAAATAGGAAAAGAAGAAAAGTGGCATACAGTTAAAAAACACATTGTCGGTTGGTTAAATGCCCATTGTCTCTTACATAATCTAAAATATAGGAATAATTTAAGGATACAGAGCAACTCCATTTATTCTAATTCCCTGGCCATTTTTTTCACAAAAATGCTAAGTGGGACACAGCCAGGCAGCCTTTCATCTAGGTTCTGTAAATATTAAGACCATTTAAGTATAATAACAGATGAACTGGTTCATAACAAGAGTCCATCCAGCCTACAGTTTCCAGCAGAGACCATCAACAGATATCCATGGAAGAGTCAAAACAGAGCAAATGTACATGATAGACTGCACATGTTTCTAACTGCTTTCCATCCTGTGACCATCTCCAGGTTTGGAATTTCCTGAGCTTGATGTATTTTTTTCTATTTAGCAATTGTCAATAGACTTCTGCTTTGAGTACTGCTTTAGTTTCCTGTGGAATTCATACCAACTCTTTGTATCTACACTGTCTGTTAGCTAGGGTCTTTGCAGGTCCTTCTTGTAAGACACCCTTGGGTTGATGGCAGACAAGACATGAAATGCACGACCAGCAGAAATGTTGACTTCTTGGATGAGAATGGATTGAGATCTGATCCTTAGGCTGGGACAGATGCAAAATAATCAGCTCCATCTGCCCCATTTTGCACCCCTGCAAACCAATCAGAATTACATTTGGAAGCACAGAGCAGCACTCTGGACCTAGAAGAACATTTCCTTCTTTTCTATTCCTTGCCTCAACTGCTAACATGCCAACAATAGAAATGCAGACTTACAGTGCTTGTTGGTGCTACTGGTGATACCCATAAACATCCAGTAACATGATAGATAAACATGGGGTCTAGACTGAGACAACCCTGCAGTCTCTGCAGCTAGCTGATAAAGTAGGCAAAAATTCTTTGGCGCTTATTGCAGCCCACCCACCACCTGCCTCATGCTGTTCCCCACCTCAGTGTCTTTGGAGTTATTTGTTATTACCATGCCTGCATGTCTGTATTGCAATATGCACTGAATCTTGGAAGAAGAAATTAATAGTAGGAACCTGGCTGCATCACTCAGCCTCTCCCTGCAAAGGGAAATGTGTTCCCTGCAGCAAATGTGAACGTACTTACAGTTTTAAAGGTCTCAAGCAATTGTGCTTCCATGATTCCCTCACAAGACTATTCAGCACTTCAAAGTAGCTCAAGCTTTTTCTGGCATTCTGTCTAAATATTCCCTTCTTAATCTCATCTCATTACCTCCTAAGTAATTGTATTCTGTCCTTGGGGTCTAGATACTTTGCACATTTACAGACTTCTATGCTATTCCCCCGAGTGAAAGTCTCACTCTGAGGCAAATGACACATTTTTACAATTGAAATCTTTTCCTTAAACTCTTCACAATTATCCTTGCAGACTTCCATACTAAGATGGTCTCTACAGATAGACCAGAAGGAAAATTTCTGACTTCAGAGGCTTGCAATCTGCCTTGCCTTCTTTCCCCCATTTCTTTGAGCTCTTTTCAGCCCACACATACACATGCAAATAATTCTTTGAACTCAAATGCTCTTTAAGTGCCTTCAGTTTACAAGAGTAGGATCAATATAGAAAGTAGGAAAAAAAAAAAAAGAAAAAGAAAATGGAAGGGAAAATACAGTGGGAAAAAATATCCCGAACTCCCAAGTCTGGTGTTGAGGGAGATTTTTCAACCTTTTCAACCCTTTCATAATCTGTGGCTGGCTTCCATTTTTTAGATGTAGAAAATTAAAAGTATTTTCTTCCCCTTTCTGCAATTCCACTTTATAGAACAAAAACTAATAATTCTTCTTCATTTATTGCCTTTTTTTGCATCCAGTTCTTCTGAAAATAGTTCTTCTACTCCTTTTTACCTCACCAAAGATTGTCTGTGACATGCTTACATGATTGTAAGTGATTTATCTTTCTGGTCTTATTTTCATCTTCCCTGAAAGGCTTCCAGTTCACCGTGGATTATTTGATAGTGCGGCAAAAGGTAATCTACAACTGCCATTTCCCTGGCTTTCTAGCAAATAGTTTGCTAGACATGAAATATGGACATACTAGAGAGAATGTGATGTTATAGGGTTATGGTGTTCATCCAGCTCCCTCCAGCCTTGAGAAAGTGCGGTGGTTAAGCAGGAATGTGGTTAGCGATATTTCTCAATTCTGTCTGAATCCAGAAAGAGCTGGATTGTGCTCTTTATTTGGCTGCATGGCTGGTAGCCAGGCCAGCCTGTGCGGCTCACAAGCCCAGGACAAGTCCAAGGAATGCTCATCGTTGAGGAGGTACTATAGATTGAGCTGAAATGCTCAGACCTCCCCATGGACTGCCAATGAATTATATAGGTTTTACCCAGCTATGTTTCTATGTGAGACCCCACCTGAAGTACTGCATTCAGTTCTGGAACTCCAACATAAGAAAGATATGGGGCTGTTGGAGTGGGTCCAGAGAAGGGCCATGAAGATGATCAGAGGACTGGAGAACCTCCCGTGCAAGGACAGACTGAGAGAGCTGGGTATCTTCAGCCTGGAGAAGAGAAGGCTCTGAGAAGACCATGTAACGGCCTTCCAGTATCTGAAGAGGGCCCACAGGAAAGATGGGAGGGACCTTTTGCAAGGGAAGGTAGTGACAGGACAAGGGGAAATGGCTTTAAACTGGAAGAGGCTAGATTCAGCCTAGATATTAAGAAGAAATTCCTAAGTGTAAGGGTGGTAAGACACTGGAACAGGCTGTTCAGAAAGGTTGTGGATGCCCCCTCCCTGGAAGCATTCAAGTCCAGGCTGCATGGAGCTGTGAGCAAACCTAGTCTAGAGGGAGATGTCCCTGCCTATAGCAGGGAGTTGGAACTAGATGATCTTAAGGGCCCCTTTCAACTCAAACCATTCTATGATTCTATGATATACAATTTCTCACTTGTTGTAAAGTGCTTGAATACTTGATGGTTTGAGGGTTTTTTTCTCTTTTTGATTTTTTTTTCTCCTGTGGCAGCCCTGTTCTCCTGCCTTTTTCAGGCAGACAAAAAAGAGAAAAAGAAAAAGGAGAAAAGCCCACCCCTAAAAACACCTTGCTGCATCCAGGATGAATGTGTCTGATTTTTCTTACTGCATACAATTGTGTCTTTGTGTTTTGATTTCATATGAATGGTCATCCATTCAAGGAATGCTAAAATGATATTTCAGCAACCTACCTGAGCCAGTGTAATCCATTTAAAATGTGTATGGTTATGCAAGTTTGTATGGATCAACGCTGACCAAATGAAATGGAAACGCATAAGAGAAACGCACTGCAGTTTTCTGTACTGTCCCAGCTGCTGTGAACTCACAATTACATTACACTGCCAGTCCCATCTCAAGGTGAAGCTCGTCTTTTACAGCCTGTGATTACTTGCTAGATTGGGATGTCACTAGTAAATCTGATGCATAGTTTTCAGGGCTGCTTCCATTTTCTGTGGTGAAGACACTCTGGCCGTCAGTGTTAGGGAGAGGTTCTTCCAGCTGCAGAAAGAACCTGCTGCCATCGCCACCTTTGTTTGCCTATTTCTAGCTCCATCCCACTGCATGAAGATCCTGCTCATCCCCAAGCTAAGCTAGGAGGGAAACAGCTCCTCCTGACCCAGTAGGGCTGTGCTGTTCTTCGTCAGTTGAGGATTTTATCTTGTGCTTGAAGTATGTCCTTAAACTGAGTGGGAATAGCACTGCTAAATGCCTTCCTGTTTAAACGATGAACTTGGAGGCTGAAAGAAAATAAAATATTTATGATATGGAGAAAACAAATGCAGTTACTAAAGTGAAGCATGGTTGAAATAAGGATACAGAGGGAATCTGAGGCATTCATAGCCCAGTCTGACTGCCCTGCCATTATGATAGGGTATTTCCACTGTATTCCTACCATGTTAAATGAGTGCACCTTCAGTCAAAAATAAAACCTTTATGTTCCATTACTTATCTCCTTTTAAACAGAAATTCTCAATAAGGGGACTTGGAATTTCATGCCTAAACCAAACATTTACATGGCCAAAGTGACAAACAAACAGATGTGAAACAAGCATCCCAGTGAAAACTCTGAAACCCCACTCATGGTTTTACATTCAGCAGATGCTGACTGTCTGCTGGAGAAATCCTGTGCTCTCTGTCCTTCAGACTCCTGGTATCAGCGTTGTCCTCAGGTGCTGCACTAAATGGCATGAATACTTCTTAATATGCACTTGTGCCACAGAAGAAAGCACTTTTATGACTTATTATTCCTCACTTTATATTTCCCTTCCTTAAAGCATTTTTAAAAGCTCTATGTAGCTGTCCTGGCTCGCTTTGAATGCAGAAAGCATTGCATAGGCAGTGTGCTCTGTGCACACACCAGATCGTGCTCTCAAGCCCACCATGCTGAAGCTGTGCTTCACATGTTATGTGCAAGTTCAAAGTGCAAAAATGTTAATCTTCCCATTCACAAGCTTAATTTTTACTTCATTCTTTTTTAATGCATTTTTTCTATTTCTTATTTTAGCTACATATATATCAAACAGAATAAATTGCTTTCAAGCCCATAAAACTTGGATAGGCATCAGCATTCTGCTGTCTTTGCTGTTTAAGGCAAATATTATTGGTAAATGGCTATGCCAATGACTAAAGCAGACAGCTGAAGTATTAGGAATTTTTACAAGTTTTCCAAGATTTCTGATGGGAATCTTCTAGCATAGTATTCCCTTTTGAAGCTCCTGCGAGGAATAAATAAGTTTAAGCCGAAGGGTCACATCTGAGCTAATTCTGTTCTTTCATATTTTTTAATAAATACATATTTTTACATGTCAGTGGGTGTAATTCTCAGCTGGATTTCATTGGCACAGCATCACTCACTGAATGGCCATGATTAGTCAACAAAAGTTGCCATTAGATGTGCCCACACATTTTCTTCTTTTCAAACTGTGTACCCAGCAGAGGACACACATGGTCCCACCAGCAGGGACCCAGCACCAGAGTCTGCGTGTGTGCATCTGGGGACTTTCCTTTCTGTCATGCACATATGTGACCTGGTCTTGTGAACAGCCCATAATTTTCCTTAATTCACTATACAAAGGAGCTTGAAAAATGTGCAGATGTTTGCCAATGTTTGCAACTGTTTAATATGGTAGTTTATCTGTTGTGCTGCTCATATTGATCCTGAAGGTATAATTCACTCTTTGCCAGTTAATTATGCATCATTTATAAATCAATAAAGCACTTTTGCTCTGCTCTGGCCTAAACCACATGAGCTGAGCAGCTTTTCCCTGTGGCAGGTGCACACACTGTGTGATTCTCGGCAGAAACTAACTTGGGGTCTGTTTTCCAATTACAGTTGTCCTTTGGATAAAGTACTGCTAATGTCGTATCCAAGAACTCATCACAAATGCAGAGCAAAGCCTGCTATTTTTATCCCTTTACAGTACTTTAGTAAACATTACCATTAAGGAAAGGAGGCAAAATGGATATATGTTTTTCCTGAGGTTTGTTTTTTTTTTTAATCAGTAACTGCATTAGAAATTCAGCTATAGATACTGCCATTGAAATGCAGCTACAGTTCCTATTATGCAGACACACCAGTGCTTCATAGTGTAAGGCCATGCCAGTGCCAAACAGCAGCTGGGTCACTGCCACCCAGACCCTCTGCTCCCACTGGCAGAGCTCAGGTGAACTCTCCTGGGAGTTCACTGCACAAGCACAAAGGTGGCAAATGGGAAAATATGGCCAATCCCACATTAAGAAGGAGCCATGTCATGTGGAGTTTTTGAGTGGTGCAGAGTTAGAGATGGACAATTTCTGAAGGATCATTTAGTCTTCCCATTTCTACCACATGCTAATCTGAGTGCTTGTTCTGTTTAAAACATTCTCCTTCAAATGGATTAAGAATTGACTCATATAATTTCCCTTTGATTCTCAAATATCTGATTTTAGTTCAATAAGAAGTTGGATGCCTGCAGGTAGTATGTCACATATTTTGCCCTTTTTAACATATCTGAGGAGCATAACAAAAAGGAATTTCTCTGCTCCATTGTATTTACAATCTATTAGAGAGCAGTTAATTCAAAACTAATGGACAGATGATCCACCACCTTAACAAATTAAGTCAGACTCTGAATTTCTATCTGCGTGTGTTGCTGCTGTTTCTCTTCTTTTACTTCTCGAGATTCAAAGGCTGGGACTTCCTGCATTTGGGGGGGTTGTCCTAGGAAGCAGCTTTGTCTCTCAGGACGCAGTGGGAGGTGGCAGAGAGGGTGTCCAGGCAGGAAATAAGGTGCAGCAGGATGATTTCTCTGATTGTGTTTTAGACAGATACAGCACAAAACAGAACACCATTTACAAATTAGGGAGAAGAGTGCAAAATACCAAAGCCTGAACCGGGACTTGGAAGTGTGGAGACATAATTGGATGTGGAAATGGGGCATAGGAAAGTGACTGAACAAAGCTAATACATTTTTCCTCTATTGATAAATATTCTATTATAAATAAAGAAAATAATGCATCTTTTCAACTTGAATCCTTTCAAGATTGCATATGTCAAGATTGAAAGATTGTAATGGGATAGTAAAAAGCGTTTTTTAGTCAGTCCAAATGTCTTGGACATGGTAAAACTGTATAACCACTTCTACTGGGGATGTTTACTGGAAAGTTGGGGTTATTTGGACTACATTCTACTTATATAACAGCTACCAATTTCTTGTTTGAATTTGCCTCAGGTTTGTTTGACTGGAAAGTAATACTTAACAAGACATACAGCTCAATTAAAAAAAATACTGAGTGAAATGAACACAACATTTGTAAGGGAGAATCATGCTTCTCAAACATGTTTCAAACTTGTCAGAGGAGTTACTAAATGTGAAGTGGTGGGTTACATACTGATATACTGGGTTGAGATTTCCCCAAAGCTTCTGACATAGTCTCCTACAAAGGAGAGATCAGTCTGTCTTGAAACAGGAAGGAAATGTTCTTCTTGAATAATAACTGGATAAAACATAGGAAATTATAGACAGAAACAGTCAATTCCTGTGGTGGAGGGCTTACAGATGGATAAAACGTATTTGGCACACTCGAAGTTGTCTGATAAAATTATTCAGTAAAGTCAAATCTAAAGTTAATTTTAAAAGTTACAACAGGATTTCATAATGCTAACAGATTTGGCAATAAAAAGGAAAGTGAAACTAAAGGTCAGTGCATGCAAACTAAGGGATACAGGACAGAACATCTTCAGTGACAAATGTGCAGTGATAGGGTAGAAATTGCCACTAAGGAGAAAATATTTGAAATCACTGCAATTGTTTGCTCAAAAACATTTGCTCAGTCACTGGTGATGGTGGGAAAGAGAGAGAAAGAAAAATGTAAGCAAAGGTTAAGAAAGAAACTGCTAAAATAAAAAAAAATGATTACACCATCATACTGACCTGTCATGACTTCTAATTGCCCAAAGAGTGTAGGAGGACTGGAAAATGCACAGGCAAATACCATAAGGATGATAATATAAGTGGAGTCCCTCCCAAGGACAAACTGAATAAAAACACTTCTCCACTTGGAAAAGTGAAGAGCATGGGTACATGGGAGAAACATAAAATTTTAAGTGGCATGGAGGATATGAAAAAGGAGAATCTTAATGTTTTTTCATACGGGTTTCAGGGAAAGTCAATAAAACTGATCAGTACATAAAAAGTTTTTTTTTTTACACAGGACAGAAAAAAAGCTGCAGAATTTGTTGCTGTCAGAGATTGTGCCACTAAAATGCACACAGGGATTCAAAATGAATGCTGCAAGTTTATCAGAAGTACGTCTAATGGTGATTATTAACAGTAATGGTATGAATGCAACCTTAGTGTGGGAAGGCCCCCCCAGAGCTGTGATCCCAGGGAAAGGAGCACTTTGTATTCACCCAGTGTCCTTTGCTTTCTCCTTTCCTGAACCCTGAGAAAGATTATGGAGACGGAATGATGTGCATAGCTTTAAGAAAAGATTGCACTGAATCATGTTCCTGCATTAATTTCACTTGCCTGGCAGAAAAGCAGGAGCTGAAAGGATGGAAAATTCCTTTCAAGATGCAGGTGTACAATGGAATTCTTTGGGCCAAGTTTGACCTCAAGGATTCGTTTATTCTTATCATGGGCCAGATGTTGGGGATGGGGGTGTTCTCTCCCCTCACTACCAGCACTGCATGTCACCCCCTATTTCAGTATTATCTCTGAGATTTCAGAGCCACTGGTGACCTATAAGCACAAAGCCATTGACCACAAATTGCGGTTCAATGATCTGCCTCCTGCCTGTTGTGTCCAGAGAGGAGTCATAGACACTCAGGTATCTGCTGCAACAAGCCTGATGCTGACACAAGTGAAATTTGTTAAACAGCTGCTTTTCTCCACAAAATTCCAGTTTTGTTCCTCCTGCCAGTTGCCACCTAATGGAACTAATCCCACTCAGCCATCACCACGTGCACCAGCTTCATTGGCCCATGTCTTTATCTTTATTGAATATTCCACATAAAATTAATAGCAGCTTCCTTTCTGTAGACAAAACATTTATGATTATCTCATTTGTCCTAGCAACAAAAATAACGATGTGTATTCAACCTGTCATGCAAAGTGGTCTGAAAACACTTTACAGATACTAAAAAAAAAATCCAGAAGGGCTGTAGGAAAAGACAAAAGAAAACAAATAGACCTTCCTTGGTTTTTCAGCTGGAATTTCAAAGCATACCACATTTCTTTCCAAACCACATTTTATTCTCTTCAAAGTATTTGGAAGAACCAAAATGACATGTTTCTGCTGGATTTGATATTGCTTTTATAGGGATTTACTTGATATCATTTTCTTTTGCCTGATCTTTTAAAGTTTATAAATTCACCCAGCTCACCCTACTCCAAATCCTAATGAAAACCTAGTATGGTGAAAAAGTTTAAAAGCCTGGAATACCCACTTGCATTTTTAGAATGTTTACAATGCCAATTCTTTTTTCTGATATTACTCTCTTAAACAGTTTTGGTGCACAGATAGTAACAATATATGGTCTGCCTTTGTATAATCAACAACATAAATTCATTTATCAATACACCAGCTAATTTCGGGTGCAGAAATAGGGAATGTGAATATGGAAAAATGTGCATGCATGACTTCTGCCTACTTTAATATCTGGGTTTTTTTGGTTGTTTTTTTTTTTTTTCCTTGAAGAGCTCATAAAACTATTATGTCAGCTTCTGTTTATATTATAATATAATATTATATTATAATATTATAATATGGCTTAAGCTGCCTCATTAGACACATCCTATAGAAAGGTCCACTGGAGAGCTGCAATGTTTCAGATGACCTAATATCTTATGGAGTCCTGTGGCACAAAAAGGCAACTCTTCAGAGGAATCAAGTGGTACCAGGCATGCTGGGGATGCAAGATGTGAAGTCATGTACCCTCCTTTGCTCTTGCTCTGAGCAAGTGAGGTGGCACCACACGAGAAATGTGTTTGCCACCCCCACCACCCAACTGGTGGCTCCCAGGATCAGGTCAGCTGAGCCCTGCCTGAGTGGAAGGGTGAAGGATCAAAATGTGAGGGGGTGGAATCAAGGCACGCAGTAAGGTCTGCTGTCACTGGCATGGAGCAGAGCTAAATATGTGCCTCACTCAATTCTGCAACACCACTCCCAACCACAGATATAGAAGAGGCATAAGGTGGAAAGAAATGCTGCCAAATGTCATGAACAGGGAAGCAGGGACCAGAGGGCAGCAAGTTCCACTGGATCTGCTCACCTGCAGAGTAACCTAGTAACATATTCCTGAGCCAGGCCACATTCAGACAAGATCTAGCAACTGTTTTCATACTCATTCTCCCAACTCTCTTTTTCTCATGTCTTCTCCACTTGCATTTCTACTCTCCTTTGCCTTTGTTTTGCTTGTTCCTTGCTCTAACATTTCCCCTTCTCACTCAAAATTGTATTTCTGTAGCTCAGAAAAGCAAGACAAATTTCACAATTTCTGAAGGAAGCTGCTGATTTAAAAATACCAAAGCAAAAGATATGAACCTATTCCAAAACTCTCTTCTAATTTTATTCTTTTTTTCATTCAAGACTAGACAATGAATTCACTCAAAATTTGCAAATACTTCTGGTCTTTCCGAGACGTCAGTAAATGCTATATTTACTGCAGAAAAAAAAACCCACTCCTAATCTCAGCCTTCACATTGACTGTGCGTGACATGACAGGTGGCTTTCTAAAATGGAAATACACTTCACTGTCCTAAAGTACCAGTAGAAAAGGAATAGTGCAAGAATCTAATCTCTTCTCACTTTAGCCTGGTAAATGTCGCAGTGTCTTCGGGGGACTCTGAATCAACACTTTCCACACTTCTGTCCTTTAGCTTTGAGCCTTCTTTCCACTGAAAGAAGGCCAAATGGACTGCTATATGATACAGCTTAGGTGTCTTGCATGTACCACATATTTTCAGTGTTCTTAATAGAGGAATTCCTTGGATAAATTTTCTTGATTTTGATCTATTTTCCATCCAACAACAACAGCAACAACAACAACAACAACAAAAAAAAAAAAAAAAAAAAAAAGTGAAGGAATGATAAATAGATACATGATGAGTTGCGCCTTCGATTAGCTGCAAATGTGTACTATTGTAAAAACTTAATTTATACACTCCATTTTACAGAGTGTCAACCAGCTGTGCTGATTCAGAACTAATCCACATAATTGGAGATCCAAAATTTCTTCTGTCACTATTGTGAATGGACAGGTTTTTTGAGGGGGACAGTTTAGACAGAAAATTCCTGATAAAATATACCCCGAAGAAATTTAGACTGTTTTTAAAAAATTGAGCTGCAAGCCCATACATATTTTCAATTTTGTCATAAAGCCAAAACATTTCCATGCAGAAATGTCAATGCAGTGTTGGAACTGAAGATCAAGCACCTCATCTCTTTAATGCCTTGTGCAGTCTGGTTTTACCAGCTAGCCATCATCCTCCCATGATCTGAAAAATATTTGTTTGCTTCTTCAGCATCAGAAAAGAATTACAGATGTTTTCCAAGCTTAATTTTAGATAATCTGATAGCAGGCATAGAACCAGTATTTCATCTGTGAATTTGTATAACATTACCATCACAGAGTTATTCTTTTTGCTAATTAAATGTGAAGGTTCTGTTAAACATAATCCAAAATCTATTCAAGATAAAAATACTTTTTCAACTGTCTTCTTTTGGTGAAAACTCTTGTAACGTCATATTGTTGCTTCTAACTATTTTGTTTTTTTTTAATCATTCTGATAATAAATGATAACTTGTCCAGTTCTTTGCCCACATCAAAAAGTAGATATGAGAAAGTTCTGAAGTCTGGAAAACATGGAACATCTGATTCCGTATTTATCTAAGAATTTGTTTATTAAGAGATGAATTGATTGTGACCTTGAATTCCAGTCATGAGAGGGAGACTTCAGAGAAGAAGCCCATAAAAAAGATATGCATTTTTTTCAGTAATAGTAATTGGACATCAGAAAAGCTTACCCTCAGAAGAGATCCTGCCTTCCTTGGAAATGTTTATTTGTAGCAGAAGTATGAACCTGGTGCAGGTCAGGGACTGTGGTGTGTTTTGGGAGGGCATAACTAATTGAGGGTTGAACAGGGAAACTGTGAGAATGGGGAGGAAGAGCATGGACCTAGGATGGTCCTGCAAACACTTGTTTCCCCAGTAAGTTCCAACACCAGTGTGCAGTCAACACCAGTGATATTCCTGCATGACTAATACAGAAAATTTTTGTGGGTGGAAAAATATCTGAGAAGGAAGAAGAGCTCAACTCAGAGTGTCTTGAGTACCAGAAAGTTTGGGAAGGGTCCAGATTTCAAAGAGATACTTAACTGCATTCTTCAAATATCTCTGTGAAACCCAGTTACACATCACACAGAAATGGTATACTCATTGTACAGGGATCATTTCTAACTGGAATTTGGCCAGACCTTTTTAAGCTGAAAGGCGGGCAAGGGAACAATCCTGTCATTAAATGTCCTTGTCATTTTATCTTCATTCCTCTGATTCATTGCAGATGTTGCTTTGGAAAGTGTTTTAGTGCCTTTCTCGCTTCAATTACCATCAGTTCACACTCAGTTCATAATGACAGAATAATTGAGCAGGGGACTAGTTCACCATCCTTGTGGATCTTTCTGACATCTACTTGCATTTCTTCTATTTCATTATCTTGCAGCAGTATTTTCCTTAGAAAATTAAATTTGAAAGTGTTTGAAAGTTTACAAAAAGGACAGAGATTGATCACTTTGGTGACTTTATTTCAACATTAGATTAGCTTTTCATGGATTACAGTGACAAGATCTAAGCAAAAAAAGACAGAAGTAACTGAGATACATGACTCAATACAAAATCAGCACAAAGGAAAAAGTAGTTTTTCTTTCTAGCAAAGGCAATTTTATATTGCATAATAACAATAACCTTTTTTTAAAAAAAATAAATATCATTAACAAAAGTTTCAGTTCATTAATTTATGGAGTGTTTACAATAAACACTAAAATCAACTAACCATTTATTGTCTGTGTATTTTCTTCCCCAATATTTCTTGAAGAATTTATTTTTAATGTATTAATAACATTGACAAAGAGGATCTGATCTTATAAATCTATAGTTTTAATTTGAGAATGTCATTTAAGATATTTTGCAGACAGTGTTGGTGAGGAGGTACTGTAATTCTACTGTGTAAAGTATTTCACTGATAATTTACTGTGTAACATATTTCACTAAATAAAAGATTAGCTATATTAATAATGTTAGGTTGTTTGTAATCTCTGAAAATTAAGTAGTAGAAAACGTGTTATCAAACTGCATTTAACAGCATTGAAGTTGCTCTTTAAAATAACATTTCTAAATAGCAACTGAGCGGTTTGTTTCCACTGAGAACTTGAAATATTAATTGTGCAGTGTGGTGATCTGGCAGTCTTTTTAGAAATAAATCAAGATAGAACTAATCATACAATACTTTCATAGATACAGTTTCAAAAACTGAGCACGCTTTTGAATCCAGCAAACATTTTTTTGCCTGCTTAAGTAAATACCAAGTTTTTTTTGTGTGTGCTTATTTTTAACAATATAATGCATTGAATCTGTTGTGTCCATTTGTTTGCAAATTCAAATTTTATTCCCTCCAAAAATAAGGATGAAAAATCACCCAAATATTCTGGGTCAACCATCAATGAATACAAATGTTCAAATGCAATTTGAATACACACACTAATAAATGGATACCTGGAAACTTTTTTAACAGTGTCATGCATGCTCTTCAGAGCACAAAAATTAGTGTGGCCCATTAGCTTTTCATTTTAAGAACTGCAAGGAATTAATTCACCATTTTTCCTGCTTTGCTCTTTGGCAAAAAACTAGGGGCATTTAAAAAATGAGAAATTTTATGTTGCTTACCTCTGCGATCCCCTTAGGTCTGAACATGCTTTTCTGATATTTGCAATGCCAGTGAATGGAGTGAGAGCTCTACTGACCAAATAAGAGTCTTAGTATTTTCTACTCACTATGTCCTGTTTGCACCCAGTTTCACAGGCAGGACAACAGCCTTGCTTGAATCCTCACATCCTTACCCACCTTTGGTTAGGATGGATGTGGGTTCTCCATCTTTAGTTCCCCTCAACCCTCTGCCCACCCACAGGCCCAGTGGTGATATCAGTCTAAGATGTTGGTTACACACCTTCAAGGGTCTTCCCAAGTCTACAGCATATTCCCATGAGTGTCCTCTCCCAGCCCCAAGAAGCCATGCTGTACCACGATGGCTCTTGTTCAGGATGAAGGGGCAATAGTGGTGCCACCTGGAAAGTTTAGCAGGGTTTACATATTGTTGCAGCATCCCAGTACTGCTGGTAAACGACTAGATTCAGTCTCTGTCATTGGCTCCATAATTATATGATCACTGAAGCCATCATGCAGCCAAATCTGGTCAAAGTCCTTACAGATTTAAGCTCCCATTTAACTTTCTCTGCAACACTTCCATTTCCTCTCACTGCACCCCTTCTTGAAAACACCCTTGCTTCCTAATATTCCACATGTAGTGCCAGGAGGCTTTTCCATACTCCTGCTGGATTAACCCCCGTAGGATGCAGTCCTGCTGTCAGATAGGTCAAGAGTTCAGTGGTTGATTACTTTTCCCCTGATTTTATCCTGATTTGCTTTTACAGCTGAGGAATCTGGGGAACCTCAGTCATCCCCTCTAGGTACAAGAAATAGAAATTTTCTTCCCTGTCAGGAGTCAGGACTTCAGCTGAATTCACATAGCCATGTTGCTTAATATTTCCACTGGTTTTCAGATAGTTGGTATCTTGGAGAGTAAAGCTGCTCTCATACCTGTGGAGATTTTTTTGTATGAAGCAAACAGAGTTCAAACTGAGTTCCCTGTCTGCAGCATTCACTACATCATCATCAGGCTCCTCGTTGTCTGGATTGCGAGTTGGAAGAGACTGCATTTCTTTTCTCTCTCTCTCTCTCTCTCTTTTTTTTTTTTTTTCTTTTTTTTTTTCCAAATCCCAGCTTCTTATGCCCAAAAATTCTCCAGGGGCAGAAAGTGTCTGCAAGACTTTAACAAGGTGACTAGTGTGGGACGGGGCAAATCTTTCCCAATCTAATGTTTAAAAGCACAGTTTAAAAAAAAAAAAAAAAATATTCTGAAAAAAAAAGCATCCTTAAAGTAAAAAAAAAAAAAAAAAATTGCATTACCATTCCCTTCACATAATAGTTACAACATCAAAGATTCTGATAAGATTCATCAGAAGAAAAGGTTTTTTTTACCATGCTCAAACTGTATTCCTGTAGTAATTCTGTTACTCTCAACCACTGTTTTTTGCAGACAGATGAGACTTTTAGCTCTGTTTGAGCAAAATGCTTACCCACACACTGCAGTCTTAAGCTTGAAATCTTGCTTGGCATCCTATATCATCATTCTATATGTGGTCTACACAATGAAAGCAGCAATTATTAAAGCAGATAAGCCAAGCTGCTTTTCCTTCAGCTGTGATATGATATTATGATAAATACATATGTTGCTCCAAAAGTAATGCCTCCTATTTAATCCCATGGAAACTACAACAGCTATAAAGAGCATAATAACAATATTTGAAAAAACAAATTATTGCCTACAAAACACTATTTTTCAACATGGTCACCACCATGAGCAATGTATTTTCAACAGTGATGAACAGGAGCCTGCATACTGTGCTTGAAAACATCTGACCAGTGGAAGTGACCGCAGTCACTGTCACCACTGCTGAAATGCATAGTACACCACCTGTGTGCTCACAGTGACCGTTTGGTCACCATAAACATTTAGCAAGTGTCAATGAATGTCATTGGGTGACATTTTTTTCTCATGGACAAATTCAGTGACACACCTTTGCTCCATACACACATTCATGCCAGATGCCATTCTGTCAGACTGCCCTTCTGCTGCCATCTGTTAAATGGCAACAAAATGCAACAGAATATTTGTGAAAATGTTCAACTGCCATATGATCAACATTTGCCTCTGCTGATGCAGGCCAACATAATAAATTAGGAGGCATTAGTTTTGGAGCAGCATTTGTATATGTAATCTATACACATAAAATTAACCCAACGATGCATAGGGAGATTTTATTGGAAAGTATTCTTAGTGCGTATTTGTAACAATTTGGCTTCTATTTCCAGCAGTGGAAAATAAGAATATATACTGAAACTGATAGAACTTTAGCGGAAAATAAAGGTACAGAGGGACTGTGTTGGACACGTAAAGCAGAGTTGGGTAAGAGTCGACTCCAAAGAATATTCATGATATCTGTGCAATGATACTGCCTTTGCCACTGAGTATGCCACAGAAAATATTCAGTTTTGGGGCCCCATCCTTCAAGCAGTTTTTTAACTTTTCTTTTTTGAGCCTTCTCAGAGGAATCTAACATTGTAACCCATCTGCATAACATCGCTTCTACGCAACAAAACTGAAGTGATTATGCCCACGGTTTTTAGAGAGAGATTCATACAAATCTCCCCAGCTGAAACAAAGGTTTTAAACATTTTTATGTTCTTTGAGGGCACCTAAATTCTTTTTAAAGCTTTTTGGACTACATGTGGAATTACCTATAGGAAAAAATAAAAAGAAAAAAGGGAAAAAGGAAAAAAAGAAAAAAAGAAGGTAGAATATACAGTATAAAGAGATTCCTCAGGAAGTTATTTTATTGACATAATAGAGAACTACTGACTCTCAAACCGTGAGAGAAAATGTTTCCCTGTGGCTTTTCGTCACTTTTATCAGTTTCACCTTGGAATTCAAAGCTATTTTTTAATACTTCTCTAATGTTGATTTTTTTTTTCAGGGGTGGAAGAAGGATGAGAGAGAGGAGATTACATTTGATATTTATATTATTATTATTACTGCATATGTGATTGTGTCAAGCTGTAAATTCCTTGCTAAATTTTTTAAATCCTTCTGATGTCTGACAAGGAGTTGGAAATATTTATATATTACACTTCAGGTTTTTTCCGTGTTACCATAGTCTGCAGTTCTATTATAAACTGACATCTGTAATATAATCAAAGGAAAATTAGTAGGAAAGCTTATTGTAGTCCAGGGAACATTCCTTTTTACACGGACTTACTGACTTTAATAGGATTTAGCCTGTCTGGCTCAATCTGAAGCCTTTAGAAAAACCAGGAAAGACTGAGTCAGGAAATAACTAAGTTGTTTATGGGATGTCCCTAAAACTTACCTTAATTTACAGTGCTGTATAATGTCACAAAAATGCTTCCCTATTGAGTCAGAGTTATTCAGTTGTTAAAAATATGTACCTCTATCATCTGCAGTGTAGTCTCTGCACCTTCCTTAACTGCTAGTTTCAAAAATTGGTATCAAATGAAGAGGTGCATAGATCTGCTTGGTTTCCTTTCTCTCTCCATGATTTCCCCTTGCTGCTTGTCCTTCAACACAGCTTGCTCTTTACACTGTACTCAGCTCTGCTGCAGCCACACCTCAAATACTGTGCTCAGTTTTGAGCCCTTCACTACCCTACAAGAGAGACACTGAGGGCCTGGCTGTGTCCAGAGAATGGCAACAAAGCTGTGAAGGGACTGGAGCACAAGTTTTATGAGGAGTGGCTGAGGGAAGTGGGATTGTTCAGTGGGGAGAAGTGAAGGCTCAGGGGAGACCTTATCACTCTCTACAACTTCCTGAAAGGAGGATGCGGTGGAGTGGGGTCAGCCTCTTCCCCCAGGTAACAGTGATAGCAGGAGAGTGAATGGCCTTAAACTGCACCGTGGAAGCTTCAGGTTGGATATTAGGAAAAATTTTCCAAAAAAGTGGTGAGACATTGGAACAGGCTGCCCAGGAAGGTGGAAGAATTGCAGTCTCTGGGGATGTTTAAGAAATGTTTAGACTAAGGGTTTTCATAGTTTAGTGAGGAAATATGGGTGGTAGGTGAACTATTGGACTGAATACTCTTGTGACCTTTTCCAATCTTACTCATTCTTTCATTCTATGATTCTATTATTTGAGCTGACAATGGTGCAACAGAGAACAAAAAACTTAGAAAACAAAAGAAAACAAGAGGAGAGGAGAGGAGAGGAGAGGAGAGGAGAGGAGAGGAGAGGAGAGGAGAGGAGAGGAGAGGAGAGGAGAGGAGAGGAGAGGAGAGGAGAGGAGAGGAGAGGAGAGGAGAGGAGAGGAGAGGAGAGGAGAGGAGAGGAGAGGAGAGGAGAGGAGAGGAGAGGAGAGAAATGTAAGGGTAGAAGTTAAAGTTGCAGTTCTGCCTAACCAATCTGAATGTCCTGATATCCTGAGCATGTTTCTTGCCTTGTGAGTAGGTCTAGCTTCAAAATAAAGGCTTGGTAACATACTCTAGGAAACTGCTGAGGAGTGCTGAGAAGGTGGGTCCAGGTGTGGGACACTGCTTTATATTCTGGGCTATTGTGTCAGTGGATTGCCATCTACGTATTTGGTATCTGATAGACCTAGTGAAATTAGTAAGAGATCAAAGAATTACGGAATAACTGAGGTCAGAAGAGGTTCTATAAAATCATCTAGACCAGTGTAGACGACCATTGTGTACTGCAGAGAAGAACCTGGCTTCCTCAGCTTATGTGAGCCAGCAGTATGACGTTGAAGCCCGGGCTTACAGTATCTTGGTCTGCATCAAAAGAGGAGTGGGCAGCAAGAAGAGAGAGGACATTGTCTGACTTTGTTCTGCCCCTGTGAGGCCCCATTTGGAGAACTACACCCAGGTCTTGGACCCCCAGTGCAGGAAGGATGTAGAGCTGTTGGAGAGGATCCAGAGGAGGGCCATTAAGATGATCAGAGGGTTGGAGCAACTCTCCTATGAAGAACGGTTGAGGGAGTTGGGCTTGTTCAGCTTGGAGAAGAGAAGGCTCTGAGGAGATTTCCTTGCGGCATTGCAGCACTTGAAGAAAGTGCATAAGCAGGAGGAGGACAGAAAGGCAAGGGGAAAAAAATAAATAAAAAGCGGAGGTTTGATGTTAGGAGGAATTTACATCAGTAAATGCCATTCCTATTAGGTCTATAGATTTTCAGAGGAAAAAATAAAAATTCGGCTTCATGGATTGATCATGTTCTGAATAGGTCTGTTTTTCTACAGTCATTGAAGGGAAGCCATGAAGCCATGAAGCCATGTTAGCTAAAGCCTCTGTGGGCTTTCAGAGGATTTGGGAGTGTCTCTTCAATTTCAGAGAACGTATTTTAGCCTTCTGTGATGTTTTTCCCCTTCCTTCCCCATATCCAGTGTCAAGTACCTATGTGTGAGGCACTGCTTAACTGCCTAAGTTAAGAATTAGACCAGACAGGGTGTATTTCATCCGAAGAGTAAAACAGCAGATAACAGGTAATGGTCCACAGAGGGAGAATCAGCAAGAAAAGAGATAACATTTATCTGCCAGTTTGGTCTGCCAATGTCTGAGTTCTTTCATGTCTGGATCACTCTCTAAAATTTAGTCCAGTTCAGCAGTAGCTGGAGAACATTATGCCCTGTTAGTTACTTTCAAGGGATCAACGAAGTCCTGACCAATAAGATGCTTCTCCAAAAACATTACACTTCAAATAACTTCAAATAAAAAAAAATCCACATAATTTTAGTATAAAATGTAGTGAACAGGAACATGTAAGACAGTAGCAGATTACAAGCTTATGAAACTTGAATTACAATAATTATATAATCAATACCATGCAGTGGTACTGAAACCTAATCACATTTTGCTTGGCATACTTGTATACTTTCAATTAATTCCTCCCAAATTCTTATCTATTTCTCTATTACCCTTTTTTACGTGTTTTTGTTCTCAGTGTTTTCTTTTCTCATAATTCAAACACTTTCCATTTTCATTTTTAATCAACATTGTTTCTCTATTATCTAGACTTGAAATCTCACTCCCATTAACTTATTTTTTTTCTTATTATTTTAATCCTCTAAGATAACTAGAGTTTACTACATTTTTCAATGTGGTATAACATATAAATGTATTTCCTTTCTATTATTTTCGTGGTTTGCCACACTGTATAGCTAAGGACAAAATTACATTACCATTTAATTCTAGTTTTCAGTCCATACCTTAACCATACCTATCAAGCTAAACTCTTTGAAATATGATTTGCCACAGAAGAGCTGTTGGAGTAGGTCTGGGTTTTTGCTGTTTCTCCTGCTCTTTGCCTTGCTGTCTATACCACTGGTGCAAGCTGCCAGCTGGAGTTTTCTTGCCAGGAGAACAGTGCATGTTGAAGGGAGTGGCATGAAAGGAACAGGTAGAGTTTCACAACAGGTATATGGCAAGGGGAACAAAACTGAGAGCTGGCTTTTAGTCTCGAGACTGGATAAATATGCAAGTCCTGAGCAGGAGCCATGGCAAATAATCAACATTAGAAGATTCTGTATGAACAAAAGAGGCTATAGGAACAGGGAAGGACAATTCATTCACTGCTTATGTATTCTCTGTGTATTGGAACTGTACACTGGAATAGGATTCATACTACTGTAGCTGCTTACATAGCAGAGGAGCTACACTTCATCTGGTCAGAGAGTTGAAGGCTAGGCACCTAGACAGAGGTATCTAGAAGGAACTAAGAGTCTGGAGGACAACCTCTCCAGCCTCCAGCAATGGCACAAAGGATCCCTATCTCGCATAGGTTCTATGTCATATCTACAAGCCTCATACAGATGGATATATTGGACATCTCTGCACATTTGAAGTACCACTATGCAAATAAATTTCAGCAGCTGAATTCCTTCAAATTCATTTACAACACTGTTTGAAAACAGAACCTAAAACAGGTTAGGAGAATTATCCCTGAGAAATGCTTATTTCCTCCCATTTTCTTTTCAGGGAGTCTCAGCATGTAGCTCAGGGTTGGAATGTCAACAGTGTTCACCTCAACATGTGCTCCTAAGGCCGTTTTCAGCATCCAAGGCCACACTTCCTTGTATTCCTCTACAGGCCTGTTAGACTTCAACACACATACAAACCCAGGACCTATGGAAACTCACCACTGCCTTTAAAGACAACTTATACATTTATCTCAAGAACTGAAGTATTTGAAACTAGAGCTGAATCCCACCTCTAAAATTAAGTGAGATCAACTGCCACATAGTTGCCCTCTTAGAATTCAGAGGTAGCTGCTGGCAATCCATTGGTTTGTCTTGTCTTGTTTTGTTGGTGTTTTCTCTTGTCTCATCACAGCCAAAGTCATAGGATCAAAGATGGCACTAAGAAGCTGGTGATGATTCTCGCTGCCCTTCCTTCTGATGTGTGGCAGGGAAAGCAAGAGGGATTTCTTGTACCGAATCACAAATCTGCAGCACCGTACTTTAGAAGAAAGGGAATAGCATTAGAGGTATCAAGTAACAACTGTGGGATGTCCATGACTGAGAAAACTAAGTAGAAAGCCTCCCTACATTACAACACTGGACATCCTGTAACATTATTATGACATGGAAAATTGCATGGGTTCCTATCCAGTGCTTTCAGACACTTTAAAGTACTGGTTTGGTTTTTTTGTTTGTTTGTTTTTGTTTGTTTTTGTTTTTTAAGGTATAAAGGTATCATATTTGTAATGAGAATGTAACAGAACTCGGAATAACTTGAATGGTATCTTCAGTAGGGTGTAAGGGCTTTGTCAGTAAAGTAACATATGCCATATATAGAATAGATACGTTTAAAAAGTGGTGAAGACCAGCTAGAATAACAACAATTTACAATGCACTTCATGATTTTTTATTCATCAGTCCTTTGCAGAGTTGTATGCTTTGTACATCTTGCTAGAGCAGAGTCCCAAGAAGCATGTTAATAAAGTACTGGCTTGGTAAGTGCTCAAGGTAAGTCTGCAGTGATTGTCTTGCAAACTTTTTGCCACAGGGAGAACAGTGACCCCTTTCAGTGCCAAATTCCTTTTCCATCACCTCTACCCTATCAGTACAAAAGTGTGGGGCAGCACTGACAGTAACATCTGCAGAAAAAAAAAAAAAAAATCCCAACAACTCACACTTCATGAAACATTATAGTGGAAAAGAAAATGTGTTCCAAACCACTCTGAGGTTCTGGAGTTAATTCATCATTTACCATGAGAGACATGGATGCTGCAGACTTCTGCATTGTTTCCATTGTGGAAAACCCTAGACTTCACAGTCTTGTAGAAAGCCATATAATCAAGCAGCAGTCTGTATATTTATCTTTGTGTATTTACTGAGCATTCATTACCTACTTAAAAAGAAGCAAAGGAAAAAGCAAAAAGACTGGGCATTTATTTTACAGTGACCATTAAGGTAATGTCTCACCAAAATCAGGATATGCTTCTAAGTTTCCCTTTATGCAGAGTTCAAACAGGCAGGTTTTACCATTTGTACAGAACAAACCACAGGATCAATACCTGAACTACGGATGATAATTATTTCACTGGCACTTTTGCGCTTGTAGCTGCACATAAGAGAAGCTAGGTTTGGATCATAATAACTGTGACAATAAGTATATATATATATATATAAAAGAGAAAAAAAAAAAAAAAAAGCCAAGAAACAAAAAACGACGAACAACCAACTCCGAAATGTCTCCATTATGCCCTGGCTTGGTCAGCAAATAGAAGCGAAACAATGTAACAAGCCACATCAGCTTTGGTCTACTAGAATATATTGTTTATCTCATGGTGCAACAGAACAGTCCTTAAATGCATATGGAAACCCTACATGATTACTGACGATTCTTGAAAAATGTACATTCTTCAGACACGGGATTGTGAAAGAGGGCACAAACAGTTCTGCAGAAATGGCTCTGAGGCCAAGATTCACTCCTCGCTGCAGAGACTGGGTCAGAGCTTGTGTATGACCTCTTGTGTATGACAGCAGAGTTTCTGCTACTTGGGTTGTTGTTGACAGTAACATTATAGTTGAATTTTGTACTTCTTGCATTATTTCCCCATCGCTTTTTTTTTTTTTTTTTTTTTTTTTTCTTTTTTTTCTGAATTCCATTTCAGTTTTAATTCTGGTACAAAATTCCACACTCACTAATGGAAGACTACCTGCCAATAAGCCCCATATCTGTTTTCTGTAATATTTTTCAGTGTTTCCCCTTCCCTTCTCTGCTATGTACCTCAGGCACACTTTAGGTAATGGAGCTTTACTGGCACCTTGAAACTGGTGATTCAGATCTTTTCAGATATTTATCACTAAGACTTATAACAGCGTCAAGTGTTTTTTAATAGCTCCTCTCACTAAAACACTTTATGCAGTGAATAATCTCTTCTTAAGAGACTGGGGCATTGTGGCAGTTACATGACAACTGAGAAGCGGTAGCAGCATTCAAAGCATATGTGAAGTCATCTTGTTCAATTTAGGGTACCAAGCAGTAGCTCAGAATTTAATGTGAGTTCAGAGAGTCCACTGGGGATTGGCTGGAAAAATGTGGTTTGGAAAAGTCCACAAGTAGGAGGAATATAAAGAAGTTCCAAAAACCAGCAGCAGATGATGTCCAAAGAAGTCTACATCTTTCTGAAAGAATAAAAGTTGGGCAGCTCTTTTGACCACATCATAGCCATTGGTACAAAAACTCAGAATTTTTGTAATTGAACTACAGGCGCTCAAGGATCTGGAAATTTAGGTTGAATTATCCAAACCCTGTACATGTAAGGTTGGAAAATCCTTTTTCTTCCTGCAAACAGTCATTCCCAGGAGAAGCAGCATGTCTTTAATTCCACAGGGTTCTACAAAACCTCTATTCTCCCAGTCATAACAGAAATGAACCTTTTTCATTAGTACTGGAACCCTGCTCAAATGTGATTATAATCACTTCATATCAATGTAGAGCTCAGTCGAGTGAGGTAACTTGCAAAAGGTAACCACATACTTTTGAATACAGATCTGAACAAATGAGATGCAATATGAAAACTCCTTTGAATTTCAGCAGGAATGTAATTTCACCCTTTGTTCTTTCTACAGTCAGATCCCTTTAAAAATGCCTCTTAGAAGAAAAACGTACCTTTTTGTTCCAGGTATTTTTGCTGAGAGAAGTATATTTAAATATTTGAAATTGACTTCTTAGATTGTCCCACCTGGTTATCCTCTCTGAAATGAATGGGCCTCCTTGTAAAGTTGAAGCCCTCTCTTGTCTGATTAAGTCTGGCAGATCTCAAAAAAAGTTATCTGTGGACTACTAACATACACCTGAAGATTTAGCTCAAAGAAATCTTCTTGCTGAGTTACAGATTGTCAGACATCATTGTTTATGGCTGAAAAGCTGACCTACACTTTGGAGTCAGGTCTTCAGTTTGGACTTCTGCACGTTTCAGGAACTATATATATTTTTTTTTAATGAAGCATAATAATTAATGTTGCCTGTTCTACATAAGTAAATGTAGTTGTCACTGTCTGTGACAGAGTGTCCCATTCACTGCTTCAGCTATAGAGCAACAGAAACCTGAAAATAACTGTGCTTATTGTTTTTGAAACAATGAAAAACTGTGGTAGGTGCATTTTACAGCCATGTCATAAAATATATCTGAGTAAGAACACATGCTTTTTTGATCATTAGGGTTTTTCCAATTGGATGAGCCAAGTTGCACAGTCCTGTAGAATTTACTTTGATTTCTATAATGAATCACTAAAGCAATCTCACAAGACTATTCAGTGCAATAAAAGATTAACTATTTCCTAGTACAGAGAGTCATGTTTAAGCAGATATGCCAGTAAATTCTCTAATTCAGACTAGCAGAAAAGTGTTTCTGACTATACAGTAGATACTGACTCAAATTTGAACTGATGACTGTGACATGAAGCTGTGTATGGTTGAAATTTCAATCAGAGTTCCACATATCACTGTAGATTTTGGGAAACCTAGAAAAAGTAGTATGGGGACACCAAAAACTAAACTGAAACAGGCTGCTGGACTCATTCACACATTTTGCCAGAAAAGTAAAATTATTGCGTTTTGAAGCTGCATGTAGAAATCTTCTTTATGGCTAGGAAAATGAAGAATATTCTCCCTTGCTCATATATCCACTGTGACTTTTGCTAATAAAATCTATTATCATGAGTTAATGGAATTCTACAGAATCACTCACAATACTTTTAGCCTGTACCTTGAGAGGAATATTGTAAGTGAATTTTACCACTTTGTAGATTTTTTTCTGCAAAGAGGCAGCTAAGCTATCCAAATTAGCATGCACATCTGTCACTACCCTGAGCATATTATTCTGTTTGCCATCTCCAAAGATGTTGTGTGATGAGAATAATGTTTCCTATGAGGAGGGAGAACAGATTAATTGCAGCTTTGAAAACTGGGAGAGAGTAAAGAAAAGGAAGGTAGATAAATATGGCAATTGTCAGAGTAGCAGTGTATTTTCTGCTTGAATTTTTTCTTGTTTTGTTTAAGTCATGGCTTGGATACATTTAACATTACCAGAAAGCAAATAGTTGTTAGCAGTCCCAATGCATGCTGTTCTCCCAGATAAAACTACAAGATGTGTCATCTTAAACTTTGGTGACAAAGGTTTGATTTCAGGCACTTAATTCTCTGCCTGCTGGGAGCTCTGTACCACTGCAGCAGGCCAGGCAGCATACATGCGGCAGCTCACATGTGCATTTGTTCACAGTATGCTGCTCCTGATTGAGCTTAAGGAACCACATGTATTTAACTAAATGTGCTGCTGCCAAAACAGAAAATATCTCTGTGACTGTTGATAGTCCAGTATAGTCTGGCAGTGTTGGATTGGAATTCCATTCCCGTCAGTGACATTATTTTTCAGGGAATTTGATGCATTATAGCTCCATTTTTCATCTGAAGTATTAATATTGACTTGGTAAAGTACATGAAGAGAGTAGCTGATTTATCATTCAGCCAAATTTCTCTATTTATACATACCTCCATGTTCTATTTTCAGACTGCTCCTTCAGTGTCAGTAAAAACGTACATATTTCTCCTAAAATTTGAGTACTGAATGTGGAAAGTGAACTCTATTCTGTGTTTGGCCTGTATATTTCTGAAGATACTACAAAACAAATGTGTTAGATTTAGCTAAGGGTTTGATGCATTTTTTCTTGAAGTCGAGGCTTTGAGTAAGTGGGAAATTGCAATTAGTCTAATTCACCACACAAGTATCCATCTGACTGACATAAATACTCTGTGGAAGCTGAGACTGATGCTGTGAAATGTTTTTGTGCCCTGATTAGTATAAAATGGAAGGACAAGGTCTGAGCTGAGCATTTCTGTATCCCTGCAGGAGCACGGATTCACAGGAAACTAGGACAATCCTAGCTGAAGGAAAGTCAGCATTCCTGTCTGACAATGGTAATCATGGCCTTACAATGACCTTATATTTTTTCCTATCATTACAAGGCAGAATGTTATGGTTCATGTGTTGCAAAAAGCCCAGTGAATTATTTTGCTGTTTTGCTTTCAGGATCATTGTTTAAAAATATGTAATATTAGGAAATAGTAAAGCCTTGGATATTTATGAGGTGGTTGATACATAATTATGATTTCATTTTTGAGAGGAAAACTCTCTACAGTTCAGCAGACTTAGGCTCAGCCTCCTTGATTTCAGAGTTTTGATGACCTTGGAGGGACTATACTTGGTGTGGTATATACAGTCCTCTATGACCCCAGGAGCCTACAATGAAACATGGTGCTCACTGACAAAACAAAGCAGCTTTGGGCAGGAGGGTGAATTATAGGTCTTTCACAAGGGGGAATGGTTTTAAACTAAAACAGAGGAGGTTTAGGTTAGATATTAGGAGGATGTTTTTCACATATGGATGGATTCCCCATCCCTGGAGGCATTCAAGGCCAGGCTGGATGTGGCTCTGGGCAGCCTGGTCTGGTGGTTGGTGACCCTGCACATAGCAGGGGAGTTGAAAGTAGATGATCACTGTGGTCCTTTCCCAACCCAGGCCATTCTATGATCCTATGATTCTGTGATTCTTTTTTTCCTTAGAGTGTAAAGGGAAGTGTCTGTAGGTGTTAAATGCGGAAGCCCATCTTAGGAAGAGGGGGACTACCATAGGGAAATGTTCCTCAGTACAGCTCTTAGAGCCAATATTGTGTGGGAGAGAAGAGGTGCCTCCTTTGCCTGGGGCAGTTTAGAAATTTTTAAAAGATGCTGACTATCCAAATTTGGGCCAGAATTCAGATGAAGTAAAAAATTATCTCGAGATAGCCCTAGTCATTTCAAATGGAACTTATCACTGACATAAAGTCTATGTTTTAATAAAGTAAAAGTAATGCGATATATGTGAAAACGATTTAACAGTCCTTCTCATGGGATCAATTTTAAAGAAATACGAACCAGCAGCAGTAAGGGAAGCCAGTGCTGAGGTGTGCCGAGGAATGTATTCACACATTCATTCTTACAGGAGATAACATTTGAAAAAATAGCATAAAACAAAAGAAATCTATTGTGCTGGCTTTACTGAAAAAGCAATTAGATTGACTGGAGATTTTTAGAAACTTAACCCTGATTGCTACTGCATGAGCATTTGCAGCTCACAAATTATTTTCACATGTTAATAATTGTTTTGGGTTTTTTTCTAAAGTGGTATTATTTATTGCCTGGTAAGCATGTAGTTGATTCATTAAATTGTGTAGCTCCCTGCATTTTGACCTTTATTGATGTCTCTGAATTTGTGGCAAAGTGTTTTAAAAGAGCAGAAACACATCACAGCCAGCAGCCTAACACCAGTATAAATATTTTCTACTGTGCTAATGCTCACTTTCTGGCAGCTTACCAAGAATTTTGCATAGGAATGCACTGAGCTGGAGACCCCTATCTAATAAATTTTATCTGACACACTCAAACATACACTTTTATTACCATGTCTGATTTTCCCATGCTCATACAATTTAAAGCTACAGCTTCTCTCTTTCTCTTCTTTGAAGAAAGAGTAATATTTTCAAACACAATGTCAGAAGGGTGCATTACCATGAGCACTTTCATCTGTGGAAGCTTAATACAAAAGAATGTGTATGACATATTCAAAAAAGCACATTCTCTCGCTGATCCCACTGTCCTTCCTGGGACACTCCACAAACAGCACAGAGAGGAAAAGTGTATTTCTGTGACATTAGTACTGTTTGTAGGTTGCAAATATTCTGCAGTACAGAAATCTGAGTCTTGGGCCTGAACTTCTTGGATTTATACATGAAATGCAATGATAGGGGAATTTGCTCCTTCAATACTTTATCCAGGTAGGAGACAAAGTATTCCTGGAGATAAAGTGTAAAATACCTGTAGCATTGCCACGATGAATCATCAGCAGGAGCGGCTGCAGGTCTTTGACCTTACCATGCCTCCCGTCAGCTGGTGCAGGAAGGTATCCATATTGCACTGTAGAGGTGAGATCTGCAGAAGAGTGCTGCTCTTCACCATCCTGGCAATGCACATCTTAAGGGCTGGAAAGAACAATGGTATTTCAGTATTTCAAAGCTGGATTGACACAAATCTATTGTTGGGCCTTCAGGTGGAGGTTGAGAACTGTCCTGGACCAAAAAAAGAAATCAGATTTTTCACTCCTCCTGTTCTTGTCAGTAATTTTCAGTATTGCCCAGCCTTCAAAATGCTACTTGGTTTAAAGCTGAAATGAACATGTTTGAAAGGAGCCCCATCAGCAGAAAGTTTTCCACAATTACTTTCACGTTCTTGCGCCAAATGGAAATTCTGCTGAGCTCAAGGACTTCATGTGTTGACTCCAATGAATTTCATGCTATATCTCTATGATGTAAATGTAAAATGAAGCAGAGAGGTGTGTCCTAAATTTTGGAAAATGTAATTTTATCTAATGCGGAATTATTTTGGTGCTTTTTTCTGACCAAGAAAAATAAAGCTGATCTTTTATTTTTCGACAAAAGGTAAATGATGAAGACACTCAGAAAATTTGGGCATGTAATTTTGTAATTTTTCATAGCGACAACTGTAGGCAAAGTATACACATGAGTGAAAAGAGAAAAATTTTTCATGTAGAAGTTTGCTTCTAAATAGACAATTTTGACAGAGCAAAAAATCCCCCCAAATCCCCCTGTGTTATCCTACCAAAAAACACAGCTTAAATAGATTTTAAAGAGAAAAAGAACACTTTAGTTAAGTTCACACACAAGCTTCTAGGTTTGTTTAGTTTAAAATGCTCCTTTTACATGTTCTGAACTTTAGTGCAAAACAGATAGAAGAGGAATTTGAAAATCTGCTGATTGAACCCTGATTTAAAGTATCAACATAGTACAATAAAAACCTGGGAAGAATTTCTGCTGATTAGAAAATGCCTGGAAGACAACCTTGAAATATGATATGGACAAATCCATAAGTGAATGTCCCAGTAAAAACATTTATTCATTCCAGTTTTTGAATTTCACTGTCATGTGAGGCTGACATCTTCTCAGTTAAGCAGCTAATTTGGATTGGCTACAATGGGAATCAATTTATGCAGCATCACAGAGAAAAATATCTGAAAAAACCTGACAGAAAGAATTATGCACTGTTTAAACCATCATCTTGGAAGGATGCACTGAGGTGTTGGACTATAAACTGTGGATACTCAAACTGAAGTCAGCTGAACTGCTCATGCATGGACAGAAGTGGTGCACAGGCATGGCAGAATTTGTCCTCTGCAAAAAATATGCAAAAGTATCAATTGCTTTGAAGTAATCTGCATAAAAACAGAAGCTTAGCAGGAGCAAAGTGTTACACCTGTGGACTATGAGTGGTTATACAAAGCAGCCTGTGTGCAGTGTCTCGGAAAAGGTGATGCCTCCACCACTGGCCCCCCACCCTACCTATGCTCCTTCCTTCAGAGCAGCTGGCTACCATCTTGCGTAGTCTTATCTGCTGTGACTTGTCAAGCCAAAATATTTGTTTAAAAAAGGATCAAATATTCATAGCTCATTTATGCATTCTTTTAAAAGGAGAAATGAGGCTTGTCATGGTAGATAAATGCCAAAGTATGTGTGAGGAAAGGAAATGAAGGGAAAGGAAACGGGAGAGAATTTTTTTTTAACATGCATCATTTGTATTTTTTGCTCCTACTGTCTCTCTTTCTTTGCTCAGTGCCCAGGGAGGTTTGGCGTGATGGCCACAGCAGTGTGCTCCAAAACAAGGATGCTCAAAGAGCCTTGACACTGGCTGTTGATGGTTTGTATTTTGTAAAGTTTTATAAGTCATATATGCAGTTATTTCCTTCCATAAAATGCCAAAACTAAAACCATGTAAGCTTGTCAGTCATCACTTTCATATAAAATCCAATGTGCACTGAATGAGGATTTCATTAAGTAGGGTTTCGTTGACAGATTGGTTATTTTATATATGAGAAGACTAACAAGAAATATTTCCATTGGTTCTGGGTCAGTAGGGAAACATTATTATTTTTGCCCCTTATTTCTGCAATAGCGCTCCAAATATCTGAGTTTTCTGGATACAAGGTAGAGATACTACATTTGCTTTTTTGCTCACCCCAACAACTTCATTCATCTTCAATGTGCACAGTCTTTAGTCTAGACAGAAAAAAAAATGCAGTTCAGGATCATTAAGAAACTTTTTAAGGTTCTTATTCTAAATCTATTCCAAAGAAAGAGAGCAATTAGGCCAGAAACACTTTGCTCTGTTACTATAATGAGCACAAAAATAAAATGCTTAGAAACGTAATAATTTGGGCATGCAAAAAATGAATTTTGACCGAGCTACAACACACGTAAGTTTTTGAAAGCAAAATACTATATTTTCTCCTTAGCAGGCCCTTTTAATCACATCTCAGACAAACATGTTCATGGGAAAAATGTGCCTGAACCTCTCTTGTGTGCCTCTCTTCTTTTCAGAAGAGATGAAATCCAGTATGAAATCATAAAGGCCTGAAACAATGCATCTGGTGAAACAGGAATCCATGGCATGATCAACGTACATTTTGTCTCTCAAAACATGGGCACTATTAGAGCTGAGATAGCAGAAGCTGCCAAAACTGTGAATGTTCCCTCAGAGATCTTAAAAAAATAGAAATCTAATTTTACAAAAATTCAACAAAAAAAATCAGAATGGCAGTTTAATGTTCCAGATGTTAGAGACACTGAACCAAAAAACAGATGCAAGACAACACGCTTTTCTGAATCCACTGTGTCATTTTGCAATACAATTTAATTTACTTAAAACTTTGCCATTGATATCTGTTTGCACTGGGTATCGGCATCAAATTGAAAATTAGTTCAGGCCTGGAGTTTGGCAAAGTCCTTTCTTAAATAAGGTTAAGGAAAAATATATTTTCCAACCAAAAAAATGATTCTAGGTTTTGTTGTTAGTGGTGGTGTGTGTGGTTTTTATTGTTTTTATTGGTTGTTGTTTTTTTTCTGTCTCGGATCTATGCTCAGAAAAAATACTGAACATTAACCTTAGCATTTGTTAAGGCAATGTCAGAATTTTAGTGTAACTCACCACATTTTCTTGACCCATAAGCCACTGCAAGCTCCATATTTTGCCTAGAGAGATGTAAACCTTAACAAGATTCTCAGCAGAGTCTGTAGAGTTTGAGGACACTTAAATTTACTCTGGTTACTATGAATACCCAGAAAATGCATGCTCAGTTCCCAACAGAAGGTCCACAGCCTTCCCTCATGGCCAGGGTATCTGGAAGCAGTTTTTTTCCTGTGACTATTATGACTGACCATGCTAGGGAAGGGGGAGCTGTCATGAGGACATTACAGGGTGTCCTCGACATTTGTTGGAAGAAACAAATGGGCAAACCAAGGTTAGGTACTTGTTCAATTGACATGGCACGAAGTTGGCACTTTAGGTGTCTTCCATCCTAAACTATGCTGTGATTCTATGCTCTCTCTTTTTCATGTGAGAGCTGCTGTAATCTCAGCCACATCCAAAAACATGTCCGCTCACCTAAACGTGAGCTAATCCATGTATTCTGAAGACTCATTTCATTAAAAAAAATTAATCCCAGTTGAAATTAAGCAAGACAATTTGTAAGTTCTAACTTAAGGTATGCATATTTTCCCTTAATGCATCTGAGCTTTTCACGTGCTTAAAGTAGCAGCAAGTGGCAAGAAAAGTGAGAACACAGCTCACAGTAACAAAGTCTTAGAGCTTTTGTCAGGGACTGATCTTCATGACAAGAGGTAATTACTCATGTTTCCTTAGAGTCTGGGCAAAGTGTGGAGCCAGAAGATACGGGGTGGCTGAAAGAGAATATAAATGCAAAAGCAGAAGTCACTAAGTGCCTTCAAAATGAACAGAAACAGAGATGAAGATTTGAAACAGCTGGAGCATTTTATTCCTGAAATTTTATTTTAAAGGAACAAGCACCACTTGCTTTTCAGTTGCTACTGCAGATAAACAACTGAAAGTACACAAGCCGTTTTTCTTCTGCTGGTGCAGGGCCCCCACTGCAGAGGATTTTGTTGGAGAGGGGAACAGGAACTTCTGTAGCACTCTATAGGCTTTTTTTTTTTTGCTAAGAGCAGAGGCCCATGATGCAGCACTGTTCTGTCTTTACCTGGAGAGGATGGGCACACATGACATAAACCGCTCCTGTGTGTTTAGCCTGTTTGGTACCAAATACATAGGATCTTCTTTTCTGACCTCTCAGTGACTATTCTGTTGACTTGTTTAAAAAAATAAAACATAAAGTTTTACAGCAAATGGCTTTTGGCAGCAATGCCTTTACAATTTTGCATTCCTGTCTTCTTGTTTTTGTGACATTTTCTTTTTCAGATTTCATTTTAACCTATGATATGGCCAGTTGTTCAACAGATGTGAAGAAAAGTTGAGGAATAATTTTATTGTTGTTGTTTTTGTTATTATTGTCATTAATCATAGCCTCAGCGGAAAAAAAAAGAGAAGAGAAGAGAAGAGAAGAGAAGAGAAGAGAAGAGAAGAGAAGAGAAGAGAAGAGAAGAGAAGAGAAGAGAAGAGAAGAGAAGAGAAGAGAAGAGAAGAGAAGAGAAGAGAAGAGAAGAGAAGAGAAGAGAAGAGAAGAGAAGAGAAGAGAAGAGAAGAGAAGAGAAGAGAAGAGAAGAGAGAAAGGCTTCTGTTTTATGTCAGTGAGGAAGGAATCTGGAAAGACAGTGGCATAATTTATCCCAGTTAGATCAATCACTCCTCTCCTATGTCTGTTATTAAGCCTACTAGGAAACAGACTAGGTTCAAACAAAATATTTCACTGCCAAGATTCAATCACAGCTTCACAGCTATGCTATCAAAATGTGTGAATATCTGTTGTATTTCAGGTTGTTGAGACCATGATCTTTCCACTGCCTGCCTGCTGACCCACCTGCCTTCTCCCTGCATGATGGCGGTTGTCCACAGGGATGGAGTTGGAAAGGGGCAGAGGCAGAGCAAGGCACAGCTGAGTGGACAGAAAATCTCTTTGCACCTTTTTATAATGAGCTGCCAAGTTGGAGCCTTTCCAGATATGGAAATTTTCTGGCATTATTCAGTTAAGCAGGATTCAAGGCTATAAAGCCCTCTGTGGAGAGCACATGTCCTTCCGAAGAGTCTCATGTCTCTAAGTTAAAAGATGAGGTGAAGTTAGAAAAAAAAGAGATTAGGAGGAGGAGACAAATGTTAGTTACTTATTTTTGGATACTATGCATAAGAGATATCACTGCAAGAAAGACACTGAGGCCCTAGAGTGTGTCTAGGGAATGCCAACAAAGCTGGAAGGGTCTGGAGCACAAGTCTTATGGGAAGCAGCTGAGGGAACAGGGATCATTTCGTGTGGAGAAGAGGAAGCTCAGGAGAGACTTCATTGTTGTCTTCAACTGCCTGAAAAGAGGCTGTGGCGAGGTGAGGATCAGCCTCTTTTCCTAGGTAACAGCAATAGGATGAGAGGGAATGGCCTTCAGTTGCACCAGGGGAGATTCAGGTTGGGTATTAGGAAAAAAGTTATTCTCAGAAAGAATATTCTAGAATATTCTCAGAAAGAAATATTCTAGAATATTCTCAGAAAGAGTAGTAATGCACTGGGACAAGCTGCCCAGCGAATGGTGGACACCATTCAAGAAACACAGAGCTGTGGCACTGAAGGACATGGTTTAGTGGACATGGTGGTGATACTCTGATGGTTGGACTAGATGAGCTTCTGGTCTTTTCCAGCCTTAATGATTCTATGACTCCAAGATCAGCTCTGTACAGGTGGGTACATAAAAGGGGCTAACTCTTTGCTCTGAGAGATGCTCTTAGAAAACAGAAGAGCAAGAGACTCCCTGGTATCCTCTAAGGACCCTGAGATCCTCACTACTTTTACTGAGGGTGGGAGACATGAAGACTCACCAAGTTTAACTATGAAATGGAAAACTGCATGGGGCAGATGGCCATAGACTTCAGGTCACTGGCTGACCTGCGGCCAGGCCTTGCTGGAGCGGCTTTTCTCTGTGGAGATCTGTCGTCTCCTCCCCCCCCTCCCCAAACACCCTGTGCCTCAGGTCTGGCATTTCCACCAGATTTGATGTACCTTGGATTTATGTCCCTCATTCTAGCACTGCCTGCAGGGGGCTGATTTCTTATCTGTCTCTTGGAAGAACTGCCATAATCCACATCATCATGGAGCATTCCAAGTGAGTGGAAGAGTAAATGAATTGGGATTCAGTTTTCAGCAAAGGTATATGTATCTATATTTAACAATGCAAATTATTTTACCAGGTCCTACAGTGACATTTCTGTTCCTTCAGACAAAATGTCAGCTTGGAACAAGAGGCATAGAGCCAGAATAAACCCTTTACTTTCCAAGTGTTCATTGAATGCTTTTATGGATGTTATTACTAATAATGGTACGAAAACTAGGTTTTTATTATCTTTCATAATGTCAGAATGGAAATTTTTTTTTAATTTCATTTTTTTATTTTTTATTTCATTAAAGTCTTCATTGCACTTAAAAGATTAACCATAGCAGATTCCAGACGGTCCATAATTCTCTGTTTGTATAAAATCATACCAAAAGAACAACTATGAGATTGTGAATTATGTAACTGGTAGTGCTGCCTGGCTAAAAAACTAATAATTGCTTTATGAGCCACACCCCCTCAATGACCAATTAATGACTAAAGATATTCCTGTTCTTATATGTCAGTTAGGCTTAAAAAATTAGCAGAAAGCAAGTGTTTAAATCCAAAAATGACCTTATGTTCTAGCATGCTTTCTGGGTGCTGCCTGCAGGACCCATTCCATCCTCAAGTAAAGAGTTGAGCTGGAATTCCCAGAGATGACCCCTGCAGATCACAGATATGGCTGGGCTGAAGCTGCTCTGCTTTATTGCACAGCTGAGATGGTTTTAAGTCAGGACACTCTGATCAGGAGGAAAAAAAACACAGCGCTGCTCTCTTTCTTACTGCACGTACCTATTAGTTCAAAAGTATTTTGCTTTCTGAACTTAGCCTGAAAATTATTCTGACAGAATTTGTTTTTGCAAAAAGCTGCTCAAAAATCATGGTTGATTGCATTCTTGGGTTGTCCCATGGAGAGGACTGCCTGAAGTCAGCACTCTGATCTATAGTGTAAAGAGACAATGTTATTTTGCATGGATGTGGGTTGCTACCCTCCTTCTTTCGTATTATAGTAGCTTGTTATAATATGTTGACAGAGTGAAAACTAAGGAATTTATCTTCAAACACAAGCCTTCTTTTCTTAGAACCTACTTCCAAAAGCCTAGTAAACCTGTTTGGAAAATTACTGTAATTATTTTTTCATTCCCTTTGTCCATAGCTGGAAGTACAAGTGTGTAGCATAATTACAAAGGGATTTGTCCACCATGTAACTTGAGCAAATATCCCACCTGTATTTTCTCCTCAGATGTAGAAATTTCACGTTAAGACCAGCTAAACAGAGGGAAAATTGTGCCTATTGCAGAGTGCACTGATTACAAAGATACCAAGACAATGAGAAGTTTCACAGCTGCAGTGTTCCCCATGAATTACCTGTCTCTCAGCAAAATGAAAGTAAATCATTTTAATCCTTTCCTTTGGACCAGAACATTTTCTTTAGTAGAAGGTGCACTAAATGGCTTCAAATACAGAGGAGGCACCACAAAAAGTGACCAGTAGCCTTCAAAATAAGACATGCTTGAGAGATACAAACAGAAAAGAATTTCAGTTCTGTCTGTGCATAATGATGAAAATGCATACCACATCTTATACTGAGTCTGAGGATGATCACTTTGCTTCCTTGGAATTCCTTCAGTTTGTTGCTGTCAGGATGTCGTTCTTGATGAGGAAGCAGAGACTTTGGTGAAACGGTTAAATAAACATATCGGTATTGTTAAGCTTTAGAAGAGGATATTAGATTACATACCAGGAGAGAAGGCTATGCCTGTCTTCAGTGCTAAAGCACATTTGAGCCTCCATTTTCCTGCAGTATTGTGTTCAGTTTTGATTATTTGGAGTCCCCAAGTTTAGTTTATTTATCTAAGCATTATTCTAACATAAACTCCTGGAGACCTGTTCTGCCCTCAGTCCCACAGTGGGAAATGAGACAAGCGGCCAAGGACAGAAGTGAACCCATTACCATTTTCTGAGGTATCTGGGTGTTTATTTTTTTAATGCTCAGATTTTATAAAGTCCTTTTGCATAGAATCAGTAGCTTTTATAATGGGAAATCCAATTATAGCATGGATGATTAAATCTGCTGTTAAATTTTATTCTGGTAGTGGAAGTTCTAATTATTCTTAGCTGATGAGGATCTCAAAAGAAGATTTTGAACTAAATGTGTTTGTGCATATAAAACAATAGAGATGTAACAAAGCAGTGTCATGCAAAACTAGGATAATATCAGTTCTTCATTATCAAGAAAGGTAATAATGAAAAGAATATTAGACATTTTTATGCTAGGAAATAGAAAAAAAAAAAAGTCATTATCTTGTAAAGGAGTTGGGTATTTTCTTCTGTATTCCACTTCTCATTCTCATCCCATGTTGCCCCATCCCTTCTTCTGTGAGCTTGGAAAGTGCCAGTGAAATCATGGAATCATAGAATCACAGAATCATTTGAGGTGAATGGGATCCTTAAAGGTCATCTGATCCAACTCATCTACACTGAACAGGGACACCTACAGCTCCATCAGGTTGCTCGGAGCACCATCCAGCCAGACCTTGAGTCCAGGGACAGGGGCATCCACTACCTCTCGGGGCAACCTGTGCCAGCGATTTACCATTTTTATTGAAAAAAAATTTTTTATATCCAATTGAAATGTCTTCTCCTTTAGTTTGAAACCACTTCTCCTTGCCATATCCCAACACATCTTGCTAAAGAGATTGTCCTTCTTTCTTACAGTCTCCCCTCAGACACTGAAAGGCCACTCTCAAGTCTCCCTGGAGCCTTATCTTCTCCAGGCTGAACAGCCCCAGCTCTCTTAACCTGTCCTTGTACGGAGGTGTTCCATCCCTTGTATCATTTCTGTGGCCCCTGCTTTGAACACTCTCCAATATGTCCATGTCTCTCCTGTGCTGAGTACTCCACATCTGGACACAATACTCCAAGTGAGGTCTCACCAACACATGTTGTGTTGTTGTTCTACACCCACAATCCTCATGTAACTGCCATTCCTGTGGTGTTAGGCTTGGTGCCTTCTCATACATTGGATGGAAACCACAAAGAGTTTTCCCCAAAGCTGTCAAGAGCTAGTGAGGACAGCCCACATATCAGCCAACTACATAGATAAAATGTATCCTGTCATAAGAGGTGCCAAGCTAAGTGTGAAGGGAGCAGGACGAAGAAACCACTGGGGAAGGTGGATCTGGGGAATGAAAGACATTACTTTGGCTGGTGATTTGGCTGGTGTGGTGGCCAAAGACAGGCCTGAGGAGGAAGACGGAAGGGGAGGTAAGTGTGAGTTTACCAGGTCAGCCAAGGCCAAGTGATTAATTATTGGAAATGAAAACAAATGAAAATCAGCAACTGGAGTGAGAAGAAAACGTGATCCAGGAACAACCTATCAGTATCTAAAAGAGAGCTATAGGAAGGAAAGGGGCAGACTCTTTAGCAGAGTCTGTGATGATGGAACAAGAGGAAATGGACATAAGGAAAAAGTCTTTTACAGCGTAGCACTGGAACAGGTTGCCCAGAGATATGGTGGATGCCCCGTTCCTGAAGACTTTCAAGCTGAGGTGGGATCAAGTTCTGGGCAACCTGATCAAGCTGTGCACGGCCCTGTTCATTGCAGGGGTGCTGGACTAAATGACCTTTAATGACTCCTTCTAGCTTTGAGGATTCTACAATTTGGAAAACAAGACAGAGAAGAGCAGAAAACACAAGTGATTCAAGAAATGATGGGAACAAAGAGGGAAGGTATGAAGGAACACAGAGGAGAAAAGTGAGGTAGGAAGAACATGGCTGGAAGGGCGGAATCAAATGACCAACTGAAATAATGTACGTTACTGTGCTGTAAGGGCCTCAGATAAGCACATCAACAATGTCAGTGGGAGATTAAAAGCGAAATATAAAATAAAATATTCCTCAGAATTTAATTCCATGATTGGCTTTAGCTATCAAATGACAGAAAACAGCTGCATTCCATAAAGCAGCAACTGGGCCACAGTTGTAACCCAAACCTTGCACTTGACACTTAGGAAAAAAAACATTTTCCCTGCACATGTGATCCAGTTATACAGCCAGTACCACACCGATGAAATCAGTGAAGCTGTAAACTAAGTTGTTAATAGCTTCTTTTGTCTTCATACTTTCCCCTTGTATCTTTTGGTCAAAGCGAGAACGGATTTTAAAGACTGGTTATTGTCTTCCTGAGTTAATGTAGCTGATTTGTTCCCTTCACCTTCAGATGTATATTACTGAAAAATAAAGCCCTTGCATCCTACAAAGAGCTTGTGCATTTAAGGAATGGCGCAGTAAGTGAAGAAAATTTGAATCAGACTTAAAAAATACTAGCTTAGCTTTAGGAGGGAGAAACAATTGTAACTTTTACGTATATAGATTTTATTAGTAGCCTTAAAGTCTGAAACTCAGATATATTCAAATTTGAAACCAGTGTATGGGGTTTGAAATTGGAAATATTTTAGCAAAGCAACCAATGAAGTCCTTTATATCTGCTCGTCCATTCCTTCTGTTACTTGCCCCGTATACTACAACTAATACTATTTCAGCAAAGGGACAGTAATTCTTATGCATAATCCCAAAGTTAAAATCGTCGTTGAGAAAGATGTGTCAATCAGTGAGCTGCTCTGTTTTATTCAGAACATCTATTGTAGGACATTCAGTGACACTATGCATTGATGGTGGCATTTTCCATTCCGACTCATTTTACAAACACTATATAAAGGAGTGCTGCCCTCACCCTGTTCACTGGGTACACAATGCTTCCAGGGGCAGCACATCAACATGGCTACCTTGTAAATCTCTGGAGCTCATTCTTAGAAAACATGTACTGAGTTCAATTACATGCCTGCAAGATGAAATGGATGAGAGATACTGTGCTTTTATCTTGAAAAAAAAAAATCCAGATGATAAATTGAATGCATCCCAGTTTATCTTTCTCCTGGGTGAAGATTGAAGCAGCTCAGAAACTGCAGCTTCCAGGACACTAAATATTTCCCACCTGATATCAAGGCCACTTAGCTACCACGGCCAGAAGAATGCAGGAGCTCCTCTCCTAGGTTTTATATCCTTGCTGTGAGAAAAAACAGATCAGTTAAACCACACTGCACACTTGTGACAGCACTGTCCCAGAGAATTACAATGGCTGCAATCTCACATAATGCACTCCCAGCATTAAAACACATGACAGATGCCACTTTCTTGCTCTGCCTCATAGCCTCTGCTGTCCAGAGCAGTTCTGCTGCTGAAGTGCACTGTGCCTCCCACTTCGTTTGCTAGCCTGGATTCCATTCTAAATCCCCATGACAAGGAGCCCCAGCCATAAAAGCAGGGACAGCCTACATCAGTGTGCCACTTTGCAAGCAAAAGAGCTAAATCCACTGGAAAGCAGGAATCATTAATTCTGATGCTCATGGCATTGAGTGTTTACCTGACCTGTGATTTTTTTTTTTTTTTTTAATCTGACATCTATAAATTACTTCAGCTCCTACTTCGTCCCAAATGAAATCAGGTTTCATGAAAAATTCCGCAGGTGATTAATTGGTTTCAAAGACTTCTGAATACACTCAGCATTTCCACTGATATTACTCTTCTTTTCACAGGAGAGAAATGAGGTTACTGGAAAGCATATCACACCAACCTACCTCTTCTGGATTAAACGTGCTTGAAATAAATGCCATTCCTTTTCCCAGACTATAATTTATCATTTCAGAGTGGGAACATTTATTATCTTTATTCTATCACTATGTTGTGTAACATTTTTTTCCATGTAATTTAATTGTATCAAAAATTGTTTGATATATTAAAACTGAAAATAAAGTGCTCAGAGACCAAACCCTGTTATATACACACTGCAATTATGTGCAACTTTAGTAGGCATTTCACCAGCAGTATCTAAAGGACTCAGAGTCTCATTAAATAAAGGATTTAGATGCCTAAAGAGACATCTATTTCCTTTTGTGGGATTTGGCAAAGTAGGTTCAAATCTATAATCCAACCTGTTGTGCTCAGCTTCAGCTGCTACCCAGCCTTGTATTCATCAGACTCCAAAGGCACCGAAGTGTTTGACCTTGCAGTTCCTTAATTGCTTAGAGCTATTGTTCTGGGCATTACAGGAGCTGACCTATTTCTGACAGGGCTGAATGGCTTTGCATCTAGCTCCCATCTTACCAAAATGTTTTCATTCCAGAAACTGCAAGCGCATCTCTTCTCATGTAACCTTAGACACTTGCAGAGCATTGGAAGGGCTGAGCTAGGCTACCTCTGCAGAGAGCATGCAGGAACAGGCATGGCCAGGGTGCAACCCCTCTGGTCTATTTTAGTTGTCTGTATCAGGACACAAGGCATTGCAGTTTCTCCAGTACAGGGTGGCTAGAAATACTTCTTCATGTTCAGTTGCTTGCACTGCAAAGATGAATTCTCAAAGATGATTAGCAGAATTAGCTTGTACACTGGGCCACTCCAATGCAAGGGCAATCATATAGATGTACATCTTGGTACTATCTCAGGTACTTGTGTGTTCTCTCACTCTCTTTATTGCCATCACTGTTCATGCAATAAGAACATCTCTCTTTGGCCTGAGGTATTCTGGACTACATCTCCCCTTTCAAGAAAGAGGTTAATAAGGACAACTTCTGATAGTCGCCCATTCTTCCTATACACTAAAGTCTGAAAGAATCCTGGTCCAGAAGAGCTGCCAGCAAGCTCTTGACCCTGCGCCTTGGTACTGGGCTGAAGAACGTGATCTAGGCCCTGGTTAACATCAGTGTGCCATAGCACACAGATGGAGCTGGGTTCCAAATACTGCATCCTTGTGTTGGAACTGGGGATGCTGAGAGCAGAATGGAGATTCAACAGACCATAAGGCATCTACTTTACCATACCATCCTAACATCCAGTGTTAGTAAATCAAGCACTCTCAATTAGGCATCCAATCGTCAGCGTACCAAGGAATTGTAATATTAAAGGTACAAATGCATTGTGCATTTTAAACCATTCAGTAATGATGGAAAATGAGAAAAATGCCATCTTTAGAGATCTCCTACAACATTTTGTCTTTTGCAACATTGAATAGGAATTTTGGCTCAGTAGTTCATATCCTAGCACCCCAGTGTGTTCAGCTATAGCATGAGGAATGTGTTCTGATCTCACATCAAGAGATTTTATAGGAAAACCCATTAAAAAAAGAAAGCTATTATGAATAGGGCATCAAAATACATGAATAATCTTATGGGTCTAGACAATACATGATAATTTTTTTTTTTTTAGTAAGGCTGTAGCTAAATTTATTTTCTCAGTAGATAGCGAATGCTGAATACCAGGAAATAAAACTATTGCAAATTTGCAGGTGAAGGATTGTTTAAGGCAATATGGCCTATGAATTTCCTATAGTATTTTCACACCATAAAAAGATTTTCTGTTTTTATTGTAACACATTATGGCACACTGCATGCTCATAATTATCTAATATTTCCCTGCTCTGATCTCTCTTGATTGTTAATATTAAAAGGATTATTAGGATCTTCTCTATCTAATAATGATTTGTGCATATATTTAAAGGGCTGGCAAACTTGGCATAGAATAAATGTCACTTTTAAAATATGCTACAGACAGAGCAAAGTGGAGGTTAAAAAAGAAGAGATTAGAATGTTGAGTAAATGTCATGACTACCAGAATCAATCGAAAATGAGCATTCTTGCTGGCCTTAGCTGGAATGAAAAGAGTTTTCTCCCCCAAGCTTGGTCTCCAAGGAGTACAATCAGGATGGTACTAATGAGCACAAAACTCACAAGGTAGGGGTGATGTTTCCTTCAGAAACACTATATGCATTGGTGCCCTGAGCCCCCTACGGACCTAAAATCTGTTATTGTTTCTCCTGGGAGGTCCGTTTACACTTAACACACATCTGGCTTAATTAGGTTGACAGCTGCTGCAGGTACTATTGGACAAGGTCCAGGCATCAGAGTGCATTAGCATTTGTTTAATGGTTTAACCTTTCATAATCTGATCTCCATTGCGTAAATGAACCAGAGAGGTATCTTTTATTACTTGTTAATGTGTGTTGTGTGCCTACACATATACACACTCACAAAAACGTGCAAGCAATTCACATTGTGTCCCAAAATACATTAAATATATTTTCCAATCATAAACTTTATTACAGAAATCCAGCTCCAAACAGTGCAAAAAATAGCAGCATTAACAGTGAAGAGAGCAGCAATCACACTGTATGTAAAGACAGAAGAAAAACCAAGGACTTTCCTGTACAGAAACAGCCACCACATACAACCAGATTTTGCATACCTATAGTTTTCAAGTTTTAATTAGGAAGAAACTAACCAGGGTGGAGTAAAAAGGGCTTACAGTTTCTGCTGTCTACATAGAAGAAGCCAACGTAGAAGGTGGTCTAGTGCAGATTCATATTTGGCAATAAATCTCATGTCTGTTATATTTTTTAATAGATCCAATGAACTAAATAGGACTGATTCTGTCTATAGCTGAAAGAAGAGTAAAGTATTCAAAGCCATTGGAAAGAATCTGGTTTTACACTTGTGTAACTGAGGGAAGAATACGGCTGGAATGATTAGGCATGTGCTTTGTTTTCTCAAGAGAACACTTTCTCCTTATCCAATGAAAGCATTTTTTTTCACTTTTAAATATTCTTTTATGTCTAATTGGCTTCTTTCCACAGTAACTCCCTGTAAAAATAGCCTTTGGCAAGGCAGCCAATTTCAGCGTAAGCCCGAACCTTATTTTGTCATTGAAAGCAAAACGAAATCCAAAGGCATCTTTCCAACTCCAGTTGGCTTTCTTTATATACCAGTGTGCTAGTTTACCTGAGAAAATATTGCTCACCTTTCCACTGAATTTCCAGCAGTGATACTATGTGCATTTAGAGATTTAAAATATCAAAACAAAGAAAATGTTTCTACAGTGAAGAATTCCATTTAAATATGAATAAGCTGAATGCTTAGATGTATTCTATTTAAGCTCAAGCTCATGCTCCTGCCACAGCCTTAGCTTTTTATACATCTACTCCATGGCTTGGTTGGAATAGAGAAGAGCAGCTTTCTGCCCTTGCCGTGCAATGAGATATTTCTTTGGCTAAGGTGCTGAAGGTCTGTTCTACGTGACTGCAAAGTGGAGGGCTGAGTTCTGCTATACAACCCCCTTTTTAGGGTTGAGTCCTCAGTTTTTAAGTGACATATTTGGATTTTTTGTCCTTTTGGGACATTTTGTCATTGCCTGTCCTCTGAGACTCTCTAAGGCTCTCTAATGTAGGTTGCCTTGGAGCAGCAGCTCATGTTACCTGTGTCATACAAAAGCAAATCCATGAGGAAACATGATTAGAGGCAAATCAAGCATCTTTGGATTTCCTATTTCAGAGAAAGAGCATAGAGACCACATTTTCCAGTCTCATGCATAGCAGGTTTTCACACACTAATTCCCTTCTGGAAAAGAATTCTCTTCTCTGCGTAAGTGGGTAAACTTCTTTATGAGCAGAGTAAACAAAGCTTTAATGAGAATATTGTGGTTATTGACTGGATCAGGGTTTCAGCCCCATTAGGCAGCTGCTGTCCAAGCATCTTCGGTGCTTATGATGCTTGTTATTTCATGTGTAAACTCTCTTAAGGCTTCTCTAAATCATGCATTACAGTTTAGTACACAGATTCTTGTGCTAACAGAACGGCTATGCTGGAAAATACACCCCCAGGCACACAGGCTTATGAGGACTTAGTGCAAGATGTATCGTAATATATCATTGCTCAGTTCCAGTAAGTGTCACATATTTATATTACTGAAGAGAAAAAAAAAAAAAAAAAGAAAAAAAAAAACCCACTAATGTAGTATGAAAGAAGAAGGGGAGAAAGAAAGAGGTGGAAGGAAAGCATTTGTGTCCTTAGTCTTTTAGAAAAAATGCAAATACAAATGAAAGATGAAAGTAAGATGCAGTACTCTTTTGTTTTCTGGATCACACAAGTCTTGCCAATGCTTCTGCTTGGAAAATATAGGCACAGGATTTTCCCTAGTCACACCCACACAAAGCCATCTGCTGGAGGCGATATGGCTCTGCTAGTTTCTATGTCATTTAATTTCCTTTATGCTGACATAATTGAAAGAAGTTTTGAGAGTTATTTTGTCTCCTGCATTTAAAACTGCTTAATTCTGTATGAATATGAACTTTGAAGACTGATCCGAGTCTACTGCTGAACCTATAAGCTGGTATGACAGCTTAAAATTCACTTTCCATTCTGGCTTTGCTCCTTGGGTCATCCAAACCAGGCAGACATAAGACACACATTATGGACAAAGCATCCATGCACTTGCCTTGGGGATGAGTCCACTGCTGAGTTCCTGTCCAAATCACAGTTCCCTATACACATGGACCACCTCCTGGTGCCCTGGCTTATCTGTCTGTACTTGTGGAAGCTGACACATGCTCATTCAAATCAAACATATATGAACAACCTTTTACATGCACAGTCTTACCGTCAGTCCCAGCTGATCCAGTTTCACTAGGTCTTTATGAAACAAAATAAAGTGGATTTGGATGGCACATTTTCATGACATTCAGACTCCACAGCACTGTGTTTGGGAGGAGTTCTGCAGGAAATTGATTTGGGATAATTTAAATGCTTGAAATTAGCTACATACATCTCCTTGTTTCATGTCCCACCTGTAAGGGAAGGAAAGGGGTGATACATAGTATGTGCTATCGTGTGCATTTACTATAATATCAGCAACAGTAGGATCTTAAGTTGATCTTAAAGGGGAATGAATGGTCACTTGTACAGGGAAAGAAATGGAGTCACGGAGAGCTGAAAGAAACAAATCTGAGAGCCATGGTTGGTCGATGAAAGAGGGAGACAGAAGAAGGTCTTCTGAGATCACTACATTTGCCTGTTGGTTGCCACGTGAAAGGGAGTCTGAACTCAGGTAGAAAGGTCTGTGAAGTAAGGAAAAAAAAATGAGAACTAGACAAAAAAATTGGATGTGTGGGGCAATGGAGGAGAAAAAATTGAAAATGATCCCAGAATATAAAAAGGATTATGGATTTTGAAAAGTACCTTCTGGAAAGGAAGGGTGTATTTAAGGGACACAACCTTTCAGTTCTTGTAAACACTTTCCTACTAAGACATTTTTCTCTGTTAATGTCGCCAGTTGGCTGCCTCGGTGATGAAGAGCGTGAATCCTGGACAGTTGGTGTAAACCAGATTAGAGACCCTCCTCATTTTTGAAATGGAAACCAGATGGCAGGTTTGAAAGTCTCGGTCATGGACTGGCTCTCTCCCCAAATATTTCAAATATTACATTAAATATCTCTAAGGGAAAGTTAATAATGAAGATGGTGCACTGTATTGAAGAAAAATGACATTAAGTATTTCCTTTGCATAATAGCGGGATTATATTGAAAATGTAGTTCAAGTATTAGCAGGATATGTGGTATTATGAAATCAGGTACTTTTTTAATAAAAAACAGCATATGACTATAAATAGTGATTCATCTACAACAGTTTGACACCTGTTTGAAGACTTTGGGATTAATGAGTCAAATTATAAATTCTTCATGCTGGTGGGAGTCACCAAATGTTGCATCTAACTACAGTGCCTTTGGAAAAAAAAAATGCAATTTGTAATGTCTCTATTGCATAGGGCTTTATGTATTGATGGGGTGGAGGGATTTAGGTGTCGGCTTGGTGGAAAAATATGCTGCAGAGGAAAAAGTGTTATCATAAATTGCCCCATGTCAATGACACCCAACAGGCAATTCTCCTGTCATCTGTTGCCAGTCTCTGGGAGAATCAACATCACTAAAAAAAAAAAAAAAAAAAAAAAAAAAAAAAAAAAAAGGAAGAATTTTAAAAATCATAACATTTATGTAGAAGAAAAGGAAATGCTTTTCCCTTAGAATTAATTTCAGGCACTGGGCAAAAATATTCCACATTGAACTTAGTTGCTTTCACTTTACCACAATCCACCACTGAGCTCAGACAAGTGATAAGAACAGACACACTCATACGCTGCCTCAGCTCACAGCAGTGACATGAGGTCTCAGCTGTCTCTTTCCTGAACTCACACTGTGATTTCCAAGGCTACAGGTTGGAGAAAGGTGTCCCCCAAATCCTACCTTTCCTTCCTCAATCTACCAGTCAGAATGGACAAAAGGGAGGCACGAGGGTTATAAAAAGGCTTTTAACAGCAGGAATGGTGGAAAGTAAAAATTCTTGCTTCTGTTTTCCATTTTCATCCTTATAGAAGAGGCTTTGTTGAGAAGGATTCTTACCACATGGGACAACTGTGTCTATAGCAGTCCCTAATTCAACCACTTTCAAAATTATCTTGTGGAGCACACAGGCTCTCCCTCTGCCCACTGCCAGCAGCTGGCAGTGAGCATGTACACCAACAGATCAAAAAGGGAAATTGCAAAAACGGCTGCTTTTTTTATACCAAGGCTATCACCAAACACTTCAGATAAGCAAAAAAGGTGGAGGAAAGGCCTTTTTAAATTTTTGTCTCCTGGGACACAGTGCTCTGTGCACATTTTCTCTAAGGAGAGCTTATAATAAGTGATGGTTAGCTGGCATGGGTGGTGATGGGCAGGCAGTTGCACTAGGTGGTCTTTGTCGTCTTTTCCAATCTTAATGATTCTATGATTCTAATAATGATTCTTTTTCACTTGCTCTGGATCTCTGACTTTTACTATGGCTCAAATTTTTCATTACTGACCTTAATGTTGCAAAGGAAAAGTTACCATTTACAATCAGAAAAACACAGAGAATTTTTCTCCATCATAAGCCATGTCACAGTCAGACATAACATTGGGAAATCAGGGGTCTTCATTTCTCAAATATAAATTTAAGCTTTGAAAAATAATACAATTGGATCTCAAATTGAAAAAAAAAAACAACTTGCTGAATATCTACAAGTTGTCATTTTTAGCTCACTCTTGTTTTACTTTTTTTTGTTTGTTTGTTTAATTTCTACAATATAGGCAATGGAGGAAAGTCTTGTGATTTCATCTAAGCCTTCTGCTGTCGTGGGAAGCTACTCCTTCTATACATTGTCTGTGTTATGCTCAGAGCTTAAAATCATGTACTTCATTCAGCAGAGAGGGGACTACAGATATAGTGGCAGTTACAGAGTATTTGACCTCTTTCCTAGGCCTGCTGTGACTCTGGCCACAAGGTTACAGTAAAAAAAAAAAACAGCAATCAGCATTTTTATTTCACCATCTCCTCCTTCATGCTAAAATATATGCATATATTCATTCATGTCTTTCTACAGTGTTACACAGGAATATTTAGTAGGGATACAAAGGTTTTTATCATCCTCCAAGATTTCCAGTGAAGTACGATTTGAATACAAACAGCTGGACTGTTTGGACTAGACTTTTTTTACAGATAGCAGTTCTCTAATTGACTTCACAAAGCCAACAATTCCATGAGACAAACACTATGTGATTCTCATTTAGGTAAAATGATTTAAAGACACATGATCCCTGTGCCACTACCTATTATTAGAGAGGAAGTGCATAGTTTCCAGTCTGTTGAATTTGGGCCACCATTTTTAGGACCAGCAGATCTCATCAGCTACTTAAAGAGGAGCCAACCAAATATGGAAGATGGAACAAAAGATACAAAAACTTGCTCTTTCACAGATCATGTTTTTCTTCCTCTTATGTTTTGCCAGCATTACATCTTTTTTCATTTACCATGGAGGATAAAAATCTTCTTTTATGCAGTTACTTCACACGTTAGCCTTTGTGACATTAAAAATAATGATTTTATATGTGATATTTATGGCTATGTGCCTGGTGAGCCAAACCTCACTCACCTGGCCTGAGCGGCACTTGTGGAACCAGTGAAACAGTAAGAGCAGGATGTGAAAAGCTGATTCCTCTGTATCCAGTGGTAAAAGTAACATGAAATGTTAAATATTGAAAACTCAGAGTTCATTGCAGTCACAGAATTACTTGAAGCAAAAGGATACAGACTTGTAAGCCAAGTGAATAACACAATGAAACAAATGATTAAAACGTACCTTTCACAATGGATAGAATCTCCAAGAAGCCAGGAAAGACACCATACCCTGGGCTGCATCCAAAGCAGTGTGGCCAGCAAGGCAAGGGAGTCATTCTGCCCCTCTGGTCTGTGCTGGTGAGGCCTCACCTGGAGTACTGCATACAGATGTGGAGTCCTCAGTACAGGAGAGACATGGACCTCTTGGAATTCATACAGAGAAGGGCCACAGAAATGATCCAAGGATAGAGCACCTCCCTACAAGGACAGGCTGAGAGCTGGAGTTGTTCAGCCTGGAAAAAAGAGAAGGCTGTGAGGTGACTTGAGAGTGGCCTTTCAGTATTCAAAGGGAAACTGCAGGAAAGAAGGGGATGGACTATCAGGGTCTGTGGTGACAGAACAAAAGGCTTCAAGATTAAAGAGGGTAGATTTAGATTGGATATAAGGTTGGATATAACTTTTACAGTTAGGGTGGTGAGGCACTGGAACAGGTTGCCGAGATTAGTGGTGGTTGCCCCATCCCTGGATACTTTCAAGACAAGGATGAATGAAACCCTGGGCAAACTGATTTAGCTATGGATGTTGCTGTTCATTGCAGGCGAGGATTCTAGGATTCTAGGATTCTTAATTTGGAGTATTTTGGATGTGCTGTGAAAATTTTGATGCACACCACTTGACTTTTGTAGCTGAGCATACATAGAAGCAGAAAAAGAAAGTATGCATTTATTGATGGTGATGTTGTTTTCTTTGGACAGAATGGAAGGCTCAGCTGAAATCATTAAATATTTCACTGGGAAATGTTAAAGTAATGACTGTTAACCTTTCTGACTATTAACCTGGCATATTTGTGTTGTAGAGCACATTTTGTGGCATGCATTTTGTGGTATAGAACACACTGTGTGTGATATATTAACAGTTATCTGATTGTAAAAGCATGTGATTTCAAAGTGCAGATAAAAACTACTATACTACACCTCAAAAAATAGTGTAGAAGAAAAGATTATATTTTTCAGTCATAGTACATGCATTCTACACATGGAAGCAGTGGATGCAATAGTCTTTAGCTGACAAATAAGATGAACTTAATACCTTTTGAGATTCTTCTTACAGCTTCTATTGTGTATGAAAGAATTTTCTAGTTTAAACAAAGAACCAGTTGTCCGAAACCTGATAGGTTTGGAAAAGAAAAGAATTCAGGTATTTTGGTGAGGAAGGGTTTCTCTAGGTTAAATTAGTCATAACTTGTTCTTGGAAAAACATACAAAGAAAGGATAAGTCAAATTCTTCTGTAATATGCATGTAGACAAGAACTGCATTTGAAGATTAATTATCTCATTATTTTGCTAATATGCTGTAATTAACTGAGCTATAGCACTAAAATTACTAAATGTAGCATTACTATTCCAGATTTGAATTAGCTTGTATCTCAGAAATGTTCTTCACTACACCTCAGCTTTAGGACATAAGCCTAATTAAATTACCACTTTATTTGCAGCAGCTGCTTCATAAATTTGCACTTCAAAATAGTTCCATCATTCACCATGTCATTTCCTGTGTTTTGTAATTATTGGCTGGTAAAAAATTAAACCCAAGGAGTTTAACAATAGCACAGTAGCTTTTCCTTACACTCAAATTAGGCCTAAGGGATTCTGACAGCAATTATGGTGTTGACTGGATTAGTGCAATTGGTTAAAAATGCAAAGATATTTCATCAGCTCTTCCTGAGGCTTGTGGATTATGCCCAAGAAAATGAAGCTTTAATTTCACTAGGTTCTTTCCATTATTTCTAAAAAAAATAGACCCAGAAAGAAGCTCAATAGCTATGCAGGACCAGGAGGACAAAATTGTCTAAATGAAACATTAGAGGGATTTTCACGATTACCTTTGGTGAAATCAGCCCTTTAGCATAGTTTACACTTCTAATGTAAGAAATATGAGGTTTTAGGACAGTTTTTACACTTTGCTGGTGCTCTAAACAGTCATATCTTTTTCTTACCTTCCTATTTCCAGTATTTCACCATTATTTGTGAAGAGAGAAAACAAACAAACAAACAAACAAACAAACAAAAACAGCAAAGAACTCCCACTTAAATATGGATATGTCAGAATATTGCTTACCACATATCAAACCTATTTGAACTTTCACTTTTTGGAGAGGTTACACCTTGAAGGGACATACTGCAATGGCAGTTTGCCATAGATCCCTGCTCCTGTAGTACAGTCAGGTATGGATGGCTGTGTTTGTCTGGTATTTTAAGACCTGACTGCTTCAAGTCAGATGTCATTCCAGAGCTATTACCATTAGTCAGAAATAGCTGGAATGATAGCTGTAGGCAGTCTACCATTTTCAGGAGAGAGATTAGTTCCTGGGTTGTCCTGAAACATGCAAAGCCACTGTGTAGTATTTCTTCTAGACATTATTTCAATTACAGGACCTGGTTATCAGTCCCCATTGGCATTATCCATAATCATCTGCTGTACACAAAGATTCAGTACCATTAAAATGACATTATTATTCATGAATATATTTGGAAGATCTCATTCATCGTACATCCCTTAAAAAAAACTAAAATAACAAATATCTTTCTGGGACGTTGCAAATTGGAAGCATCGTGACTAACCAAGGTGCTTTGCTTATCAAAACACTTATTTTCATTCTTACATTTTTTGGATTTGGGATCTTTCAAATGCTGTGGAGGATGTTGCCTTAAACTACTAAAATAAACTGTGGATCTCCTCAGTCATTCTCCTGAGGCAACAACATCCTATTGAAAGTGCAGGTGGAGAAACCCTCTTCCCAGATAAAAGTGATTCAGTATGTTTCTATGGAGGGATTTCTATCTAACAAGCTCTGTAACTTTGTGGTGTCATCCAAAGGTCAATTGAATGGAGTAGAATACATATGTCTGTAACAAGAAGGACTGTGATACTAAGAGTCACTCACAGCTCTGAAATAAAAGGACAATCTTCCCAAACTATCAAAAATATATGCACATAAATAATATATATGTATATCTCCGGAAGTTTGGAGAGATCTTAATTAAAGCATAAAGAGAAAGCAGGCAATAGGAACAGACATTTTTAAAGAAATCTGTCTACCTGACTTTTTAAAGAGATTGTATTAGACAAAATAATCATCAAACTTTAATCTTTGATTGGGTCAGTGGTGGCTATCAGTTGGCATAGCTCCATCTGCACCAGTCACTACCCCAGCACACATCCTCTGAGGCCAACCTTTCAGTGCTCAGATTCCAGCCTGGGAAGGAAAGGCAATCAAGTACTCATACAGATAAGTATCATATTAGAGTCAATATTAAGGATTGGATAGAATCAAGCTATAAGTACAGGAGTTTTGCTCTGCAGTTTTACTACCAGGAAATCCAGCTATATTCTTCATAATTGTTTGTCACAGTAGATGCAGCAAGATTAACTTTTCATTTTTCCAGGATATTTTTGACATTTGTCCCAGTACAAATGAATGGCCTTTAGGAAAAAAAAAAAAAAAAAAAAAAAAAAAAAAAAAAAAAAAAAAAGACATTATAAATCCTTTAGTATTTCTTGAATGGCTAAAATATTTCTCTAAGTTCTCTTTCACAAAAAGTAAAACAAAAGTAATAGGCACGTGCAAACCTGGATCAGAGGAAATCAGAGTGCAAATCTGTGTCTTAACATTAACTCTCTACCTGCTACTGTATATTCTAGAGATAAACAGCAAATGTTCTACACCTTGGCTTAGCAAAGATATGATCACAAAAATCCATGTCTGTACACTGTGTTCTTGGAGCAGTCCAGATCCAAATCTAAAGGATTTCACTGTATATGTTTATCTATTTTAGAATAAATGAAATCTTTTCTGAAGCTTGAAGTATAATTTTTAACTTTAACACAAGTTCTCTGCCCCACTCCCTCTTTAAAAAAAAAAAAAGAAAAAAAAGAGGAAATTAATCCTATTGACATGAGCCTCAATCTTCAGTACTCTGTGATTGTGTGCTCTTGTCTGTGGACAGGAAATTAGTCTTAGAGATACAACCAACAAATCTGTTATATTCAGTGTTCAGAGATCACAAGTGCTGCAAGTTAATTAATTCCTATATCTCTGTAATGGATGTTGCTCTGTTAATAGTGTTTTCAATAAAAAAGATGATGAAGGAGTTGATGAAGTATGCTGGAAAAGTGAAACATGCAATGGCAATAGTTATAAAAGGTACAGTGTATTAATGGTGAATGCAATTTTCTCAATACACTTAATGTTCTCTATTAAAAAAAAGCTCATCCTGTTCACACCAGGGAAGCAGGCTGCGCTGTACGTGTCATCTACTGACTCCTCAGCAGTTTAATGTGACCAAACAAAATGACTTCCTCTGTGTCTATTTAAAATGGTCCCCAAAGATGTCATTTCTGAATGGGCAGCATGTATTAAGACAAAGAAATATAGGAGATATGCTGACAAATATTAGTCTCGTTCATATAAATATATTCCATAATATTAAGCACATAATGCTTTCTTATTTTGCCATTCATATTCAAAACAGCACAGAAAGACACCTAACTCCTAATTTATCTTCTTCTTTATAATGCTCTACTCATGCAGTGTGGTAGTGTTAGCAGTGAAGTATTTATGATTAAAGGCTCACTCAGAGCTGAAGCAGATATCTTGATTAGTACCTTTACCATCTCAAAAATAAGGAAAGTGGGAGGAGGAGTACACAATATATGTATATTTTCATGTTGCAAGCTTTTGTGGTTTTCTTCTTGCTAAATATTTTTGATCTGTATATGGCCAGCTCATAAGTTGATGAGCAGGAAAATCCATTTGTCTTCTGTGTCTCAAAGGATACCGCCTTGTGCTGGACCATCCCAGTCCATTAAATCTCGGTGGTGCACATGTTGTTCTTCATCTTTCTCTACCTCTGATGGCCCACATGCTGATGAAAACCATCATATATAAGTGAACATAAGAATGGGGAAATCTTGTTAGCGACTGAAAAAACAGCAGAGAAAAGTGTTTGGAAAGGCTCAGCAGTGGCCCCATCCCCAGCGAACTGTACAGCGCACATGATCCTGAAGAGAGACAGGAAGACTCTGAAGCCCTTTGCCTTCCCCCAGGCGAACCCAGCCCTGTAATTGGGATCAGCGTAAAGGATGTGCCAAGCCCGTGTTGCCATATGTCCCCTTCTCGAGCTGTCCCGAGTTGCCATCTGTCCCTGCACCAGCCCGGCCACTCAGGGCCATCTGCTTGTGCCTGCCCTGTCCTGTCCCTTGGGGCCAGCTGTCTGGCCTCACACCTTGCCTGGAGGTGCACAGTCTCCTGCCAGCCCCAGCACGTAGCTGCTCAACTGGGCAGAAAGCAAGAACAGCAGACAAGAAAAAAAAAAGAAAAAAAAATTGTATATATATAATTCTTAACTAATATTCATGTTCCAACTTGAGAATTAGGCACTGTTGGCTTTTTGTGCTTTTTTTTCTTTTTTTACATTTTGTCATTGACATTTCATTGAAACTGATCTTGGGTGGCAGAATAAGAGCTGGGAGATGGTGAGCATTTTTGGGAAATGTGCCAGTGTGCTGGTGTCATGTAGGAGCTCATTCAGGAGCACAGGGAGTTTGCAAATCTGTTGTTACACCTGTGTAAAAGCTTGGCTCAGAGTCATGGGAGTTACTGAGCTCATCTCAAATGGAGCACTATTACAGTGGTAGCAGAGAAGGAAATAATACATCTAGTGCTTAGCTTTCTGAAAAGTCTTAGTCTATATTTAACAGAATGAATGGAAAAATGGAAACACTTTAATTCCTTTAAAAAAGTCATTTCCTTGGTTACTGTGGGCACATATCTAGATGAAGGATGTGCAGAGAATTTTCCACTTTCCAGTTGCATACTCTCATCTCCCAGCTCCCTACTGGGACAAAATGCAGGCACACATCAGCTGTCCTTTCTTCTTCCCTCCCACCTTCCCACAATCTGGTATTCACAGTAAAGAAAACTGGAGGTGTGGACTGGATGGGAGCCATCATTTTTCCTAGCAGGTAAGTCTAGACATAGCTTATAATATCCTACATACCAGTTCTCTTCCCTCATTTCCAATCTGTAGCATATTTTTACTTACTTATATTGAAATGAGCATTTTTAAGCATTCCAGCTTGACTGATGCTATGATGGAGAAATCAGTGTCATTATTGCCACAAAATATTTTGGGTGGGATTGCTTCAACATTCTGGCAGTTTATCCAATCAAATATTTTCCCTGAAACGGTGGAGGTTAAAATATGAGATTTGAAATCCCGTATGCATTGAGGCAGATGTTGTAACTTTTGTTGATTTCAGTAGGGCCAGAAAGCCACCCAGTGGTGAATATTCTGCTCAATCCACCCCTCCATGCACCTAAGCCATATAGGTGTTTCTGATATTAATTGTCTTATTATTCTGGTGTTAAAAATACAGACAGCAACACAGTGCAAATTAGAGAGATCAATTCCATTAGAAAATAGAGTATTATTAGAGACACAAACAATTATTTTCTTCTACTATTTTCATGAGTTTCAGGTTGGACATCTGTTGTTTGGGTCATAGCTGTATACTTACTTGGACTTCATAGTAGAAGTCTTGGGAGATTGTCAGATATTCTTTTGGCTTAAAGATGCACAAGGAATCTTAAAATGATTTCACAATGTGTAGTAAAGAATGATGAGTTGCACTGACAAACTAAAATTCGCACTTTAAACCTTAGCACCACACGTTGTTAATCTAAAAAGAAACTTTCTTTAGTAGGAAATCTTGTGACTATACTATGTCCACCTCAAAGAATTTCTAAGAAGGTTGCTGAAGAATATTTGAATACGAAAATCTTTGTATAAAATTACAGTAATGATAAATGTGAGATTCTGTTGAAAACACCATCTGTACCCAGCCTGTATATCATTTAGTTAGAGAAAAAAAAAAAGAATAAAAAAAATACCTACATAGTGAGATTATTACTTCAGTAAGAGACGCTGTAGATATCCTTCAGGTGAAAGCAGGGAACTGTGACAAAATATCACACTAGACCAAACACTGCTCTCCAGCCTCTGGTCAAAGTCGACCTTTGCTGAAGCTGGAGCCATTGTTGGCATTGGCCAGGGTTCATGAGGTGCACATGAAACACACAGCATTTGGGTGTCCTTATGACAGTTTTACTGGTGCCAGCCCTGAGTGTTGGCTGTTTGCTATATCAGGAAGCCAAAGCAAACCCAAAGTACAGCTTTGGAGTTCTGTGGGTGGCAATGCAGGAGCAGATTCCCAGCCACAGCGAGATAGAGTTACGCAGCAAAGAGCTTGTGGTGGGCTTTGGTGACACATGACCAGATGCTACTGAGTCCTTTCCACTACTTTTAGAGTTCCTGGGATGAGAGTGGAAAAGGGAGGTAGAGGGGAAAGAAAATCCCAAGCTGTGGTAGGGGGACTTTATCAGTTACTGTGCTTTAATGAATATGAACAGCAGGTAGTCCATTAAGCCTAGCATTTTCACTTAACAATTGGAGCTCTGATAGCCATTAGAAGGAGGTCATATTTAATAGCAGTTGACTCCCTTTCTCCTACAGTACCTTTAAATGATTACTTGGCAAGTGAACTAAATTCACTTCTCTCGCATATGAAGGGGAGAGGGGATAAGAAAAGGTGTTTATTTTTGCAGAATTAGATCCCTTGCCACCCACTCCCTTCTGAATCTGAACTTCTATCTGCTAAGTCAGAATGAACTTTAATAAATGAGCTGAACTCATTAGCTATGTGAAAGCTCATGCTTACAGTCATAATGATTTTAAAATGTGTGGTTGCATCTTGAGGAAGAACAGAGCTTGACATAATTTCAGTTATCAAATACTGGTAATTGACACAGAGACAGGCTGTGCTTTACACTGGGCTATAATTAATCCACTTCAGTGACCTCAAAGGCTGCACTTCTGAGAAATCTACCACTTACGTTTTGATTCTTTGTCAACTACTTCAGCAGACATAAATTACAAATGAGGTACTAATGAAGTATTTCATCACCTGTTTACCTTCAGTGATCAGTTCCCTTACTCTAATTTATAGGAGGCACAATTTTTTTTTGAAGCTACTGTCAGCTGGAGCTGCCTTTTACTCTGAGCAGCTATAAATTAGCACATAGTTGGGCTTACCCTCGCTAGCTCTTTGTTCTGGTTTTAAAACACTGCAGCATGGGAGGAAACAAGTTTACGATTAGAGACGGATGGACAAGAAGAGAGAAAAAAATATTATCTCCTGGTCTTTTTTCTTTTCCTTTAAAGATTCACTGAGTGGAATGAAATTCCCCACCAGTATAAATAGACAAAATCCCACTGTGGTGAGTGTGTCACATAGCAAGGAATTGACTGATCCTTCCATACTGTCAAGCACATGGAGTGATTTTGAGGTGTACGTCAAAGAGTCACTATGATGTGCTATGACATTAATACAAAAATCCTTATGTTTCACCCATGATGTTCACATAGCTTCCTCTAATGCAAAATACTAGGGCTCAATTTCCCCACTCCAGGAAAAATTCTGGAGAATGGGATAATCTGTTTCATCAGTAAGCAATAGCAGTCCCTTCCCATGGGTTCTGCAGCATTTTTCTAAGGGAAATAGACTTCAGAGCTTCTACCCCCACTTACTTAGGTGTCTTCATTGTCTTTCTGCACACAGCAGTGGTTCTTCTGTGCCAGTGTCTCTTTTATTGGAGTGCTGTGTGGCTCATGGTACCTTTCGTAATAATGAAAGTTAAATATCTTTCCTGTTTTAATGTAAGTGCTCTATATTTTATGAGCTCTTCTAACTCAGGGAAAAAGAAAAAAAAAAAAGAAAGAGAGAAAGCTCCTAAAGTTTTCCTGGAGACCTAAGAGGAAGGGTGAAGAAATTTAATTATGGGGAAAGCTCTGCGTAATCTGTAAATTGTGTTTGATGGCAGACACTTTGTGTGGAATGGACTAGAAGTTGGCTGCAGTTTAGGCCAAACTTTCCAATTCTGAACCAATCAGTGAAGGTATGATGTGACATTACATCTGGATTTCCTTGGACATGGAAGTGGAACAGGACACTGCCTAACAAGAGTAGAACTTGGTTGTTTATTTTTTTATGGGATCCTTAACAGTCTGTTGAAGAAAACAAAGGGAGATAGTTTCTAACTAGAGCAGGGGATATTTAGATTGAATGTACGGAAGAAATTTTATTACAACAAGGATGGTGAGGCACTGGCACAGGTTGCCCAGAGAAGTGGTGTATGGCCCATCCATGGAGATACTCAAGGTCAGGCTGAATAGGGTTCTAAGCACTTGATGAAGCTGTAGGTGTTCCTGGTCACTGCAAGAAATTGGACTAGATGGCCTTTAAGGGTTCCTTCCAACTCAAACGATTATATGATTCTATGAAAAGAAAGGTAGGCTCATGTGTTCTGGAGCTAAGTTAAAAGCAAAAGGAGCTGCATGAGAGGGCTCAAAGACACATACTTAGAAGGTGGATCCCAAAGGTAAAGCTGCACAGGCCATGCTTAAAAGGTTTCCCTTTAAGTGCATTTATGCATTCAGTCCCAGATATCATAGAAAGTGTAAGTCCCATTGAACTGGTAAAATCATATTCTGAAATCATTTGTTTCTGGGGCTGCTCTGCTGTAAGTTTTACAGCCTGCAGTGTTGAGGGTGCACTTGAGACAGCTCTTCTGTGTGCACTGAACCCTGGCTGCCCTTCCCCAGACATCTTCTATTTGGAAGCCCATTGCTGAGATTCATTGCCCTACGTCACTTGGGACCTGCTGCATGATTGTTACACTGAGGAAAGTATGGGAAAATAGAAGGCTGTGTTTGTCTTCTGAATGTGCGATTTCCTGCAGTACACCACATCACCTTCTCTCCATCTCTCTCAGCCGAGCTGATCACCTCTCTCTCTCAGACTGCTAAGGGTTGATCATGCTTGGTGCAACAAATAACATATCTTGGGGAAAAAGCAACAAAATCTGAACCCAAAAAATGTCAGCAAAGTCCTCACTTACTAACACTTTCCATAGATTTTCATAACTAATTGCTTTGCTATAAGGGGAAAAAGCATTGTTACCATAGCAACTGTCACAACACATAATATTGAGCATTTCTTCAAGCATGCATTACTTATTGCAAGAACAGACACATCATGATGACTTTGTAATTATTATTTTGCAAATTTTTAACTGTTGCAAGATGTGTGCAAAGGATCTAATTTTTTGTTGTTGTTACTAATGAGATTGTATGTTTTGGTGTTATTAAAGAAAAATTTGTTTAGAAAAAAAGTAAATCTATTTTCTTGAGGGAAAGGCAATAATGCAGATTAACTATACAAACAGAGGGGAGGTTAAGGCTAGATGTCAAGCAGAATTTTTTTTGTTCAGAGGGTGGTAGAGCACTGAAACTATTTGTGCTGAGTTGTGGATGCCTCATCCCTGAAGATGTTCAAGGCCAGGTTGAATGGGGCCCTGAGCAACTTCATTTAGTGGCTGGCAACACTGCCCATTGCAGTAGTATCGTAACTAGATGACCTCTAAGGTTCCTTCCAATCCAAGCCACTCTATGATTCTATCATTCTATGATCTTCTTCAGCTCTGCCACTGTACTACTACATATAGGTAGCCCAGAAGAAGAGAAGAAAGTGTACAGACCTCAGAACGTTCCTTTGCTGCATTTTCTTTCCATCCAGTGGCCAAGAGGAAAAGGGCACAAACTTGGCCAAGTCTGGTGGATTACATCTTCACTGGTGGTCTGCTAGACCATGCTTTGTGCTTCACTTTGACAAGTGAGAGTAGTGCAGACATGCTGGTAGGAGCAGGAGATAGACCTTGGATGGTATGGAAATAGAGCAAAAGTTACAACATCCTTGATATGCTGACAGGGATTTGAAGTTGTCCAGAAGGCTAAGCAGCTTCTGGATCTACTCTGACAGAATTATAAGGGCTGCTGGGAGAGGAAAGTCAGATTTAGAGAAAGTAATTAGGATCTTGTGTGCTTCCAGGAGCTTGGGTAATATTAACCACTACACAGATCTCATATGCTTCTGTGAAATGGTTAAGTTGTAATTCCCTCTTTCATTTATTTTTCTGCAGCCTGGTCTTGTGAAAAGTTATTATCTGAATTTTATCCCCAGAACTTTTCATTTTAAAGAACAGTAGGAAATTCTTACTGTAGTTTAAGGTAGGAGGAGTATGAATAGAAGGAACCTGGAATATTACCTTTTCTTTTATCGGAAGACTACATGACAAATGTACAAGCAGCTGATTTGTCCAGCTCAAAATATTTGAAATTGTAAAAATTCTCTGAAAATATCTGTGTACAATTCTTAAGATTCAAACTCAACAAAGAGCTTAAGTCCATGCTTAATTATATGCAGATGTTTAATCTCCACTGATGTGAAACCTGAATTTGTCTTCCTTCCATGTCTTATGTTTGGTGCTAGTTTTCACTGACTCCGATTTTTTAAAAAATAATAAATAAATAATAGTAATAAAATTAATAAATTAAAAAGCCCATGAAAAGATACATGATGCAGAAGACTGTGTGCCTGTTTCTATGTTAATAATTATGTGCACTTAGAAATTACAATTACATAGTCATTAAGTCCTACTCAAAAAAAATCCTGGCTGCCTTATTTTTATGAAGCAATTTTTACTTTCCATAGCCTTGTTGCTCACATAGCTGGCAAACATACATTTATTAGAAGTCAAGAATTATCTAAAAGGTAAATTTTATATTAATGGAACTGATGTGCTCTCTTTTAAAACATCTTTGGTTATTTCATTGCTTACCATAATTTGAGACTTGGCTGCACAACGAGTGTTGCACTTTGGCAATTGCTAAAATGGTCTGTGTGTGGTCAAGACAGCTGTGTCTGTTGTTACTGAACATAATGCTGACTTAAGTAACCAGTATCTGCTTCAAGTAGGATTTCAAACCTTTTTGCTTTCTTTCACTAATACCAGGTTACACAGACAGAGAAAAGGGGGGGCCAGTGCTGACCTGTCTTCCTGTTCTTCAAACCATACAGCAGGCAGATCTAGCATGAACTGATTGCGATCTCTGCCTTCAAACCTTCAGTGATGAACAACAGCTGAGCAATTTCAGAATGTTGTGTTTTGGGGTTCATCTCCCCATCTAACAAAACGCTAATCCTCAAATGACTTCAATTTCCACTTCCAAAGTGTTCTGAAGAAATCTCATGCTGTCTGGTGCTGCGCTTTGGTCTTTGAGCTGCACGGAGGTGGTCTGATCCCTATCTCACTGGGAACTGGGAAACAATGTCACCTAAGTCAACATGTAAGTCGTATATACAATATCTAAACTTGGCATGAGAGGAAAATTGCCCCGTGATTACGCCACTCAAGGAAGTACTTTTAAAACTAAGAAAAGAGATGGGGATCAAAAAGATATAAAGGGCTTCGAGGCAACTGTGCCAGCTGAGGAATGCGTGTCTGAACAACAGCGGGCGATGGTTTCTGCTGTGCAGCCAGGCTGCTCCTCTGTCCACATCCTGCCTCAGCGAGCATCTCAGGGAAATCCCCACACTAGTGCTGCCCAGGGAGCTGATGCCAAGGCTGCCTCTGCAGAGCCTGCCCACTGCTGGGGCTGATGGGTATCACCTGCTTGCTGTGGAGGGCAAGGAATCACCGTATCCCCTTTTCCCAAAGTGACCTCATTATGGAGAGGCTGAAGTGGTCTCTATCCCATGCATTATGCAATTCCCTATCCATGGAGACATTCAAGATTGGATGGGATCCTGGACAGCTAGATCTGGTGGTTGGCAATCCCAGCCATGGCAGAGGATGGCACCAGATGGTCTTTAAGGTCATTTCCAACTTTAGCCATTCTATGATTCCGTGATTTTATACATAAATGACAATGAGAATATACACAAACAAGCTGCAGATACATCTCTTCAGTGGATTCCACTCTGCAGAATCTGGTTTCTATCAGCATGAATGGGGCGTGCATGAATGGAGTTTCTGCAGTCTAAAGAAAAGAAGATGTGATTGCTTTTGAAGAATGTACCTACCGATACAATGCTGAGAGAAAACAGGAAAGTGATAAGTATTTGAGTCCTAAAATAACACTGCTTTTTCCAGCCATGAAAAATTTGAGCTGTATCTCCCATTGCACTCACAAACATTTAGCTATTATTCGGGGAATATGACTGTTGAGATTTATTCCAACACATTCCAGAACATCCTTGTAAGATGAGATCTAACACCAAATGAACAACATGTCCTACAAAAACCTTTTTCTTAAATTTAACCAAATAGCAAAAATAAATAAATAAATAGATAGATAGATAGATAAATAAATAAATAAATAAAAATTCCAGACTTGCTTTACATTAATCCTTCAAGGTCATGTTGAGAAGAAGCCACTTAAACATATATCAAAAGAGTAGGTAAATATGCATCTCACTGCAGAGCTCTTGCATAGTATGAGCATATCTTTATTTTACACATGACTGATTCCTAAACAATAAATACATTTTGAAATGTGATGCTGACACTACTGCCTGTTGTTTTTAAACATTTGTGTTACAATTAAAGCCGTGCAAATATATGTGTGAACAGTTTAAAAAGTGATTTTTTTTCCTCTGTGAACAAATAATAATTTCTGTGTTAGAAGAGGCATAAATCAGTTTATTTCTGTCGGTTTCACCAGACCTACCGCAATTTGCACTAGCTGAAAAACTGGCCCTCATTTTTAATCCACAGATATACTTCATCACTGCAGTTTATGTAAACATGAGATCAGCCAGTGCTTCCAGACCCAAATGAACTCCTCAATAGTTCAAACTGAAGGAGTTTTAAATCTGAATTTTGCTCTGTTCATTTATCTTACAGCTGATCACAAATAGACATGGAATATTGCTGGATTTTGTGGCACGGTTTTGTCTGGGGATTTTTAAATGTAAGTGCCCTATGCTTGTCCAGACATAAAAATTTAAGTGTCCCATTAAAAGTTAACATGGTTGCATGTACTCGTTTTAATAAACTTTGAAAGAGCATTCTGAAATAGCCCAAACAAATCCAGCATGCGGCAGATTCTCATTATTTGAGTCAATTCTGTTACAAACTTTGTGTGTCTTTTAAAAAATTAGGCTATTTTCAAGTTATAGGAACACTAAAAAATAACAAATAGGTGAATTTCTTCTTCTGTCCATAATTCTAAAATACACAAATAAGATCTGACAGGATATGTCTCCTTTTAATGTTGCAAGAGCCAGCCCATGAGAAATCTGAAATAAAACAGTAATTCACAAATGTTGTTTCAAACACTGGTATTTTATACACGGTGTCAGTATTATTAATTTTGTCTTGCATTTCCCCGAGTAATTTAAACCGCTTTGTAGTCAAAACAATTAGAAACATAGATTTGGTTCACAACTGCACAGCTACATAGGAACAAAATGCATAAGGCATTTAACAGTGAGTAGCAAAAAATACTTAATCCGCTTTAAATTACTGGGAGAATTTCGTTTGGCAAACTGGTCATACTGGAATTTGACCATATGCCACCAACACCTCCACAAAATGCTCTGAAATTCAGTTTTTCAGGAATGAAACAGTTGACTACTGTATCGAGAGGTTGGAGACGTGTAAAATACTAAGTGGTACAGAAAATTGCATGAGGTAAAAAGCTGAGTCTAATAATGACCATATTACCACATGCTCTCAAAGCACTTTCTATCTGAGGATTTCAAAATGAATTTTTACACATGTAGTTCTATAAAGCAGCAAAATATTACGCCAGTGTTACAGAGGAGTAAACTGAGGCATAGCGACTTTACACCACTTGCTTTAGGCAACACAGATGGTTAATGGGAATGCAGGGAATATAATTAGTAATTCTGGATTATACTGAGCTTTTTAAATCACAAGACTTTTTTCTCTCTGAGGTGCTTCTTATTCATTTAGGACTTGGTTTGCAAAGATTTATAAGAAAAGTTGCAGACAGAAATCTATAAGGACTTTCAAAAGAACTGTTCAAGTCCAAGAGGAGCTTGGATTCTAAATCCTGGAGAGCACCTGGTTCTGAGACTTGTGCAGAGATGAAGAACCCCAGGCCATGCTTCCACACTAGCACAGAGCTTGGTCCTTCAAGCACACAACACTGAATAGATTTGCTAATTATCCTTGAAGCCTCCTCATGCGCTGACTAGGATATATTTTCAAATTTACCTCCACTGTGTGCATTACTCTTTCTAGACAACTGTCCTCTACGGTGGCCTTCTGTTGTTTAGAAACCGAAGAATGAGTTCCACAGATCCCTCCAGAGGCACTGATCTTCATGGAATAATAGATGAGTTGTCATTAAGAATTGCTATGGAAAAATTGCCATCAGACTTGGCAGTTCTCACTTCAAAAATTAAGCTTTGAAATTTTCCCCAGTGTTGAGGTTTATGGTACAAATACAACAGCAGAGATTAAATTTTATAGGTAGTTTACCAGACTAAACATAGTTGTGAAAATTGCTAAAAAAGAAAGATTCCGAACATAGCAACCACCTCCACAGTGAAAACAATGACATTTTGAAACTGTTGTCTACCAGCTCCACCACATGGCAAAGAAGTAATTTACAGTTAAGTTGCCGGACAGAAGATAATTTAAAATTAAAATTACAGTCTGCATTTTTCAATAGACAATGAGGGAGTCTCAGAGAGTGAAAACCGTAATAAGTGCGAATGAGAATTCCCAATGGATTTCAGAAAACTATAAATCATGGCTTGTCAGAGCAGACATCCCTATTTAAATAAAAAGCTGTCTCTTTCTGCCGGGTTGGAAATCATCTCTTCTTATGTATGTATAGGACAGTAAAACACGATTTCTGCTTGGCGCTGCTGTACATGAACATACCATTCTTAATCAGTACTGGAGAATGCCCTGCCTCAAACACAGATAGGTAAGACCACTTTTGCTATGCCATGAGCCCACTAGTCATTGGACTTATCGTGCCGTGCTGTACTTCGGAAGGAGAAAAAGAGGAGAGGACAGTAGGCAGATGCTCTGGCTCTGCTCATTTCACTCTATCCGGAGATGAACATTACATCATGAAGGACAAGTGTTTCTGCTTTCCTTTGAGGTTCACGCAGCTGAAACTCATCACCTCCATGAGAGAGGTGTTTTCTAATGAGGTGGGAAGGGGAACAGATCTTTCCTGTGAGAAAAAAAAAAACAAAAACAAAACAAAACAAAAAAAAAAAACAGAAAACAGAAGCAAAAAAATGTTTAAAGTATTAAATTCTTTTCATAACAAAAGTTATCTTGGCTGACCTAAGCCGTACTATCTCACAAATGAAAAGAAGTCTAGTTTGTGTGATGCTATAAAACTCATATTTGAAAAAAAAAAAAAAAAAAAAAGTTTTGTCTGCAGTGTTCCTCAGCACCTATGCTTTTGAAATTGCTATATGCATGTAGGTTGTTCCAAAAGTAATGTCTCTTATTTATTTCCATGGAAACTACAACAGGTATAAAGAGAGCAATAATTCTATTTAATACTGTGAATTCTCAGCTACAGAACACTATTTTTCAACATAGTCACCACCATCAGTCAATTCACATGGATGAGCTGATAACAGATCCTCTTCATTTCGTGGTATGACAGCTGTGCACAACCATCAGGAACATGGCTTGTGTTTCATATTTCTGTTGAAACACACCAGCAACTGCTTCACTGTGCTCACAGCAACTGCTTGTTCTCCATAAAGGCTCAGCAAGTGTCAGTGAATGTCAATGGGTGACATTTTTTAGCATGGAGGAAATAAGTCACACACCTTTGCTTCATGCACACTTTCATGTCAGGTACCATTCTGTCAGACTGCCCCTCTGCTGCCGTCAGTCACACTGCAATAAAATGTAACAGAATGTTGGTGGGAAGGTTCAGCCTCTACTGCCATACCACCAAAATCCATCTCTGACACTGTGGGCCACCATTATGCAAGGAGAGGCATTACTTTTGGAGCAGCCCTTGTATTTACATGGAAACAGCATTCCATAACAAATTGGTAATGAATACAAAAGATGTATCCTGAACTTGATTCAAAAAGCAGAGTTGTATAACCATCATGAGTAGAAATTGGAACTGGCTCATTAGCTTGTGCAAAGTGAGTGGCAACAATCAGTAACTGGTCAAATTATTGGTCAGTAGTTGCACAGTAACTGGTCAAATCACTGGCCAGTAGTTGCAAAGAGCCCTAACTGCTAATTAAACAAGTTTCTGCCGGGCTACTTACTATGTGAACATTCAGCAGACACTCTTAACTCATGAAGCATGCAATTTTTTTATACTAAATAAGTATTTTAAAGTGTTAAGTGTGATTTCATGTTGGTATTTTGTATCTTCAAGCTCTGAATTTTGTATAGAATCTCAAAATGAACAATCTAATTCAATTTGTTTGTTTAGATGTGATAAAGAATTACCTCCAGCTATTTTCTGGTACTGAAGATTTATGAGAAAATCCAGAGTGTACAGAGTTAGAATCCTAACTGGCTTGGGCTTACCAGAGAATATAAGAAAGATTTGCATTTCTAGATGTGTCTAATGCAAGGCACAACATATTCAAACTCACATCTTAGCAAGCAGAGTTTGTGTGGTCATTAAAGCAAGGGACAGAAGATGGGATAAATAAACTATGGAGAATACTGGGCTTTGACTTCAGATATATCATACTATCCTGGCCACAGATTTTCAATGTGTTCGGCAGTTTGTTTTTTTTTTTTTTCAACAGTTTTTCTAGGCTGTGATTTTTCATTTACTAATCATTCACAAGTTACTAAGAAATAAATAACCTCATAAACTTAAGTAATATTTACTTTCAGATAATGAGGCAGAACCTGCCCCATGGGAGGTAAAGCAAGAAAGCACACACATAGCAGTGAAGTTGGCTGTACTTGCAAATCTGGAGATAAGGACTCAGGGATAGAAGTGGACACAAAAATTGAGATATTTTAAAAACACCATTCCAACTTGTCAAATTAAAGAAAAGCACAAAATCATTCTAGTTCCAACAAAAATTGTCTTTAGTGGATTCAGATCAAATCATGAGTTTAATTTTTTCATTTTAAATGCTATGCTTGGAGATTTTTGCTTTGAAAGCAAATTATTTCCCTTTACTGCTTTTTTTTCTGAGTTTTTCTGTGAGCTTTCACATTTCTTCCTACATTCTTTGGTATTTGGTTTGCTTATTTTTGTAAAAAAATTTTAAAAAATGATGATCTGATTATTAAATTACTTTAATAATTAAATTAATTTTCCTAGTCTTTATAGTGAACAATTTATTTGTGTTGATTTTTTATTCCTACTGTAAGATAACAGAAAATCTCATATAATATGGAGAGAGGTTAAAAGAAAGAAGAAGCTCTGTACTTTGACATAGCAGTCCAATTCTCAGAGTACAGTAATCAGTATGATGGATGTGAGAAGAGAAATAATGAGCCTCTTTGCTTTATTTCTTTTCAGTCCAGCTCATCTTTAGAGGTGGAAACCTCGAAGCTTTTCAGACACAATCATTCTTCACATCCCTCCTTGATAAAATTCTCAGCAGTCAGCACAGATTTAAGAAGAAAAAAACACACTGACTGTCCTGTTTCTCAACATTTTGAAAGTTTTAAGCAGTATTGCAGGTGAGAATATGGTCACAAATGTATTTTATTTTTCATAATTTCTCTCCAGATTTTAAAATGAAAAATGTAATGTCTGTTCTAACATCTGAGAATCCTTCGGAACCCTTTTAAAAAACAAGCAGTGAGGCAAAACAGAAAGCACAAACTATGTTTTATTTATGCAGATAAGATTTGTATGAGATCAGGATTTGATTTTTGACTAAGTGCTCACAGGTGATAGCATTTACAGTGCTGGAATGCTGTGATATGCTACGGTATACCATAGATCAAATTCAGAATATTCAGTCTGAGTACTGAAAAAATCATGGAGCTGAAACAAAAAGCGAAAACACTGAGCAATGTGGGGAAAAGGCAGGTCCAGATTTGTATTTGTCACTTAACCTACTTAATTCTAAGTCTAAGGGAGTTGTAATTCTGACTGTCATCCAGGAAAAAATGTGAAATGCTTTTTCGAATAAAAAAGTGTTCCTGCTGCTTTTTCAGTGGAGCAGCTACAGTTGAAAGAGAAAATTGCTTCTTGAAGGTCAAAAAACCACAATGCAAAAGTTTACTTTTCAGAATGTATATATAAACGCAAACAGTGAAATGCTAAATTGTAAAAGCAGCATCTTATAAAGAGCTTCCTGAGGTATGTAACAGGCCTGCTGCAGCTTTTCTTCCCTTGAAATGCTTTTAGCCCTTCTCCTGCCGGGAGGTGACAGGCTGGCATTTGGAAGAGGCCTTTATCAAAGGAGCCTGCTGTTACCTCCAAACTTGATGCTACTATTGTTGGTTACAAGCAGGCTGGATACTCTCACAGCTAATTGCTGCAATCTGTCATCTCTGAGATTCAGGGACTGTGTTTCCTTCAAGGGATGTTGGTGTTCCCCCAAAGCCGGCTGTGGGTCATGTCTTTAGAGGTCAGAGCCTGCCAGCAGTGGGCTTGGATCTCCACAAGTGCATTTGGTGGCTCTGGGATCCTCTGAAAGGCATTGGCCAGAGAAATAAGCAGTCCAATCTTGACCTTGACAAAGCTTCTGTTGAAGCTGATGTCAGTGAGAGAAAGGAGATGAGATGAGGGGCTGCAAAGGCTTTGAGGCAACAGGCACAGGTGTGAGGGCAGAGGCGCTCACTCCATTCAGTAGGACAGGGGGGGAATAGCATGGAATGATTAAGGCATGGCTTCTCCCCAAAGAAGCTGTGGATGCTCGATCCTTGGGGGCATTCAAGGACAGGTTGGATGGAGCCCTGGGCAGCCCTGATCTTCTGGGTGACATCCCTGCCCACAAATGGCATTTGAGAAACTCCAAACCTTAATGCGTTTGCTGGGAAACATGAGGAATCAGGAGAAAAAAGGAATGGCCTTGGCATTATGTTAGGGTCCTTTGGGTATGTGGGATGACCCTCCTCTGGGACATCTGATCCCAGAGGAACCACAGGTCTATGAACACCAACCTTGAGCATGGGAACTAGAAGAAGCCAAGAGGAGCCCAAGGTGCAATAGGCGTGAAAATATTCTTTCATTTATCCAGAGAGAAAAAGCTTTCTCTGACTTCAACAATGCAGGTTTATCCATTTGCAAGAGATCATCCCACAGTAACAGGGGTTGGAACTAGTCTTAAAGGTTCCTTCCAGCCCAAACCGCTCTGTGATTGTCAGTCTATGGGTTAAACGAAGGAGAAGTGGTTGGAGACTTTTCTATGGTGTCCTTGGACTTGCTTGGACTGGATGGTTACAGAGGACAGAAGGAAGTGATAACCGAGTAGGCCCAGTAAGTAAGGCCTTTCTTGGCACTTGGGATATCTAGCACTGCAGCCCCCAGCAGGCTAAATTAGATCGAAGTCTCTTGCCTGGATTTCCAACAGATAGAATGAGTGCCAAAAGTGTTAGATTAGCTATTCTGCTGGGTGCATTTTGCTTTGTATATGTAATTAAGTATTCCTTGGTCTATGGAGACTGTAATAGAATTTGTCTTACACAACACAGACATCTGCATCTCAGCTAGGGATTCTGAATTAGCTAGTGGAGATAAATAAAATCTTAACAGACAATTCATATGATCTACTTTTAGGTGTAGAGGAAATTAACACCAGGACAATTTAGGGAAGCAGGAGCTCATGGCTGTGAGCTGGAAAGCAGCTACTGGAAAGGACAACCTGTCAGGGAGGCAGCAGGATACCTCCAGCCATGAAGGTCTTGGTGTGATGCTCATGCGGATGCTAGTCCATAAACTTAATGTCAGTCCTTATTTGCTGAGAAAATTTAAGTCCTCTCCAGGTGCCAAGCTGCCAGCCAGCCACAGCAATACTTTATCCCATTTTGGTTCTGCTCCAAAGTAGCAGGTTTCTGACATGTAATATGTACTGACAAGCAGAACTTCCTAAACTGCATCTGAATAACCATGCTTCATTAGCATACTAAGCAGAGGCACATGGAGCTCTGCAGGGGCATGATTGGATGGGAGAAAATTTAGAACAAATAAATCAGTAATTAATAAAATAGGAAATGCAGAAGGCTACTGGCCTTTGCAGTACACAGTTCAATGGAGGGCTTATCTCTGTATCTGTTACCTGGAACTGGCAAAAGGCGAAGGAAGGGAAGAGAAATAACTTTAAGTGACAAAAGCTAAGATAACTTTTTGATATCATACACTGAAAAAAAGGAATAATTTCTGCGTGTACAACTGTGGTTTTAATATGAACCAAAGTGATCACTCTTATCAAAGAAGTGGTGAAAACTGACTGCAACTACACACTAACCACATTCTCAAGCAGCATCAATCTTTGGATCTGAACATCTCACGTGACTTCAAAGGAAAACATAAAACCTTCCTCTCTTTGCATCATTTATAGGGATTTGCTTTGGGTTTTATTTTTTCAACTAAGGCAATTATGCTGGAAGGTCCACATCAAAGAAAATGCCAACCTTAGGCCTTTTGCACTATCCAGGACAGGGAGCGCAATGGATATTCATCTATTTAGGATATCCCATCACATGCACTGGCCAGAATATGTTTCACAATATTAATGGTGGTGAGGTTAAAGTCTGGCGTTTCTTAGAAAAGCTGGATATCATCATAACCAGCTGTTCTGATTTGCTGACTATTTATTAACATCTTTAGTAATTATGCATGGCAGATTTCATGAGAACACAATCATACAGCTTGTGTAAATTAATGCCCTCAATAAAACCTGCCTAGGCTTATACAGTTAGCTCCTTTGTTGAAGCGTGTTTCTCCCGTTAAAATATTTAGCTATTCTAGGCATATGCCCCCTCTCAGGCACAGGCTGTGCATGTTTTCTGTGCTCGTTCTGCATGAGAAACTCTCATTGACCCACATAAGGGCTCAGTGCATGGGCCATATGCTAAGAATATGGAAATTGCTTTGAGAATATGTGGATTTTCCATATCCCCGTCAAAACTGCAGTATGGATGTCACCGCAGGATGATCTCTTGCAAATGGATAAACCTGCATTGTTGAAGTCAGAGAAAGCTTTTTCTCTCTGGATAAATGAAAGAATATTTTCATGCCTATTGCACCTTGGGCTGCTCTTGGCTGCCTTTGGTTTCCCTGCTTAAGGCTGGTGTTTATAGACCTGTGGTTCCTCTGGGATCAAATGTCCCAGAGGAGGGTCATCCCACATACCCAAAGGACCCTAACATAATGCCAAGGCCATTCCTTTTTTCTCCTGATTCCTCATGTTTCCCAGCAAACGCATTAAGGTTTGGAGTGAAGTCTTTCTCAAATGCCTCTTGTGGCTTTATCAGGTGTATCCCAGGCAAAGTAATTCAGTGCCCACGAAGATGAAATTTTGTTCAGCTCACTTTCACTGTAGGAAAGCTAAGCATCCTGAGTGAGTCAGTTGTGCCGTTCTCTCTGCAGGGAGAAATAAGCATTAGCTCATGACTATACATCCTGTCTTTCTAAAAGAAAAACAAGATGTAACAGAGAAATGATAATTTGATGCACAGTTATTCAGAAATTACTTCAAATCCTACTGTAGAAAAGCCCATAACAGGGATAATAACCCTTGACTGAAGAGCCAAGATCCTGAAATACGGTGTTATTCAGAGATAGCAATAGGAGAGTGCATAATTATTAGGTGGGCAAAAATAAGGCAACATACTGTAGCTTAATGGGTTGAGATGGAATTTTTGTGAGGGTTTTTTTTTCTTCTTTTAAAACATTTTTTTTTTTAATTGTTGGAGATGGAATTGTTCACATTGAGAACAAGTCCTCAGTAACAAGTCCTCAATGACAGTCTATGTGAAAATGTTTGTGCCACTTTTCCACTTTTCCACTCAGGTTTAAAAGTTGCCCTGCTATTGTGTAGTCCTGTGGTATTTCAGGTTCTTTGCTCAGCTGACTCACTCAACATATCACAACTAAAACATTTTCACACTTCTTCCTGCATACTTTGCTTCAATGTTGAGTGCTCTTCCTGAGCCTATCAGAAAATACTAGAAGGAAACATTTATATTAAAATAGACACCTGTCAGTTTCTTAAAATACTGCAAAGAAAAAAACAAACAAAAAAACCAGCAACTGTCCTCTTAGGGTGCCAGAATCCCAACATGCTCTGGAGAGCTTTTCTGCTTTTCCACAGATGAACCTCAGCATTATTGCAACAAGACAGACCTCCCTAGTGGCTGTGCTGTCATAGACCCTCATCTCCTGGCAGCATACAGATGTACCCCACACAGATAAAAGGGAGATTATGCTTCTGAGTCACCTCTTCTCATTCTTTTTGACATTCTCCTGACAGGTGCAGAGATGGCAGTATTGTGGGGTGGTGAATGTTCAACTTGGTGAACAGTCTTGGGTGAAGCCAACGGTCCATTTGACATCAGACAAATCCAAATGCCTTATGTTGCAGCAGTCTTAAGTTTCATGTTCTCACTCACTTGGGTTATTGTATATCTCTGTGCAAGATGAGTGAAGGATGAACAGAGAATACAGCAGCGTCTGTTTGCACTGCCTTTGTATTGATGCAAATGACAATGCAAAGTGAAAGGCAAGGGTAAATTATATACCTTAGGGCAGGTTGTGGGTCTTCATGCACAACATTGATTAATTACTGACATAAACAGTCTGATTAACAGTAGTGAGATTATAATCAGGTCTCAAGCCTTTTGTTTGTGCTACAGTAAATCAAAGAAAAGTAAAAAGACAGAAATCAGATCTGTATGTTTTTGTGTGTCTGTATATAAACATACAAAGACATACCCCCACAGAGGAGGTAGAAGGGAGGCATAAATATCATAGGGAAAGCCTCTTGGCTTTCCTCGTGTTATCAAACACAAACCCATGATCTATTTTCCATATTTTGGATGCAACCAGTCAGTGTGTGCTGTGCAGCTGTGACATAAAACTTCTTTCAAATAGAGCTAATACTAAAGAAAGATATTGCAAATATGTGACCTGTGTTCTGGTTTTGTAAAATATTTTTCTAATTTCATCGCTTCAGGATAAAGCTTTATGACTTAAGCCAGAATTGTTGAAAAATGTTGCTGCTTTGCTACTGCAGGCAAAATCTGTACAGAATGGGATTTATAATATACACAAACTCTCAGACAGTTCCTTTAAACTTACGGAAACTCCTATAATAGAGTTTTACTGAAGTCCAAAATAAGTCCTGGCCAGAGATTTTGCTGAATTTGTTGAATTCTAAAGCAGGCCTGCGTCTCAGCATGATTTTCCTACTGTCTCCTGAACAAAAACTGCCTTATATTCCACCCAGGAGCATAACCTATAAAACATGCACAATAAGATGTATAGAAATCCATCTCTCCCAGCCTAATGAATTTAATCAAGATCAACAGTTGTGTGAGATCAGTTTTGGCAGAAACTTGTGCAGGTGCAGATTTCTATTGTTGTTCAGTCAAACCATTGAACAGGAGTTCTCTTGTGCCTGAATAACCTCTACCTTTCTTTCTGACATTTTAATGAGTAAGTGGCGTATGTTTTAGACAAAATTCTGTGCACAATACAAAGCATACACACCGTGTCAGACACAAGAGGAATTCACAGGGTGGTGGGTTTTTTTCCTGAAACTTTTTGAAAGACAGCATGACCTACAGCTGTCTTAGCTGAAGATTCTGAATAACAAGGAGGTTGCCTGGCCAGAGACCATGTAAAATCAGGAGAAAAGGCATGGAAATGGCCATCTGTTTGCCAACTATCTTCTTCCTCTAAGTGTAGGTGTAGTGTCACATCCAGTGTTTCTTGCACAAGCCAAAGATACAATCTGCCAGTTATCTCCCATTTTCCTACTTCTGTTGCCCTCCAACACTGTCCCTACTTGCAGATAGCTCTCTCTCATGACTGCTCTGATGTACCTGAGCCAATTTTTCCAGACGCAATTGCAGGAGGCAGAGTTTTGGCCAAAATGCCATTTGCTTCCTGCTGCATTTTGCTTTTGCTAGGGCTTATCTGAACTAAATGTCCTACGGGGTTAGGGTGGCTTCTCCACTGGAAGATTCTCGGATGTCCTATTTAAAGTTGATATCAACAAGTGCAAGGCAAGTGTTTTCCTCATAGCAACTTCCTTTCTGAGGACTACGGCTTCCTCAGTGTGATCCAGAGCACCCATCAGTTGGGTACACATTGACTTATACAGAGGCACAGCCTGGGACTGGCCGGCCTATGTACCCTGTTCACAGCCAGGGACTGTGATCCAGAGCCCACCAGGGAGAGTGGAAAGATTCTCATCGACTCCAGTGAGGTCAGGATCAGATCCCTGTGGAAAAATATGCTTGCCATGAAATGTATACAGGGAAATTTCATTTCTAGGGGAGTCAAATGAAATGCTCAAATTGCTTCAATCCACGAACAAATTGCATTTCTACTTGTAATGAATTTTGTCTTATAGGCCCCACTCCATTCAGGCACTTAAGCACCTGCGTATCTTTTAGCTGATGAATAAATCTCTCAGACAGTGTGATCATGTTGCCTAACGTGGGAAGAAATGAAGGTTTTCTTAGTGTAAAACAAGCAAAGCTTACTTGCATTAGTCAGAAATATATCTGTATTTTTGCAGTAGTTTGTGATTAAAAGAATCCTAATGTTTTTAATCGTGCATTCATTGCCTGCATGTTTAGGAAATTAGCTAGCTTAGCTTTTAATATGTAGCTGTATAAACTAGCTCTTTTCTTAAAATTGCACAATTTTAATACTTTCAGCTTATATTCTCCATTCTTTTACATGTGTCACGGTTTTTAAAATAATGTTGTTTAGTCGTTGCACGTTACAGCATGCCTTGCTTAATAAATACATAGAAGAAAATCGAAGCACAATGCTATTTTCATCTGCTCATAGATGGCATCTTAATGTTGACAAAATCACCTCATACAGTTTTCATTGGACTTATAATATTTTATTTCTTGAGCACATAGTGACCATTTCAGGGCCATCTGATAGCCGAAGTTTCAGATTTAGAGAAGTATGCTGTTAATTTATTTTTATCCTCCAACTGCACAAGTAAACCTCAAAACCATGGGCTGAGTTAGTTCAAGCATTTGAACTTCCCAGTGGCTGCTGTGATATAAAAACATAGATATGTATTTAAATATATGCTGCCCTCTCCCTGCCCCAGACAGACATCTGGCCAGTTCCCATCTGCTGACTGTGACCTGAAGCATTTTTCTCTCTCTCTCATTAGTTTGGGCTTTTGCTGAGGTTCAGTAGCTCACACATGCTGATCCATCAGTTGTTTTTATTGGCAAACAGGTCCATCATTAACAATTGGATACTATAGCATCTGCTAATTTAAGTGGAAGCCATATCCTGTTGTGCATTAGGTGTTTAGCAGTGTGGGCATTTATCAAAAAAAAAAAAAAAGAAAAAAGATTAAGTGAAATACACGTGTGTAATATTAAGGATATTTCAGGCTATAAATAACACATTTCATTTCTCTTCTTCTTTAAACTAACATATGCGTTTTACCATAGGGAAAAATTTGTCTAAATCTTTCTGGATAGTTTAACACTGGAAACCTTGGTCAACACAATGCCTGTCTGTTAAAATCATTTGCCTGCCTTTTTGTGCTGGGTGGGCTGCACCTACCAGCCAACACAAGAGATTATGAAGGGTTTGAAGGCAGCAGTGCTGGTGCAGCATAGTTGGGTAGCACACAGCCTACAGGGGCGTTTACTTCCAGAACATCAGAATTGCAGAGTAATGAATTAACTTCAGTCAGAAATACATTTTCAATGTTTTAATGGCATCAGCAGCAGCACAAATGGCCTCAAACTTAATAAGTACATTAGTGGAAGGGCAACATTTTTTAAGGCAAACTGATTTCCAGAACTTGGTTTTTGAACATGCATTTAGTGATCTCTGTGAGCTACCAGAATGAGATTTTAGATACTGATGTTGCTAGATTTGGCTTTGTTAGATGACATGGGCTATTAATTAATTGCAAATTGGTTTGTGGCATACCACTTACAAGATACATCCAAAACTGTGGGTACAAGGCCGCTATTTTTTATCAATCAAATAGTTTACCTACTTAATCCTAGGATAGCTGGTACTCAAAGAAAAGAGAAATTTGAGCAAGACTTGCAAAAATCAGAGCACTGAAGCAGTTTTTCCTTGAACTTTGAGAGTATAAGAAGCATTACAAAAGCTGTGTGAGGCAGGGGAGAAGAAGAGGTTGACAGTGTCACATTCCACAGCAATCCCTTCTCCCAGGAAAGGTGCTTTTGGTAGATGCATTCCCTTCAAAGCTCACAGCTAAGAGTGGGATGGACGTGTACTGTATACCAACCACACTGAAAACTGTCTTTACTGTCAGTAAGGAAGAAAGAAGTTTAATCACCAGAAACTGAAAACCAAGCAGAAGCTGGATGAAACGCCCATTGAAGTCTGTGAGAAGACTCCTGCTGACTTCACTGAGATGTGGATTGGGTCCCAGTTTTAGACCTCTGAAACAAATGCAAAATTTGTTTAGTTTCCTGCTTTTAAACACAGCTTAATTTTCTAAACAGGGCACAAACATTCATGTGTCTGTTTCTATGATCCTCTCCTCTTATGAAGTCATTCCAACCCTTCTATCAGTAGACTTGTAATATATTTCATGCTTAGTCTTCAAAGAAATGTTAACATTCTCAGATAAAAGACTCCGTATGCTGTCCACACCACAACTGTCACCACAAACCCAGCAATGATGACATGAGTGGATGATAAATACCCTCACACAAAAACTATTTCTCATGGGCGGCAAGAGAGCCATAAGCAAACCTTTGTTGCTCTCTCTCTAAGCCAAGCAACATGCCTCCCATGGTGATACCTTTGGGCCAGCTGATGCAAGAGCAGAGCAAAGCCTCTGCCCTGATCAGGCCGCAGGAAGTAGATGAGTGAGACTGGACTGTGCGCACTCCCCACAGATGCTTGCATCCAGCACTATGGTGGGAAAAAGCCAGGCATCCTTGCAGCAAAAATGCACCATCCTCCACATCAAAAAGGCACCAGGAGTCTTCATACAGGTCTGCACTGTATAATGGGCAGATTTTCAGTGAGGGCTCTAAAGACAAATGAAGCTTTTATCTGCTTTCCAGCCCTCTGCAATAGGAGTTTACGTTAAAGCCACTTAACTGTCTAGAGTGCAGCCCCATGGATTACCTGTTTGTGTGAATCGAGTACATTACCTGATCACATGAGCACTGGGGATAAGTTTTCTATAACTAGCTTTGCTTTGAAGGGATCTTCAGCTACTTTGGGATTCTCACAAAGAAGAGCCTCAAATGAGGCAGGATTAAGAATAAGCAATACCTCACTTTGGCTTGTATTTCTCCAGCTTCATTTATTTAGCTCTACTTACTTACTCGGTCACTTATTTGTGTGTCATAACTGCGGGATGAGGAATAAACCTCCCAAAGTATGCAGCTAATATAACCTTTACAGCTCCATGGGTTAAATATTATATAAAGAAGGGAGTGAAAGTCATAAAAGGAAATATCTTTTTCTGAGCTGCAATTCAAAGGACTGTTAGTAATTTTCTAAGTTCAAATAAAAAAAAAAAGTTTAAAATGTTATTTTACCACACCTTTTTTTTTTTTTTTTTAAAGCAACATTAAAAATAATTAGCTTTGCAGAACATTTTAAAATTAAAATAATGACAAGGGATGTGTACGCTATTTAAGAATATTTTGAATGATACACCCTTTTTCAGGAAATTGCGTGTGGAGGAAACAGGGGATGTTGAGCACTGGAGTCAGCAGTTTGGGGGCCTGGTCCATTTTTCCCCCTCAGCTTTGATCACTACCCCACACATGGTGCCACCTTCAGCACTGCTGTGACCCTCACTGCTATGCCAGGCTGAGGACTTTGGCCTTTTCACTGCTGGAGGATGAGCCCACCACTGCTGTCAGCATGTAGAGTGGGGAGAACTTGTGGGCACTGCAGGATAGCCCAACACCACCACCTCCACCAGTGCTTTCCCCCACCACTGAAGACTAGCTACCAGTTTGACAGCCACCTTTCCTTTTCTGGGCTCGTAGCCGTGGTACAGCACGATGCAGTTCCCTTTTCTTTTCTTTGAAAATACTGATTTTCTGTTGCTACCCAAATACAGTGTGGGGTACATAACAGCCTCTGGCAGCTGCCATGAAACCCTTCTCCTCTTGCTGGGAGGGGCTTCAGGGAAGGGGGAACAACTACTCTTCATCCCCTGAGGAGATTCTTGGTTTGACAGGGAGTGTCACGGCAATCAAAAGTGGAGCTGCTGCTCACCCCAAGACCATGGAGAACTGTGAAACATCAGTGTGTGATGACAAATTACAAGGGTCAAGCTGCCTTTCTTGTCACAAAAAAAAATATGGAAATCAAAGCCTGACATGAGACAGTGGTATCCACTTGCAGCCCAGAAGGCCAACTACATTCTGAGCAGCATCAAAAGTGGGGTAGCAGCGGGGAGAGGGATTGTTCCCCTCTACTCTGCCTTTGCAAGGCCCCATCTGGAGTACTCCTTCCAAGTCTGGGGCCCCCAATACAGGAAGGATGTGGAACTGTTGGAGTGGGTCCAGAGCACAGCAATGAAGACGATCAGGGGGATGGAGCACCTCTCCTACAAAGACAGGCTGAGGGAGCAGGGCTTGTTCAGTCCAAAGAGGAGAAGGCTCTGGGGAGATGTCACTGTGGCTTTCAGTACTTGATGGGAGCTTGTAAACAGGAGGAAGAATGACTTTTCACTGATAGTCGTAGGACAAAGGGGGATGGTTTTAAACTGAAATAGGGTAGATTTAGATTAGATTTCAGGGAGAACTTTTTCACTCAGACAGTGCTGAGGCACTGGAACAGGTTGCCCAGAGAAGTTGTGGATGCACCATCTCTACAGCCATTCCAGGCCAGGTTGGATGGGGCTCTGGGCAACCTTTTCTAGTATACCTGATCTAGCACCTGTTTTAACGGGTGGCAGCCCTGCCCACTTGGAACTGAATGATCTTTATTGTCTCTTCCAACCCAAGCCACTCTACAATTCTGTGAGATACCTCCCAAATTTTCAGGAGATACAAACTAGAGAGTTTGAGATACATCATTTAGGAAGAAGAGAGTTCATTTCTCCAGTCAGCAGGTTCGCTTTATTTAGTGAAGAATTTATGGTTTCTTTATAATGTTCCTTTAAATATGAAAACCATCTGCTGTCTGAAAAGCAGCTCCAGCTCTGTGTCTGTGCCTCGTCCATGCTGCTTGAATGCTTTGTGTACACGAGGCTGCTCGCTGTCTTTCTTGGAAAGACATTACAGTTTTTTCTTCCTTGTCATGCTGTTGTAATAAATTAAAAAGACCATTTTGACTGCAAGTCAGTACTTCTGTATGGAAAATAATATAACTTATCACTCATCACTGGTAATAATACACTGCCTGAAGACATTCCTTTGTCAAGCCTGTTGGTGATCACTTTATGCCCCAAAAGATTATACTTATGTCTCAAGATAATTCAGTTTCAAATGATATTTTTTGTTTATGAAAGTATAATCTTTGTTTAAAGAATCTGAATTTCTTTCTCTAGTTATATCTTCTGACAGTGAGACACCTTTTCCTCAGAGCTAAATGAAGACAAACATCAGAGCCAAGGTTGGGCTCACTGTGAGGCAGAGAGAAGGGCAGGGAGAAAGGAGAGGAGAGGAGAGGAGGCAGATGGAGGAAGAGGCTTCATCTCTCTGCTGCATAAAAATATACACAACTTCCATACAGTCTTGTCTTCCGCCTTGTGCTCTTATTTTGCAGTTTTCTGTTCTTACTGAGATTAAAAAGAAAAAGCATTAGTGTTTTTCCATTCTTCTTTCTTATGCTCAGATAAATGCCAAAAAATATTGCTAAGTTACGAATACTGCTTTTTTGAGATAGTTTGTTGCCATTGTTGTTGTTGTTTTTCCTGAGAATGCTTTCCAGTTGCTTGATAATATCTCATAATCTTAAATAAATAAACAAACAAGAAATCTTTCCAGAGGAGAGTTTGAAGTCAAACTGTGTAATTAAACAGAAAACATTTGGCAGGTTCATCTAAACAATGACTATGCTTCCAAATGCTGATAGTGTAAATCAAACTGAAGCAAGCACATCATGTTTGTCTATTTCATGAGGACAGTGAGGGTCTAATGACATTATTCTGTGCTTGGATTTGGCCATAACTCTCTTGGTTTTGGACAGAGAAAATGACAAATTCTGAAAAGCTCTGAAAATACTGTAAAGCTGCCAGTTAAATCTGTAAAAAAGCTGAGCTGTGGAATTGAAAGCTGGAATTGTGGAACTGGAGTTTTAAGTTAGTATCATGCTTTATTTCAACATTTCAGTTGCTTTTGGCAGCAAGATGAAGATAGAATGTATCTTTGACTGAACCAGACAGCACCTGATTCTCAAAAACATAACTATGGGGGTACAAAATCTTTAATGCACATGGATGCAAGAAGGGACTTTCCAGAGCAATGTGGGCAGAACTTGGTGTGGGTCACTTCTGAGTGGCTCTCAGGCATTGGTACTTGGTAGGTACTCAAGCCTGCAAAAGCAGATGCTAACTGTGGGCCGTATTTTGTGAAGATCAGATCCTTAGAATCAAATTGGGATAGAAAGTCTACAGACAAAACAAAAATTAGGGTTTGAAATGCACCACTTCTCCCTGCAGAAAGAATCTGCTGGGATGCACAGTAAATTTAGTCACAGCACAATGCTGACTACTCTCAGCACATGACTAAAGCTGCCTTCTCTTGGACCACACACACATATAATCTGTCCCTCTCTCAGGAGAAATGTCTCCTTCTGCCCGTGGCCTGATGAATGATAATCACAAACACTTTGAAGATTTACAGAACACACAAAGGAGAAACCTGAAACAATAATTGTTTTTCCTCAAAATGCATCTCTGTAAAAGCATTTTCCTAGGAATATTCAATACATAATTCCAGTTTTCTGAGATAAATCTAGTTGCTACAAACTCATTTCAGAAAGAACTAGAACTTGTCATTACTCTAAATCCTGTGATGTTGCATCCCAGCGCAGACATCCCAGAGAAAAGATGTGGGAAGCCATGGGGTGATCGTCCTTCAAACGATGTTCCCTGACTCTATGAATTTAGCCTTGTGACTTGACCACTCACAGTGTCAACACCATGCCTGCATTCTGCCTGCATTTCCCCCTTCTTGGTGGAATATCTGTGTCCATAAGGGAATTTGTTCTGTGCGTGATGTGATTTGCCCGGGGAGTAGCCAACAAATTTTGAAACACAATGCTTTAGAATCTATGCTATAGATTCATTCTATACAATATAATACATTTGCAGTGCCCCTACCTGTGTGTCCCCACCAGCTGTTCTCCAGGCTCGCTCGGCTGGGAACTTGGACTTAAACTTAAGCTTTGCTTCAACTTAATCTGGAAGTTGTCCTCTTTGGAAAGGAAAACTTACCATGTCAGAGCAGTATGTGTTTTATTATAAAAGTTGCAATCATATGGGAAGAATTGCAGCATAAAATGTCAGTGATTACCAGGTTAAACGTACCATGCAAAGAGGTTACACCACTGGGGATGAGTCTTTGCCATGGGGAACACATGGTTTGCCAAATCAATGTGCCATTGCCTCAGTTTAGTCCAGGATAGTTATTGTCTTGACATCTTGCTGTGGGAATTTGAGGCAGCCCTATTAAAGCTGTGTCATCTCCATTATGTTGCACAGGCAAAAATGAAGCTGGATGGACTTTCAGAAAGGTCCTCCCACTGAAACTGTTTAAGACTTACCATGTTGCAGCTAAGGGTTTTTCTATCAGGTTACTTTTAAACACCAATTTTTCTCCATTTTACTTGAAATGATTCCACAGATTTTGTGACTACATTAAAAGAACCACTGCTGACAATTTATTTCCAAAGAAAAAAAAAATTGAGACGGGAAGTATTTTGTCAGAAGTATCCGCTTTTCATGGAAAATTTCAATACTTACTTAAAGCCGACGAGGAAAAGAACTAAAACTGAGAAGATTCTGGGTTTTGGTCATAAGGCATAATAATTGGTTTTGAAGAAACTGTCCCAGTTCTCATGGGAGCTGTGGTTCAGCTGCCTCATGCTTCCAACCATTTTATGGGGCAGGCTCCTCAGCCAAAGGAGTTCTTTCACTGTGCAGTAGGCAGCTAATGGTGAGTCAGTCCTCTTTCCTCACCAAGACACAGTTTAGCAGGAAATACCACTCATAGCAAGTGACAGACATGTGGCATGACCATCACAATTCTTACAAGGCCCCATGGTAGCATTTCTGATTCACAGTTTGTTGTGTTCACTGGAAAGAGTTCCAATTCTGGTTATTTTCCAATAAGACCCAATTATGCCATGGGGAAATAAAAACAATCTCTAATCAGATCTAGTTAAAAGTCTGACAGATGAACTCCCCTCTATTTTCTGAGTATTTGACTGTTAAATGCAATTCTTTCTTCATTTTGACATGTGTTTTGACAACTGATTAAAGTCAGATTCTCAAGCATTGCTCAGGCATCCCAGGGGACCAGGTGAAGCGTTTCAGCGTTTCTGGGCCCTGTTCTTACGGGCTGTGCTGAGCACCCAAACACAACCTTAGCTTAGCTGAGGAGTGGGCATTGGATGTTGTATTGGTGACTGGATCAAGAAAACGTGGGAATGATGAAGATATGCCCACACAAATCCTGCTCAACTGTAGAAGAGTTTTGATATGTCAAACACAATATTTGTTATAAGGCACACCACTTTTAATACTGAAACTGATGTAATGGAGGAATTCTTAAAATGTTGGTAATCTTTATGTTGCAAGTTATCATCACTATTAACAACAAAATGTATATGTTAATGTATCATGCATCATTACATAAACTCACCCATTTTCAGAATAACTTGAAAAATGAAATCTACAGTTTTTTCCAGCTACTTATCAATTTATATTTGTACTGCTAATATTTTTATGGTGGTGAGATCCAATATGTGGCTGCTGTGTGTCTCGTGTAATTTGTGGAATTACACTGAAGAAAAAAAGTTTTTTACAACAAGGGTAGTGAGGCAGTGACACAGGTTGCCCAGAGAGGTGGTGGGTGATGCTTCCTCTCTGGAGATATTCAGGATCATGTGTGGGGCTCTGAGCAACCTGATGAAGTTTAGGTTTCCTCATTCATGGCATGGGGGTTGGACTGTATGCTCTTTAAAGATCCCTTCCAACTCTAAGGATTCTTTTATTCTATGATTGCCTGAGTTTTTATAAGACTTTATAAGAAATTTTTATAATTTGTAGGGGCTGACTATTTGCAGAAGAGCTTAGTGTAGATGAAATCTCTTTGCATTGATGCATAGAGAACAGGTACTGGAATTAGCAAGTTGTCAGCTTTACTGCGGCAGCAGCCCACATTGCTGTGGTTATATGGCCACCATGTGGTAACGCGTAGAAGGGCTAGACTAGATTTTGCTGCTTCTAGTTTTTCTGTGTATTACTTATAGAAATGTATACAGTCCTTTCTCTTGATGACATTCCTTGAATAATTTCATCTTCATTTACAGAATCGAGTCAGTAAAGCATTAGATTATTTATATTGCAGGACCTGATTCATAGTATAGGAATAAAAGGAAGGAAGAAAAGTTCATTTAGGGGGAAAAAATCCTGTGTAACTGTAAAAAACACTGATGGGTAAACAGTCAGAACCAAGACCTGTACCTCAATTTATAGACAGAAAAAGGTGATCTCAAAAAGATGTGGAAAAGGTATGGAAAACACATATTATTAGTGGAGGGTTTTTTGATGCCTACCAAGAGTAACAGGCACTGAAACAGTTGGAAACAATTTTTCTTATTTGCATAAATTGAAAAACCCCATGTATAAATTACTTTGTATGATCACAAATAATGACATTAAGAATCCACATGATGACTTGGTTTTCATACAAGTGGTACTTAATCCTGATTTCTAGTGACATAACCTGGCCAAAAGCATATATGTCCAGTTAGAAATAACACCGCAAAGATAGAAGTAAGTTTGGAATTATATCCTTGATACTAAAAATTCCAACTTCTCCAGTGTTGTCGCATTAGAACTCACTAGCTTTTGTGATCATAAAAACAATCAAACAAATATTAGGCCCAATAATTCCAGATACACATAGAAATGCTAATTTCTTTCGTATTTGCTAAGTACAGATGTACTTTGCTGCCCTGACAATCAGCCTGGCTATCAGCATGCTCTGGAACAAGACACAAGGAAGAACTATTTCTCTCAGAGAGTGGCCAGGCACTGGAATGGCTGCCCAGGGAGGTGGTGGAGCCGCCGTCTCTGGCAGTGTTCAAGAGGCGTCTGGACGACGTGCTGCGTGATGTGGTTTAGTGCTTGTGGTGGCAGTGGTGATAAGGAGACAGCTGGACTAGACGATCTTATAGGTTGTTTCCAACCTTGTAGTTCTATGATTCTATGATTCTATTAAGAGAATAACATTGCTGGTTTGTGTTGACGTGTCTTCTGGCTTCATTTGAAGAAAGTGAAGAGAAAATGCCTAAATTTCCATCACCTCGTCTCTCTTGTGTTCAAGGGCACAGATCCTTGAAACAGTTAATGAAAAGCTGAGGGAGAAATGTTTGTGGAAACTCTCTGTTAAATACTGGCAGATATCACTGTGAGATTTATTTTGTGCTAATGCTCAGCCAACATTAACTTGTGCAGCAAATACTGACCTGAACTATGGCATTCTGGTAGAGATCACTTCCACTTTGACAATATCCCTCTCTCCTAAAAGCCTCTTCTGCCATTTACTAGCCATCCTCCAGTGTATATTTAATGTAAGATGACTTTCTTACATGTAATTTCCCTTAATCCAGAGTGACTGAATAGGTTTCCTGATTAAAACTTTCAAATTAATGGGTTTGGGGCACTAGGACTAGAATGGGCTGCTTCCAGACAAATTCTTGTTTTTTGCCATAGTAGATACTTCTGAGTGTAAACGAGTCAAAGAACCATCATCCTGTGAAGACCACAGGAATGTACTTAGTGCTATATCTACTCAGTAGAATACATTAAAAACTTCAAGAATTCAATAGAATTAAGCATGTGCTTATGTGTTTTGCTGACTTGGGCGCTTTATACCTGAATTTCAACTCCGTCAAAAGGGATAATACTACTTCATGCTTATCTCTTTTTCTCTTCTCTACTTAGATTTTAAGCTCCTTGGCACTGGAAAGATCTTTCTTTTTATTTTGGAGCTGAACAGAAATGAGACGTTGATCTGTCTCTTTTGCTGCCTGCAGGCACTAATAATGTGAAGTATTGTAAAATAAATTCCAATAAGAAATTACATAGTACTTACGTATATGATATAAAACTTATACATCTGTATGCTTAGCCCATACGTTTGTCTCTGTGCAATATTTCTGCTGACAAAGATAAGATTGTGCTTTTTAATCAGCCTTTTAGAGGTGTGCTTTCCAATTAATGTGTCAGCATAAATAGAGTTCACATCTCTTTTAACTGGTATCTTTCTGCATTTTGATGAAAATTACAAATATTTTAAAAATAGTTAACAACTGTAAGGCCTTTTTATGACCAGGTGACAGGTTGCTGATTAATGTGCCTAATAGTAGAAAACAGCATAGAAACTACAAATCCGGGAATATTTATACCTCTGTCTCTAATTTTTGTATGCAACCGCTTAATAAGTGCTGTAACGTACAACCAGTACATCAGTCCTGCCTCTGAAAGAATACTTTTTGAAAATTCTGTCACATGTAGTCCTAAACAGGGCATCCTCTTGTCCCATCCAGTCCCTTGTGCTCCTCTAGACCATAAGGTGCACTCATGAAAGTGCTGGTCTAGCCATAAATTCCCTCGCCCTTTGAAACTGTTTTGTGGCTCACATTATTTGAAGTCTGGCATATAAAATATTTCTGCAGAGTATAAGATTCCCAGACGCTCACATTCTTCTCATCTCTGTGCTGAAGATGCTGCCGTATGCCTGGTGAGTCAGATGTATCTCAGCTTCCACCAGAGAGCACCATAGCGCTATTCGCAATATCTCTGTCCCCTTCATCTGTGAAAATTAAGCTTCAACTGTGGCACATTGTTCATCTTTGCATGTAAAATTTATTACAGTTTTCCTTTCATTGGCCTAATTATTTACAGACAGGTATATAACAGGAGTTATGTAGTGCAGAATCACCCAGACAATGCAATCATTCTTTTGTCTGATCACTCACTTAATGCCTTATCACAGTGTAAAACAAAACTTCCACTGAAATATTACTGCCAAGTGGCAACAGTGAATTGCAAATGGAATTCTTCAGTTTAAAGCTTTTATATAACATAATGTAGTTGTAAGACCTAATCCAATGAGAATCTTCAAAGACCTTTTCAAGCCTTTCACTAACCTTCCAGTCAATTTTCACCTTTCTCTCCCCAACAAGGTCTGCTGAGCTCAGCATTTTTGTAAGCCAAACTCTGCTCCTTACAGCTTCTTACACTGTTTGCATCGCTTTTAACCATAGCACTTTTCATTGCTGTAACCAGGAACATAGCTGCATCAGATCCTCGGGTCAGGGAACAAGCACCTTGGCTTTTCTATTTTCTTTGCAGTCTTCATGCTCACTAATCAGATTTTAGCAAAACCTAGTGAAATGTGGCTTGCCTTTGGAAGGAGTGTTTGCAAGCAAACAGCACTTCCAAAAGCAGAAAGAGACTCAGAAGAATGAAGCTGCATGGACATTAAATGGGCATTACCCCCCATAAAGTTCTGCTACACCAGCAGCCCACCAGACAAATCAAGGGTACATGGAGCATGTAATGCAGCCAGCAGCACAGTGACAAAAGTCACAGTAGGGCTTTAGATTTTTCAAGCATTTTCCTCAGGGTATGAGGCTTGCAGGCTCAAGTTGTCTTGCCATTTGACTTTTTACTACCCCAGCCTAAAGGCCAGGTCTCACTGCTTGGTCTAGTAGCCTTCCTCTGAGTTTAGTCTGGTGCTGGAAAGGGAGCTTACATGCACTAGTGAAACAGAACATGATGGAAAAAATAAAGGACAAAATGGTTGCTATTTTCACATAAGATACTGTTCTTGAGAGAAACCACGTTTCATAGAACCGTTTCCAATCGAAAAGAAATAAACACTACACAAAGTAACATTCCTCTGAACTTCGGGTTTCTTTACCCTAAAAAAAAAAAAAAAAAAAAAAAAAAAAGGACTAGGAAAAGGAAAAAAATGCACATGTTGATGTAAACCTCTTCTTTGTCAAACTGCAAAACTTTAAGTGCAAAACTACGCAGTTTAGAATTACATAAATCTAAGACAGATCTATTTTAATGGATAAGGGCTCCTTTTCAGGACTGAACAGTTGAGTTCAGTTGTTCAGTTGAGTCTTTTTTTTTTTTTTTTTTTTTTTTTTTTTGTATTCCCAGTCTGAGTATTGTGCATTGGCTGATGCTGTGCTTTTCTCAATCATGAGTGATAACAGAATAGGTTGAACATGCAGGATAGAGCTTAAATGTCCTTTTCTCCTCTTGTTCAGAAATTTAAAAGCTCATAGTTAACACAGTGGAAGAAAACTATTGCTGACTTTGGAGATTTCAAAATGTAATTGAAGTTATTAGCAATATTAAAAAAGAAAAAAAATTCCTGGAGGGTTGGGAAAGGCATCTGTGAATTTTGTAGCTATTAAAATCTGCTTACTCAGCACCCATAAATGTACCTGAAATGGACTAGGCCACAGATATAGTTTGTTGGGTTTTTTTTCCTCCTTTGGATAGTTTATTTTAGGGTAAGTGCACAGACCAGATGAATACATGGCAAATGTTAGCTTTCAGTGCTTAGGTCTGCATTCATCTAGCTGTACTCAGAAGAGGTTGCATTCATAGGACTCATTTAGTCTGGAGAAGACGAGGTTCAGGGGTGACTTTATCGCGTTCTAGAACTACCTCAAGGGATACTGTGGTGAGGTGGGAGTAGACCTCCTCTCCCATGTAACTAGCAATAGAACGAGTGGGAATGGCCTCAATTTGCACCAGGGAGAGATTCAGGTTGGACACTGGGAAATACTTCTTCTCCAGGAGAGTGGTCAAGCACTGGAACAGGCTTCCCAGGGAGCTGGTGGAGTCACTGTTCCTGGAGGTGTTCAAGAAATGTTTAGACATTGTACTGAGGGATGTGATTTAGTAGGAAATATTGCTGGTAGGTGGATGCTTGGACTGGATGATTGTGGATGTCTTTTCCAACCTTGGTGATTCTCTGATTTTATGATTTTCGAAATGTGAGGAAATTAGGACTTGGCAGAGTTTGAGGAACATTGACTTCCACTAACAGCTCTGAACGTGTGAAGCAAACATACGTATTTTTGGTGTAGTTGTTGTTTCAGTTTTACCCAATAAAAAGCATTGACGTTACTTCATCTGCTTTGGTTGGTGTGATTAAAAAAGTGCTGAGACTTTACTGGCAAAAAAAATATCTCGGTGCAGTGACTATAACTATGTTTATCTGCAGCACTGATTCAAGTCAAGCTCTCCATCACTTCATGTATTTCCAGATTTTGTTTCAACATTCAGACCTTACTTGCTAAGAAGTGAAACTGCATGGGTTCATGGATTTTTTCCAAGCCTATACAATTCAGTAATTTTTTTATTTAAAGTAAATAAAAGTGACTTTGGGGTAATCTCACCAAGTATTCTGTTTTGTTTGAACTCAAAATTCCAGTAGTACAAAAAGAATTGAAAATCAAATTGAAAACCAGAAGGTGAAACCAAATCCAATGAGTTTCTATCAGTTCAGAATAACAAATTAGACTGAGCAGCTTTTCAAGTCTGTGCTTGAAACCAGAGTTAAAAATCTATTTGTGGAAAATGTACATGTAAGTAAAGGGGAACAGGATAATACATACAATTCTAGAATGTATTTAGGATTGTTGCCTCTACTGTCTCTCTCAGATATCTCAATACATACAATTCTAGAATGTATTTAGGATTGTTGCCTCTACTGTCTCTCTCAGATATCTCAATACATACAATTCTAGAATGTATTTAGGATTGTTGCCTCTACTGTCTCTCTCAGATATCTCTAGCACAGAAAAACCTTGGAGGCTTTTTGGAGCATGCAGAAGTTAATCAGGGAGAAGTGTGAGCATGCAGTTTCAAAGCACTACTTTCATCATATTCTAAAATGTTTGAACTGTCCCAGTATTTTAACTAAGATTACCAACGCACACGTTTTGGAACACATTATTTGGTTATTCCAAGTTATGTTTTGTGACAGATACTCCAAAAGTCATAGGAAAAAATACATGATTTCCAGCCTTTAAATAGACATTGTCTCTGTTCTGTCCCTAAATCTTTTCACTAAGCTTGTGCTCCCTTCTGTGACAGTGACATTAAAAGCACCCCAGGACTCACAAACATGTGTGATGATTTTCAGATCAAGTAGTTGCTAAGAAAGAATTCCAGAAAGCCAGTAGTCTCTTTTCTGAGTATATATCCTTTAACTGTCCTTGCAAGTTGGGAATTATGAAGACATACAGTAAAAAAATAAAGCTGCTGTACAAGGATAATTCAGGATTCACAGAATCACAGAATAGCTGTTGTTGGAAAACACATCTGAAGATGAGCAACTCCCACTGCCTGAAGAGCAGCCAGCCAGAACATATTGCTCAGGGCTGTGTTCAGTCAGGTTCTGAAGATGTCCAAAAATGGGCAGTCTGTTCCAATGTTCGACCACTCTAACAGTGAAAAAGTTCTTTCATACAGTTAGATAAAAGTATATGTGTTTTACCTTGTGCCCATTGCCTCTTGTCCTTCAGTAGACACAGTAGAAAAGAGTCTGGTTCTGTGTTCTTTACCTTTCCCACCTTCATCTTCAAGTATTTACACATTTATGTATTTATACTTTATATAACTGTAAGACTCCTTGTGGCCTGAACAGTCTCAGCTATTTCAGTCTTTCTGCATATGTCAGATGTCCAAATCCATTAATCATCAATCTTCGTGGTCCTTTGTTGGACTAGCCCTAGGAAGTCTGCGGGACTAGTACTTGGGAGCCCAGACCCAGCACTGTAGATGTGTTACAACAAAATGTTGCATCAAACTCAGTAAAAGGGAAGAATCACTTCCCTTGAAATCGCAATGCAGACTGCTGCATTGCCTTCTACGCTACTGACCCTAACCAGGTCAGGACCAAATAACTGCACTTATACACCAATATGATGAACAGCAAAATGGCGTTTATTACAAGTGAAACCTAGATTATATGCCCTATGTGCTTCGTCTATGCCCCTAAAGCATGTGTCATACATCCATCACAGAGCAGGGGAGGTCCTGCTGCATCACATCCCGATGGGGTGTCTCGCAGTCACCTACTACACAGACCAGGAAACTGTTGTTCTTATATTACTAGTTCATATCCACCTTGTGATTCCCTAGTACTCCCAGGGTTTTCTTATCCAAGTTTCTTCTCAGAAAGTCCAACCCAAGCCAGTGTATGGCATTTCTATTTTCTGTATGCAGGATTTGATATTTCTCTTTGTTAAGCAGTATGGATTTCCTTCAGGCCATTTCTCTAGTTTGTTGATGTACTTCTGAATGGCAGCCCAGCCACCTGATGGATCAGCCTCTCCTCCCAGTTTTGTATTGTGCAAACTTGCTTAGAGTACACTCTGTCCCATCATCCTGGTCATTACGGCCCTATGACAGTGGGCCCCAAGGCAAGACAAAAAAAATTGATCAGAAGGCTGAGATACCTCTCCTATGATGATACACTAAGAATTGGAGTAATTTAGCTTAGAGAAGGTAAAACAGGGCTCTAAAGTGGCCTTGTTGCAGTCTTCTGATACTTAAAATGGGTTTAAAAGAAAGATATTCTCTGCAAAGGTGTGCACTGATAGAACAGAGGGTAGTGGTTTTGAATTGTTTTAGCTAAAAGAGACTTAGTTTAGGTATTAGGTAGAAATTCTTTACTATGAAAATGGTAGGCACTGGAACTGGTTGCCCGCAGATGTGGGGATGCCCCATTTCTGGAAGTGTTCAAGGCTAAAGTGAATGGAGCTTTGTCCCTAACCAGGGAATTTGCAACTAGGTGATCTTCTGTTATTCCGTGATCTTTAAAGCTCTCTTCCATAGAAAACAAATCTATGATTCTATGAATCCATGATTAATGAAGACGTTAAATAGAGTTGGATACAACAACAACCCTGGGGACAATCTGGCTTTCATCTGGACCTCATGCTGCTGATCATAAATCAGTGCACCTGTTAGTAACCAATTTTCAGTCCACTTAAATGTATGGTTTTTTGTCCATTCTTTGTTAGTTTCTCAGTCAGGATATTACAGCAAAAAAAAGTGTTGAATACCTTTTTAAAATTAGGCTAAAAAATATAAACTGCTCTCTGCATCTACCCAGATAGTCTTTTGTAGAAGATCGTCAGGTTGGGCAAGCATGACTTCTTTGTAATAAATCCCTGCAAACTACTCCCAGTCACCCTCTTGTCCTTCATTTCCTGGCTTGCAGGAGGTTTTGCTGTCTCATTCCCAAGGACTGAGGTGAGATTGACCAACTTGTATTTCCACAGACCTTCCTTCTTATCCTTTATGAGGATAGGGTGATATTTTCTTTGTTCCAGTCCTCATAAACATCCTCCAAGCACCATGACCTTTCAAAGATTATTAAATCTTTGCAGTGGTATCAACCAGCATCATCAGCATCCATGGGTGTATGTCATGGAATCTCATAGGCCAACATGATCCTGTTAGTATAAATATGCCCTTACCTCAACCTTCTCTACAGACAGTTAATCTTAAGTACACCAGATTTTCTCCATGACATCAGAGGCCTGGGTTTCGTGATGGCTGCTCTTACTAGTCAAGTCCAAGGTGAGGAAGGCACTCAGTAAAGAGATCTTTTTCATATCACTTGTCAATAGCTCCCTGTCCTATTTAGCAGATCTGCATTTTACCTACTGTTCTACGTGCTGCTGTAGATCTACCTGTAGAGAACAAAGCAAACTTGTGATAATTTACCAATTTTTACTTTCTAAAAACCAAGTAGATTATTCACTGTTCTTTGGCTCTTTCATTTGTCATAGAAATTCCTAGATTTGTCATAGAAATTCCTAGTGCTTAATCAAACAGTACATAGTGCAGACCTAAATTTAATTCTGTAAATGCAACCAATTGGTTGCAGACAAATTAATTGGGAGATGTATTCTTTTAAATTAAATCTTCTCCCCAGTCTTAAACTCAGAGAAGTCTTTGACCTGAAGCTGGTGAAAACATTGGACAGGAATCTTTGGTACAACAAGTTGCAATTTATTTTGCTGAAGAAAATTGTATAAAAATCAGAAAGTTCTTTTAAAATCAGATACAACTTCCTATGCATAAGAAAACAGGTAAATTCATTAAAAAATTTTTTGTTTAGCTTCCACAATTACATATACCCTCTAAGAACAAATGTGAAAAGATTTTTGCCATAAATAAAGAGAAAAAGGAATGAAATTCATTACATATACTTTATTGACAATCTCAGATGTCTTTTCTGTTCATTTGAAGACACAAATAGAAACATGGGGAAACTGTTTTCCCTGATAATGCAGATTTTTGATGGCAAACAAGAAATCACTGTACAGCATGAGGCTTTGAAAGTACCAGAGAGTAACAAGGGCTCTGCATGAGAATCAGTGAGCATCAATTAAATCTAGCATACTGATTACAGGCAGAGAAGGATCTCTGGATGTGAGAGATGTGCTTTGGTACTTGTGCAATAGAAAACCTATGCTTTCATTTTTAAAATGAATTAGTAGAACTGTTCATTTCTAAGCAGTAAATTTTATGTATTAAAAATGTTTAACTTTGACTTTGACTTACTCAGGTTTTCCTTTCTGCATTTGCCACAAATGAATTTGAACATCAGGTGCCTTTATAGAACATGATGAATAATGAGTGATGAACAATAGATAAATCAGCAAATTTGAGTTCATACCCTTCCCATAGCTGAATCTGCTCTCACCTTCATTATTAACATGAAATATAGAAATGAATAGAAATTATAGGAAATTAAGAAAATTATAAAATAAAGGAAATAAAGGAAACTAGAGTTTGTATAATTTATTTTATTTTATATATATATATTATTTTATATATATATTATTTTTAAATTTATCGTTATTTATATTAATTATACTATATTATAATTAATTATATAAAACAATTGTATTAATAATACTTTAATACATTATTTTAATATATAAAATAATATATATATTATTGTTTTTAAAATTTATGTTATAATTTATAATTGAATGCTAGAAATTGACCTAACTCAGATCCAGGAATGAAGTAGACCTTCAAATATTGTGCCTGCATTCTTTTCTCTTTCGTTTTGTCTTTCTTGTTTTCTTTCTAATTTTCTATTCTTATATTACTACAGAGAGAGAGAAAGAGAAAGTTTTGTAAAAAGGCTTTCTCTTGAAGTAAACATCTAGCACTAGATATGTGATGGTCACTTTCTGCTACAAATTGCCATCTTGATTTCCTTATAATAATGAAGACGGAAACAAATCCAGTTCTAAAAGAAAACACAACTTCAAAGTTGAGCACAGACTCCAGTCCAGACAGCACTAAAAATGGGGGAAAAAAAACTAAATAAATTTCTACTTTTACAGACAGGTTAAAGTTCTGTTCACTTTTTCTGCAAGATTTAATGGTTAATAAATTAGGAGATAGGATATAACTACCAATTACATAGGAACTCAGCATTCAGATTAATTCAACAAACTTTAGCTTTTTCTCCCCTATGCAATGTTCATGCAATGTATGCAATGTTTTGACTTTAAATGAACTTGAAATCCTCCGATCAAAGACAGATATTTCATCAACTTACAGTTTTTTGAACAATGAAACCCAATTGTGTTACCCCTTGCACCCTTTGAGCAGTATAAAAATCAACCCAGAAAGTCGAAGCAGAATTTCCCAGTGATCCTCAAAGTGATTCTCAAAGTGAGTCCATGCCTATCTGATATTTGCTTTCATCTGCAACTCACTGAGTCATACTCCTGACAGAGCTGACAGCTATAATCCTTTTTCGAAGGAGATATGATAACCTGTATCATCTGAGTTGTAATATCAATTTTGGTTAAGCCCTTCAGATCATTTGTATTAATCTATATTGACTATGCTTATACTATTTTATAGATATTGTTTTTAAACCAAATGTTTGCTGAGACTAGTATAAGTTTCTTTTAGTTGCTTTTGTTCATTATGCCCATTCAAAACATTTCAAATATACAACCTATTTCTTCCCCACGTGAGTCTGAAACAACCTGAAAACACTGCATCAGACCTATGGACATGAGCTGCAAAAAGATTTACTGAAGCTGATTGGCTTAGGAAAGAGAGGTCAGCTCAAACTCACTGTAGAGAAACAGAAAGAGATGTGTATAGGTGAGAGAAACAGTTCTTACACTTACAGTGATGCTGCCTGAAGCATAGACTAATGCCCTGCAAAAGTGTCTTTGAGGCATGAGAGGCCTATGGAAATGTCAGCTCAAACCTTGGCAGTGGCTAAAAAGCTAAGCAGGAAATTAGTAACTACTTGGAAAAGTAGGAGAACAAAGCTGAGATATCTCAGTGCCTCTGCATATAGCTGGGTTATCCCATCTCCTTAAGCACTCCTTGCAATCCTCATCTCCTCTCATTTGGAAAGGGGAATAGCAAAATGGGAAAAAGTTGGAAGGACAATGAAGCTCCCTAGAGGTGGGGAGCAGCCTCTGTTTGAAGAATGAATGTGGAAATTGGGACCCCTGGGTCTGAGAAACAGGCATCTGAGAGAGAAGGGATGCTACGAGGGTTTACTGAATCCTGAGTGCGTGAAGAAGGAAAATGTGTGGCTCACTAAGTACACAATTTAGGAGGCAGTGAATGAAAATGGCATTGGATTTTATTGTGATATTCAGCACAAATGGAAGAACTCTTGTTTGGGGAGTGTATGCAGCTATGTGCTTTGACTGTTTTTACATTCTTTTTAAGTTTTCCATTACTAGCTGCTATTAGGTAGAAAAACAAACCTCTTAGATTTCAAAAGTGATCCAATACCATCACCTTTCATATTTTCTATCCTCTTTTGACTAACTTGATGGTGACACAATGCTTAAAGCACTATACAATCCTGTTCTATTTAGTTACTCTAGGGTAAAGAAAATAAATAAGCACCAGTACTGTAGTGTACATTGGGAATTTGCTGATTGCCACTGGCTTAGTTTTTAATATTTGAAATGAAGTGACGAAGAAACTGTATTGCCATCCTTGACCCATGAGTTTTTATTTTTTGTGAAATCAGCAAATCTTCTTGTAAGAGCCCCCAGTTGGCAGAAATCAGGTACACAGTTTGTGATTCCAACAGGTCCCAGTTGCATCAAGTTTCCATTCCTCTGGAATCCACAAATAGGAGGAGTCAGAGGAGAAAGCAAGAAATTTCATGCTGAAGAATTATGAAGTAAAGTGCTGGTGAAAGAAAGTTCTTCTGAAGCTTCGTAAGTCACAGCTTTGCTTGTGCTCTGAAACAGGAGTATTTATAGTCCACATACATATAAACTGCTAGTTATAGGTACTTAATTTTTTTTTCCTTCCCTGCTCCCAATCAGAGTCTGTTACCAACATAATTAATAAAATCAGATGGATTTATTGGTCCCCTCCCAATAAGGCTTGTGCAAGCACATGTGACGGCTTAACAGCTTTTGACACTCTGGTGAACAGTGGCTAAGTGATGACAGCAAGAATTCAACTGACAGGTACATATGGATGGGCCAATTCCCTGACATGGAGGCAATTAATCAGAGGACAAATCAGACAGATCAGAACCATCCTCCTGTAACACACCTCTGCTTTCCCTTACAAATGCATCAATATGTATTTGCACATTTAAATTCTCAATCTTATCATTGTCATTATTTGTTTTGCACTGACTTAAACTGGAAAACTCAGCATGAAATACTTTTTCTACTAACGGCATCCTGCTTTTTCTGAGAAAATTGGATAAAAAAGGCCTACTTTCTTAAAAAATCAGAAGCAGCAGAAAGGAAATGTAGGCAGAAGAGTCTCTAAGCTGATGAGAAAGGCACGTAGGTGAGAAGGGCCAATCAGACCCCAGCATATGGCAGCACTGTGCTTGAAAGGCTCCTCAGCACAGAATCAGGAGGCAACCCTTCTTCTGGAGGGCCAGATGTTGAAATTAACGTAGAAAACTGAAAATGTTTCTTCCGTGAGCTTTGCCTTACAAACACAGACCACAGCTAACAGTTTTATTTCTCTTCCTCCCCTGCTCCTCCAAGTAAAGAAAAGGTTGCTGTGAAGCTATGGCAGACCCCAACTAACCTTAAAAGACTTTAGGTCCAGGCTCTCTGAAGCAGTAGCAGACCCTGCCTGAAGACTTTCCTGAGTGCAGTGGCACCTCTACTGGGGCAAATTTACGGGTGTAAATCAGACACTGTCCTTCATGGCCACCATTTGGCTCCATTGGCTGTTCAGTTGCATTTCAGCTGGCTGATGTGAGGGGAGGTGGGTACGAAGCTGCAGGGCAGAGCCAGTGCTTCACTGTGGCAGCATGCTGGGCTGCCAGCTGGAGTTCAACATTTAAGGGAGCCCTTATGACTTTTTAACATACCCTTGGAGCTGAATGGTGGAGATCAAGGGCCCACAATTAGCTCCCTGCTGGATGCTTTTCCCACTTCATTTCACATAAATTGTTCAAAGAAGAGCCAGCCTTTATGTTTAAAGATGAATCTGGACAGACCTCTCTTGGTGTATTAATAATTAAAGGTTGTGTTTACAGAGCCAGTGTAGGGAAAGTTATTTCTTATGTCACGCTGTTCTTTTAATTTCATGGGAGAAGGAGAGTGAACAACAATAATTACGCTTTCATTGCTCTGAAGAGTGATTAGAGCATTAATGTCAACTTTGCAGATTATATCATAATCCTGACAATAACTTTGGCCTCTGGTTCTTATACCTGGTGATAACATCTCATGATATCTCTGTTTTAACTGCAGATGGTGCTGGAGGACACACACTGACTCCAGCCAGCTGCAAATTAGTGAAACTGCAGGTGAGATAACCCAGCAAAGAAAAAAAAACACCAAAACTCTATTTCATAGGTTTTAAGATTTAGGAAGAAGAAAAACATGGAGAATGATGTCTCACCCCTCTGCTTGCTGTTTGCTATGTGATAATTACTGAAGAAAACACTTATTGCAATTACACTTTTATTTTCAAAGCCAAGATGATCTCAGAATAAATAATAATAATAATTAAAAAAAATGTGATGTTTTTGCTTACTACAAGGTAAAGAACCACAATATACTGCAAAAATAGAACTTCAACTTTAGGCACTGTTATAGTGATAAATCAAGTCATGTAGCGAAAAAAAGATACTCTTTGCCTTTCAGTATTTGTAGTATTACATTATGAGAAGAGTAGCAAAATAAAACAATTTCAGGAGATATAATGTTATGATGATGAAAGAGCTGGTGGAAATAAATTTGTTACAGAGATGGAACTTTACAATGTACTTCAGACAACATTATAGGAGGAAAAAAAAAGAAAAAGAAAAAAAAAAGAACCAAAGATGTGTAGAACTTCAAGTATAAAGTCAGGTTAAAATACTATTCAGCATGAAATTTGATACATCCTCACATTTGAGAACCATAACTAATAGGAAACATGTAGTGAGTGGTTCACTGGAATTCATACAATTGAGTTTGTATTTGTCTGTACAACATTGTAAAACATTGAGAATTCCAATGCAGTAAAAAGTGGTGGGAAGGGATGCATTTGTCTCCAGGTTCAGAAGTGCCGTGTGAATATAGAATCATAGAATCATAGAATCACCAAGGTTGGAAAAGACCTAAAAGATCATCCAGTCCAACCGTTCACCTATTCCCAATAGCTCCCAGTAAAAGCATACAATAAAGCAATAAATTGGAAAAATAAGGAATAAAAAGTAAAATAAATATCTGTAATATTTGTATAGAGGGTGATCAGTGCTCTTAACTTGTGAGATATTTATTGTTTTATTAGCAGCACCACCATAACGTAATAGTGACAGATTGGCAAGTAAAGAGAGCAGTTATAACTGAGTACTTTGACACAAGCCATTATACAGCGATGTCTTGAAAAATACACTCTGATTTAGTTCATGATATGGGATGATGCAAAAAGTGCAAAGAAGATGAATGAGTTGCAAGTAATCAAATTTTAAATGTAAAAACAGTTTGATTTTAGATAAAGAGAAAAAATCAGAGAAATACACAAGAACAGAATAATAAAAGGAATTCTGAAAGCACTGACTGTAGATTTGCTTGGGAACCTTTTGAAATCTTATCATTTTTAACTTACACCAAACAACTGCACACACAACTGCTAACAATGGCTTGAACATCTTCATTTCACTATGCAGGTGTTGAAGTGAACAACATTCATTTTTGGGCTGCCCAGTTCAAGAAAGACAGGGAACTACTGGAGAAAGTCCAGAGGAGAACCGTGAAGGTGACAAGGAGCCTGGAGCACCTCCCTTATGGGGAAAGGCTGAGCAACCTGGGGTTGTTCAACCTGAAAAGAGAAGACTGAGAAGGGATCTTATCAATGCTTATAAGTATCTAAAGAGTGGAATGGGGCCAGGCTCATTTTGGTTGTACTGAGTGACAGGACAAGAGTCACAAGGCACAAACTGGGACATGGGAAGTTCATACAAATATGAGGAAAAACTTATTTACTGTGAGGGTGACAGAGCACTGGAACAAGCTGCCCAGAGAGGTTTTGGAGTTCCCTTCTCTGAAGATTTTCAAAACCCACCTGGATACTTTCCTGTGCAACCTACTCTAGGAAACCTGCCTTGCAGGGTATTGGACTAGACAGTCCTTTCCAAATCCTACAGTTCTGTAATTCTGTGAGGTTTAGGTCATGTGACACTCCAAGAATAGGCAGGAATTTAAGAGGTTGTAGTTCAGCAGCTCCAGAACATGTACCTTGTTCTTTCGCTTACATAGGGAGAGGCTCTACAGCACTGTAATCCTCAAAGTCTTTGTCTAGGGAGATTGGCTTGAATAATCCACTTATTCATGGAGGTGATGTTGGGCAGCACTAAAGGACAAAGTACAACTGTGGAGAAGTACGGCAGCATCTCAAACATTTGCAGTACAGGCTAAAGAGTAGCTACTCATTTGAGGGGTGATGCACGTATGGCTGTAGGCTAGACAGTAAGATCTGACCTTGCTGTTGAGGGAGGATGGCACCTCCTTCTTTTTCCCCATTGCAGATCATACATGTGAGCCATGTTTTAGTCTATGTTAAAGACCGACAACAAAATGTTTACATCAGTCTAGATCTTGTCTCTGGACATGCTTCCAGTGCCAAACTCACTCCGCTCCTGGAATCGTACCTCACTTGTAGTTGCAAAGACATAGGTACAGTAAGGTCCACAAATGACAGTTTCCTGATGCTTAAGCAGAAATTTATTTTTTTTTCTTCTATTTTTATTTTTGGTGCAGATGTAGTAAAATAAAAAAATTATATAATCATATACCCATACAATTGTAGAATGGCTGAGGTTGTAAGGAATGAAAGATTATCTAGTTCTAACCCTTTGCCATGGTCTGGGTCACCATTCACCAGATCAGCTGTTCAGTGCTCCATCTAGCTCAGCCTTGATATATGATATATGATTATATAATTCTTTGATTTTACTATATCTGGACCAAAAATAATCATCAGCAAATCTGCTGAGGGTGCACTAGATGCCACTGTATCATTGATAAAGATATTAAAGAGCACCAGTCCCAAGACACCATTCATCACCAGCCTTCATCTGGACATAGAACCATTGACCAGAACTCTCTGGCTGTGATGATCCAAACAATTCATTATCTACCGAATAGTCAAGCCATACAATTCCATATGTCTCCAGGATGTAGTAGGGGACCATGTCAAAGGCCATGCAGAAGTCCAGGTAGACAGCATTGCCTAGATAGCGTTGCCTTTCCTTTTTCCACTGATGTTTCACTCCATTGTCAAAGGTCACCAGATAGGTCAGGCACAATCTGTACTTGGTGAATCTATAATGACGCAAGAACAATGTTCCATAGGCCTTCAGCATGGAGCATTTACGACATGACAAGACTGTATGAGATGTGGCAAGTGGCTGATGTGAGAGTGGTTCTGAAGTTACAAGGCCTTCTAGGGCAGTGTTTATTGACTGACAGTCAACACAGTTTATTGAAAGGTTTCACCCATGTTGTGAGAGACATCATCCTTAGCACATTAAACAATTCCTCAATAAACCATCTCCAGAAAAATAATCTAGGCTTTCTTTTTTGGGAGAACTGGCAGATGTGGTCCAAAACAACCATGGAGACTGCTAACAGCTCTGCATCCCCATGCCGGTTCTCTCCTGCCCTCATTCATTGATGTTGGTGCAACCATAGCCTACTTAGTGTTTTTTATTATAGTTCCTAGTCCCCTGTGATACTCAATACAGGAAAACAGTGGTTACTATGAAAGTGAATTGAAATATTAACTGATTTTTTTTCAAATAATTTCAACAGAGATTTTCAGTCTACAGCAAAAAGCCCAAGGTCTTTTTCAGATTTGGTATTTAACAACTGAATTTGATAGAAATCTTACTATCTTGTATCATTCTTAAACTTCCTCAACAACATCTTGTATTTTAAAATTGAATATATTTAAAGCATGAGTCACTAGCTAATGCTCCAGCAGGTCTGGATTCTCAAGAATTCCTCACTACGGAAATAAAAAAGAAGTTATAAAACTGAGAAGAGAGGGATGATTTGTTTAGTTACTATAGAGATTGACTCTGCTCTAATGAAAACAAGGAAGAAATTTCTGAGGCAAGAATATAACTTGAAGTTCAATTCACTCTTTGTCAAATGTAGCTGAAAATTCAAGGTCCAGTTTCATGCTATACATTATTGAACACATGTGGATTTGCAGTGCTGTCCCATGCAACCTTCCAGGCACACAATTAATTCTTCCCTCTGGAAGCAGTAGTCATAACTGGTTGGAGCATGTCACTTTTCAGATTGAACTCTGAATTTCAATATGTGACCTTCTCAATCGCTTCAGTTTGTTTTTCTGTTTCTTAACTGACTTCACATTTCGTGGCAAAATTTAGAAGAAAATGGAGGAGGCAGGGCTCTGCTATTATCATACCACTAAATCAGAGGCCTTTTGGGGCACTGTATTGTATGACTACAGCTACTGAGATTTGGTGATGTCATGAAGCACAGAATGCGTGGAGCTCTATTGTGGTATTATAAATCCACAGCTTATTTCATTAAGATCTTAGGATGGTAACCACTATTTTTCTGAGATGAAAATGTAATCACAATTGAAAGTCATTTTTTCAGGTAAAGGTGCTCAGAAAATTAAAATAAAAATAAAAAGCCGGAAAACAGAGAGATATTTGTCTCTATTTACAGTTACTTCCAGAAAAGGCACTGTTTTGCTGTGGACTTTGCTGTGAGAAGCCATTTTTACATTTTCAGGCACCTCTTACTTTGTGTTCAACATTTTCAAGCACATTTTAGTTTGGTGATGCACAGTCACACATACTAAATACTCATCACTGAATTGAAAATGTAAGGTGATGCTATCAAAATGTGAGCTATTTTCCTGAACCAGTCTCTCTGGCTATGAAATAATAAACTTGTGTTCTTTCTCACTCACTTGTTTCTGAAGTCCAGAGGAAGCTATCTTATCTTTACACAAAATGCTTTTGCATTGGGCAGCTTCCAGAGCAAACAACAAAAGTGATCAGTCTTTGGAAACATGATGGATGCAGGCACATGCAAAAATTGGGATTATTTGAAGAATAAAAGACTGAGAGAATAATTTATAACAGTCTTCTAAGCCTGTAAATACTTGCTGAAAAGGTAAAAGAAATAAACTCTCTGTCAGCTGACATTAGGACAAGAGGGAGTGGGCTTAACTTTTGACAAGATATATTTAGGTTAGATATTAGGAAAAGCTTCAAACTAGGAAAGGGAAACAATGGACAAGATTGGCTAAGGAGGAGGAAGAGCACATTTTACTAGAGGGTTGTTGAATGGGTTCATCAACTGTCTCCAAGATATGGTTGACATGTAACTGATCTCATTGGGCATCAAGATAGATTAGATGTCTCTTCATATCCTTTCTGGCTGGACTTCATGTGATTCTATAGAGAAGAAAAGTGTAAATTCTTTCAGTAAGCTTAGTCACCATATGAAGATGTCTGAGATGTTTACTTAACTTGTCTAACACCAGCAAGTTGAGATAGCCATGCAGTTGCATGAACCCTTGTTTCTGTTCTTGATTCCTTTACATTATTGATTCAGGTTTTCTGTATACTGTACTCAACCTGTAAAGGATTCAAAGCACCTGTTCTGCACTCTATAGTACAGCATTAAGTTTTTTTCTTAACACTGGTTTTCACCAGTGTATGAAATATTCCTACAGTCTTTGATATTTTTGATACTCTAATTCATTAATCTACTTTTTACTCATTCATTTCCTAGCCCAAGTGCAATTTAAAAAGAGAAGATATTTTTTATGTTACTTCATCATTAGTGTTTCCTAGCAACACAATGTCCTCCCAAGCAAACCCTGATCATTTCCACAAAATCCCCATCATCTCTCTCTGGAGTTATAATCAGGCTTTCAGAAAGAAAAAAAAAAAAAAAAAAAAAAAAGAATCCAAGTTATTTCCTCATTCTACCACTAGCTCAAGTCTTCTAGAAACATATTATTTGAAATCATACACAAAATAAATATGTAGGTTGTTGATCCTCCAATAAAAGAGAAAAATAAAGAAGCACTCCTGACAACAAACTGAGAATTTTAGTTCATTAGGCTACATTTCAACCATCCATAACACTGCATAGGAATGCTTATAAATCATTAACAAGCCTTAGGGACCTAAGAAAGAGATTTTTTAGAGTGAGCTTGAGGATAAAATCTCTTGGTAAATCATACATCAGCATACGTGGAGCTCATGTACGACTGTGGATTATCAGGCTGATGTAGGGGTGCACATGTCAGCAGCTAAGATCCAGGGGCTGTTTCTCCAGCAACAGGGTTCAGGATCGTTCTCTACTACTCAGTGAGGTTTCTTTGCAGTCTGAAGCTCCTCTTCAAGCTGTACTTTGTGGGATGCACTCCGTTAAGGGATGTATGAATGTACAATGTGTGTCTGATGATGCAGACATATGTAAAGAGAACTATTGGATTAAAATACACTGGAGAGTATGCAATCTAACTCTGACTGTAACCTCCCTTTATCTCTCCTCAACAGACACTTTTGTTGATGTCCCTCTCTGAGGCCAAGAAAACTGACAGAGAAGAAAAGGACATGGGTGAAGCACTGGAATAGGAAAAGAAATTGTGTCTATGAAGAGGTAGTTCACTGCTGAGTGTAACACTGGTCTGACAGATAGTTCCTGGTGTTCTTCAAAGGTTGTCTCAGGAGAAGAAGAGGAAGAGGAAGTATTAGACATGGAGGCTGGTGATCCTGAATGCAGCAGGGGCGTTGGAGCTTAATGAGCCTTGAGATCCCTTCCAACCCAGGCCATTCTTTGATTCTATGATAAGGAATGGGTGCATGATATCAGAACCATTGTAAGTCCTTGAGGCTTCCTGCTCTGTCTCTGTGAAGACCCTCCCACGGCAAAGGCAGGCAGTGTGGACATCAGCAGTAATGGGAAATCACCAGGGAATATAAGATGAAGCCTTGCTTACACAGAGTGGACTCATTGGCCTTCAAAACAGTCTGAAAATTATCTTTTCTGAGATCCTAGAAAAGGATTAAAGGAGGTAAGGAAGAGCTTCATGGAGAAAGGGAGAAAGGAACCTAAGTTTACATCTGATGGGACACTTGGAAATTATGTAAGATTTGCTAGTTTAAGGCTGAATTTGGATGATAACTTCAGCCAAAAAAATACAAGAGAAACTCATTTGTAGGGAGAGGCACTGTCTTCTATCAGAGCAATGGATAAAGCTGGAACAAAAGAGGCAAGGCTCTTCTACTTGGAATTCTATCTATTGTTTTCCAACTCTATTGACTGGCCTATCATATGATCCCCATGGCCAAAGCTCCAGAGAATTTCACAACATATGAATATTTTATGGATGATTGATGGTTGAATATGGATGCCACAATAACAAACCCATCTTTCCCATCACGCTTCTGACGAAGAACAGGGGGGGTTGCAGCCATCACACCTATTGCACGCCACTGAAAGATTCAAAACATTTGGATTGAGGAATGTTTTGGACAAAAGAAAGTTTACTAAGGCTGGACAACTATGTTTTAAAGTTTTGGAAGCCTCTTGCCTTTATAAATAAAACTGTCATAAACCAGTAGATAAGCTCTGGACATTGAAGTAACTCATGTTCTTCATCCGCCCCTGAGGCTTTCTTTTCCTTTTCCATTGAATTTTAGCTTTAAACATTTTTAACATATTAGGTACGCTTCAGTATGTTCCATTGGGTAGTGAAATTCAACCTATCCTAAAGTCTGGAAGGCAAATATATTTGTAGCTAGCTCATTTTCTGAAGTATTTCTTTCTGCATGTGTTGTTTTCTTTTCTTTGTTTGTTTTCTAGCTTGTTACCAAAATGAATGGTTCTTAATTGCAGGTTTCTTTCCTGATTTAATTGCTGTTGTTTGGACAATATTTTTCTGAATGTACACCTTCTGCAAAGATGTATGTTTGTAATGGAATGGCCACATTTTACTACAGTAAAATTTGTCTCATTTCAGCTTCATGGTAATTTGAATAAATTTTAGGTAAGATGAGTTTTTTTTTGTTTTTTCATCATCATGTTTGCTAACGCTGTTAAAATACAGAATGTCTGAAGTGGAATTAGGAAGTTTCCTATTGCACTGTTTCTTAAAGAAAACTATTGCTCTGCTTGCCACCCTTGCAGCAAGCTCTGATAAATGTCCCTCCATTTGTATTGTACAGTGTTAATGCAATTATTCTTCCTGTAACTGGCTCTGAGCAGGCTGTGCTACAGCAAATAAATTCCTTGGGTTACCCTGGTGGGTTTATCAACCACCAGAGCTGGGAGACCATTGAATAGGACTGACAGTTCTGTGTGCTCCCCTGCAGCACAGACAAGTTTATGCTTTACCATTCAGACTGTGGCACATACAGAGCAGCCATCACCACTTTACAGATACTGTTTAAACCCTGGTGAAGTTTATTCCTACGCTGTTCTTTTTTTGTTGTTCTTCAGGCAATATTTTTCCTACTCTGTTTACTTGCTATGAATTATCTCCTCTTAAAGATTCACTGTGCGGATTTATGTAAGTTGACAAAGAAAAAGAACTGTTTAATCATCTAGCCCACCCTGTTCAGAGGGCAAACTTGGCATTATACCAACAAGAGACACTGCCCTGCGTCTCAGTGAAAGGCAAGGCAGCAATACTCCCTGGTAGCTCTTGCTCCAGGAGTTGAGGTCACAGCTGTACAGTGTGGGAGGGCAGCCTGCTCCTCACCACCTCTGCTCCACTTTATGAAGACAGGCTGAGAGCTGGAGCTCTTCAACCTGGAGAGGAAAAGGCTCCAGGGGTACCTTATAGAGGCCTTCCAGTACCTGAAGGAGGCCTACAGGAAAGCTGGGAAGGGATTTTTTATAAGGACATATAGCGACAGAACAAAGGGAAATGGCTTTAAAGTGAAAGAAGGTAGATTTAGCCTAGATATTAGAAAGAAATTCTTAACTGTGAGGGTGGTGAGACACTGGAACAGGTTGCCCAATGAGACTGTGGATACCCCCACCCAGAAAGCACTCAAGGCCAGGCTGGATGGGGCTGTGAGCAACCTGGTCTAGAGGGAGGTGTCCCTGCCTATAGCAGGGGAGTTGGAACAAAATGATCTTAAAGGTTCCTTCCAACCCAAACCATTCTGTGATTCTGTGATTCACTTGTAAGTGGCAATCAGGCTCAGCTGTGCATGGAGTCACTGCTGCAGCTTGTCATGATTTCAGTCATAGTTATGACAGCATTGTGAAAGGGTTGAGGTGGAAAGGAATCTCCAGGTGTCCCCTGGCTCAACTCCTGCCCTAGCAGGGACATCCAGACCAGGGTGCCTGGGACCACATCCAGGTGCCTTTGGAAGATCTTTGGAAGATTAGGTGACTCCTAATAAACTATTATTCTCTTCTGTAAGGAAAAACATTCATTTTTAATTCTTCACTTCTTCTCCAAAGAACTAAGGTGGAATGAAAAACTCTCCTTTAACACGTCTAAGTGAAGGGCCAGGCTCCATGCCAGTTACAAATTCCCTGTTCCAGGGGATTAACGACTGACAGTTGAGCTGTTAATGTTGAAAGTAGCCTGATCCTCACTTATCATCTGTATCATGAAGAAAATACTGCTTCTGAAGGGTTTCTGAAGAAGCTGTTACAGACAGATAAATGAAGGTGAAGTTTCCTTGTGCATGCATGTAGTTAACAGCACTTATTTTTATTTCCATAAACTCTGACACATGATTTAAGTCAAGTCCAACCTAATTTTTTCCCAACGCAAACACAAGTGCCACACCAGCAGCTCTTGTTCACTAAGTCTGTCATCCCTGCCAGCCCTTCAAGCAAACTTCTATTTAATGCTCTTCAGTTCCACATCTGTTTCAGATCAAAAATTTTTGTTAGATTTCCCTAATGCTTTTTTTTTTTTTTTTTTTAAACTGGCCTCAGCCTGATCCTATGGAGAAGAGGAAAGAGAATTTGCCTGACTTTATCTGTAACAGTTCAGGCATGAATAAAGGAAAAAGAAATAGAATTTATGCAAGGCAATCACTTATTAAAAATCCAAGTACAAGGTATGATTGATTGCATCTCCTGCTTCTGTTATTTTTGAAGCATTTATGACATGAATAGCTCAATGGGTGACACAAAAAGTGTCAGGTTGTTAAAAACTTGCAGACTCATGCCTTTAGATCTAACAATTATTGAGCAGCAGCTCAAAGGTGAAAAACTTACCCTCAGGTGAGGCGGGTCTACATTTGTCAAGCTTTCGAATGTCTTTCACTGTGCAGCCAGCTCACTTACTATTGACTTCTCTTGGTCAATCTGTTCTAGCTTTCTTCCTCTTTTCCTATGGTTTTAGTCCTAAGTAGCAAGCATGACAAGAGCCCCACTGTGCTCAGTAACATAGAAGGCATGAGTCATCATCTGAACATAAATTGTATGTACCAGACTGCATGACATAATCAGATGCTGTGTGTGGGAAAAGGGCTGCAACATCTGTGACACATCTTTAGTCCTGTCATTTGTGCACTTTGTCCAGGTTTGGCCTCTCTTACTCATTTTAAATAGTCTCTCACCATATAGTCGTGAGTGAAAATGCGACTGTATGGAAACTCAAGTGCTACCATTGCAAGGCAAGATGATCTGAAGACACTGTTTTTTTTTAACTTTCTCTGTATATATGCTCACATATATGCAATAAAGTACTCATTACAAATGCAAAGGATGTGTGTGTAGAGGCTTTTATAACCAAAGATTTAAAAAAAAAGGTTATTTTGAGCCAGGTAAAGCTCCAGAGCTTTATTTGTTTCCCCCCAGAAAAGTCAATATGGTTTCTGCTCTGCTGTGATCAAGACTATTTATTTGACAGTTTAAAATAAATCTAGAATCAATATCTTTATCATGTAATGTGGAAATGTATACATTTGTCAGATAAAGTCTCGCAGTTATAGTAGCACAAGAGACATAAATATAATGCTTTGAACTTTTCAGAACTGGTTTTAGGAATATTTTATATGGCAGAGACACTACCAGTGAGAGGGAGTCTCAACTAATGGAAAATGACAAGGGATCAAAATGGTACCTCTCTCAAATTACAAAAGAAGTGATTATCATCTCTCTTCTAGATGCAGTTTTAATGAGATATGAATAGTAGTTGAGTACAGGGTGTTTTTTTTTAAAACTTGCAGCAATTATCAATCTCACTAGCAGTAATCATCTAATATTCCTTAAAGTAAGCTGCAATTGTATGCATCTGATCTTGCATTCGGTCAGACTAAGACTAACTCCTGGTTACTGTATACACTTAGCCCTCATTTTGAATGACTACTTTCCAATTGTAGCAGAACTCCTGACAGAACGGTAACATTTTGACATTATCACATATTCCCGAAGTTGTGAATTACCCAAGGGTAACAAAATGTAAATGCCAACTTTCTGTTTTGCTGTGAATTAAACCAATGTAACCAATGTGTAAACCAGTGTAACCAATTAGCATTTAGGTTTTTTTCTGGCTGATTCCAAGTCTTGTAAGCCACTACTACCTCAGGGGGAACTATTTTGCCAATAAATAAATAAATATATAAAATAAAATAAAATAAATCACTTTCAAAAGGTGCACAAGGATTTTCCAATTGTCAGGGATTATTTTTTTTAACATCCAGTTGTCATATTCAGAATTTGTCAGGGAAGAAAAGAGTAGTGCTAAGTGCTTTGCGTGTGTCTCTGCTCCGCAGTTTGATGCTATCTGTAGCAGAAAGAAGTCAATTCCTGGATCATGGAGTACTTTCTGGTGACTTGCTGGCATCCACTTGAGACAGGCTGGCTCTATAGACTGATTATAAACCAATTGACAAACCCTATATGGTGAATTTCATCAATTTCATCTCAGATGCCTCTATATATTCTGATGGGTGGAGCAGAAGGGCAAAATCCCTAAAAGCCAAATAGCCTCCAAAAGCTCTAGGGAGCAGAGGAGCCTGAGACAGAGGTATGCCCAGGTACCTTCTGGCATAGCAGAGAAGAAATGAGTGAATTTGAAACACAGTTGTTTAGTTTGTGTTGTATTGTAGCTTTTTAGGACCATCTTGGTCAAACAGGAAAATACTGAAACACAAATTATTTATTCGAAAGCACGTTTCCAGCTTTGTTCTGCAAAGCCTAGAGAATGAGGAGCAGAAGAATTCACGCACTCAAGATTCAAGTAATGAGCATAGAAAATGTCCAAGAAGGAAAAAGCGGTGGCAGAAGAGAACAACAGCATCAAAAATAACTCTATGCATTGAACCTAATCCTGTACACCTGCTACTGCATCACTGAAGAGACTGAGTGTAGTCTGAAGGTGGGAGAGATGTTAGGAGTGAAGTAAGTCTGAGAATGAATTTTGACTTGGGAAGGGTTTGCTTCCATGTTTGTCAGTACCCAAAGTAGTAATTCAATGTTTACTTTAATTGACAATAGAGCAAGTCTAATTCCCTGCATTAAGTCTACTTTTCCCGCAACATTAATTGGTGAGCAATTTCACTTGTCTTGGCCCACGAGTTCCCTTGCTTCAGTTCTTTCCATTTTTTTCTCTGTCTCTCCAGAAGGGAGTGTGGAGATGTTTGGGAGCTTGGCTGCTAGTTAGGCCAAACTATAGAGAAACATACACAGATAGCTTGGACTCACAGTGTAACTTCTTGATGGTTGAAGGCTGGGAAAGTTGCATCCAAGACATGATTTATGAAAGCTTCACCATAAGCCAGCATTAGCTATTGCTGCATTCATTTGCCCAAAGATATGGAAGCTAGTATGCAAGCTTAGTATATTAGGTAACTATGCCAACCATAAGCAGTTTAGAAGTGTAGATGTGACTAAAATTAACTGGAAGTAATTTTCATCACCATTTTCTGTTAGTAATGCAAGGGAAAGAGCTAATCAGACTGTGAGTATCTTCACAATAGAACTAGATAACCTGAAAATGGAAATTGTAACCTTACAAACGTTGATGGTACAATTAAAGGAAAGACTGGCTCAGCCAGACTATTGATCATTAGTAGCTGAAAGAGGAAGAACACTTTTTGACTGCAGATGGATTTTCACTCTAAGAAAAAAACGAAATCCAGGATAAGGTCAAACTTTTGAGATGATTATCAGAATATCAGGGACAAACTGACACATTAGCACTGCAAAAATACTTCTAACAGACTTTTTAATAATTTTAAGAGCTATTGTATAATATTTGCAGTTTTTCATCTTTCTCAAATAGAATTTCTTTTTCCAAGGGGAAAGGGAGAATGGTTGTTAATGGTTGGGTTCTCATCTGGCTTATTTCATGTATAATGGTTCATTAGATAACTTGGATTCCCCTTTCTTCTGGTAAAAATAGCACTGACAAACATTAATGGTTCTGCAGTATTCTGAGCATGTCTGTACTGCATAGAATGTGAATTAACAAACAAACAACAAACAAACAAACAAACAAACCAAAAAACAAAAGCCAAAATCCGACGAAAGAAACACAATCCAAATAAACAGCAACAAAAACATAGAATGTTAGCATAATTTTAATAGCATTCATAGAGATGTATAACAAATATACAAATGCCAAATAATGATTGTTGTAACTTCAGAGATAAAGCAGAATTTCTCTAAACTAAAAAATATTTTCTTATCTAAGGACTGTCTTTTGAGGTCAGTATTACATCTGGACAACACTTCTTTTTTATCTTTAGGGCAGTCTCATTTTGCAAAACTAGGACTATCTAATCTGAATTTCTGAATTTCTACTGATTTCTGGTTAGTCAGCAATTGTTGATGGAGAATCTGAGGCAAAAATGGTGAGGAAACAATAGATGGAGTTAAGTCAAGCACCAAAAAGTGAATTGCTATAAATTCTCAAAATATTCTTTATAGTTGTGCTGTTCCCAAGAAAGTTTAAGATGGGGAACCTGTGACATCTTGTCTGAATCTTCACCAAGGTTTGAAACTAGAATGTTCTGCATCACAACTCATGTCTTCAGTACTAAGCTGAAAGTAAACTCACAGGAAAAGCTTTCCTGACTGAAAAAGTCACTGAACATGGACCAGCCTTAATCACTCTGTGAAAACATTATAATCCAATTAGACAGAGTTTATACTTAAAAGCATGAGTGAGCAGTCCCTTCAAAGATTTACGTCTTCGTGACAGACCATAATCATTAACTGTTGAGATGCACAGTTGAAAGTTGTCTTGGTACCTTCTGGATTTTGCAAATATTCAAAATGGGAAAATGCTTCCTTATTAAATACGTAAAAACACACACATATTTTATAAACATAATGGAAGATGAAATAGGGCCTCTTTGGGGAGGAGGTGTTTTTGTTTGGTTTAGTTTTGATTAATCTCAACCAAGCATACAAGCTGTTTATTTTCCTTTAAATCCCTTCTGATTCCATATAATTTCTTCCAGCTCCCATTTAAGATTCATAGGATCTCCATGGTACCAAAAAGAGTTCAGAGAATACAATATTCCTAAAGACTATTTTTATTCAAGTGGTTGTAAAATTACTACCTCTCCATGGATTTTCGCAAAGACTGTTTTCAATACAACTAATCTGCTCTATCTGACCTGAACAACCCAAGTGATACCAGGGAAAACTTCGCACTTTTCTTATCAAGCTTGAAAAGGTTTTAGAGCTGACAGAAAATATGCCACTGCATTCCCTCTATCCCTCTTAGAGATTTCAGGAAACAAATCAGTTCACTTTGTATTTGTATTGTATAAATACAAATCTGATCCAAACAAAGCAGAATATGAATCAGCAGAATGTCCTCTGAGTACAGTTACAAGGAAATCTGCAGAACGACTTCTGGAAAGGGTCTGCTCTTTATTTCTGCTTTCTGAAAGCCTTGAAACTTTATCAAAACGTTTTCTTCTGTCACATTCCTAAAAGCAATATATATGATAGAGAAAGCAAAGCATAGTGACAAAAATAAATACGAATGCAAGTATTACTTCCTAGAAAATAATGTATGAAGGTCATGTTTACTTATAAAAAGAATTAACTGTCCTTTCTTCTTGTTCCCAGGTCAAATTGTTTTCTTGTTCAGACTATGAGACTTGGATAAGGGAAAAACTGAAGGACTTAAACAAATCAAACATATACATATAGAGAAAAACAGAAAAACTTATCCTTCATTAAATTGAGAAGCATTGATTTAAAGTTAATTTGCTTAAGAATAGATTGTTTGATGGGTCAAGGGAAAAGGTTTTTATTTATTGAACATGGGGAAATTGTTTCAAACTAAAAGAGAGAAGATTGAGATTGGATATAAGGAAGAAGTCTTTTACAGAAAGGGTGGTAAGGCACTGGAATGGTGGCTGCCCAGAGAGCAAGTGAATGCCCCATCCCTGGAGATGTTCAAGATCAGCCTGGACCAGGATCTGAGCACCTGATCTAACTGTGGATGTTGCTGTTCATTGCAAGGGAGTTGGTCTGGATGACCTTTAAGGGTCCCTTCCAACTGTAAGGATTCTATGAATCTATGATATTCACCATTATTTTCCAAATCAATTCAACATTCTAAGCTTGCTGTAGCATTTAGCATTGCGCCCTTTCTCTGTAGCCCAACATCTTTTATCACCAGAAAACAATTTTTTTTTGAATTTTATTTTTTTATGGTAACTAACATCAGATAAAAGCCCAAAAGTGAGAGGACAGCAGGGATCATTTGAATAACGACAGCATCTGAAACCTTCTCCTGTATATTCTTTGCATGACCTTCCATTTCATTTCCTATCCACAGGAAATCCTATCTGTTTCTAAGAAAATAACAGGAAGTTACTTTATGTAGGCATGACTAAATAATTGATAACAGCTGTAGGTTTTTGGTGTAGAATTTGCAGAGAGGGGCATTGGCAAGATATAAATGAAAAACTGAAAGCATCAAGTAAGATTCCATGCCTGGAAATTATTACTGTTACTGCAGTAGCAAGACACTAGGATCAAAGTTGTTCTGCCTGTTAGATCCTGCCTGCCTGGATGCTCAAATGGACATGGGCCACCATGAAGGATCCTGCAGCTCAAGTAGGTAAGGTTGTCCATGCTCCCAGGGCAGCCTGTTCCAGTGCTCAAACTACACTTTCAGAGAAGAAAATCTTTCTAATATTCAGTCTGAACCTTCCCTGATGCAATTTCAGACCACTGCTTGTCATCCTATCGCTATTACCAGGGAGAAGAGGCTGAATTCTGTCTTGCCACAACCTCCTTTCAGGTAGTTGTAGAGAGCAGTAAGTCTCCACTTTTACTGCAAGTGCATCATGCTAGAGCACTGCTGCATGTAGAGGGGCAAAAGATAGTTTTTCTCAATAGGCATAGTTTGTCCTGATGGCGTGATGTACAACTCTCTGCTGTTCCTCTCACGTTTTCCATTTTCACTAGAACACCCAAACATTTTCAGTCTGCTTATTCAAATTAAAATAGAGCAAAGAAGCACCCATGTAGGACACCTACCATCTACAGTATAGAGCACCATACCCTTAGCACTTGGCCTAACTTGCAGATGCTTCTTGCCCTGTATGCTGGTACTGAAAGAAACAGGTGGCACTACAGTCCTTCCCAGTCTGTAGGAGTCTCAGGAACATACAGGAAATCACCATGTCTGAAGTTCCTCTCCTATCAGGCCTCCTGGGAGGTAGTCCGATGAGGAATGAATCTAGATCATGTACTTTCAAAACACACCTGCTTATTTGTGCTTAAGGATGAATTATGCCTGGAAGTTAACAACAGGGCAGTGGACTACGCTTTGTGTCTTCCAGCAATGCAAAGAATCAACATGCGAGATGTTTTTTTCACAAAGATGTGTCAAGAGGATCTAAGGTGACATCCTTAGATGATACTTCTTAAGCCTCTTATTTCTTTTGTCTCTTTATACCTTTCCACATCTTTCTACCTCTTTTTGTCTCTTCAGTTTGTTACCACTCAGTAAAGTAAAATGCCAAAATCAGGCAGGCTACCACCATCTGCATCCTCATCATCAGCACCAATTAGAGCAGAATAATTACCTTCAATGTCTGTATATGACACTGATACAAATACTTCCCAGAATGTTCTTTTTTTGGCAAATATACCTTGTCATTGACTCCATTTGGTTCTGACACTGACAAGTCATGATCAAGTAGCTTATCCAATCAGAGTGATTTCAATCAGCATCATCAAAAAATAGGAGTAGCTCCTCCTAGAAAAAGCCGACTCTAAATGGAAATAATTACTCAGTATTTTCCAAGTACTTTACTTGGAAATTTACTTGCCATTTTATTATTGACATGTGTCAACTTAGTTTAGGTAAATGGATTTTGGAAATAATTTTCAGTGTGTAAACCACCAAGATTTGGGAGCCATGGACTACTTCTAAGAGATTTTCAAATACTATCCAAAAAAAAAGTCTGCTGTCTACAAAGTTAACTTCACTATCTAAATGTGCAACTTCTCTGTTGATATGTATTAATTGATCTGTTAAAAAGTTAAAAATGGCTCAAATTCTTGGTTTGAATAACTTGCTGAATATATTTACTAGGTATATTCTGAATACCTGCTGCAACTCAAATCTTTATCTTGTCATTTAAAGACAGTTACATACATGTCTTAGTTTTAACCTGGCAGGTGTCTCAGGTGAATAAATAAATGTCATAGAATGGTAGAGTGCAGAAAGCTGTCAGGAGAAATAGCATTTAATTAAAACCTTTATTATACATATAGTATAAGAGAAGCTTCTAATACACACTAGCCACCAATGCAACTTAAGATGTAGAGTTAGCATAAACACTTCACCTAAAGAACTTAAGCTAAATTAAAAGTGAACAGTATGAAAATGAGGATAAAAAGCATATTAAAGTCAGAGGAAGTCTTTTGCTTTCATCTCTAGAAAGAAAGTCAGTTGAATTACTCAAGAGAAATGAGAGTATACAGGGATAAATCTTGCAGACAACATTTGGGTTTTCTTCTACATAAATTATACCTTCAAATTCTATGTTTTTTGCTGAGCAGATTAATTTACAGATCAGTACTGAAAGGGCAGAAAGAAATAGATGTTTAATGAAGAAATGCTACTTCATCTGTAAAGATTTTCAAGATGTTGAGAAATCAGGTCTATGTGATTGGATAATGCTGTATTCTGGAGTGGATGGGTTTCCTTTGTCCTTTAAGCACTAGAAATCAGTGGGTTCACATTCCTTAGTTATAAGTATTGCTATAGTTTTATTATTAGAAAATATCTAGCTGTATAACCCCTGCAGGGTCATATATATCACCACCTGGAAAATGGAAAGGAAAATGCAGTTGTACATCATATGCTACCAGAGCAAATTGATATATATATTATGCTATCAAAGCTAATTGAAATTAATGGAAACATTGTTAATTGTTTCATTCGTCTGTGAAGAAATCACACATAAAATTATCTACAAAAAAAAAAAAGAAAATGTAATTGGTTACTCTCTTGCAACCATACATGAGGTCCCTTGCTTAAAATTTTCCTCTTATTTCTCACTGTGAAAAATTATATATTCATTTGTGATATTCTTTAACTGGGGTTCACCTCTGATTATGACAACAGAGCACTGGAACAGGCTGCCTGGAGAGGATGTGGAGTCTCCTGCTATGCAGATATTCAAGACCCATCTGGACACCTGTGTGACCTACTGTAGGCTACCTGCTTTAGCAGGGGAGTGGAACTTGATCATTTCTTGAGGTCTCTTCCAGCTCCCACAGTTCTATGATTCTGTGATTCTGTGAAGAACTCACTGATGTGAAGCATACTACATGTATTTTACTGCTCTGCAAGTGTTGCAAACACACTGGCAATACACACTGATAAACAAAGCCAGTTTCTGCATAAGAACCTGGGAGGACTGAAAATAAATAAATAAATCAAGTGTTCAATTAGTAGCATCTTATTATCCCACACTTTTGAAAGAAAATGCACTTTTTAGTACCTAGTATTACACTGCCCATTTGCAAATTATTAGTATTATTGTCATTACATAAATTGCCTTCGCTCAAAAAATTCCCTCTACTTAATAGCAAAGCTACAGGAAGATGCCAGTGTTGATTGATCAGAGATGTTTAAAGTAGAGTCCAGCAGGATCTGTTATTGCAATAGGCACAAATCGCAGCAGGCAATGCACTCAAGCAGTAAATACAGTCCCAAAAGCCTGCTGGGGAGATGAACCCCTACTCAGAAAAGCTCAGATTGTCCACTCTCAGTAGCTTCCTGTTAGTTTTTATCATCTCTTTAATTGTCCCACTAGCAAAGTAGTAAGCCTGTTAAAAAAATATCAACATTTTTTTGGAATACATATGCTGTACCTTTCATTTTACTTTGATTATTTGATGGAAAAAGTTGGTTCAGCTCTGAAGAGTTTTGATATCCCTGAAGAACTCTATAAACCCATTTAAAGTTTGCTCATTTAAGCTATTGGCTGAACTTATGCTCCTTAGTATTACATGATATTTCATTGGATTACTTGCTTAAAAACACCGTTGCTAGATCTCTCCAGCCCTAAGACTCAGGTATGTCGCACCACAGAACAGATCTGTAATACTAATAGGACAGATTAAATGCACTGGAGATTTCTTGAGTTCCATACAGCCTATATTCAGCGCTGCAGCATTAACATCTACTATCCCAGTGACACCTTGATAAAAATTTCCAGAGCATCACAGATTTAAATATCAGTTGTCTGAACAGATGAATATATGAAAGAATGTGATGTCCAACTTACTGTAATGTGGCACATATTTAAAAGCGTAAAATAATGCAGGGCCTATAGAGAAAATGCTTCATTATAAAGCTATTTTTAGGTGTTAGTTGATGTTTTTTTTATTGAAAAATTTTAGTATGCTATCTGAAAACAAAATCTTGGGCAAGCACATAAGATAGGAGGAAATTCCTTCTGAACAGTGCTACTATTGACTGGCCTTAGATTTTCCCGGGAATGTGAAGACAAACCTCCTTGGTGTATACTATAGAAAGTCCCTGTTATCCACTTCCCCATGCCTTTGCAGGGGGTTGGTGCTGTGTGTCCTGATTTGGAGGACAAGAGCTGGTGCTGCCAATTCATGTGATTACAGTATCACAGACTCACAGAATCATTGGGGTTGGAAGGGACCTCCAGAAATCATAGAGTCCAACCCCCCTGCCAAAGCAGGTTCCCTACACCAGGTCGCACAGGTAGGCATCCAGGCAGGTCTTGAACATCTCCAGAGAAGGAGACTCCACCACCTCCCTGGGCAGCCTGTTCCAGTGCTCCGTCACCCTCACTGTAAAGAAGTTCCTGTGCACATTTGTTCAGAACTTCCTATGCTGCAGTTTCCAGCCGTTTCCCCTTGTCCTGTCTCCACTCACTGCTGAAAAGAGTCTGGCCTTGCCACTCTGCCCCCCACACCCTAGATATTTATAGACCTGGATCAGGTCTCCTCTCAGTTTTCTTTTCTCAAGGCTGAACAGACCCAGTTCACTCAGCCTTTCCTCATAGGAGAGATGCTCCAGCCCTTCACCATCTTTGTGGCCCTCTGTTGGACTGTTTCCAAGAGATCCTTGTCTTTTTTGTGCTGGGGAACTCAGAACTGGACAAAGTACTCCAGATGAGGCCTTACCAGGGCAGAGTAGAGGAGGATCTCCCTTGACCTGCTGGCCACGCTCTTTTTAATTCACCCCAGAAGGGTGCACATGAAGGATATCTCTTCTCACTGCTTTTTCTTGGAACCAGTGTAAGAATTAAGTAAATCATGTGGGCTAGACAAAAGGGTCTGTTTTTAAGAAAGGGCCAATGAAGGAAGGATTGATCTATCAGCCCTCTCAGTGAGGACTGCACTTGCTGCACTAGTTTATTCACTTTTTCTTATTATTGCCTATTTATACTTTTCCTATACCATAAAAAATTTTACAGTCTTCTAAGATGAAGTGGGCTTATTGTTCTATAAAAATTATTTCATTTCTGATTGAATTGGGCCAAATCCAGGACTTTCTGTTATCACTTATGGACTATAGGAGCTATGAAATCTAGAGAAATGCAGCACCTGTAATCCAGGACAAGAAAGAATCTATCTCCTACAGGAAACAGATCATTTCATAAATCCTCACTTCTTGCACTTTAGCAGTGTCTGTGCCTAAATTAAGATTCAGTGAAAGGTAAGAAGGGCCCCACAAATGAAAGTAAAAAGGCAAGAGGGCTTCACAGTGACTGAGAATAAGGGGGGTGAAGGGGAATAGTTAGAGATAGTTTACAGAAGCAAGAATGTAGAGCTTGTTAGAAAATAAGAGATGGCAGACACAGGGTCTGGGATAGTGAGGGGGATGAAGGCCTTAAGGAGAACAGCCCGAGGACTTTTAGCAGGGAGGTGATTAGATGTCCACAGGGCAAGAAGAAACTGGTTGGGGGGACATCCCGCCCAAAAGGTCAGAAGTTTACAACGAGAAAGGTCAGAAGCCTTCAAGAGGAAAACAACAAATCTTCATCCCACGAACCACTATGCACGTGCAAGAGGGAATGGTCTGCATGATAACGAACTCTCGGGGGTGTAATGAATATGTATCCAAATTCCGGGAAAACGGAATTATGATTATGTATTAGTTTGGCCTGTATCTGTAGCACGATTTTCCCAGACTGTGTGCAAGTCAGGCAGATCTACCCCCCTTGCACCCGGTGCGCAGCACTGAGCAAACCATACCTGCTTTATAACTACTTTGTGGTTATAGAGTTTGATTCCGCACGTCATTCAGAGCTTCTATTTTTCTCCAAAGCTAGTTTCTCTCTCATTCTCCAACTCCCTTTTTGCATCTAGCAGATGTACAGTGGCTACTCAGGAGATGTGTTTCCTCATCATCTTGCATTTCATTAAAACAAGTAGTGAGTTGATTTACCCCTTGAAAGATGAGAGCAAAAGTTGTTCTTTTTATTTTTAGATTTTACTTTCCCTGCTTGGGATTGTTTTGGCCGACATTGATTATTTATGATAGCAATAATGCTACTGCCCAGGTCTCGCGGAACTGCTTGGTTTCTCTAGGCAAGAGGCCCAGAATTTTTAATTTCTATTTGAAGGCTAGTATCATGTTCCAGACAGAATACATACGGTAGCACTTCATAAGTCCGCTCATATAAACCTGTAAGGATGAATGACAATTTTAAAAATCACCATGTAGTCTATGAACTCTTTGAAAAGTTTTCTTTTTTTCCAGAATTGGGGACTACAAATGTTTGAATTTTCATATTGAGTTGCCATTAGCATTCAATGTCCTATAAAGGAACGTAATAGCCTTTTAAACACTGTGGAAATTTGAGTCCATTATTCTAACAGGCAGGGATTAAAAGTAGAAATAAAGAGATCATTAACTATGAAACTTAAACACATCTGTTCATATTCAGTCAATGAAACGACAAATATTTTATCACTGAGAATCACAGATCTTAGTACAGGAAAATTCCGTGTAAAATCAGCTCAATATAATGTCCTGCCACACTTGCATATTGCACAGAAGAGGAATTTTATTGCAACTTCTGACTTAGAGGTCAAGGAAAAGTCTTAGCACATATTCACATAGTGGATGCAACCAAAAGAACCTCAGAAGTCTGCAGTGGTCCCATCATTGTCCCATCAGTCCCTTGGGAGTCACTTCTCAAGGGTAAAGGGGCCCAGGAAGCCTGGATGCTCCTCAAGACAGAAATCTTAAAGGCACAAGAACAGGCTGCCCCTGAGTGCCGTAAGGCGAGCTGCAGGGGAAGACGACTAGTGTGGATGAGCCAGGAATAACTGTTGAGACTCAAGGAGAAAAGGAGAGTCTACATCCTCTGGAAGAAGAGACAGGCTACTTGGGGAGATTACAAAGAAGTAGCTAAGGTATGCAGGGAGGAAGTTAGGAAGGCGAAAGTCCAACTGGAGCTCAGGTTGGCATCTGCAGTAAAAGACAATAAAAAATCCTTGTATAAATATATCAACGGGAAAAGAAAAACCATGGATAATCCTCATCCTCTACTTGATGCATCAGGGAATGTGGTCACTGAAGACAAGGAGAGGGCTGAGGTCCTCAATGCCTTCTTTACATCTGCCTTTAACAGCCAGATCAGTTATCCTCTGGGCTTTTTATGCCCTGATCAGGAAGTCTGGGACCACTGGGCTGAGGTGAATGGGATGAGGTTCAACAAGGCCAAGTGTCGGGTCCTGCACTTTGGCCACAACAACCCCATGCAGAGTTACAGGCTTGGGGATGAGTGGCTGGATGAGTGTGAAGAAGCGAAGTACCTAGGGTGTTGGTTGATGCGTGGCTAAACATGAGCCAGCAGTGTGCCCAGGTGGCCAAGAGGGCCAACAGCATCCTGGACTGCAATAGAAATGGTGTGGCCAGCAGGAGCAGGAAGGTGATCATCCCCCTGTACTCAGCACTGGTGAGGCTCACCTCGAGTACTGTGTTCAGTTTTGGGTCCCTCACTACAGGAAAGATGTTGAGGTCCTGGAGTGTGTCCAGAGAAGGGCAATGAAACTGGTGAGGGGTCTGGAGCACAAGTCTTATGAGGAGCGGCTGAATGAGCTGGGATTGTTCAGTCTGGAGAAGAGGAGGCTCAGGGGAGACCTCATTGCACTCTACAGCCTCCTGAAGGGAGATTGTGGTGAAGGGGGATTTGGCCTCTTCTCCCAGGCAACGAGTAGGACATGGGGTAATGGCCGCAAGTTGTATCAGAGGAGGTTTAGGTTGGACATAAGGAAGAACTTTTTCTCTCAGAGAGTGGTCAGGCACTGGAATGGCTGCCCAGGGAGGTGGTGGAGTCGCCGTCCCTGGCAGTGTTCAAGAGGCGTGATGAGAATGATGAGAACCCTGGAGATCTCTTGTATGAGGAAAGGCTTAGTAACCTGAGTCTGTTCAGTCTGGAGAAAAGAAGACAGAGAGAATTTGATAAATGTTTATAAATACCTAAATGGAGGTGAGAGGCAAATGGGTGAGGCCAAGATCTTCTTGGTCGTGTGTAGAAATAGGACAAGGAGTCATGGCCTAAAACTTGAACATACACTCTACATGTAGAAGAACTTCTTTATGGTAACAGTGATGGAGAACTGGAAGACATTGCCCAGAGAAGTTGTGGAGTCTCCTTCTATGGAGATATTCAAGATCCGTCAGGACACCTACCTGTGTGACCTACCTGTGAAAGTAGGCAACTTTCTTTAGCAGGGAGGTTGGACTCACTGACATCTTGAGGCCCCTTCTAACCCCTGCGATTCTGTGATTCTGTGTGATAATGTTTGCACTTAATCACAAAACTGGAAAAAAAGTTACAACATAGAAAAAAAAAATCAAATGCTCTATAACCTGGAGTCTTTCTTTCCCTAATCCTTCTTTCATCCAAGCTTTTGTTCCAGGACATGTCAGAGCTACTTGTGCTGAGAATCCAAGCAACATCTGAGGATCAATTCAAAGAATTATTTCTTTTATAGTTTACTGTGTCTCTCTCATTAGCCAGTCAGTCCTGTGTCCTAGCTACTCATTTTTCCCTTCAGTCTGCTCCCTAGGGCTACATGTGGGAGTTTGTTTCTGCTCTTCCTCCATCCAAAGTGAGTTATCTTATTCTGTCTTAAATTCATGTTTCCTGGCTCTTATCCAGGAGTAATCTGCATTTAGAAAGAGAAAGCTTTTATTAAATAATCACTGAACAAATAACACGTGCAAGAACAGTTATAAAATCCCAGCAATGGACATTTTTGTTTGTTTTTCTTTTAACCTCTGGAGCTGAACTCCATGTATCTCCCATTCTGTAGAAGTTTTACTGAATTTTATCTTCTACTTTAGGAAAAAAAGACAACGAGGCTGTAAGAGATACATTAGTTAATGAATATAACATTGTAAAGGCTCTTAAGATCCCATGAAAGTTTGAGAAGTCCTTAATGTTGTTATGGAGCAAGACCACATTAACAAGACACCAATTTTGACATGCAGCCATAATAAAAGATTCTGGAGCCTATAACTCTCTTGTATTTAATTTCTTCACATTTCTATGCCAGCAATTGTAAGAGACTTTATTAGAGAAGGAGAAAATCATGTTAATGATAATTAATCTGAAAGTGTTGAAAGTGTTGACAGGTGAAATAGAATTAAAAACTCTGTCTTGTGTTTTGATTAAAACAATTACTCCTGGATTCCTAACACCTGGTTAGCTGTGCCTCTGTGCCTCAAAGCTGGAGACCTTCTGTCCTCGTTCTCCTGAGTAGCCTTGACCATTCATTCCATGGGAGCTCATCTGTCTACACTGGAGAGAAATCTGTGCTTCCAAAATGCAGATATTTTTAATATCTATCTTCATGAAGCGAGTACCTAAAAAAGTGCTTCTCTCTACTGAACGTAGAGCTCGCAGTTTCTTCCTGAGATCCATAGATTCAATCTGTGAATTCGATCCTGAAGCTATGTTACCAAGTTACTAGTGAGAATAATCCTGACATCTCTTCCTCAGACTTCAGCTCTTTAGAGAAAGGGAATTACCTGTGGTTGTTTGCCTTATTGACAGCCACTAATAGAAGAGTATGATCCATGCGAAACAGCCTAGTCACTCTGCCAGCTGATGGAGTGAGGTGTGAGGATCAGGAAGTGCTTTGAGAAGACAGACCTCCATTTTAAAGCACTTACTTTGAGTGCAGCCACCAAAGAAGTTTGTCAGATAAACAGAGACATTCAATCTTTACAAAGTTCAATGTAAGTTCAGGAAGAGCAGTCTCCTATTTGTCTTTCTCATCACTCTTCTGCCTACTTTTGGATATCCTTGTTCCCAGGTGCACTTTTCTATATGGAATCTCTTGTTCCTGGAAACAAAGAGCATCAGAAATATAATTAGATTATGTTTACATGGATTTTCCAGACCAGTAATGCGTATCTGAGTAACCCAAATAAATCAGATAAGTGTCTGTACTATAATCTAAATTAAAGCAATCCTAAAATTGTTTTGGAGCACTATCTGTCATTAGACAGATATGTAACAGAATAAGATAACAGAGGAAGTCATAGTAAATATAAACCTCTACGGTTTATGTATTATACTCCCGCTCTTTTTACCTTCAGACAACTCTGTAGTAGTGTGCTTTGAGCTGAAAAGACCACATCTGAATTAATTTCACCTATCCATAGAGAATGTTGATAACTCAAAGTAAAAAAAAAGAAGGAAAAAAAGGCAATCATATGAAATCACAGAAGATAAACCACTTTGGAGAACAGGTTTGCCTATTTCATTTTCTTTCCTTTAAAATGCAAATCCCACAGGTTCCCTTCCCAAAATGAGAACATCACTTTTTATTATTTGTAATTTTAAAAGACCCATCTCTTCATAAAACTTTACATTGATTCAGAGAATGGGACTGAAACAGATCTTGTAGTGCACAGTTCTCCCTGACACCTCTCAGAAAGTCCTTTCTCAGACTAATCAAAAGCTAGCCTGCAAGCAACTCTTTGGCTGCTCCTTCTCTTTGAAGAGAATTTGAAGGCAGTTCCAGAATTTCAGTGCACTGATGACTAGAAATCTCCCCCTTGTTTCGATCCTGACCATATTTATGACCAGTTAGTTCTAGCAAGACTAGAAAGTCTTGTTCTTTAAATTAAGCAAATCTTTTCTATGTGTACTTCCCAATGCTATTTCACCTAGTTTTGAAACAGATATAAAATTAAACAAGTGTCATTGTTTACAAAATTCATTATATTGTAAATTACACTCCTATTTGTTTTAACTAAGTTTTCCTTCTTCCTTCCAAACACAGATTTCTCCCCAGCACCCTCATATAGAAGAACTGATTTTACAGTGCTAGTAGGAATGAGCTGATTCAGGACATCACATGGTAATGAATGTTTGGAGTTTGAAAGAGAGCCTTTGCACTAGGGACTGACTTTGTGAAAACTTTTGTTATTTAAATATCTGAAAGACTATCAAATGGTCTAACAAGAGAATATACAAACCTCAGCTAAGACTCAGATGTACTTTGCATGTGAGCTTTGCCCTCTTATATCAGTTCTCCCATAAATGATTCTTATTCTAATGGGAGCGTGCAAGTTTTGGTCGAATATCTCAAATCTGCACTAAAGTCCTCCAATTTCTGATGAATGTGTTCAGCTACTTGAAATTCAGTGGTGATAAAAGAGTGCACCTTTTCCACTCAAGTACCCTTTTCCTTGTAACAAGATGTGAGAAAAACCTCTTGACCTATACAAAGAAAATTGGACCAATAAATGTTGAATAGAAGCGTACTGAAAGTTCATGAGGAGACAGGCATCCTTCAGTTCTTAGCAATGATTACTCTGAAACTTCTATGAAGTTTATAATGTATACATTGGACAAAAATGAGATAAATGATTGGCACATGCATTTATTATTTCTTTTTCTTACCTTCTTATTTCAGTGCTCTCTCTAAGCCTGTGCAAATTTAGGAGCATAGCACTGTTTTTGTACAAGTCATAAAAGAACATAGACATTATGTAAATAGTTTCAGTGGAGAAATGAAGTGGAAAAACTCATTTTACAATAGAAAGAATAAATGGAATTACCATTTGATGGGGCTGAAAACCACTGAGCTTTAGAGAAGTCTGATCATTTCTGTAAGCACTTACATGTAATAAGGAATAATGAATTTTAGCTTGTGTCTTCCTTGACACAGCATCCCACCTCAAAGAAAGAGAAAGAGGGGAAAAGGTGGATCAAACTTCTAATATCTGTAGCACATATAAAACCAAAGAAAACAGTACACTACAATGGTACCTTTCTGCGTTTGTGCCAGGATAATTGGGAACAAAGCCCTGATTCCAGTAGTAATGTGTTTGTGTGCTACTCACTGAATTCTTTATAAAGTTCTTGTGACTCAGGAAAAATCTGCTCTTCTCCCATTGAAGCTACAGGGACATTGGATGGCTGTAACTAAGCCATGGGGCTGGCTTGAGGGGTTGGCCAAGGCATCAACAGTAGCTGTAATGCCATTGCCTTGGGGAGACTTCTAACTCAGCTCAAAGCAGTGTCAGTCAGCTTCAGATGAGCATTTCTAGTCTGTGATTTTGCAGCCTTGGAATCCATCACCCACACTGGTGACAACACAATTGATATGAAAGGCAACCTATTTTCCATTTTCTAAGGCAATCATTATATCCTGGCCTTGATCCAGTTATATCTGACTTTGAGCACATCAGCTTAACCAGAATGTAAATAATACCAAGCCACTATTTAAGAAAACATAATCTCATGAGAAGTTATCCACAAACTAAGGTGCAATTTAATGTATTTATGCATAAGTAAATGTTGGAACAATTTTATATTTTAAAAAAGTGTATTATCAGAAACAAGAAAAGACGAAAGAAGAGATACTGAAGGCAGCACAAGTGAGATTGCAGAACAGCTTGATCTTCAGGGACTGATTCTGTCTCAGTTTCATGACTCTGGCTATTTTAATATTAGTTATGAAATAATATCACAGAAACTTAGTTATGTTGTGTTTATTTAGTGTCCTATGGAATTAAGCTAGTTATAATGAGCACAAGAATATTAATGTGATCAATTGTACATTTTTTACAGGTTTGCCACAGTAGTACTGATATTTAACAGGCTTTTTGTGTAATTTTAGAAAGGAAATATGTGTATTAAAAATGTAATATGAATGACTTCTTTATGCAGATAGTTCCATCAGATTTATCCTCTAGGATTCCAGTTGGTATGTTTCAATAATTTAGCATCTATTCATTTTAATCATTGCACTGGGATTTTGTCAACCTCTTTTAATTAGTATTAAAGAGGCTCAGTAGGAATATTCATTGCCCACAGGTAAAAATATTCTCATCATTCAGTAGAATGGTTATTTTTATAACGTTCCTACCTTTAAGGTGCATTCATATTACAAATCCTTTGGAATGCAAAAAGATATTTAAAAGCAGGCACCTATAATTATTCCATAAACCAATGTGTTAGCTCACTAAAAAATTAGACATTACCAAAATGAAAGAAAAATGGAGGAAGGGAGAAAGAAGAAGGGTAGAAAGAAGGAAAGAAATAAGGTTGAAGTATAGTCATTTCTGCCACCTTCACTTGCAGTGAAGGATTGCAAACATTATTAAAAACCATGTCTGAAATCTCTACCATGTTCAATTGGAGAAATAAAATCAATCCTTGAATTAAGAACTGTGGAAAATAAGTAGTAAAAGAAGAAAAGCCGCTTGGAGAGTAGCAGAATATGTTTCAGAACAGATCAGTCTATGTGATATCTTTTCACTGATAACTTTTCAAAATACACTTAAATCTTATTTACCTTCATTCTCTATTGTTCCTCACAAAAAAATAAAATAAAATAAAATCCTTAGGTGTTACATGGCTGGTTTCTAGCTGTAGAACTAGCAATGTGGGCAATTGCTGTTAGGAAGAATAAGTACCTACTTTGAATTTTATATTTAAAAAAGAGAAGAACGTGAAAAATAGTTAGCATATAATAAAAATTAATGTCAGACAGACCTGCTCCGCTAACCTTGTATGGTCTTTTTAATTACTCTGGAAAATTGTAATATGCTCCACTCACTGGAGAGGAAGGGAATTTGGGTATTAGTTTTCCTGACCTACATTTGCACTCATTTTGCTTAGCAGAAGGAAGTCAAGGAGGTGGGATACATAATAAGGAAGGGTTATCAGGAATATAAACTACTGAGTCAAATCCAAAATGTTCAGCTTCTCAAAAGTGATTGAGAAGTTTTATGATTTATCCAAGAAATCAGGAATCAATCACAGTAATCATATCAAAACTTGTAACACACCCTAGAGATTTTAGACGGTTTAGTTGAAAACAGAATTTAGCAGCATGAAAGAGATGAGGGGGCAAATCCATGTTTATACTGGCTTCCCGCTTGATTAGTTGGCTTCAACAGAGTTATTTTGAGATGCACATTCCTTCTGTCCTGTTAGGAAATTCAGTGGAAGCAGAATGTTCTTTTTTTAAATCCTGCTCCTAAAGAGTACAACCAGTGATTAAGCTCATGTTGTGAAAGTTTTCCTCACTCTAGAGATAGTGTCCGTGGACAGTCTGACTCATATCAGCTATGCACAAACCTTCCCATCCAAAATGGCTTATAATTGTCCAGCAGACCTATTGAAAATCCTAGAATTTCTGAAAACTAGTTCTGTATGTAAAATAAATACAATTAATTTTTAATTTAGTGAAAGATCACTACTGCATAGTGAAGGTCAGAAATCTTCTTTTGTTAAGCAAAAATTCACTCCTTTATCTATTGCCCCCCAAGATCCTTTGCCTCTTAGGGGGAATATAAATAGAACTGATGAAATACAACATAACTTGAATTATGCATCAGAGTTGTGACCTAGAGAAGAAAGCAAAGGATGTTCTTGATTTTAAGTCTCATGAGAGTTTTCGTGGTGTCATATCAACCAGTCACTTTTAGCAACCCATTGCCAATGCATATCTACATGGAAATGATGCACAAATTAGATTTGAATGTGAAGATTTGACATGAAGATTTCCTTATACTCCATTGGAAAGGTAAAGAAGCTTAAGAATGGTTCGGCTGCAATATGTATCCATGCTAAAACCCCTTAGTAATGCCAGTAATAGGAGAAAAGGTTCCAAGGCAAATCAGAGCTAGCACTCTGTGCTAGCACTTCCTGAAAACAGTGGGAATTGGACGTACCTCCTGTTTTACAGGATCAGATTTTACCTCAAGTAAAAACTACCAGGTTTACACAAATCCTATAGGTGATTCAGCTATGCCCACAGATAATCAGGTACTCTGAGATTAAAATACTGAGAGCTATCTTGTGTTCCCTGGGGATGGTGTCTAATATATGTTAAATCCAATCAGTGCCTCTTAGCTTTTCAGTGCCTCTTAGCTTTCTTCCCTGTCACAGAGTTTCAGTTTACTAATTAGAAATGTTCAGCTGTAATTCCTTTGCATCACTTTCTCGCCGGGTAGGATTCAGCACCCTCTGAGAATTTAAAAAGGTTACACCACCATTTGTCAAGGTCACAGCAAGAAAGGTTTTTCATTAATTTTAGATTGGCAAAGAATAAGAAATATTGTAATTGCCGCATTTAAGCCATTCACTGCACCATCTCTCTTTCTACTTCATAGACAACCAATTAGGGGCTTTATTTAAAATGTATGAATTGCATGACTGTCATTAAAGCTACAATTCTAAAGAGTTCATTTGCTTTCTTTAATGGAAATATTACAGAAACTCAGGTATTTTTCAGGACAATGACCCAATCACTCAACATTTGGTAAATAAAAATGGCTCTGTAGGCCTGACCACAGGTGGAGCTCCATTAACGTGAGTGCTGAGAGGGCCTGGTTCTGTGAGGTGCTGACAGGCCTCTGTGCCAGTCCCAGCCATCTGCCTCCTCAGTTTGACAGTAAGGCCAGGAAAAAAACAAAATGCAATGAAATGTTCAACATTTGTGAAAACTATACAGAACTGCCTCCAAGGTCTGTTGCTGGTTACTGAAGCACAACTATGATTTGGTTTCAGCAAAGCGAGAGTCGTTAGTGGACCCATGGGCTCAGCCAAATGTGCTTTCAGCATTCTCCAACATCCTACTAACTTTCCTGAGTGATTATCTTTCTCATGGCCAACAGCTACACCTTTCATCTTCTTTCTTTTTTTTGCCACTTATTGGAACTGAGGTATGGATTGGATTTATTCCCTTCTTTTTTCTCGTGTGTGTGAAAGGACACAGAAGCAAGCATCTCCTCTATTTTAAAAGCAACATGTTTACAGCAAACTGTTAGACTTTGTGGTCTGAGATTATATTTTTTATCATGTTTTTTTACAGGTGGGCTTCATCATTAGGTGCATCTTTCAAGCAGGAGGATTCCTGCAGCTTGCCCTGTAAGGGCATGAGCATTGTATGACTTCACATCAGGAATACAAATTCCTGTCTTGATTTGCTAGGAGGGATTTGCTTTTTCATGTGATATTGCACTACTCCAAAAGCTTTCACTGGGATGTAAAAAACTATCATTTTATTTCCTTATCGAAAATATTTTGGCCCATGTTTTTGTTTTCTTTTTGAAGCAAGAAAAAATCTTTGTCCCACCTGTACCATTACCTGTATGTATACCAAAACACATGTTTTCTTTTGTTTTCATCATGTAGTAAATGTAGTTTTTTCTTTTTTTTTTTTTTTTTTTTCTGGTTAGTGTCCCTTCTCCCAAGCATGTGCATAACAGGGAAAGCTTATTGTGTCTGTCTTCTTCTTCAGTCATTGAGATTACAAGACATTCAGAACATAGATCAAAAAAGATCAGCAATTTCTTTCTCCTTCTAAAAATTCCAGATGACTATTTTCCAACTTAAGCAGTATACACAATGTTCAAAAACTTTTTCCAGCAAAAGAAGTCACCAGAAACGTATCAATTTTAATTTCATTTTAATGCACTATTTCTCCTCTTGTGTTATTCAGTATAAATACTCATAAATACTCATAAATACTCATAGCACCTATGAGGCGCCATGTTCAAACTATGGAGTCGTATATATGGGTTCCCAGCTCCATGTTCATAAATCCACTTCCAAAATTCGCACTGAGTACAATCTGTTATACACCAACATGCAGCACTGACTGCACCACTTCTGGCCTCACAAAGGAAGTAAACCTGGATGCACAGACAGGAAAGTAATATGTGCAAGCTTCACACTGATACCTGACAAAAGAGATGACAGGACAAACAGGTAACAGATTGCAAAGCTTCACTGGTAAATCCCTCCAGTCTGCTTTAGCACAACTGATGTGTTACAGAAGCAGCCAGCAACAGACTTACATGAATAGAGGCAGAATTGTACCCAACCAATGTGGTAAGCTTCTACAATGAAATGTCAAGTTTGGCAGATGAAGGGAGCTGTGAATATTATCTTATTGACTTCAGAAAGGCTTTTTGCATTGTCTCCCACAAGGTCTTCATAGAGAAGCTGATAATTTAGTGGAGGGTCAAGCAGACAGTGTGGTGATTTGAAAATTGGCTGAACTTCCAAGCCTAGAGGGTGGTGATCACTGGCAAAGAGTCCCAGCAGGGGGTATCCAATGATGAACCCAAAGGGTCAATTCTGGGTCCTGTCCTGTTCAACATCGTGAAGACTGTAAGAAAAGATGACCTCCAGAAGTTCTTTCCAACCTCATTCATCAAGTTGAACAGCATGAGGATACCTAGCATTTGGTCTCAGAGTCCAGCAAGAAAGGGAATTCTACTTTTATTAATAGCTTTAAAGCATAGTACATATATTCAGATTGGGACTGTTTTACCAGTATCAAAATTTACTGCAAGTAAAAAACAATGAACTTTTAATTCACTAATACGTATTGTACCATGAATATCATTCACTCTTCAGATATTTTGTGATAATGGTGTGGAGTGTTTTACAATTAATTTGTAGCTGGAGACATACGAGTTCATGAGGCTTTTATGTACATACGTACTTTTACAGTCACTGTTGGTTGAAGAAAAGTTTGAAATCTCTAAGTGTAACAAAACTAAATGGTCAGAATCATGTAATGAAAGAAATACATGTACTTTTTTCATCTCATATCTTTAGGCTGTGATGGAAGAATATACTCAGGGTTTTAAACATTTGAGTTTAACAAAACTGAAATGGTATGTCTTTTTCTGACAAGCTTCATCACACCTTAGCAAAATCTCCACTCATTGTCCCCTGTCTGAACCATAATACAATTAAACTGATAATCATAATTGTCAGATACCCTGAAACAAATGGAACCTAAAGTACTTCACTGAATGTGCAGCATGAAAATGAAGACAATTTTAATCATTTCTGTGTCTCAGAGCCTTGCCAACTAGAACAGCAACTTTACTATAGGATGGTAAGGGTACAGGAAAGTTCTCCTAGGTTTGACCTTGGTTGAAGACAATCCAAATGCTCTCAACCCAAAACATCCTGACAATACTGCAGAGGTGTTAGAAAGATGAATTTGAAAGGAAGCAGCATTGAAGGAAAAAGCTGAGAGATGCCCCAGGAGACAGGCTTTGAGGAAGTAACTGGACGCCTGGGTGGTCTTGGATGGAATGGTGGCAATACTGTCCTGGAAAGATGATGGAAATAGAGTAGGCACTTACAGGAAAGGGAAGATATTTTTTGCCCAAGATTAAAACTAAGTATATGTGCTGCTAACTGCAGCTCTGCCTGACTTTTTTTCCAGGAGAATGCCTTTTCTGGAGTAATCAGGAGTGAAGAAGTTGGTCTCAGAGATGAGGTCCCTCTCAGCAGGGTAACTCTAATATTTGGCCAGTTCTTTTGGCCATGAAATCTTAACACGTGCTATTCAAACTACAATCTACTTGGAGCGTTTTTTAGAAACATTCTAAGATTAACTCCACTGAAAAGTAAGTTGTTTTGATTTTCCTAAGCATAATTAATTACTTGATTAGGCTACACCTGTGAAAGCAATGATGAATACACTTATAACTTTTATCTTGGACATAACTGGCATCAGGGATCTGACTGACAGTGATTGCAAGTAAAACACCGTAAATAAAACCCCTTTCTGGATGGCCATGTAGATTAAGCTAACTGAAGTATATTTTCCCTTTCTCCAACATAAATCAACTTGCTTAACAAATAGTATTTTAGGGATGAAAAACAAGTTAGAAAAATTGAGTAACCTTAATACTTGTTTTTGAAGCAGAGCTATGAGCAACGCACAACTATGCCCTCTGCCACAGGCAAGGTGAATACCCTGCAATCAAATCCGATGAACAGCTTGGTACTGCCACATTCAGACACACAGAGGCTCATTTCTCTGTGCTATGTTCCTATGAGCCTTTTTTGATACATTCCGCTCTATTAGCTGCTGTGTCTAGCCATTGCATCTGAGTGGACTGTTCCCATGAGTTCAGTGCTTAGCAAGTATGCATAAATCACTGAAGACTTGTCTAAGTTTCGCTTAAAATTACTCTTAAACAGCTTCACCTTCTTTAAGGGAGACAGATTTCAGTTGCAGGCCATGGTTTTTGGGCTGAATTGCAAGTAGGCAATCACTCATGCGAGATGCATTTAGGCAAAGGTAACTGGTCTGAATTTCCATGTACTGTTGTAATGAGGAACTTTTCTGCACTTCTTTTATGCTTCCTTTAACAGAAACAACTTTCAGATGAAGTAATATATCAAACACGTTTTACGTCTAGCAGAAGTCCTTTCATTTGTCCCTGATTCTCTTATCTTTTCTGGGTGGGCCAGCCATCCATGAACATCATTTTCAATTTAAGCCCTAGCACCCACACTTAAAATAAAAATCTGAGACAAAGAAAAAGAGCATTCCTATAAGGAATCAGAACGTATGATTTCTGAGTGCCTTGTTTCCTTCAGGCTGCTAAATGTGATGTACATTTCAGGTTCTCTCAGTCGTTCAGCCAACAGAGACGCTATGAGAAAACAGTATTTCCTTAGCTGGCCAAAAGGACCTATTACTTGCAACTCCAAAAGAGCTGAGCAGGAAGGAGTAACTCTTGCTCAAATCAAAGTACTGATGAAAGTTTTATTTCCTACCTACTACCATTCCAGAAACAAATTTGACAAAGAAAGTTCACTGAATTTGTGGAAATAAAAAAACAGTAAACTTCATGTCTGGCTAAGATTCATTGCTGTGAATCATGAGTAACTCTACCTGAGTAAGTGCTATCAGTTAAAAGTAAAGCCAATAAAGGCAAATCCAAATGATATTGACTCATGGCAGTATCAGCCCTCAGTTATTTCAGTACGCTATCAGTAATCTAACTTCGAAGCTCAGATAGGTTCAGAGAAATGCATAATATACTATTCTTGTCATTGAGAAGGCAGATACTGCTTTTCCTAAAGGAAACATGTATTTGACTTTAGCGATTGTTGTTTATAAAAATTTGCATAATGAGTTTGTGAGCCTTCCAAACCTACTACTGCTTGGTTAAAGGTTTTTGTGAAATATGTATGGCTCTGGGGGTAGCTAACAAATTTCTTACACTATCAGCAATTCTTAAGGTTACTACCTGCTACGTAAAAATTACTATCTGAAAGTTTCCAAACTATCTCTATCTACAGAGCACTAGAAGTATTAAGAAGTAAAACACATATTTCATTCATAAGGACTTTGGTTTTGAGAGCTGCCTCTGCTGGTTTGTTCTTCAACATAAGTTACATTTAATTAAAATTATATGCTTAAACAGTTTACCTATTACACATAATATGTACATATAACCAAAGACTACTTATGCAGGATACATTTAATTCTTACTCTCAGAACATGGAAGATATTCCATCCAAATTTCTTGTACACATTTCTTATTTCAGCCTGTTCATTGCTTCGGTAGAGTTACAACACGGATGCACCATTCCTTAAATCCAAATACATTACTTTTATCTATCATTAGCTTCTCAGTAGTGCTGTGAAATTTGTAATAACCCATTTTTCCTGATGATCTTGTTATGGCATTTCATTCATTCTGCTAAAGCACTGAGACACTCAGCAAAATATTCTTAAATATTTTTTAGTATGCTTCTTTTACATGACATTTCAAGTTCTTATAACCTAAACATTTGGCAAACATTTCCCATGGGCTCATTTTGAAAGATTTTTCACGTGGGAAGCTTAAAATATGTTTTATGTTTGCTGGGATTCTGTGGAACCTTAAAGCCAAGATTTATAAACGTGCTTGGTACTGAAAAATGTTTATGATATCACTGCACTGGAATGCATTTTCATAAAAAATGTGTTCTATTTTGATTCTTTTCTATGAAGAAGGGGAAAAAAAAAAAAAAGAAGGAAATTTTACTTGTAATACCTCTTTTTCTTCTTTATAAGGAAGCAAGCAGAGAAAGATTGTAATGCTTTGCCCTGAGTGGGTAGAGCCCATACCCTTAACAGCATACATCATATTGTTTTCAACAATTCTGTTATCATTTTTTCTAACTTACATGTGATTTAAGATCATTGTTGCCTATGCCCAGAGGAATATGCTATTTTAAAAGATAGTGGTTGATTCCTTGACAACTGACAGGTGCCTTATACAGCCTTTCTTTGTTGAAAACTTGGAGATAAATTATTATAGTCGGTGCACAAGGAACCTGAAAATTAAAGTCAAATATTTTTACACCTTCCTGTAGAAACCACAAAATCCACTTGTGACAGCTGTAATGGAAATTCAAAGAAAACATGCTGTCCCAGATGCTGCTGTATAAATATAACCAGTGCAATTTTTTAGCCAAACTACTTTCTTCTTTTAGATATTGCTGACCACAGCAAAATCACAGGTTTGTGTGCCGTCCTTTTCCCTTTGTTGACAAGTTAGGAGAGCTTTTTAGAAAAAATATAAGAAAGCTAATTTACAGGTGCTTCCCTTGGTTTTCCACTTAGCTACTTCATTTGTTCTAAACCACTCATTTAATAAACAGTAGACTACCACTTCAGTACTATTAGAGATTTGAATTTATATGGTTTCTAATTTTCCAGTTAGCAAGAACTTAGAGAGCCTCTTCTGTTTGACTGCGAGGTTCATCATACAAATTAATTTCCATGTTGCCTTTATCCTTGCAGGAACGACAACAGCTACAACAAACAGAGGTAACAACTCAGTAACTGCTTCAGCATCTGCCACCCAGGATCTGTTTCCTCCTCAACAGCTAAAAAGTAATCCTCAAAAGACTGGTGCATATTCTATGACCTTACATCCTCATTTTAGCTGAGACAGTGTTAATAGCACACCAGAGTTATGGCTGTGGCTGAGTGATAGGCCATAATGCTGTGGGGAGGTGGCTAGAGGGCAGTCACTGCTTGGGGATTGGCTGGGCATCAGGGGTTTGTGCTGAGACCTTGAGTTGCCAGAGGGGTGTTGGTTGGCAGGCAGTTGTGTTAACTGGGGCTGGGCATTTGTTGGTGGGTTGTGAGTAATTGCATTGCAGATATATATATATATATCTTGCTATCATGCCATTTTTGTTTCCATTTTCCCCTTCTGTCTTATAAAACAGTTTTTATCTTGTACATAAGTTCTATTTTGTTTTCCATTTCTCTTCTCCATCGCATTGAGGGGGAGTGAACAAAAGGCTTCATGATGATGAACTGCCAGCCAGGCTAAACCACAACACTTTAATGAGCATTTATGATGTTTTAGAACCTGAAGGACTTAAAGCTTGATCTGATGCCCCCTAAAGTCAATGGAAAGACTCTGATCGTCTCAAGCTTACTTTGAATAAGGCCAGAAGCTCATATCCAGCTTCACAAACCAAACCATAATGCTTCAGCTCCCTCCTTTGTTCCCTGTGAAGGTTCGGGACTGAAAAGTGAAAGAAGAAAGGCAGAGATTGTCAAAATAGTCAAAATTAGATAAAACTTAAGATATCGCTTCTATGGATCTCTCTCCAATTTTGCAGCACAGAAGATTATCACTGAAATGTTGATGTGTTTTCAAAAATAATTCACCTGTCTGAAGTTGGAGAACAAACTTAGGTGAGTAGTTCAAAAGTTTTTTGACAAAAATCAGAAGAGTGGAAGAGCTTTATCTGTACTGTATGTCAGTAAGGGCTCATAAATTGGAGTGATTTCTTAGCTACTGCTCGTATTTGTGAAGAGTTCTTGACTCATGGTAACAATAATCTGGCTTTTCATCAGCTGTATTAACACTTACTCTGAGTCAGTTTACTTTATTGTGGCTCTGCAAGAATGCCTCTGGAAATATAGAGAATTCATATTGGAGATGTATCTATTATTGAGATTTCAAATCTTTCTGTTAGTGACATACATACATCCTACTGAGAAAGCTTCAGCCACCTGGCAAGCCTGCCTGAAGTCATTACCAGAGTCTCTGAGTAGAAAACCACACAGGTTTATCATGGTTAGAGATCTCTGCTTTGAACAAGTGGTCCATAATGTGTCCTCCTACATGAATGGGGAAAGCTATCAGCAGTTTGCTTAGTTTGTCTCATGAGACATCTGGACATGTTATGCCTTCTTCTAACAGCAAGAAGCCTTAGATTTAACTCAGACTGGGAGGGAAGGATTTTGCTTTGGCACCACTTCTTAGCCACTGCACTTTGTTTTCCAAGTAAAATCTTATCTCTGTTCGTTTCCCAAACAACTTATCTCCCCAACAAACTCTGGTGAGTTCCTCTCAAACTTGCAAAAGTTGCCTGGTTCCCCAAACAATCTGCTTCTTACAAATGCCAAGGAAAAAAAAGCAGTTGAGGCAGTCTGTTTAGGGCCTCCACTGATGAAAAGGCTGCTGTGGAGGTTTAACCTTGATTAGACATCAGAGGATCCACATGGAGCAAACCATTATTAATATTGTCAAGAAGTGAAAAGCTTCGTTCATAGATCTCTGCTGCTTAGACATCAAAGTCAAACAACCTCAAAAGAAATCTGTGGGGAACCAGGTATCCTCAGTTCTCATATTGATCATACTACTTGTTCTGAAAGTTTCTCATCCAAGTTCTGTCAAGACCTGACCTTGCAGATGGTACATGATGTACAAGCAAGGCAAAGAGCTCTGCTTGCTTTCTTATTCCTAAATTTAACACTGGGTGAATAATAAACATGTTTTCTGCAAACAACTTCCTCTCACTAAAAAAAAACAATAATTTCAGGAGAATATATTCATCTTTCTAAAGTAGTCTCAAAATATCTGAATAATCATTGTCCTATGTTCTGTTTGTGAAACAGACACTATTAGCCATTTGTGAATAAGAACTAAATATTTTCAGTTGGGCACAATTTTACTCTTGACTCAACTGAAAATGAATATATGAGCATGGATCCACCCAAATAACATTTAGAAATTCAGATTAATCTTCTAGGTAACTTTTAGGCAAGGATTTCCCCAACATTATCTCAGGTTAAACCCAGAAAATGTCTAGATGATTGCACCCTTTCTTTTCAAGCTATATTTCATTATACTTTGTTTAAGATGGTGTCTACTAGAGAACACGTTTGTTGGACTTCTGTAACCATCACTAGAAATTCTTGCAAAGAAAGTGAGAATAAAACATGCAAGTCATCCAGTGATGTTTTTATACTGTATCTGAGAATTTTAAAATGCCATTATACTTTTGTAAGATTTAAGGTAGGGTTTTCTGTCAACTTGTTTTAGGGAAAACAAGCCTGTAGATGGACAAAGGATGAAAGGCAGTTCAAAGAAGTACCATGTCAAATGTGTGTCTCTTGTACAAATTGTACTCAAAATTTTGATTCTAAATGCAAATCTCAGAGCTATTGATAGCATGGAAAAAAAAAAAAAAATAAAACATACTGAAGACATATTTATTTTTGTTACATTTGATGAATGATGTGTAGATAATCTTTACACTGTTTTAAACTACTGATTTCAATAAAAGTTTAAATAAAATTATCTGTTGTCTTTATTTCTTCTCAATTATTTTCTCTGTTAAACTGAAGGAAAACTATTTAATTTCTTTTCAGTTTGTCTTGTGGTCTACCATACTTTGATAACCAAAACTTGATTTTCCAACACTGGTAGTGAACTGGTATGTGTTTCATTTTTTAATTCCATTTTCAAAATAGGCTTCTAAGTAGGTTAAGAAGCATTACTTCCCTATGCATACTTCCCAACTGCTCTTATTTGCGTTTTTCGCTTTTCTTGTTTTCTGATACTCCTTTCTCTGTGTCATTTTTCTGATGAATGCTTAATTACTCCCCCTCATTTGCTGATTTATATACTTCTTTCATCCACTGCCCTTTGAAAAGATGTAGTTTTGTCCATTGTATTTCTTACAGTGACAGATTTTTTTCCCTTTTGGCTGAAATTCTTCCTATTGCTTAGAATTTACTTTCATTTTTTGTTACTTTCTAAGAACCTCGTATTTTCCACGACATCCCCCTCCTCTCTTTACCATTCCTTTTTATGGTGTCAGCCAGAAGAGGACTTGTGGCATGCCTTATAAGAAGTTAGAGGCAGATGTGTACATGTAAGCACATAACAGAATCACAGAATCATTTGAGTTGGAAGGAACGCTTAAAGGTCATCTAGTCCAACTCCCTGCAGTGAACAGGGACACCTACAGCTTGATTAGATTTCTCAGAGCTCTGTTCATCCTGACCTTGTGTTTCCAGGGATGGAACATCCATCAGCTCTCAGGGCAAATGCTTGGCTAAACACCACGGGAAGCCCCTCCCCTCGGCAAGCTAAGCCATTCCCTTGCATGATCCAGCTATAGCCAGGTAGGCTGTGCTGTGAGTGGGACATGAAGAGCCTCTATGAAGGGCATTTGTTGGGCAGCACCCTGGTCCTTCTCCCTTTATCGTATTGGTGCAACACAGAAAGCAATGCCTACTCCATTATGGAGCTTTTTCATTGTTTTTCCTCTAATTTGGTGAATCAGTTACAGGCTGTTCCTTGCAGGCTGGCTGCTGCTCCAGCCAGGACCATTCAGTATTTAGCTGCTGAATAGTGACTCATCTTGTTTGTAAGACATCCAATGTTTTCACACTGAGGATTATACAAGGATCCCATAAAAAGGAGGTCATCATCCATTTGTACTTTTATGAGGTACCTACATTGGAATTTACAAGATGGTAATTATATTATTTTAATGTTGACGGCACATGTTTACAGGAACGTAACTATTTGATTAAGTATAAAATGCCAGATTAATAGCTTGTTCTAACTAAATGCCTGATTAAATAGAAAGAGAGTATTAATTGGATTTATTAAAGTTTGACAAATATACAAGCCTTATTTATTAATACTTTAAAACACAATGTTGATGTTTCTACTTCATTAGCTTAACAGTCCCTCTCTTAAAAGCACATTAAAAGTACTTACCCTATCAGCAGTCCTGATCTCTAATTTATATTACCTCTGTTGTGGTTTATTTTGCCATGTTTACAGCTCCCTAGGCATTCTCTCAAAAACCTAACAAAACATTACATACAGTTCCCAGCTGTCCAACTTCAGTGGAAATAAAATGCACAATCATTCATTTTATGATATTTTGAAGTTATAGCCCAAGATACAAAAGCACACCTTGAAGACATCAGAACATTTCCTGCGAGAGTATCTATGAAATTCCAGCATTTAATTGAAGTACAATAAAAGGTCTTCTCTATGATTTTGCTACAACAAGCACAGCTTTACTAGTAGAAGTGCTGTAGCTGAAGGCACTGTTTTGTGAAAGGCATCTTTAAAAGATTTTTCAGTTGTTTCATAATATTACTGGACAGAGAGGAGGAGAATACTTGTTGCTTTCTTTATAATATAACATCTTGTCAAGATTTAGGCAGCTACTGCAGGTATATATATTCAATAGGTCAGGCTAATCTCATTGGGAAAATGAGTTATGGATGTATGTACCTACCACACTGCATCATTACTATGTTAGATAATTCTTGAGGATTCAAACAAACAAACAAACAAACCTCTTACCTTTTCTATCACTGGCTAATATACTGTACTAAATCTTCTGCTCTTGTTTTATCAAAGATACAATAAAAAGGAGAAATAGTTTTAAATGTGAATTATAACATATTTGAGTATTTTAATAGTATCTTTGTCTTCACTTTAATTCTAAGGATTTTTTATGAGGAAATAATTCTCTTTCTGCTATTCAGTCTGCTCTATGGGATGATGTCTCTGCTGTTCTTTCACAACCAATATTAATTGGAAAACATCACATTGCAGAATTTCTTCTGCAATGAGCAGAGAGGAGAGTAGAAGAGAGTGGTGGTGGTTTTGTACCAATGTATTTTTACACGATTTCTTGACTTTTTTTGCTTGATCTGAAGAACTGTGGTACTAGTTTTTATGTCTTCTCATGTGCACCATACTCCTTGCATTAAGTTTACAATCAGAACATTTACTCCTGAGATTCATTTTCTAGTGATATGATGATGATGAATATTTATATATGTCGTAATGTTCACCTGTGCGTATATACTGTACTGTAGTTCTTCTTTGGCCTCTGCTAAAGCTCAGATATTTGAATATTCTTGAAAACATTGTCACTCTAAGACATTGGAGTCTTCCCTGCACTTGAAAGACTTCAAGATTGTAAATCCTGGCATCAAAAGGGAAAATTCCACTTTCAACTTGTTTTTCATATTCCTCTTTTTTCTAATATGATGCTGAAGCACTTTATTCCTCTGCTGTTTTCCTCACTTGAGGCTTTAATTTCTTAGTATCAAAATTCCCTTCTGTTTTTTCTTGTTTGCCTCAGCAGTCAAACTGTCTGAAATTTGCTGTCATATTTGCTACTTGCTATTTCTTCTATCAGTCTGGTATTGTCTACAAGGTAGAGATTGCAGACCTTCCCCTAATGCTGTGCTTTCCAGTTACTGAAGTGCTTCCAGAATACTGTATTTCAGATAACACAGAGTTGTTACCTCAACACCTGGTAATTGGTCTGGCATCTCTTTTATTTCCATCCCTTCATGAAACCAATCATCCAGTTAATTGCATTTTCTGTCTTCTCATGAATTTTCACTCTTCTTTCCCTGGAGGATGTTGTACCTGTTTTATGGGGCAGCCTGAAACTTTAGTCTTTTAGTTGCTAATTTAATTTCTTCATGAGCAAAGAAACCAAACTTTGCTTGATGACTGACTAACCTAATGATACAGCTGTTTGTTTTGTTTGTTTGTTTTTTGTTATAATTTTCTTGTCTTAGGCCACAGTAACTTCTTCATATGCCATTCCCAGTCAATGGCTTATGTTTGTTGAATGTCACCAGTTGTGATCTCCTCAGCAGATTTGTATAATCCTGGGGGCTTGTTGACTATCCCTTGTAATTCATGACCTTCATAACTTTTTAAGAAATTCCTCCTATACTAGAAATAAAACATAATTATGATAATTCATTTACTCAGTACCTGCTCATTTTTTTCATCTAAAAAAAAAAAAGAAATCAGCCCCTTAGTAAGTCCAAGAATACCCAGCTGCTCAAAATTACTTCTTATCAGAGGAGGGCTCGCACATTAAGCAGTACAGCCATATGTTCAGCGAGCATTAGTCTTTATTAGCTTGGTGAGTGCTCCAGAAGGGTCTGCTGCCCTAGGCACACTGCCCAGCCCAACTGGCCTGTCACTGAATGTCCAACCAACCCTGCCAGTTTGAAGTTACCTGCACAAACAATTTTGTGGTTTTGCCTTGGAATTTGGCTGCCCCAGGCCACCACCTGTTCTTACTTTTATGAGAGTGCTTGCTCTGAGTTCAAAGATAATCCAGAAATATTGGAAAAGTCCCTATTCAGGGGCAAAAAAGCATCTTCTCGGGGCTCATTAACTATTTTGCAAACGTGAAATATAAAAACAAGATTAACAGACAATTGCACCATAGTTTGTCCAAGTGCAACTAGTTTGTCCAAAGATATGTTCCCAGATAAAATTATGTACCACTTGCATCTTAAAATACCAGTGCAGATGTACACCAACAGTAATTATGTGACAGACTGTGGAAAGGATTAGTTCTACAAAACACATCATGCTGGGGAACCAAAGAGCAGAAAGAACATTAATTTTCATCTAAACACAAAAATCTATGTGGACTAATTAGCCTTGTTTCAAAAGCACAAAACATCAACAGCCACAACAATGGTGAGAATTAGCTTTTATAATGTTAATCTGTAGAGGGACTTTTTGCACAGTCCACACTATATTTAATTAGTTCTTGTTTTCCTTCAGTTACATTAACTAGTTTCATCATCCTGATGTTGACATTTAAATTGCACTTCTTATTCATTTAATTTTTTTTCAGTGATACAATTGACAGTAGTTAATGCTACTTGTCAGACTTCTGAATCCAACCTAATTAGGTATGTTGTCCTACAAACTATTTTTAGATATGTTTCAAGCTCTCTGATTATGCTCAATTATGCTCAAGAAAACAATTGTTGCTTCAATTCTTAGAACACTGCCCACAGATAAAAAATCCAAAGTAAGACTTCCAAGTTGTAGGTACAGAAAGACAACTACACAACAAGTTCCTCTAAGCTATAGAGGCTGAAATGGAGCAAAAGAATCGTTTTTAAAAAATATGCTGTTACTGGTTATAAAACAGATGCAAACAGATGAGTAGCAAGTCTGGAGACAACTACCCAATTATTTAATTTCTAATTTTTGTCTTCTAAATTGACTAGTTAAATGAGCATTGGCATTTTCTTATGTGAAGCTGGTTCAAACTGTTTCCAAAAGAATGCCAAATGAAACCACTGCTGAGTTTATAAAGCTAATGGAGTTGTCATTTCTCACTGTTCCTCCTCTTCCTTTGGAAAGAAACAATATCTTTTTAAAATGAGAACTGTGCTGAAAACCAAGGCCATGCTCTGAGATGGATGAAAACAAACCCATCCAGTCCTCCCTGTATTGAAACTCAAAAGACATCTCATACACATCTTGATTTCAGCAATGCCGGCAGAACAGAGGTTCTACCACTTTGATGTTCCTGCTCCTCTGTGGTATGCCCAGCAGGCTGCTCCAGAGCTGAGCAGGGGTGTCAGTGACTTTGTCCTTCTGGATCACTTTCTGACTGAGACCAGCATTTCTCCTTATTGTGGCTAATAAATTTTTCCACCCCACATTCTGGACCCACATTGCCTCCTAAATGTCACATTCAAACCTCTTTCTTGTTTATCCATTCATGAAAATGCTGCCCATAAACCAGTCCTTATCTCTGGTCTCATCTCCCCTTATATCTCCCAGACTTCTTTTTCTATCCTACTAGTAAGCAGTTGTATTTGCACCTCGGCTCCCATGCTGTCTATGATGAGTAGACAGTAACAGTATTTCATCCACTTCAGATGTCCCCACTTGGTGACAATGGAGGTGCCACCAGCTATTTTGATCCCCTCTAGCCTCCCCTCTAGTCTCTGTGGGTGGGATTCACCTCATCTCTGTGTCTAGATTCAGTCTTGTTACAACTAGTCAAATGAAACAGATACTTTCAAGATAGACTTCTGCTGACCTATTTTGTCTATTTCAGGACAAAATGTCTCATGCCTTAGAAATCTGTATTTCTTGCCCCAATAAAACTCCCTTTCTGTATCTAATCAACCTCTTACTGCCACCAGTGACCTTGTTTTTCTAATGTTTCCAATCTTTATTTCCAAATAACAAGACTAGGAGTGCTAGAACAGTTTGTTCAAATTTGTTCAAAGAAAGTCTATGCAAAAGATCTTCAGAACTAGACTCAAGTCTACATGATCAAACTTTCCATCCTGTGAGAAGTTCTGAGGTTTTTAAAATCTTATCACTAACTAAATAGAACAAGAAGTTAAAATATTGACATCTTAGATGACATAACTGCATTGAAAGAGCAGTAAATCTCTGAATAAAAGGAAGACTCTCATAGTATATCTGAAACCTTCTTTTTGTTTTCCCTTTACTAAAAAAAAAACCTTCAAATCCTAAGGAAAACTGGAGATAAAATTTGGAAATTCAGTTGATCTTTTTATTTTAAAAGTTGAATTATCTTTCAACATTTCAGTACCACATCAGAAAACTTCAAATCCCAGTACTTTCTTCTATTGAATTTTTCTTTTGACAGATAATTATTTCCTCATCTCAGAGTCTCACGGAAGGATTCCTAGAGAGTTTTAGGTCAAATAAGTTTGGATTAAAAAGCAAACAAACAAAAACCATCTTAACATAAATCAAGGTAGGTCAGGCCTCCATTTTGTATTAGCTCTAGTCTATACTCATCTCATACTTCTTTCAATTACTGTAGTAAAACTGAGTAACTCTGCACAGTTAGTAGCCATCACAGATGTTTCCAGACAAAGATGTTATGAGCTTGGTTTGAAGCCAATGCTCACTCCAAAGACATTCTGGAGGAAAACCATCTTTCAAAGGCCAACACCTGTTTGAGGCAGCTTTTTTAACTCAGCAGAATTTCTCCAATAAACATGATTCTCACAGGCACGTAATGGTACAAGGAAACAGCACGGGAAAAACATTTCCTTGTGGACACAGTGTCACGGTGGACACCCAAGATCACCACATATACGTATATGTGTCATAGTGTGCATCTGTTAGAAGATGTGATAAGTAATACATGTTCATGCTGCCAGTGCACTGAGCAGTACTGAGACCAATTCTGATTTTATTCTGCATTGTGTAGATGACATTTTAGAAATATTAAGCTAATTATTTCCTTTGTCAGCTTGGCAAGAGTTGAATATTTAATATTTTCAACAGGACTACCCTAACCATCTGCATCTCTTTCAGCTCTCATTCTGGAGAAATATATAGCCCTGAGTTCAAACTCCACTAAATCTAATTCACATTAGACTACAAAAGATCAAGCTAAAGCACTAGAGGACCAACCCCTTCTGTTGTCCTAGAACCTACTGCTCTTAAATTAATATTAAAAGGATCTGCTACCAGAAAATTAGGCCATCTGCTTCTCTCTATGTTAGTGTTTTGTTCACTGAGAGTTTGAATGCAAGGCACATCTCTTCAGTGGTACAAGAAAAAGTCTCATGGCCAATTTTGATAAATGCCTTTACTGTGTCAATCTGTGCTACAGCTTTTCATTGTTGAATTAATTGTTGAATTAATTTCCAAACATGAGGTTGAGGTTCTGTAAATGTCTTTCTTGCAGTACTGCTATTTCAAACCAAAATTTCTTCCTGAATAAAAATACTCTTGGGTTGAAGTTCCTTGCATGCTTTCTTGGCCAAAACAATGAGTTTGGAAATATTTGGTTGGATGAGACAGCAAAGTTTTTTTAAAAAGGCTCTTTCATGTTTTAGGAATGTTTTTTAATTTAACAGAAGCTCTGTTTATACTTGGGTGATTGAAAACCGGCAGCACATACATAACTCACTTTCTCCATGGATTAATCCTCTTGTTACATTTACACTTCTTTTTTTTTTTTTTTTTTTTTTTTTTTAAGAGGAATACAAGTATAAATGCCAAAATCCTATAGCTTCAGTCTTCATACGTAGCAACAGTGAGAAAATAAGACTAGTCAAAGGCATCTTATGAGAGCTGTTTCTTTACTCTTTAGAATTGTCTTATGCTACTAGTAGTGCCTAACACTGTTTTGTTTTGCACCAGGAGGTGCTAGCCTGTTCTGATCCCAGTAAGAAAGGCAGTTTGCAAGGTATCATTCTCAATGCTATTTTTTAGAGCTCGCACAATATTACGATAATAGCACAGATAATCCTACATCCCATCTGACACTGGGATCCCCAGGAGGGATACCATCAAGCTGGATTCTCACCCACATGTGGCACACTGTGACAAGAAGGTCCAGAGCAGAGATAATTCTTTTTCAGTCATTTGAGCTATTATAGGATTTTAAAGAAATTTAAAAAAATAAACTCTATTTACCGCTTCTACAGTCAGAAAATGTTCACATGAGAACTTCTTGCTACACTTCTAGATAAATGCAAGTCCACACAAATGGCACTGAGTGGGGTTGCCTGCAGGCTGCTCTATTGCAATGAGCTGCCTGAGGTTATCTGTGCACTGCTAACCTCAACGTGCAGTGCACATTTGCTTAGGGCCACAGTGGTGGGACAATACAAAATCTTGCATTTTTACAAATACAGTTTTCTCATGAGTTTCCATATTTCAAAGGATACAAAGATGGCAGAAAAAATTCACTCTCTTTTGAAGTAATACATAACACAGCTGGGATGTCTTTCTAAGGAGATATTTCTGGCAAACAGGACCTAGGCAACCAGCCTGTATGAAACACTCAATGTCTAGACAACTAAAGATAGCCGCATTAATGTGAGTGCCACATTATGAGTCAAATTGAAAATTAGGACAAGCTGTGGAGAAACCTTTGGGATTTATTATTATTTTTTTCTGTTTAATTGTGGTATCATTGTACTGTGATAACTGCTTTGGCTTTTCCCAAACTGCTATGGATATATTTGGGGGTTGAGTGACTGTCAAGCAGTACCAATTACACAGTAGCTGTGACTTTGTATGTCATCGCAGCTCCCTCAGACATGGGTAAGACAAGTCTCTGTATGTTAAAACACAGAAAAGTAAGGCTAAAAAGAAAGAACCAGTCTGCTCTGTGGGATGAGTTCAGAGAAAAGACAGTGGACAAAGTTCTCAGCATACCCTGACTGGGCAGCTGCAAAACCCAGAGGTGATTCATCCCCAGCACATGTACCATCACAGATGGCAAGTAGACCTCCTCTGGACTGCCAAACAAACAGCTCAGCTATCCAGGTGGATTGTCTGGAGAGTTACAGGTCAGCAGTCTGTAGCCATTTCAATCTTCTTTTCATTTCGTTTTCCTTCTTCCTTTCTGCTGCAAGAGGGGCAGGGACAAAGCTCACAGCAAAGCAGGCATCGTCTGCATTTACATACAAAACGAAACAAAAATAAAAACAACAAAAAAAAACCAACAAACAACAAAACTCTTTCTAATTAAGGATTCATCCTATCAAGAAATCCAAAGCACCACTACATTTTCAGCCTTTTTGATGAGTTAAATGTCAGTATCTCCTAAAGCAGGAGCTTCTATCTTGCACCACTAACAGGAAGAAAACCCTGGAAAGACTACAAATATTTACTTCAATTATTTGACATTTTTTCAAAGGGTCTGAAAGATGGCCACTTTCCACAGATATTTTGTACTTGAATGAGTAAAAAGAAACTGCTGTTAAATTTATGGTTTTGAAAGCAAGTATCTGTTTAAGAATGTGAAAGAATAATTGGCTTTGCTAATAGGGACAATTTTCAGTTACTTGTTGCAACAAATAAAATGAACACTCAATTACAAATAAACTCTCCCTTTAGGTTCTTGGACTTTTTGCTGTGCCCTGGAAAAGAGAATTAGATTGGAAGGACTTTACTTGTACATCATCCTGTTATAAAAACAAAGAATGAAAAGAAAATAGATAATTAAATGCTTAACCTTTTTTGTTAATTATTTTCAGAGTGCAATCAGTAGTTGCTATTTGAGGAGTAAGACTGTGTAATTTATTCCTATTACAGTTTCAAAATTGTTAACAAAGTGGTAAAGATTCTTCTATTTTAGCACGACTGTACGATGTCCCAGTGGAAGTGAGATCACATGTTTATGACACTAAATCTTCCCCGGGACTGAGATTCACTGCAAAAATTGCAGGACACTACTTTTGAATAAATCAGGGCAGAATACAGAAAGATCTTCTAAAAGATGCTGTAAAATAGTCTTTGACAGTCAGCTGATAAATAGAGCTGAAGAAAAGTTAAAACTAGGACAAAAGATAAAATGCTGAAGTGGTTCAAGAGAATGCAGATGCAAAGCAGTAGATCGAGAAGTCATTAATACTAAAGGGAAGCAGTGTATGATGACAGAAACCATTAGAAAAACCCTTAGGCATACAAAATGTTTTCTGTAAAAGGAAATTCAAGTTGTAACTTATTGGCACTAAAGCTTAAAATGACTCAGGAACTGTTATTTTTCATACAAAGCTAATCAATAAGGGTTATTTACAATCTTTAGTACCAAATCTGCTACTTTAGAAGCTTTTTACAAAGTAAAACTCTTTACATCAATCCGCTAAGAAATAGGAAGAAAACTTTGGAAATAGCAAGCTTGTTAAAGAAGTGGGAAACTTATTAAGGAGTAACACAGAAGGAGCTCTTACATGTAAGACTCAGTATTCCTCTAGCCCATTTTCTTCTTCCTGGCAATGACTAAGAGTGGCTGCTCAGGAAACAGCAAAAAAGAGGTCAAGCAAATAGTGATGCCTCCCATATATATTCTTTCCACATCCAAAAATTGTGGATCAGAGATTTCCCGGGGCAAAAGCTGGGCAGCTTTTATCTTTGTTCTTATTTAATAATCCAGTACGACTTCCGTGCATTTGTCCTGCATTTTATAGCTAGCATGAACCTTCACAATTGAGTTCCACTCTGTCTTTTACAGAGGCATTTCACAGCTTTACTCTATGAACAACTACTCTTATCTGCTGTAGAATATTCACCTTCTGATTTCATTTCACTTTTCTTCCAAAAGACAGCAAATATTTTTTTCCTTCCTTCTTCACCTTCTCTTTGCTCTTTATGATCTAATAAACCTATATTGTAGTTTCCTTGGCACCCCATTTTTCCACGCTACAGAGTCACAGCCTATCTAGTAGTCTGTAGAAGTTACTCCATAACTGAGCATCCTTGTTTCTTCCCCTGTGCCTTCACTACTAAGAATTAACGTCTTACGGCTTGCTATTTTCACTACATATGAATGCTGGGCTCACCACAAAAACACAAAAACATTTTAAAAATTTTTTAAAAAAACAACAACAACTCTAGAAACTCTAGAATATTTGTTTTCCAAATGCATTTCAAGGTATTCTGAGCAAAATTTAGTCTTTTCATGGATTTTTTGTGATGTTGTACTTAGGAAAACAAACAGCAGTTTTGAGAGCACCTAGTGTTTTAGACTCTTGACTATTATGCTAACTACCTGACAAAGCCTGAAAGGCATCTTGAAAAGGTTGTCTCATTAATCTCTCCATCACACAATAAACTTCGTGTGTATAGCCTTAAATAGAGATACCTCACTGGACCATGTTACTGTTGGAAAACAATAGAAAGGTTTCCTGCAAACCAACTGGCTAAGCTGGAATTTCCCCAGCACAGCTTAGATCACATTCTCTGATTAAAGAAACCATGATTAAACTAGATTCATTGAGAATAAGTAAATATAAAGTCACATTCAGTGATGATTAGTAACATTTAAGCTACAAGACTGAAAAGAAATATTTTTTACTAATATTTCAAATCCTTATGAAGAAGCAATAGAATGTGTCTGCTTAAACACTTGTTCAATGCAGGCACCATTCTTTTTCTCTTTAAATAGGTATTCTTCATAAAAGCTCAGAATCGGTTTTCTGCCAATTTTGTAAATACATATGAAAAAATTATATATGTAGATATTATTACATCTATGTTATCAAGAATGCCACAGTTTGGATATAAAGATCATATATCTATCTAAATTTATGTTCATCTTAAAATACCAGTTGTTTAATTCATCTGACTTCAAATTGTCATCTCTATCCAAAGAATTCCACTACCCTACTGACTCTACTTAAACTTATGAAAACATCTGGAAAAGTTTTATGATTTTAATTGTTCATTCGCCCCATCAAAAATAATAGCAGATTTCAGAAGAAGAAGATTTCCTTTAGAGGAAAAAGAGATGACAGTGGGGAAAAAAAAAAAAAAAAAGAAAAAAAAAAGAAAAAAAAAATTATCAAGGATATTTTTCCCATTTATAGTTCCTCAATAATCACTCCAGATAAAGCAGAGGATGCTGCTGGGTTTCCTGAAATTTCAGACAGACCAACAGTTAGTGGTTAGACAACAGAATTTAAATACCATCTGGCATTATTGAGCACCTTAAAGAAAGAGTTGAAGGAATTTAATTCACCACGTAAACTGAGAAGAAAATAGTGGTTATATAAAATTGTAATATGAAATACTTTTTTTTCTTTTTTTTTAATGATTCTTTAAATATATCAACATTTATTTTAAAAATGCTGTCTTTTCAGTGTTAGAAGGTGGAGACTCAACAATGCTAAAGAGCAGGCATTTTGCTTTTATTAGATATCCATAGCTAATCCCTGTCTTCATTCAAGTTTCTGAGATCCGTCTTGCTGGTCAAATTTCCCTTGGCATAGCCAAACTGTTCCCGAAGGGGAAGAGAAATATCTTGTCTTGCAGCGCTGACAGAAGGGGTCCAGGACCTGCAGATATATCCCTTCCAGCTCACCCATTAAGAGTAGGCATCTACTTACAATTTAATATTTTTGTTAGTGTGTGCAACTAGTTGTGGTTACAAGGAAACTTACACGTTGGAATCTCAAGAAAGCAAACTGCACATATGTAAGGCTCAATTTCACCTTAACTTGCCCTTTACTTTACTTTAGCTTTAGCTAGTACAGCAAATTGAGATCTCTAGGCATAATCCAAGAGCACTTGCCAGGGCTGTGGGGAGCTCTGGGCTGTGGGGACCTCCGGCCTTTCATTTCATATGTACTCTTGTTAGTGTGATGCTGCCACTGGAGTTGAGGATGAGGGCTCCCCAGTCTGTGCCATGTCTGTATATAGATGCTGGATGTGTCCCATCTCTTACCAAGGTCACCTTTTCACCTTCCCTACTTGCTCCTTCAGACTCTCCTCCTCCTTTCCAGCTCAGAGAGAACAGTCACAAAAATAACACAAGTATTTTTCAGTTCCCTGTTGAAATTTTTGGGGACAAAATAATAAGGCTTATTCATACTGCAAAGTCACTATTATTCTGGGAGCTGGGATCAATGAAATGCTGGTGCAGATAAGCACAGCATCAGTGAAAGCAGATGTACCCATCTGCGTCAGCAAAGAGTTTTGCTTGCAGTGTTGACAGGGAAAAATGGATTCGGCAAATAACTGATAAGGAATGAAAAGAAAATCTTTCTATTACCAAAACAACAAAGAATTTAATATAGAGGAATTACATTATACTGTGCCCTCTATATGGCCTGATCTCCTATTGTGTTGAGAGTTTTTAACTGCCATTCATATTAATAGAAATCTTGTAGGGTGTTCACAACACACAAATTAGGATTGTGCTACTCTGACTAGTATTCAAATCAGCAACATGTGGGTGCATTGAGTATAAATTAAATTGTAAGGGGTTTGTCTTTGTTTTGAAAAATGCAATATATAGGAAAGTTACTGACAGGTACAATTCTTACCTGATAGATAGATGTATGCAAATACCTTTTTGAGTGTGTATGTCTGGCCTCGAACAATGCTAAGATGAAAAAGCTCCATTGACCATTTAATTTTCCCAGAAGAGAGCTAGAGGAACAATTCTGACTTAAAAACCTTTCATCATCAAATTTCCAAAGTATTTCAATAGGATTATAGGCAGGACAGTGGGTAGTGCTACTCCTGTAACAGAGTGGTGCCAGTGTTCTCCACATGCATTGTGAGGCTGCAGTGTCCAGCCTGCTCAGACAAGGTTATTGTAACATTTCCAGACAAAAGGAAAATCTGATGAATAATACATTGGAATCAAGCTAGATTTCTGTAAGATCTTGTATGATTCATGTGATGCAGAACATAAAGCATTCACATAATTAAAATCTTTTACTTTTTTGAGTTTTACTGTGCCTGACATTTCCAGGTCCACGGATGAAGCAGCAGAACTTCTTGCTAATTTTCAGTTCGTTGAGGGCAGTGTGGTATAACCATCTTGGTAGAAACTCACAATGAGTGCATGAGAACAAATCCTGAAATTATTGAGGTAACATTTGAATTTCACTGAGTTCATACTGAATGTTACAGTGACTTCAGTTCTAGTGCAACACAGTATTTCTTATCCTTAAGGTTTTCTTTTTAGCATGGCTAAATGATCCACAGTGCGTAATCAAAAAATCATAGAACGGCTTAGGCTGGAGGTGACCTCAAAGATCATCCAGTTTCAAGCCCCTGCCTTGGACAGGGCTGTCACTCACCAAATCAAGCTGCTCAGAGGCCCATCCAACCTGGCTTTGAACATCTCCAGAGATGGGGCACCCACAGCCTCTCTGGGCAGCCTGTGCCAATGCCTCACCACCCTCTAAGAATTTACAACTAATATCTAATCTAAATGTCCCCTTATAGTTTAAAACCATTCCTTCTTGTACTGCCACCATCAGACCACATAAAAATTCAGTCACCTACTTAGAAACTGAAGAAACTTACAAACCTAAGCTCTTTTCCAGTACTGGAGACCACAGTGAGATCTCCACAATGGGTCTTTAAGCATCCTCAGTTTTACATCTTTTAGTGCACAACAGCTGACAATGTTGGCTGGTCATTTATCTCAGTATAAATGTGAAATTTACATTATCACAACTGTGCATATAGAAATATACACATCATCTGGAGCCTGATATTTTCTAGACCATGAGCCGTTAGGCAGCCAGATTGTTACTTAGATTTACTGGGAAATTATGTGGTAGTAATACTAGCCTGTTCTGCTGAGAAAGGAGAAAGCTGGAAGCAGTTTTTCACTGAGTATACTTAGCTTTGTTTATGGTTCACAAGAAATAAATTCAGCATTTGATTTTTACTGTGTGTTGTCTCTATATTACAAAGCAAATATTTGAGGAATGATGTTTAAATAGCCTATCAATCTATACATAGAAGGAGGTAATCTTAAGTTAATACTCTTAAGTTAATATCATGATTCTGATAGGCAACGTGCAATTCCTCCCCATCTATAGGATCACAGCGTAATCAGCAAAATTCAGCTGGAAGGAACAGGTTTTGTAAAATGCCTCAGGGCCCAGGATGAACCATTTCTGTGGACCTCCCCTTTCATGGCGAGGTTTCTCTATATGTTCATTCTAAATCTCTTTTTTTGGTTTTTTTTGTTTGTTTGTTTGTTTGTTTGTTTGTTTGTTTTTCCAGAAGAAAAACAGATTGTTAGACAAAGAGGAATCACTGGATTGTCCATGGGTGCACCCCAGCCTGCCCAATTGTCCCTTTAGGGAGAATCCATCACCCCAAAAATGTTTAAAAATACCGTTGGATGTACTCTGTACAGTGAAACGACTCCTCCATGATTCTTTTGGTGTATGGCATGAGGTGATACCTACTCAGCAAATTTGGACATGGCAGTAAAATCCTTTGTGAGGCCATGTGTCTACCAATGAACAGTAAATGCAGTGCTCATAACCCCACCGAATAGAGATATCAGTGGAAACTTGTTACATATTGTAATTTGTAACAGGAGAGACAGAAGACTGAAAGAAAAACAAAAGACAAATTGCAGAGTTCCAAAATCCTTCACAATGCAATGGACATTTTCTCTGTTCTTTCAAGTCATTCCAGTTAACTACTCTTGTTTAGTTGTTATGAGAAAAACAATTTAATGGTGAAAATAAGTGGAGCAGCACCTTTACATTTCTGCTCCATACTCCCTGTCCTTTGGATTTTAGCCCCTGGCACCAGAGCCCAGGCTGACATGTGATTTAGCTGCGAACTTTAGTGACCCACCTACCTTCCTGCCACCTCTCATTAGCTGGTCATGTCAGTGCTGAATGTACACAACTGTGCAGAAGTGCTCAGCAGTGACACCAGAAAAAAATTCACAGAAGAACCATTCTTACAGATAAAATTATATATACCTACTGGTCTAGCAGTACTGTGCTGGAATAAGAGAAAAAAGGAAAATGTGGAAAATAAAGGCAAAATGTATGATTTAAAACACTCACTGTTTCTTGGAAAATCTAATGCTGTACACCAAGCCTTTTAATAAACTATTTCTGTTCTACAATAAAGGAGAGTATACTTGAGAGGCAAATTATTGTCCATGACCCCTCCTAAGTCATGAACAATTCCGAGAGAGTAGATGGGAGAGTTTTACTGAGCAAGAGGAAAATATAAGACAAAAGCAGGATATCTCCTGCACTGCATAATTTGCCAGCCTAGCTGTAGCACTCATGTCTTCTGAGGTGACCCTAATAAGAAGAGACAATCTCAGAGGAACCAATTCCAGTTAGGATGATTTTCCAATGAAAAGTTGGAGAAATGGTAAACAAGAGAAAAAAATATGCAGGTGACTCTACTGTAAATTATTTTTAAAACCCTAGGAAATGGCTTAGCTTTATCTAAAATAAAAGTGGAGGCTGTAAATACACTGGCTGGAAAAGTACTCTGAATAAATATTCTGTTTCTCCCACGCTTGCTTGCTGAGAGTGACAAATCTCTTGACATAACCCCTACCCAATTTAATACAGCTTGAAAAAACTAATAATGTCTTCTAAGCAAAGGAGATGTTATGAAATCCTTGCTGAAGTTAGAGGGGAGATGCCCCTGTTATGCTAAGGAATGAGTTGAACAAATTCAATTCCAGTTTATGATTAAGAAAAAGATGTGGCTGAGCTGCTGCATTCAGAGAGTTGCAGACTACCATGCATTCACGCTGGTGCGTTTATGAGCCACAGGACGTGATGCTATCATTCAGTCACTAAGAGAATGGCACGAGTCAATGGCATTCCCAGATCTCAGGGGAATCATACTCCAGCTTCCATTTTGCCAAAATTGGTAACAAGTACAGCAAAATTTAAATGAATGCATAATAAATACGTAGTAATAATAACCTAGGAAGGAGTGATGGCTTTCCTCCACCAATAACTTCAAGTATAGCAGAACTTAGTGAACCATTCAGAATTGAACTATGATAAATCATAAATTTCCTTGAAAGATGAACACCAAGGAGTTAAATCCACAGCTAACAATTTAAAGCAAAATATATGGTCCAGGTAGTGGTGTTTAATTTAGTTATTTATACAATTGTATTCATGCATCCAGTTTGTCAGTATTTTAGGTAGGGGTACTTTTGATATCTGGGCTTCTTGGTGTCATTATATGCAGCACTGTGTTCCCACAGGATTCACTTGGTCCTACAGGATTTCCTTAAACACGTCCTTTCCTTAAATACTAGACTTCCTAGACTGTGCATCCTATGCTCTCCCTCTCACAAGAAGTAGCAGAGAATTTGACCCAGTGCTTCTTTAATCTTTCATGCTGGTGAAAAGTGATTATAAGACCAGGATTTTCTACACTTTTCAAAAAATACCAATAACTCTATGAGTTACATAATCAATGAAGGTCAGAACAGGCAACATTTTCATCCTACAGCCCATCACAACATCAGAGACACTCAGCTGCTTAATTTCTGTGCTACAGTTGTGTTCCTGTCCTCTGACTTGTCCTTATCTCTAAATTGGAAAGAGATTTGGCAGCTGGACTACTTAGCGGGAAAGGAATTGGTTGGATTGTCATAGCCAGGGCGTGGTGGTGGTCAACCACTCTGTGTTCAGGTGGAGGCCAGTAACAAGTAGTCTCCCCCATGGTTCTATCTTGGAACCAGTGTTCTTTAGCATCAGACAATGGGATCGAGTGTGCTCGGAAAGTTTGCTGATGACACCGAGCTGAGTGGTACTGTTCACATGATAGAAGGAATAGATGCCATCCTGACAGATCTGGACAGGCTTGAGAAGTGGGCCCGCATGAACCAAATGAAGTTGAACAAGGCCAACTGCAAGGTGTTCGCACTTGAGTGCGTGTGATCCCAGTTGACTGATCAACCTAGTGGCTTTCAACAGTAGTATAACTATGTCAGTGGACACCATCAAACATGGGAAATAGAACAAAGCAGAACTCTTGAAAGAGCTGTGAACTTCTGAAACACCTTACTTTCTCTTTAGAAAAATATATTACAGAAGGCCGTTGATTTTCAAAACTCATTTTATATTTCTGTATCCTTGAAAAACTTTCAAAATGTTTATTTGATTAAAAACTGACCACTCAACCTTGTCAAATGCTTTTCCTCCATGTAAAGAAAAAGGATTGCATTAAACTAGCAATTACATAATCCCCTAATCCTAAAGACATGTTTACAGAATTTTCATATTACTAATTTCCAGGGGAGTTGGCATTTAATTACTTTCCATGATCTCCACAAAATATTTCTCATTTATCTTACCTTTGTACCATACACTTATTTTTTTTTCCACTCAAATAGCTATAAGAACCTAAATTAAAAGAGAATTGTGTTTGTCCAGTATGATGAAAGATTCCATTAATCCATCATCTCTGAAATGAAAGTATTTTTAAAATTTATGTTTAATGTTGAGATTTGGTAATTGTTCTCTGATCATCCTGTTGTTTATTTTGCATTTATTCTGTTTTATTTTGAAGTTGTTCAAGATAATAAATATATCTCTTAGAGCCTTGGCAGCTTTCCATATGATCTTATTAGTTTTCATTGTTATAGTTCATAATAGCAGAAGGTTCAACCTCTTTCCTTCTCCTTGGGCACTTGCCCAATTTCATATTAAAGCCTAACTCATTAAAGCTGAGAAAGAATTACCAGAAAAAAGATGTTAGATTAGAAACTCTGCATGGCATAAATAAACTGTTTACACTGATACTGTTTCTCTGCTTATGCATATACTTCATAATTAATGCTATGTAATACATTTCCACTGAAACTAAGCACTGAAACTAAGGACAAAATAGTTGAAAAACAGTTCAAATGGTGGCAAAGGAAAATTAATTCACAGCTATATGATGAAAATAGAACCTATACCATTTTGAGACAGTTTGAGATATTAAATTTGGAAAAGCTGGAATTTAGAAGAAAGAAAAGTATTTTTTCTGCTGAAAAAGGATAGGGTTTTTTTGTTGTTGGGTTGTTTTGTGTTTTATTTGTTTTTTTGGGGTTTTTTTTTTCCAAATTAAAGCATTTATTTGTACTATAAATACAAATAGTATTTGTACTACTGGTACAAATATTATTTTTCTAATAATATTCAGGTATGAAAATAACACTTTAAAACACTTAAAAATGTTAAGTATTTTGTATAATCTTTCAGTCTTTTAGATTGAAGTCAACCTGACTTCAGATTGTTTTTTAGGTTAAGTTAACAGTTTTCCCCAGAAATCAAATTTTAGTTCAGAGAGTTTTACTGAAACTCAATTCATTATCTCAAAATATTTTTTTCCTTTTTTTTCTATTTCATTGGTCGGTGGATTGGTTGGTTGGTAGTTCAGTCTGCTCTAGAGCTCCAAATTCTATTATTTGCACAGCAAGATTGGCCGTGTTTTGCCTGAAGCAGTAAAGAAAGCTCCCAATAAACCAAACAGCATTTTCTCCTGTTCAGAATATCTTTGGTTTGATCCATAACATCTCAGAGGCATGTTTGTTTAAATACTTGCTCAGCATCAGTCAGTCAAGTCTAGACACTAGGAAATACATCTTATTCTTTCCAAAGTGCCTTTGGAAATAAGTAAAGGAGAAAAAAATCAAAATTTTCTTTCTACCCTTAGTACCTAATATTTAACCCAAGTACATTCAGCAATCCTTAGTATGTTCATGATTTAGGGGTAAATGTTGTTTATAGTTAATGCTCTAATTGTGTGGTATATGTATATGTATAAATAACAGTTAATCCAAGATTCCTGATAGACTTTCTAATTACTACGTATCCCTAATTTACCTTTCAAGTACGTTTGCCAAATGCCATTGAACAATTTATTTTTTTTTTCAGTTGGACAAAATCTTTAATTTATTATTCCTTCCTGCTATAGAACTATTTGGGAAAAATATCAGTGCAACTGCTTTATCACTGAATGCTGAGTGAAAAATTCCCATACGCATCTGTGTTCACATTCCTATTCTTTTAAATTTTCTTTGCTTTCTTTAGGAACCTCCTCAACATTCTGATTTTCAAGTGGCCTTTTCTTTTGTTCTTTGCACTTTCCAATGTTTCACCTTGAAGCAAAGAAGAACTGTTGGGTGCAGTGGTACCTATAGCATGGACATGACTCTGCGGCTCCAGACAGTGGGGATCTGGACCATGTCTATGAGCTAATAATTCTTACAGGTGGCGTACTGTTTTCATAGAGGGCAGTGCTCAAGGGCTGCTTCTCTTGTGCATCTCTGCAGGGAGAAGCTGCTGCTGGGGCAGCTCCTGTTTCTGCTGCAAGGATGGAACAGTGAGAGATGATGCCATCACCTTCCCGTATTTTCTCAGGAACATGATTTATTGATCAGCAATGATTTTCTGCTTCACAGGAATACAGGCCTGACAGCAGTAACAGCTGTTATTGTAGTAGATCACCAGAGATTTAAAGAGTTTCTTATTCCCAAGGAGTAATGCTGCAGTGTGGAGGTCAGGGTCCTGACAAAGAGCCACAGTGCAACGTTACAATGACTTCCATTGCTGTAAAACTTTGAATCTAAACAAATAAATGTGTCCGATGCAATAGAGTTCTCTTTTATGTCCTGGGCAAACCTGCAGTTTCCATGGTTTCCAAAGGGCAGCCTAGCAGAGAAACAGCTCACATTCGCCTTCAATAGGTATTTTTAGGAATATCCTTTTGTGAAGTTAGTACAGAATCAATCTGTTGTAACACACATCCATGCTATGTTCTGCTGTTAGGTAGCAATTTATACAGAAGCAATAAACCAATTTTTAACAACACAGGGCAATTTTGGATTAATTCTCATTTATTCTTCATTCAAAAATTACATTTCTAGTCGTACCTCTACACTTGTTTTACTTTAGTATGTAATTCCTTCCAGATTTCTTTTTAAAAAGCAAAATCACAGCACTACATTTTATTTCCCTCTCAAAAATATTTTAAACAAAATAAAACTACAGCATTATAATTATTTCTGTCCTCCACAATATTTGATGCATTTTGTTTATACTTTTCCTGACCAGAAAATGTAATTGCTTGCATTATTTATCCTCTCAAGTCCAAGGCAGGCATTTTCTTCCCGAATCATTAGAACAACTGAGAACTTGAACAAATGTCCTTTAATCGTAGTGAAACTCCTTTCTCAAAGTGTTAATGCACAAGTTCTTGGTCTTCCCTGAAGACACTTGGTCTTTTAAGCGCTTAAGTCACTTTAAGAATTTGACTGTAAGGACTATCTGAGCTGGATCTGAATATTTCAGCTTTGGTCTATTTTTTGGGTTTTGTCTGAAGAAAACTGAGATACATATTGTCTTTATTTAAGTGGGAAGATCCCAGTCAATAAACAATATTGAATGTAGATGGCATGTTATGTAGGAAACAGATCTTCTTTGTTTCTGAAATTAGCTTTGGATATCTTACCATCACTGCAATTATCACTAAGCCAAGAGTGTCTTCACTCATATGTCACTATAGCTGCTTTTAAAACATCACTCAGATAGAAAAATCAGAAACAGCAGTACAAAGTTTGATTTCTAAGCTATTCAACTATTCATTGAATATTTTGCTGGGCGGAAGTCACTATTTACCTCAGAGTAACATAGATTTCAAAATTATGGTGAAGAAGACAGTTAAAAGAAAACTTACTTTTATTTCAATTGCCATGATTATAGCTTTAAAGCCATGATTCCAGTACCTCATTTTGAATAGCCAGCTATGTGAATTTGTTCCAGTTGTTTTTCAGCCGCTTTGAAAAATCACCAGCTTTTTTCTTACTTCCAGCAAAACAGCTGAATAAACTACCAGGTAACCACTCCAGTGAAAAGATATTTCCAGCATATTTGGCAAAGTAATACATGCTACTTCCTATTTCATCAGGATTTTCACATTTTTTTCTTTCTTCTGAGAAAAGAGAAAACACAGTATGCATCTAGCAACAAGATTTGCACAATATTATTTTTTTTCCAATGACTAAACAAGGCTAGTATATCTCATTCTTTTCTGTGCTTTTCAATCAGCAAATCAAGACTAATTTCAAGGGGCAGAGAAATATTTTTTACTAAAAAGTTCTCACACCCCAAATGGGTGTCTTCTATTGGCACAGAAGGCCCCCCAACAGTATAGAAGTTCTCAAAGGCATTTTGTCATCGTTTTCAGACACAAACCCTTGCAAAACATTTTGCAGCATGAGACCCTTGCCTACCTATCTTCTCAATGAGCTGCGTCAAAGAAAAGGGGACCCTGGGGACACGGGATCCTCCAGAGTGGGTCTGGACACTTGCAGCAGTGTTCTGTCTATCAGCTATCTGTGAACAATGATCCGGTTCAGCTCAGGGCTACACCAGGGAAATGGCCACATGGAAACAAGACATCCACATTTTTCAAGCACAAATATCTGGGGACAGAAATATTGGAATTTAGAAATTGTATGATTCCTGATCTGTGATCAACAGAACAAAAGGTAAATTGTGCCTTCCAATTGTAAAGGCCAGTATCTTTTTTTAACACTCACTACTGGAATTTTTTGTGAGAGTGTAACTAAAGGCCAAGATATGGCTCTTCTGAGAACAACAGAGCTCTCCACTCCATTCTTCATTCCAGTACAAGAAATGAGGCAGAAGAGGCAGGAAACCAGCATGGTTGAGCAAAGGCTGCTGGTCAAGTTGAGGGAAAAGAATGAAATGTACAGGCAGTGGAAGCAGGGAAATTTGATCTGGGAAGAATAAAGGGCAGCTATATGGACAAGCAGAGAATGGATCAGGAAAGCCAAGGCATAGGTGGAACTGAACTTGGCAAGAGATGTGAAAAATAACATGAAGATGTTCTACAGCTACACTGGATGGAAGAGACAGACAAAGAGGATGCACCTTTGCTGATAAATGAGAAGGGTGAGCTGGCTTCAATAGACATGAAGAAGGCTGAGGTACTCAATGTTTTTTTGCTTCAATCTTCACAGCATTCAGGCTTCCCACACCTCTCAAGATCTTGAATCCTTAGACTGGGGTTGGAGAAGCAAAATTCTTTTGAGTGTAAGAGTGGAGCAAGTCAGAGAGTGCCTCATGAGATTGAATGTGTACAAATCTATGATCTGGACAACATCCAGGGTCTTGAAGGAACTGGCTTCTGTGATTGTTGAGCTGCTCTCCATCATAATTGAAAAGTTATGGCTGTCAGGCGAAGTCCTTAGGAACTGGAAAAATGGAAACATCACTCCCATTTTTAAGATAGGGAGAAAGGAAGATTCAGTGAAGTAGAGGCTGATAAGCCTCATGTCTGTGACTGGGACGGCACATGGATCAAATCTTTCTGGAAGCTGAATTAAGGCACATGTGAGATGAAGTGGTGATCTGAAACAGTCAGCACAGCTTCACCAAGGGCAGATCATGTCTGACCAATGTGTTGCCTTTTTATGACAGAGTAAAGGCACCGGTGGACAAAGGAAAAGTAACTGATGTCATCTACCTGGAATTGTGCAAGGCTTTTGACACGGCTCCACATCACCTCTTTATCTCCTCTGTCTAGGAGAGAGATTGATTTGAAGGTTAGACTATTCAGTGGATAAATAATTGGTTGGATGGCCACAGCCAAAGGGTGATCAAGAGCTCTGTGTCCAGGTGGAGGCCAGGCAGGGGTCTGTCTTGGGACAGGTGCTCTTCAAAACCTTTATCAACAACATAGGCAATGAGACTGAGTATACCCTCAGAAAGTTTGCTGATGACACCAAGCTGATGTCTGCCACTGGTGCAGTAGAAGAGAGGCACACTATTCTGATAGTGATAGGACAGGGGGGAATATCTTTAACTAAAATAGATGACACTTATATTAAGTGGAAATTCTTTACTCAGAGGGCAGTGAGGCACTGGCATGGACTGCCTGGAGAAGCTGTGAATGCCATACTTGGTTGTGGTATGGGGGCATGGACTTCCACAGGCAGCCTCATCAGGTGGGTTGTATTCCTGCCTACAGTAATGGGTTGGAACTAGATAATCTTTAAGGTCTCTTCCAACCTAAGCCATTCAGTGATTTGGTCTGCGATTCTATGTGTCCCCCATCCCTAGTAAATAGGCTTATAAACTCATCTATTTATAGCTTTATATATTCAGATCTGTGTAAGAAAGTCAGGATAAATCTTTATGTGCCAACACACTCAGCACTACAAAGAGACACAATTTAGGATCCTTTCCTCACCAAAGAAAAAGAAATCTTTTGAAGTTAACTATGCTCACAGCTTTCTATTTGCAACAACTCACAATTAAATAGCCAAGAGCAGAAGTATATCCTGAGATTTCTCAAAATGCCCTATAAAAACTAGGATGGAACAAACTCTGGAAATTTCTTTTGAATTAAAAAGCTGTAGGGGTGGGGAAGAAGTTAAATCAAGATTTTTTTTGTAACATTTACCCAATTTCCTGCTGAATTATGAAAAAATATTTTTTTTCTACTGAGATGAAAAGAAGGCCTGGAGAAGAAAAGACTCAGTGGGGAGTCTTATCAGTGTGTATTAAAACCTGATGGGAAGGAATTAAGAGAAGAGAGCCAGAATCTACTCAGTGGTGCCCAGTGACTACGCAAGAAGAAACAATTTAAAACATATCAAACTCCATTTGAACACAAGGAAAACATTTATTTTATTGTGAGAAACATTTTTATGGTGTGAGGGCGAACCAATCACCTAAGGACGTTGCGGAGTTGTTGTGTTTTAACACCAATGGGCAGCCGAACACCACACAGCTTCTCCTCACTTCTCCTCCTCAACAAGATGAGGACAAAGCACAGTGCAGAAAATGCTCATGGATTGAGATAAGCACAGTGAGATTGCTCACGAATTACCATCACAGGCAAGACAGGCTGAGTATAGGGAGATCAGTATAATTTATTGCCTATTATTAACAGACTAGAACAGTGAGGACTAAAAGCAAATCACAAACACCTTCCCATTCATGCTCTGCTACCTTTTCCCCTCAAGTGGCATAGGAGAACTGGAAATGTAGAACAGGCAGTGGCAGCTGCAATGAGGCCATAACGCTTCACCTGTGCTGCTCCTCCATGGTAGCTCTCTGCCCCTGCTCCACACAGGCTCCCTCCCATGGATGCTGTCCTTCTCTAACTGATCCCACATGGGCTTCCTACAGACTGCAGCTCTCCAAGAACTGCTCCAACATGGCTTCATACCATGGGGCCCACCCTACAGGCACTGCTTCAGCATGGCCCCATGGGTGGCAGATCCCCCAGCCCTCTTGCCCCACCACAGGCTCCTCTCCATGGGCTGCAGCTCCAGCCTGGAGCTGCTCCATCAGGTCTCATCCACTGCTGCTTCTCTCCCATTCCTCACTCCTTTCTCCCAGCTGACATTTGGACTAGATAATCTCAGAGGACCCTTTCAGTCTCAACCATCCTTCCATTCTGTGATCAAAAGCACCTTCTTCCATGCAACTTCCCCTTATACTGTGCTGGTTTTGAAGTACACTTCAATACCTTAGAAGGAAAGAGTGACTTAAGTCATTTAGAGAGTTGCTTTATCAGCCTTTTAAATCTTAATTTTTGCTAGCTTATGATAGCAATTTTAAATCTAAAAGACTTTTTATTCTAGTGAACATTTTAATTAGCCCAGTACTAATTTCAATATCTGTATCAGATTGTCAAATATAACTATGCTTTAATGCTTCTTTTATTCAAGGCTTTTAATGATAAGTTTGCTTGAACTGCAAGATCACATTTCATTATACTCATGAGGAAACTGTGAATTATGAATTTTCAGGCTGATTCCACTGCTTTACATGAAGGTAGATTCCATAAATCTTACTCATTTCATGCTTAGGTCTTTACTCAATTAGAATTCTTTGTAACTTCTTGTCATGAACATATTGTGTACATACCTTTCCTCCAAAATAACAAATCTATCCAGTGTTACAAACCATATTTCTTTATCCCTAAGCCTTAAAATTAAAGTTATTCATAAGACATAAGGAAGTTCCCTAGCTGTCCTATTTCATTGTCCAGTTCTGCTGAACGATGTATTGCCCCATGTTGGGCTGCTGTCTCTGTTGCAATGACTTCTCCCTGTATTTTCTACTGTCAGGTGTAAAATTCATCTATACTATTGCTTATTATACTGCTAATGCAATTACAAAACGCAATTTTAGTGCTCCAATATTGAGACTTCATATCTCCATGTTCCATTATCTTTGCCACTATTTACATGACAAAATAACAGATATTTATAAAGAAACCTGTTTATTTACATGATATTTAAGTATAATTTTTTGCCAGAGTAGCTGGAAGTAATGGAATAAGCATATACCAGTGCCGGCCTTAGCCTGGCTGAAGTGTCACCATTCATCATGTCTACATAAAATAACTGTTTTGTAAAGACCAGTGATCTGAAGCTGCTTACAGCCTTGACGCAGTCCCTCAAGGTTTGATTCTTGTATTGTTGCTACCTGAGTTCATATATTAGTGATGCTGAATTGATCTGTTTAACTCACCAAATGTCACCTATCTGTACCAGAAACATTATTTATGGGTTTGGGAATACCTATAAATGACTGTCATCTTTTCCTCTAGTTATTGCTTTCAGGACTTGCAAGATTAGTTTAAAATGAAATCTAGTAGCTATATTATTGTTGATGCAGTTGTTCAAAGTCAATGAACTACAGGTAAACTGCAGGTTTACTTGTAGACTCCTCTGTGAAGTAATTCATTCAAGGCCTAATTCAGATAGTACAGAGTTCATCAGTATTCCTTTTACTGACTATGATTGTAGGGTTTTGATTGAACCCTTAACTTCTGCCCTCATATGAGTAGCTATAATGCCACAGAAGTATAGGTGTTTGGTTTATCTCCCAAAGAGCAACGCTTGGTTGGATTCAGCAGCAGACAGTACTTGCTCTGAGGTGCTCTGCCCACCAACTGTTCTGTATTCTTAGCACTTTGAGGATGGGTCTACATGAAATCAGTCTTTGACACCTGAACTTGCACTCCTCACCTTTTAGATTCCCTTCTGTGTCTGTCTCTGTCTCTTCAGCCCATTATCCATCATGTAGTCCTGCAACCCAGTGGGCATGTTTTATTAACCAAAAGAAGAGAGGGCACACAGGAGGACAAGACCCCAGCAGTAATGCTGTACCTGTGTGGAGTAATCCATCCTCATTGGCATGGAGGTCTTAAGGTATTTCTAAACACTTCTGTGCATATGAAACAGAGATATTCTGACACTTCAAGTTATTTTCCACATTTGAATGCTACTCGCTGATGCTTCATGCAAGAAAAATTGTTTCTTTTAATAAATCAGGTAGGCCAAATGCTCACAGCACTCATATGAGGGCAGAAGTTAAGGGTTCAATCAAAACCCTACGGTCACACTAAAAGGAATACTGACGAACTCTGTACTATTTGGATTAGGCCTTGAATGAATTGCTTCACAGAGGAGTCTACAAGTAAACCTGCAGTTTACCTGTAGTTCATTGACTTCGAACAACTGCATCAACAATAATATCCCAATGTCAGGTGAAGGTTATACTTTATTATTTTAAAATATTTTGTATATATTCATTTTGTATCTTCCAAGGAGAATCCAGGTGTGGTGGAACAGAGATGAGCAGCTCAACTGTCTGCACCTTGCTGTAATGAGAATGTTAGCCAATGCCAATATCCATCAGGATCATTTACTAAACTCTACTCAAATACACCCTGTTAAAATAATGGGTGCTGTGTATGCTGTGGACACTGAAGGGTCAGAAGCTATCTAGCTTGATCTCAGTCCTCCTCATGATGATGATTCAGATGATCTTGGAGAAGGAAAATAATGTGGAAGTGGTTCCTTCATGATAATAATCAAGCAGACATGAGAAGCACCACCTCAGAAATCTGCAAGAGGCTTTGCATCCATGGGGTTAACTGATTTCACCCCACAGTGAAAGGCTGAGAGAGTTGGGATTGTTCAGAATGGAAAAGAGAAATCTCAGTGTGTCTCTCATTAGTGTGTATCAACACCTGAAGGGAAGCCACAAAGAGGACAGAGCCAGGCTCTTTTCAGTGGTTCATAGGGACAGGACAAGAGGCAGAGGGTATAAATTCAAACACAGGAAGTTCGATCCGAAGAACAGAAGCACTGCTGTGCTATGCAGGTGAGGGAGCACTGACACAGGCTGCCCAGAAGCTGTGAGGTCTCCTCCTAAGGGATCTCCCAAAGGTGCCAGGACATGGCTGTGTATACCCTGCTTTGGGGGTCCCTGCTGGAACTGGGGGTAGGACCCAGAGATTCCTGCCAGTTTCAGCTATCCTGAGGTTCTGTGGTTCTGCAAGCATGTAGCCTGGGATGATTCACCTGTAAGTAAGTCTAGGTAGAGGCAAAAACTCATTAAATTTTGATAGTAGTGTCGATTTCTGAAGGCAAATGAGCTCTGTTGATTTCAACAGACTACCAGAAAGCTAAAGTGTTGTTCAGTACTTTGAAACCACTGAGTTTCAAATAGCTTTATCTTTCATTGCACAATCATACCATTTTTCATTATATTTCTGTGTATTCCATTCATGAGAATTATTACATTATCAAGTAGAGCAGAAAAAAATGAGACATAGGAGTTACAGCTTCCCGCAAAAGAAGTGCCAGATATAATAGTTTTCTCTTTATCAGCCTCTTTCTTAGGCAGCCTGCCAGCTATTGTCTTTGGACGAACAAAGCTCTGAAAGGATTTCAGAATCTGAAAATGTCTTTTCACACAAGCAGGTTCGTTTGAAATCTTTTTTGAACATTATCTACTGTGTTAACAATAATGCACTTTCAGCTGAGATTTTGAGCATCCCATTAGGCTGTACCTAATAACCAGGCGATTTACCCTGGTTTAACCAAAATGATTTGGCTCCAGATTTATAAGGCTACTGGTCTTTCAACCATGTTGCAAGACAGGTGCCAGAGCTCTCTAGTTAAAAAGGTAACTTTGAGTGGAAATTCTGCCTGTAGTTGGCAGTTTTGAACTGCTTGTTCTGGGGGTTATTACACCCACCACCTGAACACATGACAGGTTACTTTTTTTTACTTTTTTTCTCCTCTCCTGAAATATTTTTAGGGGATTAGTTGCTCATTAATAGCTGTTTACATGGATTTATTCCTATTTATTGGGCTATGTTAATGAATAAATTATCTGCATTTTCTTGATAGGATTAGTTTTTAGTTTGTCTATTTACATGAGAGGAAAATAAATGCTCCAGTAAACACTATAAAACACTCTTTTGTAGATTATATCCCCCATTGCAGCAAAGCATACAGTGTACTAGACAGGCTATTTTTTATATTGCTCAGATTGCAGATAACTGCAAGACTATTCCCAGACAGCATCTAAAATTCTTGGGCTGCTCTCTTTTGCTTTTCTTTCGGGCATCTGAATCTACTTTCTATCCACCAAAACGATTACGAATGCTGTAACATGGCAAATGAGTTGAAATGACCCCAGACTGCGATCAGCCTAGCTAACTGATAAACATTTACTCCTGATAGGATCATCCCTCTAACAGTTAATTAGTTGTAGCTGAAACTGATAGAGCTGCACACAACCATAGCTGCTTAGGATCACTTCGTTGTAATCTTTGAAGGTTCCTCTGCAGAAGGTTAAACCCAAATTTAAGCAGGTGGGTATTTTTTGTTTGTTTGTTTGTTTGTTTTCTGCATAGCTCAGATTACCCTATTCGTCTTATTTTTGATTGATTTACAGCAGGATTTCTGAAGAGATAATGCCACTTACAAAGTGTGCCTTGAATTCTGAAAACTGCTCTGCTTGTAATCCCTCCAGTTTTATGATTTTGGCCACGACATTGGAGGCAGATGTTGGTGGTATGGCAGTAGGGGTTGAACCTTCCCATCAATATTCTGTCTGTGTGACAGATGGCAGCAGAGGAGCAGTGTGATAGAAGGGCTTCTGGCATGGAAGGGTGTATGAAGTTATTACCTTCCATTTCCTCATAGAATGCCTCCATGAGGAAAAATTTGCTTCCATTGATGTTCATCACTGAACATTTAAGAGACAAAATATGGATACAAGCACAGTGAGGTGGTGGGTGTTGTGTTTCAGTAATGGTGACAGTCATGTTAAAAGATAAGCCTCATTCCAGAAGGCCATGTAGAGTTTTAGGAGCTTGGCATGCCGGCTCTTGTTCATCACTGGTGAAAATGCATAGCTAATGGTGGTAACTATGTTGATAAGTGGTGTTTTGTAGTTGAGAATTTTCTCTATCAAATAGTGTTATTGTGCTCTTTACAGCTGCTGCAATTACCAGATAAAAATCAAATAAAAATAAGAGGAATTATTTTTGGAGCAACCTACTTATACTTATTTAAAATAATCTTCTTGGATCATGCAGGTAAAAATAATATGGATATGTAAATACTTATAGTGACTGTTTTCTTTATTCCATGGGTCAATCAAGCTTCTATCACAAGGAGAAAGTTTTCCACTTCTACAAAGCAGTTCTTAAGGTAAATGTCATTTAGATGGACAAGTGCACCAATTAAAGTGACTGTAAAGATATGTTTTATCTTCAAACATTCCATTCAGTAGTTGTTTTTTTTTTTGTTGTTGTTGTTGTTTTTGAGAGTAACAGGCTGCTTTCATGGAAAGGACCAGTCCTTCCATCATCTGCCTTGCAGGCAGCAGGATCCTCGCAAAGCTCAGAGCAGAGGCTCCTCAGCAGTGGCACAGCTGGGAGACAAAGCCACTCATGTCTCTGGTGAGGCTGGGGGACTCACCCTGCCCTGAACCACACTGCTGCCCTTGCTGCGTGAAGTGTGAGCACAGTGACATGAAAAGGCTCAGGGCAAAGAGCACTGGGCTTCCTGCCACTGGTTCTAATCACAGCTTTTGGGGTGCACTTCTTTGACATCTCTTCCATGCAATGTGGGAGGGCAGTGGTTGGGCATATAAAGGTGTCACTGTGCACTGTACAGATTGAGTCAGTGAAGAGTTTTCTAAGTCTGTCTCTGCTTTTTCGTGACTGCAAATCTGGCAATTTTTTTATTTTTAATTTGTTTTTATACCTAAACATTTCGCAATTATAACTTGTGTCAGGATCTTTTTGTTTTCAGGTGATTCCCTTCCTTTTGGTAGAGATCATTGCATTTTGTTTGCATTATCCGTCGTTTCAGTACCTTAGGCTGTTATGTACCTTCAAAGTATGCTTGCACTGCCACTGAGTGACATAATCAAGCATTTTATATTTTAATTATTTTCTCTTAACAAGTTTATGGGCTTCATTACCCTTTTCTTATTCATTTAGTTGATGATTCTGAGCACATGGAAGAATCGAGCAGCATGAAGTATTTCTAGTAATTCAGACTAAAAAGCATGACACTTCACTTACTCTGGCCTGAATGGTAAAAGTATAGTTTTTTTCACATTTATACTTCATATGGAACAAAGCAGTGTAGCTGGGCAACAGGACGTGAGGTGTCACTAAGAATCCCAGAAATAATTCCATCACTCAGATGGAATAATTCCACACACACAGATTATAATCTACAAGGAGCACTTAAAACATTCATCTTTACCAAAAACATGTCATGAGAGGAGCACAAAGCTCTGTTTCTAATATTAAACATTTCTTAATCATACATACATATATAAAGCTTTAAGAATGTTCTCTTTCCAAGTTGGGCATAATAAACAGGACAACAAAATAGTGACCACAATCACTGCAGAAGAAAACCCTGTTCCATAATCCAACCATCAGAATTACTTGCTGCCTTTGTTGGGTATTAACCTAAGTGCTGGATCCATTAACATGGGGACCATTAAACATTGTTCCATTTTTCTTCAGCAGTCAGTAGTTACATGGCCATTTCCATTAATGTCTTACAGGTAGAGGCTGCCTTTAGCCTGTATAAAGCAGGACTCAGCAGGATGCTGGATTGCAGTTTTAGGGAAAGCAGTGACTCCTTGTGTGACCTTGGCAGGTTATTTGATTGCCTCCCACTCAGTATCAATCAGTCCTGCTGGAAAATTGAATGAATAACAGAATCTTACTAAAAATCATAACCTGTAAGCACTAAATTTCCAAAGATAGCATTTTTAGAAAGTAGAAAAAAGATCCTAAAGTTACTTTTGTTGTGCTTTACATTCACTATTAATTAATAAATAAACACACACAAAAACAAACGTAAGTCCTCTTTTGTTCATATCTTATCAGAAGATGGGAATCTATCTAGCTGTGAGATTGAGGGTATGTCTGTGTAAGCAAATAAATTGCTATTACAGGAGTGAACCGGTAGACCAAAAGGGTTGGTATTGAGATCCCAAATTCCACACACCTTGTGGCTCCAGGATGTTATTGGCCTTGATGTAGTTCAGCTCTCTGGGTCACACATCATGACAAAGCACGCAGCTTGAAGGTGTTTGAAGAGCCAATTGCCACAAAATGTTGTATTTGTAGTTGCAGTGCCTGACGTGCACCCTGGAGAGTGGCCTCAGGTTGAAATTCCTCCAAAAGAAATCTAGTTGCACCCTTCTGAACTGCATTACAAACTCTGAGACCTAGGAAATTCATACCACTGGGGATGAGGAAAATCAGGGTTTCCCCTTGAGCCCGCACCTTTGTTACCATCCAAAACCCTAATGGAAATGGAGATCAGAGCTCTGGATGTGGGGGAGGGAAGGTGGGTTGGATGTAGGAAGGGGGGAAGGAAATACCTGACTGGGTTTTAAAAGACCAGAGAGACATGAAAGTATTGAGTTACCACTCAGCATGAAAATATGGCATTTCACTTTGCAAGTCTTGCAATTCTGTGATCTTAAAATTCAGAGAGGCCCCATAGTCACGACACACACTGGAGCTAATAATGGGTAGAAGTCAAATGAGGAAATGAATCTGATCACCAAGACTTTCACTGACTTCAATACTTTTTCTTAAGCACTTACCAGATCCTTTCATAAAGCCAGCTATTGACAAGGAATGCCAGACTCCAAGGGAAAGAGGCTGGTAGAAAAACTCACAGCTAACTCCTGCAGCCACATTTCTTTCACGTGATCCCTGGAAGTAGACCCATGGGCCCCATGACGTTCCCTCTGGCCCTTCGTCCTTTAAAAACATAAAAAGAACCTTGAGCTGCCACTCTGCTGTGACAGACACTGTGACCTCCAATTACAATGTGTCTATTCCTCAGAACACCTCAAAATGTGAGAGCTGATACGAGACTATTCCTTTTGATCTGAGACATAAAGGAGGTTTGTTAAAAGGAAGCAATTACTTGCTGCTTCTTGAGATTGTATTATTTGCTAATATTTACCATTATTTGAAGTCTCCACATAGACTGTCAGGGCTGTCAGTAAGAACAAACAATAATATATAATATTAAAGTAAATCAAGCTCTTAAACGAAAAGGAGATTGGAATAGCATTTTAGGGACAGTTTCTCACTGTAAAGAGAGGGCAAGACTGAAGACGCTGAGGGGAAATTATGTATATTTGCATTGCATTACATAAGAGGACAAAAATCTTTACTCACATTACTCAAAAAAATGAGTAAAGTTGGAAGATTTCTGCATCTTTGACTAGTTTTGAAATAAAAACAGAAGCATATTGGAAGACGCTTTCTTCATACTGGAAAATAAAGGCAGTAAAGATTATTTCAATTACATGTACTTTTCTAGAATTTCAGGTCAGTTACTAAGAATCAGCACAGTAGTTATACAGATACAAAGCATTCCAGGTCCTGAGTAGTTTGCAGGAAAGAGAGGCAGAGTCCTGAATTTTGTGGTGTTGATAAGGCTGTTTGTAGATACCAGGATTTCAACTTTCAGCTAGGAGAAATCACCAGAACTCACTGATGTTTTCTTTCCATCTGAGATCTGCTCAGCAGTGCTCATTAATGACTAAAACTATGGTATGCTATCAACATCATTCTCATCTGAATCCAAAACATTGACTCATACCCATACCATAGGAAGAAAATTAATAACTGGCTGAGGTGTCAGTGTATGAACACATGCAAACATGACTTGGGGCTGAGGAGGCACCTTCCAAAGGCACTACAAGGCAGCTCTCTTATACGTTCATGTAACACCAAATAAGAAAAGGCCTGCAACCTGCAAATTCTTTTCTCTGTATATGTTGAAACCACTAACTTTTACCAAAATAACCATTCCAGACTTAAATTTGAGTCCCAGACAACATAGTAGCTTGAGCTACTTCCATTCTGTTCAGAATCACTCTTCCATCCATTGAATTAAGGAAGAATGACACAAACTGTAGTGATTTCTTCCTGCTATGAGAGCAAAACTTTTACTGGGAGAACAGCCCTTTCTGCCCCCCTTTCCCTGTAGCACTTGCAGGTTGTACCTGAAGTGTAGAGGCAGGCAGTCCTTCTTTCATGTGCATGTTCTTTTTATTTAATTGTTTTGTCTTTATATAACCTTCAGAGTGTGTCAGATTTTTACTATCTAATTTCTATAAAGTTATTGTCTTTTAGGAAAAAAATCTATCTACTGTTTATTCAGCTGTCAGAATCATCACAGCGTATGTACTCAAGGAGAAATACAAAGAGACCTCATTTTAAAAAGCATTTTAAATCTCCAATTTACTGCCAGTGGTTATATATGAATCAGAAGTTAAAAAATACCATCTGTATTAAAGGTGACAGGACATTTGCAGCTGGTTCCCCTGTAATAAACCAGAATGTAAAATCACGAAAAAATATCTCGTTGTAAAAAAATGCCTCAAACTGGTTTGAGGGAACTGTCTTATAATTCTTACCGCAAACCCCACAACGATTTATTGGGTGACTTTGATCTTTTCAGGATTCTTACCTGATTCTAAAATATAATGATTTTCGCTAATTTGTAATAAAACAAATGGTGACATTTTTCAGATAAACCAGCAGGTCAAAATGTTACAAGCTGATATGCTGTGCTTTTGTACCAACTCAAAACAAGAGTGGAATGGCAAATAAGGAGCACGTGCAGTAAAATGATACTTATTGTATGCACATATCAATAGCTACTTCTGAGGAATGTTATTCTTTTTATACCTGTAATAAGGAAGGTATAAATGAGTTGTTAGTTATTCACTGTATACAAAGTAGGCTAACTACAAAATGTTCAGATTACATGGCTGACACTTTTCCAACCCTGGATAAGAAAATTAAAAAAAAAAATCTAAATGACTTACATGAAAGTCCTTGGTAATTAACCTTTTTCGTTTCTCATATGCTTTTGAAAACACTTAACGATTCAGGCTAGAATCTTTATGAGCATAGAAGTGGAGTTTGATTTTCAGAAGAGATTAACTTTCTCCTCCCACTTAAATGCTAGTATAAGCAGTCATATTCAGGAGTTCAAGAGGACAGCAAGTCAAGATTTACCAGAGTTTTAAAAGGTTATTTGAAATGATAATACATATTTCTTAACAATTTTAATTAAAATAGAGCAAGGAGAAAAGAAAACTTTTTGAGATGGTCAAGATTATAGGTAATTTCAGAAGATCCTCAAAATTAAATGAGTACTTTCTTCAGTTGCAAGTACAGATAATGATGTTGAATTCTGGGGTAAAATCAGGATAGGTAATGGAAATGGAAATTATCTCAGCTGAAATTGAAGAAAAGCCCCAAGATATTAGTGAATTTTATCCAAAATAGCTAAAAAATAGATGCTATCTTCCAAAGCTTTGGAACACCTGCCATATCAACCTGCCTTATCAATGTGCACATTCTGCAGGAACATTTTTCTTACACTTTGTTTGACAAACATTATCATGTTCAGCTGGAAGGAAAACCCAAGACGTTGGTAGTTTGTTTCCCCTGATTTGTTGTTGTGGTACATAAGGAATTATGACTTCTTATCTCTCCCTGCAGAACTTAACTTTGTTATAAGGAATCATCCTACGGATGATTTGCACAGTAGGTGTGGTGGCACATGGAATGACTCTTTGTGCAAATCCTTCTGAAATCAGCATCTCATAAACTGCTGCCCAAATTTATGGGTACTGGACTGAACTATCCAGGTAGGGACGTTCCCATCATCGGCAGAGTGATGTCAGAGATGTCTGGAGAATACTAACAAGAATGCCTACATTTAAGAATACAGATAAATGCCATCTGATCACTGCAGGACAAAGGTTGAGGGCCGCCGGAGGTAAGTGTTGAAAGGGAATACACAGAAAAATTTCTTTAAGATTTTGTTGTGGATAAGTTCTCAGTCTTTGTAATGTTTCCATGAGTTGAACTGGCACATCTTGTGCCAACAAAGTTGCTGGGGACATAAAGTGAAGCAGCATAGTTGGTACCAAGGAGGATCTTCTCTTATAGTTAGGTCTTGAAGAGCCTAAGGATAAGGACAGAAGAGTTTAGATTGCCATGTTCTCAGATCAGAGTTGCTCACTATAACTTAGAGATCTTAATTTAGCTACTGAAGAGGTCTGTTGTCCTGAAGCCAATGAAATGAGACAGAAAGGGACATCTTCAGAGAGGAGCTCTGCTCTAAATCCTAGCTGGGAGTGCTTAGATCATTTCATGGCATTCACAAGAAGTACACAGCCCTAACACAGCCATGCTCTCCCGTGATGAATCCAAGTTTTGAAAATGGTTAAAATGAACTTGTGCTGCAGTTTAGAAGTTAATGAGTGGATATGATGATGAAGAGAGGCAACAACAGGCTGTCAGCAACAAACACACTTTTATCAATTCAGCTAATTACCACTATTAGGTGGTATTAGCAGTATGAATTTCACTACTGGTGAGGAAGGCGCTCGTGTCACATCATCCTAGGCATGGCCTTTGTTGCCAGTGCTCAAGGAATGCGACTGTTGACTTGGAAAACGTGCAGAAAAACTCAGCTGTGATGATAACCTAGGAGTAGTTGCAGAAGACTTTGATTGTTTGGCAAAACACAGCCTGAAAAAATGGCAGCTTATTATAAATATATTCTAGGATAAACAGGATAAACTAGAATTAAATAGAACTGTTCAGGATAAGGATCAATGTTTGCAGAAGGAAAAGTGGGAGTAACTACAAATGAGCATCATTTAACACTGAAGCTACTGAAACAAATCTGTTATCTGACATGTCTGGAACAGCTTTCCAGTAAGAGTGACAGCAACAAAAGAAATTTATTTTTGAATGGAACTGAGCAAGTTTATGAGGGAGATTTTTGTGCTCTGTTTGCCTACAAGGGCAGTGAACTCACTGCAATGACCAAGATCTCATGTTCAGTGCTGAGCAATTCTGACTGCCTGTCAGTGAACGTGGGAATGAGAGCTGCTGGTTGCTGGCAAATCTGAAGAACACATTCCAGATGGGTTGCTGCACGGATTTTTAAATTAAAGTGGTCTTTAATTTAAAAATAAAAGCCTGTATCTATTTGGATAGCAAATAAAGATCAGACAAAACTGACAGTAAGAAGTATAAAACCTCCTATGTATAAGGCTTTTTTCTGTCTGGATTTGCATTTCTGAGGGATGTCTCTCGTTCGTACTGGGAACAGAAGCAGATTTTTATGCCACTGCAGTAATCTTACTATCAAATGGCCAGGGTCTGAAGCGATTTTGTCAAAGCGCATAGCAGAAAACTTCAGATCCTTCTGTCTTTGAGAAATTAACTATATCAGGACTAAGAACGATTTCCATTATTATGGATAACTTCTCTCTATTCCTCATATGTTTTTTTTCCCAAACAAGTCAATTTCTTGTGCTCTTTGTGACATAAGGATATCATGCAAAGAAAAGAGAATCCTTTGAACTGTTAGGAAAAAAAAACCAACAAACTGTTTTCCATGTTCAGAGCCAAGTTGTGGTTCTCTGATTGTATATTTTGTTGGTATTTTCTTTTACTCAAAACAAAGGATAAAGCAAGGAAAATGGACATTAAGGGAGTCGGAAAGCAGGGAATAAGTTGTGGAGAGTAAGTCTGTATTAGGAGTAGAGAACAAACAGGTGAATGTGAGACGCGGTCCATTAAAATAAAAAGAAAAAAAAAAAAAGTGGAAAAAATAATGTCTAGGTAGGAATTTACAGAAGACAAGGCCATTTAAAAAGATGTGAACAAAAGCACATTTTTTTGTGTTTTTAAACATGATTGCAGTCTCTGCCTGAAAGTCTCCAGGGTGGGGCTGCATCTTTGTAGTGCTGTGGTCAGACTTTTTCAATCAGAGTGACTCCAGGTTTGCAAAACTGGAAAAACAGCAGTGAACTTCATGCTTGCTAGATAAATAGCAAAGACAACAATGTTTAATTGACTTAATGACTGGTGAAATCTTTCATTATTCTGAAAGCAAACACCTTAATTCTACAGAGCTTCTACTGTATTATTGTTCACTATCGGTTTATTGACAAATTTTAATTCAAATATTGATTTTATCTTGTAGCCAATTTATATTACTTTGGGGAGCTTTTGTTGCATGTGTGAACTCTTAAAAAAAATTCACTTGGAGTTCATTTGAAAAACAAGGAAAAAAGTTACTCATAAATTTGAGGAATTTGTAGCCAGTGTTTCGGCACTGCAGAATTTACATGCTGATGCTCATTTGTTTTAAAGGTCAAAATATAAAAAAACATCTGGCCTTGGAAAAAAATGTGACGGTATGCATGGTCAAATTTCTTCTGTATGAAATCCTGGCTAGATCCCGTAACTGAAGTGCTGCATTAATCTCCCTTTTTTTGCAGAGATAATAACATGCTAATAAAAACATGTGATGAGAGACTTGTATTATTTAGCAATTAGCAGCTGGCACTGTAACAGAATTGAAACATCAACAAGGATGAAGTGTGAAAAATTATCATCTCACTGGAATGGCTCTACTGGAATGTTATGCTTCTGAGAAGCAAAAGTTTTGCAGAGTCAATTTGATGAAGACGTTATGAAACATTTAAATGTATTTATTTTATCTTTCCTCATCAATTACTTCAGGCAATCCAGGAACATCAATCAATTAATCTGATTTCTGTGTTACTTAGAGAATATGATAGACGAGACCATAAACATTGCAGATTTGGAAGCACTGTTTAGTTGCAAACTGCTGCTGAAGATTTACCCTCTGCCTAAGACTGTCTTTGCTTTGCTGGCCACAGATGTTTAGCAGCTTTCTCCCTTTTCAAGGTTCACCATATACACCATACACTAAATTAACTTTCACAAACAAAACAAGCCATGAGCTGTAGGATAACCCAGACAGCAGTAGCTTTTTTTTTTTCCCATTAAAATTTATATGCAGCTTTTGGTTTCATTTACAATACCTGTAAGTTTTTATCTAGTTAACAATTAGAACACTTGTGATGCAAAATAATTTTCAGGTATTCTTACTCTGTACTGTACTCTGTACTCTGTATGAAAGAAGGGTTTTAGTGATGGTCGCTGTTAACAGTCAACCTAAGAAGCTATATCTAGACACACATTCTGTAATGAATATGCAAAGATTACATCATCAGGGCTACTTGACACATCATTCCTGCAGCACGCTGTTAAACTGAATCCTAAAAGGTGGAACTAGTGCCCAGCCTTTCATTCAGTTTGATAATGTGGTCTGTGTGTTTGACTCTAATTGCTGAAATGAAGCTGAAGGGATGATGTACTTCTTAATATATTAAATTTCAAAATATTTTAATTTTTTTAGAAGTCAGTAACACAAAGTGCATTAGAAACCTGAAAATTGCTGAGGTTGTGTCAATTGCTGTTTCATTTCCTGTTTTGAAGGGATGGTATACCAGTTTTGATTTTCATTTATTTTTCCCTTCAAATTTCAGACAAAAAAGAAAGAAAAAGATGCTATGAATAATACTTTAAACATGAAAAAAAACTAAACAACGAACACTGAATATTGAATATTTATACATTCAAAGGAGTTTTCTAAATATGGAGAAACCAGAGTATCACAGTTTCTGCAAGAGGTAAGATTAACACACCACTGAATGTTATCAAAACTCCCAGCTTCCTGCAGTGGTGGTAAAAGCTACAGCAAATGAAAAAGAAACAGATTTTACAGTTTTAGTGCAAGCTTATTAGTCATTATTGGATTTGAAATCAGAAGCTAATTAACTTTTCTTAGCAAAATTGAATTCGCTGCTTTAACATGTGTGCATGCTGCAGATACAAAGAACTTTCTTTATGTAAGGAATTTTTAGAACTTAGGTTTATTCTTTGTTTACTTAAAGCAGTATGTTTGGACCCATTTCTGTTACAAGAGTTAGGACAGAAAATGACAGATTTTGGTAAGCAAAGGAAAGGAAATATGTGATTAAAGATACAGGAAAAAAAGGGAGATAGGGCTAGCAGTTTGCATTACTGTGTCTTTTACAATTAATTAGTCCTATTTTGTTTACAAATACTTGGATATTTCTGACACTATTTTACTTGTCCAGATAGCAGTATTCTGATGTGGGGTTTTTTTGCTTTATTTTGTTTTTCTGAGTAGCTCATCGGCTTTTAATTTCCTCCTTTTACATGAAACTTTAATCTCTGAGATGTAACTGTAAATTCCTATTCTGTCTGGCTGTGTGTTAAGATACTATAAACAGACAGTATTCTTTAAAGACTGCATTTTGAAATCTAGTACACATTTTAACATCTGAAGTCTTACACAAAGTAGAAATTTAAAGAAAAGGAGAAAAACTGTCATCATTACTTATTTTGAGCACTTCAGTTACTTTTTCATACCTTACCAAAGCATCAAGTATTGGGTGTTGACTTTTGTTTCATATGTCAATGTTATCAAAGCTAAAGATAACAATGGAATTTGGAAAGGTCTACTGAGATGTTCCAGGGATTCCCTGAAACTTGAATTTTGGGAACTAAGTCTGACAGTTATTCTGAAAGGACAAAATTCCTTTGAGAAATCAGTGGTTTGGAGTAGGACTGATAGTATAGCTGCAGAACTGCATGATCTGTATTGGGCAGTGAGATCAGTGATCAAACATTTCATTTGTCATCCACATCTGAAATGGGGTGACATTACATCAGCAACATCAACAAAGATGTCAGTGTTCAGAGATTCATAATATGTAGTTACCTTACTAAGGCAGACAACTGAAAGTATTTGAAAATTTTTCATAAAAATACTGTGAGTTATTTTTACACATCCCTTAATGTTGAACAAGGTGCTATGCTTTAAAGTACATGATGCTATCAGTACTAGAAAGTTTCGTTTGAATGACAAGCTTAACCACATTCTGCTTAGATTTCTGATTGTACTGAATTATCTTCACAACTGACTATATGGAACTCAGCACTGATTCAGATTACATATTTCATATGATATCAAGCTCTCTGCTTTCTGGAGAATGAATGATCACCTTCTCCTTGAGAACAAGGACACATGGTGTTTTATTTACCTACCTAAATCCATGTTCTGCTTTCCTTAAAGAATATCAAAAGATATGTATCCTTTTAATTCCCACGTAAACAGCAAAATGTCTAATGCGTGGCTTCAACTCAACAAACCAGGGACAAAGAAAGGTGACAGATCAGTTCCAGGAATATTCCAACAGAATATGCTGTTCTCTTTGCTTGATTTCTCTTGATCCCTTAACAGACAGAAATGACTCATAGCTCTGTGTGGACTTGGGGAAATGTAGCTTGTATCAATGGAGATTACATCACAAATTGGAGGTATGTGTAAGTGAAAAAATGTGCTCCTGCTGAAGAAATATAACCACTCTTTGGAGATCATAGAGTCATAGAATCATAGAATTGTTTGAGTTGGAAGGGACACTAACAGGTCATCTAGCCCAACTCTCCTGCAATGAAGAGGGACACCTACAGCTCCATCAGGTTGCTCAGAGCTCCAATCAGCCTGACCTTGAATGTCTTCAACAATGGGGCATCTACCACTTCTCTGGACAAACTGTTCCAGTGTCTCACCACTCTTACATTATAAAATTTCTCTCATATCCATTCTAAATTTCCTCTCTTTTAATTTGAAATCATTTCCCCATCTCCTATGACAGAAGAACTTGCTCAAGAGTTTCTCCTTCTTATGCCCTCCTTTGGATACTGAAAGGCTTCTCTCAGATCTTCCAAAAGCTTTCTCTTCTCCAGGTTGAATGGCCCCAGCTCTCTCAGCCTGTACTCATGGGAGAGGTGTTACATTCTGTGGATCATTTTTGTGGTGTTTCTCTGGATTTGCTCCAACAGGTCCATGTCTCTCCTATACTGAGGACTCTGCATCTGGACATCGTACTCCAGGTAAGGCTTCATCAGCGCAGAGTAGAGAGGCAAAATCACCTCCCTCACCCTGCTGGCCATGCTGCATTGGATGCAGCCCAGGATATGGTTGGCTTTCTGGGCTGTGAGGGCACACTGCTGCCTCATGCCTAACTTGCTATCCACCAGGTCCTTTTCAGTAGTGCTGTGCTCCGTGCTTACATCCCCCAGCTCATATTACTAGTGATGGCTGCCATAACACAGATACAAGGCCTTGCTCTTGAATATGTTGAACCTCAAGGTTCTCCTGGTCCCACTGCTTGAGCCTGACTAGATCTCTTTGGATGGCAGCCCATCCATTAGGCATGCCAACTGCACCCCACAACTTGGTATCATCTGCAGAGTTGTTGAGAATGCACTCAGTCCCACTGTTCATGTCATTGATGAATATGTTAAAGACCACTGATCCCAGTACTGACCCCTGAAGGACACCACTTGACATGATCTGCATCTGGACCAGACATTGACCACCACTTTCTGGGTACAATCTCATATCCAGTTCCTATCCACTGAACAGTTCACTGGTCAAATCTGTATCTTTCCAATTAGGAGAGAAGGATGCTGTGGGGACCATGCCAAAGGCCTTACTAAAGTCTAGATGGCTCTTCCCCTGTTCCCTGTCACAATTACATCATCATAAAAAGTGACAAGGTGAAGCCACATTGTTTATCCCATATCACCTTCCTGTCTACCATGTGCTTTAGCAGAGCTTCCAGGAAGATCTGCTGCATGATCTCTCCTGGTATATAGATGGGCCTGACTGGTCCATGGTCATAATTTCTACCCTTTTTTAAAAATGGGTGTGACATTGCCTTTTTTCTAGTCACCAGGGACTTTATCTGACCACCATGACTTTTCAAATATCAAGAGTGGCTTGGCAACTGAGTCAGCCAATTTCCACAGGACTCAGGTGCATTTCATCAGGACCCATAGACTTATGGATGTTCAGGTTCCTTAGGTGGTTACAAACCTGATCTTTGCTTACAGCTGGAGCAGCATCACTCCCCAGGTTCCCACCTTCTGAATCATCCACTTAAGGGCTATGTGTAGAGCAGCAACTAGTGAGGCAAAAAAGTGTGCACCTTAGCTTTCTCCTTGTTCATTGTTACAAGCCTTCCTATGTTGATTACTATGGCAAGTAAGTATGCTCTCCTGATCTTTCCTTGTTGATGTACCAACAGAAGTCTTTCTTATTCTTCTTAGCACCCCTTGCCACAGGGTTCCAGACGGGCCTTGGCCTTCCTGACTCCATCCCTAAACAGTCTAGCAGCATCTCTGTACTCGTCACAGATTACCTGTCCCTGTTTCCACTGCCTGTGCATTTTCTTCTTGCTCTCCAGTACTGCATGCCCCAGTAAGTTGTGCAGTATTTCAGATGTAAGAATTAGTGTCTCTTGCTAACCCTCTAATACCTGCATGGCCTATCTAAGCAAGCTTCCTTTGGGTCAGTAGAAAGGCACTATGTGAGGTAATCCCTTCATTCCACCCAAAACAGCTGCCTAAAATAGGTGGAATGAATTCCCAGTACTAGTTTTCCATTCCACAAAAAGAGGCTAAACAACTATTTCAGGGAAGAATCAGATGTTTAAAGAACTACCCCTCACAACTCCATGCTCTTAACCATGGTTACATCTTGAAAATTCAGCCTCCTGCTATGATTAATGTAAATCTCACAGATGAGATGATAAAGAATCAGTAAAAACTGCAGCGGGAATAATTTAGCTATTTGAAAGCTTTGAAACAGTTTCTCTTCATCTTTGATGTCTAAGGAAGCAAAACTATGTGAAGTCCTACTTTTTCATTTAATTTTCCTTTTCTTAAATGAGTCATCTTTTCATAATCTTAACTGTCATTCTGTGAAAAAAAAAGTACCAGGCAGCAAAGCATAAGGTCAAAGATGGGCTTTAACGACATTAGAAATGTGATGGAAGTAGCAACCAGCTTTTAGTAATTAGTTTGCAATTAAATTAATACTTTATTATAGAATAATTTTTATTCCAGGAAAAAAAAAATCACTAGGTAATTTACATATAGCTGCAATGCATTTCATAGATGTCTCAGTAAAATTTCAAAGCTTATTTGTAACTTACAGGTCTGAATCTTGTAGAAAGTATACTGCTAAATTATATGTACTTACTTCTAATTTATCATGTTTATCCTAATTGAAAGTGAGGAAAACAGAAATGATTTTAGGTGACCCCACATTTCACACTGATTTCAATGATGCATTCATTGATATTTTGATAATTTCCTAGCATTTAATTCCTAATTATTTCCTAGTGTTTTCTAAATAGAAAGGTCTTTTCTGTGAAAGACCATCTAGGATCCACACATCATATCACTGCTACTAGTTTCCTCAAAATCCAATTGCTTTGGTAAAAGTAAGTCTTCTGCATAGAAATCACCCTGATCTGAGTGCCTTTGCTAGAACAGGTGACCTCCAGACGTTTCTTGTGGTTTCACCTATAAAATCTCATTCTGTGACACTGTAGAACTCCTAAGGGCTAGCCAGTGTTACATTAAGCAATTTTGTAAAAGTCAAAATAATATGGACATGGCTCATCCCTGCAATGTAATCATGCTTTTTTAGCCTGCAGACGTCTTGAGTAGTTCATATTTGAGTTAACTATTAACTATTAATAAATATTAACTATTGTGTAGTTAATATAATCATTATTATCAATTACTGTTGATAGCTAACTTTTACCAATAAACATATAGGATTACTTAACAGGACAATGTAGAAAGCAGAGTACTGTGCTTAATAGTAGACAAAACAGCTTTTCAAATGACCAGTCATGTTTTAAATAGCATCATTCTCTCCTCCTACTGTTCTTTTTTCTTTTGAATACTTTCTGAAGAAAGTTAGTAGTGAAAACACCAATCAGAAGCAAAAAGATTTCAAATGATCAATGTTAATGGGAACAACTTAATCCTGCTCTGGAACTAAATATTGTTTTGAAGTGGTTACTTAATCCAGAAAGTCCTTCAGCCTGCTGAAAGGGCAAGTCAAGTTCTTGAGGTTGGATTGCCTTCAAATACTGGGCAACAGTTTACAGTCTGAGTACTTATGTTACAGACAGCATACTGATATTACACCCAGAGAACTGAGACCAGAGGTTCGCACTATAGTGTGAATACAGGGAAGATGATGATGCTTCAGTCCTAAAAGAGAGCATCTACTGCAAAAGCAAATCATTTTTGAAAAAATAAGCATATGTTTTTGGTCAACAATATTTTTTTTTCTGGATTCTATTCATTTAAAATCTTCTTATAAATAGAAAAATCTGTTTTTCATGTGAAATGTTGTTTGTTTAATGGTGGTGACATTATTTTTAAACAAGATTCTCCATCCTCATCTCTTTATATGTTATAGTCATATTTAATCTCTCTATACAAGCTGTTACAACTGATCATAAACTAAGCAGTTTGTAATTTCCTGCTATATCCCTAAGACACTTAATAATTTGCTTGTGTTGGGTTTCTTCCAAATTTTAGGAATTATTTTCTCTAAAATGAACATTCAAGATGTCCTTATTTTAACCCCTCACTCTGTTTGCCCCTTTCCAGAACTGTATCTGCTGTTACTCCTCAAAACTGCAATAAAGTAACCTGGAGTCTATAGAAAGCCTTGTGATTTTTCCATGTATAGAAAGAAAATAATTCTTAGCAATAGGGTTAAATCTAAATTATCCAATAAATAAGCTTCTGCACCACGATACATAGATAGCTAATTCAATCCTGTTTAGACAAATGCTAATAAAGTACACTTACTTGAAAATGAAAAATGTTTTAAACATTTTGTGTGTGTGCATACATATGTATCTCAAAAGGCCATAAATGAAGTCTTTTGCTGAGTTTTCTGAGTTTCGAATGAAAATAACTTTGTAAGTATGCACTTTGGAATGTGAGGCATTCTCTTTATGTCCTACTGAAAAGCATTCAGATTTGAAATATCGATTCAACAAAACATAGCAACACAGCACGGTTATGAGCCATCAGTATAGGAAGCAAGCCTTTGGAAGGAACTGCTAAGTTAATTTTCTGTATAACTGAGTTTAGAATCTGAATTCTTGCAATAGTAATTATCATTTATTTACTGCATTCTTGTATTTATTTATTTATTTATTTATTTCTATCTAAAAGTGGTCAGTCAGATTCAAACTTGGTTGAGACTTGGATATCATTATGTTTTCTGTCTCTGCAGAGTACTACCTACCAGTCCACTAACATCACGCAATTCAGCAGCATGAATAGATCAGAGCCAGCAAGTGTCATTACACTCTCAAAATCACAGGCCAGATATGTGGAGGTAGATATATGGATATCAGACAGATATGTGGATCACAGGCAGATATGTGGAATCTCCATGGAATGGTATCACAAGCTACATGGAATGCATCGTGTGTGCATTGATCTCATTTCTTAAAAAGACCTTATCATGTTCCTGTATTCTGTTGTTATCTTTTGTTGCCTTTCTTTAACTGGGTAGTTAATGAGGAAAAAATGTTGCTTTGATTCTTGCAGACTAAAGCAAAAGCTAGGGAAAGAAGCTTTCCTATTTGTTCTCATTAATTAACCACGTTATTTTAGAAGGCATGACCCAAAATAAATGATTTTTCTGAACACCAATGTTAATTATCTCACAACGCCAGATACAATGTAGCACTAAATCAAATTAATTGGACGCCTTTATTCTGAATGTTAGATTTGAAGAAAAAATATCTTTCACCTTCTCTGAACAAAAACAAAAGACAATGCTATATTTTACATATGGTTTAAGAAAAATAAAAAAACAAATAAATTTTCCTTTCTCGCCTGTACCACTGATCTCATCCAGAATCCTTCTTCCTTGCCCTCCTGGGAGGAATCTGCATCAGCAGAAGATGTTCACGTAGACAACAGTTGGAGCACTCAAGCAGCCCCCAAAGAAAGGAGGCAGAAGCCAGGTTCAGCATCCATGTTGACTGCAGTACCTGAAGTGTTTTACTGTGAGCTGAATGGCCCAGCTGCCAAAGGCAAGGCTGGAGGAGGTGGATGGAGCAGGGCAGGTACAAGATCTCTCTATCAGGTGCACAGAGACCACATAAGCATCACTGTAAGACATGAGTGAGGACCAGAGCAAATGGGATAGCACAAACATAGAGACTCATTTCAAAACTATGTCCTATTTTATACCAGTGTAATTTTTACCACTTGCAGCCCTTACAGATTTGTTCCAGTCCTTTTACAAGATTGGGACAATTGGTGCCTAGTGGTTAGAAGAACAGGATCATTTGCTACAGCTAAGCACAGGGTTTCAGAATGCTGAGTTCCTTACATCATGACAGTGCAAGGTGGATGGCTGACAAGCTGCAGAATGCATGTCAGCACAGATGTGAGCAAAACTGACTATGGTTGTACCCAAGAGGTATTACATACATTAATAAGCATCACAAGAGCTGCTTTTCATATTTGCTGCAAATTTCACACTGACAGCAGTCAAACTTTGTCACTGGGTTGTAAACTATTTTACTACAATATTAATAAAACCACTAGCATGTAGCAAATTTGGAGATTTGTTTTCATTGTGTAATAGAATGAAATGAAATCTGCTTCTATTGAATTGAACAAAGCAGATAAGGAAATTCTGAGACCTTGAAACACTCTGTTAGGTGAGTTTTATAAGGCAGGTAGTTAACAACGTAAAACTTTGGCCTACAGTGAGGATTTAGGGATGGTTATTATTTCATTGTCCTGATTTGTAAACCTTTAGCATCTTAGTCTAGAACAAGATAATGGAACTGAAAATGTTATTGAAAGGCAAAAAACTATTTTTATCAATTACTTGTTCCCCTTTGAGGATGTAATCCTCATTAAGAAAGAAACTTGTAAGTGGAAAATAAATCCTTCAAAACAATTTTCAAAGCTGGTCTCACTGGAATAATTTATACTAAACATCTCATTATATTAATGCAAATTAGTTTTTATTATATTATGGATATTCTTAAATTAAACCTTGTACTTTCAATTAATTCAGGAACTACCATAAGGCTTCAGGAATATATGAGTCACCTATTCCTATGCACAAGAAATGAAAAGTGGGATTCACAAGTCATTTGGGTCAGGCAAAGGGACATAAACAAATTTAGTGTACATACTGAAGGTACATATTGTAGGTATCTATGTGTACCATAGGAAAAAAGATATCTTTATGTAGTTTTCAACATTTTCTCAAGCACATGCTTGAACACTGATATTTAATGATCATTATTTTTAGTCTCTATTTTGCCATTAAAATACGCAGTCTTGTATCACATTAAATATGTATACAGTTCTGTTTCGAACAGCTGGCAAACATAGAGGTCTTGCCATTTACTATACATACTTAACTCTATTTACCACAAAGTCAAATGCATTTAAAATGTTGAATTTTGTTTTGTACCCAGTGATTTTCATTTGTTTTCTATTGAAAACTGACATCCATGAAGAACCAAAATAATCTTTTATGTCTCCTTTGAAGCCTCAGACATTTCCTTCTAGTATTGCACATGGGGATAATTTTAATTATTACAAGCTTAAAAGTCACTGCCAACAATAATGTTTAACACAGCATCTATTCTGCTGGTTTATTACTTCTCTCTTTTTTCTTTTTTTTTTTTTCACACTATTGATGCTGTATGATTTTATCATAATTTTTCCAAGAATCCACAATACTAAGTACCAAGCATCTTTTATTTTCTGTATTCAGATACAGATAATTGCTGTTATATACTTAACATTTCACCAATACTGTGTTAGAATTAACTGAAGGTGTAACTGAGCTTTAGGACCTATTTAATATGGTTCTTTACAGAAAAAAAAAGAAAAAAAAAGAAAAAAAAAAAAAAAGATGATTTTTCAGAAACTTCTGAAAGAGTAAGAAATGCAAAATAAAACCCAGGATCATGCTGCTGGACTTTTGCCTGACCAATCTGGTATCTTCTATGGAGAGTGCACTTCTTTTCTACTCATGCAGGCACTTCTATGGAGGAGTGCCTGCATGAGTAGAAAAAGAGCTACTGGTGTCATTTAGCTGGACTTCTGCAAGGCCTTTCATATGGTCCCCCACAACATTCTTCTTCCCAAATGGGAGAAATATGAATTTGATGCATGAATTGATTGATGGACAAGGAACAGGTTGTGAGATTGCACCCAGAGAGTGGTGCAATTGGCTCTTTGTCTGGGTGGAGATCAGTGGCAAGCGGTGTCCCTCAGCAGTCAGTACTGGGACCAGCACTCTTTAATAACTTCATAACATGATCCCATTCCTGGAATCATTCAAGGTCAGGCTGGATGGGGCTTTGAGTAACCTGATCTAGCTGTTGGGGTCCCACTTCATTGCAGGGATGTTGGACTAGATGTGACTGGGAGTAGTAAACATGGATTTACAAAGGGATATCATGCCTGAACAATGTGACAGCTTTGACTGATGAAATGAATATCTTTGTAGATGAGGAATTATGTATTATTTTTCTTGACTTGAGCAAGCATTTCAGTACTGTATTCCTTAACCTTCTCATGAAAAACTAATGAAGCACAGACTAGATAAGTAGACAGTAAGGTGAACTGAAAACTTGATAAACTGACAGTCTCAGTATCTTGTGATCAGTGACAGGAAATCTAGCTGGAGGCCAGACACTAGTGGAGTAATTCAGGAGTAAGTACCAAGTCAATACTGTTTAGTAACTTCATTAATGAGCAGAACAATGGGGCAGCTTGCACCATTTGATAAAAAATTAAGAGGAAGGGCTGATGCACAGATAGTGTGCTACCATTCAGTGGGACCACAACAGGCTGGGGAAATGGGCCAGCGATGCATCCTCACAGCAAAGAAGATCAGGAGCATCCTGTTTACTATTAAAGAAAATACTGTCAGAAAGTCCAGGTTGGTGATCCTCCCTGCTGTTTGGCACTATGGAGGCCACATCTGGAGGGCAGTGTCAGTGCTGGGCTACCTGATACAAAAACGTTGTGGAAATAATAGAGTGAGTTTAATGAAGAGCTGCAAATATGAGTAAGGGATTGAAGCATGTGACATGCAAGGGCAAATGTTTAGCTTCAAGAAGAGGACATTTGTGAGGAATCTTGATACAATGACACAATGGAGGAAGAGAATAACAGAGCTATCCACTCAGTGGTCCATTGTGACAGGAAATACAAGCAATTCCGTTAAAACATTTGAATGTTACTATTTATCACAAAGGTGATCAAGTACAGGAACACATTGCCAAGAAAAAAGGTTATGGAATCTCTGTCCTTGGAGATATTCAAAACCTGACTGGAAATGGCCCTGAGTAACCTGCTGCAGCTGGCTCTGCTAAGCATCTGTTGGACTAGATGATCTCCAGAGGTATGTTTCAACCTCAGCTGTTCTGTGATTCAGTGGATAGAAACACCAGACCTCCTTTCAAAAGCTCTCACAAGGTTAAAAGAAAGCCGAACTATATGTTCGGATTTTTCATGGGCTAAAAAAAAGGGTTTTTTTCCCCCATTTTGGACAGAAGTCAAGTTCCTCAAAAAAATCTTTCTGAAAAAAGTTTACTCAAACATTTTCTTCTTCTCAGACATATTCATCATTAAAAGGTAACAAAGCTGTCTTTTCACTTTTAAAATGTATTGTTCTTTTTCAAAGCTATTCAAGAGCAACAGCTGGCAAAGGGGTTTAGGGTTCACTGAGTTTTGGACATTATATATCACAGCTGTAAACCCTGAAAGACTGTTTATCCAATAGCCCCTTCTAATTTCTAACTGAGGCAAGAGCATGCAAGCTGTCATGTCACTTAAACTAATAGTTCCAGGCATCCACAGAAGTCTTACAGCTTTCAGTTACTTCAACAATAGACTCTAAAGTTTTATTTTGAAAAAGGAAGGAAAAAAATAAAACCTGTTGTGAAAGTTCTTACAGAATGAAAGTAGTATCTGGATTAATCAACAGATTTGTGGGACTCTTCCTCAGTAGCACTTCAGAATGCATTTTATAATCATAAATGATATAATATGAGAATATTTATGGGTTAAAGAAAAATCAGTTATAAACTAGGACCTCATTTTTGTGCATTTTTCTCCAAAGGTCTTTGTGTTACAGTGGTTACAGGAAAGATTAAAGATCAAGATTTCAAAACTAATTTATGCACTTTGTAATGGTTGATTGATGAAAAATGTTAAAATGTGCTGAAATAATATATTGATTTAGCACTCTAATGAACATAGGTTACCTTGAATTTTAAGACACAGTCTTTCGAAAAGTGATTTAAGGCCAGATTTACAAAGACATTGAGATGTAGACAGATGTAGCCTTGGGCAATTTGTATGCCAAATAACATTAAATTCTCATTAATCACTCTTATATATTTTAAGCATTTACACAACTATCAAAATACATTCCTTAGAAATTTTGGAACACTGAGATTTGTACACAATCTTCAGAGATATGCAAAGGATTCAAGAGTCTTAGCTCTAATGGCATTCACTGCCATTGGATTCTAAATAACTAAGTCAGTTTGTGACAATGAGACAGGCTTCAAAGTTATCTATTTGCTTTTGAAAAGATCACTGTTTTTGAAAAAGAGTTAGTATTTCCCCAACTGATCACTGTAACCTGAATAACATTAGATTTCAAAATCTCAAATCACATTAAAAATCTATTCACATATATAAAATAATGTTTATGTGTATGGTTCAGTATAAATACTAATTTACATAACTTAAAAGCGGTGCTAAAAAAAAGGAAAAAGAACAGCAATAACAAAAACATTAAGGCTGCAAAATCCAGCACATAGAGATTACAATATGCTAGAATTAAGTTGCCATTTTAAATCTGTTTTGAGATGATTATGCACCTTATCTTATGCTTATAAGCTATTTTTACCTGAAGTTCTATTTCTTTCAGAGGATGACTGTGCCCACATAATTAATCAAAGTTCCATACTTAATGAGCCTATAATGTGACTGCATGCAAATTTATATGCAAATGGACAGTTGTGCACCTAAGTGGCTACTTGAATGTGTCATCATCTGATTTACATACATCATTGTTGTGATTATACACAGTTTTGAAATGTGAGACCACATTTCAAAATTAAGTTTTCAAGTGAAAAATGTGCATTAAGTAACAAGCCATTCTTGTTAATCGATCATTTACTGAGAACGCATTTACATTAATCAGTTGCTCTTTGCACGATTTAGTATTGCCTACATTACTACAAGATTCATCCTATTCCTTTTTTCTTTTAATTAATCATTATGTTTGTCATTTGGGAGACAGAGACTATATGCACCTCTGCCAAATAGCAAGCTTCCTGTTTTATGGATGCAATCAGCGACCCGCGCACTCTGTTCTCAGACAACCTACATAAATCCAAATCAATTTTATAAACTAGGACAGATCTGTGCATCAGAATTGTTAATATTCCCTTTCCCAAGCAATATGAGGTTCTATTACTTTCACATTTCAAGAAATTTGTCAAGAACACCAAAGAAATTCTGAATTTGTTCTATCTGGCTCATCCACACCGTAAACCAAGATTCGACACAAAAGTGTCATAGTCTAGAGGATGAAGCATACAGGAAAAGTATGAAGACATACAACTTCTCTCCAAGTAGATACGTTGTATTTAAATTGTGTGACCTGTGAGTTTCTTCTACATTTTTAATTATTTGCCAAAGACTTGACATAAGCTAATCTATTTTTTTTATTACTTCAAGTACAAATGGGAAGACCAGATAACCTGCATATTCTCCAGGGAATAGGCTGCTATTCTTTTGTGATTCGTATGTCAGTCTATTCTGCTTCACTTTGCATCATTACCTCTATAAATTCCAAATGATAAAGGACAAGATATCAACTGAATGTACCTTGCATATGATTTTGATTAAGTCTAGGGAAACAAACAAAGTCTGCTATTAGGAGACCTTTGTCGTCAGTTAATTATTGAATGTGCATCACAGAAAATTTGAAATGGGATCAAGATGTCAGCTATAATCAGCATCATTACAACATCTTGAAAGGCACTGTGATGCAGAGTACTGCTCTATGTTCCATCACAAACCCTGTGACAGAAGAGTTACTCATAAAAAGGGACCTCTAAGGCCATGAAGTTCAGTAATTAGCCAGATAATACTTTTTATAATGAATTAAAATTCATCTTAAAATTAATCTGGTCTCATCATAAAAGACAGGTGGCAGCATGCTTCTGTGATGACCTTTGATGAGGCGTCAATGATATATCCATATTGAAACTAAGAGAAAGAATCACCTGGGAAAACAGGATGAGGATGCAACTGTACTGCATTGTGCATCTTCACTCCCCAGCTCTCATAAATTAACTTGGAGCCAACTCCAAAGAGAGACTACAGATGTGAGAGATACTATGTGACCATTTAACTGTGAGTCTGCTTTTACTGCATGTATTTAATGAGATTTTTACAATTAATGAGACAGAGCATCTGCCAGGATAATCCTCATGATATACCTTCTTCAGCATAACCGAACCAAGTTGAAGCAATCCTCTCTGTCAGTTCTCAACCATTTCTCAGTGTGGCTAAACTACGTGTAAAACCATATGTGGAACAACTTTTTTCTGCTCTAGAGATATCCTGTTCCATCCTGGGAATATCAAACTGGTAAAGCTGCAGTGTGTCCCTAGACTACTAACTCTGCAATGCATTAGTAATGCCGTTTATATCACTAACATTATAATGACAGAAGTGCTAACCCACTCAGGCCTTGTCTTGGTGGGAATGGGCATGAGACAAGAGCACAAACCGGCTACGTGAACTGGGTCTGTTTAGCCTTGAGAAAAGGAGACTGAGAGGGGACCTGATCCAGGTCTATAAATATCTAAGGTGTGGGAGGCAGATTGGCGAGGCCAGACTGTTTTCAGCGGTGAGTGGAGGCAGGACAAGGGGAAACAGACAGAAACTGCCGTATAGGAAGTTCCACACAAATGTGTGCAAGAACTTCTTTACAGTGAGGTGACGGAGCACTGGAACAGGCTGTCCAGGGAGGTGGTGGAGTCTCCTTCTCTGGAGATGTTCAAGACCTGCCTGGATGCCTACCTGTGCGATCTGCTGTAGGGAACCTGCTTTGGCAGGGAGGTTGGACTCGATGATCTCTGGAGGTCCCTTCCAACCCCTACAATTCTGTGATTCTGTGATTCTGTGATAGTGCTGCTACCCTGAAAGGCAATGGGAGAACGCAAGTTTTCATTGGTGTCATTCTGTCTACTCAATCTAGAATCACTTATACTTGGCTAAAGGTTTTATCAAATAAATAAATGAAAGAATAATGAATGAGTAAATAAATCCTGCTAACAAGCATACTTTTTTTGCCATCATCTGAAAGGTGAGAAGGGCCCCACAAGTGAAAGTAAAAAGGCAAGAAGGCTTCACAGTGACTGAGAATAAGGGGGGTGAAGGGGAATAGTTAGAGATAGTTTATAGAAGCAAGAATGTAGAGCTTGTTAGAAAATAAGAGATGGCAGACACAGGGTCTGGGATAGTGAGGGGAAAAAAGGCCATAAGAACAGCCCGAGAACATTTGGCAGAGAGGTGATTAGATGTCCACAGGGCAAGAAGAAACTGTTTTGGGGGGCCAAAAGGCCAGGAGTTTACAGTAAAAACGGACAGAAGCCTTCACGAGGAAAAGAACAAATCTTTACCCCACGACTCACTACACACGTGCAAGAGGGGAAGGTCTGCATGCTAACAAACTTCCAGGGGGCGTAATGAATATGTATCTGAATTCAGGGAAAACTATTGATTATATATTAATTTGGCCTATATCTGTAGCATGATTTTCCCAGATGGTGTGCAAGTCAGGCAGATCTATCCCTCTTGCACCCGGTGTCCACGCAGCACTGAATAATCCATACCTGCATTGTAATCTTTCTTGGGTTACAGAGTTTGATTTCGCACGTCACATCTTTTTCCTTTAATACTCCAATTAAAAGGCTTTTTTTTTTTTCTTCCAGTGGCATTTATCTCCTTAAAAATTATCAAACTCCACTATATTCCACTTTGATTCTCCCATACTCTTTTTTTTTTTTTTTTTTAATTCAAGGAGTGATCTATGAATATGCAAATACCAGCCGTTTTACTCCTACACAGATATTTTCTGAAACCAGTGGAAGTTGGATTCATAAATCTGCAGAGTGAGGTATGGTAGCTTCCATTCCTTGCTAAAATGAAGAAATAAACCTGTGAGAGTTATCCAGAGGCAATCAAGCTACAGTCAGTCATCTAATGATCACTTTTCCTGTGAGCCTATTAAATGCATCCCTGCATGAAAGAGTATGAAATAATGTCACTTACTGTATTTGAGGCAGACGACAGTTGAAGCAAAGGGAAAAAGTGAAGGTAATCTCCCAGAAAAGTATTTTCAGCTTCACAGTGTGCACTTCTAAAATAAACCAAGTGTGGTAGACAAACCTTGGAAAATTAAAATGCAAGAATATCCACTGTTCCAGAAACAACACAACTATGATGAGAATTTTACTTAGAGATTCTATGGTGTGTTATATCAGCTGAATTTTTTATTTTAAATGAAATATCACAAGAGTGCTTGATGAATGTGCATGAAAGTAAAGTTTTTCTTTCTTATTTAACTCTCTGTATCAAGAATTTATGGTCCAGATCCTCATCAACATCACACCCAGTAAGAGGAAAGGATCCATGCCAGTTTACACCATGTTATGATTTACCTCCTTCTCCTCCTGCCAAAATGACATTGGATATTTAGAACCACTTATTCTACTTGGTTCTTCAAATACAAAACATTATACAACTTTTTTTTTTTGGTAACCGTGATTTCTTTAACATCTCAACAGTCATTTAAAAAGACTGGGGGGAAACACAAATGATCTATCTTGGATTACTGCCTTTCATATTAATAGCGTAAAACAGACTACTACTGTAGTTCCTAAAGATTTAGTTCACTGTCCTTTAAGTATTAACATGAACTGTATTCAAGAACTCCACATTCAGTTTGTTGAAATTCATTTTTTTCTGTTGTCATGTTTTGGTGAAACTGTCATCAAGTAATGTTCTGCTTGTATTTGTAGTCCTTGGTATCACTCTCAGAGAGAGGTATGCACTGACCTCGCATGCATCCCTCCTTGGAGACTCATGAAAGCTCAATTCTGAATTTATAAATTTTTGCTAGTTGGAAAATACAGACTCAGGTTACTTGCTTAATACTTAGAGAAGAAAGGAGTAGTCAAAAAAAAAAAAAAAAAAAAAAGGTCTGCTTGCATGACAAGCAAGAGAGTAACTAAGTTAGGTGGCACAAACTACCAGTGGGAAGGGAATCCAAGGTCAGTGTTTCAAAAGAATTACATGTCTGATTTTCAGCTGAAGGAAACTGAATAGAAAACAGACATTCAAGTTAGCTTCTATCAGATTTGAATCGGGTATTTGGACCTGACAATAAAACATGTTACCTGGAAGTAAACTATAGGGTAGCATCAACTGCCATCGGTATCTTCACTAAAAATATTTTTATGTCTCCCTGGTATCAGAATTTCCTTTAATCACAGCATAGCAATAAATACTATTGGCCACAAGTTTCCTTGTACATTTAGGTTTTGTGCTTTTAAAATGGAAATGCAGGTTCGGAAGTTGCTGCATTCTGTTATTTACAATGTTTAGTGGATCTTTTGAAATCACTGGATGCCAGGCTAAGTGTGGAGTACTTGAAGCGGGCAAGCTTACTGCCACTTTTGCCAACAGTTCTGAAAATACTCTGAATTATGGCTATTATACATTAGATATAAATAAGTATTGCTTCAAGTGGGTGGTTATTTTTCATTGCCTGTTGCTACGCTTTTATTTCTCATAATTGTAAAAATGATGGCTTTACTGCTTTGTAATTGTCTTGCTAATTCAAAGCACTGCCTAATCGTCATTTTATAGCTGAAATAATTATATAAAATCTTCAAGAATGCATGAAATTTCATTGCTGTAAAGATCTTACTCATATAAAAAAAAAAAAAAAGACAATTGTTATTCAAAACTGAATGTAAATTTCATCTATCTGGCACCTGCATTGTTTTTACTCCCCGAACATATGGATGAAACTTATTTTAATACACTGTTTCTCATACAAATTTTATAAATTGGAAAGCAGCTATGATTAATAAAAATAATTTTGAGGGAAATTACAATGCCTGCCGAATGCATTCTTGGGCATGTGGGCAATGGCAAATCAATTTCTAGTATGCTTCATGACAGCTGAAAGTAGCTGTGCAATACTTAAGCTTAAGCAGTTTAATTAAACCTTGGCATTTTAGCAGAATAAAAGAAAATTAACTATCCTATTTCATTTCCCTATAGCATAAACAGAGTGCATGACAGGCATCTGTGAGATATATAATTAATCCCACTAGTCAAGAAAGACAGACAAAGATAGTTATGAAGACTTCAGCTCCTATATACAATAATGCTTACATTCCAACGATGCTCATTATGTTCTTCTCAAATCACTTAATGAGATGATGTATTGTTGTACACATTGCAGAAGAGAAATGTATGGTTATATTCAAGTAGATGCATTACATATGTGTATTTGTAAAAAGATGGCCAAAGAAAGATAGGAAAGCAAGAAGTGATTAAATGTAACGTAAAAGAGGAGAAAAATTCTGCAGTGTGCACTTTACACACTACAAAAGGAGGGTGTAAGGAAGGACTTTCATTTTTCATTAAATTTTGATAAAATATTTAATGAAATAGTTTCTCATTAGTTTGAAATAAGCATCGGTGAAGTACAGAAAAAGCACCTTTGCTAGTTACACTGAATGACATCAGTGTACATTACTGAACTGCTATTTATGTTTAAATTAATTTGAATAAAGTTTGCAATTCATAATCAAGCACATTTCCAATTAGGTGATAATTATTTGAATCGTGACAGCAGGCTGACATATTACTGCACACAGAAGTAAGTAGCAGAAAGGGGAGAAGGTTTCCATAGTTTTCCCCTCAAGTGAAAAAGGAAATAAGCATGTAACGAGTTTTCAGGTAGCCAGGAAATGGTTACCACAGTGTGAGATGCTGTGGGGTGTTTTAACTTGTCTCCTGAATTGATCTGCAGATACAGAAAAGACAGAGACTCTACTTGGAGGTATGCAGTTGTACGGTGAGAGGCAACAGACACAGACTGGAACACCTGAAATTTTGATTAAATATCAGAATATTTTTTTTTTTACCATGGGAGCTGTCGAAGCCCAGATCAGGTTACCCAGAGAGGCTGTGAAATCCACAGACTTGGAGGCATTCGGTGCTCAGAACAAAATGTAGGAACCTGCATAAGGTATCTAAGTCATACAAAATGTATGAGAGATAGGTTTTCTGTAATGAAATCCAAAAAAAAAAAAAAAAAAAAAAGCTTAGGTTAAGAAGAGAAACACTGCCTGCAGAAGGGTAGCTAACCTTTCTTTCCTTCACTGTTCATCAGTTCTAAAGAGTGAAGCTAATGTGCTCAGAAACTCAACGCTGGAATTATGGACACCAGAAATAATTATTTAAACAGGAATTACACTTCTGATTGCCCTTCGTAATGCTGAAGGTTGAAATGATAAAGAAGAATCAGGAATAGTGTGCTTTATGGGAGATTCTGAAATATTTCCCACAGTTTATGTCTGCATAAGCAACACTTATCTTTTTTACTATACTCATCCTAAATGAATTTATATTTTGGAAGGAATCCTTATGTTCTGCACTGGCTACACAGAAGCAAAACATATATGGTTGTCCTTTATAATGACATTGGTTTCTGTTTAAGAAAAAAATACCATATAATCATAGAATCACAGGATCATGGAGTATCCCAAGAGGAAGGGGTCCACGAAGATCACTGAGTCCACCTGCTGACTCCACACAGGAGCACCCAAAGCCAAACCCTGTATCTGAGAGCACTGTACAAACACCCCCTAAACTCTGACAGCTCGGGGCTGTGACCACTGCCCTGGACAGCGTGTTCCATATTCACTGCCTTCTGGTAAAGAATCTTTTCCTAACCTGGGAAGAATGTATGCCTAATATTAAGGGCTGAGATACTACTTTTTTTAAAGAAGAAAAAAAAAAAGGGAGAAAAGTTATGTTAAAAAAGAATCCTGTGAGACAATAATGGCTTTCTTTGTGACTATTTCATTTCAATTCTTGTATTCATTCTTGTGGAACTAGGCTTTAATGTTACAAACTCAGTTATTTTATTCTGGCTGTCATTTGCTGCAATTCATTCTTTTTCAGTGGGAACATGAATCTATCTTAATTGTATTTCAGAACTGTAGAAAAACAAGACTGAGGTCTCTCACAAGCTGTTATTTTTGCTTGCAAGTTATAAGTGATGTGTCACTAGAATACACAAGGGCTGCTCCAAAAACTTCTTCTCTTTTATTATACTATTATTTATTATGTTGGTTCATGAAATCACTGGTGAATGTTGGTAGTATGGTGGTAGAGCTGAACCTTCCCAGCAATTTTCCGCTGCTGCTGTGTGACAGATGGCAGCAGAGGGACAGTCTGACAGAATGGCACCTGACATAGAAATGTAGATGAAGCAAAGGTGTGAAACTAAATTCCTCCATGCAAAATAATAATAATAATAATAATAATAATTCACCCACTGATATTCACTGACACTTACTGAACGTTTATGGAGACCAAGCAGTGGATGTGAGCACAGTGAGGTGGTGGGTGGTACGTTTCAGCAGTGGCGAAAGTGACAATGGTCCACTTCCACTTCTGCCTACTTTTTAAGTGTGGCATGCAGACTTTCGTTCCCTGTTAGCATCATAGTTAATGGTGATGACTGTGTTGAAAAACAGTGTTTTGTAGCTGAGAATTTGCTTTATCAAACTGTGTTATTTTGCTCTTTGTATCCATTGTCGTTTCCATGGAAATAAATAGGAGGCACCACTTTCAAAGCAACCTAAATACACTCAGATCCTTTCTATATTTCTATAAGAAAACAGTAGAAATAATTCTATAGGCATAACATTAAAAATTAAGAGTGTATTGCAATACTCACCTCTCTTGGAGAAACACTCCTCCAAATACCACTGTAGCCTCTACTTCACAGGATGAAATCAGATTTAATTAGGTTTAAACTTTTCTAAAAGATTTAAAACTGTATAATGATTTCATAGCAGTCCTATTTTTTCTTCTTCTTCTCAGGCCAGAAACAGACACATCATTGTTCCACTTGTGGCATGGGAGTCCAGAATCCAAGACTTGATGATCCTATATTGTGTCTCATAAATTATTCTAAGTGATTTTATCTTTAGATACTATCAAAGAACTCCCCCATGTATTACTTTACACAAACTAATTGTCTGTGTAAATGTCTAACAATATTTATAAACAAGCATATTCACCACAGCAGCAGAAGTGAACTGTACAATGGACAACAAATATGGTATAATTCATGACATGTTCATGCTAGTACTATTATGCATTAATTTGTATTAATTGTTGTGACAAACAATATTTTGTTTATTTTATTTATACTGATTTCCCTTGTGGTCCTTATAAACAAAATATTGTTTGTCACAACAATGCTGCCTGCATTCTCAAAAGTAAAGAATTGGTGACCAAAGATGCTCATAACAATACAAATTGAATTTCAAATTTTATGTCAGATATAGCACAAGACATCAAGAGTAATTAAAAAAAACTCGTGCACAATAGAAGAATGATGTAAAATAACGTTTTAATGTAGTAACATAGCTGAAGCAATAGGTTTTATTACTACCATTATTTTACCCATTACTAAGTGCATTAAAAAAATGATTCGCTGGGCATGCTTTCAAATGGATGACACAGGAATTAGTGAGTTAACAAAATAGGATGACTCCTCTCCAGGACTACGTGACATTCTTCCTGAAGTCTGAATAATAGCATAAAGGAAATTTCAAAAGTATTAAAGGGCTGTTAAAGACCTTGAGAAAATCACATTTCCCTGTACAGTATCCTGGAAAGCTAAATTCTTGTTATGCTAATGATAAAAAGTTGAAAATAAAACTGTTATGCAACATGCATGCCTGGTGCAATTTGTCAGGATACACAGCACACACACAGACAAAAATTTAAAAAAGAAAATTGAAAAACTCATTAACACTGCTGTAAATTCAGCTTTTAGAAGAACATAAAGGGCTTGCTCGCAAGCACAGCCTGAATAGCTGCAGCAAAGAACTATTTTCTTATATTTTCTTAGCACAACCATGGAAATATATATATATATATATATTAATTTTTATATATATTTTAAGTGGACATTATTTAATAAGTTTAAGCATTATACACTACATAACATATAGCACTATGAAACAATTAAATTTTCAAGCAATTGTCATTCTACTACAGTTGCTTTACAGTGATACTTTTGTGCTTCATTTATCCTCCTATATTCCATAACAAACTAATTTTTCTTAAGCAGATAGAATTTAAATGTATAAATTAGCTTACAGTCAATGTGTACCCTATTATATCAAGAATTGTCATAATAAAAGGTTAATTTTTAATGAATAATCCCTAATTTAGAACTACACTATGGCATTTAAAATCTAATTAGTCTACCCTTTTTGCCATGGATAGAGAAAAAAAGATGAAATTAGCAGCTGAGAAGAAAGCAATAGTGTATTAACTGGTAGAGAACTGGTAGAAATGAATACTTTGTATGCTCCAATAGTATGGTCAGATCAAAAAGGTATAAAAAGAACAAAAAAAATATGTAGTCTGAATGAGTTATAATAAAATTCAATTGAGGCAAGAAGACTTTGAAAATGTATTTCCAAAAATAAAATAAAAAACAAAAAGCAAAAGAAATGAGAACACAAGAGAGTAAGAAAGGGAGTAATGAATACAAGCAAAATATGAAGGGATTTTAAACAAAGGGCATATAATTTGGAATAGTCTTCATGCATACTGTCTTCCAGGAGCAAACATGTGGGAAACTCTCCCATTTGTGCTTCCTCTAGTGAAATCCAGTAGGCTTGCACTGAAAGGAACCTTGGACCAAGGTAGCATGTATGTATTGTGTCCCTCAATGTAGTAGGTACCAGAATAAACTGAAAATTTCAATTACTTACAAACGGTTCCTGGAACTATTGCTTAAGCTCCTGTGATGTCAGCAAGGATAGACAGGGATCTCCAAAAACATTCCCCATAGGACTCTAGAAATATGCTTAATTCTTTGTAGACTGTGCAAGATGCTTGAACGACCTGGAGAGACAATGACAGATCCCACACACTGAGCAAGACATGCAATAGGCAACAGAAAAACTGAAGAGGAGTCTGTCTGAATTTCTACATGCCTCGGGAGCTTATGTGTCTGTTTCAGGGCTGAGTCTTAGGCATCTGTATCCACTGGGGAATTAAAATACTGAGACTACTTCTGAGCTAATACGAGGGTTTTTTGCAGCTTTCACAGTTGCTGTTTGAATGTAAAATATGAAACGAATAAGAAAATGCTGCTCCTTGCTGCTTTTCTAAGATGAAAAACTGATTTCTTTAGACAAAAAGGGTGATCAAGGTGGATGAATCTATTATTTTAATGTTACAGCTTAAAATTTCTTGTGGAGGACACTAATAACTTATATATTTGACATTAAGTACAATAAAGAGTGAAAGTTGACAGACATTTCAAGTCAGGTATTTCTGACCTGCAAAACTAAACAGATGCTTGGATAAAGAATGGATGTTTTCATTATAAACTCAGATGCTCATCCTGTAAATTGTTAGCATATACAAATGTTTGTGTGACAAGTAGCAAGTATGAGCAAAAACTACTGATTTTTGTCATAGAACTTCAAAGGATATAAATTCTTTCTCTCCTATCTTCCCATTTAAATTTTTACATAGTAGCGCAGATACTGCTATCACTGTTACTATTATCAGTATTATCATCATATTTCCATAGTTACTATCAATCCTACACAGAGACTCAAACCACTTTGTAGAAGGTGCTGTAAAAAGAGCAAAAGTTTTCCGTGAGAGTTTATGATCTGAGTACAACAGCAGAAGAGAGAGACAGAACTAAACATCCTGCAGATTAATACGATCATATAGATACAATTTTATGGACTTCAATAGTTCAAATGGTGATTACTTCAAAATGTTCAAGTAAACAACCAAGCTGTTAAGACATGTTTTAACACAGCATCTTCTACCAGATTCAGAAAATAACTAGTATCTTAACTCAAAATTGAGTCTGCTTATCTTTGCACCTTCCTAGCATCAAGGGACAAAGGTAGTTTTCAAACAAATGTATTCACTAGTACAGGGTAAAAGGCAATAAATATACTTCTAAAAATCCTCCAAGGGCTTCAGTCCTATGGAACTCATACTTAGGCAGGGTTGCAGGGAAGGGCACCAGTTCTGAACACACAGAAACACCTTACTCTCTTATCCTCTTATCTCAAGAGGAGAGCTATTACTCATACCTAATCACAGCGCTCAGATAAATCTGTGTCTTTCTTGAAAGAGACAATATGCTGTCAGGGGCTTGGTAAGAGGCACCTCCTTTAAATTTTGTATAGATCCTCGTGTATGAAGGAGTGATAACAGTCCCAGAGCAGTTGTTGAATCCACTAATCTTGAGGTAGACCAACTAGAATTTTTTGCACCTTAAACTTACACAGCTTGAAGATTTCCAGAAAAACTGCAGCTCTTTCACAGTCTACCTCTACTGCTGAGCTAGGTACTCAGAACAGGTTAGTACATGACAGTATGGTGAAAAGTCATGAAATAACTATAACTGTATCTTTGGAAGAATAAGCTACTATGAGCTCACTGTGTTCAGGTGAACCCATGCCGTCTGTATAACCTATTCCCATATTCCCAACCTTCTTTCTTGGGAAGCTTCTGTTACAGCTAAGCATGAAGCCAAATAAATACATAAAGAAATAAAAGACATAAGCAGTGTAGCAAGTGAGGGGTGAAGAGGACAGGTGTGGAAGGAGGTGGTGAGCTCAGCGATTTTCATGATGGCACAAATGCCACAAAACCTAACTGATCTACCTGTTAGCCTGCTCATAACAAAACCAAGTGACTAAATTTATGCCTCACTCATTGCTTATCCTATGGTACAAACAGTCTGCCTTCAAAACCACATGAATGCATAGTCACTCACTAAAAAATAGATGAGATTTCTTCCAAAATTTTATAGTTGCCATCAATAATATGGTAATTCATTTTCTGAAGAAAAGATTCTTATGCACAGGTTATTACTGCTTTTAAGTCTAGATGATCAACATATCAGATTCACTGTCCCAGAGATTCAAGCATACTGTGAATATTTTGCTTGCACCGATAACCAAAAATCTCATTGTGGTTGGACAAACCCATGTGTATTACAGTAAGCAAGTAGGCACATATTTCATTTGCTCTAGCTTGTTTCAAAAAACTATTCTTTTACTATCGTAGCAAAATATATATGAATATAACTAAGGAAAACTACAGTTTATAAAGGTATACTTGCCTGAAAATACACAGTAAAGATATACAAGGAAGACTTGTAGTGTTCTAGCTAGTTGAATGTTCTTAAAGTAGTTCCACTTTCCAGCGTGTCACTCCTGCTCTGTATAATCTTTTCTGCAACAACAATTTAATATGATCAATTGCAACATTTTGATGAATTAAAGCAGGATTTGTATTTTTAAAAGAATGACTTATTTTTCCACTAGTTTTCGTCTAACTCAGAAGTGTACTCATGATTTGCAGAACATTATTTCAAGTTCAGATAAATATGGCTCTAGGAAGAAAAAAAAAACAACAGTAAAAAAACACGTTTCATGACATACAAAATGGTGCGGTCTGCACATCTTTCACGAAATATTTCACAATTTGCTTCTCATTTTGATTGCTTCATCATGATCAAAAATCAAAAACAGATAAAACTCAGAATCAACCTGAAAATGCTGATCTTTTAAATGCTCAGGATATTCAGCAGTTATAACTGACTTGAGAAGCAGCTCCTCAAGTAACTCCAAGGATCAATACGTTCAGCTCCTGCAAAGAACACACTAAACAACTACCATTAAGCACTATTAGTTTTGCCAGTACTCCAACAGCACCTGGAAGTCCAGAGTGGCACATGATTTTTATCCAGGAAAGGGCTGCTGAAGAATCATGCTTCAGAACTCCAGCAACAATGTTTGAAAAATAAGTATAACTAAGTATCTGTACTCATGTTCAGCATTTCCTCCTCTCATTTCTGCAGTGAATACTTCCAGGACACCCTTCAGCATAAAATAATAATCTTTACTCCAATCTCACATATCCCATCTCGTATCTCAGACATTTTCCATTTAAGGAAACGCAGCCAGAGTTGGTTTTTGTCTTCCTAATTTGTAAACCATAGCTTTTTCTCATTATCAATTTCACTCCATAGTTCTCAAATCCTGTTTTCTTCAAACAAACTTCCCAATCTCCAACTCCCCCAGCCTCCTATGGATGGATCTGCCCGTGCTCCTTCGCTGTCCCTCACAACCTGTCGTGCCCAGACATATGAGGAGCGACAGAAACCCCTGGTGTGTTCAGTCCAGAGCAGAGGAGCTGAGGGGAGGCCTGATGGCGGCTGCAGCTCCTCACAGGGAGCGGAGGGGCAGCGCAGAGCTCTGCTCTGTGTGACAGCGACAGGGCCCGAGGGAACGGCATGGAGCTGAGTCGGGGGAGGGCGGCTGGGGGTGAGGGGAAGAGGGGGAGGGTCTGCACCAGAGGGCGGTGGGCATGGAACAGCCTGCCCAGGGCTGTGGGCACGGAGCTCGAGAGAGCGTTTGGACAGCGCTCAGACTTCGGAACTGGATTTTCGGTGGTGCTGCGTGGAGCCAGGGGTTGAACTCCATGTTCCTCGACGGTCCCTTCCAACTCGGGGCAGTCTATGATCCTATAGTTGAGTCTTCCAGGAAACAGCTTCCAAACTCCCAAATTTCACTCTGCCCCGCCCTTGCCCTTCCACCGAGACGCACGACCTCACGCTCCCAACCCCGCACCTTCGTTCCCGGCGGGACAGGAGCGCCCTCCAGGGGCGCCGGCTGCTCCGTGCCCTCCACGCCGGCATTGTGCCGGGCTGCGCCGACCTGCTGCCACCGCGCAGGACTGGGCTACGTGCAGACCGAGCGCTGTAGGAGCTCGGAACTGTCGGCGGGAAGGGCGGCAGCTCTGGCGACGCCTCTCCCCGCTGCTGCCCGTCCCCCGGCGGCGTGGGGAGGCGGGCGGGGACAGCCGGCTCCCGCCCCCCGCTCGGCCTCCTCTCCTCCCGCCTCCGCGCCTCCTTCCCTCCCCGCGGCACCGCCGAGGCTGCGAGCGCGGCGCCCGTTCAGCGCCCGCCGGGACGAGGAGGCTGGATGAGGACTTGCGTCCCGGGGCGTTCGGCGTCCTCTCGGGCATGCGGCGGACTGCGGGGATTCTGCCCTGCCCTGAAGCCGAGCGGGGACATCAGGTAACTGCTCGCCTCGCCCCATCCCGGCCCGGCCGGAAAGTTGCCTGCAGCCCCCCGGGTGAGCGGCGGGGCGAGCCGCGGGCGCCGTCCGAAAGGGTGCGGGGCGGTGCGACGGCGGCTCGGGCGGTTCGTGCTGCTGTGCGCTGCGGGCGGGGGGAAGGGAAAGGAAGGGGTACGGGGGGACCGAGCTGGCAGCATTGGCGCTGCGTGCCGGGCTCTGCTGGCTTCCCCTGCCAGCCTCGCTGTGCTTAGGACAGCCGACAACAAAGTAGCGCGCTGCAGGAGAGTTCGGTGCGTTTGTGGGCTGTATGGCATAGCCCCAAATACGCTGTTTGTTTTGAATCCCGTTCTGCCGAGGGCTTTCCGACGGGACTTTTGTGGGTTCAGCGTAAACTTCCAACAAATGTGTGGTTTTTAACTAACACAGTGTGAGGATAAATCCCATTCCAGGTGTTCCACAGTGGTGCCTTGCTCACCTTTTCTCATGGTTTCTATCAGAGGCACTGAGATTTTTTTCTTTTTTTCTTCTGAAATCATTTAAAGAACAGGTGAGCAGAGAGCCCCACATAATCCGGGTGCCTTTGCTACAAGCCGAAAAACTGATACTGGATCACTTTAAAGCAAGAAATAGAAAGCATCAATACTTTCAGAAACCTGCTTTCTTATCAGCCCAAAGTAATGTACACTGCAAAATGCCCTGAGGGTGAAAAGATTTCCCGTTTCAGAAGTGAGAAGATCCCCCTCATCGTTAGTGTTCTGCACGTACTGCATGGGTTAAATTGGAGAGAATCAGAGAGAATCTGCCTCAAGGATTCTATCAGCTGTAGCAGGGAATGTTTTACTTCCAAATCTCCACATTACACTGTGCCAGTGTAATGCCACAGTGTTTGTTGCAAAAGCCAAAGGAAGTAATCAAATGTAATGAGCTTAATTTCACTAGATTATAATATAATGAGTTTTGGACCAAATTTAGGAGTTCAAAAGTAGAACAGCTTGAGCATCGTTCATCTGTTACTGCAGGTAATCCCAATGGTTATGCATAAGGCAGTACGTTTATGATGATTTTCAGATTGATGGTAGTTTTTAATAAGCACAGTTATTTTCTCTAAAAAGCTCCATGACCCAGCGCAGCTTTGGGGCTACTGCATGTATGCTCTGTTCTTTCATTAATGGACTTGTATACTGTATTAAACTAAGAGAAGTTTGAATAAGTGAAAGAACTACAAGCATAGGTAGAACATGAAATGCTTTCCACCTTGCTGCGTTTTGTGATGCCTTCTGGTGTTTTTTTTTCGTTGTTAACTTCAAACATAACTTCTCCCTGAGTTCTCATGCAAGTGGCAGAATTTCTTAAATGTGTGAAACAATTTTCTATTGTCAGATATTCTGTAGCTCTTACTTCCTTAAAAAGATAAATACAACTTGGGAGTTATCATTTTTCTTGACAGCATGACAGTTAAAGCTTGGTTTGCATAGCGGCAGGCACGTGTGGTGCATTAAAGGATATCATTCTGAACTGTCACCGAGTAACTTTTCAATGCATTTTTGTGAATGTATTGCTTGTAAAATGACGGCTTGAGTGTAACTGAGTGTTAGGATGAGGAATTATGTAGTGATATGAGATCTAATTTAAGATTTTGACTGTAGTATTTATATTGCATTCCTGTGGATTTAGTGCTCAATCCTGTAAACAGGTATTTTATTAATTTTCTTCATTTTGGTGTCTCAGTTAAACTCTGGAAATGTACTGTTGATGCGGAGTGCTTAAGCTGCCCAGAGGTGGAGTGTGCAATTTTGCCTTTTTATATCATAGTGAAGAAAATGCTTCATTTGCTGATAACCTTTCTGATAACGTGTCCAAATGGCATGTAATTGTTGCTATTTAGAAGCTGAGGTCGTGTTAGAAGTTGCGAGCTTAAACAGTTCTGTGTGCCAGGCAAGTGTTGTTTGACAGTGTGTGAAGCCTTAAGCATTGAAAATCGGCAGGTGAACTGAGGAAGGAATATAACATGCTGTTAAGGTGGGAATGTGGGAAGTTTGGGAAAGAGCAGTAAGTCAGGAGTTTGGGGTCTTTTTGGATGGTGAATTTTTTACATAATAACTAAGTTAATGCCTTTTGAAAATAATACATACCTTGAGGATGCAAGGTAAAATGTATACCTGGACATGGAGGAATCTGTGTTTACCTGAAGACTGTATTTGCGCTTGTAATTTTTTTGTGGTGGGTCTCTTTCCGAACTTCTTATTGCTATACTCTGAAGTCTTCTCCTGGAGACTTCTCTTAAACCAACTTAGGAAGTTTGTTACTTCATTGGTAAGCCTGTCTGGTGCCGTTGGATTCGGTAAATAGTGATGAAATTAGTTCAGTGAGAACAGTGTTTCTGTAGGAGTAAGAGGCTGTTAAGAACTGAAATACCAGTGAGAGAAAATTTTGTCTTAGCTATGAGTTCAGCAGCTGGGTTTTGAGGAGCACATACCATAGATCTGTAGAAAGTGAACACCACAGTCAGCTCTTGGGAAAGGATTCCTTCTGACAGCCACAACCAGTCAACACTCCCGCTGATAGCCCAGTGAGCTCTTAAGCACTGGGACAGGCTCCCAAGGAGGTGGTTGAGTCACCATCCCTGGATGTGTTTAAAAACTGGATGTGGTGCTCAGGGACATGATTTAGCAGAGGGTTGTTAGTTAGTGAGTAGTTTGGTTAGGTCATGGTTGGACTCGATCTTTAAGGTCTTTTCCAACCTGAGTGATTCTATGATTCTGTGATTCTGGTTGGCATGCCTGTTCTCTGTGTTTTGCCCTCTCTTCAGTTGTTAATCAGCCAGTCTCCTCTTAGCTGAAGAACTCCTAATGTGCTCGGTTTTACTTTTAGATTACCTTTTCTAGACCTCTGGAAGATAACATTTCCTTCTGAACTCTTTGAGTTCATAGTCTTTAAGTAGAGCACCATCTGTGAAAATGGAGCTGTGGCCATACCAACAAGTCAGGTGAAAGTATTAGTTCGTACTCAAGGCTGTACTTAGAAATCCAGTGTGATATCTTTTATGCAAGAGTATGCTTGCCAGTCACTTTTCACTCTCTCGGTAATTCTCACCACCAAAATTCAGTTCTGAACAATGGCTGAGTATTGTTTCCCTTCCTGTATTTTCTCAGTTGATCATTCTTAGCTAAACATACATTGGTTAGCTGCATCTCAGTTTCTTGTAGATCATGTCTTCAATTTGGTATGATTATTCTGAATTCGAATCTCTTTTCCCATTTCTAACTTGTAGCTCTCCTAGGCTGGTGTCATATTCAGATTCACAAATATACCTGTCAACTAAGCTATTAAGAAAGCAATAAATATCTAGCAGATTGGACTAGGAATCTTTTTTAAAAATGTCTTCTCATTTATCAATGAATTTGTCATAAAGATATTCTGATTATGTTGTTGTAGCCTATTTTTAAAACAACAGTGTTTCATTTTATAGATGCTATAGGAGTGCGTAAATACAGCTGTTACCGTCTGTTACCAACTACTGTAAAACCCAAAGCAGTAGTTTGTACTTCAGCTGTCTAGGTTTTCCTGTAGTTGCTGTAGTTTTCAAGAAAATAAAGTGTTCTTGATGTTTCCAGTTTAGAAGTTCTTTTTAATGCAATAGTTTTTCATTGAACAACCAAATACCTCCTTGTGGCTGTCAGGTCATTGTGTGGAGATTGTACATTGCAATCATATAATTTCTATTATTTGTAATTAAAATGCTGTTCACAAATCTGATGAAAATTACCAATGTAATATAAGTACTAGTTTGACTTCTTGTTTTCTGACAGTTATTTATGGTAGGTGGATTTAATCAGCAAACAATGGCAAATAACATTTCATATTACAGACGTGCTTAACTGAGGTGTTTTACATGAATTCTAATGGTCATGCAAGAGCAATGTTTGTACACATTTATGAAACAGTAGAGGAAAACTATAAACGCTAGTAAAAATCGACTGTCTGATAGGGGTGTATGTCCTTGAAAGTCTTGGCGAGCTAAAGTTTCCTAATAAATTTCCATTGTATTAAATTTGGTCTTAAATTTACCTGTTTTCTGTGGCTTAGATTTAACAAAACAATACTGAACATCTAATTATCTTTTTTTCCACTCCAGTGAAGAGGCAAACTATGATGTTCCAAATTAATATATTTGTCAATAGTGCTGTTGATTTAAGTCACGCAACTATCAGCTTCTGAAATTGGACAATTAGTTTTCTGAACTGCAGCATATGTAAATTATACAGATATACGCAAATAAATTATTTATTTGTGTTTGTGCAGTAAGCAGCCAGTACTTTCTTTGTTATACATTTGCTATTAACAGTTCTAAAAACTTCATAATACTATTTCTGTAGAAAATAAACATGAGCTGTCTTCTACAGGTTTATGAGAGTTGGTCTACAGAATAGTATTGTAAAAATTATTGGTAATAACATATTCCTCTGTGTAGTAGAAAAGTGATATTTTTTTAGAATAGGACAATTTCGAGTGCATATGCCTTCCCTCCCCCCCCAAAAAAAACAAACAAAAACCAAACCAAACAAAAAACAACATTACTTGTGATTAAGAGTGCTAAAGTCAGAACTTTATTTGATTTCAGAAACAAAGAAATTCTTTGAATATCTGGCAATTTTTCCAAAATGAATTTTCTCTGTGAATGAGTGCAAATTACTTTGCTTAATTATTTGTGAATGATGATGTGAAAATTTGTAGAACAGTACTATTTCTCTTGCTTAATTGTTTTAAATACAGATTTTCTCTGGGATATGAAATCTTGCATGAAGGTTTTTGCTATAAGATTCAAAGAAACCCTTATTTTTCACAGACAAACACAGGCATGCAAACAAATTGTACTCAGTATTTTCCTGGCAACATTTTCACAAACCTGCAGATATTTGACTTAAATAACAACAGAGAACCGAAATGGAAAAACCTGCCTGATTAAATATGTGTTGCTGGAATCTCCCACTCCACTGTTAAAAGCAAACTCCCCAAAATCATTTGAGAAGGAAGGTTTTAAGCAGTTTTGAAAAAAATGCATGGGAGCAGCCACTGTGGAAGTATAGAGAGAGCCTTTCACCCTGTAGTGTTGTGTGAGCTGATGCTGGGTTTGAAGCCACTTCTTCAGAAAGAAATGTTCAGTTTTTAGAAAACATGTCTTGGTACCAGCCAAACCCACTTTTTTATCCAAAGAGAAAGATCAAATTAATGATTCTCATGGGACATTCGTCCTTAGAATCATGGAGTCACGAAGTTTGGAAAAGGCCTCTAAGATCATCCAGTCCAGCTGTCCACTTATCACCAATATTTTCCACTAAAGCATATCCCTCAGTACAGTGTTTAAATGTTTCTTGAACACCTTCAGGGACAATGACTCCACCACCTCCGTGGGCAGCCCATTCCAGTGTCTGACAACTCTCTTGGAGAAGAAGTATTTCCTAACATCCATCCTGAATCCCTCTTGGCACAACTTCAGGCCATTCTCTCTTGTCTTTTCACTGGTTACTTGGGAGAAGAGGCCAATGCCACCTCACCACAACCTCTCTTCAGGCAGCTGTATAAAGCAATTATGTTTCCCCTGAGCCTTCTCCAAATAGAAAAATCCCAGTTCCCTGAGCCACTTCCCATCAGATTTGTACTCCAGAACCCTCACAGCTTTGTTACCTTTCTCTGAACACACTCCAGGGCCCTTCCTTTGTTTGTTTCTCTTTCTTTCCTTTGAAAGGCTCAAAACTGAGCACGCTACTTGAGCTGCGGCCATCTTTGGATGACCTGTGTTCTTCATGACCTAGAAGGAAATCAAGCTAAGTTACCTGCGTGATTGGAGGTCCTCACAGGATCTTTTTAGGCATGTGATGAGTTTCTTATGCATTATGAAGGAGGCCTAGATCTGCTAGAGCTGGAATAGTGGATATTCACCTTTATTTCTTTTCAGTCTCTTTACATACTGATGGATGTTGAAAGAGATTATTCAAGCACTTCTGCAGTCGCTGTCTTCCTTTTTTCTGTCATTAGAGGGGATGGTTATTTCTTTCATATGCAAGGCTGCAGAATACAGCTGGGTATTTTTGTGGTCTGATTTTTGAACTCTTGGGGTTGGATAGTAAAGGACTGAAGGCCATGAATAAGAGGATGTACTGTCTTGTTTCAACTACTTCATACTTAGTTGAGAATCGTTTACTAGTTTAATGAAACTCGTTTTCTGCTTTCTGTTATCCTCAGTGTTAGCAGGAAGGGTGATGAACGTTCTTGTTCCAGTTATTCTATAATAGTAAAAAATGATTGTATCAAATAAAAAAGCAGGAAGCACTCTGAAGACCTCTTGAATACCAGGAAAAGATGAATCTTAACAGCTTCTACCTGATCCTTTACTGACTGTGGAAATCCAGATCTGTTGATGTCTGCCTGCACCATTTTTCTCCACTGGCTTTGTTTATTTTAGAGAATTGCTTGTAGGCCCTCTGTCACGCTGCCCTCTAATGTTTCCACTTTTTCTGTTCTGTTCTCCAAAGGATGGCTTTGATTCTTGCTGCTTCTGGCCTCCTCCTCCGTCACATACCTGCAATGAATATGTGCTTTTAAATATCTGCTTTAAAAATCAGAAGAGCGTGTTTCCCAAGTTGATTATGCCAAATCCGACTGAGGTCTCCTTTGCAAGCAATGAGAGGACGCTTCTGTATATTCCTGGTTGATTTGTCTCAAGCCTCAGCATGTTAACTTCTCCCTGACATCTGATATGGCAAACAGTTCTGGAATACAGTCCTATGAGATAGATGTTTAGGTTTTGTCTCCTGATATAAACAATCACATAAGAAAACTACATGAATTTTCCTCAAAGTTTTAAAAGTGCTTCTTACCAAAAATTCTCCAAGCAGCTGAGCTGTAAAAGAGCAGATTATTTTAGGGTCAAATAGTTACTTGAAACGTTTGGAAAAGATACTAGGAAGAAATAGTTTTGTTTTTTTTTCCAGGATGAGACAGGTTACCAGTGAGGTATGCTGGGATAAGCGGTGCTGATGCTGTAGAATGAGCTCGTAATTATTTGAAGAAGAAAGTGAGTAGGGAGGTGAGGGCTTTTGCTGAATAATAGTGAATTTATCAAGATAGTTACAACTAAAGCTTTAGTGTTACTTCCTAGGCATGTTAACATCTATTCTGAATATACACTGCAGAATTTAAAGGGATCTTTGCTTTGATGCTTGCCTTAATTCATTTCTCTTTCAATACTGTTGGCTCCTCAAATAGGAGTACTGGAATTATTGAATTTAACGTGAAATATTAATTCATAGCTCAGTGATTATCAGAAAAGTAAATGAAATACTGGGATTTAAGATAATAAGAACCAATAGCAACATAAAAATTATGTCCTGAAAAAAGTATTTCTGCTAGTTGTAAATAACACATGCAGTTACTTTTCTTCTATCTCAAAAAAATACAAGTTTATAAGCAATTCAGGGAAGGGCAGAAAACATGTCAAGGAGATGCTATACTCTTTTTTAACAGATGATCAAACAGATTACAGCTTTTCAGTTTGTAAAAGGTGTTAAAAACTAGTATGATAGAAGTCAATAACATTGAGTGGAGTGGAAAAAAAGTGAAGATGGGCTTATTATTCACCATTATTTTTCATTCTGTGATGAAAACAAGCAGTAAAGTTATCAGCAATGAAGTAAAATGAATTGTTAAGTAATTAAGCTGTCAAACTTGTTATTACAGGATATTATAGAGGGCATGTGTGTAAAAGAACTCAAAGCAGATTTTTCATCATGATGGGCCATAAGATCACTGGTAATGATCAGGTGGGATAGGATTTCTCTCAGCCAGTCTCAAAGAAGCAGATGAACTTGCCAATGACAATATCAGTCCTTGGCGTGTTTCTTGCATTTCTTTTCATACGAATCCTTTTATTCAGAAACAAGATAGTGACTTGATATACCAAGTAATGTCACTGTTCTATTCAGTGTAAGCTATATGTATACTGTGTTCCCCCTGCATCCTTCTTAAAGGAATGGAATGCATTCAGGTAGCCTACTACTGCAGTCTAATTAAATTATCTTGTCAAATGTGGTGTTTTAATTCAAGGCTTGCTTCTTGTTTAGCCTGTGCAGAGAAAGCTGCAGCACAAAATTCAGATTATCTGAATCACTTATTACTCCTTTGAACTGAAATGTAATTAATAGTCATGACATTAAATTGTGGTACCTGTTGGTTTAATACTGCCAAAAAGTCTGTGCTTTGAGGAATAAGTACACTCCTTCATCACTGCTTTTTCAAGGAGAGAACTGCCAGGACATTTCAGTCAAATGTAATTCATTCTGGTTTTACAGCTGTCTTGAAAATAATTTAGATAAAATATAAAAGAGGAATTTTCATGTTCCAAAACATTAGGTTAAGCATTTTACACATTTCAGTTCTTGATCCAACTGAACATTGCTTTGATGCAAGTCCGTGCCAATACGGTAGTACTGCACCAGTTTTTCTTAATTCTAAATGCGAAGGCATGCATTGAGAAGGGGAAAATACAATTAAAGATACTACATTTTAAAAAGTGTAGTTAGTTTCATATTAATATTGAACATGCTGTGCTCAGGCTTATAGCAAATTTAAGGTTACTGAAAGCTTGAATTCTAATTTCTCAAAAGAAGAGAAAGTTAACTTTACTCAGACAAGCATTAAGCACTTTTTTATTCCCCAACTTAATAGAAGGGTTTCAAGGCAAAATGCATACATTTATGGAAAGGGTCATTTTTTCGTCTTCTTTAATAATAGCCTGTTGTTATACTATGCTATCTTCTCAACAGCAAATTTGACTGATGGCTGAGAGCAAAATAGCAGTCTTATCACGGGTGCATCATTCCTTTGTAGGGTAGATCATTATACTTCTGAAGTGTCTGCAGTAACCCATCAGCATGAGTTACTAGGTTCTTAATACTATATAATTATGATACATGCATGATTCCACTCTTTGTCCAGCTTGCACATGCCTTTCTAACTCCTACTTAGAGGCTCTTTTTTTGAGAACTGGAATAATTTCTACATTTTGAAATGCTCATCTTTCAGTTACAAAGGAAGTGTCCATGTGTGGTAAGAGAATTTTCATGTTCCTTGCTCTCGCAAGCAAGGCAAGTCTCAGACAACTGAAATATCAGTAGTAAAGGGAAATGTCCTTCCCTCCTCATAAGTATGCTCTTTGCCTCTGTTATCTTCTCATTAAAACTAATGAGTTTTAATCTCAGTTTGGAGATTATCTACTTTCATAGTAATCTAAGACAGAGGAGGTATCTAAAACTTTTAATAAGAATAGTTATTGTCCTTAACCAACAACTTTTACACAACACTTACTCAATTCTTCTGAATATTTCAAAGATACAGGGAAGTTATGTCAGTTTTTGTTTGTCTCTGTATTCCAGATGTGTTTTTATTTTAGATCTGAATGATAGGTTATCTCGCAGCCAATTCAGCCGATAAAGCAAATCCATCATCTATTGTTATTTTTTGCTCAGCTGAGTCCAGGAATATGCTAATAACAAATCCATTCAGTTCCTGATTCCAACAAAAATGCAAGTGTGCCTAAACATGCCAGTAAATTCTTCACTGAGGTTTCTCATATACTTGGCATCTGCACATATATCTGAGCATGCCAGACATTTATCTGTGATGAATGCAAAACTGATTGAAGATCTTATGTTGCCAGATAATCATTTTTGGTCATGCATGCTGATTCATGTGTTTTCTGTAGTCCTATCATCAAGCTGGTGACCAGACAGATGATGTTTCTCATTTTTTCAGCTCATGTTTCTAGCAAAGACATTTGCTGGACCCACTCTTGGCTGACAGGCTGACTTCAAGGTCCCTGACTATTCAAAAATCAGCTCTTCATGCAAATATCCAAGAATTGACACCATCTGTAAAGTCTGCTCCTCATCTATCCATCATTAGGCTTTATTGATTGAACTGTCATTTTTCAGGTATAATCTCTGACTCAGGGTCAGTCTCTTTACCATGTGTATTTGCAGCTTCCAGCTCATTGTGTAAATGATGAGCATAGACTCAATCTTTTCACACAGCATGCAGATATTTTTAATTAACAACAGGAGTGACTAGATTGAAATAATTTATTATTTTGAAATAGAAGATCTTTTCATTTAAACTGCAGCTCTGTATGGTTTTGTAATATTTTGTGGAGTTTGAGTAATGTGACTTTGGATAGGGTCACCTAAAGGTACCTTACACATATGTCAGTGTTTCGTCCACTTTTCCTAGCTATTACATTTTCACTGATGTGGCAAAACAATCTGAAAGATAGCACAAGCCTATGTTTCTTCATTAGATAGCAGAAGACTTCTTTGAACCTCAATTTGTGTTGACAAATTGAGCTACTACATAGGTTTTTTTGTCTCTTACTTATGAGTTGCAGCAATTGAGCTAATATTTTTTACAGGGCTAAGGAAGGCACAAGATTTGTCACAACGAAAAAGATCTTACAAAATTTCAGCTCAGATATAAAGGCCTCTCTCAATCAATATCACTGTTGACACAAGCAGGATCCCTCCTGTGAATTGATAAGTTACCCTGAAGGAACTTCTGATCCAATTTCAAGTTACTAAGACCTGTTAATATTTTACAAATATGATATATCCTTCAAAGGTTGTCGCACTCGCTGTCTTTAGGCTTGATCAGCTGTGATGTTGTTTATGAGAAACATTCTTATCAGCCCCCTTACTTACCAGAGAAACAGAATAGATATCAATATGCATATTAGTTAAATACTGTCCTTGTGTTTACAGCTGATTAAAACAAAAAAAGGAATTGATTAATTCCAAGGCTACTTTTAAAATAGGCAATGAGGGAACAATTCAGTTGACTGAAGATGGGCCTATGGGTCTTTAGGTGTCCTGCCTGGCCAGTAGTGGTTGCTGTAGAAAAACAGTAGCCTCCCAGATCCGATAGCTCATTGTAGATGGCTCAGGTACTTTGAGGCACCTAAAATGCATTTGTTTTGGCAACTGAGAAAGTCTTTCATTGTCAGAGTGCAGTTTTTCCAACAGAGAGACTCCTCCATGTTTATTTTTTCTCTTTTTTTTCCCCTTTTTTTCCCCTTCAGTATTGAATCTCGCTCATTTTCCAAAGCCAAAATGTTCTTGCTTCATAAAGTCCTCCAAGTTCAGAAAATATATGAAATACCTATTCTGACCAAGTCATGTAGTGTCACAAGCTGCACAAGATATGTGCAAGTGCCACAAGTCAAAAAATGTCACAAGTCAGGCATTTGACAAGGCATGAGAAATAAAGACAGCTGCTATCTTCAATAGCCACAGAAGAATAAGGAAATAGGGTGATTCTAATGAAAATAAAAGATTCTATCTTTTTCTTGTAAGACAGTCTTACACTATCATTATTCTTTAGAACCATTTGACAGTAACAAGTGAAAAAGTGAAACTGACAACAACTGACTGTTGATAATAGGAAGAACATTGTGCCAGTATATAAAAATGTCCAAAAGATAACTCCAACCAGTTTCGTTTATCTACTCACAGTGGATATTAAAATAATTTTCTGATAACAGTTCTGGGAAATGGTGTACACTTACTGTGTGTGAAATAAGTCTCCTTTAACAAGGAAAGAATGACTTTAATAGGGAAGAGGGTATGTCCCCACAGAGTGTTTGGGATAATGCTGTCGCCTGTATATTGCTGTAGATAATCATGTTTGGAATTAGACATGTCTGTCTGCATAGAGATGTGTGCAAATATATGTAGTGTTTGAGTTTCAGCAGCTTTTGTGGAAATTCTGTAACTGTGATGCTAATATGAGTAAAATTGCTAAGCAGGATGGGAAAACATGTGCATTATGTTTACTCATAGTTCTGGCATGGCTTTAACATGTTACCAGAACATTTTTAAATATAATACTTTAAAAGGACATTTGAAGCAATTTTAGTAATCACAAAGTTAATCAAATAACTAACATCAAATTCTGACAAATGCGTATGTTCAGAAATACAATATACTTCAAACTTTCATGTTACATATTTCCTCTCTGTGCTGGTAACTGCTTGAAATTCAGGAGCTGCCTTGTACTGGGAAATATTTTGCTTATTATGAAGAATTTAGGAGAATTTAATGAAGAATTTAATAAGTGGTTATAAAAACTGAAGTCTGAGCTGACAGTAAAGCAGCTGAAAATAGAAAAGTTGAATATATTTTTCCTGCATTTTGTTTATGATTTCATTATAAGTAACTTTTAAAAAATCTATGACTATGAAATGTGTAATTGATAGATGATTAATCCATATGAAAATGACATTTATGAGACTGGTAAAAGTTAGAGTGCTCAGATGCTAGTGCAATATAAAATATTAAGGTGGAAGTTGCTGAAGTGCTTTCCAGAGAAAAGAATTTCACATCCTACAGGTAGTCACAAGTGAGCTTACTTCTACAAATTCAGCATCATAATTATTTCTGTTTCACAGGAACTGAGTTTTACACTGTTCGCTGAAGAACAAGTGAAGTGATTTTGGTGATACTGCTGGTTAACACTAAGATGGTAGTTCTGATAGTCTGTGTTTAATCGCTATCCCAGTCAGATAACTTTTAGAGCTTTCACATTTTTAAGTAGTCATTCTATTACATTTTCGTAAGTAATAAAATCATGTAAAGAAACAAACTTCTGCTCCAAACATCTTTCATTCTTAAGGAAGGTGGAAACTTCTCTAAGCGTCCTGTGCTTGGTAGTAGCGAGTGCTTTTCTATGTCTACTCCCTTGAGTATCAGGTCTCTGACTCATTTCTTATAAGTTACCCTTGACGTTCTTTGTTCGAGGATAAAACATTTGAATAGCTCTTGCTTGTGTAATGCTAAATGGCTGTCATCACCTTTGTGACTTCTCTGTTATTTTTATGTATTCTATTATTTGGTAATTTTGAAATTTGGTGGATAGAAGCTGTAAATGTTACCGTATTACCTTTTCGTGTGAGTATCTCTACTCATCATTCATAGCTATGCAACACAGTCTTGTATCACCTGAATAAATGAAGACATTGATATTAGCAGGTTGTCCTCTCTGTGATTTACAATACCATCTAAACATCTAAGCACAGTTTTCAGTGGATTTTCTGACAGTCTGTTATTCTAAAAACACCTAGAGATTTAATTTTGAGTTGGATTTCAGATTGGGTATGAGAATGTTCCTGTCCACATGGCTATATCATCTTCCTTTTTTTTTTTTTTAAATATATATATATATTTTGTTCATTTCTCCATGTACTGTTGTAACTTCACTATCTGCAGCTGTTCTTGGGCAGCTTACTTTACACTACCGACTGTTTACATCAACTCCACACTTTCTTTTTCCTTTCCCTTTGTTTGCATCTTATATCCAATTTCTTGGTTTCTCTCTTGCATATTGTTTCCCTGTCTGGTAAAACTCTTGCCTCTTATAAAGTGGTCCTATCACTTCTCTGTAATATGTATGACTTTTTATTTCAGGTATGCCTGAGCATAAGCCAACTGGCTTTTGAAACCACAATGAAAATCTGCCTGGCCTCAGTTCATATCAAAATTCTACAGTGAGCTTGGTTAGCTGGAAGGAGAATCTGCAGTAGAAATTTTGCTTAGCCTAGAGGAGCAGTTCCAGATTAACATCATCCCAGGTTAAGTTTTAAGTATGATAGAGGTAAATTTTCATTACAGAAGTTTCCTTGAGCTTTGACTTACTGGAGAGTCTGTAGTGGAGTTAGAGTACACCTCAAGTCTCATTAGAATCCCTGATTTTTTTCAGTGATACTGATAGTTATAAATCTTGCATAGATCTTCTCCGTTGTCACTGATAAACAGTTGTCTGTCTCTGTAAGAGATTGACTTTGTCTATTACAGAAGTGTCTCTTTCAGGCAAGAGAGCCTTCTACTCATTAGTGCTTTTTCCCATATTAAAAAAAAAAAAAAAAAGATTCAAAAACTGTGGCTCTGATGACTTTCTGTTCTTGAACACTTGAGTTCTATCTACGTAACCTTTTATTCACTTGCAGAAGGTACAGTATTACTTAGATATATCAGACTATATTGCAATTCTATAAGAATCCAATTATCTTTTCTAACCTTTTCTTTTCCCTTTTTTTTTTTTTTTTTTTTTAATGACCAGCTAAATCCTGTCATGTGCTTTGTCACAACTCCTACCAGTCATTTTCTTCACCTATTGCAAGGTGGAGCAGAGCAATATTTTGATATTTCATCAGTGTTACCTCAAAAGAAATTCCAAGAAACCAACTGCTTAATACATACCTTCTAATATTTCATTTGTATATTTACATCTCAGCTAGATTTGTTGATACATCGAATCACAGAATCATAGAATTACTCAGGTTGGAAGGGACCTCAGGGATCATCAAGTCCAACCGCAGCCTAACCATACTACCCTAATTCTGACAACCCTCTGCTACATCCTATCTCCGAGCACCACATCCAAACAGCTCTAATACACATCCAGGGACGGTGACTCAACCACCTCCCTCGGGAGCCTATTCCAATGTTTAACCACCGTTTCTGTAGGAAGTGTTTCCTAATGTCCAACCTAAACTTACCTTGGCACTATTTGAGGCCATTTCCCCTCATCTTGTCACCAGTGAGAAGAGACCAGCCCCGCTCTCACTGTAAGCCCCTTTCAGGTACTGGAAGAGAGCAATAAGGTCTCCCCTCAGCCGCCTCTTCCCCAGACTAAACAGCCCCAGCTCTCTCAGCCTCTCCTCATAGGGCTAATTTTCCAAGCCCTTCATAAGCCTCGTTGCCGTTTTCTGCACCTACTCCAGTACCACCACATACTTTCTGTACTGATGTGCCCAAAAGTGAACACAGTACTCAAGGTGAGGCCTCACCAGTGCTCAGTACAGGGGCAGGATGACTTCCCTAGTCCTGCTCACCACACCATTCCTGATACAAGCCAGGATGCCATTGGCCTTCTTGGCTACAAGGGCACACTGCTGGCTCATATTCAGCCGACTGTCCATCAGAACACCAAGGTCCCTTTTCATCAAGCAGTTTTCCAGCCACACCTTTCCAAGCCTGTAGGGTTGCCTGGGGTTGTTGTGACCAAAATGCAGGACTCGGCACTTGACCCTATTGAAATTCATGCCGTTAACCTTGGCCCATTGATCCAGTCTGTCCAGGTCCCTCTGCAGTGCCCTTCTCCTCTCTGGCAGATCAACACTCCCTCCCAGCTTGGTGTTGTCTGCAAACTTACTGAGGGTGCACTTGATCCCCTCATCAAGATCGTCAATGAAGATGTTAAACAGAAGCAGCCCCAGTAGTGAGCCCTGGGGGCACCGCTCGTGACCGGCCACCAACTAGATCCAACTCCATTGACCATGACTCTTTGGGCCCAGCCATCCAGTCAGTGCTTCATCCAGCAGAGCACACACCCGTTCAGACCATGGGCAGCCAGCTTCTCCACGAGAATGCTATGGGGGACAGTGTCAAGGCCTTACTGAAGTTCAGGTAAACCACATCGACAGCCTGACCCTCATCCACTAATCAGGTCACCTTGTCACAGAATGAAATCAGGTTTGTCAGACAGGATCTACCATTCGTAAACCCATGCTGACTGGGCCTGATCCCCTAGTTGACCTTTAATTGGTCCATGATGGTTCCCGAGATTATTGTTCCATAATCTTCTTGGGCACCGAGGTGAGACTGATAGGTCTGTAGCTACCAGGATTATCTTTCTGGCCTTTTTTGAAGATGGGCATCACGTTTGCCAGTTTCCAATCAACTGGGACATCCCTAGTTAGCCAGGACTGCCAAAAAATGATGGACAGTGGCTTGGCAATCACATCTGCCAACTCCCTCAGCACTCTAGGGTGCAATCCATATGGTCTTGGACTTGTAAGCAAACAGCTTTCGCAGCAGGTCTAAAAGTATATCTCATCATGGATCATGAAGGGCTTATTCTGTTCCCCATCCCTATCTACCAGTGCATGGGACTGTGTTCCCAGGGAGTAACTAGTCTTACTATTAAAGACTGAGGCACTGAGGCAAAGAAGGCATTAAGTACCTCAGCTTTATCCCTATCCTTGGTGACCAGGTTGCCCTTGGCATCCAACAAGGGATGGAGGTTCTCCCTAGCCTTCCTTTTGCTATTAATGTTTTATGTTATATAAAAGCATTTACTGTTTACCTTAGTGGCCAAGCTCAGTTCTAATTGCGCTTTGGCTTTTCTAATTTTCTTCCTGCGCAGCTTCACTGCATACCTGTAATCCTCATAAGTAGCTTGTCCACTTTTCCAGAGACCATAAACTTTCCTTTTGTTCTTGAGTTCCAGCCAAAGGTCTCTGTTCAGCCAGCCCGGCCTCCTTGCCCGTCAGCTCGTCTTCTGTGACATGGAGATGGTCAGGTCCTGCACCTTTAAAACAATTTCCATAAAATATTCCCATGCTTTCCAAAACTACCTCCCAAGGGACCCTCTCAACCATGGTTCTAAAGAGGCTGAAGTCCGCCCTCCAGAAGTCCAAGGTGGCAGTTCTGCTGACTCCCCTCTGTGGTTTGACAAGGATGTTGATATGTAATATTTCCTAGCTACACCAATCACTTTTTAATATTTGTCAGCCTTGCACTGATAGCAACATTAAGGTCACACAGTTTTCTGTAGGTTAACCATGGGAGCACCTTATCAAAACCACATGGTGTCAAAGCATCTTGACCTTTATGTAATTATAATCAAAAGCAATCCTAGCAGGCAGTTCAAATATTTCAACTAAACAAAAATACTGTATCTTTGTTTTCCTTTATAAGTAACAAACAAGGTCATGACAACCTCTGGCCAAGGGCAGAACATTTACCAAACTTATCAGGCTTTATCTTTTTATTACTGCAAAGCTGAAAATAAAGTATTATAGCCAATTTTTTTTTCCATCCTTCTGCAGAAATATTATATATTACAATGCAATACTACTTATTCAGTGTTAGCTTAAGTGTGTGCGAGTAGTTTGGTTTGACTTGGTGCCATCTAAACCAATTGATTAGCCCTACTGTACTACAAAAAGATGTTTGTAGGACAGTAATGGAAGAAGGTGGATTGTGTTTTGATGGCATCTCCATTGGCATGAGATCTTATTTGCCACCATGTGACAAAGCAGGTTCCTTGATTCTTTGAAATGTTACCTATCAACATCCCACTGGAAGTAGACTTCCGGACTACTTGTGGACTTGCCAGTGGAGTATGTCTTTATTGACTTTTGGCCCAAGAATCTATTTTGGACCAGATGGCCTTCAGAGGTCCCTTAAAACCTCAGCTATGCTGTGATCATGAGAAAAAACACCAGAAGTGGATTGTACTGCTGTTGCTTATAAAATTAGTTCAGAGCGTGGTCTGACAGAGGATGTTCTCTGGAAAAGACGGTAGCTGACCAAAGGGTAAGTATCAAGTGTGTTATAGTCATGCCCTGCTAATTGAGCTAGCACCCTTTTCAAGAAACTGTAAAAGTGGCTATCTCACATATGTTGTGCAGATGAAAGAAAAAATGCTGTTGCTTGTAAGTGAAAGTCAGTCTTACAAAAAAAGTCTTATTTATTTGTTTATATTTGGTGTTCGGAGCATTAATATTGACATATATTGCACCTATTAAAATATTATGTGAAATATGTGGCACAGGATACATATGTAGGTAATAATGGACGTGATAATTATTAGCAGATGTCAAAGACAGGTTAAATGTTAGTGAAGTTGCCCTTCTGAGAGAGGGATAAGTGATCTTTGCACATACATCACATGTCCAAGCTGCAATTATGAATACAGGTTGCAGCCAAAATAATATAACTTTCTCCATATTAATGTGCTCAAGCAGGCTGTTTTGGAATATGTTTTCCTGTATTAAGTATGATCTGGTCTGCAGTCCTGTGGGTCTTTAAAATAGCTTATGACTTGGAATATAGTACACACGTGGTTACACATATGGTAAAAGAAAATCATATTATGTGTTGGATATAAATATTAAAAGATCAAAATCTTTTCTCCAGAACAGAAACAAAGGTGTTATTTTGCACTGAGAAGTACTGAATTTTATTTTATATGATGACTTGAAGAAAGGTATAGGTGAGAACCTATCTACCTTTTTGATCATAGGCTAGAGTAATGGACAGGGAAGTAGGACACCTAATTCTGAAGCTTAGTAGCTACTGGAGCCTACTACTTACTCTTCCAAGAGAGCGCCCAAACAGCCAGAGACTATGTCTTTTGCTTTTGTCTTATGCTTTTTAGCAATATGAACTAACACAGCCATTGTGATTTGGCATCAGTGACCATGTTGTACTTCAAGGTCTGCAGGACACAGCTGTATTGTGAGGGAGGATTCTGTTTGCCCTATTTGCTTTCACCAACTGTCAACCTAGTCTTCCCTCACTGGGCAGCAGACTGGTTGATAAAAGTGAACTAGATGGCCCTAGTAAGGTGAAATCAGGAATGTGTTTAGGATTTTTCTGTGTAGAAGTCTAAGATATCTGAGACCCACTTTTCCACATTCTGGCACCTGTTCCTGTTGAACAGAAGAATTATACTTGTCTTTGGAGTGCACAACCTCCTTCTCACCCCTGAGGAATGATTTCATATTAAGCAAGTTCAGTGTGAGTCTTGTCATGGTTAATTATACAAAATATATCCACAAATTGTATTTTAAACAACCAAGCTTATAGGGAAAATATTTAAGAGAACTAGGTTTTAGATGAAGTCTATTTAAATGACTGTCTCAGTGCATATAACTGTGGCAACTGTTGTATAGCTCTCTACAGAGATTTTTGGACTGACAAGAAAGACTCTTGGCTTCCCTGGCTGTTAGCATTAGCTGAATGCATACTGCAAGTGTAGAACTCCTACTAATGTCCTGGATATCTTCCAGTTCAGTTATTTGTTGTTCCTCAGACATTATCCTTATCAGTCTCAGAACATTAATTTATGTAGTGATGGGTGCTGTGCATGCCCAGCTCCACAGGTGACTGGTAATTGTTCAGGCCAATACAGGGACAGCAGCTCAATCTGTATGTCTTGCAGATAGAAATAAATTTTGACTTTGCTTATATGAACATGAAAAGTATGTGAGATGCCAGTATCTCCTGTGCTGTGTTTATGATAAACTTTGTACATACCCCCGCTCCACTTTGTCTGTCTCTTTAAAATGACTCACAACAAACACTGTGATGAATATAATTTATTGCTTATTGCTAATAGACGGCAGTGAAGACTAAACAACTACAACTTCCCTCCAACCACCTTCTTCTACCTCCCCCACCTCTGTGCAGCACAGGGCAATAATGCCATCAGGCCACAGTCAGACTGTTGTGTTTCATCTGTGCTGTGCCTCCATGGTCTCTCTCTGCCCCTGCTCCACGCAAGCTCCCTGCTATGGATGCTATCCTTCCTGAACTGATCCCATGTGAACTTGCCACAGGCTGCAGCTCTCCCAGCACTGCTCCAACATGGCTTCATACCATGGGGCCCACAAACTGTGTCACTGTGAGTTAGAGAGGTATTTGGGCTCTCTGATGTTTCATTGTTTGTATTCAGTTGTTTTCCCCACCTAGGATTTTCTTAGTACACTTTCAGAGTTCCAAACTTAGAATTCCAGGGTGGAATTGGAACTGGGATGCTAACAGTTCTGTTTCCTCTCTGTTTATGGATTTGTAGGTATTGACAATGAGGGGTGAGTGGGATAACAGCTACTCATGCAGTACTTGTTTGTGCTTTGCAAAAAAGAACAAAAATAAGGATAGTATCATTAGATCCTTCTGATAATTTTCCACAGCAGTTTATGCTACTAGAAAATCAAAACCACTATATCCATTCAGCGACTGACCAAGTGATTAAAACAGTAGCTCAGACCTTCCGTCAGTTTATGCCTATGGGTGTTTCCCACTGATGTTCAAATCACATTATCAGAATTGAGTATATATATATATGTATATACATGTGTATGATTCTATGATTCTATATATCTGTGTATATATACATATATTATGAAGAAAGGTTAACGGAACTTGCTTGGAGAAGAGAAGGCTCTGGAGAGACCTCATTGTGGCCTTCCAGTACTTGAAGAGAGTGTACAAACAGGAGGGGGAATGGCTGTTTACAAGGGTGGACAGTGATAGGACAAGGGGCAATGGTCTTAAAGTGAGACAGGGGAGGTTCAGGTTAGATATTAGGAGGAAGTTTTTCCACACAGAGTATGGTGACTCACTGGAACAGGTTGCCCAAGCAGGTTGTGGATGCCCCATCCTTGGAGGCATTCAAGGCAAGGCTGGATGTGGCTCTGGGCAGCCTGGTCTGGTGGTTGGTGACCCTGCAAATAGCAGGGGGGTTGAAACTCAATGATCTTCATGGTCCTTTTCAACCCAGGCCATTCCATGATTCTGTGATATGCAAGCACATACACACTAATCCTAAGTATCTGTAAGTGTCCTGGTTTCAGCTGGACAGGGTAGACTTTCTTCATAGTGTCTGGTATGATGCTATGTTTTGACTTTAGGAGAAAAGCAACATTAATAATAAACCAGTGTTTTAGTTGTTGATGAGCAGTGCTGTTCAGAGCCAAGGACATTTCAATTTTTGTGCTTCCCATACTGTCCTACCAGTGAGAAGTCTGGGAGAGCACAAGTTGCTCGGAGCTGACAGAGAGAAGACAGATGATCTGAATTGGTCAAATGGATGTTCCATACCATATGGCATCATGTGAAAAAACTATAAAATGGTGGGGAGTTGGCCAGGGGTGGGGGCTGCCACTGCTTGGTGCTGCTGGGCATCAGTCGGCAGGTTGTGTATCACTTGTTTTGTAAATATATTTATATATTATATATATATAATCATTACAGTTATGTCTCTTTTCCTTTTCTGCCTTAATAAATAGTTTTTATGTCAACTTATGAGTTCTACCTTAATTTTCCAATTCTGACCCCCATCCTACTGAGAGGGGAGTAAGTAAGCAAATGGTGGCATTTAGCAGCATGCTGGGTCAAACTAGAACAGTAAGGTGGCTAGCATTTATGTGTATACATTTTTGGTACCCGAAAATGTTGTTTCAGAGGTGTGCTGCATTCATTTTGCAGTACAGATTTCTTCAGAGTTTTAAAATCAGTTTCTATGGCAGAGCTTCCTGATGTTACTCTGTTACTGATGTTACATACTGTTAGTGTGTGTCTGGAAAGTACCTAAAAGAAAGAATTAAAGTTCCTTTATTTGTGTATTGCTGACATGCCCATTCACTAGCTTTCCTTTATTCCTTTATTCTTCAGAGTTCATCCTTCCAGGAGACATGGGGTTAGTAGGAATTGAGAATCCTATACAAATCACAGCCATTCTTATTATTGCATTTTATGGCAGAAGATAGGGTGACACCTAACTTCTGCTGATATAAAAGGTATTTAGGTGAAATGCTTTCTGCACCAACATCTGTGTGCAAACACCAGTACAAAAAAGTGTGCTCATGGGTGTGAACTTGAGTAAGGCACCTCATTTAAAAGAAATGTACTGTGGTGAGTAATCTTCCTTTCATTGTAAGTAGAAGACAATTTTAAAGAGCAGGTGAAAAAGTGTTATAAGAAAAAATACACACTGAAAGACAAGAAAGATTTGTTAAATAGTATAGCCAATATAAATTAAGAACCTACACTTTTAAATACCTCATATTTCCTTGATGAAAACATAAGGTCTCTTTTCAGGAGTATTTAGACACTGCTTTACAACAAGCACAGCTTCTTCATATTCTCCCTCTTTCCTTTTCTGTAGAACAACCTAGAAGCCTGAAGAAGCAATGTTTTTCCTTCTTCTGTCTTTCATTTGTTTTCCCCTCAAACAAGGTTGTGTTGCATAATTAGATGTCTGGATAGCTGTAGTCTTTTATCTGAAGAGTCTAAAGCCATGGAGATCATCCACAGGGCTGCTTGTTAAAAGATTGACCTGCGCCATGCACAGTTTGCCACAGTAGATTTCAGAACTCACTGCATGAAAAAATGAAATTAACAGCTCAAATAAACTGTTATGCTCCTTTACTCAAACAATGGAAGATATTTCCTTTAATCTATATTCTACGGAATTTGGATTAATGTAATAGCCTCTTCTGCCTTTCTGTAAGCAGTAAACTGACTCTTAACACATAATCAAATACAAAGATTATCTCTGTGTATTTTAGTGTGTACCTGATTCATGTAACCCTGAAGGTTTAAGTTAATTTACCTTTGATTGACTTTGGTATGTTTGACTGGTTTCTAGCTCTTTAAAAACAATCTTCTTATCAAAAGTTGACAGTTTTCAACTTTCATTTCAGTACTGCTACTACTTTGATACTTGCTCTTTAATTCTCAGAAAATTGGATGCTAAAATAAAAGCTTTGTTGCATTCTGTCAGTCTTTGGCATTGTCATGTATAATTTCGGTTCTTTGATGCATCTTAAAAGTTTTAGATGCAGCTTTTTGACATAGGTTTTTGTTGCTATTGTTCCCTGAGAAGTTAAAAACCTTAAGGAAATGAGATAAATCAAATTGTTAGATTTCTGAAGTATGTATCATGACAGCAAAGTTGTGATGAAAAGAACCTGATAAAGTAAATGATTGTATACTTTTGACTTAGAATTTGGCTAGAAGTTTTTGCTTTCAAACTTACAATCAGCTTTTTGAATAACTCCATTTTAAGTTTACACTTAAAAATAAAGGATAATACACCCTCTATTTAAATGTATCTGTGAATTATCCAAAGGAATATCACCTTTACTGCTAGGGAGATTTTTTTCTTGTTGATTTTGAAAGCTAAAGTCATTCAGAAATACCACTAAGAGAGAACACCAGGGTAAAGAAGAGACTGGAAGTATGACAGCCCTTTCAGCTGAGAAGCGAGAGAAAATGTTGAGCAAAGATAAAAAGTAAAAATAAGAAATTTGGAGATAAGCTTTGTTTCTTTACCTATCTAAAATGTGGTGTGTGTCTGAATGCTGATAGACAAATTCCCAAGTGTAATGCAGAACTGGAGTTTCACAGGCAGGGATTTGATGAAAAGAAAATTATTTTTTGCCTCTTGAATGAAACCCTATGGTGAAAAGCTTAAAATTCATCTGCTTTAGTGATAGATGCAAGATAGATAATATTTTGTTCTTATACTGTAATTTGCCTAATTTCTAAATTAGTTGAAGCAGTCAAATAGTAAATATTGAGTGAGCAAATTTTACCTCAAATTAAGTTCAATAACTACTCATCAAATCAGATTTTAAGAGGGAAAGTAAAATGTAATTTACAGACACTCGAAGATGACATACTATTTATAACTTAGGAAACTTCAGTGGACTCACTTTCAAAAAATCTTTGTAAGGACACTGCTTGTTTTCTGTTGTTTATGCAAAAAGCTGTCACACAGCTATGTAGGGTATGGTGTGGTATAGTATGGTTTCATTGGTGGATCAGTAACACATATGGGACCAATATTCTAGCTGAGTAGATCTCAAGGCAACAAGAGAAGTCTGATGGAAGGATTAATTGATGTGGTATACCAGGGCTTCTTTTTTTGTCCTAAACTTGGCTGGGACTTCTGTTATTGCCTCTTCTCCTCCATAGGTTGCCTGTAGCAACCTCATAGACATACACACAGCTTTCCTTGTTTGGGCTCTTTCTCTGTTTCTTTAGAGTTCCCACTGTGATAATGTGATAATCTTGCTCATATAATCCTTTTCTGCTTTCATCTTAGTTTCATTAGTGCTGTAAAGAACATGTTAAACATTTGCCAAATGGTCTACAGTGGCCAAATTCTCTGCTTTGCTATGATTTGAGTAACATAGGAAAATTTTCAGATTTAACTGTTTTGAGCATGCTAAGTTGTAAAACTTCCTTTCGGAGGTTTTTTAGTGTAAATTTTCAGTAGCTTCCAGTGTTTTATTCCTTATAAAATAAATATCCTCTCTCTCTTAATTATTAATTATTCAGTTCACTAAGGCAAACATTTAGATTTTTAGGTAGTTCATTCAGAAGGCTATTGCTTCTCATTATGAACACAGACTAACACAAATGTAGCAGATAGATTTCTGGTAATTTCACTAAGAAAATTACACACTACTTTTTTTATTATTAGAGTTATTTGTGTTAAGAGTTATCTTAGCAGTTACGTGTAAGTCATGTTTCTCTAATGACTGCAAGCATCCCGCCTTAAATTTTGTCTCTGTTTTCTCTTAATATTAAGTGTTAATTTCAGTGAGGTAAGTAAACATCTAATTGGGATGACTGAAAAAAGAAAGAAAAAGAATAAAAACCAAAAAAGGTGAGACAACTAACATCTCCTCATAAAATAAAAGAAAGGCTGTAGATTATCTCCAAAGACAGGCCATCCTTTCCTGTTATAACTGAGATGGACCTTACTGTAAGTTTCTCAAAATAATGGGAACCATCTATCTAAATCACTTACACTATTCACGTTAAGGAAGACTGACTTGGGGAAGTGAATATATTTGCACAAGGGTGATCTTCATTGATCCTTAGGTAAGCAGGTAAAACCAACAACTGTGATCGACTGTGATCAAATGGGGTCAGTTTAAGAGTCGTAGAATATAGAATGGCTTGGAGTGGAAGGGAGCTTAAAGATCATCCAGTTCCGACTGCTCTGACATGGGCTGGGTTGCCAACTTCTAAATCAGGCACCAGATCAGACTGCCCAGGGCCCCAGCCAAACTGATCTTGAATACCTCCAAGGATGGGGCATCTACAGCTTCTCTGGGCAGCCTGTGCCAGTGCCACACAGCCCTCTAAGTAAGGAATTTTCCCCTAATACCTAAGCTACATCTCCCCTCTTTTAGTTTATAACCATTCCTCCTTGTCCTGTCACTATCTGCCTGTGTAAAAGGTCAGTCTCCCTCCTTTGTGTAAACTCACGTTAAGTGGTGGAAGGCCACAAGGAGGCTTCCTTGAAGCCTTATGCAGACTGAACAAGCGCAGTTCCCTCAGCCTCTCTTTGTAGAAGAGGTGCTCCAACCCTCTGATCACCTTCATGGCCTCATCTGAACCCACTCTAACAGTTCCACATCTTGTGCTGGAGGCCCCAGACCTGGACACAGTACTACAGATGGCTCTAATGACAGGGGAGTAGAGGGAGACAATACCTTCCCTCTCTCTGCTGGCCACTTTCTTTTCATGCAGCCCAGGATACTATTGGCCTTATGGGCTGCAAAAGCACACTGCTAGCTTACGTCATGCTTTTCACCCACCGCAACCCCCAAAATCTTCTACATGGATCTGTTCTCACTGAGTTCTTCTTTCAGTCTTTACTTGCATTTGGGATTGCCCTGACCCGAGAGCAACATCTTGCACGTGGCCTTGTTGAACTCCATTAGCTTCATGTGGGTCCACTTTTCAAACCATTCCAAATCCCTTTGGATAGCATCCCTTCCTTCTATTTTATCAAGTGCACCACTCAGTTTGGTGTCACCAGTAAACTTACTGAAGGTGCACACCCAATCTCACTATCTTCATGATCAGTACTGATGCTGAAGATTACGAGTGCCAAGTTGGACCCCTGGGGGGCGCCACTCATCACTGGCCTCCACCTGGACGTAGAGCTGCTGTCTACAGCTCTCTGGCTGCTACCATCCAACCAGTTCTTTATCCACTGAACAGTCCATACTTCAGATCCACATTTTACCATTTTAGAGATAACAATGTGGTGTGGGACCATAATGAAGTATGAGATTTGTTAATATGTGACATTGTTATACATGCTGCTTTGCAGTTTTGCTGCTTTGCAATTTCTTGCAGAGAAGAACTATGCAGCGATAGCAAGTTATCAGTAGTGTTTCCTTACCAAATGCATTAAATATGTATCTCAGTGTGATAAATGATTATTTTCTCCTAGGAAATGAAACAGAACCTTCACTGTATTGGTCCATGAAAATTACCATTTCACAAAGGACAAAAAAATACTTATAGTGTTTTTTATTCTTAGTTATCTCTTGGTAACACAACATAAGTATTAAGTGTTTTTTTGTTTTGTTTTGTTTTGTTTTGTTTCTTGTTTTTTTTTTTTTTAAACTTCAGTTCAAAGGAAATTCACACGCTGTTAGCTGCCATATGTTTGTCTTGCAAATTTTTATCTCATCTCGCTAATTTGGTCCTTTGCCCTCCGCTGGATCTATTGTCTGGATCAAGGCAGAACAATCAGTTGTTTTTATGTGAAATTTTCAATACAATTGTTTGAAAAAACAATTTTAAAGTCACCATCATTTTCTTCATAGAGAAATGTAAGTAAGAAAAATGTTAATTTTTCTGTTTAGTAAGTGTGGGATTATAGATCTGTGTTTGCTTTACAAATATATTTATTCATATGCAATTTAAAATTTTGGGTAGCCCCAAATATTTTTGTATGTTGATTTTTTTATTTATACACCCATACTCTAATTAAACATAGTTAAGTTGACATTTCCTCCACATCTTTTGTTAAGCCTTAAAATAATTAACAAAAGCAAATGCCTACTCACATTTAAAGGGAAGATTCAGAGCAGTTGCGTATTAAGAATGTATAGACTACATGGAAATAAATCATTGTTCCAAATGAGTTAAGAAAGAAACCTACCTAAGGTACTTAAATATACAGCAAGTAGAAATAATAGCACGAAGCAAATAAAAAGCACTGACGAAATGCATGAAATCATACTAATACATCATGTATCTTTTGAAAACATTGGCTTGCTTCATATAAACTAAACAAGACCAGATAACTAAATGTACTACAGTTACATGAATTTATTTTTTCCTTACATTTGTTTGCTAGTGATCTCAGTGTAGTATAGAAAGTATAAAAAGGTGTGGTCTAAATCATGTATGTGTCTCTGCAAGTCAAAAAAGGGAGGGAGGGAGGGAGGGAGGGAGGGAGGGAGGGAGGGAGGGAGGGAGGGAGGGAGGGAGGGAGGGAGGGAGGGAGGGAGGGAGGGAAGGAAGGAAGGAAGGAAGGAAGGAAGGAAGGAAGGAAGGAAGGAAGGAAGGAAGGAAGGAAGGAAGGAAGGAAGGAAGGAAGGAAGGAAGGAAGGAAGGGAGGGAGGGAGGGAGGGAGGGAGGGAGGGAGGGAGGGAGGGAGGGAGGGAGGGAGGGAGGGAGGGAGGGAGGGAGGGAGGGAGGGAAGGGAGGGGAGGGGAGGGGAGGGGAGGGAGGGAGGGAAGGGAGGGAGGGAGGGAGGGAGGGAGGGAGGGAGGGAGGGAGGGAGGGAGGGAGGGGGGGAGAGGGGGAGGGAGGGGGGGAGAGGGGGAGGGAGGGAGGGAGGGAGGGAGGAATGAACGAAGGAAGGAAGGAGATATAGCCTTGCTAGTTAGAAATTGATTGTATGTTTCTTTAAAGCCCATATTACAATGTCCACCTGCAATGCTTAGTGCAGAGCATTTCATGTAGATGACTGTGTCCTGATCTATGTCTGTATGATTAAAGTGTAGAGATTAAAGTAAGGAAAGAAAAGGAAACTGAACCGAAGTAGTGTTGCTATGCCACAGCACTGATATATCAGGAAAATTCAAGCTTCTGAGGTGATAGGTAATTGAAGTGCTGATGAATGCTATCTGTTCCCACCCATAAACTGTCTAGGCTTCTCACAAAGGAAGTATGCTGGATTGTGCACTGGTGTTTCAGGGAGCATAGCAATCACTGACAAGGAGGTGCTGAGACAATCCTTTGTGTCACATAGCAAAGACAGACTGGCAGCTTGGCTGGAGTCTGTTGGTACAGATTCCTCTCCTTTTAATTTTCATTTTCCCTTCTTTTCAGTTCCTCAAAACTCAAAGAGGAATAAGATTCAAAAAGACAACAGTGACCATTCTTGATCTTAACTCAGGCAACATGGACTGGGGATTAAATATATGGGCCCAGTACACCTAAATAAGCGCTTTGTAAAGTCACTTGGTAGATGTAAGCAATATTCCAAGATATCAGCGTGTTGATTGCAGAAAAAAAAGAGAAAGGTCATTGTTGTGAGGGGTTAGCTTTGAGGAGGTCTGTGAAAGCAGGATATAGATGCAAAGAAAAGCAAAAGAGCAACCAGCAGATAGACTCCTAAGAATTGCACCACCCTCTGAGCAAAGCATTTCTCCTGAACATCTAATCTAAATCTTCCCACTTTTAGTATAAAACCATTCCCCTTGTGCTGTCGCCATCTGCATCTTTTTACACTCCATGTAAAAAATTTGTCTTCCTTCTTTTTATAAGCTCACCTTATGCACTGGAAGGCCACAATGAATTCTCCCCAGAGCTTTCTCCAGGCTGAACAACCTCAGTTCACTGAACCTGTCTTCATAGGAGAGGTGCTTCAGCCTTTTGATCATCCTCATGGCTCTCCTCTGGACCCATTCCAACAGCTCCACATCTTTCTTGCCCTGTGAGCCCCAGAGCTCTACATAGTACTCTTGATGAGGTCTCATAAGGGCAGAGTAGAGGGGGAACAATCACCACACAGGTCACAGATCCCACTACTGGCTCAATGTCCAGCTTTTCAACCCAGAACTTTCCTTCTACTCAGGGCCTCTCTCAGTGAGCCCTTCTACACAACACTGTGGCTGTGACCATCCAGGCAATTCTTTATCCACTGAATAGTCACCCCTTCATATCTTTCCAAATTTGGAGATAAAGATAGGGTATAGCACCATGTTATAGGCCTTGCACACGTCCAGGTCGATGACATCAGTTGCTGTTCACCAGTGCTGCCAATCTGTCATAGAAGGGCACCAGATTGGTCAGATATGATCTGCCCATGGTAAAGCCATGTTGGCTGTATCAGATCACCTCCTTATCTCACATGTGCCTTAACGTCTCTTCCAGGAGAATCTGCTCCAATATCTTCCCAGGCACAGAGGCTGACCAAACTGTGGTTTCCTGAATCTTCTTTTCTCCCCTTCTTAAAGATGGGAGTGATGTTTCGCGTTTTGCAGTCACTGGTGGCTTCACCTGACAGCCATGGCTTTTCAGTATGATGGAGAGGCTTGCCAACCACATCAGCCAGTTCTATCAGGTCCCTAGGATACATTATACACATTATAGTGGAAGGAGAAGATACATCAAATATATTTCCTTAGGAAATGCTAGAAACATTACAGAGGACTGTAAGTCATGGATAAATTGGATATTGCAGGTAATTTTACTGTAGACCATTCTGTTTGGGACAATTCACTTTTATACTGAGTCTGGTGCTTGTCTACTTTGAAGGATTAAAAAAAATAAAAATAAAAAGAAACAGAAGCTCAGAGGCTGTGAGACATCTTTATCCTAGGAAAGGATTGGTGAGTCTCTGGAATTTGTTTCCTGGTGAAGGGGCTGGTATGCGACTTGGCTTTATGTTTAGCACTGCAACAGTTTTCAAACAGATGATGGCTGGGTCTTAGCTCAGATGAAAATGAAGCAGCCTTTGTAGGCCCTAGAGTTCCAGACAGCAGATGAGTTGATCAGATGAAGTGGGACACAGCTTTTCTCGCTTTAGCTGATGCAAAGCCACCTATGTGTGAGGAGTGAGGATGTAAAGCAAAGTGTTTTGATTGATAAGCGCTGGAATAGGCTCCCCTGGGAGATGGTTGAGTCACCATCCTTGGATGTGTTTAAAAATCATTCGGATGTGGCGCTCAGGGGCATGATTTAGCAGAGTGTTGTTAGTTAGGGTAGTATGGTTAGGTCATGGTTGGACTCAATGATGTGTAAAGTCTTTTCCAACCTAAGTGATTTACGATTCTACAATAGGAAAAGGACTTTTAACCATAACTTCTGTTTCTTTGACCAGTAATTCTGAAACTATTACAAATCACCAACTATTACAAAGTTCACCAAGAAGAGATTTGATCATATGCTGATGTTGTTTATTACTAAAATTAAGCAAGTTATCTCTTGTTCAGTACAGTAACAAGTAGAGGCTACTGCATTTTTTTGCCCATTCTGTACTTTGTTTTTTTTTATTTATTTATTTTTCAAAATAATCTGTCAGAATGGGATGTGTAATTATAGTAAATATTGCTCCAAATAGTACTTCATAAAAAGGTTATACATGCTTTTACTTCTTGTTCAAACTCACTTAGCCATTTATTTTTCAGGTATATTCTAACTTTACTTAATAAAGTGCCAAATTCTCAAAGGCTGCCAAAATTACTGATTTATACCTATCAATTTCAAATCAGCAGTTTTACTGTTGCCACTCCACATGCTGTGGTTACCCACAGCTTGGCCTCATGAATAGTGCTTCAAAATACTTGATAATTACAGTATCCCCATACCTAACTTATGCATTTCAATCATACAAGAAATAGCTTATGGTCTATTCCCCAGTTGATTATAACTTCTATATTAAAAAGGCTACACTTATAATTTGCTTGCTTATGCCAGATGGCAAGTTCCTAATTAAATACATTTCTCATGTGCCTTATTTTTTCTGCTTTCATTTTGGGAAACCTAGACTCTCAGTAAGGCCAACAGATTGTTGAGATACATTGTTGACATCAATAATTGTTGTTTTACTGTCTTGTAGTGAATAGTAGCTTAAATCTGATGATTCAAGGGCTGTGTCTTGATCTTTGGCACTGAGTCTCTACTTTTATACAAGTTCAGATCTTCAAAACAGATTCTTAAAAAATGGTTTGCTGTACTGTTGTATTCATACTCCTTTAGGGTGTTTCCATTTCTTCCATAGAAGGTGAGAGCACAGATTGCTCTTATGGTAGTTAATGAGAAATGTTATTTCTCTGTTCTCCTTTTTTATTGGTCTTCTTTTTGTCTTCCTAGAAACCTCAGAAGGGGTAAAAAATTCTCAGCTGAATGATGAGCTTCCACTGTCTGCCTGATAATGACAATATTGATCCAGAGGGTCTGGAGTAAGTGCATCATTCTGGGATTCTGAACTGTAGTTCAGCACAAGAAGTCATCACTTACACTACATGTTTTTTGCAATATGATGATACAGCTCCAGATGCACACACTCGAAGGCCTGTTAAACCTGTTCTACCCTGAAATTAATTATAGACACATAGGATGGTTTTGAATTGGAAGGGAACTTAAAGGCCATCCAGTTGCAGTCACCCTTCTTTGTGCACAGTTGCCAGTCACCAAAACACTCACTAGATGAGGTTGCCCAGGTCCCCATCCAACCTGGCCTCAAACACTTCCAGGGATGGGGCACCCATAGCTTCTTTGGGCAGCCTTTTCCAGTGCCTCACCACTCTGAGTAGAGAATTTCCCCATAATATTTAATCTAAATATCCCCTCTTTTCGTTAAAAACCAGAGCCAATCTCCCAGTTTCCTGCAAGCCCTCTTTAAGTACTGGAAGGCCACAATGAGTTCTCCCCAGAGACTTCTCCAGGCTGAACAAGACCAACTCCCTCAGCCTTTCTTATTAGGAGGGATGTTCTAACTCTGTGATTACCTTGTGGTCTCCTCTGGAACCACTCCAACAGTGCCACATCCTTCTTGTGCTGCGGCCCCGGATCTGAACACAGTGCACCAGATGAGTCCTCACAAGGGGAGAGGATAATCACCTCCATCACTGTGCTTTTTTTGATGCAGCTCAGGATACAATTGGCTTTCTGGGCTGTAAGCACACATTGCCAGACAATGTTGAGTTTATCATCAACTGATACCTCAAAGTCCTTCCAGGGCTGCTCCCAGTCCACTCATGCTTAAGATTTTAGTGACACAGGTATGGGACGTTGCACATGACCTTGTTGAACTGCAAAAGGTTCACACAGACCCACCTTCCCAGCCTGTCTAGATCCTTTTTAATGGCATCCCCTCCCTCCAGTCTGTCAGTCACAGATTTGCAGAAGATGCACCCAATCCCACTGTCCATGTCACCAGCAGAGATCTCCTTGCTGATGGAGCTGTGAGTGGGTGCTCAGCGCATCACACACTGAAATAAAAATCCTAATGCACAGAAGAATGAACTCATTAAAAAAGGTTTTAATCCACTGTCCTGTACAGAATAGTGAAGAATTCCCCTGCAATCCAAGTATGCATTTCTGGTTTTCTTCCTGAGAAAAAGCTAGCAGTTAACTTCCAAAAGTCAACAGTAGTTGCACTTCATACTTGATACTGTAGAAGCATTATCTGAACTTTGTAATAGGGCAAAATCTTTTCAAATCTGCTTGGACATTTAAGGTTAAGTAGTGTTGTGGGTTTTTTTTCTTTTTTTCTCTGCAGTATTAAGTTAAGCAGCATCTTCAGTTTTTAGGGTACTACTATAGCAGCATCCCTTCATCACGTCTTCTAGTTGACACATAAGCTTCATTAGTCTTGCCCTCCCCAGCATGCACCTCTAGCAATGGTAAGCTTAATTATTTGCTTTTTAAAAAAACTTCATTGTTTTATCTTAGATCTATTCCAATTCACCTGTCAGGCTCATCTTGCAGTGAGTACTGTGTGTACGGGCAGCTCTTAACTTGTTGCCTCACAATTTAGCCTTTTTACAGGTTCGTACAGAGTTAAATTCACAGAAGTAAAGGAGCTATTTAATAAAAAATATGTGAAGATGCAATCCAATTAGAAGATATGACTTCACAAAACCAACAAACAAAAAAATCCATCAAAGCCACCGAACAACAAAACTAACCCTCTGTCAGTTTGAATCTGCTTGATAGAGGAGTGTGGTAGCACTGAGTTGGAAGATAACAGCTGAAGCAGAAATTGAAATACTGATAGGATGATTGGGAACAGCCCCACAGCCAGCTGTTCATGTATGAAAACATTTCACAGAAACCAGACACAAGGACCTGCTGTGCTCTGACATGCTGGGCAGTTGGATATTTAGAAATAAGTCCTTTTATGTTTATCTTGTCTTCAAACTCTTTTATATTTTTCTGTTTTAGGAGCTAAGTATTCTTGTTCATACTGTGATGAAATATAGCTATTCTGAGTTCCAAAGCTGTTTTGAACCTCTTTATAGGTACTGGCATAATGAAACAGTGTCAACAGATATGCCTTAAAGTCTTAGTACATATGTGTTCCTATTACTTTCTCCACTAAAGTTATACTGTGCTTATATTCCAAAATGTTGCTGTTGTAATATTTCTTACTTTGTGCAAGTAACTATTTTAAACAATTGAACTTTATAGCTTGAAGATATGCCACAGTATCTTTCAAATATTTCTATATATATAGGAAAGATTAAGTTCCTTTTGGCTCAATGTTTTGTTCAGATTTAGAAGATGACATCCCTTTATAAAATATTCACCCTAGCCCTACTCATAGGACATAGTCCCCTCTGTTCTTAGAAGTCCAGAGGTGGCTAGTGACTAATTATATTTCATTTCTTCTGACAGTTTGTTAATACAGTTGACCCCCAATTTATTTGATTGAGGATTCAGTTTTATTTTTCATTCAGTGATTGTAACAGATAAATATTTTTGTGTGGCTTTGGTGTGGGTTTTTTGTCATATAATCACAGTTGTTCAGCAGTAGAGGGCTTCTATTCTCAGTTTACTTCATTAATAATTATGAAGAGGGATATCTGTTGCAATGCAATTTTGGGAATACAAGAGAGCTGGGATATCTTGTTTTCTTGTGAGAAGGGAGTATTAATGACATTAGCGAGATTTAGGCCTCAAGGACAAAGATATTGTAAATGGAATAAAGGCAGTGGTAGCCAGATACTCTTCTGACTATGCAGATGATCTGTTTTCTGACTACAGTATATAAAACCTTATAGACAGACACCTCCCTGCAACAAGTAGTCCAAGAAAATCTAGCCTAGATGATTAAAGTGAAACTAATTTTTTTATAACAAGCCAACTTTGTTTGGCTCTTATTACTGAAATAAATTCTGTTTTCCAGAGAGACTAGACTGTCCTTCTGCCCTAAGTTCCTATTGTGTTCTTTAAACATGTCAGAGACCTGGAAATTATTTTAATAAGTTAGAGAAGTTGATACAAGTAAGACCAAAGGGCTCTTATGGCCGTATAAATTTCCATTTAGTTTGTCTTTTCATTGGATGAATTGGTTAAGCTGATAGTCACCATCTTCTCCACCATTTCATTGTCTTGTGCTTTGAGGAGATATTGAAAACTTGTAGGTTTTCACACATAACTACTTGTAAACTATCTGTATGAAAAAAGTGGTGTATTTTGATGGCAGAATACTCAAACCACAATTTAGGGATCTTTTTCCATTTTTTTTTTCCCATGGCATGCATTTTCAAGTACTTGAAATTCATGAATAATTCTGTCTTTGTTATAAAACTGAATATACAGGTGTTTATAATTTTTTGGAGCATAGAACACAGCCTCTGAATCCTGTATCCATTTCTTCCTCTGCTTAGGCAAGTACTGGTAAGAGGAGGTCCTGACAATGTGGAGTATGTTTGGCTTAACTAGCTAAACATTTCCAGAATGTTATCTAACGTAACCTCTCCAGAACTATGTAATCAGTCACTGATTAGCAAAATCCAAATGAAAAGGATGTTGGCAGCTGCTGGTGAGAGACAGGACATTAGGATTCTTGGTCTGGGACAATAATCACTTGAGAGGAAGACTTGGTTTTCATACAGATGAAATGAGACTCCATGACTGAAGTAATTGCTTATTACGCTAATGCATTCTAATAATAACTGGAACTTTAATATTACAACAGAAGTCTTCATTATTTTTCATATACATTTTGGACAAAAATTTTTATTCCATTCACTGTAAACAATGCTGGCATACATGTGCAGACCAAACAGGGCTTGGGTGTCCAGTGTTTCATTTTAGTGTGTACTATAATTTCAATCTCTGTGTTTTGGCCCACATCTTTTACAATATTGTCAATTAAAGTACTCAGGAGGGCAATTCAGGAATTTATTTTGTTCATTCCTATATATTCCTGAAAATTTTTCCTTTCTCTTTCCATTTTTTACATTTAAATAGGAAGACAGCCACCTTCAGATGATACAGAGCTCACTGACAGTTGCTCTTGCTCCTATCCTACTTCATGAGAACTTCAGAAGATACTAACTGAGGTATTTATTTGTTCTTTTTATTTTATGTGTTTTTACTTTGCAGGTATACCAAGAGCAGTAATAGACATGGAAAATAACACAAAAGTTCTGTCCATAAAGAAAACTACTGTGTGATGTAATTTCATTATGAAGAATGTTTGTCCTTTATGTCAGATACCAGTGAATTAATTCTTTTGTACAGAAAAGAACAACTCGATTTGTGTAATGTAAACAGTCTCATAAAGAATTAATGGACTCAGTGTTCATAAAAGCAAAAAAGTATCTTATAAGCCTGTGGCCAGCCCTAAATTTATGATCTGCAGCTGCTGAACGTCTGATAGGAACTTCATCTTCTAAAACATGATAACACTGTGAGTATATAGCTAGAGAAAAGGAAACACTGTGCTTTGAGAAAGTTGACCAGACAAATGGATGACGACTGCATAGCACGTTTACTGGTCTTCTATTGTGTAAAATCTTGCATATGCATGCTTTAATACTTTTTAATTTGCATACAGTTACAGCGCAGATTCTGCAGTCTCATAGGTTAAACAGCAAGTTGTAGGTCAATGTACAGTCAGTCTAATGTAAGCAGTGCAGGGCTGAAATTCTTGTTTTCTACATCTGAAAACTAGAAGCCTAAATGACGTTGAAGAAAGATGGCTCATAATTTCTAAAAGAATGTTGTAAAATATACACTACAGTGTATGAAACATTTTGTTTGAGGCTCTCATTAGTTATGTGCATCTTTCATAATACCAAGAACAGATTAACATTTAGAGAAGGTTAATAATTCTTAATGTAATTATTATGTAAATGTCGTATGTCCTGTTATAATTGTAAAATATAACTTTAACGTAAGTATTTCTTGCATAAGTGTTTTTGAAAGAGGGCTTATGTACCAACCACTAGAGATTCTATTTAGAATAATGTTAGTATTAAAATTGCTTATTAAAAAAAAAGACTATTTTGTTGGATATTACTCAAGGATGCAGAAAACAGAAGTTTTGTCTGTTAATTTTGCTCTTAACAGCTATCTATGTTAATAGCATTTATGCCTGAATTCTGTGAAATGCTTCATATTCTCAAATTTTAATAAAGCAGCTGGGATTTGTGATCTCAGATATAACAGGTTGTGCCATTTTAGTATGCACTACGCACTGGCTATATCTTACAGTGGGGCAGTTCATATCTGGAGTCAGCACACAACCATTTTAGCAATAGAATTGGCCGCTTATGTCACGGATTAAAATTAGCCACGTCTGTACGCCAGAGCAACAGAGTGGAATGCAACACACAGCCAAACATGTGAGCAAATTTTCTTCTAGTGATATTTGGCCAGGCCTAAAATATCTTCCACTCCCAGATTTGAAAGTAGTGGAAAAGTTAGTCAGATCCCTCTGGGGAAGAGTCTGATTGTAGTTTATTCAGAAGTTCACTTTGTTTCAGATCTCTAAGGTAAGAAACTTATTTTCTAATTATTTTTATAAGTATTAAAATGTTTGCAAATTAAGATCAAGCTGTTTTTTATTTGATCTTTACTTAACATATGGTTATATTGAACTTCCTTCTCATCTGATTTTCTGTGCAGCATTCCAGGCCTTTTCTGTCCTCGTATAAGAATCATGTTGCTACTCATACCATTTGTTTTCGGACCTGAATTTAAGTGTTAATTTTTATACAAAGTTATAACTTTGATTCTGGTAATTTGAATATATTTGTTTTAGCAGCTAAATGCAATGTGAAGTTGCATGGTATAAACTTGCATTTGTGTAATATTAAGAAGCTAACTTTTAGTGCTTTTTAAGTTTTTGCACAACATCATATGAGCATACAAATGTATTACAGAATTACATAAATCTCTGGTTTTCAATAGTAAATCTCTGATGGTTGCAGCTCTAAGTTTCTCTCAGTTATCTATCACATACTGAAAGTTCAATTTAATGAAGAGTGGATCCTTTGCTTCTGCTGAACACTTATTTTTGATTTGACAGCCTGATACTAACTTTCCATCTGAGGAACTATTACCAAAATAAGCTTCAACTGACTGGAATTTGAATCTAGCAAACTTGAACAAATAAGGAGTGTATAACTGCATGCATACAGAACTCCTCTTACAATGTGGATTCAAGTATGTTTTCTCTTGGATAATTTCACTGCCTGCAAGAAAATGACCAATTTGATACCAGTATATTTCTGACTCATTATCAAATGATTTAGTGGAAGATATTTGATGTCTCTGCCAGGTGCTAGCACTGAAGATTTAATCATGCGTCAGAATGAGCACATAAGTTCTTACAACAGGAATGTGATTTGACTGCGTCTACGCCAGTCACCTAGGCTACGTTTATAGAGATACAAGTGGTTTTACCATTCTAACTTAAATACATTCTTGAGGAGATGATCAATCACGTCCTGGCAGAGTTTGCCTCTCTCTATTTTGTGGGATCTGTGCTTGGTAAGGTTAAATCTGGCCTGCATAGCTACATCCGAATGGGGGAACTATCGTAACTATGTGCCATAGAGTCCTGAAAGTTTCCAGTTGGTTACGATTTTGGTAACTTTGGTTGCCAGGTATATTCACAATTGATTCTACCTTGCCTAGGCTGAAAGTCTGTTTATCTTCTAAACAAATGTGATATTCACGTGTGAAGTACAGACCTTCTTTCCATTACATAATGAAAGAAAACAAATGACCCTAAAATTTGTCCGAGTGTAAGAGTCACTGCATGGAGTTAAATTAAAAATAAAAGGATCCATATTAAGCCCAGTATTAGAAGGAGCCATTTAAAATCTCTTTTCTAAGCTTTTATGGCTTTTCCAAATGATATGCAAATTTTTTCCTGCTTGAAAACTCACTGGTGAAAGCGAGTTGCATATTAGTTTTTAGTTGCAATTATAAGGCTCCAATAATAATTTAAAAATAAAATATTTGTCCATTCTGTAATAGATTTGTAATTACACAGGTGTGTAATTTGTAATTAGACAATCTGTTGTTAGTATGGAGGAATTTCAAGCAGAAATGTACTTAAGTATGGGTAAATAGTTTTGAAAGAACAATTGAAAGGAAAAGCTGGAAATATTATATAATACAAACCCAAGCCTCCATCAAACAGCACAGGAAAATTATCTGAGAGTACAAATGCCCTCTTCTTTGAATAGTTTTGAGAGATTTATTTCTTCCTCTGAAAAGTAATGCCTTTTGTGTGAGATATAAATCTCAGGTCCTGGCATCTTACAGCTTGTAATTGTTTTCATGACTTGGAATTAAATTCATCTTGCTTTCAAGTAAATTTATTTCTAAGTTGATTCTCTTAGATGTTTAATGAGATGATTGAGGTTTTTCCTTAACAGAGGCATTTAGAAAGTGTTTCTCTCCTCCAGGACTTCTAGTATGTAATAAGAGGTGATGATAATCTTCTTGACAATTGCAGTTTCTCAGTGGAGACATTATGGGCTTTCATCTGTCTTCTGTCTCATTCTCATAAAGTTCATAGGAATATATGATTTCTAAGACCTCTGTGTGTCTGCAGAATGATTGGAATTGACTAAGAAGCTCAAGAACTTCTGTAAGAAGGATGGAAAGTGATGGGAGATAGACAATTTAGACAGTGACAGAGTGTGATTACACATTTTCCTTTATTAAGCCAAGATAAAACTATCATGACAGTTTCAATAACAAGTTTATTCAATATCTTGGTCACATTTTCAGCTTGGGTAAGAATATTCTCACTATGTAGTTCATCTGTAACTTTGGCTACCTGGGGCAGTCTTCTCATTAAGCCTCTCTGTATACCTGCCAGAAGCTGTTAAACAGCTGCTGCATTTCATGCCACAGTTGCTTACTTTTCTGTGGTGAGTGAAGTACTTCTGTATAAGAAAGTGGAATATGAACTTCAACATTTTTTAAGTGGAGTGTGATATGCGATAAGTGTTGGCATTAGCTTTAAAACAAATGATTCTCACTGAAACATAAACATTTTTTATGTGAATATATGCGTATGTATAACTTGATGGTTAGCTACAAGAATCACATACGCACACTTAATTTTTTAGCATTTATTTTCATATTTTTCATTAATTTTGTGTCTAGTTAAACATTTATAGAACTGATAGTTCTATAAGTTATACCTGCTGACTTGTTTTGTTAACTGAATCTAGCCATGTTTGTGGAAGATTAGGTCATTTTTCCTTTAGCCATATTGAGAACATCTAAAGTGCTTGCTATATTAGTAATATTAAAATGACTGTCTTTCTGTATCAGAAATGCTCAGATACTAACTAAAATATGACTTTAACTCAGAAGACAATTAAAATTGGAATTACCTAGAAATAAACTATGATTTTTGATTTCTTGAGTAAGTAAAGCATATAACTATCTAGATCGTAAAAGAAGAAAATCAAAGGCTGCAGAAAGCTAAATTCTTTTCTCCTCCTTTGCTTTATCAGAAGATTCCATCTTTCGATATTTTGTCAATCTTTTTGTGACTTTATTCAACATTCCTTTGGCAATTTATCTCCCCATTTTACCATCTATCTCCCTTTTTTCCATCTATGTCTCTCAAGTTTGCTTACTTCACTTTTTATCACTAGGATTCTTCTCAGTATTTAATATACTGTACTTAAAATATATTGCGGAGACTTTATCTCTTTTATATGTCTGATTTCATATTTTGATATTTCACAGCTGAAATGAAATGAGAACATTTACAAGACAATTTTCCCATCTTGAAATAGATTTGAACACTGGTAGATGTTCTGAAGTCTCTGGGGAATTTTATTCAGCTTTCTCCTTTTGATTCAAGTAATACGTAGCCCTTGTACAAGGTGAAGTTCATGATGCTAAATCATGTTCAGAGAAGGGCAACAGAGCTGTGAAGGGTCTGCAGCACAAGTCTTATGGTTGGCGGCTGAGGGAAGTGGGATTGTTCAGTCTGGAGGAGGTTCAGAGTTGATCTTGTTGCACTCTACAACTGCCTGAGAGGAAGTAGTGGTGAGGTGGAGATCTGCCTCAGCTCCCAGGTAACAGTGACAGGATAAGAGGGAATGGCTTCAAGTTGTACCAAGGGAGATTTAGGTTAGATAATTGGAAAAATTTCATAACAGAATTGCACTTAGAAAGTTGCGTGGACTTTTCCTGAACCTGAACTTAGAAAAGCCTAATTGGTAGCTTTTTCTCTTCCTGGAGAAATACTTACATGTGAAATCACCATACCAAGAAGTAAATTCTTCTCTTGAAGAGTCTAGTTTAATCTGTAATGCAGATAGTAAACAAGCTGAGCATGCAACAAAGAATCTTGTGTAACAGCGTATCAGAACCCGTACTTCAGAATGACCTGTAGTTTTCTTTCAATCCACAAGGAATAGTTTAGGTAATAGCCCTTACATGTCTAATTCTTTTTTCGTAAACTGTCAAATGGATGCAAAAGCTCTGGAACTTGTCAGTTGCTCATTGTGTATGGTCCAAACTGTAAATAAAGCTGTAACAGATGTGTAGGTAGCAGATACCAGTTATTAGAGCTTCCTGATAAAATATTCCAAGTTTTATTGTCTTCTGGGTTGGTTCTCTGGTGAAATCTCAGGCTACAAAAATTGATGGGTGTATGAGGCAATATTCTCAGTAACTGATCAGCAAATAATCTGTCTAATCTGAGTTTAAAATAACAAATAATACATTCTATGGATGCTTTTTCCCTTGTTAGTCCAAAAAATGACCAGGGACATGCTTCCTGGAGATTGTAATATGCTTGTTCTTTGACTCTAATAGAAATTGTTTTCCATTTCCTCAAAGTAGGACCTTTAAAATGCAGAAGTATGCAAAATACAAATCATACTGTTCACATTGCAGTATTTGATCCGGTGATGTAATTCAAATTTAATGTAAACTTAGGCTTTAGTATTAACTGCTTATTTCCATTTCTGTTAATATACTTTATATTAAAAAATCAACTTTGAGGTATAAAAGGTACATAGATGTTAAATGAGAGATCTTATTCTCAGTATGTTTTGGAATGTGTATGTACTTCTCTTGCAATTCTAGCTTTTGTTTCTTTATTTATTACTTTATTGATTTGTACAGCTAATGGAAAAATGAGGTATGTGTTTTGTAACTTTTGTATCTTTCCTGTTAGTTTAATCCAATAAGTGGCATATTGATGAAAAGTATTTGTACATCTTGCTATGTTTTTCGTCTCCTGTGTTTTTGCATTACTGCTTTGTCACAGCTGCTGAAGAAACATAGAGGCAGTTGCTGCCTAAACATTTGAAGTTAACATCACCTAAAAAGGCTTCTGCTGTACGTGTGTTTTGATGGTTTCCTTATGTGTCTAATACATTTTTAAATGAATTTGTTTTCTTCTGTGTAAATAAAAATGTGTAGTAACACTGTTATGTCAAGGACTGCAGTGCAAAAGCAGCACATCAGTTTGTGTTGTCTGATGCAAAAAATTCATCGGAAAAGGAGAGACATTTAAAATATGTCATGAGGTAGTATAAATAGGAGTGCATCTTGCTTACCTCACTGCAGAAAAGGGAAGTGAATTTCAAATTTGCAGTTTAGTTACGTGTCTTTTCAAAAAAGGCACAATCGAGACTTTCTAGATTGAACACCAAATAATTCTTTCAGATTTTTGAAATCTTATCTGTGGTGAATCACTTAAATTAGTAGGGGAGACACAAGGGCTTACTTTCATCTCTAGCCTCTGTGTCTCGTTCCATTGCTGTTGGTGAGGTTTTTTTTCAATATATTTTCAGCTTACTATTCAAAAAAGGTTCACAGAAGGGCATTATATCTCTCTATAATGTATGTAATCATTTAACAAGGCTAATGCACTACTTTTCAAGGTTTTCAGCTGACAGTGGACTGCACTCGAGAACGGGGTTATCTGTGTTTGTATGTTTTGTCATTGTACTTAAGTCTACTGTGTGAACTGGGAGTATGCCTGTAAAGAGACAGCAGCATTCCTCCTGGAAGTAGTTAGTATTTTAAGAAAAGTAGAAGCAAGCACGGGAAAAAGAGAAAAAGTTATGCCAATTCATATGCTTTTATGTATTTAAATAGAGCTGCTTCTTTAGGCTGTCACAGACAGTGCCTCTTCCAGCACAGAGGACATGAAATACTTTTCCAGAGAACAATATTTAAGATAATGTTAAAGGACTTTTCCTGAAAGCTCTGCTCCCTGTAAAGCATAAATTATAGTGAGAAAAGAATTTCTGCAAGACTCATTTTGGCCTTGATGGTGATTACTCTTGTGTCACAGAAAGGATCACACACCTAGAAATTAAAAACATGTAAATGATTTTTTTAAAGATTTTTTTTTTGCCGTTTCCAGAAGTTTTTGTGTTTGGTATAGATCCACATGAGAGGATGACAGCAGACATTCTTTAATAATTTGTGTCCAGCAGAGGGACTGCTTTCATTTTCTTCACGTCTGTAAAGAACTTCCAGCCTTCCTTCCTGAAAGGACATTCACAACCCTTAGCCAAGTTCTCTCAATTTCTCCTGCAGCCCTGGACCCCAGGCACTGAGTTTACTTTGTGATTCTGGTGCATCTGCCCCACTTCACTCCACTGTAAAACTAACCAGAAAAAGGATAACAAGGGACTGGGAAAAAGATGTAAAAGCACTTGTGCCTACCAGTTCTTTGAGATTCCTGGTGGTGTTTCCATTAAAGGAAAACTGAAAGCCCAAAAACATGTCATAGCCTTTGTACTTAAGAAATAATGTTGTATTGTACATGAAAAACTTATCTTCACTGCAGCTGAGAATAACAAACTACAGATCTTGTCTGTATAACTTTACATGGGAAGCATCTATTTTGCAAGATATGCAAATAAGTTCCTTAATGTTAGCAATACCCAAAGACATGCAGGCCACTCTAAAGTAGACAGGTTCTAATTAGTCACCCAGGTTAAGAGTCATTGTAAACTTCTAGAGGTACTATGGGCTCATTCCACTGTCACTCGAAATCACATAGTCTTGCTTAAAGAAAAAATGTATTTTCTTAAGAATAGAATATTTTCTGTAATTTACTTGCTGTAGGTTTCAAGACTTACTAATGATAATATAAATATAACTGCAAGAGATTTTTCTCTGGAGGACAGCAGAGATTTTAATAGATAAGTGAGAATACAGAAATAGTTCCATAGAGCTGTCTGGGAACTCACATTTCCTTATTTTTGTGTCTGGCGCTTTCTTCCAGGTCTGAATGTGTTGCTCTTGCAGGTGCAACAAATTGTGGTGTGAAAATACGATATGGAGAGTATGAATCTGAATGTCATGAAACATCTGAAATGTCAAATTGTTTGCCAGGCTGCACAGCCTGATGAAACTACCGCGTCACACACAACAGTTCACTTCCTTTGAGCTGTCACAAGGTGATAAAACTTCTCCAATTTCAGATGATTGATTATTCCCTTTTACAGAGTCAGGAACATTTTACTGAGGAGTAGTTTTATAACTGTGTAACAGATGGCATTCTTGTTCACCACTTAGAGCTTTCATAATCTTGGTAATCTCCTCAAAAGAAAGCTAGTGAGATGTCTATTGAATTTATTCTGTACAGGAGAATAGTTTCTGCTTACTGTTTCGGAACTTCTTACTGTTCAATTCATTGTATTTAATTAAGACCACTTAAATGTTATCACAAACTCTTGTTAACACAAACCAGTGAGGGAGAAATAATTTCTGAAGTGGACAATAAGGACGATATTCACTTGTCTGTAGCTGAATTTCATCTTTATTTGTTTGGAGTAAGTCACGTATGTGCTAGCAAAGACTAATCCTCAGCTCTGAAGGCAAATGGCATGACACAGCTTGCATCTGTGCAACTAATTTTCATCTCCAGAAAAACACAGTGCTCTTTTGGGAGCCCTCATCTCTACTGTTCCCATAAAGTGGTCAAAAAGTGGCCCTGGTCATGCCTGGCAGGGAACCAGGGGGCAAAGGCTGAGCCATTCTGAGGCTTTGCTGTCAGCTGAACCTGCCAGTATCCACAGTGCATGCCTTAACCCTGGCAGTTTTACTATTCTATATGTAAGGTAGGGGAATTCTTTGCACAAAAAAATGTCAGCAAATGAATAACAATATGCACCAAAGCAAATACTCATTTTATACCCTGTGAAAATCTCTCTGAACTTTCGTTGAACCCATAAGATCACAGTTCAGCATATATGAGAGAAATGTTTCAGCAAGTCTTGTCAGTTCTGCTCACAGAGATGAAGCACAATTTTCCCTGCATTAGGTTTGGGACTGTAAGTGGAGGTGAGAGCTGAGGTCCTTTCATCCATAAGAATCTATGCTCTCAGTGGGATGTTTTCCTATACCTCTGCTGGTGTCTGTAGGGAAGATGGAGGAAGACTTGATTTCAAAGCAGTGGGAGCAAAAGCCAAACAAGGAGAGAAAAGATGTATGTAGGGACAAGCTCCTCAAAGAAGCAAAGGCTGGTTCTGGTCATCCAAGAGTATTGAGTCTAGGAGAAACACTATAGATGGGAATAGATGTGTCAAAAGGCTGGAATTCTCAATAAATTTAAATTTTAAAGGAACAGACGAGACATTAGACAAGAACTAAAGATAAATATGGTTTAGGTGTTCATCTATTTTGAGTAATCAGGACCAAGGGAGGAAAAGAGCCATAGAAGACTCAGATTGTTTAAGAGAAGAAAGGAAGTTGGTAAGACAGTAAGTAGAAGAAATTCAACAAAACCTGGGAATAGTGCAGTAGATTGCAAAGGAGAATGTCTCAAATAATTAAAAAATGGAGATAATTGCATGAGGGAAACAAAGAAAGTAAGCATAGCTTTACTGCAGAAGAGCTGATCTGGTTTCTGGGACATATAAGACACTCCTACTTAATACTCAAAAGGAAATCTGGGGTTCTTTAACATTATTACTGTCAAACTGTAAATAAAGTAAAGAGGAAGTATTCTGGCACAATATCTGGTTCATCCCTCATCCACATGAAAGACTAAGATCCAGTACTGCAAGCAGTTTTACAAAGATTCAAAGAGTAGAACTATGCAGATAAGTCAGTTTCATGTGAACAGTATGTTGAATTATTATTTGTTGATGTTCTTTTTTGTTGTTGTTTGGTTGTTTGTTTATTGATCTAGGAAGTTACATAAAACATAAATTGAAAGACTAGGGCATTCTAAAGGTACGAAAGTCAAGTAAAATCCAAATTGAGAGCTAGATCTGTACTAGTGATTGACAAATGACTGGAACAGTCAAAGGGTTGTCTGTCATCCATACTATTAAGCTTTCTTATTCTCTTAAACAGGGTAGCTGCGTCCTTACTATCATTCATTAATAAATAAATAAATAATAAAACAATTGCAATGTTAAATATCTGCTAAGAATGTTTATGAAAGCTCTTTCCATTCTGTATAGATGTTATGATGGTTTGTTTCTAGTAGAGAACAGGAGACTGGCAAGGAAAGAATTACTACTGTCAGCTTCTTAGGTTTGTAAGTATGTCATTGAATCATTGAATTGTGGAATGGCTTAGGTTAGAAGGGACCTTGAAGATCATCTGCCTCCTGCCATAAACATTGTTGTGAGCCAGTTGATCAGATGACTCAGTTTTAAATATCATTTTTCCTAGGATAGTGGGATCTTGTGAGTTAATTTTGTTCTTGGCAAATAATATTTCATTGTGAGTAGTTCAAAAACTGCTGGCTGTTGGACTACAAAGTACACATGTGTTTCAGTGCAAGTTCCCGGGCTTTAGTGCTTTTGTTACAGGAAAAATGCCTGAATTGACTCTTCTACACTTAAAGGTTTGTTATAAACAATTTTATTCATTTTGTAAATAGTTTCAGTATCAAAATACAAGACTAATAGTCTCAGAGACCAGAGACCAGTTTGGGGTCCCTCACTGCAAGAAAGATATTGAGGCCCTGGAACGTGTTCAAAGGAGGGCAACAAAGCTGGTGAGGGGTCTGGAACACAGGCCATATGAGGAGAGGCTGAAGGAGCTGGGAATGTTCAGCCTGGAGAAGAGGAGGCTCAGGGGAGACCTAATTGCTCTCTATAACTTCCTGAAGGGAGGTTGCGGTGAGCTGGGGGTCGGCCTCTTCTCTCGTGTCATTAGTGATAGGACCAGAGGGAATGGTTTCAAGCTACGGCAGGGGAGATTCAGGCTGGACATTAGGAAGTATTACTTTTTGGAAAGGGTGGTCAGGCACTGGAATGGATGCCCAGGGAGGGGGTGGAGTCACCGACCCTGGGGGTGTTCAAGGAAAGGCTGGATGTTGTGTTGAGGGACATGGTTTAGTGGGAGCTATTGGGAATAGGTGAACGGTTGGACTGGATGATCTTTTAGGTCTTTTCCAACCTTGGTGATTCTATGATTCTATGATTCTATACCAGAAAGCTTCAGCTCTAGTAAAGGAAATATACATAGGTTGCTTCACAAGTAATGCTTCCTATTTATTTCCATGGAATACAAAAGAGCTCAAGAACACGATTTGATAGAGCAACTTCTCAGCTACAAAACATTAATTTTAAACACAGGCACCATCATTGGCTATGCGTTCTCACCAGCTATGAAAACATCTTTCTTCTCAGAAAGATCTTCACCAAAAGAGATAAGCTGCTGTCACCACTACTAAAATGCACCACCCACCACCTCACTGTGCTCATATCCACTGTTTGGTCTCCACGAACGTTCAGCAAGTTGAATGTCGATGGGTGGCTTTTTGTCTGCATGGAGGAACGCTATGACACACTTTTTCACTTCATACACACTTCCATGTCAAACACCATTGTGTCACACTGCCCCTTTGCTGCCATCTGTCGCACAGCAACAACATGTGTCAGAATATTAATGGGAAGATTTGACCTCTTCTGCCATACCACCACCATCTGCCTCTGACGTCATGGGCCAACATCATACAATTGCAGTAATGGCAGCAACAGATTGCTACCTCCACTGCTGCAGATTTTACTAGCGCAGCATGCAGGATTGAGTTTTAATGATTTAAATTGGATGCTTGGGATGTGTCAGATGTGATAAGAACATAAATTAGATACTGTAGATTGCAAATATCACACTTCTTTATGATAATTAAAGCAGTTGTTTGATTTTACATATCTAAAGTTACAGAAAATTCTAGAATTTATTTATAAATTCTATTATATATATAATAGAATATTATATATTCTATATAGAAATAGAATAATCTAATAGAATATTATATATTCCATTATATTATTCAGAATGTAGTCCACTAAGTTACTTGCAAACTAATCTAAGAATTCAATGTCGGTCTTTTCCAATGAATTACCATAATAAGGCTGAACAGAAAGGACTTATCTGCATTGTGTAGTGTGCATGTCTGTTCTGAATAAGAGAATAATTTAACTGTTGCTGACTAAAATAACTAAAATCCTAGTGAACAAAGACGACCTCAGTGAGATTATAGTAAAAGTTTGGTAATTTTGCAGCCATCTCCTGTCTGTTTCTCTTCTTGATATGTCAGCTAATACCCAGATCACACTGTAAAGCTGTATTACTTACAAAGAATAACACCCCAGAGGGCCCAAAGAAAAGCTCTGTGATACCTGGAAAGATCAAATGATCAGAATAAGAGAGCATGCAGTGTTCAGTTCTCAGTGTAATTTATAATCCTGTAAGGACTATCATTTTGTTATTTATAGATGGAAAATGTATGATATCCTCAAGTCATCCTTGGGCTTTTAATTTTGTTTTGTCCTTTTTAGTGAGAAAGCCATTTACACAGAAGACTAAATGCACACCATTCTTATTTTCCATAAAGACAGGATTTTTATTAACTTCTAAGAGGAGGGAGAAGAAAGATTCTGCCAGCCTCAGTGGCTGCCTGTGTGTGCTGTTTTTCTTAAGGACATGTTAGCTCTCTGTATTCCTTGCCTTTTTCCTTTCATCTGTCTGTTTTGAGATAGGTGCTGCAGAGCTTAAATTTATCATTTAAAGACTTGTCTGTTTCTCTTAGCATCAGGGTTGGATTTAACTGCGGTGTTATTTGCTCTTTCAATTCATTTAGTTGTTTTCTTTTTCATTGTGTTTATTTTGTAAGTTATCACAGAATATCTTGTTTATTGATTAAGAAGGAGATTTTATTATTGAAGGATTTTTAAGAGCCTATAATGCATTATTTATTATTCAAGAGTACAACTGATGTTTTAATTACTGAAGATAGAATTATTACTGCTACCAAGGAAGTTTTCTTAATAGTAATGTTTTCTGCATCCATATTTAATTCTTAGTTTTTCTGTTTATTATTTTCCTTCATTGATGAGAAAACGGAATGAAAAGGGAATGGATAGTCGTTCCCCTTTGATTCACTCTTGTATTTGTCAGGCACTGAGGTGCAGAACTCTATAAGTGCCATCATCTAAAATAATAAATGTGAGTGAAATGCTGTGTTTTATTTTCAGGCTGATATTCCTGAGGTGCATCTCCACTATGAAGGAAATATCCCTACAGTGATTCAGGCTTCCCAGCAATAGCAGTGGGAGTTGCCTTTTCCTCTTATACTATAAGCTGTGCAGCATACTCCTCTCGCTGTACTTCCTTGTCCTCCTGCAGAATTCTTAAACAGAATTCTTTCCGTCTCTTTTGACTTGTTCATCATTTTCAATAACAGATATAGGAAAGGGATGTGGGAAGGAGTGGCAGTGCACCAAGTCAGGAGGTAAAGGTTGAATGTTATGGTATTGGAATTGACAGTGTTTATGTGCTCGCCACTAACAGCCTTTGGATGACTTCTGAACCCAACATATGCAGCTGTATGTGACTGGAAGATCTGAAAGCAATTTCAAGTTTGTAAGTTCACTGGAATTCATTTCCAGTTGAATTACTGTTGTATCCTGAGCTGAGTAGCTTTTTAGGATTTGGGCTTGATTATGATCCTCGATTTCTCTCCCATTCCCTCAAAGGACAGCTGTAATTCTCATCAGTTTCTCACATACTGGTACATTAAGACAAGTGTTCTTAGTTTCAGTTGTCTAAAATTTGCTCCATTTATCTATCTTGATGTTTTTTCAGGTAGATGACCGATGAACAGTATTTCCCTAAAATAGAATCATAGAATGGCCTGAGTTGAAAAGGACCACAATGATCATCTAATTTCAACCCCCATGCTATGTCACCAACCACCAGACTAGGCTGCCCAGAGCCACATCCAGCCTGGCCTTGAATGCCTTCAGGGATAGGGCATCCTCAACCTCCTTGGGCAGCCTGTTCCAATGCGTCACCACTCTCTGGGTGAAAAACTTCCTTCTAATATCTAGCCTAAACCTCCCATCTCAGTTTAAGACCATTCCCTCTTGTCCTATCACTATCAACCCATGTAAACAGTCATTTACAAATACTACTAAAATAAATCATGGAGTGGACAACAAGTTGTAAAAGAGTGTATTTTTATGGAATCTGCACAGGTGGAGGATTCCCAACGGTGGGACAGTGCTAACGTGCATGCATCTTAGGCAAGCAAGCGTAGATCTCTTATTTCCCTCTTCTTCATTTAAGAGGAAGGGAAGGTTACACTAAGAAGCCCCACAAGGCTTAATACCTATTACTGAAAGACCAAAGTCTCCTCTGCAATTTTTCTGCATGCTTATCAGTTACTGAGAACTGGAGTGACTTAATCCTTAACCTTCCCGATCAATTTGCAAGAGAGTAGAAGAAATTTTAAGTAGTTACCTATTAGGACTGGACAAAGAAAGAGGGTGGTGTGATGGAAGTTCTGCATATGCTGTCTTAGCTAACCTCTTCATTTTTCTAATCTCTTAACATCCTAGACAGGTTGGTAATAGAGTCAGCGTTCACAGAAACAAGTCACCTCCCTACAAAAACTCTGGTAAGCATGTCATCAAATATGTTAAACTAAGCTGCATCTTGGGATAGACAAGAGACTTCACTATTAAAGTGCTAAAGTGTGTCTGTTGGGAAAGTTGTAGGAATTTTATCATGTTGAAAAAAAATTGTTATATTAAACTGGAAATCACCATTTTCTCATCCATGTATGTTAGCAACATTTAAGTAGAATGAAACTTCCTACTCACCCAGGAAATGTAGTAGGATGTGATAAGGTAAAGCATTTCTTGACTGTGAATGTATCTGTAACACCAGTAGTTCCAGTGCTGTGTGCAAGACTGGGGAAGCTTCATCAAAAGTAGTTCCACCTACTGTTCAGCAAGTAACTGGTAGGCAAGTTGAGGACCTATATGATAATTTGTACCTTCTGTCAATGTTTAAGAAACCTTATTTATGTATTTGTCCGATAGGTAAAGGAAGACAGTAGTGTATTGTGGAAAACTGTTGATTCAGTCAGCTAGGCCCAGGAGAATGTGCAAGTCCATGACCTTGAAATTGAGGGAAAGACTGAATTTACTGAGTCTAGAAAGCTAGCTAATAGGTTCTGTGAGCAAAGTTCAGACTAAGAAATGGATAATTGAAGACCAGGGCTTCCATGGTAACAATCTTTTAAATATTTTTACTCCTCTGTGCAAGGCCATGCAGAAAGAACATGATTAAGGCAGAACAGAGTGTATGAGTAACAGAAATGGCATATTCATTTTAACAGAAATGAAACCAGGTGTCTGATACTTCAAAAAGGTTGAAGCTTTTTAAACAAGACTGAGAGAAAGGTGAAAAATGCAGGGGAGCAGATTTTGGTGTGCTATGAAGAAGTCATAAAAACCACATATCTCCATCTATGGAGTAAAACATAAGCTGGCAGTATGAAAATATGTGGAAGAATGGAAATAAAGGAAAACTATACGTCTTTCTGTAGCTTTAAAATAAGATAGAATAAATAAAATGCTTTGCTTTAAGGAAGATAAGAAACTAAATGAAGTTTAATAGTCATATTAAAAGCGTAACTGAAAAAAAATGTCAGAGGGTGACACTAAGATAAAAGCATATGGGAAAAACAAGCAAGTGGTAGTGTATTCACAGAAGTTTACTATAACACAGACTGATGAAGCAATTATATCAATTAGGCTGATTCCTCAATTACTGAATTATGCAAGCAGAGCAGAATAATAATATCATTAATTGTATTAATTATATTAATATAATTAATTGTATCATTAATAATATGAATATAATATTCATGTTGTATTATTTTGATATAGCAATGTGGTTATTAATGATATTTAATTATAATTAAATAATAAATTAATGGAGGCTAAATAATAAAGACTACACTGCCAATGACTTTACCTGAGTTTGCTGTAGTAGATCAGAAACAATATCAGAAAAACTGTATTTTTTTCTTTTACGTTCATGGAGTAAATGTCGTAAGTACATCCAGTAATAAGACTACAGTTTACAATCCCATCAATGACTGCTTTCAGGAGCAGTATCTCAAGAAGCAGAGTCATTTCCTGACTTATTTCTGATCAGTGCACAGAGTTTCTTTCATATTGTTATCAAGGGGTGTATTGAAACAATAGCAATATTGATGTTAGAGCAGATATCTTTGATGGTGCAGCTGTAGCCAAAGAATCTTAACCATTGTTCTTAACTATAAAAAGGGACGTTACATAAAGAGGAAGCTCTCTATCTGAAGGAAACAAAATTTCGCACGGTGACTATTTCAAAATATTGTGTTGAATTCTCATGGTAAATAGATACTAAAAAGTTGTTTGGATGAACCAAGAAGGTAAACCAGAATATGTAAGTGCAAGAGAAGTTATTAGAAGTAATAACACACTAGTTCTATCACATGGGAAAAACAAAGATAAAAACTCCATCTGGTCAAATGTAAAAATACAGTAAAGGTGTCCAAACAGTATTTTAGAACTTGAAAAGAAAAAAATAAATCTTTTTCTTAAGTTACATCTGTCTAGTCTTGCTTGGTCTTCTGAATCTGAATGAAATATCATGACAGTGATTTTTTCTGATTTACTTAATGTTTGGAAACTATATTAAGGGAGGAAAAATAAATCAAATGGAAAACATTTGAAAAATATTTTTACTGTAAGTGAGATTCAAAGGCACACAGATATTCAACAAATAATAATTTTTAATATAGCCCATCATTCCATGCTGTCAGTGACTATTTTTCATCTGTTACATCAGTATAAACATATTAATTATAATCATCTCAAGATTGTTACATACATTTTCACTGCAAGGTATGCAAACAATCAGCTAGGCCATGTGAATTTCTCTGCCTGCTTCCACAGATTATGCAGCACGGATCCAGCACTTTTAAGTTGATGACATTAGTTTACAATTGAAACTAATATACCATAAAATAATACATATATATAATCACAGCAAATCAAGGCCAGGTAAGATTAAATATAATATGTTAGAGAAGTTTGAAAGGAATTAGAAACTTTTCATCTAGTCATAAGAGTTTGAACTTCCCTGTCTGTTTGAATTTGAATAGCAAGCATTTCCCTATGGGTTCCAAAGCTTCCTGATCACTCTTACTTTTTCTATCAACAACCGGTTTTTCCTCTGGCAGAAAAATGCCACAGCAATGCTAAGCTATTTCTTTTCTTCATCACTGAACTCTCCAGTGCCCAGATAGTGTGTGTGTAGTGTGCCTTTTATTGCATGCCTGAATGCCAACAAATTGTGAAGTCAGTCTTAATGTATTTGTGGTGTTCGTACTATATAATAATACACATCCAGACCAATATAGAATCATAGAATCACAAGGTTGGAAACAACCTATAAGATCATCTAGTCCAACTGTCTCCTCATCACCACTGCCACCACAAGCACTAAACCACATCACACAGCACGTCATCCAGGCACCTCTTGAACACTGCCAGGGACGGTGACTCCACCACCTCCCTGGGCAGCCATTCCAGTGCCTGGCCACTCTCTGAGAGAAATAGTTCTTCCTTATATCCAACCTAAATCTCCTCTAATACAACTTGTGGCCATTACCCCTTGTCCTGCTCATTGCCTGGGAGAAGAGGCCAAATCCCTCTGTTATATAAAAGCTTTAATGAAGATAATGTTCCATGAAGATGCTGTATGCAAACTGTAAAATAGTTCTCACTTGCCTGAGTTGACATGTAATTTTCTTTTACTTTACAGTTTATTTATAATGACAAAAGAATTTAGGGAAGGTTAAAATGATGCAGATGGTCTTTCTACTAACTATTATAGTTTTGCACTCTATCCCCTCTTTCAGCCTCACACAAATAATCTTCTTGCATGTAAATAAATATCCTTTACATAAAAAGAGAAGTTCCAATGACTGATGTGGTCTGATTTTTTTTCAAAAAAAATGTGTATTGTATGAGCATCAGTGGTGCAAATTTGTTCACAAGACTTCAGCAGTTCTTAACTTGGACTTGAAAAGGAATTTTGAATGCTAAGCTTTTCCTCTCTGCTGAAAGTATAGTTACAAACAGTCCAAAGATATAAAATGATAGCAATTGTATAATTGTCAATAGAATTGTAGTTATTTATTGTATTAGCAAACTAAAGCAGTTTTATATTTAAAATTTTGCTTTCCAATTGTTTGCTATTGATTGCTATATGACAGAAAGACAAAGTACTTTATTAATACAGAATAATCATAATTATCTAATCATAGAATGGTTTGGGTCAGAGGAATGTTAGAGGTCATCTGGTTCCAACCCCCTGCTATGGGCAGGGACACCTCCCTCCACACCAGGTTGCTCACATCCCCATCCAGCCTGGCCTGCAATGCCTCCAGAGTGGGGGCATCCACAGCCTCATTGGTCAGCCTGTTCTAGTGTCTCACCACCCCTCACAGTGAAGAATTTCTTCTTAATATCTAGTCTAAATTTACCCTCTTCCAGTTTAAAGCCATTTCCCCTTGTCCTGTATAGTGACATAGTGACATATAGTATATCACTGTATGGTGATATGCCTTTATAAAAAATACCTCCCCAGCTTTCCTGTAGGCCCTCTTCAGGTACTGGAAGGCCACTGTAAGATCCTGGAGCCTTTTCTTCATGCTGAAGAGCCCTAACTCTCTCAGCCTACCCTGTAAGGGAGGTGCTCCAGCCCTCTGATCATCACTCCTCTGGACCTGCTCCACCAGCTCCATGTTCTTGTGCTGAGAGCACCATAACTCAGCACAGTACTCCAAGTGGAATCTCAGGAAAGCAGAGTAAAGGAGCAGAATGCCCTCCCTCTAAGCACTTAATATTCATGAAGAAAACAGATTTTTGTGACCAAAACTACTGAAAATGTATTTTTACTTTTTTCCAATTCAATTTAAAAAAGAAAAACATCAAAAACGCTTATTTCAATTAAAATAGTATTTTCTCTTCAGTAATCATATACATAACTAATTCCTGAAAATAACATGATTAACTCATGATTGCTCTCCCAAGCAGGCTTCTGGTAAGCCTGCAAATTCAAAACACTATCTTCATTAAATATCCCTGAGCTAGCAGAATAGCTTTTGAACTTAAGGCCCAAACTGACCTAAAGGCAACAGTAACATTAGTGATGGGCAGTCTTTCAATATTTAGATACTAATATTAAAAAAATCCTGGATTCCTGGGCCCCTGTCATGGAAATCACAGAGACTAGTCTCCAAATCTTAGCTTCATAAAAAAATGGAATAGGTCCACGGTGATGTTCTTTCATGGCTACATGTTTCCAGAAAGCAGTCTTAGTATCAAAGTGTGAAGAATTCACAGCTATTTCATCAGCAGCTTAAACATGTGCTCCAACAGGTATGAATTTTGTGTGCTACATGCAGCATTTTCAAGTATCAGACTTCCCCAGACACCCAAGAGATCTCTCCATGTAGAGCTTTTTCCTTTCAGTCCAGCTTCTTAAAACAGCTCTAGGCCATAAAGGAATTTTTCTTTGATTTCTACAAACAAACCTAAGGTTATTCTATGTAATTTTGTCTCTTGAAAGTCAGTAATACCATCCATTATAAAACTCAGAGTTGTTGATTCCTCCAGAAAAGGACATCCAAAGTATAAATTTTTATAGCATTTCACCTTTAACTGCTTGTTACTAGGCCACTAATTCTCTTAGAAATCATGAAACATTATATTAATTAGAAAAGTTGTATGTATTTCAGAGCAGGCTGTTGCCTAGGCCAACACTGTCCTTTCGTTAGGACTAAAGCATTTTCCAGCAGTACCAATGCTCGGGAACAATTGAACCATTTTTTGTCAAGAAAAAATAATTTGTGCAGGGACCAAAACTGCACTGGGAGATGTCCCCTGTGGAATTTCTGAAGGGCTGAAAGCAATCACAAAACTCATAGTTTTTTGGTGAAATGCATAATGGATTTTAACCTTGCCTCATTAAACACCAGTACATAATAGATTATGCATAAAACCCTCCACTCACACAATATACATTTTACGACAGGGTGAAAACAGAATTGAGGAAAACAGGAATCAAGAAAATCCCATCTTCCTGTTAAATGCTTCTGGAAATCATTCCTGCAATTAATTTGACCAAATGCTTATGTCTAAAGTGTGTAGGTGTGAGGAGATGCAAGTCATCCCAGGCACTCTTTATTCCTCTTTTTATGCAGAAAAGATGATCACATTTCAGGTGCAGTTCATTGCATGTCTAACATATACATCTAAAATAATTCAGATACATAATTCCTAGCAGGAGTGGATTTATCTCATTGACCATAAAAAGAATCCGAGTTGTCTGGCTCAGATAGTGAAGTCTAAATTGTTGGTATTTCATGGAGAAATGAATCCCAACCTCAGAGACCACTGTGGTGAGACTGACATAAGAACATGAAGATCTGAGAATTAATTTATTCTTTATCAGATTTTGTTTCTACTGAGAAATTTATCCTGAGGATGTAGGAAACAGGCACACAAGGAAAAGCTTAAGTGCTCCACCTAAAGACTTTTTGAAAGCTCAGCTAACTTCATGAGATGGTGCAGTTTCTGAAGAGAGATCGCTTTTCCTTCAGCCCTATTGAAATAACCCTTTAAGTATTCTTGGAAGGTGATTTTTTTTTTTTCCTTCTTAAAACAACAAGCAGTCTGTCTTGTGAAGGAAATTTCTGTTACTACACAATTTCTGTAGCTTTCTTCTGCCTTGTTTCTTGTTATACTGACATTTACCATGTGTGGACTAACGGAAACAATAAGAAACTCAGAGGATCCCCAGTGTTAGGATATTGGACTGTTGCATGATACTGTATCTGAGCAAAAACTACAAGTTATTTCTCTGAGTACATCTGTTTTTATCAGAAGTTAGCAGTTAGTGCATTCTATGGTGTAAGTTACAATTTTCAAGAGAGATTTATTTGAACATGGGGGAAAAAAAGCTTTTCTAAGTATTTTGTGAAGTCCATCATATGCGTAATTGTCCCAGTTTGTCTCGGTTGACAGAGAATTGTAAATTAGACTTATAATTGGAAACTGCTTCTGTGTTAGTGACTTGATATGTTATATAGTGGTTAGCTGGACAATAGCAAAAAATATATATATATATAATCTGGTAGTTTTAAGCAAATGTAGTTCACACAGTGGGTATGAATGCCATCTTGTAAATCTGCATTGTTGTGCAGTAATGTTAGTATAAATTATTTCAGAATCTGTTATTCTCCACTAATAAGTCATTATGCCATCTTCAGTATTTTGCACACAAGAAAACATTCGCCTCCACAGTATCATGAGCAACTGTGACTGATAACAGCAACAAATTAAGGAGACCATTGCTGTAGCGTAGTTACATTATGAACTGCTGATGATCAAATCTCATTTTTGTTATGAATAAACAGCAAATTATAACTTTTGAAATATTTTTGAATGTAAATGCAGAAATAAGATGAACGCTGCATTTGTACAAACAGAGCTTAGGCTTCTGTTTACTTGTAAACTTATTTTCTCTGGTTTGTAGCTTGATAGGAAGCTACAGAAACAAACAAACAAACAAAAAAAAAGATGTGTTTCCAAGGATGGGGGTCAGTATCAAGAGCCACATGCTTGTCACAGACACAGGATGATTCTACAGGAGACCTGAAGGAACCCTTTCCGTGACTTAAGAGAAATTCAGCAGCAGAACAGGATGTAATTTAATCACATTCTGAAAACTCTATGCAGAGCAAAATGATCTAATTCCCAGGGGGAAGTTCTGACTAGAGATGAGACCTCGTGTGGAACCTATCTGTTGAAGGCACTCTCATCTGGGAACATTACTTAGCTACTTTTGGACGTATAATACTTGTGGATATACCTAGCTCATAGGAAGTACTTAAAATACCTATTTTCTTTTTGATTTGCATGGTTGTTTGTTGTGAGTTTTTCTGGTGTTTTTTGTGTGTTTTTTTTTTTTTCTTCATTTTATAGCAGTGGAAATGAGACAGATGTTACCCATTACTGTTCTTGATAAGCAGCTTCAGCTGCTGAGATTTTTTTTCTTGTGTCTGAAGTGCAAGTTTTAAGGAATGGTTTGAATTCTTGGTGATCTCTGTGCTGGAGAAGTGGAAATTATTGAAAATCCCTATGTTTTAAAGAAGTACAATTTGGTAAGATTTATTTAAATTCAGAAAATGCTTCTTTTCGATTTGTAATATAAAGTGGGAATTGTATAAGTACCGTAAGTAACATTTTTACTGATGATATATCTGTATGAGTATATGAAAAATTAATAATTGTTTCCTTTCTATTATAAAGAACCATTTTGTTTCTTTACATACAGATTATGAATTCTGTCATTCCACTGTTATACAGCTAAGTTTTGCAACAGAAGGAATGCTTTATTTTTCACTGAGTAGAGGAAAGAATATGTAGAATTCTTGAAGCTGCACTTGGCAAGGCACCTCTATCAAGTCTAGAAGTATTTTTACACTGTAGTAATTTTGTTCTATGTGTTGTAGATGTGTCCCTATTAAAACTTTTGTGCAGGAAGAATCAGACTATTACGAAAAATTGGAGGGAATTGTTAACATACTATATAGGATAAAATAAACTTAAGCCTCCTGAAAATAATAATTGACACAGTTCATGTATTGAAGCATTACATTGACTATACCAAAAAGTTATGATTGTAATTTGAATGAGATATGATGAAAATATTTTCCAGCTAAAATCGTAAGAGTTTGTAGTACAATTAAATATTTATATTTTCCTTGTTTTTTACACACGTATATTTTATTTAACTCTAATAACTAAGCAGTCTCTTCTTTTTTCTTTACATAGCAGATGGTACGTGAACAATACACTACAACAACACCAGGCACTAGCCTAGAGAGGCCAAAGAATGAATATGTCTACAAAATTGGAATTTATGGTTGGAGAAAGCGTTGCCTCTACCTGTTTGTTCTACTCCTGCTAATCATCCTAGTTGTGAATTTTTCTTTGACAATTTGGATTCTTAAAGTGATGTGGTTTTCTCCAGTAAGTGTCCTTATTAATTTTCCATTATTTTCATATTCTCCTTTTTCTCCTGCCTCATCACTCCCCTTATTTCACATGCACTTTGGCTTCTTTGTGTGCAATACGTGGTTCTTCTTTCTTCCTTCCCAAGTGTAATTTGTATTTGGCCGATATATACATATGAATGCATACTTACATTCTGTCTTTGAGTATACATATCTGTAATGTCTGTATTAGTAATAACCACTTAAATTATTGAGGTTGTTGGTAACTTATATATAACTTATATAGCAGGTTCTAACACTATGAAAAAGAACATATTTTACTGTTGTCTCACAGTCTCTGTTTAGTTTATATTTTATAAATACATGAGCTGTAAATTTTCTCTCATATGCTGGAATTCACTAGCGCTAAAAGATTGCTTATAGGTGCTGGTTATTTCTTAATTTCCTTCTCCTATTTATCAGCATCCAACATTTGGCAATTTATTTAACCAATTAAATAAAGCTCAGAGGTAATTAATACTACTTCATGCCTGAGGCTAAGCAGATGTGTTATTCGGGAATAACTGTAATATTTTTCCACTGTCATATATGTATTAATATTTAAAATGTAATTTTATGTGTAGTTGATTGAAGAGTAACTTTCGAAAGTCTGCAAGATGTAGCTTTAGTCAGAATGCAATAAAATGCATCAGTGAATATTGAAGCTGAGCTGATTTGTCCCTAACATGCAGTTATGATGCATAGATGATATGAATAGATCTGCTACTAGAAAAACAATAATAGTGAATCCTTCCAGCTCTGCCCCTGCTGTTGAAGAAAGAGTGTTGTGAAGAAAATTTCCATTATCTATCGTTATTGCGCCTCTGTCTCTAAATGAAGGGCATTTTATCTTCTTAGAAGCATTTCTATACTCTACATTCTCTTGCTATAAAGAAAGTAGGTTAATTTTAAGTGCTACTTACGGACCCATTACTGCTGCTTGAGTTCCCCTCTAGTGTCTTCCCCCACATAAATTCTTTTCAGCTCTGTTACTGCCATACAGATTACAGTGTGGAACATCTTAGGTCACATATAATTTTTCTGTTAGGCAGTTCATATGGAAGATGAGCACTTAGTGCCTGCACATCGTGAATCACAAAGTACATGAATAGTTGTTAAAATAGTTTTCTACGTGGCTGAGATTTATATTTTTAATCAGATTTTAAATTTATTTTCTGTTGCTTTGGATTCTTTATCTGAAACTGGGTATTCTCCAGCATAGTCAGGACTAACAGAACAGCATCAGAAGACCCACTTACAGGAACCACTATTTCCTACTAGGTACCTGTGAAGAAGGCACCAAATGTGTCAAACTTTTGAATGTTCTTATGCCATGGCAACAAGAGCAGTTAATACCAGCTCAAGTAGGGCAGGTTTACATTCATCTGATGGATGGACTATGCATGCCGTGGCTATAAAGTTCTTCCTAATTCTCCATTTAAGAATCTGTAATCCTGGCATACAACTTGTGAAATAGTGACTCAAAGCCTAGAAGTGTGATGGAATTATCGTAGTCCTTTCCGCTATGTCTAAGGAAATACTGTTTATAAAAATCGAGGGTGACAACCACAGAAGTTAACAATACAATGATCAAATGCTTTTTCTGGTGGAAATAAATGTTAGGGCTCCAAGTTTTGGTTAACTGTTTGAAAAAGAGAGGTAACGGTATATCGTCAGAATATGATTTTTGTGGTTCTTGAGTTCCACCCTTGTAAACTATTTACCATTAGGAAATCAGTTGATTAATAAATACCTTCCTTATCCATTTAAACATTTCCATTATTGTGAAGAGGTAGAATGTACCTGTGAAATATTATTCCTATGTAGTCATCAGTTATTTGGCAAACATTCATCTCTTAGATCTGGTGATACTTGTATATTTGTTAATTACGTATTCCAAGTATACTATGTAGAGACTATGCTATTTATTATGCTTTATTATAATAATAGGAATTTTATTTTTAGCAAATACTTTAGAATTACTCGGTCCTAATTTTAAAAAATGCACTGAGATGTCATCTTCATTAAAAATATCAGAATATTAATTATTAGTAAAATTTTAACAACTGCTTCTCTGTAAAATAATGGGAGAACAAAAAAGCAGTATTCTTTCTCAGGTTGATAAACATATTTAGAAAAAAAAGCATAGTGAGTATATACAAATATATATTTTATAATATACTTTAGATTTAGAGAAACAAGATGCTGTGTTCACTGATAAAAAAAACAATAATTGTGAACAGAATTTCATCAGGCTCTGGGCTGTGAGAGCACGTTGCTGGCCCATATCCAGTTTCCCATCCAGCAGTACTCCCAGGTACTTTTTTTTTGGCAGGGCTGCACTCAATCCTTTCATCCCCCAGCTTGTATTGGTAATGGATGTTGCCTTGACTGAGGAGCAAGACCTTGCACTTGGATTTATTGCTTGGGCCTACTGTTTGAGCCTGTCTGGGTCTCTTTGGATGGCATTCCATACCTCTGGTGTGCGAACCACACCCTACAGCTTGGTGTCATCAGCAAATTTGTTGAGGGTGCACTCGACCCCACTGTCAGTGTCACTGATGAAGATACTAAAGAGTATTGGGCCCAGCACTGACCCCTGGGGGTAACCACTCATCACTGATCTCCATCCTGACACTGAGACATTGGCCACCATTTTCTGGGCTCAATCCTGTAGCCAGTTCTTTGTCCACTGAACAATCCACCTATCAAATCCATGTATTTCCAATATGGAGAGAAGGATGTTGTGGGGTACCATGTCAAAGGCCTTACTGAAGTCCAGATAGATGATATCAGTGACTCTTCCCTTGTCCAGTGATGCAGTTACACCATCACAAAAGGACATTAGATTGGTCAAGCAGGATTTGCCCTTGGTGAAGCCATACTGGCTCTCCTGTAAGTACTACCAAACAAGCTAAGCCGATAAGGGTGAACATGAATTAGACACAGATGTGTTGCAGGATTAATAGATCGTAATTTCCCTGTAGAAATTCAGAACAATGATGAAAGACTGAGATTTTTCTGAGCTTCATTGTTTGAGAGGCCTTCAGAGTTAAGTAAGCATGACTGAATTGAATTACATTCCATTTGATGAAATCTATGCTGAAAAGGAACTACCTGAAGATAGAATGTAACCCTTTTTCTCGTAGTGCTCCATTTACATAGTATATGAGCATCTCCATATTTGTAAGTATCAGATATGACTCATCCATGTTTTCATTTGCTCTTGTGGAGTTTGGGTGGACAGGACCTGAAGTTATTCAGGGGAATAAGGGAAGAAAAGTATTGATTCAGTAGTTTTAGGGAATTCAAGACTGAATAATTATGTCTATAGTATGGTGAATAAAGTGAAATAGAAAATCATTCTGCATGAAACTTAGAACGCTTGAAAAAAATTGAGAGATTTCTTTGTTGTTATTTTGGAGTTTTTTGCCCCCTGTATATAATAGATCAAAATGGTGCATGAAATAGAAATTTCAGATTCCACTTTTTATGTTTTGAGGCTTTCTGAGTGCTAAAGGGGAATGCTATCCAAAAAGCTTAGAGATGAAAAATCCGAAGGAATTTGGGACTGCAGCAGGAACTAAGGGTTAGGAGCCCTGTGAGAAATTCTGAAGTGTATAATAGTTCTGAAAAGGAGGAATACTAACAGCCCTCACAAGGACGAACATGGCCAGATGAAAGCAGTCAGGATTTCTAGATGGTGTCCAGGATAATTTCTGAATATAGATACTGGCTGAGTCAACTAAAGGTGACACACAGTAGTCTGCTGCTCATGAACAAGGTAGATGTATGGGGATGTGGTAATCAGTAGGAGTGTTTTTTAAATGGTGGAATTTAAGATCCTGAAGGCAATGAGGAAGGAGTATAGCAGAATACAGATTCTGGACTTCAGTTGTGCTGATCTGGTTTATCTTTGGACCTGACATATGGAATCCCAAGGGTAGAGGATTTGAAGGATAAAATTAGTCATGAAAACTTACTGGTGGCTAAGGACAGTATGCAGGAACAATCTATCCTGACACTCAAGAAGATAAGCTGCCTGGTTTATCTACAGAGTGTAGCTGTGATGGTATTCCAATGCAAAAAGCAGTATGGAAGAACTGACAGAATGGACAGGCTCCCAAGAGGAAATATAGAAATGTTGTCTGGGCAAGGAAATGTGTCAGGCTTCCTGTGTCAGCAAAGACAAAGCTTGGCTTTAGTTGAGACTTAAAAGGGACATTAAGAGCTTGTTTTCTTACTTTAGTAGTAGAAGGCTGAATAGGTAAACTGCGTGTCCACTACCAAATGAGACGGGTAAATTAGTGACCATGGACGCAGACAAGGCTGAGGTATTCCTTGCTTTCTTTACCTCAGTCTTCACCAAGTTCTTCCAGGACTTCCCCTTTAGCTCTCAGAGCTTGGCCTACGCAACTCAGTGGGACCAGAAGGTCCAATTGGATTCAGAGAGAACTGTATGATCCCTTGCAAAATCACTCTCTGTCATGTTTGAAGTGTTAAGGAAACTGGGGAGATGTTTGCTGACTGGGCAAAAGCAAGTGTTGCACTTGTCTGCCAAAAAACAAAAGCCAACAGGGCAGTTTGAGGAATTACAAGTTGCTCAGTCCCGCTTCAGTTCCTTGGAAAATAATGGAGCACATGTGCTTGGAAGACATTTCAAGGTCCATGAAGGAGAAGTGGGTAACTGAGGACAGTCAGCATGGATTTACTTAGGGTTAATGCTGACTATTCAGTGTCATTACAGTCTGTGATAAAATGTCTGGGTTTATAGGTGAGGAGAGGGTACTGGATGTCCTTACGTGACTTCAGCAAGGCTTTTGGCATTCTCCCACAATGTTTTTGTGTCCTAGTTGTCCATATGATGGCTGGGCAACCAGATGGGTAAAAAAATTGGCTGCACAGTAAGGCCTATGCAGTACTACACTGTATTCTACATGGAAACCTACATGGAGGCCTATAATGAATGTTGCAAGGATCTATCTTGAGACTGTTCCTATTTAACATCTTTATCATGACTTAGAAGAGGTAAAAGAATGTATACTCATCAAGTTGGCAGATGACACCAAGTTGTAGATTCCAATCAGTGCTTTCAGAACTAGGGGTGATGTCCAGAGGAGCCTAGAGGGGTTACAGGAATGGTCTGACATTATAACGTTCAGGAAAAGCAAACAGAAGGTTCTGATCTTGGAAAGAATGAGTCCCAACCTGAGGCAGCTCCATGAGAAAAGCCCTGGAGGTTGGTGGGCCACAAGCTGAGCGTGAGCCAGTAACCACCATAGCAACAAAGCCAACGGGTCCCAGGCTGTGTGAACAGGGACAGAGGGAGAGACCAAGGAAAGTGATTATCTACCTTTACTTAGCACTAATTACAGCAGACATATAATAGTGCCCCTCCTGTTTTGAGTGATATTTACAAACTGATTTTTTTTTAGTAGTTTTGTCTTGTGTCTTATCTGATGTTGCCATTAACCTTTCTTATGCTTCTGAAGAACAATAAATAAGTGCTTCACTGGAAAATGTATTTTAGTTTCCTCTTTCACGCTGTTTATTTTAATTGATAAAAATGATTGTGTAGTTTTAAAAAATGATTCACTAACTTTCAGCTTATAACATGCTAATTTTAAAGCATCACTAGATGCTGTCATATGAGATTAAAGTTCATTCTTGTAAACACTATCAAATCATAAAATGCTTAACTAGAAAAATACTGAATATATGACATGTAAGAATATTTTATACTCTCCTAGCTCTTTTCCAAGTCCTTACTGTGGTATAGCCTATAGGACTGGGCATCTTTCAGTCTTTCTAATTAAAGTTTTTAATTTATAGAGAATCATTGCATTTTATTGGACTAGAGATAACGCACAGTTTAACTATCAGATGATTATGTTACTCACTTTGGAGACAGATTTGAGTTGTAGCTTCTGCTCTAGTTAATATTTAATGAATTTATATGAAGAACAATCTAGAAAATGAAAACATGAGATTAAATGTACTAAAACTTTAGGTTAGATGATATAGATCTCTGGAAGAAGATATGAGAACAGATTTTCCCGGGGAAAAGAGGAATTAAAATCTGGAAGAGTAACATCCCAGTTAAGTTCTGCAACCACATGTTCTTATGTAAACAGTCATCACTGCCACTCTTTATCCCTAGAGACTTTACTCCTAAGATGATCATTTTCAGTGATGGCCAGATTTAATTGCAAGGATATTAAGATGTCTAGATCTGTTGCACAAATGAGTAAGACTTTTGAGGGTCTATTACTTGAAATTAGATTCTCAAATTTTATGAATATCTACATATTAATAATAATTAATGAATAATAACTGACCAACATACCAGCTCTGTGTTGACTTGACTCCAGAAGGCTGCGTGACTGGGAAACAGTTTGGAAAATTGGACAGTGTTGAGCTAATCTGAATAATATTGTATACAATACTTGTAGCTTTATAGAGATTAGCTGCTTAACAGGAGGTATTAACAAGAACTATTTGGCTTCTTAGTTTGTTAAGTAACTGATATGATTTAATAGCTATAATCTTTTTATAATCTTTTGCTTGCATTGCTGCAGACCTGTGATTTCTGTGATGGGTGTTTTTGTTTGTTTGTTTGTTTGTTTGTTTTTTTATCTTTTCACATTTTACTTTCCATTATCTTTATATTCCTTAGGTAAAACAACGCTCATGATGCTGATTTTATATTTTCTCATGAATATAATCATCTTCAGCTGCCCTACCCCATTGTAACATATAGAATTGTTAGTCAGTTCCTCAGAACTTCACCTTTAATAGTGATCACTGTTGAATTTATAGATTGTTATCATACTGCTCTCAAACTCAAGTATGAAAAATACACCTGAGCAGAGGATCACCATCTCTAATGTAACAGAACATCTTTTTCAGAAACCACAAGTTAATTCAATTATGAAATCAGGCAGACAGGTCTTCAGAGCTTTATCTTCACTGTGAGTTAAACATGACCTGAATCTGCACTCAATATAATGTTCTTCTGCCATCCATGTTAAACATGATCTGAGTCTGGGTCGCTAATGAGGAGAAAGTCAAGACCGAATACTAAGCCTTACAGCAATCTGTGATCACCTTATGGCAGCAGCCAACTGTATATGGATGCCAAGCACTCAAGATGCAGTTCATCAAGATGTATTCTGATCGTGGCTCTTGCCCTGTTTATTGCAGGGGATTTGAACCAGATGATCTTTAAAGGTTCCTTGCAACTCAAACGACTATGATCTATGATTCTAAATTTTAACCTGCTCTTGTATCTTCGCTTCAGGTAGACATACTGACATAGACAATGGGAATTGGGAAGATCTCTGTATTTGTTGACTAGAGAGGGGTCTTCCACTTTGCTAATCTTTTTTAGTTCTCATGTGCAATTAATATTCCCTGTAGACAAAGTATTAAATTTGATCTTTTAAATTATTTTGTGAAGTTTTCCATAAGGCAATGTCAATTTATTTACATTCATTTGTATGAGGAAATATTGAAGAGGTAACTTTATACCAAGCAAGTTAACTAGCTTTATATATGCATTAGGTGGTAGATAACGGTACAGGTCTAGATCACAGGATCATAGAATCATAGAATGGTTTGGCTTAGAAGGGACCCAAAAGATCATCAAGTTCTAACTGCTCTGCCACAGGCAGGGCCACCAACCTTTTATATATATTTGTATATATATTTATATATATATTTGTATAACATTTGTATAACATTTTTAACATTGGAAGATGCAGTAATTCTCCTCTGGTGTGCCTACTGTGATTTCACACTCTCACTGTCTATGACTATTTTGAGTAGTAGCAGTCGTAGTTTGAAAGACATTAACTTACTATGTAATTAAATAATTATTTGAACAACTATTTAACCACTTTATAAGTTCAGGCACTAAAGAAGGAAAAGATTGCTTAAGGAAATTTGAAAAATATGAAACTAATAATGTGATGAAGAAAGGTGATTTTTTTCAACTGGAAATCAAATAACACTCTCTGACAGCGTGACTTACTAGACTGTACAATAGCATGTCCTATTAAATTGTGGGTGACCAATCATTTGGAACATTTAAAACCAGACTAGACAGCAATAAAAGTGTATGATAAAGAACAGTCGTTCACAGCAAGAGTTTTCCTTCACTAAAAAGACATCTGCTAATGAACCTGTACAGCTTTCCTATGCACTTCATCATTAAAAATGTATGCTTCACTGAATTAGTTGCCATTTTGAAGATGCTACATTTTTAATAGTCAAGTAAAATAAAAAATATTTAATTATTCACCAATCCTAATCCTATTTTTTACTGAAGACTTCTCATATCGGAACACCAATATTCTGTAGTTTCCACTCTGAACCATCCTGAAGAGTTCTATTTTTCCATTTTTCAATTAAGTTAGATATAATTTGCTCCAACTGGATCACAGTTATTCTCATTGTCTTTATCAGATAGTGAATATCTAATTGTTTTATGGAAAAAATAATAGCTGAAAAAAATGTGGGAACTACATACTCCAGAAAATCAGTTATCCAAGAAATTTGAACTTCTCTGTAGTGTGATCTGTGGTTTTGATTAATCTAAATTATATTACAAATCAGATCGTTAGTATGTAAAATGTATGAAAGAATAGTTGCTAAAATAAAAATAAATCTAAGTTTACAATTATTGGATTAATTCATAATACTGATTAAGGTTTTTTAAAACGCTGATTTTAGTGTACGTGCAAATTTACAAGCAAGTGAAATCATGAGAGCTTTATTTCAAATGCTGATGCTGCTTTGCTAATTTTAAGTTACAAATTTAAATGACATTTTGACAAACCCTCTGCCAAAGGAATAGCAGAAGTTCTGGTCTCTTGGCCTGGCATATCTTCTTTGCTGTGTCATGATGCAATTAGTAACTTCTAATATGCAACTACTTTTTTCTTACGTGTATATTTGCTCCCAAGAGCAATTGGAGATATTCTGCTGTAGGAAATAGTAATGATGGCACTTAGAATTCATGGAGCTCACGAGTGACATAAGTCCATGAAACTTTATATGTGGGTTTTTTTTCCTAGTTCTGTCAGCTGACTTCGTTACAGAGGTTACCTTTCTTGAAGTCTTCTTATGTATCTTTAGATAGTCATATACTCAACAACACTGTTACAGAGATTCACAGAATCAGTGAAGATTTACAGTAACATTTCTCAGAATAACGAGAGATGATGCAGAATGATTGAGGTAGAAGACACTGATGAAAACAAAATATTGGATCAGGGACTTCCAGAGAACCTCCATTGGAATAAAGCCATTGAAGCACGTAGCAGCACACATCTACTCTCCACTCAACCTAAAGTGTCAAACCCAACATACTGAAATAGCTGTGAGGTGGAGAAATTGGACAAACTGTTAAATTTCTATGCTCTGCATACAAGTGATTTCATGCACGAAATCCTGCCATCAGATCAGAATCTGTAGTGCTTGGCACAGGGGGGCCTCCATCAAGACTGGGACCTGTTTGCACCAAAAGATTAGAAAAGAGCAATGGATATTATCTAACAATCAGTTTTCCACATAAGTATTCCCATTTGGTAAGGTTTGAATTAGAAATCCATTTACCTAACTATAGAGATCTGCCTGCGGGACAATTTCAGTAGTATTAATAACGAACCATACTTCTGGGATTCCATTGATTCTCTCTCTTATTCTCAATAGAAACTCTGTAATTTACAGGTGGGTTTTTTTGGTGTTTTTTTGGTGTTTTTTTTTTTTTTTTTTTTTTTAAGAGGATGAGTATGTAGGAAACAAAGAACAGAATGTATCATTCTTCAGAATCATACAGTAGCCTTTGGCTAAATTGTAATTTATTTTTCCCTGATTCAAATTAAAAAGAACAGTGGTTCTTTTTATCAGTTCTTTTTAACCACTTTTTAACAGTGGTTTCCGTGATACCTTTACATGTCTTTGAAGATGTTTTGAGTGTAATAAAGATTTTACTAGTAGCCTTACTACTGTTTTTACAAATCCCCAAATCCACCACTCCTCCAGTTTGTTCCACTCAAGCTTTCCAATTGCTTGTTTGCTTGCTTTAAGAAATCTACCTGTCATGCCCACAGAAATAAATGAAAAACCTTTATGTTCTTGGCTTTTCAAAGTTCAGTACGAGATCTTCACACCTTGTTCTTCATTAATTAACTAACATTTACATTACCCGTTTCATCCATTTTTTCGAAGTCTGATTATTTGTCCTCCACTTTTAGTACAGATAACATCTCTCTACATAAGCTGTGTACATCTTGCAATGTTCTCATATATTTGAAAGAAATTTCTTTTTCTATAGCTTTTAAAATTTCTTCCAGTTGAAAAGCTGGTCTGTCCTTCGTTGCCTGCTCAAACAAAATGATTCTGAGAATTCATATTTCTCCACTCTTAAAATAGCCTCATATGTGCCTATTTACTACACTTTTCTAAATATTTATTTCTTTATATATGTGGTTGTAGGGAAAATGTATTCAATAATGTATAAATATAATTTAATTAATATAGAGTTAGGATGTAAACAAAGTTCTCATTAACTGTGTTGGGAAATATGTCATGAAGCTTTCCCTTTACTTTCTATTTTAAAATGTTGGCTTCACAAGTACAAAACATTCATGTGCTTTTCAAAGTTTTCTTAATTCATCTCTATCCAAAATTGAAAAAATAAGGCATCATATCTTTGAAAATGTGTGATCAGATCATAGCTACAGAGTAGGGCAAGGATTTGTACCACTTGTGGAAAAAAATTCTAAATATAACTAAAAGAGAATTGCAAAAAGCTCTCATCATTTTCAACTTCATACTTAATTTCTTCATCATTACTATTATTTATTAGACGTATAGTATAATTAATTTATACAATATACATATTAAGCTATTGTGTTATTAATTCATAGCATTTAGCTGTATTAATGCCACTATGGTAAAGGAAGTATTACTGTCAGTTCCACACCAGGATTTACTATGATGCACTGTATGGAAAATTGAAAAAGAAGTAGATTCCCATTGTGCTCTGTAGGAACGACAGCAATTTTCTTATCAATAATGTCATTGGAGAACCATTATAGAAGGTGATTTTATTTTTATATCAAAAATACCTGTATGGGTTGGGTTGTTATTAGAGATTAATTATTTATAATTGCAGTCATTACCACTTAATATGAGTATATAATTTTAAAATCTTCATCATAGCTGGAAGACAAAGCATGAGAAAATATGTAATTCATTCATTTCACACAGACTTCTTCAGCAGGGCTTCTTGAGAGATGTGTCTTTGTCCTTTTCTCATCTCACATTTTTGTCATCCTGACTATTTAGACAGCAAATTCTGTCAGGCTGGAGATGTCTGACACTGTGTACTTACAGAAGGTGCTGAGACCCAAAGATGATTTGTCCCCTAGTACAAATGATAGGATTACATTATTGAATAAATCCAGAGTCTCTGTAATCACATACACCATGCAAATATCCCTTATTCACCAGAGATACTCAAGAAATGTATTATTCAGAAAAAAAAAATCCTTTTGCCAAGCTTTACGAATAGGAGAAATCTAATTCCTTTTCTTTGGCTAAGCTGCATGATTGTAAATGTTACAATTACAGATTAATTAGATGATTTATAACAAACTCCATTCCTGAATAAATATGCATAACAGCAGCATGTATTTCTAAAGTTGACTAAACCAGTCACAGAGAATATAATGCCAAATGTAATGGGATTTTTATTAGCAATTATCCAGCTTTGAATCTGAAGTAGAGAAAGAGCTTGGTCCTTGCTAAAAAAGAAAATGAAGCTGGATGTGAAGCTGTTTTGAGAAGCTGGTTTTTTCCTCTTGAGCAGTACTTGTTATAGTTAAAATATTGATTTCAGAAGGACTGCTATTCTGTATGTCACGACAGAAAATTACCTGAAAGTACCTTGAAACTCTGCATCATAAATATTAACTGTATTTTATAAAAGGAATCTCATCAAAGGTAAAAAAAATGTTTCCAGCATCTTCCATAGCCATTTCCTTACAAAATTCTTGAGCTCTGAATGGCCATCTACTTTTCTAGATTGTGGAATATTACCAGCTCTTATTCTAAGCACATCTGAAAGTTGTGTTTCAAGCTTTATCCAACTCTTTGTGGTTCAGGTGGGATTAACTTCTGTACCAGGAATGCTTGCTGTTGCTAACTGCTCTGATTTGACCAATATTCTTGACAGAAAAGGTTCCATTATTGTCTGAGAACAAAAGTTGGATAACCTTTTCCATCTGAGCTCAGGAAACAGAGTCCTTGCAAAAGAAAATGAGATGAGGCATCAGTAATGTTGTTATACCAAGCACGTACTTAGCACGAAAATAGATATTGTAAGTCAAACAGAGAGTTTCATCAGATTCATTACCAATCCTGTTTTTGCAGATTGCTCTTTAACAATCTCTACCCACAGCCCTATTATCTCAATGAAACAGTGCACTCTTGTTTGCAAAGCAAGTTCTCTAAATAGTAATAGCTGCAAGAAATACTGCAGTGAAAGCTGGATCTATAAAGCCATTAATTGAGCTACCTTTGGGGCACAACAAACGGTGTTTCAGTTTGAACTTGCCAAGGTCTTTCCCTGGGTTGACCTAAACATACAATATAAGTATTCAGTAAGTAAGAAAAAGTATTTACCTGCATGGAAATACTGCATCTAATCTACTCTGGAGTGAATATTGTTATTGGCAACTAAAGTATGTGTGGACTTTTTGTTCAGAAAATGTGGAATACTCAGGAAGCTGAACTGAATCCTGAGACAGGAAATACTTAAATTTGAGATGAGTGTGTGTTAAAACAAATGATTTTACTGTTTCAGCCATCCGAAAATGTGGATGTGCTTTTCTTTCCAGTATTCGATTTTTTCCCAAAATTGGAAAACATGCTTTTTTTTTTTTTTTTTTTTTTTTTTTTTTTTTTTTTTTTGTACATCTCTTAACTGATAGATAGACCACAAGTTTATTTTCCTTTACTTAGAAGAGTGTGAGAGTAACAGACTGAGTAGGTGCAGAAGCTGTAATGATATGATACAATTAGAGTAGTGGTTATTGCAATATAGTGAATACATGTATATCAGTTTGTGTGTTGGAAGGAAAATGCAGGTTAAAGTTACTGATTGAATTTAGATGTCTAGAAACACGATAAACTGAATGAATGAAAGTTCCTTATCCCTCATCTCATTTCTAAAGGCTGCGTGCCTTCAATAGGAGATTTCTATATTATTACATTGGCTTGGAAAATAAATCCTGAACGTACAGTTGATTCTCTTCTGAATCTTTAAGCAATAGTCTGCATGATTCTCAGCTGAGCAAGTCATTATGAGTGCAAGAGCCCTGGAGTTACAATTGCTTGTTTCTACTTTTGATACTCCCAAAGTTACATGCATCTCTTTACATGCGACTTTCTTGGTCATAGAATCATAAAATGCTTTGGGTTGGAAGGAACCTTAAAGATCCAACCCCCAGCAATATGCAGAGACATCTACTAGATCAGGTTATCCAAAGCCTGACTTTGAACACCTCCAGGGATGGAACATCCACAGCTTCTCCAGGCAGCCTGTTCCAGTGTCTCACCATCCTCATAGTGAAGAATTCCTTCCTGATGTCTAATATGAATTTATGCTCCTTTAGTTTAAAACCATTACCTTTCTACTGGTACTACAGTCCTTGATAGAGTCTCTCCCCATACTTCCTCCAGCCCCCTTCAGTATCGAAAGCTGGGTATAAATGTCACCCCAAAGACTTCTCTAAGCTAAACAAATCCAAGTTTCTCTGTCTTTCTTCATAGGAGAAGTGCTGCAGTCCTCTTGATCATCTTTGTGACCCTCCTCTGGACACACTCTAACACATCGATTTCTTTATTATCCTTCAGGCCCCAGATGTGGATGCAGTCCTGCAGGTGGGTCTTCACAAACCAGAGCAGATATCGGAGAATTACCTCCCTCGCCTTGCTAGTCGTGCTTCTTTTGATGCAGCTCTGACTTTCTAGCTGCAAGGGCACAATGCTGCTTCACGTCAAGGTTTTGCTCCACCAGTACCTCCCAGCCCTTCTCCACTGGACTGCTCTTTATCCACTCATCTTCCAGCCTGTATTCATGTATTAGGATTGCCCTGACCCATATACCCTTGCACACTGGGCTACATGAGGTTCACATAGGCATTGAACCTCTGGAACCTGTCAAGTTCCCTCTGATTGGCATCCTCCCCCTCCAGTATGCTGAGTACTAGATACACAGCTTGGTATTATTTGCAGATTTGCTTCCACTCAATTCCACTCAATGTGGAAAATGGGTGCACTCAATTCCACAGTCCATGTCACTAAGGAAGATGCAAATAGGGTTGGTCCCAACATCCAACTCATGGGGAACACCACACATAATTGATCTCTCCCCAGACATCAAGCTATTGACCACAGACCTTTGAGTGCAACCATTCTGCAATTCCTTACTCATCAACTTATACATCTGTCAAATGCATGTCTCATCATTTTAGAGATAAGGATGTCATGTGGGACAGCATCAAATACTTTGCACAACTCCAAGAGGACATCAGTTGCTCTTTCCTTACCCACCAGTGACCATCAGCTAGAGCAACAGATTCTACCATGACAGCAACTCAGTGAGAGAAGGTGACTGCATCATGCTTTGAGAAGACAGTCCTTTTTGTGCGAGCCATACCAATCCAGCCAAATTTACCTTATTAAGTCATTTCTGCACTTTAGTAAAGGCAGACATCTGTTGGCAGAAGAGGGACATACCACCAGGCCCATCAGGAGTCTTTTGGATCTTTTTGGTCTTGAGGGACTCAATCCTTTACTATCCTTTGGAAGAAATGGAAGGACTTTTCCACATCTTGTGGACATACTGGACATCTCTATTTGCCTTGTGGAGCACACAGCTGCTTCCCTATGATTTCAGATGAAAAATATTTCACATTGGTCATGTTCCAGAGTCTAAGAGAATGACAGTCCATCCAAGATGGTCTTCCCATGCAAATGCTCCATAGTGTAATGGCCTTAGCTAAGATGTTAGTAGTAGTCGCTACTTACTTTAGACACCTTGGAGTACCTCTATGGAGGTAATTGATTGAATAGCAGTCAAATATCCTAGACCAAGATTCTGAATCAAGGAGACTTTTGGTCTCTTGGGAGCTTTTATGGGGCTTGAATACTCTCAGAGCTTGCATTTATTATAGAATCACTTGTCTCTCTTTCTACAAGTCTTTACGTACTCAGGAGCATTTCCAAGCAATAAAAAAGTTTTCTACTGCACTGGAAGGCATCCTGTTACTTCAGTTAGTATCTGCCAGTTTTGAAATGAATAACTGATTCCACCATTGCAAACATTAATGCTGAACTGCGTCTTTACTGTATAAGGTTTTAGTAGCTGCTAGCAGTTCCCATATCAGTAAGCTTGCAGCAACTGCAAAATCTGCTCACTGTATACAGAGAGATACCATTTTATTCTCCTATATAGCTTAGTACGTGCTTTGCTGAGAGCTTTGGGTAAATAAACAACATAAGAGTCTCAGGATGATATGCACAGTGGTGTATTAGAGATCAGGACTGGCACACTCAGGTACTGACAGTCACCACCATCAGGATAACAGAAGTCCAGGCTTGCCATACATCTGTGTTTAATGAAACATTCTCTTTTTTTCTCTCTCATATGATATAACTGCATTAAAGTTAAAGTCTGCATCTAACTTACCTTTGGACTCTTTCCTCAGGTCAATAGAAATATTTTCATTCAAGGACTTGAATAAGAACATGATCAAATCTTTGAAATCAAAACCAGCAAGATTATTTATCACCAAGGAAGTCTCAATACTCAGTAAATAATAACTGACTTATCTTAAGTCGTCACGTGAGAAGCAGAATGGTTGTTGAAATAACATCATGTGTTGCTATTATATTCTTTCTTTTTATGGAACTAATCATTGGATATCAATGCATTAGGGTGGCTGTTTATCCTAAATCCCTCTCTTGTCATTCCGTGTAACTCCAATTTGTTTGTTATCACTGGGGAATAATAGAATTTTCCCATGGTCAATTGATGAGAATGGGTGATGAGGCTCTTACTCAAATATTTCAGAACATGAGTATTGTGACAATGGTTCAGTAGAATATCTGGTGAAAAAGAGACATACCTGAGCCATTAGAAAATGTTTGCTGTTTTTGAAGAAATTTGTTACTCAATGTGGTGAGGCACAGGCACAGGCTGCCTAGAGAAGCTGTGGCTGCCCCATCCCTGGGCAGCCAGGCTTGATGGGTTCCTGGACAGTCTGACCTAGTGGTTGGCAGTCCTTCCCACTGCAGTGGTTTGGAATTAGATGATCTTTGAGGTCCCTTCCAACTCAAGCCATTCTATCATACTATGATTCTGTGTTAATATTGCATATTTAGTTCTTCATATTTCAGGAAAAATAAGCAACAGTGTTTAAACCTTATGAAATTTATTATAATCTCCTTTCACCTGATGTGAAAAGGCATGAGATAAGAGCAGATAATCAGATCCTACCTTTAGTTCATTAAATTAAAGGCTTTTGTTAATGTTATTTCTTTTAAATATTCTAATATGTTCTTATCACATTTTTCAAAATTGTTTGTCTTAATACCTCTGTGTTTTATAGTGTTGAAATTATCTCTGTTCTGCATTACAAGTTGGAAAAAACATATCCCTATATCACTCAGTGGTGCCTAGGAATTGATTACAAAAGCCATAGGTGGCTCATCATAGATATTATTTCAGTTTTGTCTCATGAGATCTGTTAGTTTATACTAGCTACTCTTTAAAAGCTTTGCAATGGCTAGAATTTAGAAATTTAATCTAGTGCCATTGAGAAAAGTCAGTACATCGTGTATTTCAAAGCAGTAAAATACTTGAAACTAAATAACAGGTTCCATAAATAGCTATTTTAAAAGCCTCTTTCTTTAAATAAATCCATGCTGAATAGGAATCTCAATTGTATTCTTCTGTGGAATGTACTACTAACACAAACATTTCATACCTTACAAAGTTTGAGCCATGCTTGTTTCTGTTCATCTCTCTTCAAGCCTATAAAGGAATAATTACAAAATATTTTTCACCAAATGATGGTTAGTTATGTTACTTAATGTTTTGCATATGAAATAATTAACTTCATCAGTGAGAACATGCAAAACTAGAAAATAACCACAGTCTTCTAAAGCCATTTTTGGGATGAAAAACAGTATTTTTTAATTAATCATCTAATAGGTCACTGATATATCATAAGTGGCCTATCGTATATTGCCTTATCTCTCCTTACATGGAGAAAAAAGTATTTGGAATGGATAAAATAAAATACAATATTTGGAATAGAAAAGTGTTTTGGAATGGAAATTGTTTTGGGATTTTTTGTTTTAATCTAGACCTCCCACCAACTTCTTGTATATTTAGGCCATTTGTACTTGGAGTAATTTTATGTGTGGCTGAGTTGTAAAGGCTGAAGTACTTTTTGTCAACATTTTTCCCAGTTTTTACATTGTTGGGGCAGGGGGCAAATCCTTTATAAATTAGCTAAATACCTTGGGATATCTGGAAGTCTTCATTTTTCACGTTATCAATTCTGTGGTAATGGTGGAGAAAAGAGAAAAGTTTTAAATTGGTTGAAAAGGGCAGAAAGTGGAACTGGGCTAAAATTGAGAGGAAGGGATTAGGTGAGAAAGAGGAAGGTACAAGAACTCGCAAGCAACAGGAAGAAATGTAGTAGTGTGAGAGGTGGAGCCTTAGCCTACAGTCAGAGGAGAAGAAACAGATCTGAGAAAGAAAAATGAATTTAAAAAAAACAGTCGTTATTGAAAACAGTTGCAAATAAAAATCTCCCTTTGTCTTTTCAATAGGCTTAAAAGTATTGCATCCTGTGTGAAGTATACCACTGATTGATGATGAGTTATGACTGACCATACGATTTGGTTTTGAGCTTTTTTGTGTAAAACTTCATTGTTCACAATATATTTAGAAGGAAGATACAAAAGATATTTCAGCTCAGGCAGTACAAGAGCACTTCCTTTTGAGATAATGACTGTAATATTGTATTTTTCCTTAAAAATATCTACTTCACTGTTTCTTGAAAGCTAGAATTCATTAAAGAAAAACGCACCAGGAATAAATGAGAAATTCTCACCTTTTTAAATGAGTTGTATTTTTACCTATAGGTTTGAGGCAGGGAGCTCTGGAAATGTTCAGTTTATGAAAAGAAAAGAAATAAATAAATAGAGCAACAATATTAAAATGCATATAATTGTTCCTTCTACTCCTCAGACAGGAATGGGACATCTACGTGTTACAAAAGAAGGCCTTCGTCTGGAAGGGGAATCTGAATTCTTATTCCCACTTTATGCCAAAGAAATCCATTCTCGAGTGGTAAGCAAATAGTTGTTCTATATAGTGCTGGAATAAAATTAATGCAGTAATGAACAGTTGGATTTATGCTAAGTCTAGGTACCTGTCAAGGAAAAAATAATGTCTAAAAAATATATATATACATTTTATGAAATACATACTATATACACACATTTTTCCGTGCTTGTAAGAGTCTTTTAGAAATATGTGAACATTGTATTGAATGTACGATACAAGAATACGATAAATATTTTACAAGCATGATCATTGGGTTACTGTTCTGACATTGCTGCAAATTTTACTTTGTAGGTACATGCTTAAAAAGTGGTCAGTAATGAATTAGGAAGGTCAATGCACACAAGTGATGCTAAAATTTTAGAAGTGCATAGAAAGTTTATTATTTTTACTGGGACTATTTTTCACACATGCTACCCCATGAAACTGCATGTTTTGTTTACTCATTCATTAAAAGCTCATAAAACTCTTCAAATATCTATAAAATCAGAAGATCTCGTAGGAAAAACTATTATTTCTCTACTAAACTCAATTTTTGCCAATTCTTGCACAGCAGTATTAGAAGTATGACATTTCAAATAAGTACATTTATAAAATTTACATAACTAAACTGAAAGATTTCATTTTGTTTACATAGACTGAAAAATGTATTATTGGGGGAAAATATGAATAGCGTACTTGGTCGAAGAAGGCATTTATTAAGCAGATTGACTTTAAAACACTGAGTGTAGTATGGCAGATTTCAATTGGAGTAATTAATTTTGATTAAGAAGAAAGAACCTGAATTAATTTTGAGTTATTTACGTGAATACTGAAACTTACACAGGTATATTGGTATTCTGAGAGAGCAATATTGGTTTCTTGACAACAAAAAGAAATACTTTTTGGAAATATCTTCTGTCATCCAAACTCACCAAACAGTTATGAACAATATAATCAACCAGTGGGATATTTCACAGAATAAAGTCTTCCTCAATGAGATTAAAAGCCAAATTTGACTCTTTTATTCCATCAGACACATAACTATCCTCATCAGGTCATTGAAAGAAATAGTATGAGTCTCATTCAGGTATGAGACTTCTGAAACTAAGGGGAAAGCATTGGAATCACTACAGCAAGAGAAAAATTAAATAAATTTATCAGATAACTTGGTTAATGCTGAATTTAGAATGAGTTGGTTGAAATGCTCCATAACTGAAATTCCAGCGGTACCAATGTACTTTATGTCTATTTAGCCTTCTTTTTTCTCTCTTTCTGCAATAAATATTTCCAGTAGGAAGAACAGTTCATTTAGACATAGAGATCCTATTACTAAATCTGTATTTTCACTTTGTTTCTTATATTGTGTTCTCTTCTGTCTCAGAAGCAGTGGGAACACTGCTTATGTGCTTACATGAATTTCCCCGGAGGTTGTTTATCCAATAAGACACATAACTTTTTAAAACCAACATAGCTAGTACTTCATTTCCTCTGCCCAGAAAAATAGTTGTGCAATGTTCAGATGTCCTTTGTGCTCTTTTAATATTCCTTCCATCTTTTAGTAGATTTAGTAAAATATAGAAAGCAAGAGGTGTGGCAACATCTAATATATGCTTAGCTGTCTAATGACCCATTGTGATCATTAGTAGCATGTATTAATTATAGCCTGGAGGCTACTGGATGTCTCTGCCCCCTATGAACTGATCGTTCATCAGGATTTTGTTTGTTTGCTTGCTTGTTAGCTTGCTTCCTTGTTTTTAAAACATTTAAACTCGATTGAGCATAAGCCTCCAGAGAGGCTTAATTGCCTGTAGCTTGCTCTCCTGAGTGTCACTCTATATATTTATTATCATAAAGTTGCTTATTTGTTATGGCTTCTTTTACTAAGTTCATCTGTTAGAGAATTGGGCTATCATAGCAGCTTTCTCTCTTGCCTTAAGTGTTTTCTCTTTGCAGTTTTCTAACAGCTTTTCTCACCTAATGAGGCCTCCAAAGTGCTGAGAAAATATGTTGCAGAAAATCAACTTGCTATGCATCATCTCTGGAGCCTATTACAACTTTATGCCTTCATTACGGCAACACAGAGTTGTGGGCAATACCATTTCATTTTAGCTTATACATATTCATAGCATGATGAAAGATATGCATTTAGAAATATGTTACTAAATTTTAATTAGTCAACAACATGTGGAAGTAGCAGGTCTACAGTATACTTTATTCATACTTAAAATCAATATCACAAATGAGTAATTCATTTTTTAGATGAACAGCAGTCGGATAAGTTTAACAGAGATGACCAACTCTGTGGGTGATTTAGCATCAGTACTTAAACGTAGTACATTTACCTGATCTTTGTTGGCTGATATAACTCATGAACTAACAATAATGATTTATAACTGCTATCTGATACAATTTATAAAGCACATTTCATTTATCCTGCTCACTTAGTAATTTCTTTTGAGATAGCCTATCTTCCTACATCCATTTTAATAAAAATATCTAAGTTGCACTCCAAATCATGCATTGCTTTTACCAGTGTTACTGGGTAAGTTTTTATAGCAAAGTACTTCACATAAAATGTGTACAAAATTATCAGGTTAACTCATGCTCTAGGCAGTAGATTACAACAGGAACATGACTTGGGAGTGATATTCAAGGATTCACCTTTCAAGATGCCGGCTTGAGTCAGAACTGCCAGACACCGTACATGTGAAAGAGGCTGTTGGATTTCATGATCTTAGAGGTCTCTTCCAACCTAGATGCTCTATGGTTTACGATATTCCAGCAGTTAGAAACTCACCTGTTCATTTGGGAATGAGGACCCCCTTTGAAATCACAAACAGGCAGCTTGCTAATACCCTCTTTGTCGCTAATGTTCACGATGTTACAGGAAGTCTCAATCGTGTATGGAAAAGTAGTAAATTTAATACTCAAACAGTTTTTTTTTCCAAAAAATAATATGTTAGCATTCATGTTCATCAGCCCAGTATTGTAGTTTTTGGCCACTGGAAACATTCTCTGTAATTGCTTTCTTATTTTAAATCTGATATCATTAAAATAATCAAAAATATTTGTCCAAATTATTTGATAACATTTGTGGATGGTTTTGTAACTGCAAAGCACTTTCAGTGATGGTTGTAATATGAATATGAGACTATGTGTTTTGAGAATTGCTTACTTTTTCTAAGCATTCTGCTGAATCTACAGTTTTTTCTCCGTGCTTTAGGACTCATCACTGCTTCTCCAGTCTACTCACAATGTGACTGTGAATGCTCGCAATTCCAATGGAGAAGTCACAGGCAGATTAAACGTGGGTAAGTCTTATCATTACTTTTAGAAATATTTTAATAAATACTTGTAAGGATCTTGGACAATACAAAAAGTTAAACATGACTCTTTTTTTTTTTTTTTTAATTATTGTTTGGCTATATTTGAATAATCTGATTACCACTTAATAAATAACAACAGTGACTTCATGACCAAAACTTTACATATCACATGGTCAAAATTTCAGTGATATGGAACATATGCAGATGATTTGTCTGCTCCATTCTGCTTGTGGATTCACATCATGGGACTGGCTATTCTCCTGTGCTGAGATACGGCTCCCAACCTGCCTGATGAGAAGTTCTCAGGGTGCCCTTTGGGAAGGGCTGACTGCAGAGCAGATCATTTAACACCACACTAATTTGTCCAACTTCATCCCTGCCCAGTTTGCAAAACTTGCTATTAAAATCTTGTCATACAGTAACCCAAAAGCCTGATGAATTTTTTGACAGGCTGTGTCCAACCTGCATTACCTGTAACTGCTGGTAGAAATGTTGTGCTGTAAATATGTGTGTGGATATTATGACCTGAGTGTAGGCACTTGGGAAATGTGTGACCCCATCATTAGTAGGTTCTTTTCCATAAAAGTGAAAAAAGCTGCTTTGATTTCTGCCAGACTCAGTTCTGTTACCATATTTTAATATACTTACAATGCAATTAGGGAATGATGCCCCTATGGAGATAATGCTCCTCCATATTTCAATCCAAAAACATGACTTACGACTGGTAGGAAGAAGATCCATCACTTCTCATGGAGATATTTCTGCATGAAGAATTAAGAAGCAACGCAGGGAAAAAAATACAGGCACTGATATGTACTATAATTAAGGTCCTTAAGTGAGCAGTCTGAAATAGTCACCTGTAGTGTATAATTCTAATTAGCAAAGAGAGCTGCAATGCTGAATGTAGCATACAGGATGTATTTTACTGAAAAGAAAGGTGTTTTTATTATTGTGCTGGCCACTGAGTATGAATCATACCTTTAGAAAACAAAGCTTTGCAAAGAAAACAACTAATTTCAGACCTTTCTGTTTTCATTTCCTCTTTCTCCCTTCTAAGTCACCACATAAGCTTCTTCTGAGAGCATTAAAAAAGTGCACGATGAAAAAGACATGGATATGTGCTTTCTTAAATACCTGAAGAATTAAAACTAGATGCTCAGTAGATATCCAGAGATACCTGAATCAAAGAAGGCTTACAAGCTGAATACCCAATAGGCTGGGAAGAGTCAATATGTTCATACTGGGATTGTGGTATTTAGAGGGGCGTCTTCTGCTGAACAGAAGCAGTCTTGGACAGAGTGACTTATTTTATAGCAAGTGCCATTTCTATTTAGTATTTTCTTTCTTCACTGATAGTTTAATTCTGTTTTTCTGCTTTGTATTACTTGATCCTTCTGTCCACATTCTCAGTAATGTACAAGTCATGTTGTTTTCACTTACGATCTTCTGCCTCTTAACCTGTTCCCAAGGGAATGCCCAATAGTTGGTGCTGTCCAGACATGTTGTATTTGGCTTAGACAACAAGTAGGAAAGAGTAGAGTTTAAGCTACAATACATACATTTCAAATATCTTAAAGGAAGTCTGACTATTAAAGCATCTCAGGTTCAACAGTGAAGCAGGCAACTTCTGACATCACTTTGGCCTGCTCTTTTGAGAGCTGCTACAGTATATATTTAGGTTAGAGAGTAGAAAACTCAACCAGAGAAAATCAAAATATACCTAAAGAAAGTGCTGAAAATGTATTTGCATATTACTTCATTCATGTCAAAGTAATCTCTTTTTTACTAGCAATTCTATTCATCAAATTCATTAGTAACTGGTCTTAAATAATTATAACTGGGGTAATTGGTACCATTGTAAATACTGACATCAAATATTACTACTATTAAATAATACTAATTTTAGACTGATAGAAAAGTGTTGGATGGCCAATAAAAAGTTAATAACTGTAAAGAAATCTCAGTATCTAAAGATGTGGTCAAGCAGCAGTGACTTGTGCAAGCAACAGTCTACCAGAGTAAATGACCATCTACAACTAGCTTGATATTTTGAGCTGTTCTTCATAGCCAGTCAAAGTGTCTGTAGATAAGTTGATGTTCCCTTATAAGAATTCTGAAAAATAGTTGTGCAGCTAATTCAATTCATATGCACAAGCCTTTGCTAAAGAATCAATGCCTTTAACAATTTCCTGCATACTGAAATTGCCTCTTAATACTCCTTTCATCTCGTCAGTATGAACAGTTACCACAGAGAAGCAGTTTTATACATAAGTTTGAGAACATTCCAAAGATGACAATATAATCTAATATCACTTGTAAAATCATAACAAAAATACCTTTTAACTTACAGAAGATTGTGATTCAGATGATCTACTCAATATTCTAAAGACTTATTAAATGTGATTTTAATAGTGTCTTCAGTAGAAGTCGCAAGAGTGATGTGACACAAATCTTCAAGAGTTTCTATGGAATTCTTCACATGGAAATAATAGACATGTATTATCCTAGAATGAACAAGGTTTCTGTCATGAATCACTTCAAATGTGAGCAGCTTTTATCCTTAAAGCACTTGTTTGAAAACTTTTACATTCTCCTAAATTTACCTGCATGGCATACCTCTAGCAGAAATTATTTGGACATTGTGACTCTTTATAAATGCTGCATACTTTGCTATGTTTTGGACTTTGTTCCATAATTACACTGCTTTCAGAAGCCTCAGTGAATGCAAATACTTTCAACAGCCTGTCAGAAAAACAAACAAACAAACAAACAAACAAATAAATAGCAACTAAATACTGAGTTCCTTCATACAGAAAAACTGTCACCTGCTGACATTCATCAAAGCTTGTTGAACAGTTATGGAGACCAAGCAGTGGATGTGAGCCCAGTTACATGGTGGACAGCTTTGGCAAAAGTGGGTTACCTCCACTGGTACAGATTTTTTGGAATGCATCATGAAGGCTTTTGTTCATCACTGATGAAAATGCACAGCTAATGGTGGTAATTGTGTTGAAAACTAGTGTTTTGTAGCTGAGAATCTGCTCTATCAAATAGTGCACCAAGAAACAGTGATGTCAGTATCTTCAGGCCATGAGTTCAGTTTAAATTATTAAAACTAGAGGGAATTGATTTAGATAACTATGTGATGAAGCTGTTACGCACTTTAAAACATGAAATCAGCACCACTGTGAAAGCATGTGAATATGGTAAAATTCAAAATGGTTTATACAGTCTGAAAACAGAATTACAGTCAAAATTCTGCCTAGAGAGTCTTTTCAGATACATCACATCAATCTTAGCCATTCCACCCTCTTCTTTCAGGCAGGAACAACATTCTGAGGAAGCAGATGTTTGTCAGTACCTAAGATATGTTTTCATTGGTGTTAATTGCCATCTGTAAACTGCTACTCCCCAATGTCAAATCATTACTGTTTTTCTTATAAGCGTTTTGATATTTCATTCTCAAGCAATGGTATTTTTCTTCATTAGAGACATAATAGGAAGAAAACAGTGTTAATGAAGCATGATGTGTGGAAGAGGAATTTGATGGTGTTTTTATAGGGAAAACCCTGAAGCCAGTTTTATAAATTTGACTTAATTAATAGCATTGTAAAATCATTTAGCTTTTCCTTCTTTACTTTTCCCAGAAGGCTTTCATTAAAAACTTAATTTTTGTCCAAATAAGTTCTTTCTTATCTTTAAGATAAAAGCCAGAAAATATTTCTTGAAGATCTTTGTACTGCAGCAAGATTATTATTTGCACAACTTTAATTGCTGTCCAGCTGGGTTATAAGAAGGAAAGATACAACGTAGGAGTAATTAATAGAAAGATAAATTGCAAACTTCACTGAAGTATTTTTGAGGTGATTAAGTCTTCCTATGATCAAGAGCTTACATTATTTGTTCCAAGAGGATGAAAGCAGGGACTTTTACCTCCCGGGTATAATGCTTTTAGCTGCCAATGAATCTGATCATATAAAGGCATACATTCTAGCTTTATATAAAAGGAAAGCTTAGTTGACTCAGATCAGGCAAAATTTAGAGAATAGCAGGTGGCTGCTTATTTTTTTCCTAATTTCCTGTTTTAATTTGTGACAGATGTGTCTCTGTTCTATATTAAATGCATACACTCTTAAACTTTTGTGAGACTACTGTGTATTTAAATGGTTATAATTTTGGAAAATGTTAGAAGAAATCATGGAAAATACTAAGTGCTAATCAGTGTGCATTTAAGTGAAAGTTAGCTAAGTATTTCTCCACAAAAGCTTACTTATATAAATAGTGATTTAGTCATTACAACCAGTTTAATATCTAGACTTCAGTGATATTCCCTTCTGGAAAAAGGTTACCATTCATGGATGTTTACATCCTGTGTGCAGTAAGGTGCTTAACATAGCGGATTGTTGGGTCCCAAATGTGATAATCTCTATGACGAAATATGTGATGATCTTCAGGGTCAGCAAAGCTAACTTAAACCAAACTTTAAAATTATCTAAAAGTTAATCAATCAGGTAGTTGCTTAAATATGTAAGCATCACAGTTAAGGGGAAGTTTAACCTGTCCAAGGGGATTTGAGTCCTGTGTTGTCCCTTCTTTTGTGTCTTGAAGAATTAAAAACAACTTGTGTGTAAGTCAAGACAGTTTAGTGCTGTAAAGAAGTTAACATTTGGGAAATTGTGTTTTTGTGAATTATTATATGGAAAAAGAACCAGATTGTGCATACCTAGCTTTTGTCAGAGAGCAATTACTCTCTGAGTAATTCCTTCCCTACCTCCTTTATTTTCATGGGAATAAGGAATTCAAAATAGGTAAAGAAAATCAAATTATTAAATGCTTTATATCTTCCTCCACTTTTGTTGTCTTCAATAAACTTACAATCCCAAACAACATATTTTGCTTCATATCATATAGTAAGCATTAATGTAAGTCACTGGGGGAGAATTTCAGGATAGAAGTTAATGCTAAATATGACAAATTGGTACTTTCTTCCTTTAAAGTAATAAGAAGATTGAATTATTGGCACTGTTTAAGGCTAGATGACTTCATAAAGGTTAACATAAATAGCTGAAATTTATTGTGACTAAAATCTTTTATGGAATTTGGATAATTAAGTATATCTGAAACGCTGGTATAAAGTGTAACAGTGCTTTCTTTTTAAAGGTGACTCAACTCTGGATGGCAGTTAGCAGCTAAAAAAAATGTTGCTAGAGCCCTTCTGCAGAAAAAAAGCCCCCACCTCAGCGAACTGTTGAACATGTATCTGCAGTGTACCCTTGTGGCAACGAGGTCTAATAGCATTCTGGGCTGCATTATCCTCCTCCTGAGGTTACAGCTGGAATACTGTTTTACTTCACCTCCTCCAGCAAGGCGCAGCTATCAGCAAACTGGGGAGACTCCCACAGGGCATTACTAATATGGTCAGGGACTGGGAGCACATGAAAAATAAGAAGCTGAAGAAGGTGATGTTTACTTTAATCTGCAGAGAAGATGGCCTTCTAATTGCTACCTGCTGCTGCTCAGGGAAGGGCTAAAGGCAAGATGGAGCCAGACTCTGCACACAGAAAAATGAACTGAACAGTGGCAAGAGGCAATAGCTGCAGTCAGACAAAGTATAACTGGACATAAGTGTGGGAAAACATCACTATTAAAATGGCTAAGCACTGGAGCAGGTTGCCCAGGAAGGACAGCCTTTACTTAGAGGTGTTAACATTCCTCCTGAGCACCCTGAGCTAATTTCCAGCCAAGCTGGTCCTGCTGTGCATTGGCAGTTGGGTGAAGCAAACTCCACAGGTGCTTTCTGACTTGCATCCGTCTATGGTTCTGTCTTCATCTGGCACTCTGCAAGGGCTGAGAAAACTTACAGACCCAAGGTCAGACCTAGCCCTCGTCTTAGGTGCTCAGGGGCATCTATAATATGCTGAAAACTGATCAGTGAATACTAGAGTACACATAATGGCACTAAACAGCTGTGCTTTGGCAGCTGGGTCATTCTCCTTCTGTTTAACTGGTCCTCTCACCTTGAGTCTTATGCCCAGATCCAGCAGGCGTACACAGGCAGTAATCTTAAAGAACAATATTGGGTTGATCTTATGAAAATTAACCCACGGCTTCTTTTTAAAAAAAAAGTATAATTGGAGGAAAAAAAGGTAATGCAATTATTCATTATGCAGAAGATAAAGTATTCTTTAATAGTATTAAAGGATAAAGAACTTCGTAGAATTAAACTATAATCTTTATCAAGAAACTTCAAGGATTTGCTGAGGAATGACAACAGAAATGATGGCATCATATATTTTTAATCAAGACACTGTAATCTGTTCCTGCCATTGTTTCTACATGCAGTAATCAATTTTACAATCACGTATTTCATGTTTTTATTTTTCGTTATATTTAAACAGAGCAATGAAAATGTTCAGATGTATAAAGACATTCAGTTACCTCATACTGAGAAGGAGAAATATTGCCACCTAAATTATACTAGATTGGGTTGCAATTGTATATATGATTAGTGTTTGCACTGATCATTCAGAACCAGATTTTCAAAGATCTTTTCAAAGGCTTTTGTTCAACTGTAGGGAATAACAAAGTGTAAGAAGTGCTAGCAGTAAGGTGTGCTTATATCCTTTGTAGGAAATGCTTCTAAAGTGATAAGAGATATATGATACGGAGATAAAATGTATATACCCAATATGCTGCATGTGCTCTCTAATAATGTATTTGTTGCAATAAGAGATCACCAGGCACTTCCAAACCATTCCATATGAAAATTTGATTAATTTTATGGCTCTAAATGTAATGGCTTTGCATTTATTGGTACTTTATTACTTACAGAACTAGAACTGAATCTGTAGGAGTATTACATTTTTAATGCACTTTTAATGAGATCTTATTTTAAATAAGGTGTTTTAATATAATAATCAACTAAAAAATTCAATTGCATAGCAATACCCCAAAGCACTTGGGATTTTGTCTTATGTTCAAAACTTCTATGATTCTGGGTGGTAGGAGGGAAATGAAGCACACAGAGCAGGTGACAGCCATAAATTATCAAAGTTATACATGGTATGAGAATAAGAAAAGATCTGATATTAGAAAAACTCAGTGCTTGAAAGCCTCTTCTTCCATGAAATCTGAAGATGCACTAGAAGTGCTTAATGCTAGGCAGAGCTAACTGGTTTTGAAGAATTTACCTACATACTACCAATTTTTTTGATGTTAAGTCTTTGTGAGTAAGTATTAGCAGGCAGGCCTTGTTTTTGATAAAAGATCCTTCTACATTTATATTGCACTGGAACTCAAAGGTTTGGTAGCAACAAAAGGGAAGTACTTCAAATGCTTTTATACCAAAATGGAATCATGAAGCATAAGACTTTCCTTCTTTGGAAAACCAGCCAGGGGAATCAGGAGTGAGGAGACAAAACAGAAAGGAAGACAGCTTAGCAGTGTGCCCATTTGCAGAGATTTATGGCAATGCACTACTGGAAAAACTGGAAGGTCACATGCCTTAAAATAAACACATTTATTAAAGGGCCATTTTTCATCATTTGCACTGGCATCCTCAGTGTCAGGAGGTACGTGATGATGTGATGATCACTTGAGGTCTGCATCAGAGCTGCTTGTATTAAAGGAGGAAATGTAAAGTAACAACGGGCAATTATTAGTCATCCTAAACAGCAAGAATAACCCATTCACCTGAAAATTCGTGTGGCACCTCTGGCAGAAATGGCAAAATAGTTCAACCGCTTTCCACAACCTATGCTCAGTCATGTAACAGTTTTAACTGTAGTATTTTAATAGGAAGCATAATTAAATAGAATTATTTTACTTACAGGTAGGGTACATGCATACTAGGGTTTATATACCAGGCTGCTAAACAAAATACATTTAGAAAATCAGAGATTAGTCTTGCAGATGTTGAATTAGGTTGCTGGTTTTGAGCTGAAAATTATTGGGATCACAATACAATTAATGGTATTGCAATATATACAGTGCTACTTTTGATTTAAGAAATATATTTCCATTTCTTTAAAAGTCTATTTTTGGGTTTGGGAAATTTGTTCCACATGTACTAAGCTGTCTCTTCCCTAAGATTGAAACACATGTTTTAGTTTGGCTTACTCTAGCATACTATTCAAAGATTTAAAGTAAGTAATATGTTATCCATATCATTCTTTCATAATGAGGATTATCTAATGGACAGTCCTTGTTCCACTTTACTGGTGCATTTGTGTTGAGAAAGCCATGGAACATGGCTTTTGTTAAAGATTTAATCAAGTTTGCAAGGACCAGAAGAAAAATCTGGATGCAAATCCACCATAAGCAAGGCCATTGGTTGGTGTTTTTCAAACAGCCTCCACTCTAGAGTCTTTAGGAATGCATGTAGTGGAGAATGAATGTTTTCACTGCTTGTCGCACTTTTTCTTATTTACGCATAGCTTTAAAATATAATGTGTGTAGTTCACTATGCACCCATCTTGGATGCTGGGTAACTGCCCCTCTGCGTGCTTAAATTCAGCGTTTAGATTCCTGTAGCTTGCTCAGAGGAAAAAAATTAAGGCATCGAACGGAACAGGCCAGGACACACTGTTTGCTGCAGAGGCAGATGGCATATCATAACTTTCTTTGTACAGCTAAACCCTCTTTCCTCCAGAGATGGAGAACTTCATTTATCCTGTCTGGGAAGAGCAGCACCCAGCCATACATTGTCTGGAGGCCTCTGTGTAGTACAGGTCTAGGCTGTGCCAAGGAACATAGAGTAACAGAAATTGGCGATGCATGTGTCTCCTCTGCCTTGGCTCTCTCTAATAGATATTATCTTGTTAGAACTTGGAGCTCATCTAGGATGAGCACTTATCTATATACCATTTTGCCTTGTGTTTCTCTTCTATATGAGTATATTTTTCTTCCTATATCTCATTATTTTAGAGTAGGACACCTTCCATTTCTACTGTTAAAGGTATACTGATTTGACTGGAATAATCAGGTATTAATAGAGTAGAATAGAGAAGGGACCAAAAATATGATTATGTGATCTAATGTTAAGAACAATTAGCTGGGAGTAGAAAGAGTGAATCTCAGCCTTGCGCCAATTACTGTTAGATCTGAGTGTGTATACATGAGCTAGATTAATTAAACTAATACATACGTCAGCTCTGGTTGTATCATATGATGTTCTTTATGCCAGAATTGGTATTAAATAGACAGGATGGCTGAGAAAGTCGGTCTGCACAACACGTGTTTGTGTTGGCTGTTCCTATTTGCTTTGGTTAGATGAGAGAAAATGGAATTTGGGCCAAGTTTATTCGGGCAAAAGATTTGAGCAAAAGTTATACAGCATATGTATATGCATATCTGCATATACAAGCAGAGTGAATTAGTCTACATTCCATAATAATCTAATTTTTTTTAAATGTCAATTTTCTAGCAATATGCAAGTGTACGAATTACATTTTTCAATTCATTCTGTTGGAGGTAGTTCTTTCCATTTCCTGCAAGGAGAGGCATGAAAAATCTTCTTTTGACAAGATTGCTTGTGAAATAGATTCAGCAAATTAGGAAATCAATAAGATAAATGTACTCATAGACAAGATCAAGTTAGGCCTGGTGCAAATCATGCCACACTTCTTCAGTTCTTTCAAATTTACTTTTTTCTTTCTCAAGTGATTTATAATCAGTGAAAACTTCTGTATATACCAAGGTGTTGAGAAGGAAAGAGCAGAGATTCTGCTATTTAGGCCCAGCAATTTATTTTCAAAGCTGATTCCCTTTGTACCAAAGAAATCAGTAGATTCCCCCTAAACATACAGGGTCTTCATCATTATCAAGAATTTTTCTGTGATCATGTACAAATAAATAAAAATGAAATATATATTAATGATAGACATTTCTGAGTTGCGTTTTAGATATAATGCTCCTTATCGTTTGCAAGCTTTCACAGTAATTGAGATACACTTATGTCAGCTTCCAATTTGTATTTTAAAGATTTCACATACTATAAGAGTTCGCAACTTAGAACTGAGCCTGTCAAAGGTCTTGGGCACCTAATTTGCTCTAAAGTACTTATGACCAAAATGTCAATCTTCAGGATCCTTGCTTCCTTATAAATTCTTTTAAACAGTAAATATTCTTAGATAACAACAACAACAAAAATTGTTTTAGGCATTCCAGACCTACCAAAAGACTTAGAATCCTGAAAACAAAAATGTCTAACCTTCGCATGAGAAAGAAATTAGCATTCTCATTTCTATCTCATCTACTGCATGATTTTTAGAACGAGCTCCAGTGATAACCAGGATCAGAAGACATGGTGGCAATCACAACTTTTCTCCATTAGTTCTACAGCTGGCTATGGACCATGGAAGCTGGTCTCTTGGGTTTCATTCCTATTTAGGATATAAAAGCTCCAAATAATACCTTCCTTTCTATACTTCCAAATATACCTTCTTCAATAAAAGAGACAGAAAATCACTCCTAAATAAACTGTATCCTCAGCATACCTGAATCATCTGACCTCTATCATTTCAGATAGGAGAGGCTTAGGTTTGTGTATCCCAAAGTCATGCTGTGCAGTGTAATTGTGGTTGTTGAATGAAAGGCAGGAAAGAAAAGACTGCCATTGCAATAGCAGTTAAAGACAGTAACAGCCAGTTTTTTATTTGTTTGGATAAACAAAAGATCACGCTCTTTACTGCTTCTGGACAGGAACAGGAATAATAAATCAACCGCAATTCTCTACTAAAGCATTAATATGGAACCACGTTTGTTTCATTTACCTACCTGCCTGTGAGTAACACCTTTTCTCTGATATTTTCTGGTATTCTCTGGTATTTTCTGAGCTCTTTTTGCAATTTCAGGAATGAAGGCATGTGCTTTGGAAGGAGCTTTAGAGAAGAGCATTATCTACAATTATCTACAATTTACATTCTGAACATAGAATTTGATGATGACTCTATTAAACAGATACTCAAACTTATGTGATGTGAATTTTTAATTGATCTAATTGTTTAAAATGTGAAATATAAAGGCCTAAGTCTATACTTGCTCACCAAGAAAAAATGTAGAACAAAATGTTTTACTGGACTTAGGATCTTGTGATACGTAAAGACTCTTGCACACAAAATCCAACTGACAATACTCCCAGCTTTTTGAAAATCCTCTAAGAACATGACAGGATAATATTTGTTAGATACACAGAGCTAAACTGGCAGCTGAGGGTCCTGCCCTTTTATTGGATTTTAAAGCATTTGAGCTTCCCTAATCAAAAGGGATTACTTTGTTAATTATTTTCTATGTTAAAAAAAAGAAAAACTGCTATACTCAAACAGATCAAAGCAGCTTCAACACCAAGAATACAAATGGTTCAACGAGGCATTGTTTGTCTTGACCAATTTGAGAGGGATTTCCTAAATTTTGTCTTGAAACCCAACTTGATAACATGACTCCAGGCACAGTTTTGAACAACAGGTTGGAAAATGTGAATATGCGCATTCAGTTTTGGTACTTCCAGAGCCACTGTCTGAATGCTTCATGATCATTAATTGTTAAATAAGTCACAAAATTAAGACCACAACGTGGTTAGCAACTTATATAGGAAGTTAAAGAAAGCTGATGTAATTATTTCATTATTCTACTGTGTTTTGCAGGTCCTAAAATGGTAGAATTCCACAGCCAGCAATTTCAGATCAACTCAAAGGATGGCAAGCCACTTTTTACAGTAGATGAAAATGAGGTTGTCATTGGAACAGATAAACTTCGAGTCACAGGTTTGTAGCAGCTTAAGAAATGCCCAACTATTAACCATGAGAATAATGAAATAATTTTAAAATGAGCCATGTTAAAAATGTTAAAAAATACTGGGTTTAACTTACTGGAAACTACATATCTGAAAGTACTCTAACTTTTCCAATAAATAATCAAAAGCTTTAAGGGAAAACCAATATGTGTATATAAGAATGCATATATGCCTACATATGTATTTTAATTTAATTTAATGCCATGTTCAAGCATAGTTAGTGATTGGAACTGTACTTGCATATTTTTTCTAAATTATTTAACATTTTCAGAGCATACTTTTAAATGATGATGAAAAAATCTTGCACATTTCAATTTGAAAAATCAGCTGTATTGTTTCTTAAAATGTTTTAGACTCTGGCATTTTTATATGTTTTTTTCTTTCAAGGTGAAAGCCACTGTATTTCAGCTCTATGTGTAGTATATATGTCTCACTATAGTATTTATAGTGTATTTATTATGTCATCTGTCAAAAGACAGGTTTGCTTTGGGCTATTTCTGCAAATCACTGAAGTACTCATTTACAAAGTACGATGTCAAAATTGTCACACAAAAAGCTGTTTCCTCTTATATGACCTGATAAAATCAACCTTCATTTTCCAGGATTAAGGGTGCATTAAAACAAATACATCAGTGTGTGATTTCCCTTTATCTGGAGGACTCTGTCAAAGAAAATACTGAAATAATCCTGTAACTTGCTTTCAGTTACATTTTTAATATTTTTAACTTTATTGCAACTGTCGTTTTTGCTAATTATTGATCCTCTGAAATCTTGAGGTCTTAATTTTGATGGATCGATTCATATTATTTCCCTGTGCAGAACCACAGATGTGATATTAAGCACATTTGATTCATGTTTCAAAGCAAAGGTTGAGTTATAATAAATGTGTTAATAAATTTTGTTTATGCCTGAAGGTTTTATCTTTTTTTTTTCTTTTTTTTTTTTTTTACTTTTTAACCTAATTGAAAATACAACTTTGTTTAACCAGGAAACCATATCAAATGATTATTGTTTGCCCAAGGGATGCTAAACTTTAATAGAAAAACATGTTTAACAAAGATATGAAAAACTGCATAATTGTTAACTGATTTAGAAAAGATCTCTCTCTGCTCAAAGTAAAATCATTTGTACATGAATAGAGATTGTTATGCTTAAACATGTATTCTGACTTGTCAATATGAATCTTACAAGGATAACTGTTTTCTTTAGTAGATACTGCAGAAACACACATTGCTCGTTTCTTTTCTACACTGTAGTACAAATCAAAAATAAATCCATTAAAGTCAGTGAGGTTATTTCCGTGTAAAATTAACATTAGTGAGAAGAGGTTCATGCCTACTATGCTTCAAACTTATTTATTAAAATTGTGATTTAAATGATGCTATTACCATGAAGGATAAGTTAGTAATACTTGGTGCACTGAGATAAATTTTTGAAACATTTTTTGATAGAGAGGAAGATCAATTGGAAAATTTATGCAGAAACAGACTCTATAGGGCTTAAAATACACAAAGAACATTTTGCAGTTTTTTATATGCAATATGGGGGACTGTTTGGTTTTACTTCTCAGGTGTTCAAGGCCAGGCTGGATGGGGCTTTCAGCAACCTGGTCTAGTGGGAGCTGTTCCTGCCTATAGCAGGGGGTTAGAACTAGATGATCTTAAAGGAGCCTTCCAACCCAAACCATTCTGTGATTCCATGATTCTGTGATTTATGTGAATTGTGAAAATGTCAGTAATTATAAGAAAACGTGGCGGTTTTAAACTAAAATACAGTGTAGCAGAGAACCAATGTCAGTGATTTCAGGAAAAAATGAAAGTCTAAGAAAAAGCAAATCCAACCCAGCACCTCCGGAACTGTCATTTTCCAGCAGTTTGGTATGCTTGACCTCATGCTATTTCAGTCCAGTCATTTTCTGTTACATGTAGTAGAATGAAATTGTAGCAGTGTTTCTCCCATTTCTTCCAAGAGGACCAAATCTATGGGAAAAGTGATGATCAGCAAAGAGTTTTGGATACCCCAGAGATCCAGATATACATGTTCAGACAATTGAACTGGACCCTCACTCAACAGCCAGTGTAACCTGCAGTATGATTTGGCTCACATCTGTAGGGGATACTTAGGCAGATATCTCTTCTGCTGATGAAGTACAGTTGTCTTCATAGAATCGTAGAAGGGCTGGGGTTGGAAGGAACCTTAAATCCTACCCAGTTCCACACCCCTCTCATCCATCTGTTCTTGAATGTCTCCAGAGATGAGGCATCCGCAACCTCTCTGGGCAGCCTGTGCTGGCGTATCTCTGCCGAGTAATCTAATCTAAATCTCCCCTCTTTTAGTTTAAATACACTCCTCCTTGTCTTATCACAATCTGCCCATGTAAAAAGTCTGCCTTTCTTCTGTTTATTAGCTCTCTGTTAGTGGAAGGCCACAATGAGGTCTTTAGGATGAGCTCAGTGGCTCATTTAGGTCACTTTCATACAGTGGCCGAGTTAACACACTTAAACCATTTTGTTTCCTTGTGCTGTGTGGGAGGGTTTTCAGTGTAAATAGCTGTACTGAAACATGATATGAAGATTCTTGTTAAATTTAAATGCTTCTGCTCAGAAGCTAAGTATGTGACAAAAAAAAAATTCTGTCAGTCTTTAAATAGGCAGCATTTGCTTGATGGCATGTGTGTACTGGGGGTGTTAATGAAACGTTGGCTTCAATCCTCTCATTAAAAAAATCTTGCTCTTATATTCTATAAAATACCAAATATAGTAATATTCATTTCATATCTTAAAGCTTTATCTTTCCTTTGTATAAATAAAGTAGTTATAAAGTACACAAGAAATCAATTCAGGTCATCTTCCAAGAAGTATTACTGTGAGGTGATTTTCTTCAGTATGTGTGCCGTACTTAATGCTGTTATTTAATGAAGACGTTTCCTCACAGGAAGGCAAGGTCTTAATTTTTCTTAGAGGTGCATGCTCTAGAATATATAAATAAATCTTCTAATTGCCTCTTACACATACAGTATCTTTATCACCTGAATTCATCATTTTAAAAATATAAATCCATGAATAAATGTTACATCACATTTGGCCCCACTAGTAACACATTCCTTCACTCGTGGTTCTCTGTTTGCAATTACGTTTAAGGCCCATCAGCCAATTTTAATCCATGTAATGCATTCCAGGCTGATTTGTGTTGCTGTAATCTCTTAATCAAAATGTGATGTAGCATCAAAGTAAATGCCTATGGAAATTTATTACGCCCATACTTTTACCTTTATCAACCAAGCTTGTCATCTCATTTGCAATTTAAAGATATGGATGTATTTAATAATGTCATAACCAGTGCTTTTCTGAATACAAAAAAGGTGCAAGAAGAGTGCAGATGATGATGTTTAATTAATCTTCTAGGGGACCTTAGTATTTCATACTCACTTTTCATACTCCGGTACCTCAGCTTCTTGACTTTCAGATGAATGTATGAGAAAGAGTAAAACTGAATTTCTCATGTTATTCCACAAAGCCAGGAATAGAAACATCCATACATTTAACCTTTAAATCCACTTGAATCAGTTTCAAAACTACAGGTAGTTGGTGATGAGCTATAGCTATTGTATGGCATTCTAAAGATGACAGATGAATTAAATGTAAAGCAGGCACAACACAGACTCTATCCACGCTGGTGATGTCTAATGTGGAAACAAAATTCACAAGATATAGACACATTTATGTTCCTTTTGATGTCATTATTTATTGAGTGAGACAGGGTGCTTGAGCAAGTTACCCAGAGTGGCTTCGGAGTCTCCTACTCTGGAGATATTCAAAATCCACCTGGATGCTTTCCTGTGCAGCTTACTGTAGGAAACCTGCTTTAGCAGGGACTTGAACTGGATGATCTCCAAAGTTCCCTTCCAACCCCAACCATTCTGTCATTCTGTGAATTTGTCAGCATAACATAGTAGATGTGTTCATATAAAGAAACTGCTGAACTCCACTTACCTTTTATTACCTGATAATTACTTTGATATCTAGATACGTGATTTCATATTTCTGTGAATACCTATTATTAGTACTTGTGCAAAATATTAATGGAAGTGATTGTATTCTTCCTACATTTTTATAATAATGCAATCTATCTGGTTTATTGCAAATGAATATGGGATTTTTGAAATTTGTGATTTTTTTGCACATGTAAATAACAGGAAAATCTATAAAAATACAATTGGAATACTAGATATTTAATGGCACTGAAACAGTGTCACATCATTAGGTTCCATGGAGATGTGCCAATATGCACTGGCTTTTTGGCAGTTTCAGAGAATTGTATCTACAGCAATGAGATGCTACAAAATACAGATAAGGTGCTGTTGTGGTTTAGTTGATTCTGTTGTCAAATGTGCCACTCTAATACTTCACTGGAATAAAGGTCTTCCAAGAAAGACAGCCTGGCAAGGGGGGAGCTGCCTTTTTACTTGTGAGAGCAGCGGGAATTCGTGGTGCTTTACTTCGGATGAGGACGAAGCTGGGAACTTATGGGTCAGGATTAAAGGGCAGATCAACTTGGGCCTCACTGTGGTGTGTACTGCAGAAAGCCTGTTTAAGAAGAAGCTGAGGAGACCTTCTCCTGACAACTGAAGAAGCCAGTTGATAAGTCTTTCTCTCCGGGGTACCAGTGGTACCAAATGCCCAGCCTTTCCTATAGAGCTTAAAACAAGATGGCAATTGACCTTTTATCCTTAGCTATAGTCTAAAATTAATGTGATTATGTAAGTCTGTAATATTTGCAAAGGTTTTGTAGAGTTTTACTTATCTCTATGAATTCTAATGGAAGTTGCATTGTAAAAATCCTATTTACATTTTTTTGTCAGAAGTAGTAGAACATTTGTCTGTCTTCAGACTCATTAAACATCATTTTAATTCTTTACACCTGTACTTTAACATTAACTCTGTATTCTGTAGTTCCAGCCAATACAGTAATAGCAAAACAGTATCTACATAATAATTATTTCATCAGTTATTAATAGATATTTTTGTATTTTTTTCTGTTCTCAAAGTAGCTGTAATTCCCTGTCACTATTTGTCATAGTTGAACTTTTACAGTACAGGTGGGTTTTTCCTTTCCAGGGCCTGAAGGAGCACTTTTTGAACACTCTGTAGAAACACCACTCGTGAAAGCAGAAGCTTTTAAACAGCTAAGGTAAGAACTTATGCATCAAAACAGAAGTCTAATAAGCACGTTTGCTATATGTGCTCGCATTTTTCATATCAAGGCATTTTTAACAAAATATATAGAACCACTACTAAATTCCATTTTATACAACAAATTGATGCTTTTCGAGAAAATATTACATTGGTCTGCAATTTTGAAGTATAATATGAGATGATTTATTATCAGTGGTGAATATTCAAAGTATCAAAAAAATACATAATATACTGAATATATTTTTTTCTATATACCTTGATTTTACAATTTCAGAACACATAAGTGACTTTCTCTGCATATTGAAATAAATGTTGCTTTTAGGAAATCAGTCTTGGACTTATGAGTAATAAAGATTTCTAGAAACTTCTATCAGTCTCAGGAACCAGATTAGTAAGAAACATTTAGAAAGGTGCAAAACTCTGTATAATTAAAAAATGATTTGGGGTGAGAAAATCTCTATAAAGTATCTTTTATGATTCAGCACTCCTTAATCCTGGGATGGCATTTCTTTGTGCATTACTCTGTGTAATTTGGAGGATCTCAAATTAGTTTATAATATGTTGATTATGAGCTCAACTTAATCTACATTCAGTTCATGAAAATCTTCTATTTCACTTTACAAGTTGGTTCAAAGAAAAATCAAATGAAGAAATGTTCTTTGTAATTTTATTTCTGTCCTTTCGTACCTTGGCAGTCTACTACTTTCTGTCATGATTTCTCTTCTTAGTTCTTTCTCCAATAGGAAAAACTACTAGAGAGTAGCAGAAGATTATTTAAACTATCAAGAGCACTGTCTGTATCTTATTGACTGAATTTTCAAATTGAGAATTGCAAATGAGAGGGAAAATTTGTTAAGACACTTCTAATTTTCTTCTTGATATATAACATTAATTTACAGTGAGATATCATGTGCTTGCATTTGAGACAGAATGGCCTTGGGATGTTAATTTTTTTGCATGTTTATCTCCACTTTCTTCTACTGTAGTAGAATTTGGATGAGAGACTTTGGCCAATATTTAGAGTTCTACATTATAAGGAACATTGGTTTTGGAGGGAGTGGTCGGATTATGTTGTAAATTTTTTAATTTCCTATGATTGTCTGTTTTGATGAAGTATTTATGAGCACTTCTGACATGGAAATCTTTAATTACACATCAAGAAGCTCTCTATAACTTTAATTGGATACATATTGGTTATTTTATGTGGTTGTTACTTTGCTTTAAATAGATTATCAATTAACAATATTTCAATAGGCTTAAAGCTAATTGTTTTATTCAATAGCCATTGTGCTGTGTTACTTTTAAAGTATGAATTCTTCTTTGAATGTAATTTGAAAACAATTACACTGTTGTAAGCTACTGGGTCCCAGGTGCTAGACCTGCACTTCCATTTATTGAACCTCATGAGGTTCTCCTGGGCCCACTGCTCAAGCTGGTCTGAGTTTGTATGGCATCCCATCCCTTGGGCATTAGCCACACCCCGCATCTTGGTCTCATCCATAAACTTGCTGAGGGTGCGTTTGATCCCGTTGTCATGTCATTGATGAACGTGATATCAAGGGCCACAACATGCAGCTTTGGGAACAGAGAATATTGCTTCAAGAAATCCCATCCACTTTGGATGTAGTTATGTGTTTCAAGGTGCTGACAGGAAAGCCGTGATTGATTGTAACATTTCAGCTGGCATCGTATGAACAGGGACCACATTCTCTGTTGTTCTGATTTAGAACAGTATCACCAACAACACTGACACAAATGGCCTTCTTGAATTACACATTCTGCTGGCTTTACAGTCCAAATGTCAAATTTCAAGATAGACTGCTTTTCTGGAAACACAGTGATAAGTGTTAGAACATATCTTTTTATAGCTAAGTAGTGGAGACAGAGCAATGCGATTATACTGTGGTCAGTAACTGTCCTTTCATTCCGTAGTTGGAAGGAAGCACACCAAACCTTTTCCAGTCTTATAGATTGAATTCATGACTCACTTGTAAAGAAAAAAGGATGTGCTTGCCCTTACTTCCAAATGGTATAAAGTAACAAACTCTGCTTTTCACAATTGAAGCATCCCTAGGTATAACATTGCCTACTTTTTAGTTGCTGTCGTAAAGTTTTTACGTCTAGATAAGATACCATTTATTAACCAATCATATACTGTACCTAATAAATACAATGCTCAAGGATGAGTACCAGCTTTATTCACATATTTGCCACATATGGATGTCTGACAGCAAGCAACTATGCATTCTGAGCACAAGTCCTATGGGAAATCACTGTTATTACAGTCAATCTGTGGTATTTTGCCAGTTCTACAATTGAGGTTTTACATCCAAGTCGAAAAGGACCCACATCATTCCACACTTCTTGAATCTGAAAAGCACTATAGCAGGAATGATGTCACTGTTCCAGAGAGTGAGAGTCAGCTTTTGTCAGAGCATGGTTATAAATGTATATATAATGTTATTAGAATATGGCTGCATTTAACAGCTTATGAGCTGCAATCTTCTGAGAACATTTCAGTATTTCCTAGGGAAATGGCCTCATTTAAAACAAATATATTATAGTGATATTCATAACAAAATAAAGAAATGAATAATTTTAAAAGTGTTGCTTCATATTTTGATGAAGTACCTCTGTTCAAAGCTTAAAAAGCACCAAAACATATATTTATTAGCTTTTGATATTCATGTTGTAGAATACTGGCAGTTTGACAGCTCACTTATATAGATACTTCTCAGTATTTAGTTAAGGCAAGTTGCTGTACTGGTTGGTTGCCACTAAACCTTCACATCTATATTCAAATAAAATATGATCAATACATCCCTTTTAATTTTAACTTATGTCTTGTGGCAGCCAATAGTTCTGCTATTCTGATGGCTTCTGCTTCTCTTTGACTCTACAAAGATTTACTTTTATCTTTTCATCATTCATAACATGTTTCCTTTTGCACTCCAAGGATACATTTGCTATCGGTAAAGCAGATAGACAGAAAAGTGTAAACTGACTCTGTGGGGTTTTGTTAGGAAGATCTAGGAAGGAAATCTAAGAGGAGATGTATAAAAGCCAATCAGGGTAAAAATGTTCACAAAATAATTGCTTAATCATATTTGTAATACTAATGCTCACATGCTAATTGACTAAAAGTAGCATTTGACTAATTGAAGAACAGAGATTTTATTTGCATTCATTATGCAAATCAAAAGCCCAATCAATCAGAAGAGAGTGAATTACATAATGGGAAAGTGAATTTGCAATTATGAGTCAGTATTTGCAAAGCATCTCTGCTCCTTGACTAGTGAGATGTTTCTATTCCAATATAATTTTATGAGCCCTGGCATTATTTTACTAGTTATCCTTTTACATTCATATATTATGCTGTATTCACATTAGCTGAAAACACTGTCAAATACTTCTTTTGGTAGCATAAAAGATTATTTTTTCATTCAGTTGATGAACTCAAATATATGAAAAGACTAGTTTAAAAGGTGGGATTGTACAGGACATCATATTTATTGCCTTTTCAGAAACATTTCTGACTCAGATATTATAAAATACTTCATTAGCATAGACCTGGGTAGTACTTTGTATCTGATCTTTTAAACATTGACTTTTCTTGAAAATGTGAATCTTGCAGTGAAAATAATTTTCCAGATGAAATATCTTTTCTGCATCATGGTTTACAAGCTATTTTTTGGACCCATGCTCTTGAAACATCTTGGGATTGAGTTTACAATTTACAGTGTTGTGTTTTTTTTTTTTTCTTAATTTCAGTAGTTCTTCATATCATTTCTCATAAACTTTGTCAGCATTTCAGAGACCTTTCTTTATAAGCCAGTTTAGGTCATGTTTGATTATTTCTTATTTTTCAGGCATTGCATTTGTAACATCTTAGATTTGTACTTTATGTCTACTTGAATATGTTAGCCATATGTCTCTAGTGTGTTATTAAAAAGTTAATAATTGGGAAAAGAGAGCCCACATACTGATTTTCAAGTAAAAGAGTGATCTGTTGAGCTGTGTTCTCTTCAGGAGAAATATCAACATACTGTTCAAACTTGGAACTCAAGGAAATGTACTTCAAAGCAATCACCCTTTTTCACATACCCTGAAGTTTTCATCTGTCAGTGTGACCTTTCCCCAGTATTTAATTACTCCATCTTTACTGTGTTATTTGTGAGCACATATTTCCAGTAAGCATGTATGTAAGTTGCTCCAAAAGTAATGCCTTTTACTTATTTCCATGGAAGCTACAAAAGCTACAAAGAGCACAATAGCACCACTTGATAGAGCAAATTCTCAGCTGAAAAACACTATTTTTCAGCATAGCAACCACTATTAGCTATGCATTTTCACCACCAATGAGCAAGATCCTGCATGCCATGCTCCCAAATCTCTCCATAGCTCCCTAAAACATAATTTGTCTTTCACACCACTGTCATCACTGCTGAAATGCACTATCCACCATCTCACTGTGCTCACATTCCCTTTTTGGTCTCTGTAAACATTCAGCAAGCACTGATGAATTTCAGTGAGTGACATTTTGTATATATGAAGGAATTCATTGACACACCTTTTCCTTGTAGTCACTTCCATGACAGATGCCATTCTGCTAGATCGCCCCTCTGCTGCCATCTGTCACACGGCCACACTGTGTAAGAGAATATTGGTGGGAACGTTCAGCCTCCACTGCTGTACCGCCAGCGTCTGTTTCTGACGTTGTGGGTCAGCATAACAAATAGGAAGCATAGCTTTTGGAGCTACCTGCATACATATGCATGGACTACAAACAATACAGATGCAGTAATACAGTAATCAACCCAGAGAACACAGCCATTAACCATTCACCTCAACACAGTTGTTATCTCAAATTCCTTTTGGTGAGTTTTACAGCAGGCAGAATGCTCTCAATTTGGTGCTCGTGGGAGTGGTCTATTCAGTGTGCTCTCTTTCCTAATGAGGTTATTCATGCTTCTCTCACTGTTCTTCTGATTCTGTTTTTTTATTAGATCTGAACATAATTTGATTAGCTTGTAGTAGCATAACATATCAGAGCTGGCAGCAGAATAGGGTCCTTGCTGCTTTTCTTCTGAAAGCTCCCCAGGCCTGTTCTTCTGCACCAAGTCATCTGCTGATTCCAGGCTGAGGGTTTGGTCTTGATTGCTGAGAGGTCTTGCTTCACTTTGAACACACTTCTGTTTAAATTCAGCACTTCATAAGAGCCATCCATTGCTAGCAGGAACAGTTTGAGCCTCCATTCGAAATACACACAGATAAAACTGGGTCACTCGTCATTTCACCCACAACTGATTGATTTAAGAGCTTTTTGAAATCTTACAAAATAAATTGATGAAGGACAAATGAACCATCCGACCATAGGAGATCGACTTACCTCTGCTCATCAGATCATAGTCCGTTAATGCTGAGTCTGCAAAGGGACTCTCTCCTGCTCTCACAGAAGATGCTTCCCTCCTGGGGTGGGAGAATCCTTGGATGACCATTGGGAACCCCTCTGAAACTCTTCAGTGATACCTCAGTAAAAGGAATAGAGGAGATCCACACACCAGTGTTAGTAAACTTTTGCTAGAAAAGATTTACCTAGGAACAGATGCCAGGTTTCTACCTGCTGTTTTAACAGACTTTCACTTGTGCCAGTGAAGTGGTTGATGTTCTTCCTGAGGCCTCAGCTTGTCAGAGATTTCACTTAACATGTTTAAATCCATAGGAGTGGCTTCTGCTGCTTGTAGGAAACAAGGCCATTTGCATGTTCTGATTGCTTATGTCAATAGTGCGAAGACCAAAGGTATAACTATCCCTGCCCTGTGGAACTGCATACCTGATGATGTCAGATGATTCTGTAAGATTGCTAAAAGGGAACTTGCTGTCAGTGATTGGGCGCAAGCTACCTCAGAAACTTCATTATAATTGTCACAGTTATTGATGCCTTGCAGATGCCCACCTGGAGCTTAATTTCTAAGTCTGTGATCGTGCTGTCACTGGTCTTAGATGTAACACTGAACTGGGTGGAGTGCCTTATCTTATTTTTCACTTACATAACTGCCAACACAAGGGAGCTGGGGAAAGCATGAAGCAGGAGTCTTCCACCATAAGTAAGTGCCTGTGGCAAATGTAAAAGAAGAAAGGGGAGCATTTCCACAACAGCGGATCTCCATGATACAATGTGCATGTGCACAGTCACTACTCAGGTTCTTTCCCCTATCCCAAGGGCTTTGTGGTGAGGAAGATGAAGAGTGTGGCACATTCTGTCACTGTGCTAATGAATTAGAAGAGAGAAAGGGCATGACCAGTTTATCAGCAAAGGCCTCTTCACTTGAGAAGAACACGTGGACATTATGAACAGCACATAGTGAAGAATTCAAGTGAGTGGAAATCTTTCTATTCTTCTAGATAGCAAAGAATACATTAGCTGAAGTATATAAAGTGAAAGGCATGGCACATTTCATCCTGGAAGACAATTTTATGAAAATACTAACCAGATTTTTACAACAGTGATACAAATAGTCTTATTATATCAAAGTAAAATTTTAGAATAAGTTAAAGTCATTATAGTTATGTGAGAAAAATCATGCTGGAAACCTCTGTGGTGTGTCAGATTCAATCATGTTCACTGAGGTCTTGGTCGTCTTTAATTACCTAGAGAGTCATAAAATTGAGGTCGTCCTGAAAACCTTCTTTGAATTAGCCCTGCTTACCACTCTTTATCATAACTGTCCATCTTGAGAGAAGCTTTTACTTTAATCATATCTCAGTTCTGATATGTAGTTCTCATTCCTTCTATATCTCTGGATTGACTGACAGTGGACAAATAGGAATAACGCATCTCAGAATGTAAGATGGATGGAGCACTAATAAAGAAATAACCACACTGTAATAATCACACCTCCTATGTTCTTGAGTAGGTTAAAAATATTGTTTTAAACATTTAAACATAAAAATCTTGCTTTTATAGGCTTTAAAAGTATTATTAAAACTTGGCAATGTTTTATCCCCTTTTAAAGAAAATCTGTAAGTGCACCAAAACCTTAGAAACTGGAAACATCTGTTATTCAAATCTGGCTTTGTAATTCTAATTGTGTACAAAAATCCTCTCTAAGCTGTAAGCAGTGTTGGTGCCTGCTGTGCTTATGCTTCACAATTCCCTTGAATCCAGAATCTCATATTGAACTTTGCTGGAATCATCTGTCACCTTTCCTTTCAGATTTAGATTATAAATTTGGAACGTAGACTACTTCAAGAAATAAAAACGTAAGGAAAATTTCACTTAGATTAAAGGAATGGAAAATATGCTGAGAAATTGACCAGATACCAGCTGACATCTTAAAGAACAGCAAATAATCGCAACATTTTAAAATGCCATCCAAAAGGAATGGAGCATCTCAGGGATCTGCCCTTTCTCCTTGATAATTTTTAGCATAAAGCAACATAAACTAAAAATCAATATAATACAGGTATTTATTTGAAAAGTGACCACACTTCCTCTATGTATGGAACAGATTTAAAAAACAACAACAAAAAAAAAACCTGCATCTGGTCAACACTTTGGATGATCCTAAGTGTATACCTCATTTGTGTGATGCAGTTTGTTCAGTACATGCTTCTGGTTACCATTCAATTTATATATTCAAGCTGCATTCGCACAACAGAATCCAAACATAAAGAACCTGTTTGCCCAGTATAAAGAGATGCATCACAGGTGCTCATCCAGATTTAAAATTCTCCCCTCTCTGCAAGCAGAATGACTCGTTCACAGTTCATTCACTGAAGTGGGAAGGGTTCTCATCACAGGATACACCAGGTTGGAAGGGACCCACAAGGACCACAGAGTTCAACTCCAGCTGTAGCCACCATGCTGCAACTCCAGCTGCAGCCACCTCCACTCAGCCTGCTCTGCTCTGGGCTGAGCAAACAAGGGTCCTCAGCTTCTCCTCACACCCCTTCCCCTTCAGATCTTCCCCATCTCTTTAGCCTTCCTTTGGATGCTCTCTGATAGTTTTGTATCAGTAGGTTTACATATGAACAACCCACATAAATTCTTTTCTCAAAGGGGCTAATATTCTTGGATTATGGCTCCAGTGGTTTACAACTGCTTGGATAGATAGTTCAGGTTGAATTGATCTCAACTCATTCTTGCATCTTGAGTGCATCTTCAGACACCGGATCTCATCATCTCCTTGTGGAAAGCAACAAGTATTATTAGGGAATTACACATTTTATCCCAAGAGAGACACCTAAAATAGATCTGATGAATTAAACTCTAAAGTGCCGATTTCTCTCTATTTATTTTGAAGAATGCAGAAGGGAAGGCCTGTCCTTGTTACTAGAGGCAGCTGCATTTGTCAAGAGGTATCACGCACTTAACCAACTGTGCTGTGTCTGGTTAACTTCTGAAGAAGTGAAAATTCATCATGAGAAACAATGATGTAACAAGACCACACGCCATCCTGGGCTATGTTCAAATCCCAGAGTGAAGCTTTTTCCACTAGTAACCCCTATATTCCTGGAACTCATTGAAATTATTGATCATTTTTACATAGCCTTGTAATTAGGACTAGTAAATGCTGCCAATTACTGACTCTTGTTTGATATTAGCAACAAGGTAATGAGCCTTTCTGATGTAATAATTAGCTGGGATGCCCTGACCGTGATAGAACTTTGTCTTTTGGGGAAAGTTATGACACCATCATATTTTCCTAAAAGAAGTACCTTTTCTTTCTAACCTGGTGAAAAAACATAGAGAGTTGTGGGGGTTTTTTGTTTTTGCTTTTTCTTTAACAGGCTATTTTTAAGCTTAGTAACCATACTTTCACACCTTGTTGATTTTAGATAAATACCTGATGGTTTTATTTTCAACAACTTGAACAAATTTTAAGTGATAATCCTGCAGCAGTTTTACATGTGCCACGCAAAAGTCCTGTGTTATACTATTAACAGCTTATCTTGAGTAATATTGTCCAAAAACTGCTCATGTTCCACACATCTGGACTCTTAATATATGTGTGTGTTTGTGTGTGTGTGTGTAAGTAATAATAACGTTGCCATCCTAAGGAAGAAAGCTTCTGGACAGAGCAGAACATACTATATCCTTGTGTAATTACTACAGGGTAGCCCTGCTCTAACTAAAGTATGTGAGATGTTTCAGTGCATTACAGTGTGTGTTTGTGTTTATGTTCTGCAGGTTAGAGATGCTACAAACTGCCAGCAAAGCCTGGTATGTTTTGAGATTTTCCCAAGTAGATGCAGATAAAATGGTAGGACCTTCCAGAACGATGTTTTCATTATTGTACTTAATCAGTTAGCAGAAGAGACTTGAGAAAAGAGGGACTCTTAAAAATAAACTCTTAAAAACAAATTAGAACAATTTTTTCCATGATTTTGAAGTTAAAAAAAAAAAAAAAAGTTTCATAATTACTAGAAAAAATTGATTTATGTACAGCTCATTCATTCCAGCCAATTATTTCCCTAACACATTTCCTGTGTAATGCACAACTCTAAACAGGCACCTTCATAGTATCTTGCTCTGAATTCAGTTGTATCCTATTCCTTTTCTGCTTTTCAGTCATCTTTTCTGTATTTTCCCAAGGTACTGGTGATTCCATTTTTTATGACGTGCACAGTAATGTTCTTATGGAGGAGAATTAGCTTTGGCATTCTAGAGTTGCAAACGTTTTCCTACTATTAAGCTGCATTTTGTGCATTCTTAATGCTTCCTGTGAATTAGTGTGAAATGAAACAACCAGGTGTACTTGGAAGAAGCTGGAAGAAAAAAAAAAAAAAACGCAGAAATTCTTTTTATTTTAAATAATTGTAATTCTGTTTTCATACTGATCTTTCACATTACATTTTACTGCGGTGTAAATGACAGACTAACTTGGGATATAGTATGAGGGACCTGTAGATACTGACATTAGTCTGATTGAAACAAATGTGTGTGCTAATGCAGATGACTCCCAGCAGCAATAACTCTTGGAAAATGGGTTCTTTGAACTAAGTTACAAAAATTAGGATGATATAATATAACCACTGACCAAGTAATGGGTTTGACTGGAGAAAATGGATGCTGTTTTTCAGTCAAATTTTGTTCATTACGGTTCATTTAGTTTAAATCAGTGACACTAAGACTTTGAGCATCAAAGTGAATGGAACAATATGGAATACAGCATCGTTCAGGTAGGAAGCAATCGTTCCACCTTTAAATGAAGAAATTCAGTGTATGTGATGTGAGGAGTATTTGGGGGAAAAAAAAGTCAGTCCACATTTGAAAGATTTACACTAGTTATGTCAAATCAGAATTTTGTGCCAAGGCCTGACAGAATAACAACTGTGATTCCATTACTGTGTGGAAAATGATCAGGGAAGATTTAATGAGTCATTAATATTTTGTATTTTTTGACATTCAGTAAGAGCTAACTGTTTGTTGAATGTCCTTACTATATATGCAGTTTTTGGAAGATGCTGTGAAAGTCATCTTTCTTGTTTGCACATAGATGAAATTTTAGGAGGGATTCCAACAAAAATAATTCTACAAAACAAAACAAGACAGAAGTGAGGCATACACTGAGACTGAGAGCTCAATCCTGCTGTCTTGTCCTTCTTTGCCTTTGGACCTGCTGGCAGACAACCAAAAGCCACGGCGCAGGACACCAAGATCCATAGCTGTGGGCAGTCATACTCTTCCTACATTCTTATTGCCTTCTTCATGTGCCTGATCTTGAAACATCACATTGCTAGGGGATAAGTGAAAATGGGCTGGAACTTGGCATCAGGCATTAGTGTGTGTGTGTGCTGCTTGCTATCCACCTTTCAGCTACAGTTTAGAAAATATTTTCCCCCAGCTCATGTCAATGGAAATCCTGCTTCCTCAATAAAGAGAAAAAGGTTTAAAATTCCATTAAAAAATATGAACAGTTTCTTTTTCCCATGTAATTAGTGTATGCTCTGGATACAGTCTGGCTGCAATGCTGATGAATTAGATTGCCTTCAGACTAATCAGAGAGCAAAGCTGAACGCAGACACGTGCAGAGAACCATTGCCAACTAAGCCCACAGAATCCTCTGTAGGTTACTTTTTTGACCCTAGAGATGTTAGTTTCTTAATAATTATAAGATCTCCCTTTTTTTCCCATTGTTTCACACTTCAAACCGAAATCTACGTGAGGATTTCAACTCAAATTAGAAAGATAGTTCTGAGGGAAATCTTCCAGCTGCCCACAGTCCTTACATCTTGGTCCTCATCATGGAACTCATTGGAGCAAATGAACAGGATGGTTTTTAGAAATCAGCCTGAAAGCCATTCTTCTGGGATTTCAGACTGCAGAGCCAGGCTACAGCGAATCCAGGGCACACCCCAGAACACATACAGTGTGTGTCAGGTCCTTGGCATCAAATATTGTATGGTCCCAATCAATTCCTCCTGCATTGCACCGGGTGTTAATGTACCTGTGACGGCTACCGTGGCTCCCAGCAGCTACTCCTAAATCCTGATTCTGTCATCCCAAAAGAGACACAGACGTGACAGATGTCTCATTTAGAGCAGCGCATTACACAGATTAATTCCTCTAGATGAAAAAGATCCTTGCTCCATTCTGTTAAATGTGATTTATATGCCTGTGATAAAAAGGTAATAGTAAAAAGTATGAAGTGATTGATAAAAATACATTCCCTCATCATTTTGCCACATGAATTCAAACACTAACAATGGACCACAAACTCCAGGACTTCCATCTGCCCTGCAAGTCTCTATGCATCTTCTCACTTTTCAAACAAGGTGAATTTCTGTTTTGCCAAGAAAGTTGAGGGATGTGCATCTGCCTCTTGCTCAACCTTCTCTACACTCTTCTTCCTTTTATCTTCTAGGAGAAGAATCTTGACATTTTATTATCAGCCATTATCTGTATACAGTTATGTATCTGCTTCCTGACTGACCCAAACTGTACACAGTGCAGAGCAACTGCCAACAGTTTTAAGGTTACTAATAATAAGTCCATTTTGCCCCATTAATGGCCATTTGAAACACTAGCAGTGCTCTATTCACATATTTGCATATTGAAGCATCTCTTTCCAAGACGATGTGGGTTCCTACACTGCTGCACTCCCCAGACCCTGAAGCTCACAGCAGAAGTCTGATCCTGTGCACCACTGAACCTCAAGGCTGTGACCAACTAACCATTTTAAGTGACTTTAAGTTGAGGTCTAAGGGCTGATGAAGTCTTGTGCCCTTCATTGCGAAGGGATATTCAAAGTCAGCTCAGTCACTCACTCAGAGTGACATCTCCCTTTTCCTTGAACGTCTCCAGGGATGGTGACTCCACTACCTCCCCAGGCAGCCTGTGCCACTGCCTCACCACTCTGAGAAGAAATCATTCCTAACATTCAACCTGAATGTCCTCTGGTGCAACTTAAGGCCATTCCTATCACTGTTATTGGGGAGAAGAGACTGACCTCCACCTCATCACAACCTCCTTTCAGGCAGTTGTAGAGAGTGATAATATCCCCCTGAGCCTCCTCCTTGCTGTTTGAGTTGCACTGTAGCTTCCATTGCCAAGAAGCTCCAATGACTTTCTTAATTAGACAGTTAGAAATAAGTCCCATATAAGCAGCAGACATTTGGGATTGTGATTAACATGCCACATGTAAGCCTGCTGTGTAATTTAAATGATGTGTAAGTCATAAATCCATAACTGCTTCTGTAGTCTGGAGGCTTCTTGCCAGCATTATGTTTGATAGCAAGCCAATCTATTTCTCTGACACTTGATTGCTTTTCCTGATCTGATAAGCTCTTCAAAAATCTATCCCAATCCACCTCCTTCTAATATGTAACAGAGCTTAAATAGAAAAATGCATGCCTACCTATAGATTATTTATGTAGGTGAAATTCTTTACAAAAAAAAACATAAGAAATGTCAGTGTTTAGAGCTTTTTCCTAAAACAAGCTAAGAAAATAGTTGCATTATGCAGGAACTGAGAAAACATTTCTTGTACACAACTACCTTGACATTAATTTATGAAAATGTATTAATTTTTAAATATTGAAAATACGGAGTCAATTGTACAGTGCAGAAAAATATGCACCAAGTTCCCTTTTCACAAACATATAAATGTAAGGATCTAGAGCAAGAAGTCAGAAAATTTGCTAAATCACAAAGACAAATCTTAGTAGACATAACTGGTTGTGTAACAGAATTCTGATGAGGAACAGACTTGTGCTCATGCTCTTGTACACAAATCACAACGGAGGTATTGTGACATCCCAGCTCCTCTTATTCTGTATTTGTGCAAGGAATGAACAGAAAGGATAATAGAGGCGTAAAGGAAACTCGGGCCACCACAGTATTCCCATAACACTCAACATCACCAGCTCATTGCTGAGCTTGGGCTTTTTCTTTCCTCGTGATGATTTTCAATAACTATTCCTATCCCTGCTACCTACTGTGGAAATGACATCAGGATTCTGAAGAAACAAGGCCTTAGCTATTTGGCAAGCAGCTGTCGCTGATCCTTCACAGCCGCCCTGCCAAGGTGAGGGCTGAGCTCACACGGTGCTTTCCTGCCATCTGCTGGCACCAAGGGGTACAACTTCTACAGTGTGTAATTCTTATTTCAAGCTAAGCTGTTGTTTTTTAAGTTTCAGGTGTCATCTAGTTAAGTAACACGTACAGAAGGAGTGAAATCAGTGACTGGCAGCAGTGTCAAAGCTCTCATTGATTAAAGGCTGCACTAATTATACTGTTTTCTATATTCACAAAAGAAAACAAATTCAATGTAAAAATGAGTTTGAATTTTAATAAATTAATGATACTGAAACAATCTGAAGCTAGGTCTGAAATAGTGCCTTACATCTGCATTATGAATTCAGTTATGCTTTTCGTTTGGTACACTTCAGTATTCTTAAATCATCTACTTTTTGAAGTCTGCCTGAAGAAGAAAGCAGCTGCATCTTCATTGTGACTCTGAATGAGATCTGTGAGGTGCTTGCTCAAAGCTTACTTACTTCTCAAGCTAAAGGGATGTATGAGAATGCACTACTTTGGATTTCCTTCTGCTTTCAGGCTGGAGTCACCAACTCGGTCTCTGAGCATGGATGCTCCGAGAGGCATTAACATCAAAGCACAAGCGGGGAATATTGAAGCTCTTTCCCAGATGGATATCAAACTGCACAGCAGTGATGGTGTGGTGAGTGCAAGCCCTTCTGTTTCTACAGCTGTGGTTAGCAATAATGGATAACTTCAAATCTTTTCTCAAGTTCTGCTAATTAAGTTTCCGAGGTGTTGGGAGAGAGGATATTAAAATTAATGTTGCCAATGAGGAGATATTTACTTATGGCGGAGATTAAATAATACTATCAATTGGCATAATATTGTATTAAATTAGAGAAATTTCTTTTAATAAGATCCTGCTTGCACTCAGCTGCTCCATAGTGCCTGGATGTAGCAATCCAAGAGGTTCTCGGCCAGAGCAGAGCCCCAGTCCCACTGAACAAGGTACAAGGCTCTGCAGAAGATATTCAGGTATATTCCTCAAAGTTATTTACAATAAGGGTGGTGAGGCACTGGCACAGGTTGCCCAGAGAGGTGGTGGATGCCACATCCCTGGAGACACTCAAGGTCAGGCTGGATGGGGCTCTGAGCACCTGACATAGCTGTAGGTGTCCCTGTTCATAGCAGGGTATTGGACTAGATGGCCTTTAAGGGTCCCTTCCAACTCAGATGGTTCTATGATACCATGGAACTGGCTCAGCAAATCAGTTTCTTTTTATGGCACGCTTTAATGCATCCTTATCTTTAACAAACTCGTTTGTCCTGCTTGCTCCCATGCAGCTTTTGCTCGATGCAGAAACAGTGAGACTGCCTAAGCTGCCCGAGGGTACAAGAGGAGGACCCGGGGTGTCCCAGGGACTGTATGAAATCTGCGTTTGCCCAGATGGAAAACTTTACTTGTCGGTGGCTGGCTTGGGCTCCACATGCCAGGAGTACAGCCGAGTCTGCCAATGAAGCACCACAACAGGCAGCGCACGCCCTCGCAATTCCCAGTTTTGTATTAATGCTAAAGATCATCGACTGAAAGTGGAATTTTCAGCATTTTAAAAACAAACAAAAAAAACCTGCTACTGAAGAAAGAAACCTGTGTCTACAACTCTGGGTTTCAGGGTGATGGGGGAAGAAGAGCACAATTGGCATTTCAACTTCAGAGGAGTAGCTTGACCCTGACGATACATTCTGGCAGTCACACTTTCAAAACAGCCTGACAGACAGCGTAAGGAATAATAAAAGGAATGTTTTCTTGCTGAACTATTATTCAGTCAGATGTTTATGTAATTGCTAATATTTTTGAGCTCTGTGGGTTTTTTCTCTCACTACATGTAAATACTGCATTAGTGGGTTACATTAAATTGGGTGAACTACTTGAACTATTTGATAAGACAAAGCATTATTTGGGGGAATTCAGGCAGTGCCAACAAAAGGTCTATGCAATTTTGTTCTTGCAATAACACAAAATATGAAAGATGTGCTATTTGTATAAGTCTTGTGTAAAGGGTGTTAATTTGTTGATAGCTTTCTATTTTAATTTGGCAGCATACATGCTGATTTGCTTATCACTAAGATTCACTAACCAGTGCAAAAGTTCCAGGAGTTATTTACCTTCCCTTGTCTTCAAAGTTTCTCACTGAAGTATGTCAGTATATTTTATAATAGCAATAGTTGTACTGCCTGTACCATCACACTCATTTTAAAACTCCTTTTTAATTTTAGCACATGCTAATTCAACAAGGCAAATTGCCAGCTTGACAGAAATAATTCTTAATGTGGCTCCAGGTTGTCTGCTGCAGGGAATCGTTTGGGCGGTGGGGGAAAAAAATCCTTTTGCAGCCCATGGGATTCAGTTATGAGGACTATTCCATTTCCATCTGCAGCTGTTGACTGATATCTCTGATGCTGTCAGAGTGGGACTCCACCACAAATGGGGAGAGTAAAACTACTCTTTATTCTTTTTTTTATATTAGGACTTTAGGTATCAAGTAAATGCTCACCAGAGCCGAGAAACCATTTATTGACCTTGCAGATAAACGAGACTGCAGACTCATTCCCCTGTACAGTGTTGCACTGAACACTAATAAATTGTTTGCACACCTCCAGATAGCAGAATTTGTATTTAGTAATCTCATGGTATTTCAATGCCATTGATGCTGTTTTGTATACACTTAATATTCTCCCAAGAAGGAGCTGCTATCACATAGTGCCTTGGAGTCTATTTACAGAAATATTTTAAACCATAATAATTATTAAACCACATAATACCCATCCTTCACAGAAAAGAAGCTTCATCTTTTAAGGCTAGAGAATCAGAACAAAAGAATGACCAAAACTGCCATTTTTTACACTTGGTGCTTCGGCTCTTCTGGAGAGTTGGAGAAATCAATGCTGGTCTCGGATCCTAGACACCTACAAAAGACTGAGTTGAAAAAAAAAAGCCGTCAGTTAACAGTATCCACTCATTCTGTAGTAAAATTTCGGTAGTCCCTGCCTCAAGGGCTGCCTTTATCATTTGTCCAATGATGGAAGTGTACAATGCTAAAATTACCTTTCATTAGCAGGATGGAATCCTCAGCAATTCATGCAAACTAGGAGAGCTTCAATGGGAAAAGATAGGAGACATGAGAGCTGAAATTTTGGGTCCCTTCGGGCCAAGAAGGCAATTGAATTAAGGTCTCCCATATTCTGTGGAGAGTGCTCTGACTGTTAACATCATGCCTAAGGGCAAAGCAAGAAGCCACACACAGCTTCCATGTCTGAAATTCCTTTTGCCCAGGCTCAGGGATCTGTCTCCAGGATTGAGCCCAGGGCTCTTGTCTCTAAAGAGGGAAATATTTCCCTACTACTGAATAATGCAACTAAATCCTCAACTGAAACAGGCTTTAACAGAAACATGTCTTTGGCATTTCTTTAAAGTCAGTTTAAGTGGTTACAGCTCCACATACAAGTTCTTTCAGACCAAATTAAGAGTAGCCTTTGTTTATCCGTTGAATGGAAAATCTGTATAAGTAAAGGACAGCAATCCACTGCTAGAAAAAAAATTGGAGGACTGTAATATCTGTAAATAGCCCAACAGTGAAACAGAGACTAAAGTCCTCAGAGAGTTCAGTCACCATCTGGTTTCAGACATCTGAGTTTTCTCCATATCTATGATTCTTAAAGTAAGGACCATATATCCATTTCTGTGTGGTACCAAACTACTGATCTACCAGTCTTAATCTCTAAATTTTAGCCAGAGACTGAAATTAAATGTGTTGTTCACAATCTACATATTCTGCTGCCCATGAAAACATAGCAATTTGAGTTATTCATTTTAAGCTTCTGCTTTGTGGGCATGTTTTCAAACATGAATTGCCACTTAATGCAGAGGAAGGGACTGGATCCAGCCTTTCCATGTTTCACCTAATGCCTAAAATGCTGGGTGTTTGGAAGCAATTTCTGTTGCAACTTTGTCCATTGAAGTTGTTCCAAGTTAACACATACAAAGCTGTGGTGTACACCCAGGAAAACTGGCATGCCATTCCCTGGCTAAATAGCACTCATGAGCATTATGACACCTCAGTTAAACATTGAAGTATTTCTGGTATGCCTTTCTGTGACTTTTTGACTTGCCTAAGTCCAGAGGTGAATTCTGAGTAGTGCAGAGATCTGCTGTGTCCTGAGCTGGGTGATTATCCAAATCATGTTTGTTTCTCTCCATTATTTTAGACTTCATTCTTCTTTTTGTTGAGCTACAAAATGGACATTGAAAACATAACAGCAATTTTTAAATTGTAAGCAGAAAAACTACTGGTTTTTTTTTAAGCATGGATAACAATTTTTTTGTTACTGAAGAACATATTGGGTTTTTTTCTTCTAATTCCAGTTAGTGAAGAAATTAAGCTTATGATAACTATGGCATTGTAATCGGTTGACAGTATCATCTGAATTGTTAAGTCAGTGTCATTCATACATCATTAAATCATCATTTGTCACATCTCCATATGGACAACTTACTATCAATTTTAAATACTTCAAGATTACTGTATGTACCTGAATCAAACTGCAGTAAATAACAGAAAATTACAGCACAGGAAATCAAGATTAGGCAGTTCTCTGATTTATTTTCAAAAGTGTTGAACAAATGGAGAAAAAAAAATACCATTCAGCATCGTATCGTGAACTGTATTGTTCCATACTTACCTCCCCCTTCCTTCCTCCCCCCGGAAAAAAAGAATTATGAAGGTTCTTGTAGCTGGTTGAGATTACTGCATGTTGGAAAATTAAAAAGGTCAAATGATAGTGAACACTTACCGATAATTGTCCAGACCCAGCCCTCTTTGTTTCCATTTCAGTTCTTTATTATTTACATTTGTCTATCTTTTTATAAAGCTTTATGCAAAAGGAAATGGCGACATTAAACTGAAAACTGAGTTCTTGAATAAACTTTATACATTTTGAAAAATCTGCTTCTCCTTTTGTGTTTAGATGAAACTCATCTTAAATGGATGCTAGCATTTGTGAAACACCATTATCTTCTCAAGACTCCAAGAATGTGAAATGTACTATTTGAAAATAGGAATAGTGATTCTTGACCACAACTTCCCAGCATTTAGGCTATGCTTTACAGTGAGGCTTCACTGAGCCTAACCTAGAGTTTCTTTGTCTTCATCTGTAAGTGGTAAAAGTAAGCAAAATACTATGCCAGTTCTACTGAATTAAAACACCTTGAAAGCAAAGCAAAGGAAGGCAAACAGGTTTGGTAAAAAATAACAACTCAGTTACAAAAATATCTTCCTGAAATGAAAACATCCACTTTGGCTGTCAAGTTTATTTTTAAACTATTACGTTTGACAGTGTGCCAAAGTAGAAATCCAGCCATCCTCAAAGTATTCAGTAATACGAAATCTTAAAGTTGGTACTGCCCTTTTTTACTTTAAATGTAACAATTACAATTTATTTCATTAAAATATCACTTAAAGCAACTCAAGTACTAACTGAATGCAGACAATATATTAATATTTCTTAAATAAATCCTACTTTTCAAAGCAACACTGCAGTTTTATTTTGATAACGATTTGAACACTAATATTCAAAAATCTGTTTTCTTTATTAAAAAGTATTTTTCTTGTCACTGATGCAAGTGTAAAATCCTTTTTCAAACAGGTGCTAATGCTGTTGAGAAGAAACTTCTGAAACTTTGACACAAAGATATATGGCAACATACCTGTCAAGAATCTACCACCAAAGTTCCTTGGATTTAAGCTACTGATTGACAGTTCAATTGGTTTCCTGTAGCAAGATGCCCTTCCTATACCTCAAAACTGTAATCCTGTAGTACAGGACTACTATAGCTGCTTTCAAAAGCCCACAAGGTGCATGTGGGTGTACACTTGGCTGAAAATAGCTTTTGGCTCATGTGAATTTGTGTAACCTGCAGAATTACTTGTAGAATATATTTTTGGTGAAACCTACACAGGCTGTTCCATAAGTCATAGAATCAGAAAATTGTTTTGAGTTAGAAGGGACTATTGAAGATCTTCTATTACAACTCCCCTGCAACGAACAGAGACACCTACCGCTATGTCGGGGTGTCTCCTGGGATGGGGCATCCACCACCTCTCTGGGCAGCCTGTGCCAGTGCCTCACCACCCTTAGTGTAAAAAAAAATTTGCTTTATATCCAGTCTAAACCTCCCCTCTTTTAGTTGGAAACCATTTCCCCTTATCCTACCACAAAAGACCCTGCTAAAGGGTCTGTGCTTCCTTCTTATAGCACCCTTTAAATACTAAAGTCATTAAAGTAATGGCTCGTTGTATCATGTTGGCCCCCAGAGGCAGATGTTGGTGGTGTGGCAGTAGAGGTTGAACCTTCCCACCAATATTCCATTACATTTGTTGCTGTGTGACAGATGGCAGCAAAGGATGATCTGTCAGAATGGCATCTGACATGGAAGTTCTGATGAAGTGAAGGTGTGTCATTGACGTTGCTCCACCTAGAAACGTCACCCACTGACATTCATTGATGCTTGGTGAACATTTATGGAGACCAAGTAGTGGATGTGAGCACAGTGAGGTTGCGTGTGTGCCATTTCAGCAGTGGTGACAGCAGGTCACTGCCACTGGTACATGTTTTCACAAGTGCAGCATGCAGGCTCTTGTTCATCACTAGCAAAAAAGCACAGCTCGTGGTGGCGATTATGCTGAAAAATAGTGTTTTGTATTTGAGCATTTGCTCTATGAAACGGTGTTTTTGTGTTCTTTGTATCTGTTGTGGTTTCCATCAAAATAAGCAGGAAGCATTACTCTTAGAGTAATGTACATATCTGCTAACATTTAATTCTATCCTTACTAAGAATCACCACACAATACTGCATAAGGCATCCAAGCCAACCTTAGGTATGTTATTGCACATTTCTCAATGTTCCCCAGTAGAACCAAAAGGAAGCGTAATTTTTTTTGTTGTTGTTTTGCCTTTTAAAATGCTCTGAAGAGACCCACTTCTATCACATTAGGGTTTCCATAAGTCCCTTTTATTTAGACTAGCTGTCACAATGAGTAAAGCAAATGAAATTGGAAACTTCCAGTTCAGTCATCCTCTCTTCCACATCTTTCTGGATCCATATGAAAATTTTGTTGAAACTTACAGATGGCATCAAACCATCAATAAAATAATTTTTCCGCTATTCAGCTTTTCTTGCTCATCTTCTTTCAACATTTAAACTTGATTCAGACCAGTTAGATTGCTAAGATCTGAGATGATTTTCTTTCTAACAGCTTCAGCACCTTAGCACACCCAATGTAACTAACACAGTAGCTTAGCAGTTCTGCACAGCCATTTTAAAGGCTCATAATATTGGTAGAGCTTACAAAACACAGTCCTGTACCTTAAAGGTTTCCTTTCTCAAAGCTTGACCTAAAAATGGAAAAGGTGTTCACGCAGCTCATCTGTTTTTTTTTTTCCAAACCATTCTGCCATCTTATGTTTTGTGTCCATGTAAACTGGAAAACATACTGAGAACTGTTTCCTCTTGTTATTATTAAATTTATCCTGAAAATTATTCATCCGACTCAATATACCAAGTAACAAAAAGCCACAAAGGAATGTTTTTAAAAATGTAGGGTATAAACTAGATTGATTTATTTCACGGCACACAAAAGTCTGTGGTTCACTTACATGCTATTTATTGGGGGGAAAAAAGGCAAAATGTACAATTTCTTGAGAAATTATTAAAGCCATTGCAAGAAAAAATGCATCTTTCCTTTTTAATATTAGTATTTGTACAGTTGTTTAGAATTAGTTTAAAAGAGATGGTGTATTATATAATACAAAGCTTGAAATAATAGGCAAATTTACTTTATAAAACCAAGACACATTGGACTGAAGTATGTTTGCATTTTTATTAAAATTACGGCACTTAATATTGAATAGCAAAAATAATGACAGGGCTTTCCAACCAGAAGCAGCATTGTTTTCCAAACATCCAATTTCTTCCCAATACCATTCACTGCAAGCTTTTCATAATTTTTCAGAGAACAAGCCCTTTTTAATTTGCAAAAAAAAAGCAAGGAAGCTTTTGTCGTGGTTTTTTCTTTTGACTTAAAACATTGTCAACAAACAGCTGTCTCAGCCCTGCAAGCTCGCTTGTCTATTTTTCTTTGCATTCTCTAAGTTAAATTACAGTTTCACTGTGCTGCCAAGTGAACAATACTAACAGCATGTCACTGGAAAGTGATGAACATGTTAAATATTGCTGATCCAGCAAAGAAAAAGCCTTCTTTTTAGCATTATCCTTCATTTTAACATTAACTTTTTTTTTCTTTCTTTTTTCTTTTTTTCTTTTTTTTTACAAATAGCTAATGTTGAACGTACTGCATGGTATTACCAGAAGTAGTATAAGCCATAAAAGAAAGAGTGTGAACTAAGCACTAGGCTTCTTTACAGCTGTAGTGAACTACAAAATGAAAGCATTACATTTCAGTACCTTTGAATATGTAACCAAAACAAACAAACAAAAATCAGTGTTCACTGTACACCAAAAATGTGGCACTGAATTATACTATTATCAATGTTTGTGGAAAAATATATGTATATATGTACACACACAAAGGCATATACAGGAAAGAATGAAACCCAAGCATTTCAACATCAGAAAACTGAGTTTGGCGTGTGGTTTTGAAAAAAAAAAAAAAAATCCATCATAAAACAACAATGTATAATAATGGCCACAATGTTGTTTCAGCCACATGCATTTTTTTCATTAAACAAAAGATGACAGATTCTAGAAAAAAAAAAGTAAATTAAATAATTATTTTACAATAAAGTAAATGCAATCAATGCATGACATGGAGTTTCACGTTAAGTCAAGTATCATCATTCAGGATTATAACAGCGTACCAATTCACAGGTACTAGACAATCCTTTATATGTTTACAAGGTGATACTGCAGCAAACCTACAATCAGATCCAGCTGATAAAAGTATTACTATAGCTGACATGAATGTCCACAGAACACAAAAGAAAACAGAAATGATTTGGAGCGTTATCTCCAAAGTTTTTTAGTTTTCATCCCACCTCACATTCCCTAGTACGTCCAGTCTTGAGATTAGTACATTGAATAACGATATTACCTTCTTGGAAACATAGCATTAAATGAAATAAAATCTAAGAAGGAGTTACAATTACAGAACCATCTAACAGAAAGCTAAGCTTTGGTTATATAAAGTGCAGTTCAGTAATATGCCGATGAATCACAATAATGTACATACAGTTAATTTTTGCACTGTTTCCTTGGAAATTTTAAAAAATATGATTTACAGTTTGCTTGTACAGCAGGCTCAGTTTAAAAAAAAATCTTGTTTAAATAAATTTAAATTCTAAACATTTCACTACCATCCACTTCTGTGCACCATATTTCTAAACTGCTTTGCAATATTTAACCCCTTGGATGTTTAGTAATCAGCTCGATCACATTTGTGTCTCATCACATAAAATACCTAAGCTCTGACAATAGTCTTCAAATCCCTTACACTTTTTGTTGTATAAAGTTTTCAAGTTTTATTATGATACAAGCAGTACATTCCATCACTCTCATAGCAACTTCTGAAGTAAACCTATCATTTGGAATCTGTGGAAAAGGAAGCAAGTCAGGATATCTAGTTTTTAAGCTATCTACTCCATAAGCTTCCAAAGTTTGAACATCGTTCGCAAGCCCTTCAAGTTGTTGACTATATTCTTCTATTTTCTGTGCAAGGGCTGCTGGTTTTACATCTTTGTCTGATTTTCCCTTCACAGCATAGTCAGCAGCAATCAAGGCTAGCTTAGTAGAAAGGTAGCACTTAAAGCATACCCATTCATTGGCATTTTTATGAAGATCATTTCTTGCAGCTGAAAAGTTCGCTCGGGCCTGTCTAAGCCATCGACGTGCCTCGACAGGATTGCCAACAGACCTGAATGTGGGTGGGACAAAAAAGCGTTGTGAGAAAGATGGCCCTGTGGAAGATGGACACTTCTCTTTATACTGCTGCCTTTCAGATTTGTGGCTTGTTGCTTCTTGATTCCATGAAGTATAAAACCTTTGGAAAGAAAATTTATCTGACTGAAATCGAGAAGCTGAGGATGAAAACGTTCTTCTTGAGGCTCTGTCCGTGTTTTGATCCATAAAGGCCTGCTTTTCTAGCCTGTTAATCTCATTCTGTAAATGTTTGAAAACTTCATTAGCTATATCAAGATTATCTGCATTTTTATCTGGATGCCATTTAAGATAAAGCCTTCTAATAATCTTCTTTCTTTCAGATTCTGGAAGCTTCCAAGCCTGTTCAATCACAGATGTCACTTCTCTTAATATTTCTGGCAAGGAGCTTGGCTTTAGCTTTTTTGGAGAGTGATGTTTTGAGGATGTTGTTTTGTGGCTGTCTCTACCAGTGAAGAGAGGTGGAATTGTTCGCAGTCCATGAGCTGGAAATTCTGTAGGACTAGTTGGGGTAGAGGGTGTGCTATCCCTACCTTGAGAACTTTCCTCAGGTCTTGAGAATCTGTACAAGTCAAGAGAGCTCACTATTTTATACTCACTATATCCAATATCAATCTGGTAAATCTTTCCTAGAAAACTGGGACTTTCACCATCTTCTCGTTCTACTTCCTGTACAATTATTGCATACGTGTAAGTTGGTTGATATGATCCATAGATATCACCACCTTCAGCATCAACAAGGTAACCAACGTATTCACCAGGGTAAAAGACATTCATCGGATCCATAAGAAGTGTGTAATGAATTTCAGCTGGTATAGGAGTGCCAGGTGTTGGGAGTTCAAGTTTTGATGGCTCAGATGAGTCATACTTCACCCCTAAACTGTCAAGCTTCTCACTGATCCGGTAAATATCATTACAACCCAGCATGGCAATTAAATATGAGGTATCAGAAATAAGGTTGTCAGTTGCAGATTTTAAGGACATTGCTAATGCTAGCAGGAAATTTATGTCTTTGCTGTCAGAGTGCTGTATATAAAGCAATATTACTGCGTTTCCGTATCTCTTTAGAAAAGCAAACGTTTCACTTTTACTGTGTGGAATAGGAGCAAAGCCTTTAACTCGTAATGTTGTTTGCAACTTCTCAAAACAGGAAACTTTCAAACCTTCTCGTAAAGCTTTGCAAAGCCTTATTGCTTTCTCTTCATTCGCTAAAAAAGCATTGTCGTTTTCATGCTTCATAATCCTAATAAGCCCTGTGATGAATTGTTCTGAAGACAACAGTAATTGTAATCTTCCCTGCAAAGAACACAAAGCTCCAAACTGACAAGTTCTGGGAGACTCTTCATCTAACTGCTCTTCAAGAATACTGCTAAGCAAGCGAGGCCTCAATTTCTGAGGGAATAGCATTATCAATTTCGTATGAAAACCATGGTCTTTGCCTAAGTAACACTGGCTAAGATCAACAAGCATTTGTACACCAATGTTACCCTGGATTCTACTTTTGTAATGGGGTGCATCATCAAAAACTAAGATACTGGACTTAACTAACCTACCATCTTGACTGGGAAGGTAAAGGGCAAAATCCCGCATGTTGTCGAGGTCATTCCTAACCTTGACAGAATCATTCTGAAGACTTTTGAACAGGCCAGAAACTACTCTTTTAACTGTGCGCATTTCATTAGGATCCAGTTGCTTTCCTTCTGAGTTCTTGAATATACGTCCTAGAACTTCAACATACTGTTTTGTTGAAATAACATCTTCAGTACCCAAATGTTTAAATAACTGATGGAAAGTACCGAGTTCTAAAGGAAGTTTGTAAAGATAAGGCTTAAAATCAGATTCATACTCAAGGTTTATTACCACCTCTTCAGGCTTCAGGAGCTTCCAGCCTTCTTCCACCATTACAAAAGAAACTCCTCGAAGCTGAAAGCGAAATTCCCTTTTCTCTGTACTAAGAAACTCATAAATGCTTCTCAGGATCTTGGCCCGAGTTTTCACCATTTCTTCATCCACAGTTGTTATATTGCATATGTTCCTGCAGTTATTGATAACTTTGTCCAGAGGAGGGTCTAGATTAACATTCAGCATAGTTAAAACTTGCTCAAGTTGTTCCTGCACATCAAGAGTACTTCCTTCTTGCTCTTTGATGCTTAAAGGTGTCGCTTTCTCAGGAAGAATGGGACATGAAGTCCACAGCAACTGTAATACATCAGTCTGCTTGAATTTAGGATTCACTTGTGCCCCATTGAATCGTATAAGAGGGAGTGTTCCATTAACTTCTTGGTACTGTGGATGAAATCTAACAAATTCTGCTGGAGCTCGTTCAGGGCAAAGAAAAGGAATTAACGACAATTCCTTCAGAAAGTTTCCTGACAAAAGATCAGTTCTTTCCTGAAAAATGTGATGAAGGAGGACATCAACAGCATTCTGCAATGTTTCTTTAGACCAATTTTCTGTATTAGCTCGCATGCTGATCTCCTTAGCAAACTGTATTAACTGTTGCTGTGAAATAATGTATTTTAGTCCGATATGCCGTAGAAAAGTTACCCATGATGGAAGGAATGCAGCTTGGCTTTTCGGTTTCGTAATTTGTTCTAGTTTCTTAAAAAAATCTTGAGGTATAAACAATTTTTCAGGAAGCATAACTTCAAAGACTTTCACAGTCCTGTCATAAAAATATTTTGCAGGTTTTAATCTATTGCTTGCATCATGAATGATCAATATGCTTTCAAGCTTTTCGAAGAGCTGTTCTTTCATTTCTGATGTTTCTTCAATGCTAGTTAGCCTATTCTTCAAGTAGATCAAATGTTCTAACTTTGCATCATAAGACAAACTTTCAATTTTTGGCAGAAGATGTTTCAAGTACACTTCAAGATCATCCACAGAGACACAGCCAAGCACAGTATACAAATCTTTTAAATGTATTTTCTCTTCAAGAAAAGCTGATGACGTTGACTGTGTCCATCTGTCTACTTCCACTGATGGGATGCTTTTTGTGAGTACATAACACGTCCCATATTTTGAAATGCTTATGTATCGACCACTAATGGATTTATAACATGGGAGAGACTTTAAAATTTTAATGTCATCTTGAGATGTCAAATGACATAAATTGCAGTTGAAGTACATTAAGAGAGCCTCAAAGTCACTTTCTGCTAACTTTTCAGTTCTAAAAGATGATGTTTGTACCATATACTGTATGGCTTTCAGAATGCTTGAAGGATTATCTATATTTGCTGTGGAAGCTGACAGCAAAGGCACTAAAGCACTATCTTTGGAGCATATTTTGTTCAACGCCAGCTGAATACAACCTGTTTTCATCAAAGCATGAAAGACTTTATCACTCTGGGCATTTGGAAAAACAGCAATATGCATAATGCTGAGAGGCAGCAGAACATCACACTCAGGCACAACAAGATGATTAGCTGAGACAGTAAACTTTACACCTGGAAGCAAAGTCCAGTCCTTCAAAGTTTCAACAACACCATCAAATTTTGCTTGGATATCCTCTTGTTCTTCCTTAACAGCTATAGATTCACTAATAAAATGCCAGGCATTTTTAAGCCAAGACTCACTTGCAAAGTTTTCTTTCCATTTCATACAACTTTTAGTTTTATATTCTCTGGGCAGCACAGAAGATAACAACTCAGCAAAACTTGCGATATCAAAGACTTTTGCTACATCACTGCTAAGTAAAATATTGTTGTACCTCAAATATAAAGTGTTCATAAAGAGGTCCTTGCGAGATGGAATAAGTTCATGGTAAGTTGTTAAGAACTTTGGTCGTTTTGAATCAAAAATTTGCAAAACGTTGTCAAGGGTAATAAGAAGTGGCAAGCCCTCAATTTGGATTTCATTTTCTTCTGCATCCTTAAAACAATAGTCCACCAGAAGTTTGAGGCTATGGAAGAGTTTCAAATTTGTCTGCTGAAGACGACAGGGTAACTTTCCAATGTGGCAATTCGAGTCTGGAAATGAAAATGTCATCAAAAATAATCGGACATCAGCAGGTGTGACATAGGTGACAGGAATATCTGCATCTACCAAACAGTGGTAAAGATTTGCAGTTTCATCACAGTTGTACACCAAATTAAAACCTATTTCTAAGAGTAAATGTTTTAATCTATAAACATTTTCAGCTACTGACTTCCGTGTTGTGATGTTGTATTCTGTGTTTTTGAGATGCTGCAATTCATCTTGTAGCAGATTGTCAAAGAATGGCCGGCCTTTATTCACAGTAGACATGTTAACCCATGTGATGATAACAGCAGAATGCAGATCAGAACCATCAACATTTGGAGCTCGCATAACAGGTAAAAGACGCTTCAAATCCTCATAAATGCAACTGTAAACTGCTTTCACTAGACAATACCAATCTGGCTGAACATCAAGTCTATTAACTGGAAAAAAAGATAAGAACTTTTTTAAAGTGTCTTTCACAGCATGAACTGGCGTGTTTTGCAGCACAGACACCGTAGGATCAGTGCCTGGAAAATAACGTTTCTTCAGTTGAATCAGCAGTTCAACATAAGCTGGTGCTATCAGCGCTGTCATCAGACTGTTATTCCAGTCACTTCTTACTCCGACTCCGTTATCATCACGCCACAGATTCCTTCTTGCAGAATCCAGAGCAAAGTGTCCATTCACATGAAAAGGTAGCCCAGTTTCTAAAGATAAAGGTAGGAAACAGAATGCTCTGTGGGGTTTTTTGTAATTATGAGTAATGCAAGCTGCTACCCCACCACGTGGAAAAAGAGTGATGTCCTCATTCTTGTGGGCTGAAACAACACTTTTAGATACCTTTTCCATAGCAGAAAAGCCTGACCTGTTACAAATCAACCAAGTTGTAAGATTTCCTTCAGAGTCCTCAGTATCCATTGTGTAAGTAATCTGTTGCACAGGTATTTCACTTAACTGCTTTTTTTTAGTCACGCTCTCAATTACAGATGCATGGAATTGCTTTCTTTTCAGCCTGTCTCCATCAGTGATTTTTCCTTGTACAGAATACAACACATTCAATGCTCCTGTTGCTTTCTCTATCTCACAAATAGAAATTTTTTCCATATGGTTCAAAAACATTAAGAGTTCTGCTCCATCTGTACGCAGTTTATCTAGAAGATTTTGGACCATTCTATCTGAGCATGGAACTGTGGAAATTTCTGATACTTTTGCCATTTCTCCATTTCGAAGAGGAAACCGAAACATTGTGCAATTATCCAGTTTAAAGTGATCTCCTAAGTAGAGGTCCAGGACATCTGAGAACTGAGTTCTGAAATCTGCATCTAAATCTCTAAACATGCGGCCAGGACTTGTTGATGTTGCACCTGGTGCGTATCTAGCATGAGGATCAAAAATACAAAGAATATCATTGCCAGATATGAAAGAAGGGCAATCAGTAATGTGATAAACAGAATTGAAGCCTATACCGTATTGCCCGGTTTTACAGGGGTTTCCTACTTTAGTACCTTTTCCAAGGTTCTGAATTCCTCTAATATCATCTTCTGTAAACGGTTGGTTGTTGTAAACACACAGGGCTGGCCCTTGAAGTGGTGCCCATTTCTCATCAAATATTCTATCAGCTGGATGCTGTCTAGGATCAAACACAAAACAGATCTCTGTAGCTTTTGCATCATCTGCATTCTGAAGGAGCTCTTTCAGCATTTCTTTTTCTGAAGGGTAGGCATTAAGAATACTTTTAATTCTACTTGTCAATTTTTCTTTCTGGCCAAATTCTGTTCCTAGGGTAGTAAAACAGATGTTGGACGCATATCTTTCTAAAGCTTTATGGCGTTTGGGTATTGCTCCTAGCTTTACTGCAACTTCCCTAGGAATATCAGCATGACAATACTTAACTGTTGTGTCTTTAACTTTAATCCATGGACAGTCATTGTAACACAAAGATTTTGCAGGCAGAAGTGCAAGACGAGTATCGGGCAACAAAATCTCTCCATACTTTTTCACACAAAATTCCTGCTTTTTCTCTCTAATGAGGCTCCATATTCCTTCACTAATTATTCTCCTGCAAAGCTGAAAATTCTCTTCTGTTAGTTGTTTGGTCCCTCTTTCCTGATTTATTAGTTCCAGAACAAGAGCAAAGTCTTCAACTGTGAAAGACTGCCTGACACCCATGCTTTCAAATAGCTCACGAAAACTATTTTTGTATTTGTTAGGCAACTGATAGAGATATGGTGCTGCTTCAAAATTCAAGTGAAAAGACACTTTTGTCGGATCAACATATACATTCTCAACAAGAATAAAACTACAATTTGTCAGTTGTTCAATTATCATAACTTTTGTTGATTCATTTTGCAACATTGCTTCATGTAGATGCTTGTAGCAAGCATTGGTGATATTCTCCTGATACAATGTAATGCCATCAAAAGACTTTGCAACTTCTTCTAACTGATTAATGACCAAATTAACAGCTGGTTTCTTTAGCAAACCCAAAAATTCTTTTACAGCTAATGACAAAGCACCACAACCTTTAAAGGAATGGGAATTTTCATTAAGAATTGGTTGTATCAGGCAAACTATATCTTGATGATCAGCAGTGAAAAGATCAGTTGCTGAAAACATTGCATCGGGCAGAAAATCATTGCCTTTCCAGTGCAGTGAGAAGCCTGCTGGCTTGCTAAGGAAAGGAAGAAAAGGGATGGTTTGACATTTTTCAGCAAATTCTTTAGCTCTAGGGTCCCTACACTTCAGTTTCTCATCAATAAGACTTAATATAATACTGCTTCTGAGACAAGCTGCTGCATGATCTACCTTGTTAATTTCAGCTACTGACTCTGCACGTTCTATCAGGTCTTCCCACAAAATATCATCTTTAGCCATTCCTAACTGAACAAGTTTAATCAAAGTAACTGGATTAAGGTAATCCTGAGTGGTGCCATAAGGAAATCTTCCGTCTTCAGCATCATATAACTTTGCAACTCTTCCTTCTGGATGGATCAGTCTTGACGGTGTAACTAATGGGTGCCCATCCAAAGAACAAGGAATACATGGAGTAACACGAAGAATTCCTGAAAACTCCTCAAGTTTTTCATTAAGAACATAACGCATCAAAGGATCTCGCAGCTCTGCAGCAATCTCTTGAACATTAGGGAAAAACACCTCAGAAAAAAACTGTTTTTCAGAGAAAGTGTTCTCCAATAATACATATTTGCATCCTGCTTCTTCAAATCCTGTCTTAACCCAGGAAGGGAGATCCACAGCACACAGATTTTTGGAACCAGTTTTTTTAAGGTACTTCAAAAAGATCTTAAAGGCTGATGGTCCAACATCTGGCCGCTTCAGAATTGAGTCATCTAGAAACCTTACATTCTTCATGGAAACCCAAGAGATACCATCAGAAAACACTTTTATCCCTTCTTTGCTTTTCATATGAGCTATGTCTTCATAGAACCCTTGACAGATAACAGAAAAATCATCGTGAACTGAATCAGGATCTGGCCATACAGCACAGTAACTGTAGTCGACGAGCTCACCACTGATTGCCATATCACGGAGAACACAAAGCGCTTCTATGTAGGCTTTTACAATAACATGCCTCATGAATACTGTGTTCCATCTCCCTTTTGTGTCTGTTTTCCAGATCTCTTTGCGGTTTGAAGTAACTGCAAAGCAACCATTTATATGAAGAGGTAAGCCTGTTTTTATTCGTAGAGGTAAGTAGCAGAATACTTCACCTATGTTGTTGCAATTAGGTTTCACAATCCACTTTTGATCCTGGGTTTCATTCAGCAACACCGCTACTCCACCACAGGGAACAAGACCTAGTCTTCGTCCACTTTCATGTAATGAAAATTTTAAAGCATCACCAGTGTCCATGCAAGAGCATATAAGCCATGTTGTTGAATCTACTGTCTTCTGTGGCAGTTCATCAGCTGACCTTTTTATCTGTCCTGATTTAGCCATTTCAAAGAAAGCAGCTGGATCATCTTCTGCACCTCTGAAAAGGGGAGACTGTAAATCAGCAATCCGCCTAAATACATGGTGAAATTCTTCTACTACTATCTGTAAGATACAGGAGGACTTTGGTGTTTCAGTGGGAAGCTTTTTATTACTGCTGCTGCAGACCTTCATTAGTTTAGCTGCTTCTTTTAAAACACTTACATTTGGTTCAGTCAATGCTTTGGAAGAACAAACTCTTTTTTTAATGGTGACAACATCTTGTGCCACGCCAGGATCTTCTTCCTCAATTTTCAAGTACTTCAAAACCATTGAATTTACACTCTGAGCAAATATTATCAGCCTATGACCACAAATGCTAAATTCGTCCACAAGAGAATAAATGTCTGCTGTATTGTAACATGTATTGCTGACTTCACTCACTTTAGCTTCCTGCTGAGTTCTGAAGGAGAGTCTGAAAAGCGTTCCTTTGTAGCTGTAAGGTGATTCTACAGTCAGTGGCAGCTGGCAACCAAAAACTCCTATAAATGGCTTAAACTGATTGGGAAATTTTCGCAGCCTCTTCTGTTGTTTACTCCAGTTAATTTTGATTCCAGGATTAGATTTATCTCTAATATGCTTACTGATATGATTAACATTTGGATCAAACATGATCATGAATTCCCGGCTCAAAATAATTGGAACATCAGTGATATGATAAACAGAATTGAAACCCAGTCCAAACTTTCCAACTTTGTCAACTTCACTCCTTTTTAAAGACTCTCCTAATCGAGTTATATTTAGAAAATCAGAGTCAGAAAATTCAGAGTTATTGAATGACCACAAAGCTGGACCGTGACATGCTGCCATTCCTGGATCCAGAAGATTTTCTCTTATATCCATATTTCTCCTCATGTCAATCAGGAAATTACATTCTGTGGCATTAGCATCATCAGCATTTTGAAGAAGTTCTTTAAAGATGTCTGAAATTGAAGGGTACTCTTCCAGAATGTTTTTAATTCTTACAGTCAGAGGCTCTCTTTGCCCAGACTGCTCAAATCCCATATTTTCTGGATTAATCAATCTTGTGCTAAGACATGGAACGTTTAGCCACTCAGCAGTTTTCATTGGTATATCTTCATGCACCAAAATTATTGGTTCAACAGAATCTTCAAGCAAATCATTTAAGTCATCAACTTTGATATCACAGTAACAACACTCGTGAATTGGCCTCATCACAAGTTTATAAGGAAGTTTGCCACTGTACAGTGGCATGGGTGTATGAAGACTTGCAGGAATCTGATTACTGTACAGCCATCTTATAATGCTCAACATAATGTGAAGATTCTGTTTACTCTCTTGTTCTGAGAGACACTGCTCACTTTTTAGATATATTTTCTGAATGACCATAGAAACATGGTCTGGTGTTAACTGTTCAATTGAACCACAACATTTAAACAACTGGTGAAACTTCGCCATAGTTTTTGGCACATAATGCAGATAAGGCTGGAGGTCAAGGTCAGGTACTGTTTTTATTACTGCTTGTGTGAGGGAACAAAATGTTTTACCTGTCCAAACCCAGGGAAATTTCAAGGCTTTAAAAGCTTCTTTGCCTTCTTCTAAATGATCATGCATAAACCCATAGATTTCAAGCAAGATATGCTGAAACTGATAATAGTCCTCATCACTGAAAGTTTTAGAACTGTGCCAATCAACCACCACTTTGAAATGTTTTAAAACCGCTTTTATGCTGGGTTTTGTGGAGATGCCAAGTGCTTTTTCTATATCAAACTGCACATTTTCCACAAGAGGAACTGAGGATCCAACTAAAATTGCATGAGATATATCACACATTTCTGGTGGTAAACACAGATTGCAATGATCTCCTTTCCAAACTAAGGATCCTGGATAATTTGGAGGTCTTTCCTTACATGCCGGAATCCATTTTATTTTTTTCAGGGCAGTTTTTGTTTCAGATGACTGAAGCAGCATATGGTTTTTGTTCAAAATCATCAAGAGAGTTCTAGCTTTCTTTATCAATAAATCACGATCGGTGTTAGAGTCAGCATGCAAACTTTCAATTTTGTTTGCTACTCTCATAATATCACTTTCCACAAGATTGGCTTCACTTTTTAAGCCTATCTGTCTCAGAGAATGGAGAATATCTGAGGATGTGAAATTAGCAGGAGGAAAGGAAATTTCCTCCTCAGAATAGAATAAGTTTTGCAGCAGTTCCACCTCAGGATCAAAGAGCTCATTTGCTGTCATTATCTTTTCCTCTGTAATTCTAATAAATTTCAACGCTGCCAGCCAATCTATCACATCTATATTCTCGTTTTTCAGAAAAGTCAGATTTTCAAGAACCCACTGCATTATCTGTGCTGTTTCATCGTATGAATAGAAATTACTTCTTATGTCTTGTATGATAAACTTCAAGCAATCTGTGCTCTTTAGCTGTTCTATTTTTAGCAGGTTAGCCAAGCGAATAGTAGCTTCATCGCTGCTGTCAATTATTGGAACAGAAAATCTTAGACCAGGCGGAATTTTGGCTGTGTGATGTAATACCTTGCTACCATTTAGCCCAGCATAAACAGGAACACCATCATCAGGTGATTTCTCCATTTTTTTAAATATCAGCAATTCCTGAATAATTCTTCTTTCTTTTTCACTTACGTCATTCAAACTAGCTAGGAATGCCCTAAGAGCATCCTTATGTGTTGACGGTAATGACAAAACTTGATTGCATAGTTTCTGCAGAGACACTTTTTCCATTATTTGTAAAACAGCACTTGGTAATGGTGGATGCACATATTTTTTTATAAGTGGATGTTGGATTGAAACGTCCAGCTTCTTAAGCACAACTCCACCAACTTTCTCAATAATATCAGCTATGTAATCTGGGAGCTGAGTCTCAGATTCATCTTCCAGAATGATAGGTGATGGATTCCTAAATCTAACAAGTTCTAACGATGATTGGTTTTCTTCCAGCAGAGTCTTAGGGATAAGCGGCATCTCATCAAAAGCACTTAAGTCATCAGAAAAATGCATATATAGGTGCTTCCAGACCATCTTAAGCCAAGAAACTGATGGGTGATTTTTGTCTTCCAAACCTGGATACCACTGTACCACCATGTCTCTGCCAGGCCACACACTATTCATAACTTCTTTAATCAGCCGAGTAAATCTTTCCGGGTTCAGAAGCTGCAGCTGAGTACATGGCCTTCCTGAAATTACAGCAAAAGGGAAACACCATGAGAATCAGAGCAGAGTTACATAACAAAGTGCTTTTGTAAGTTAGAAAAAAAACCTTCTCTTTTGGGGAAAACTGCTAAATAGAACTGCAGAGACCAGCTACTCTCATTTTTAGGAGTTAATTAAAGGCAAATACATTCCATGTTAGTATAAAAATGAAAACAAATTGAAAATTATTAATAAGTTATTGCACTTATTAGTTTGACACAAAAGCCTTCAGGCATACAAAGCAACTATGATTTTACTGTCAAGGTAGAAACTTTGTATTTTCTATGTATTTTCCTGTGTAGTTGATTCTTTACACTACTTACTTGCCTAGTGGTAAGAACCTAATCCACTATTTTTCCTCCTACACTTGCAAAGAGTCCAATAGTTTTAAGGATTATTTATTAAGTATTGCAAACCAGATGCTCTTATGCTAAAAACTGACAAGCAAAACTCAGTTGTGCAAGGAGCGCTGAAACTAAGTTTAGATGTATATGCTTCTATTCTTACTGTCTATACTTTAAATAAATGAAATGAATGTTAACACATCTTAATGATCATTAAGACAATTTATACTTAAAAAACTAAATGTCTGTGGCTAAGAACAGAGTATAGAATACAAAAATATCAATCCCTTCCAATGATATCAAAATAAATGACAAAAATGGAATCAAGACATCTGAGTTTCAGATCTTTCTCTATTCTAAATAGCACAGTTGTTTATAAGGAGATGGGCAGTAAGATCCTTCAAAATAAAAAAAGTTTCCTTTTACCTCAGCACTCCAAAAAGATATGTATTCTACCTCATGTGCTAGGAGAACAAATCGTATTTACAGCTCTTTTCATAATTATCTTTCATAGCTATCTTTTGGCAGATTGTTTTGCATATTTTGTTTAGAAACAAGCTGGAAGAAATGAGAATAGCTAATCATCAAATTCACACAAAGATCAAGCTTCAATACAAACCAGTACACCTTTAGTTAATAACCATACCTGAAAATCCCCAGAGAAGCTGTTGGGCTAAAATATAATCAAATTTATTTAGAAAACATCCAGTCAATTACATATTAACATACAGAACAGAAAACATTTAAACAACTATTAACTACAAAAATACAGTACATATCTTGGGAGAGAAAAAAATTAGATCTGGTTATTTTTGTGCAACACACACAAAAAAAAAAAAAAACCCATAACCTATAATCCCAAAGAAATTGTGCAAAAACGTGTATATTCTGCAACTGTATTGGGAATCTCTCTGATATAGTTTCTAGTTATACAAGTAAAATTCCTGAGAGGTAAGATCTTAAAACCTGTACTGTAGGTACGCCTTACTCTACTCTGCCCTGGTGAGGCCTCACCTGGAGTACTGCGTCCAGTTCTGGGCAGCCCAGTACAAAAAAGACAGGGATCTCCTGGAAAGAGTCCAGTGAAAGGCCACTAAGATTACAAAGGGCCTGGAGCACCTCTTTTATGAGAATAGCCTCAGCAACCTGGGTCTGTTCAGTCTTGAGAGAAAAAGACTGAGAGGGGATCTGATTAAGGTCTATAAAAATCAAAGGTGCGGGAGGCAAACAGACAAGGCCAGACTCATTTCAGTGGTGCGTGGCAATAAGAAAAGAGGAAATGGCCACAATCTGAAGCACAGGAAGTTCTGCACAAACATGCATATAAACTTCTTCACAGTAAAAATGCCGGAGCACTGGAACAGGCTGCCCAGAGAAACAGGTTGTGGAGTCTCATTCTCTGGAGATGTTCAAGACCTGCCTGGATGTCTACCTGTGCAACCTGGTCTAGGGAGTCTGCTTTGGCAGGGGGTTGGACTCAGTGATCTCTAGAGGTCCCTTCCAACTCCTAAAATTCTGTGATTCTTACAACTATGGAAAATCCTAGAATACACATAATTGAGGAGGAGGTGGAAATAATAACTATATTATATCATTTGATATAATGATAACTTAAAACATGTAATATATAGAACTCACACAATGTTAAGAGAAAGAATATTATATGTAAAAAACTTGCATAGAGATATCTCCTATTAATTCTTTAATTGTAGCTTTTTATCTATCTTTAGATCTCCCTTTTTTATTCATTCATAATTTTTATTTATGCCACTTTATTAAGTCTACAGCTTTTCATTTGTTTGTTTTTTTTTGTTTGTTTGTTTTTTGAGATGATTAACTTACCAGTGTGAACTCAATTTCAAAGACAATAAAGAAAACGAGTTTAGAACTAGTCTGTTCAACAATTAGCAATCTATTTCATTGTATGAGTTTACAAAAGACATTACCTCTGCTTTTGGCAGCTTCTTTCAAAGCAGCTAGAACCTCAGGCTTCAGGTCATCAGAAAGTAACCTCCCTTCAAGGCCAGGAAAGAGTGATCTAACACAACATTTAAAAAAATAAATAAATGTTTTCAGCAAAGCATCTAATTCACATATGCTTCAATACAGAAATTACCAGAATGGTAATCATCATGGTAATTGTTGAATGCAAAATAGTCACTCGTATATTGGGCTGTCAGTGGATATTTTCCTATAAAAAAGGAAATAAGAACTTAGGAAAGAGAGCAGTAAGAAACTAAATTTTCCAACTACTCTTCTTTTCAAAGCAAGTATAAGCAAAGCTTCTCTTGATAGAAAAAAATAACATAATATTATTTTCACCTATTCGTATTCTAAAGAAAGAAAAAAAAAAAAAAAAAAAAAAAACATTATGTTTTATTTCCCTTAAGAATTATCAGAAAGAAGAAAAAAAACATCATGTAATTCCAGGACTTCACAAAAATCCAAGTATTCAGACACTGGTCTGTGTGCAGACGTTGGTTAAGACTATTGTAACCAGAAGTAGTCCAGATGTGGCCTCACCAGGGCAGAGCAGAGGGGGAAGATTACCTCCCTCAACCAGCTGGCCATGCTCTTTTAATGCACCATTGGCCACCAGGGCATGTTGTTGGCTCATGGTCAGCCTGTTGTTCACCAGGACACTCAGGACCTTCTCCACAGAGCTCCGTTCTAATATACCAACCCTTAATCTGTAGTGATGCATGCAGTTATTCCACCCCAGATGTACAACTCTACACTTGCCTCTGTTGAAATTTATAAGTTCACTCTCCACCCAACTCTCCAGCCTGTCCAGGTTGTCCTGAAAAGCAGCACAGCCTTCTGGTCTGTCAGCTACTCCTCCCATCTTCGTGACATCAGCAAACTTCCTGAGGGTGCTTTCTAACCCTTTATCCAGATCACTGATGAATATATTGAACAAGACCAGACCCAGCACTAATCCCTGGGGAACACCACTGGACACAAGCCTCCAACTAGCCCTCTGAGCTCTGCCAGTCATCCAGTTCTCAGTCCTCCTCTCTGTCCATTATCTACCCCACAGCTCCTCAGCTTACCCACAAGGATCTGAAAATCAATGAAAGGAAAAGGAGGGGTGGTTCCATACACACAAATGGGAGACAAGGAGGAGCAGCTAAAGGTTAAAAAAAAAAAAAAAAAAGCCTACGTTATCTCATACTTCAATATAGCCTTTAAATGTAATGTACTTCCTAATTTGACACGTATCCTGTGGCACTCTGTTAAAGCCTAGATCACACTATTCTTTACAAAGTTATAAAAGCAAGTAGCTTTCAAACTTTTCAGATGAGACACATGCATACAAACATTTATACTAATCCAGACATCGAGATATGTTTATGCAATATTTCATTACAGTATAGGCTGCTACGTATCATCTTATATGCTAATAAATACGTAACAGTCTGAAGTTCTTTAGCATTTAAACTAAAAAGCAATTTTTAAAATGTTAAGTATACCTGGGAAAATCTTCTGAGGTTATGTAAACAATATCCTGTTCTGACACAGATGAGGAAAAAGAAATAAAATTTCCATTCTGTAGTGGCAAAAGCTCCAATCCAATGAGTTCACTGTACACTCCATCAGAAAGCACAAACTGAAGGAGATGAAGCTTTTCTTCAGCAGGTCCACTGTGCCCAGATTTCCTTAGTACTTGCCGTACAACTGCAGGAGTCACTTTTTTCACAGCTTTAACAATACAAGTAGTAAAATGCACTGCACTAGCAATATTTGCTGGTACCTTGGCAATCTGCTTCCCTGAATTCTGGAGGTAGTTGAGAACAGATTGTGTGTACTCCAAACTCTCATCCATTTCAGAAAAGTACACCTGTTCCACTTTCATCCACTGATTACTCACTGAGTAAATAACTGTATGCTGAAGCAGCTCTTTAAAGAGAGGTACTACAATTGGTTTCCAGGGAACCCTGATTTTGTTCTCATCAGGCCATAAACCATAAATTCTTTCAGCTGACAATGGAAAATCTGAATTCTCCTCAGTCTCCATCCGTTTGATAGCTTCCAAAATAAGGGTGCTATATGCCTTTGGCACAATATTCACCACAAGAAGATCATTCCACAAAGCTGCTGGATCTCTCCATTGATCCAGCTCTCGCCATTTGATACTCCTTCTATTGTCTGTGAGACCAAAGAAACCACTAACATGGACTGGCAGACCAGTTTTGCTTTCTTCACCTGGAGGCAAAGGCAAGAAACAAAACGCTCTTCCTGAGAAGTCTGCTACAGCTCCTTTATCCTTCTCATTACACGATAAAGGCATGGCTATTCCAATAGTAGGAACAAATTTCAAGTCATCTGCTAAGCAATCCAGGTCAGTACACATTCCTCGGCCACCTACACAGTTACATACTAACCAAGACGTTTTCTGTGCATCCTTAACACTCTCATCTTCTAGAGCAATATTTACATGGTATGTCACACACGTAATGCTATTGCTTGGAACTCCCTTACAATACTGATTTATTGCTGTTCCTAAGATTTTGATAGAGTTGGGTCTTTCATGTTTCAAGGCTTTGTTCTCGCTAGCAGTCACTCTAAAGATCAGCTTCTCTCTTCCATCAGCCTCTCTAACATGCAATGAAACATCCTGAACACTCTTTAAGAAGAGCAACACTGTGTCAGCATCTGCCCTGAAGGATTCAAACAGTTCCAAAACCTTCTGTTTGTCATAAACATTGCTGCTCAGTTGGGACGGCTGTAATCGAAGTGGGAAGCGAAAAAATGTACCAGAAAAGTTTCCATTCTTAAAAGTTTCCTTAGTGCTGCCAAACACACCAATAAATGGTGCAAATTGGTCTGTAAGTTCATTGATTTCCTTGCTGTCTTCTTTTAGATTCCAACACTGGCCTGATTCATGAGGTCCAAAGAGGGTTTGATGGGGATCCAGCATTCCAATTTGGTCACCACTGAAAATGCTAGGAACATCTGCATAAATGAAAACCAAAATATATTAATAACCCTAACATAGCATTTTCAAATACGGTTTTATAGAAGTAATTTAGTAAGGGCAAGAAACACAAGCATTCTAAAACAACGATGAACCTAGCAAAATTCTGATAACATAATTCAGTATTTATTGACAGGAAGAAACAACCACATCCCTATTCTGCAATATATAGTCATAAAACTATCTGAATTTTAGCAAATAGAGAGCAAGATAAAATGGAGTTTTTCCCCAGCTGTATCCTTTGACCTTTAAAATACTTTAAGAAAATGTACTTTGCCAAAAATAGATCCTATTATATTCATACTTGGCAGATCTTAAGGGCCAGCACATTTAAAATGATAACATCCCAGTTACCAAATCACTGAATGTATTAACTTTAACTAAGACTTTATGCATGCTGTACTAAGTAAAATATGATGAGAAAAAATCCTGTGCCTTATTAATTCCCTTCATAAGAGGCACAAGTTAAATATGTTTTTTTGAGCAAAATTTTGTCTTTATCCTGTATTACTGTAACTACTACGAAGGCTGAAGGCACTATTTACTTTATCTACTTTTTCACCACACATTAATAAAACATTCCAGAAGAATAATGGATTTCCATACTTCATTATTTTTATTTTTATTTTTGTCTGGGTTTGGTGTGACACAGATTTTTTTGGAAAATCTTTCTCAACTGTAAACACATATAAAACTCTTCATTACTTTTTAAAACAAAATAAACATCACTGCTTATTACGTAAAGAACTTGCATAAAAGTTTTGGTCTAGTGACCAATTTAGACTAGATGCTTCCACTTGTATATCCACCCTATATTACAGCCTTCTATAATGTGAGCTGCAGCACATAGCTGAAATAATCATGTAGAGGAACATTCATTTCAATATAAGGGAATAAGTACACAATAACATTAGTTGAAAAAGCAAACCTTCAAGTCTTCAAAACAAAAAAGACACCTTTCTAGGGTTTTAGAAAAACATCAGTAGTCTTTAGGGAAACTTAGGTAAAGACCTTACTTAAGACATACCATACAGATAGTATTATATCCTTGATGAATACATAATTAAAAAATTGTAAATGATAGTACTTTAAAATATCTACTGAATGTACCTGTTATATGATAAACTGAATTAAAGCCAATCCCAAATCTTCCAACTTTCAGGGGATCATCTTTCTTCCTGCTTCTAGCAATTTCCTGTATACCATGCCAGTCCTCAGGCGTGAAAACTGCATCATTGTATGCATAAAATGCTGGCCCTAAAATAAATAGGCAAGCATTAAAAAGATGACTGAAGAAAACTATTCACTGCTGAAAATTTCTGGAGAACAAATTTACAAAACTGAGAAAACATTTCTTTGAAGTATGTGCCTGCAAATTTAATGGGGAAGCAGTGATTCAAGCTGACTTCAGATTATCCTTGGTGATGAAATGGAGGTACAAATAGACGAGTAGCAAAAAACAGAAGCAAGAGTTAAGAGTTACCACTGCATACGGTACTATTTCCCAGAGAAATAAACCTAGAGATAGACATATATCTCTAGGAAAAGTGACTTAGAATAAAGAAGAACATGAAGACTTTCTTAAACAGAATATCTGGAAGCACTTGGAAAACTGCAACTGACAGCTTGCAAAAGGACAGTAGGGCCTTCAATACTAAAAATTTGCTTTGGAAAAGAATTATCTACATTATAACTTAGATAAAGCATTTAGCACGGTTGAAGCAGCAATTGAGTCATCCCAATATAGTCAACTCCATACAGAAAAAAAAAGAAAATCATAGAACCACATATGTACCGAAGAATGGACAAAATCAGTACAAAGTGTATTCACCCTGATATTGTGCCATGTCCTTGGACCACAGAGTTTCTGTTCCATATTGAGTCTCATCATATAAAAACCTAACCTCTGTGGCACCAGCATCTTCTGCATTCTGAATCAGTTCCTGACAACAAGAATAAAAAAAAAGAAACAAAAATAAGGTGTGATGCAATAGTTTTATGCATATTGCTTCCAACTGAAGCAGTAGAAAATAACTATAATATTCTCAAGTATAACTGCTGTCATACCTTTCAATCAAAAGCATCTTATCCAGCTTACCTGAATGAAAACAGATACTATAAAAGGAACATTCAGACAAATACTATAACCATGATTTGAATTTGGAGCTCAAATATCACACAGAACCAGTATGTATGCAGTTCAGAAGTAAACTACTAAACTGTTACTATAAGAACTATAGCACTATTTTCCCAAATCAGAGTTATACAACAACTCTCAAAATAATGCAAGATAGCAGAAGATTGAAAAAAAATAGTCAGTTTATTGTTAAGACCATACAGCTGTCAGACAGATACCAATAGTTGTGAAGGGGTAATATACAGCACACTTCTTTGCATTAGCTAAATTCAATTTAAATCAACATTTCACAGCAGTGAGGTGCAAGACATTTCTGAACTGTATCTCTATAAACAATGAAATCAAGAGAGGTCACCAGTCAAAGCCCATTGAGTAGAAAGAGACTGAATATTTGTTAAATAGCATTAGTAGCAGTGAGAGCCATGGAAAAATCTCATAACTGAAATGTCAGTAAAGTTGTTTACTATGCAAATTATAAACTATATTGATAAAATATGCCCATCTAGTACCGTTTACCATAGACTCATCAGAATAATTATGAACAGTTGCAGAGTGAGAACTTCACAAAATACTCTATTTATACTGGATCACCAGTGCATGTCAGGACTCCAAAAATGTACCAGATATGTGCCTATGTGTGCGGGAGAATACGTAATTAAGTTTTGCACAAGAAGATCCCTCATTTGAATTGGAAAGATGTCTAGGTAGGTACATCACACCAAAACATAACATACAACATAAATTTTCTTCAGTAATTCACAACAATAAAAGGGTTGCCAGCGAGGTGAGTGTTCAGGTTGGATTCTAATATATTGTTGGCAGCAATGAATAGTAATAAATAAGTAACAAACTCATAGATATCTAGCATAGAGCTTTAATTTAAAGCAGTAAGCCCTCAGTTTTTTACTGTATGACAATATATTCGATCCAAAAGGTACATTACAATTTAAACAAAATATATTGTCAGTTCTACATCATTTAAAATCAAGACAAGATAGCAAGAAAAAACACCCAGTTTAGCATATGCTTTAAACAGAATCGCTACATGCAGCACTTAATTAAAATAATAATAATAATAATAATAATAATAATAATAAATTCTTATAAAAGAACTAAAACAATCATGCAAGAAACTACAGAAGAAGTCTCTAGAAAAATGGAATAAGCATGGAAACTTCCAAGCAGCCAAGGACTTCCATTCATTCTGTGACACACTGGATCTGCTACGTCTGACTTTAACAGCAAGGTACAAGAAGAATATTAACACTGAAGTCTAATTTAACAGGCCAGCAAAATACCTAGTAATAAGCCATTCTTAACAGTCAGGTAACTCTGAACTGTAAAAACATGAAAAGATGAACATTTATAATATTATATCTACCTGCTTGATTTCTAAGGACATTATCCTACTTTTTTTTTTCAAGCTGCAATGAGAAACTGAGCTTCACTTTTTAAGAAATCATGAACCCTTAATGATGCAAATGAATCTTATAGATTCAACTAGCATTCAGGAATACACAGTAAAAATGGTAGGTGTCCATTCGTAGGATGGGTACTCTCAAAAAATATACCTGTGATACAAGCTGCCAAAACAACTGAAAACATCTGTAATTTAAGTATTCATACTTAAAGTAACTAACTTCTTGTCCCATGGTTGCAAAGAAAGCCTTCCAAGACAAAATCTTGGAAGATTCTTTTGTCACCTGCTTTATCAGTGCGTTTTCTATAGACAGATATGCATCTGCACCAAATCCCATTCTAGTCAGAACCTAGAATTCCCACATACTAGAGAAATAAACTCCCTACTATCCATGAGGCATTCTGGACAAGAAGTACAATATTCAAACATGAAAGAGTCACATGAAATGCCCTTCAAAAGTAAAACTGGCGCTTCAACACGTTAGCACAGAAAGCTACAATAAACGAGACATCTTTTCTCTTGCTAAAATTATTGAAATAAGAGTGAACTGGACAGCCTGGTCTAACGGTTGACAACCCTGCACATAACATGGGAGTTGAAACTAAATGATCATCATGGTCCCTTTCAACCCAGGCCATTTTATGATTCTGCGAATTATCTGTGTTTTCATTAGTCTAGAGTAAAGTGAGGTAAAGCCCATCCTACCACTTCCCCATCTTATTAACTGCAAAATTTTATCTTTTAGGTCAGTGCTGTGATGTTCAACCTTTGGCTTGCACACATAATACTCAGCATTCAAACACAGAGCCAGCACACTTCAAGGTCTCCTAGACAAATTATAACGCATGTAATGAACACTAACTTCAGTTTAGAAGAAAATCTGGTGTTCATTTGCTATGATAACCTATTTCTAGAATAAAAATATTTTTATGCCCATAGAAAACCAATGAGCTTATTATTTATGTTGCTTCAAAACAGTCTCCCAAAAGTTACTCAAAGATGTTGTTATAAATGTACTTAACCTAATTATGAGACTCTGTGATACCATAGTAAATCATTGAGAAAAAAATGTATTTTTATTTAATATGAAATTCTATAGCAAAATTTACTACTAACTTCTCAGGTTCACCCTAATCTTATACTAAACTAAGTCCTACAGAACTGCATATACTATTATGTATTTTTTTTTTATAGTTTACAGCAGAAATGAAAAAAATTGCAAGAAAAATAAATATTTTATAAAGCTCACTCACATACAATTAAATCAAAGATTTCATGACATAAATTAACATCTGCATTTTATCTTTTTTATTAATTATAATGGCACTGGTGACAAGCAAGCTCAGAGACTATGTTAAACCAAAAAAAAAAAAAAATCACATCTCACTTTGCTTTATAGAAATAGAAATACTTATCTACTGTACTAGTATCTGATGAAGTCAGATTTCAATACTTCAATTCTTCCACAGAGATTTGCTGGGAAGCATTAAACTAATAGTAGTGTGTCATGCACATTAATTTCCTTCTAAAAATACCATTTATTGTATACCTTAAGAATCTGTCCTCCTTCTGGGTATCTTCTTAAAATATCCTTAAGAAAATCAACAAGTGGTGGAGTTGTTTGTCCAAAACGACCTAAAGCAGAAACAAACAAACAAAAAAATCTGTGCATTATTCTACTATGCATTTACTTTCAGGTTTAAGAAAAAATACCAATTACTTTAAATTTTGTTTTACATTAACTTAAGACCTGATACTACGACATCTTAAAAAAAAAAAAAAAAAAAAAAAAAAAAAAAAAAAAAAAAAAGTTGATGTTAATGTTAGTATGAAATTTCCTATCTGGGTGAAACAAACTGGATAGCTAAGGCTTTCAGGTCATTTATATCCCAGTTCCCAACTAATGAAAGTTCAAATGCAGCAACTTCTAAAGGACTTCGAAAACTTCTAAAGGACAACTATTTTTTAGACTGTAGGACAGCATTCTAGGACTCTAAATATTTTACTGGCTGAGATGATCCTTTCCGACATGCACTCACACAGCATACTCTGTCTAGTGTAAACTTCCTGTTGTAGCACATTGTGGTGCTGGTGTTAGCGTGGGCGCTACCTGTGCTCAGCACAGGAGGGAAAGTCACAGAAAGCTGCTAACAAGTTTTGAAGTTCTGGTGAATAAGCACTCTACAAACTCCACGGTCAGCCCCTGCTCTAAGAAAAATAATCTATTACAGAATGAAAGGATCAAATTTCTCCAGTTCTCAACCTCCAATCTAAAGAACAGCTTCCTAAAACCAAACTTGAGATGAACAGTAGATGTAATGCCCACAGGAAAACTGGCTAGAGCCTATTTTCACCTATCACTTCCCTTCAAAATTACTAATGTAATGGTTATGTCTCTCTCCCTCCTGCATATATTTGTTTATCAAGTACACATATGCAAACACACATTACATATACTATGGGAAAAAGACATGACAAAAAGCAATGGAACAAAAAAAACACTACAGCATCCTCCTCAATGCGGAAAAAAAAGTGATGGCTACAAGATCTATTTTCTGCAAATGATCTGTCCTAAGAAAAAAAAGTCTCAGAAGTTATGCACACAGAAGTCTGGTGTTAAAGCCTTCAGATCCTTCAGAATGATCTACATAAGTGTTCAGGGCTAGGAAAAGTTAAGTGCTTTCTCTAAACATGGAATCCTTACAGTAGTGTCTCTTTAGAAAATCTCACAGCCAAAATTCAAGCACAAAAAACTGCAACAGTTTTTCCTTTCCATGAAGGATTTCACAGGACTACTTACAATGTATTCCCATATACTTGTATGACTAAAATAAAAAAACAGGTTAGAAAGAGGAAAAACCTGTTTATTTGAAGTCTATCACAGCCATATACCAAATAAGAAAAATGTTTCATCCGTAGAACCAGAGTCCATTTTCACAGGTGTTTTTGAACCATTACGAGTTCTACTGCAAGAAAACACGAACTTGTAGCTAATACACAAGTACCTTACTTTCCTCTGTCACTAGAAAACCACTAGAAAACCAGTTAATAAATTTGTGGTTTACTAAGCTAAGAAATGCAGCTTTTTTGTGACACCAAATAAAATATCTGCATGAAAAGGACTTTCTTCTTCGTACATAAGCATGCTTTATTCCCTTGTAATAACAAATGGATACTTATAACATACAAGAAAAAACTCTGCTTCCCATTTAAAGATAAAATAATTTCTATTAATTCCAGACTAGAAAACTCCAGATTAGAAAATGTTTGGACCTTCTAGTTCATAAACAGAGACATGTATTTTTTCATACCTCCTCCTTTCAATGCTTCTGACTGAAGATTTAGAAAAATCTGACTTTGAGACTTTTGAAGATCTAGAATCTTGGTATCATCAGACAACTGAAACAGAAAAACAGATCTTGGTCAAAACACTCTGCAACGTACATATTCTAGTTTAGTTCTATTCCATGCATACTTATACCATGAAGCCTGGCTTTAGCTAGAAGCACACAAATACTCTGCAACAGCTAGTATTCACTTCAAGCAGTACTTCAGACTTCGTGGTCTAGTATGGCTTTTTTTCCTAATGCCTGTCTGGTGGTGCTCAGGTGGTGCACTTTTCTGACAGTAACAAGACCTCCAAATGGCTGCAAACAAATCAAGTAGAAAAATGTCTGCAGATGCCTACTAAGTGCAAACTACAGCCTCTTTTTGTATTTGAGAAGCTACCTGGGAACTTCTGGAAGCACGCAGTTACCATGCTAATGTGCATGCCCATAAGGAAAATTAATATACACAAGTAATTTTAAACTAAGCTGTATCACTCAGAGTAAGGAAGACAAAAAGTGTAGAGAAAAGTATGTCATTGAAAGATCCCACAAAAACTTGACAATTTCATCGCACTTTTACCTCAAACCAAGGGAGTCACTGGGAACACTCCAGAAAAATAAGGGCAAACTAAGCAACAAACTCCTCAGCAGCCATTGGGAAAAACATCATGGTTTTGTTATAGTTTTAGTCTACTACGGGAGTCCCAGTCATACGACACAGTGCACAGATACAAGGGGAAAACAAATGTATAATTGCTGTAAAGTTGTACTGAGTTAATTTGAAAACTAAGCAATTGAAATTAGTCTCAGCTTATAGTAAACAAACAATTTCATTATGTGAAGTTGTAATATTACATCAGCTTTAGTCTACAGTAAAGTTCAGGTCTACTTTCTCTTTTCAGTGGCTAAAAAACAAATCACAAGGAAGACATTAGTGCTCACACAGGGATGCTTACAATCAAAATACATTCAATAAGCAAAAAATTCCAGTCCAAAGCACTTACCCGTAATTTTAAAACACTAATTAGAAACACGTTTCTTTTCAATTGCATCAGTTTTAAGAAATCTTCACAGCAACAGTAGGCTTACTGTAAGATCCTACACAAACACTACTTCAGCTGACCGTGTCTCAAGATGTAAAATCACTTAGACTGGGTATAGGATAGCTTACAATTCAGTAAAATAAAAAACAATCCAGAAAACGATGTAATCCACCACCAAATACTAAAGGGAGAGAATAACCAACTTTTCTCAGGTAGTATCTCTGTACCCAAAACACCAGCTGAAACTAGAATAATTAACTTGTTCAAATTAATAGATTAACACTACATTATTGGAACAGGCTGCCCAGGGAGGTTGTGGAGTCACTGACCCTGAAGGTTTTCAAGAGAAGGGAAAATGTCACACTTAGTGACATAGCTCAGAGCAGTCACAGGCATGGGCTGATGGTTGGACTCCATGATCTTAGTGGTCTTCCCAACCTTAATGATTATGTGACCCTATAAGGCACTGTGTGAGAAAGAAATACTGGACCATTTTTTAACGTCTGGTAGCAGCTGTGATGGAAAAAATGACACAGCAACAAAATAAAGAATTAAAGATAAAATAAACAAGCACTTAAAAGTTTCAGAAGGAGTTTTGAGATTACCACAGTAAGGAATGCCTGCTAACATTGATATTTCTAAATATTAACCTGAAACGTATCTGAGAACAGTTACTATTGCCTGCTTACTGACTGCTCCTTGCCAAAACACAGAGGGCAGCGTCAGACAGAGCAGCACTGGTATCTTGGCTTCCAGATGGGTTTTAGAAAGTGATACACAAAGCCCCTTTCTCCCAAAACAGGAAGGCCTGAAGAGCACAAAATCAAGGACAGAAAAACCAAGCTAGAAAATAAAATACGTACTACATGGGTAATTGGTTTCAAAACTCAAAGCACGTAACAGAGCAGTACAGCTATGATCACCCGGCTTTGAGCATTCCTGTGCCACACCGAAGCCCAGTTCCCAGCCTGCCCTCCCCACCCCACTTCCAGGCAGCACGGATGGAGCTCACCAAGCAGCGCCGAGCCGGGGACCTCCCGTCGATGCTTTCCACAGCACAAGGTCATTCGTTCATACCCCTCTCCCACGTGCCTACATCTCGAATTCCGCCCCTCCCTCACCTCTCTCCCGCAGTGCCACAGCCTCTGGCGGGCAGCAGGGAAGCCGGCTTCCGCGTCGATCCGCGCCTTCACGTCGCCCACATCCGCGGAGGGAGGCAGCTCGAACGTCCTGCAGCCCAGGCAGCCATGGAGGACGGTGACCCGGGCCAGCCTGCGCCAACACAGAAACACAGCCTGAGGAGCGCTGCCCCAGCGCCCACCCGCAGCCCCTCACGACCTGCAGGCCCGAGGCGGCCGCCGGAGCTCCCGGCCGGGATGCGGGGTGGGGTGGCGGGTCCGAGAGGAGAGGCTGTGGCAGCGCCTGCACCCGTAACCTCGTCCCGTCCCGTCCCGTCCCGTCCCGTCCCGCCGCCACTCACATGCCGCAGCGCACAAAGGACCGTTAGCTGCCGCCGCCTCTCCCCACACGGGGAAGGGGAGGGACCGGGCGGCGGCGGGCGGGAGGGGCTCGCCTTGAGCTCTGCGGCTTGAAGGAAGAGGAAGAAGGAGGAGGAAAAAGTGGGACTGGTGGGGAAGACGCCCTAAAAGCAGCGGTGGCTGCCGGGGAGGGGCGAGCAGCGCGGCCCCTGTCAGGGTGCCCAGCTCCGCGCAGGGAGGCGTCGGGACGTGGAAGCCGGTTCTGGTCCTGCTGCTTCCAGCCTTAAACAGCAGCGTCTCCTCACTTCTCCCTTACTTCATTCTCGCTCACGCAGTGCCCAGCATCCAGGCCCAGCAGTCTTAGGGTTAATAAACCCCACGTTTCTGAAGAATACGAAACACAGGAGGAAACCTCATTTTTTTTCTGTGAATTGCTTGCTTAATCATGAATACTTACTGGTATTGATCATCCACTTTATCCCGTGGGGCTTGTGCCTTACAAAACCTGTGGAAAACACACTTTCCTGAAAATAGGTAGGAAGAACTTACTCCAATCTCTCAAGGTACAGAAGCAAAGTCTGCAGTGGTTGTTTTCACTCAGCCTGTACCAAAGCTCAGTGACTGCAATATGCTCATTGCAAAAGTTCTGTAACTGGATGCTGACAGATGGAGGAAACAACTTAATGACCATCCACACAGAAACAGCTTAAGCACTCACTGCATGAGTCTTTAAGGGCAAAGCCTGTTTCCAATCTCTGACACATTTTGGGAAGGAGAGGAGCTGCCAGTGATGAGAACTAAGCAACAATTTGGAACTACAGTTAGAAAGTTTGTTGGAAAAGACCTTAAAGATCATCAAGTCCAACCTCAATCTAACCATACCACCCTAACTCTAACAACCCTCCATCAAATCGTGTCCCTGTGCACCAAATCCAAACAGTTTTTAAACACATCCAGGGATGGTGACTCAACCACCTCCCTGGGCAGCCTATTCCAGTGCTTAACAGCCCTTTCTGTAAATAAGTTTTTCCTGATGTCCGACCTAAACTTACCCTGGCACAACTTGAGGCCATTTCCCCTCGTCCTGCCACCTGTCACCAGTGAGAAGAGACCAACCTGCTCTTGCTGTAAGCACCTTTCAGATATTGGAAGAGAGCAGTAAGGTCTCCCCTCAGCCTCCTTTTCCCCAGACTGAACAGCCCCAGTTCCTTCAGTCTCTCCTCATAGGCCGTATTCTCCAAGCCCTTCACAAGCCTTGTTGCCCTTCTTTGGACCTGCTCCAGCACCTCCATGTCCTGTCTGTACTGAGGTGCCCAAAACTGAACACAGCACTCGAGGTGAGGTCTCACCAGTGCCGAGTACAGGGGCAGGATGACTTCCCTAGTCCTGCTCACCACACCATTCCTGATCCAAGCCAGGATGCCATTGGCCTTCTTGGCTACCTGGGCACACTGCTGGCTCATATTCAGTTGACCATCCAGCCAAGGTCCCTTTCCATCAGGCAGCTTTCCAGCCACTCCTCCCCCAGCATGTAGGGTTGCCTGGAGTAGTTCTATCTACTCAGGTCCATACAGGCAGATGGGATTCACCAGTGTTCAAATGCAGACCAATGTGACTGCAAGGCTATCTCAGGAATGTGCCATCTGTGAGAAAGCACAATGACCAGAACAGCTTTATGGCTGGAAAAAAAAGGCCCATCTTATTGAAGGTCTAAAAGGATGCTGAAAGGAATTGAAGGCCACTAAATCTCATCTCAGATCTGAGATACTGCAAAGAAGATCAACTTGGAATCAGTGTAAAATACTCAAAGGACAAAAATGTAATAATGAAGACAAAGCATGAATTAGCAAGGATATAATCAACTCTTAAATACCCTGCATGATGCGATGAACAAGTATGTAGATGGAACAAAACTAGTGAAATACACCTCAATTTAGTGTGACTTTTGAAACTGTAGCCAGCAGCAATATTCATGTCTGGAATCTGAAGAAGTATCAGCTGGAATGGAATGGTGAGTTGAAATGTTGACTACTAAGATTAAGAATTTGTATAAAGCAGAGTGTCCAGGCAGGCAGAACTGGGTAGACCACCTGATATTGTTTAACATCTCCAACAATAGCCTAGATGGAAACAACATTGGCACCAAGCAAATTTGTAGAAGGCACTTACGTAGGAGCATTCAGAGCCTTCTCTTGATACCTAAGGTTTATCAAAGACAAGCTTTAACATGACTGATACAGAAATGAATTAACTGTTGTGCTGCATGATGACTGGTATATTAAAAATAAATAAATAAACAAATAGATTGGAAATTAATTGTCATCCTTGCAGGCATTAGCCAAAACTGACAGTAGAGAGGTATGCTTTGCAAGAGATTGACGATGATTTGATAATATCGTGGCAAGATGAATGAAGAAATACCTGCAATGTCTATCCCAGTGAGCACCAACATAAGCACAAGCTTTGACAAATCAAGCTTGGGAAAGTTGTTCTGAAACTTCAGAAGAGATCCTATTTGGGGACTTAATTTTTGAGCAGAGAGAAGAGGTGGGTCCCATCTTTGCTACACGCCTGAAGCAGAGAAGCCTCACATATGAATGCTCGTTGGTGGCAGTTCTGTAGATCAGTGTTAGTTGTTCACTGTCTTCAGTGTGGTACCCTCTGTCACCATTGGTATTGTCATGCTGAGCTCCTGGTGACTGGTGAGGTGACAGTGCTGCTGTAATGGGTCAGCTAGTATATAGCTGCATTTGTATAAATGTGGCTATTGTTGCAATTGATGGGTTAAATGCTGTTACAGCCATAGTTCATAAACCAGGGGAAACTTCTGACGTGCAGACAGAGAGAAATATTTGGTTTTAGGTGGATGCTGAATTTTTTAGACATGAGCTGTGTTAGAACAGTTACCTTTAGAGTTCTGGCACCTACTTTAGAGCTTTGCTCCCTTGTTATTTTTATTTTTTATTGAATAGATGTTGCTGTTGATGAACAAGCATCCTATTGATTCCAGTGGTGTCAAAATTTCAAGTTAACCAATTTTATGACAAACTTCTAGCAAGAAAAGGCAATGATTTTAGTAACAAAGGAAAAAAGAAAAAGAAAAAAAAAAAAAAAAAAGAAACAAAACTGATACTACATCCAAAGAATGGGAAAAAACAAGCTCTTCTTAAACTGAAGAGAAACTACAATTTGAGTAGAAACCTCTTGGAGAAACTTAATTTTTTCCTGATGGCTAGATAAAAATCTCATAGAAAAATGACTTAGAAATTACACTGCTTGATGAAAAAGAAGTACTATTTCTGGTTTGTAGACTTTGAGGACCAAAAAAACCCCCCTTTTTTAATTCTTACTTTTTATCTTGCTTATCCCTTTGAATAATAGAACTAGGAAGGTATGTAACATCTTTATAACAACATTTCCAAGCAGAACAGCATTTGGATTTGAAACCACATACAGAAATTTTCCTATGTCCATAAACAGGGGTTCTGTTTGGTTCACAATAAGGTCATACAACCTATATATGAACAGACATGCAATAGAAAAAAATGGAAAGAGTCTCTGAAGCGCTAAAGTATTTTATCAAACAAACTGAAATACATTTTCATAGTAGTATGTCCCTTACCACAGAAAAATCTGTGTTGCAATGTGATCTTATATTCACAATAATTTAAAATAAGTGTGCAGCAGCAGAAAGAGATGGATTCAAGCCCAGTATTTCCTTATAACTGTGCACAAAAAGATAGAATGGAGTCTTCAAATGGAAGAATACTGAGAGACAAATAGTGTACACTTTCTAATATAAGAGAAAATTCACTGCAGTACAGTATCATCCAGTGCAGCAAATTTTCTGCAGTGCTGGCAAGCAAGTAGATGTGACTCAACAGCCACATTTATTTGAGACAGCACATAGGAAACATAAAGCCAAAGATTTCTTTGACACAGTAAGCACTTAGCTTCATTCTTAACCCAGTTCTTTAAATGGTTCTAACAGACATTTTCAACATTACATCATAAATATTTCCCATTAGACAGAGAATATAGATTGCATTGGTCTGCAGTCACTGCCAGGAGCTTGCTTTATATCCTTGCTTACCTTTTCAAGAAGCTTGAGTATAAACCTATCACTGGCTGATGTCATTCACTGATGACACATATACTACCCATTGGGAAATCACCTCTTTCTGGAGAATGGAAAGTTTCTACTTATTTGAATAACTTCATTAACAGAAAACAACTTTTTCTATTTTTCCTATCTGAAATCACTAAATAGGCATTAATTAAATCTCGTAGAATTGACAAAAGACACTTTGGCCTTCAAAGTAAACTTGATTAAAAATTACCCAAAAATCTGTTACAAAATTGAAGTATTTTGCTGAAATTGTCTTTCTATAGTTTGGTGAAATCCCTTTGAATCAGTTCTCCTACTCTTCAGTCTTCATATGAAACTATCATAGCCAGCTTCTAAGTCAAATAGCTGCATGATCATGGCCTAGTAAATATGCAAGAACTAGAGGAAAGTGTTCTTATTTCTTTTGCAAGCTGATGTATTTCTAAACACACATTCCAGGGGCCAAGTACTATACGAATTGAACACTTCTGAAATACTAACAAACAAAAGAGTTAAGTGCAGAGGGGCCAAGGACAGCATTTATTTCCACATAATAGTTTTACTCTCCCAATTACTTCTTTTAATGTTCAAGCCACTTCTTTGATGGCACTGATGAAATGTCATGGGGAAGTGCTTAAGAGTCCATGAAATTTGTATACTCTTTGCTAATAAAGAGCAGAGCAAGAAGGCACTAATAAACAGAAGAATTTCAAAATCTTCTCAAATGTGTAAGTAAAACTTCCTCTTAGATCTACCTCTGGGAGGTGACTTTATATTATGTACCTAACTTCACTCTTAACTACAGCAGAGTAACAATTACTCTTCAGATAACTGCTTTAAGAGGAACTTAAGAGTCCTTGCAGCGTTGCAAGGACTGCTGTTGGCACACATTTTTTAGTAGTAGTTGTTTTCTTGTAGCCTTTGGTGACAACAAAAGGATGGGATTTAGAACACCCACTTTAACTTTGCAACACCAAAAACCAGAGCTTAAATTTGCATATTAATTTCAGTGACTAAAGTATGTTCCAAAGTACCATAATGAATCTAGTCCAGGCCTCCATATGGGACACACAGTAATGAGTTTATCAAGGGCATTTCTTCCATGCTACTTTGACAGTTTTCCTGTTTTCATTTCAGAATACTTAATGAAGCTTCTATCTTTCTACTTAAAGTGAGAAAAATCCAATCAATAATAGTAAAATGAGCCCCAGATTACACATAGATTACACGTTCTAAGAAGTATTTCTCATCTCTGTTCTAGAGATCACTTCTGAATTCTACATCTATTTATGCTCCAGAGTTTCAGTAGGCATCACTGAACAGAACCCTATGTATCTGGATAAAATATCAAACAGAAGAAGATTCATGCAGTTTTCATAAATTATGACAACACACAACTTCAAGGGCCTGTGAGAGTGTCTGTGTATGTCTGTGCATCAAATAAGTGGATGGTACCCAGTAATCACAGAATGGCTTAGGTTGGAGGGAACCTTAAAGATCATCTAGATCTAACCTCCCTGCCCCACCAGACCAGGCTGCCCAGAATTCCATCCAGCCTGGTCTTGAGTACCTCCAGAAATAGGGCATCCACAACTTCTATGGGCAACATGTGCCAGCACATCACCTGAGTAAAAAATTATTCTAAGAGATTCTGCTAGTTTTCTATCAGTTCTACCTCCTTCCTACCAGTTTTTAAAACACTAAGACAAACAACAAATTGTCCTTCAGATCACAGGAGATAGATGTGTGGCACAAAGGAAAAAAAACATGAGATGCAAGGAAGGCCTTGTGAGAAGGAACAGCACAGAGTATCCCCTTCTGGGTGGAAGAAAACCCATCACTAAATAGTATCTGAGATGTTAATATTGAATATAGAATTTTAAATAGTTGGCAGAAGGAACAGTGCTCAGTGCAAGAAATCTGCCTATGGCACAACAGATTGAGCCATTTGTATGTAACAGTCAGCGTCTGTCAAATCAAAGCCTCTCCCTTGCTGTAACTCTAAAGTCTGATTTATTCAGTCCCAACTCTTCTGAATACCCAGTACTCAACTTACTTATTGGCCCTGCACCTCCAATTAGGACAACCCACACAGAGGCTGTGTCTGATAGAGTTGCATGTCAGTGGGGATACTGCAGATTACAGTTCTGGAGGTGGAGGCTGTCATCTCTTCATGCATTGATTCTGAGTAATAACAACATTTCCAGTGATAGTTTGAGACCCAGGTAAACATTTATCTCCTAGGTTTTGTTCAGATACTGTCTACACAAAGAACTCATGTTGTTCTTCAGCTGTTAGCAAGATTATCCACTGTTCCCAGTAACATATTGTTATATGTTGAATTCATTGTTGGGCAAGTGCATAAAGAAGAGAAGTTTCATTTGTTTTTTTAAAATGCATTAGTGAAAGTGAAGTGTACATGTAAACTGTAGGTCAGACTATGAATCTCACAGGAACTTTCTTTTTTTTCAAGCAGTTTTCATTGGTAAATTCACGTGCAAATGCGTCAGAACCTGATACCTACTTATGATTTTGTAACTAAAGCAATGAATCTCTTTTTTTAAAGTAGTACTTTTCAAAAAACAAATTCTAGGTAGTTTCAAACCCAGTGCTTATCTTACTGAAGACCATAGGAGTTTGAGCAAGAATATGTCAGCCTAACAAAAAAGTTCTTAGAGGAATTAAATTATTTACCTGTCCTTATCCTTGATCTCCATTGTCTGTTCTCTTTTGATATCTTCTCAATAGAAACATGAAGCAGATTCTGGATTTATAAATTAGAAAATGATTTTTCAGTCTTCTTTTCTTGGTGGCTTATCACCTCCTCTTCACTGGACATCAGAAAGCCCTAACTCAGTTTTATCCCTAACTTAGTTTTCACTCCATCCTTTCATTCCAAAAGACTGCTTTATGTCTCACCATCTGCTACTTCTCCAGTTTTCTTCTAAAACTCAGAGTTAATTGTTCACAGACCTTGCCTTTCTCATAATCAGGAACAAACTTAAGCAAGGTTTTGCTTAGTTTTTCTTATCCGAATTCAAGACGATGCTTTTGTGCGATTGATTTCTAACAATTTTTCTGGAGAAGGGGTGGAAGTGTCACAGCTGCTCTTTCTGCTTTTTCTTCCTTTCTTCTGGAAACAGACAAAGTTGGAAGATTATTTGTGAAGGCCAAAATCTTGACTTGTCTTCTCCTTCACACCTGCTAGAAGCCACTTCTTAACATCAGCTCAGCAGTTCTGGAAGAACAGACACAAGAGAAAAGAGGTGGACCATTAGTACAACAGAGAACTGAACTGAAAAGTATGGAGAGTCATTTCCTCTGAGGGCATAGCATTAAGTGAGTCATGTTACTAATTATAAGCTGCCTTCTGCATTACAGTGCTCGTAAGCACGTGGAGAGCTGAAAAAAACCAATGAGGTTTTCTGCTTTTCTTCCAATACAATATAAGTAAGTGCAGTCAACAGAATAACTAACATATGTAGCTGCGAGTACACAGAATAACTAAGAAATTTTTCAGTTTCTTCCTTGCATTCGTTTCTCCTAAAAAAGACTCCAGAATATATTATAGCTTTGACATAAGATTATTCCATTGAAAAAAGGAGCAGGCTGGGCAGAACAGTAATGGGGAAGGAGTTTACCCTTCTACACAAATGGCTTGCAACTAAAGGAAGAGATTAACTACCTTGCAATGAATTTCCATAGGGAGAATTCAGAGTCCTCCCATCTAACCCCCCTTCTCAGCTATATAGGTCAACATTCACCCTATGCTGCCCATACTGTCAGGAGCTATTTCCTTCAAGCTGACACAAAATTTTTTGTAGCAACAGGAAAGTGTATAAATGAGGCAAAGCATGTGCTGTCAGATGGCAGAAAACATTTCATTCAATACATGTACAAAGTTATTGCCAAAGGAAAGTATGTGTGAGAGAGTTGGGAGAAAGACATTGGTATTCCATTAATGTTCAGCATCTGTGCAAATGTAAACCTTCTCTGAGCCTCTGACAGTATTTGCAAGTCTTTATATAATGTGCAGTTGTGCTCTTCAAACAATAATGCAGAGAGCCATTGTTTCCTGACCCAGAAAGGGAGACAACAGGATAAACTGCAAAAGGTAAATTAGTTTATCGTGTAAGTATGATGTTGAAATACATATGGTATAGGAAAAAGGAGGGTAGAATTTGTGAGTTGAGGGTTTTTTTCCAATATTTAGAAATTTCTCTCTTCAGTAAATAAACAAGTATCAAAGTATATGGACTGAAAATTAATTTTGAATGCATGATCACAGAGAACATAGCTTCACATAACATGCTACTAAATGGCTTTAATATAATTTTTTCTTTCTAAAGATGCTAGGCAAACAAAAGTTCCATGATAAAGAGACACAGACTTAAGCAACAGTCATACAAATGGAACCAGATGGGCTCCACCCTCAGGTGCTGAGGGAGCTAGCAGGGTGATTGCCAACCCATTCTCTGCCATCTACCAGCACTCCTGGTTATCTGGAGAGGTACCTAGACTTCAGCAAAGCCTCTGACACAGTCTCTCACAGTATTCTACTGGGGAAACTGGCTGCACATGACTTGGACACAGGGTTCCTACCCCCTTCTTTGGGTAAGGAACTGGCTAGAGGGCTGTGCTCAACAGGTAGTACTTAATGTAGCTAAGTTCAGCTGGCAGCACGTTTCAAATGGTGTCTCCCAGGGGTCGGTACTGGGGCCCATCTTATTTATTATCTTTATTGATGACCTAGATGAGGGGATTGAGTGCACCCTCAGTAAGTTTGCAGATGACACCAAGCTGCCAGGTACTGTTGATCCGCCTGAGGGTAGGGAGGCCCTTCAGAGGGATCTAGATAAGCTGGATCGCTGGGCTAAGGTGAATGGGATGAGGTTCAACAAGGCCAAGTGCCAGGTCCTGCACTTTGGCCACAGCAACCCCATGCAGCACTATAGGCTTGGGGCTGAATGACTGTGAAGAGGAAAGGGACCTGAGTGTGTTGCTGATGCTCAGCTGAACATGAGCCAACTGTGCCCAGGTAGCCATGAGGGCCCACGGCATCTTGGCCTGCATTAGAAATAGTGTGGCCAGCAGGAGCAGGAAGGTGATCATCCCCCTGTACTCAGCTCTGGTGAGGCCGCACCTCAAGTATTGTGTTCAGTTTTGGGCCCCTCACTACAAGAAAGACATTGAGGCCCTGGAGCGTGTCCAGAGAAGGGCAATGAAACTGGTGAGGGGTCTGGAGCACAAGTCTTATGAGGAGCGGCTGAGGGAGTTGGGATGGTTTAGTCTGGAGAAGAGGAGGCTCAGGGGAGACCTCATTGCACTGTACAACTTCCTGAAGGGAGGTTGTGATGAGGAGGGGGTTGGCCTCTTCTCCCAGGCAACAAACAGGACCTGAGGAAATGGCCACAAGTTGTACCAGAGGAGGTTTAGATTAGACATAAGGAGAAACTTTTTCTCTCAGAGAGTGGTCAGGCACTGGAATGGCTGCCCAGGGAGGTGATAGAGCCACTGTCCCTGGCAGTGTTCAAGAGGTGTCTGGATGAGGATCTACAAGATATGGCTTAGTGCTTGAGGTAGCAAGGGTAGTAGGAGAATGGTTGCACTAGATGATCTCGTAGGTCCTTTCCAACCTTGTGATTCTATGACTCTATGAAATCCAGCCTCATTTCCACAGGTATGAAGGACTCCCTCTGAAATGAATGAAACCAGTGCATCTCTGCTGATTAATGAGTTGTCAGTAGCAGGAGAGCACAAAGAAAAAACATTTTGGTTACAGTGGAGACCAAGGGGATTCTGGCATTCTGGTGCAGCAATTGCTGGAAGGCCAGCTTACACTATTTCCACTAAAAAAAAATTAGAAAAATCATAAATAAAAAGCATTAGAAGTTGTTTGAACAACTTCAACTCTCTAGGGGAAGGAAAAAGAAAAAATAGATTTATAATAGAGAGCTAATTATGATTTAAGAGACAGCCTCTCCATAATTAGTGACTGACACATTTTCTCAGACAGTATTCTATTTTGAGATTTGGCCTTTCAAAGATTGTCCTTTATTATGTTGCTGTGGAGAAGCTTTTTAACTCATTGTGATTTTGTGCATGATTTTGCACATACCAAACTGTGCATGACCTGCATGCTGATGAGACTCTAGCTAAATCTCTTATCACGGTGTCAGTAATTGCCATGAGTATTTATCATAGGACACTGAGAATCTCTTTGTTTCAAAGAGTACATACGTGACTTGCTGTTGACATGTTACTTGTACTGACACATCCTTAGAAAAATAAAAAAATCCTTGTAGGATATTTGATGGTGATACCTTGGATAGGTCTAAAAGTACTCAGAGGAAGCTTAGGCTTAATTAATTAGCAGTAGATTAAGCTAAATAATCACGTGAACTGACATCTCTACCTTGGCAAATCATTCTGATAGTCCTTGAAGGAACTTGGCTTTGGCTGCATGGATGTGACTACTTGGTATTATCAGTTTTGCTACCAGATCATGTTACAATCCTAGAAAGATTCTGACAAAGTCATCTCTATGTTGTCTCACATGGTAAGAAAGAGAGACAAATTGGCTGTCTGACACCAGGCACCTAAAGACCGTGGCACACTGACTTCCTGACCTTATTCTTCACTGCCTAAGGTTGCCATGCAGGCTACCTTGTAACTTCACACCATACTCCTCCCTCCTGTCTTTCATTTAATTCATTAGTATAAGCATAACCATGCCCCTCTCCTAGAAAAAAGATACAGTTACAACCATTGCCTACATCAGTTTTCTATGATGGAATTTATTGGCTTTTCAAAGGAAACAACTTCTACTGAAGAATTCTGTCTTTATTTGAATTTTGGTGAAGGGAAGATGTTTAGTAGTCAATCTGTAAAAATAATCTTCAGTTTTGTAGATGCCTATGATTAGTTGTAGATTAGAAGACATAGGTAAAGGTCCTAGCACGCTGCTGTTCAAATGCTTAATTCTGCCTGCAGCATAACAGACACAGAGTCCATGTGTAAAGGAAGTGCAAGAAAAACACTTTTTTTTTTTTATTAGAATATTTAATTCTCCTCCAAAAATGCTTCGCTAGTGAAGTGTAAATTGAATGAAAAATGTACAACTCAATCATATCTCAGGAACATGAAATCCAGCTTGATTCTACCAAGGATGGTTTTAACAGCAAATACAGGGAGATAGGCACTGTTACACATACTAAAAACTCACACTCCTGTGTATTAAACTCATGAGCATAAAAAGCATCGCTTTAAAAGGAAAAAAAAGCAAAGATATCTGGCCAAAGTGAAGGCTCATAAATCAGTGCTAGCAGAGGCAAAACCAAGTTTTCCTGAGGTCCAATCTCCGATCTCAAGTGTTATGAGGTCATCTCAGAGCTAATTTGTAATCTCTCACATGCCATTGTGAATACAGAATGGCTCCACTGTTTCTCTAAATTTCTGCCTTTTCCTGGATTTATTAGGCAAGAGCATATGACAGGTTTAATTCTCACAGTTTTAATCCTACTCTATGCAGTAGGGCTGAATGAGCCCAGATCCCTAGCTGCAGCACAGGTGCACAAAATGGGCTGGCAATTCTTTGTGCAGCTACTCAACATCCACACTGTGTCATAAATGTGAACTTTAATGTGAACTTCAGAACCCTCACTGTTGCATACTGTGGACAGAGTAAGGTAAACATGCAGAACAGCCTACAGAATTTCATATAGAAGTAAGTCTTCTATATGAAGGCTTACGTTTCTGCATTCATATTGCTGTACACAATGTGGCCATTCATTCTTTCATTATCACATATAATTTTAAGATAAGTGTAAACGAAAAGCATTCCAAAATGCCAATACTTTAGTACTATTGATGGCATCAACACCATAGATGCTGGTATTATATTATTAATGCTAATTAATTATTAATGCCTCTAGTTGGAGGCCTCTAATTAGTGGTGTTCCCTAGGGGTGTTGGTGCTGGGTCTGGTCTTGTTCAACAACCTCATCAATGACCTGAATAAAGGAATAGAGTCCACCCTCCATAAGTTTGCAGATGATACAAAGCTGGGAGGAGTGGCTGACACACCAGAAGGCTGTGCTGCCGTTCAACAGGACCTGGGTAGATTGAGGAGATGAGCAGGGAGAAACCTGATGAGGTTTAACAACAGCAAGTGTAGAGTCTTGCACCAGGGGAGGGAAAACTGCATGCATCCATAACCAGGTATAGGTTAGGGGATGGCCTGCTGGAAAGGAACTCTTCAGGGAAGGATCTGGATGTTCTGGTGGGCAACAGATTGGCCGTGAGCCAGCACTGTGTCCTTGTGGCCAAGGCAGCTAATGGGATCTTGGGTTACATTAAAAAGAACATGGCCAACAGGTCTAGGGAGGTGATCTTCTCCCATTGTTCTGCCCTGATGAGGCCACGTTTAGAATTCTGTGTCCAATTCTGGACTCCTCATCTGAAAAAAAACAGGGATCTCCTAGCAGGAATCCAGCAGAGGGCTAAAAAGATGGTAAATGGCCTGGAGCATCTCCTTTACGAGGAAAGGTTGAGTAACCTGGGTCTGTTCAGCTTGGGGAAAGGAAAACTGAGAGGTGATAAGATACATGCTTCTAAATATCTAATTGGTGGTAGGACGCAAATGAACAAGGCCAGGCTCTTGGTGGTGTGTAGTAATAGGACCAGGAGAAAAGGCCTAAAACTTGAACATAGGAAGTTCTGTACTAACATGCAGAAGAACTTATTTACAGTAAGGGTGACAGAGCATTGCAAAAGGCTGCCCAGAGAAGTTGTGAAGTCTCCTTCTGTGGAGATACTCAAGACCTGTCTGGATGCCTACCAGAGCAACCTATTGTAGGGAACCTGCTTTAGCAGTGTGGCTGGTCTTGATAATCTCTCGAGGTCTTTTCCAAGCCCTGCAATTCTGTGATTCTGTGATTCTAATGATACTATCAAGTATAAAAATGCTGCACTGTTGTTGATTTTTATGGAGACAACAGATTATCAGTAGCTTAAAAAAAAAAAAAAAAAAAAGCAATTCTGTATCTAGAACGTGATGCGTGATGATTTTTGGATCCAAATGTTGTTTGTGCCTATCCCTTGCAAGGCTACACAAGCAACAGAGAGCAGCAATTACCTGTTTTAGATCCCGTAGTGTACTAAATGGGACTATGGGACCCGCAACCCTATAACCATAGTTTAGTAGTATAGCAGGAATCCAATCTAAACCTCCTCTGGCACAACTTGAGACCATTTCCTCCAATCAAGTAGGACATCTTTCAGTTTTATGCCAAAAATTTATAAAGATAAACCACAGAGAGCAGAGGACCACGTTTGTCTAGGATAATTGTTACAGACAGCATTCTTTTTCCAAAGAGCCTATGTTTGAGGAGCAGCTTAAATAACATTGTGGCAATGATCTGTGAGTCCATGAATTCAGTCAATGATCCAGACTGTTTCTGAAAGTTGTTAGGCCCCATCCCCCTACATCTTCCAACGAGAGTATTTGTAATGCATTAAATCAAGCACACATAGCAAGCCAGACTACAATACAGAAAGTTCTGTATTGATGTCTACCTAAACAAGTACATCAAGAACTGTTTGTAAAAAGCAAGTGATCACCAGGATAAATGATTTAAGTTATGTAGTTTTCTCATAGATTGAAACCAAAACATTTTAGTTCAACGCTCACATTTCCTCGGTGATTTCTTGAGAAGTTCAGAAAAGCATGACTTATGAATCTTGGAATCAATTGCAGCTGGTTTAGACTTCAGTATTACATTTTAATAGAAAAAAAAAGCTGCACCATATTTGTGAAAACTTCTTTGCTACTGAAAGAAAAACAACAGCCTCCAGCATCAGACAGTGAACTTAGGCAATGATCTCTAGAGGAAAATTTGGGTGCATCTATAGCTCATAATGGAAAACAGTTCAGAGTGACCTGATCAGAGAAGCTGCTAACTCCAAAACCAGATGGATCAGAGCACAAGAACACAGCAGTGCAGCTGCTGCAGCAAGCAGAGCTGATAGCTGCATGTTCTCACTGCGAAGCTGGTAACTCCACACAGCTCAATACCACACAATGACTTCAGGCTGTGATAACCATTACTCCGAACCATGGAGTACAGGAAATGTGTCTCAAGGGCCAGAAAAAAACTCTGCAATACATATTCTCAAGAACAATACAAATTTCATTGAAATTAAATATAAATATACATTCTGTGCTAATTTCATCTGCTTCTTCTCAAAAGGCATGAGGGAAATGCAATCCTCAACAAGTAAGTGTGCTTAACATATGAATTGTAATACTTCATTTACAGGAGAGGTGACTCAGGAAGTACGATTGCATACATCAATATCTAAAGCTCTAGATATGGCTCGTAATAATTTGACCAACTTGCAGTCAGATTCTGTGGTATACAAAGAATCTCACAGTAACTGTCTGGGACTGTATGCTGAACTATGTGTAAAGAATCCCTTAACTGAGTTCTGATGAAGTGATCATACCCAAAGTGGATGTTTCAAAGTGACTATTGAGCAACACACAACAGCTGGAGAAAAAACTACTTGGCCAAAAATAGGCCAGGCATTTAAAAGCTCATCAGAACTGCTGCTCTCCAGAAACCCAAAGGTGTGAGGATCTTTCCTCTGAACTGAACACAGGAAGACAAGAAGAAGGAGAACTAGCCCTGGTAAGAGTTAGTTTTCAACCATTTGATGAGTTTTCCAGTGAAACAGGAAACTGAGACTGTCTGTAAACCACAATGCAGAAATTAGAAGAGCTCTGCATTAGCAAACAAAAACATGAACAATGGAGTTATTAAGCAGAGGAAAAAAAATAGCATAAACAGATTATTGATTGACTGTACAACTTGATGCCATTTAGAGATACCCAGCTTAATCAATAAGTTCTGCTTGCTGTAAAGCAGGATGGATTTAGCCTCATAGATTTGCTGGGCTAAAAGCAGCAACGCAATTTCTGGTACCTGAGCTTGTCTGCACCACCCACTGCAGCAACACATCGACCTGTGCAGTTTTGTTCATACAAGAGTTCGTTAAATACCTGGCAATGAGTTATTTCTCATGAGGCTCTGGTGAGAAACCACATGAAGGACAGGATAGGAACAAAGCTTTAGTACAGAAAATATAATTCAGAATAAATACACCAGCTGCAATACACGATAAGAAGTGGTCAGTCAAGTGCTGCGATAACATGGTTCTCCAAAGCAGAGTGAGTATATCCTCAGAGATTTCCTTCCGTTTGTCTTTATTTTAACTATGTTTTTTTTGGATTAGTAAAATCATTGAACTATATTTCACAAGCACTTTTCTTAAGGAGTAATCCAGAAAACTCAGCACCAAGTGTTAGTCTTACCTCGACTCTTGTTTTGCAACATTACTCCTAGATGAAACACAAGGGAAAGCAGATATCCTCTGTGGTCACATAAAGGCACTTTATTGTGTTGTACACAAAAGATTGTTATAACAAATGCATTAAGTCTGTTGGTGCCTCTGACATGCATTTTGCAGATACTGGTTTAGAATGTTTTCGTTTATATTACTGCTTGTTTTGGATGTTCACAAATAATTAAGTTGTTGTCTATATTCAAATGTCTAAAGCAGGAAAAAAAAGAACAAATTTCAAACATTTAATGTATGCAAGGAAAGATATCCCCTCACAGTTTTAAAAATAAATCTGATTTTATCTTCAAGTACAAGCAGTAGCTATACTCAAATCCTCCTAAAATGAATTCAAATCAGTGTTGCCATTTCCTGAACACCACGTAACCTCAACTATCAATACAAGCTGGCCTTGCTATCTTCTCTGGCTGAGCATCTTTCTTTTTGTTCACCCTACAACACAGCAGCCCAGGAAGGAAGGTATCAGCCTGCTTTTGGTACAGTTTCAGAGTCTTTTTCATAATTATTACAATGGTTACAACGAAAATTGGAAAGATTGGCTTGCCACAGTTATTTGAAAGCCATGAGAAGAAGAGCTATTTCAAGTGGCGAATGCATTTATTTCTTTCATTAAATAAGTATTCCTTACTATATGGAAGTTTTCCGTTCTGTTACAGGTATTTGGTTTCAGGGACAATCAGTAATCATGAAACACTGATCTGTAGCATGTATGTATCAATGTGATTTATTTACTGTATGAATATGTTTTGCAGCATCTTCTTCTTAAGGTTTGAAATAGATTGAAATTGTCAGACCTACAATTCAGAAATCTGCATTTGACTGACAAAAGACTGATGAGGAAATTTCAGACCTACAATCTACAGATTATAGAATCATGGAATCATAGAATCATAGAATCACCAAGGCTGGAAAAGACCTAAAAGATCACCCAGTCCAACCGTTCACCTATTCCCAATAGCTCCTACTAAACCATGTCCCTCAACACAACATCCAGCCTTTCCTTGAACACCCCCAGGGTCGGTGACTCCACCCCCTCCCTGGGCATCCATTGCAGTGCCTGACCACCCTTTCTGAAAAGTAATACTTCCTAATGTTCAGCCTGAATCTCCCCTGCTTGAAACCATTCCCCCTGGTCCTATCACTAATGACACGAGAGAAGAGGCCGACCCCCAGCTCACTGCAACCTCCCTTCAGGAAGTTATAGAGAGCAATGAGGTCTCCCCTGAGCCTCCTCTTCTCCAGGCTGAACATTCCCAGCTCCTTCAGCCTCTCCTCATATGGCCTGTGTTCCAGACCCCTCACCAGCTTTGTTGCCCTCCTTTGAATTTATCCAAAATGTTTATGTTTATCCAAAACATTGTTTGTTTGTTTGTTTTTGTGGAGAGGAAGATACTAACAGATCTTAAAGCAGTGCTCAAGAAATCAAACCTTCTTGTTATCCTGTCCTCTACTACTCCTAAAAAATATTTTCTTGTTTTGAGTCACTGGAAAGTTTATGATAAGATAATCTAGATATAATGATTGCCTCTACTTTAGACACTATGGGATATGCAGACAGCCCTGGTCTGAGAGATCTCCAGGTGAGACAGGTATTTGTAGAGCTGACGACCACATCATGTCAGGAAGTATGTAGCAGTTCTGAGCTACAGACCATGTACAGTGTACCACCTCACTGAATGATGCATCTTCTACCCTGCAAGAGCTTCCAAATGACTTCTGGGCCCAATTTGAGATATGGTCTTTCTACTTAGAAAGCCTTACGCACAACCAGTAACACAGGTAACACAACAGAGGAAAGTAGCATTCCCATCTCATGTTAGAGTTCAGTGTTGGGACCAAGATGACATGGCTAGTAGAAAAAAAAAAAAGAGAGCTGTAAAAAACATTGCCATAACTACGGTAGGAGTTGAAGTTAACCCTCTCTACTTGGAAGAAACCAGATCACCTCCATCTAAGAACTCTGGAACACAAAATTGCCATTTTAGTAGGAAATATTTTTAACAAATCAAACTGATGTTACCACTTAATGACCGGAAGATGTGATTTGGGAAACTGCACATCCTTTGTGCAACATCAATAGTGTGCAAAGCTTTAGAAAGGAAATAATAATTAAAAACATGGAAACAAACACAAAGTGAGTTAAAGTACAAAAATCATGCAAAGTCTACCTCACGTATTCCATTCAAAAATTACTTAGCAGAGAAAGGAATCTGCATAAATCTCACCTTCTGAAGTTTAGAAACATCAAATACTTTGAAAACTATTCATTAAGCAGGAAAAGATTGAAATATTACAAGAATGGTAGATACAGAACCAACTGCATGGTGGGTGGCAGCAAGAAACTAATGACACTTCCCAAAGACATGACTGATACCACAAGGACAGCTAAGGGGATCAAAATCCTACCCTTTAAGCTGAGACTGAGAGAAACTGTCCTCTTCAGCCAAGCAGAACGATAGAGAAGATAGCACAGAAAAGGTAAGATTATTTTTTTTAAATCTAATAGATGGATGAGCATAGGAAGTGGAGAAGAGCTATTTAAAATATTAGAGGACATGGGTGTAAAAATACATAAGTTTAAATTTCCCCAGAATAATGAATGAATCAAAAAAGCAGTGAGGTTCCCAGGCAGGCCTCCAAGAGTAGAAATGAGTAGAGTAATGGCTTTGGAGACTGATCAGCTTTTATCCAAAGACGGATCTCACAGCCTGTGACATCAGAGCACTGCTCCGTTCCTGGAGACCTTTTCCAATCCAGCAGTGCACAGCCAAGCGCTGGAAATCACTTGGGACATCCAAGCTGACAGCATCTAAATTTGAATATCTGGAAACTGGCATTTAGGAAAGTGTGAAGAAAAGCTCTCAACTTTGAAATTTACATCTGCCCTCTTATCCGGGGGTAACTGAGTTCATTTACCTGTGGGTCACTGAAAACATACTTAATTTCTCCATCGGAATTGGATAAAATGAAATAATCTTCCATTTGCAGTTTGGGAATGCCTTAGTGGTGGGAACAAAGTTTTATGTTAAAAGAGAGCTCACTCATGCATCTCAGATTTACCAGCGTGTGAGTATAAAGCAAAAATGGATGCACTTTTTTTGCATTAAGTCAAAAACATCTTAGTGTAGTCTAAAACAGAAGATCGCTCACACAGCAGTGTGTAATATGATGATCTGGCTTTTAGAGAATGATGATAAGAACAAATTGCAGGCTCAGTACATTATCTAGCAACCTAATATAGATAAGTTTGTCCAGTCAGCTGGCAGGGAATTCCAATGTTGATGTTGATTTTGTTGTGTTTGCCTGTGCCCAGACATAGCACAGGACTGCCTGATTTTGCTCAGGAAGCAAAATATTTTGTAATAGGTATTTGCTTGTTATAGTTGCATAAAATTATCAAAACTAAGATAAAGATACTTCTCCTGGAACTGTTAGAAGGAATCAAGTAATCAGCAGCACTCTGCAAACACATAAAACCCATCTAAATGAACAGGCCTTGGCTGCAAAATGAGGACCTTTATTTTAGACCAGACTGGTCCTGACCTACAGAAAGTATATATAAACTACACTGATAACCAGTGCTGCTTGTGGAAACAAGGGAGAAGCCCTCTTCAGTGCCATCCTCCCTCTCTGAAGTGCTCTGGAGTCTGGCTGCCTCAGAGACAAAACCTTCAAGGCCAGGCACGTAGCATAAGATTTACCATAACATATACCTAATGCTTGACCAGAACAAGTAGATAGTACTTGGTATTTAGATATTTAGGTGTTACAGCACTGGAGTAAAATGTTCCCTGGCCTTCTTGAACTGTAGAGGCTTTTTTATTGTCTCAGAAAATTCCTAGAACAGTCATTCACAATTCCCTGATAACGAGAGCCACAATACCTAGTACCTAATCTAGAAACATTCCAGAAACAAGTACAATACTTGTTACAAGTTACAGACTTGCCAGAACACTTGAATGGCTAAAAGACCAATACTTAATACTTTATTACCTAAATAGAGTTCTCTAGGATATTTTTGACAGAACAGTAATGCAGAAAGGGAAGGAAAAAATGAAGCCATCCAAAATTTCCGACCCATTAGCACCAGTTGGTAGGGACATATGGCCATGCTGCACAGTATGGTTTCAAGCACAAACTGTAGAGTCCATCATCATCCTCCTCCTCCTCTGACTCATATTAGTATGTAGCACCCTTCGCATTTTTTGTGGGAGAAAATACTGAGAGATTCAACTGAAAAAACATAACATGGGAACATTATAGAATGTTATTATTAGCCAGTTGTGGAGGAATGTCAGGCTCACAGTGTTGGAGAACAACATGCATTAGAGTGGCAAAGGCTTTGAAGGTAAGGACAAGCTGTTCATGCTTAAAAGAAAAGTGTAGAGTAGGGCAACCTTACTGTTGTGGAAAAATAAGTAAAATCGTGCACAACAGCTTCCGTGTCAGTACCAGCAGGGAAAGAAAAAGGCATAGAAAAAGATAGTATTACCTTTAAGATCCAAGACAGACAAAATTTTCTGCAGAAAGGTGAAGTCAGAAGCAGCAATAAGGCAAGGCAAAAGACTTGGGAAAAGTTCTCATCCCATTCATAAAAAGCCATTTATATTTTCTGAAATGTGCATAGCCTTTAGACCACCTGGACAATGTTTTTCTTTCCATCTTGGAAATATATACAGCACATACTGACTGTGTATACACCATTACAGCCCTGTACCCCAAAAACAGGACTTAGTCCATTCTCTAGATGGTGCTTATTCACTCATGTGTATTCAAATTAGGACCATGCCAGATCTGGGCCACAGACCAAGTGTGCAACCCTGGTCCCAGATCTCTTCTCTGCCCCATGTGGCAATCCTGTGGTCTTGAAAAGTTTGGGGGAGGGCACTTTTTGGGTGAAAAAGGTCTGAAATAATGACAGTGAAGTTGTACAAAAAATCCTGCTTTTGTAGCATAAAGTTACTCTCACAGACTTAACGCTGTATATCTCCACAACTCCTGTCAAGTAGAAAGACAAATCACTAAGAAAGTACAGGGAATGGCTTGCAGGTGATATTACTTCCACAGAACAATTCCACATTACAGGCAAGAAAATGTTTCTGCAGAGTGAAAAGAGTTTCTTCAGCAATGGACTCAGTAGTGAGAGAAACGCCAAGACCTTGGAGGTCTTTTCCAACCATGATGATTCCAAGACACTCTGACTCTAAGTGCTGCTCATCCACCTGACACAATCTTTTTTAGACCAACTGATGCATCCCCCTGAAGAATTGTTGCAAGGCTGAATTTTATTTTCAGTTACTGATATTAATCAAAAGTAAACACCTGCTGCCTTCTCTCCTGGTCCTACAAGCTGACTCCTAAATAAAAGCAGTAGGAAGAGGCTCTTAAGATCACGACATACTTACAGAAGCGTGGACAAAGTCTGACAGACATCTGTGCTTTTTGCCAGCCAAAACTGAAGACAAATGGCATGGCATTTTCTGTCTATGACTAGTACGCTTTTAAGGAGATAATTGTCTATATGAATGTCTCCTCTGTAAGCAGGAGGGTTCATCTCTAAACTGAGACACACTATGCTGAAAATTTACGTCTGGGAATGCCAAATGTTGCAGAAGCAAGGAGATTAACACACAGGCTTGGCTGGATTCAGGATGTCTAGATGGTGAGGAGAAAATTTTTTCAAAGCTGAAAATAGTTAACTCTTTTGCAGATGCTGCAAATCAGTATGAAAGCATGGAAATACAGCACGTTTAGCAGCTGTCATTCATGACAACAACTGTTGTTTAAAAATATTCTTAGGACAGCTCTGCCAAGATTTGGTATGCACAAGATTTCACATCTCTTCCATTACTCCTGTTACTTCACAGCACGCCCGGTTAGATATTCAATTTTCTAAGCAGTCATTTCAGTGCAGTTTTCCTAATTAAAAATGTTAGGAAGGTGAAAGACGGAAATGAACATGGATCTTTTAGCATACGAAACAGAAATAGCACTATTCACAAACAACTATATTAAGCTACAGGGGTATCATAAAGAAGCATCCATGAGTGTTTGCAGAGTGGTTTGAACTACTTGATTAAGTAGCACCCTATTAGTGAAAATTATGATTAATGAGAAGCTTATAACAACAAAGCTCTCTCTGCAAGTACTGCAGGAGAAAGGAAGAAGGAAACGAGAAGTGTATTTCAGATTGGAGTTGTTAAATTAATAATTAAGGAATGAAGATCCACTAAAAGGGTTTTTGGAAGATTTGTGTATTCTAAATTTTAGAATGACCAAAAAGAACATGAACTTTGTTCTACTATTTCCAGATGGGTTTTTTGTTGTTGTTGTTGTTTTTATACTTCAAGATCCTACTGTTATCCCCCTTAAACAAGGCAGCATTTGACAACATGGTATAAGAGATAACATATTAAGACATAAAGTGGCAAGCAGGAGCCCCCAAGATCAATGCTTTCAGTCACATCAGAGCAATTCCATTATTTCCCATATAAAGCAGGCAGCTGCCCTTTACATCCAACTATAACACTCATGCATTAGAGAAAGAGGAGTTGTGGTCATTCTCATTTATTATTTATAACACAGAGCACGTACAACTTGGCTGACATCATCCTTGTCACAGCTCATGAGAAACTGAAATAAATCACTTTCTGTGGCTTTTAGGAAAGTTGAAAAAGCCCTTTCAGGCCTAATAATCCATTTTTCTGCAGTAGAGTGCTGTAACATATACAGCCAAATAGTTTATTGCATATAATTGTGTATGTCCCAAGCTGATGACTTAACTGTTGTTTGGAGGAAGTCTCTATGTGTACATACATATACACATACTTTAAATATAATTTAAAGAGACGTGTTTAACATTGACAGATGTAGCCAGAGCAAACTGAAAATCATTTTAAGTTCTTCAGCTCTGAAGTCTACTTTGCTCTAGTGGATCAGCACTGTTGTCATACAGGATTGCTGGGCTAACAAAAGCCTATACAGGAGACAGGTTTCCAGTGCCAGACTAACATAATGAACATAACAAGGTCAAAATTACTTGTCAGTGCCTGGAAAGGGTCTGCATCACTCTACAGTGCAAAGATCACCCTACAGCACACAGCCTGTTCTGTCTCTTGTCAATGAACAGATCTTGCCACAGACTATGGCTCAACATGTTTGCACTGGTCCCAGTTCAGGCATGAGCTTGACTGCACCACCGAGCACAAAGGAGACAACTAAGGGCTTGGGCAGGTTCCTCTTCCCTGTCTTTCTTATTTTGCAGCCCAGGTATGGTCAGTGCTTCGAATCCACCCTCAGGGAGTAGGAGAAATGTGAGATGCTGTTTGGGAACTGAGGTAGGACAGGGATAATGCTGTTACAGAAAAACTAATGACAGAGATCATGCAGCAGTAGGCATGAGAGGGAGAAAAAGAATTATATGAAGGAGAAATTTGAAAAGGAAAGGAAAGATTCAGATGGGGCACTTTATGGGGGAAGTGCAGGTGGTATAAGAAAGGATTGAAAGCACAAGGCTGCAATCCTTCTCCTGTCCCATGGGGTTTCCAGACATCTCCTGACATTTGCAACTTTTTCATAGTATGATTTTATGCAACAAGACTCAGTGACAGCTGGTGCCCGCTTGTAAAGCATACCAAACCACTCTGAACTTGCTGTCATGTTTTGGAGGATCTCAGTTTACACTGGTTAAAACACGAATGTGATTTTTATGTTAACGCTACAAAGCTTCAGTGTGTACCATGTATAATTAGCAAATAGGCAGCCAGGTATATTAGTCTGTCCTAAAATAATTATGTGACATGAAAGCGACTTCAATAAAAGCTTCAACTAAAACTGGTAATTTAAATACTAACATTATTATTTCCTTCTTTGTGGAAGCCCAGAGGTAAAGCTCAGGTCTTAGCTATTTTCTGCCAACTATCTCATTACAGATAGGTGAGATATAGCCTAAGGAGATATGGCCTAAAACTGGAACACAGAAGTTCCATACTAACATGCAGAACTTCTTTACAGTAAGGGCGATGGAGCAGTGGAACAGGCTGCCCAGAAAGGTTTTGGAGACTCCTTCTACGGAGACATTCAGGACCATCTGAACCTGTGTGACTTACTGTAGGGAAGCTGCTTTAGCAGGGGGTTGGACTCGATGATCTCCTGAGGTCCCTTCCAAGCCCTGCCCTGTGATTCTGTGTTATGCAACTACATATATTCTCTGTAAGGAAAAAATAGCTGAACCTTACATCTAAGGGGAGCTTATGCATATTCATGCCCTCCTGAGAGGTCACCAGAGAAGCTAACAGCTGTTCCACTCTGTCCTGAGTATAATCATCACTCATCTGATTTGGTTTTGTCTGGGTGGAGAATATTTCTACAGGTAAGTTTAAGGAAAACAGTTAAGCCTCATTTATTTCTGGACCAACTTAACAGCTGTAGGGGTTTTTGTACATGAATACATTTAGGTCTTCATAGATAGACTGAAATCTTCCTTACACAGCTCTGTTGTGCTTCCATCACAACAACATACTGGCTAAAAATTCCAAAGAATGACTGTTGAAATGGCCAAAAATGCTAATAAATTAGACCACTTTGTTTAAAGATTTAGTTCAAGACTGCCAAAAAGCACGTATACCCATTAATTACACACTGATGAGAAAAGCTGGAATATTAAGAACAGAAAAAAAGATGCTGCAACAAATTAATGTGCAACTTGTATTTATTAGTTGAGGCAGAAGTAATTGCTGGACTGCAAAAATAACAAAAATTATTGCTGAATTATTTAATACTTATTTCTACAAAGATTAAATCTTTCAGAAGATCAAATACTTGGAAATGTGACATGCATGCTTTCCTGTGCATTTCCATTTCTGTGCATTATCCTAAGAGATTAAACAAAATGGGCAGCTAGACACTCACTGTTTAAATTCTGCAAGAAAATGCTCTTTTGGATTACAAAAACCTACGGTACCATATATTTCAGTGTGAAATGTAATGCAGTATTTTTGAAGCCCCAGTCACTGTGAGCACAATGACCTCTGGCTCATTTTAGGTATGTGGTCTGTCAGTTTTCTGAGAAGCTTCCATTGACTTTACAGGGAGCCTCAGGCAAGCACAATCTTGGGCATCTGAGGTCCTTCGTTTTATTTTTGTATGAATCTTGGCCTGTTGCCCTCAAGTCCATAAAGATTCATGTCTGAGAATCAGGAAAACAATTAAGTAAAAGGTTCAGAGAAAGAAATGCTTTTCCAGTTGGCCCCAAAAATGCCAAATCCACCCCAGCGTAATTCTGTTGAAAACAATGGAAGTACACAGGAGCTGAACTTTTCCCACTGCCTTCACACAGCAGTAAGCAGCCTATAAAACAATTCTATCTAATTAAATTATGTCATGGTCCTGCACGTTTTCTGTGGGAACAGAAATTCTCTACATGGGATTGGCTTTTTGTATTCTGTTTGTATTCATACAACCCTCCCGTTACAAAGCAAACGATTGCTCTCTTAATCTTTGAAAATTCTGTTTCTAACCAGAGATTCTGCATAGTGTTGGTGACAATCCTTGCATAGAAGAGAAAGAGACAAGAGCAAACACTGGCAGTGCCACAGCCTCAGTATTCACATTCCCTTCTAGGCACCCCTTTAGATAATGATGTTTTGATGTAAGCTAATTAAGGGCTAAACTGGGCCTCTTATAATTCAAGTTTGGATAGCAAGCAATAAAAATTTGCTTTGCAAATGAACTGTCACAGAGCTGTGATACCTCTGAGAACACAAAGTGAGGACAATGCCAAGAGGGACGATGAGAAAAGATCCCTGTGGGTTTCTCAGTGTATGGGTGGCATGTCCCCAGCTTGACAGGGTCAGAAGAGAGTATTCACTTGCCAGCATCAGCAGCTCTGCTAGCTCCCAGAAGAGATGCACAGAAGATGATTACTTCTTGCATCACCAATTCACCCTCCCTGACAGGCCAGCAGGGCTGCTCAGCACAGCCCCCCTGCTGCCACCTCCCTGATGCCGGAGTGAGAACTCTCTGGGGATCCTGCAGCAGCTGGTGATTACCAACGTACAGCTGCAGAGGCCATCAAAAAGATGGAAATCTTTGCTTCAGAACAAATTAGCATAGCCTTACATGTACTTAGGTAGATTAAAGCAGAATCAATATTCTTATAAAGAGTGAAGAAATTTCTTGTCACTTAGTTTTTCACCCTGCTGCAGAGATAATTTTAGCTGTAATTAAAATAATAATAACAATAATAACAACAACAACGATGCCTGGTTACCAATTTCCTCAGAAACACAGTGCAGTAAACTTGCTGACGGTTTTTGCTTTCTGAATTTAGTTTTAAAGCTGGCACTAAAGCCAAATCTAAAGCTTGATTTAGATCCTCAGAGCAGATGGAGAACAAAAGGCATCAAATCATCTGCCAGAATACAAAACACTGCATTTCCATAAGAACAAATGTTTACATTTAAAAATGCATACATCTACCTCAGCTAGAAAGAGAACAAAAGGCAGGAAAATGTTCGTTCCTGTGAGTAATAAATCATACTTGGCGCACTCTCAGAGCTATGTTAGGATCCAGCCTCCCAAAGGCAGCACGCAAAGCCCTTGGAATTTCATATGCTTTCTACAACTGCATACATAAGGAAAATTAAGAACGGGGCACTTGGTGCGAAGTAAGGTTGCATAAGGAATAATTGTTGGATTTTTAAAAATCAGGTCAGCCACTGTAGCATGAAATAACGTACCGTGTTCCCCTGTGCCTGAAGGCAGCCCTGAGCTCCAAAGGCCGGCGCAGAAACAGGGTGGTACTGCAGCACTGCATGGCTGCAGCAGGGAGCCCAAGTGAGCCATCCAGAACAGAGAACATGTTCCTATGCAGAGCCCTGTGTTTCACCCACCCTGCCAAGGCACTGCAGCTTGTGAGTCACCCAAAAACCATCGAGATGCAGGCAGTGCTGCTATTTGGCTCGGTACACTATTATGTGAGTGCTAAAAGCAACACAGTATCTGTAAAATACCTCCCAAAGCATTGGGATGCCTGTAAAACATCTCCCACAGACAAATACAGAGACCACTGGATGTGAGATTGAGCTTGTACTTACAGCATCGGCCGGGACTAAGCTCTGTGTTTAACTATTCCTTCATAAACTGCTTCCACATGCTTGTCTGCTCATTGTGCCATTTCTTCCACTGGTTGCTTGTGTTTGACAGCATCTGGACAGCAAAATGATCCTTCTTCCTCCCCTCTTGCAAAATCAGCAAGCCGTGGAGGGATGCGTGACCACTGCTGCAGCCTCTGTGTATGGGAGCAGCCCAATGCAGCAGAGCTCTGGCTCCCCCTTCCCAGCCCGGGTTTTTCTTTTCTTTTTTTTTTTTTTTTTTTTTTTTTTTTTAAAGAGATATGATCCAACCTCCTGTTTCAGCAGCACAATGCAAACTGCAGGCGTGGGGTGGTTGACTAACACAGAACAATGCTGAAACAGAAGGCCAACCATATTTTGAAGAGATAACACTGAGGCATACCTCGTAATTGAAGCAAATACTTCCTGTAACAGATCTGACTTGAGGTTTTGTTCTCTTTTGTCCCATTCTAATCTACTTTCTGCCATTTTTGCTGTTCAATTTCTCCACTTTCTGCTTTTTTTATTTTTCAGTTTATGTGGTAGAAATACCTCATTCTCTATTGATTTAATGTTTGATCTATCCTGCTGTGTTAGAGAATGTTTATACTTAAAATGGTCACGATTTGTCCTTCTGAAAACCTCTTGTATGTGGAGCAAGTTTAGGAAATGCCATAGCTATTCTGCTTCGGACTCCCTCATTCAACAGAAGTGTGCAATGCTTGTGCTCTTCAGGACTCCCCGATTTGGTTTCTTCAGTGTTCATTATATCAAGATTCAGGAGTCTGTGTACTACCAGCACCGTCCTGAGTTTGCTCTCTCTTTCTCAAGTTGGGGCATTTTGAATCATTTACACATTTTAAAGCTTAGCTCCTTACGTATTTTACATTCTTATTCCTATTCAATTCATAAAGCAGACCTCAGAAGCATCTGAGATCTCAGACACAAGCTTGAATGGAAATGAAGTTTGTACTATTTATGGCATTTCTAAGGTTTTTTTATTCTCTAACTTGCCAGTCACCCATGTTAAGGTATCAGATTGTCCTCCAAAGGAAACAAAGAGAACTCTGAGAGCTATCCTAATCTTGCCAGCCCTGCTGTTTGGAGTTCCACATGTCAGTGCAGAGTGCCATCCACACCCATGGTCCAGCAACTCACTGCCACGAACAGTCTCTCCATTTACTCCAACAAACTGCCAAAAATTTATCTCCATTTCCATTTAAAATATTATACTAATGTAGCACATCACAAATGTTTCAGGACTCACCAAGAGTATGAAATTGGGGATTTCTAGGGAGCTGGTACTCTAACTCCCTCTGCAGTCCTTGGCCGCATCAAGATAAACGAGAACTCATTTGTCTTCTGGGTAATATCTACAAAGGTGCAGAAAACACCACTGAGAGGACAAAAACAACAGTATTGCAGCTTTGTACAGGCAGAGGGCTCCTCCTTAAAGAACTCTTGGACTTTACTATGACTCTGCTGCTTTTGCTTAAAAAAGACCTGTTTTCCTGCCAAGAAGCTGAGGCTGACTTCTATCACGTTGAAGGTTAAAGTAATGCTGCAAACATTAAGGAGTGTCTGCAGTGTTTTATTAAAGGATAGCAGTCTCTTAAGGAACAGAAACCTGTTCCTTAATGTTTTGTGTAAAAGTATGACCAATAGGAAGCAAAATTATGTGTGTTATCATTAGGCATGGAGTTTACGTACAAGCAGCTTATCAGGCAAGCATCTTCATGGATACAGCAATGTGTATGAAGGTCAAGAGGTGCTGAGCATACGTAAACACAAAAATTGGCCTTACACTGTTGCTTTTTGTCTCACAGAGACGAGGAAAAACATATTTTCCTTGCGATCACATCTGAGCTGTACCAAAGTTCGCCCTGACCACTGTATGAAATCCTCTCAGAGTTCAAGTAAACAAAAGGGCATTGTAACCAGGCAGACCGGACTGTTTGGCCATGAAAACATGCCATGCCAGCCTCCAAAGCATTACGCTGCTGGATAAGCTCCTGCAGCACAGTGATCTCACTCAGCTGTCATCTCGATCCTAAGTTTAGCTGCTCAGGGCCTTGCCTCTGTTGTGATGGTATGCTGGGCATACGGCCTGGCTACAAGCAGAGCACACACCTAGGCAACAGCCATTCAGGTCAGTGATGGCATCAGCCACATAGGGCAGTGGGGTGGCATCATAGGCATCGTTGCATCAGTGTTAGACCCCATAAGGAAAAAGAGTCCTTGTGGAGCTGGGAACTGAGCCAAGGAAAGCATGATGGTGAGAGGAGGCAATGGGGGGAAAAGACATTGAGAAGAGAACTTTTGGAAAACACTTTCTCACAGATTGCTTAAATCCTTTCTGAATCACATTCCTTCTTTAAAAGTCACTTTCTACAGAAGAAAAAAAAACAACTAAAAAACAAGGTTGAGAACTGTTATTCTTATCAGGAATCTTCCTACAGAGAAGTGTGAACCTTCTGTTGGCAGCCTTCTGTCTGGAAGCTGGGGCTGGAGAAGCAGCTGGGCTTCCTGGTGGGAAGCAGGTGGAGGTTGAATTTCCCCTCCAGGGACATTTTGAAACAAAGGCAACAATAGACATTTAATTGATGAATTCACCATCCCAGCTGTGAAAATCATAATCAGATTAGAAGGCTCACTGATGCCACTTCATCTGGCATAACTTTGGACATCGATGGAGTGCAGGCAGTTGCTCACAGGGACTGCCCACACTGCTAATGGCTCACAAAAGTACCCAGCCAGGACCATTCTTCTCTGCTTCTCACATTTCATTTTCCTCCTCCCTAAATGACTTAGGGAGAGGTGGATTTCCAAACCACATGTCCATGCTCAGCCCCTGTGCCACTGCAAAGCCCTCCATGCTGAGCACAGAGTTTCATTAACCACACAGAGCCCAGGCACCTGAGATAAGCTGAAATCCTCCTCAAATCGCAATGTGTTTAACTTATGCGATAGACCCAGTTCAGCTGTTACAAGGTAGCTGTAACTTCTTTGACTTTATGGAAAATCTCAGAAGAGGTTCCTAGCTGTTACAAGAAATATGATGCAAAATTCAATATCCTAACCACATTCCTCAAATTCATAAACTATTCAATTAAGATTTTCTGGCATTGAAAGATCACACTTCTCAGCTGTCACAGGAGAACTAACTGGCAATTTCTTCTTAATCAGTCTTCCCAGTGCCATGCATTACTAAAGTAAAGTTGGATAAGAATGTGGCTTGGCTTTTAAACCTTCCTGCTAATTCCATCTGCCAGTGATGTGCACTTTGCAGAAGCGAAGAAGTTGTTGAAGCAAATAAGTGTTTAAGAGATAACTGATGAGAGATGTGTAATGATAAACGTGATGTTCTGAATTAACTTCTGAAAGTATCATGAAAAACAGAGGTTTTCTAACATATTAACCTGTGTGACTTGCTGTGGGAAATCTGCTTTAGCTGGGAGGTTGAACTTGAAGGTCACTAGAGGTCCCTTCTGATTCTGTGATTCTGTGATATGAAGTTAAATACCTGGGGCTGTGTTAGTTAGTTGTACTAAGATCACACAACAATGTAATGCCTAGATAACAAACATTTTGTCACAGTGTGGTCCAAGTGACTCACATGAGGTTTAAAGGGGAAGAAGGGAGAAGAAATTTTTAATTAAAAGAAAGAGAGAGAGAGAGAATGATGGGAAAGAGACAATATTCAATGGAGTGAGTGCAAACACTCCCAAGCTCTCAAGTCTGATACTCTCTTAAAGTAGTGCTTTCTGTATTTTGCAATTGATGGTATCTAAGGTAGAATTCTTGGTAGACTTCACAAATTCAAGAAATAATAAATATTAATATTTCTAGGCTGTGATCCAGGATAATTAAAACTCCATCTTGCCCAGGCAGGGCAATGGCTATAATGTCAGTGGAGGCGAGCTATCAGCATTTGGATGATTAAAACACCAATCTGATCTTCTGGAGCCACTGCAATCAGTATGTGGGCAGCCCAAGCTATTAGTGTCAATATCACCAACACTGTGGAACTGTACAGCTCCTCGATATTTGTAAGCTCAGATTATCTGGGCATGTTTCTTTTCTTCTTTTTCATTCACTATACTTTTTATAATTGAAACATATACATGCATATTTCACATATTCATGGAATCATATGAAAAAAAATCTTGGTGTGTTTGTATCTCCACAGCAATGGAAAAATTAATATCTCATCTGAGTAGGAAGAGTCATAAAAAGACTGGATCATCAAGTAAGAACTCCAGGCAGGGAAATTAAAACAATGATCACGATGCATTCACTCTCTCACTAAAATGCAAAAGCCAGCTCTGTCAGCCCATGGCACACAGCCCGGATGGAGCCATGCAGTCTGACTGACCCCATTACAGAGGGCACTTGATGCATTAACCACTGACATGCACGCAGCCCTCTCTGTGTCCTGGAAATAGGTGGGAAGAGCTGAACTGAAGAGCTGGTTTCGGCACTAAGTGTTGAAATCCAGGAGACAGGCTTTATCTGCTATTCAAACTGGCAACAGTGATGGGCAAAACTTCACAGTAAGTGAAAAAAGGCCATGGAAGTCAGTTAGCTCAGCACAGGTTCAGTGGGAAAGTGGCCACATGAACTGTCAGAAGCAGCTGCATACTGGAGGCTGAAGCCAGGTCACAGCAGGCAGTGGGACTGCAGTTCTCAGCAGAGTGCAAAACTTAGCAATGTATCTGCACTGCATCTTAGGAACATGGTAGAGATCACATGTATGCATACAGATACTATATGCTGCAATATGTATTGATGTATATAGCATATATTGACTATTTACTGCTACTTTCTGATTTTCAACTATCTATATCCTGTTATCCATGCAGTCCTACCCCTAACTATATACATCTCCTTAAAAGCCTTTGGCGAGGAACTAAAAATCCCTTTGGGAATCTGGACAGATAGGATTTCCAATATCTTTATATGCTGCCGCTCTGTGTTTATGTATGAGAGGCACAAATTGCATTGACAACATTAATGAACTATTGACAACTTTCATGAACCCATGCTAGTTGGGCCTGATCCCCTGGTTATCCCACACATGCTATGTGATCTCACACAAGATGATCCATAACCTTTCCTGCACTGAGGTCAGGCTGATGGACCTGTAGTTCCTCAGATCCTCCTTATGATCATTCTTATAGATGGGAGTCACATCTTTCAGGCATTTAATTCTCGTGCCCTTTAATGAATTTCTCACTGAAAATGCCCAGGTGAGATATTTGGCCTCATTAAACTCTTACTCCTCATTTCATGTATTCATTTTTTAACCTTTTCTACATTCTTCACTTTAAGTTGGCCACTCTGTGTAGTTTCTGTCTGGAAGGATGCCAGCATGACGTCTTTTGTGGTGAACAGAAATGCAAATAATGATTCAGCTTTTCCTGGTATGAGCTTATTTTCTTTGTTTGCCACAGCAGGGATTTGTGGAAGTGTTTGAAAAACGGAGAATGAGTGAAACTTGCAGAATGTTCTTCACCAATCATCTGAGAGCTGTGACACATCCAGTCTTGCTTTATTTACAAAAAGGTATTTCTTTCATGAGGATGTTTCCTCTAGTGCTGCCTAATACCTTCTTAAATGTGGAATTACACAGAGTGCAAGATAGGAATGAGCTAGCATAGGTTTTCAACAGTCTGCTGGAGTCTTGTTTATACTTATTTGGCACAATGTAAAAGCCAAGGAAATAGGCTCAGGAGAGAAAGATAAAATGACCCACCTGTAACAATTTCCACACTTCTCCACAGACAGAAGTAAACCTGTGGGGAAAAAAAAAAAAATCAGATAGCTCTCTTGCACCTGTTCTCCAGAGATCACTGCAGAGCAGCGTGTGAAATGAAGGGTATTAAAATGGGTCTTGAAGACAAACTAGCAGCAAGAGTCAGACTGCACTGTCAGTGAGCCCACACTGCCTCCATTCTGCAGTCAGAGAAAAGATTTATTACTATAATAAATAATAATTAAATAATGTATGAGATACAGTATAAGTATATAAAATATAATCTATATATTTGATTTTTATATAATCATAAATATTGCATTCAAAAATATATATTTTGCTATTCATCATTGTGAATCCCTAGCAATAACAATAGAAAAACTGCGTTCATCTTCAGTGAAGAGATTAAACCTGTTCAGCTTGTTCATCAAAAAGAAAGGGAAGAAAAAATTGTGACTGATCATCAGAAATATCCATGAGTAAACAACCAGGAAGCAGAATAGGTTTTTAAGCTACTGGACGCTTTTCATTTATCATCCAGAAAAGCTCTACTCATTTTTTCCATGCATTTTTTTCCTTTTCTGCATGTTCTTTTCTACACTTCAATTTTGTATTTTTAGCACAAACTGATCTCTGAACGAAAAGTTATGAACTATTTCCTTCTCAGACAACCAGCTTCCATATCTTTTACGACAGTGAGCTTTGCTTCTTATATCCCATTTCGTCTGTGTGGTACACAAGCAACTGCCTCAGACAACTATCTCATGATGAAAATCTTGTTCATCTTCAATTATTTGCCTTTTTTCCAGACTCAAGAACAACTCATTGCCTTTTTTTTTTTTTTTTTTAATTTTCACTCATGCTTTGATTGTGTTTTGGCTCCACTACAGATCGGTAGCTTTCTATTTCTGACCTCTTAGTTCTAGTTAGAATGTAAATGGAGATTTCTTCCCTCTTTCTTCCTCCTCTTCTTCTCCCATCTCCTCTCATCATGCTAAAGTCAGTTAGAAGGTCCAATGCAATCGGTATAGAACTTCATTCCTATGTGGGTGAAGATCACATTTCTCCATGATCTTCAGAAATATCTTAGCTCTTAGAAGGACTTTTCTTATTATTTTGAAGGTAATGCAGTTACGTAACAGCCTTGCAGGATGGTTGATGTGGCAGGAGACCTTCTGAGGTCACTTGACTCAATTCCTGCTCAGACAGGGGCACTCAGAGCAGAGAACCAAGGACCACATCCAGGTGAAGAACTCTACAGAGACTCCACATTCTCTCTGGGCAGCACATCCATGCATAGGCAAGAAATGACTGCAACGCAAGTCAAAATGTGCATAACTGTAATGGGAGAATTTTGATAAGTGAAAAAATTTTATATAAAAATCTTACAGTGATGCTATCTGTCTCCTTTTCCTTTCTATTCATCAAGAAATGGGAAGAGTTCTCTAGAGAAATAAATAAACAAATGGTGTAGCAACACCCTACCTCTGATGCTGTCACAACTCTCAGGCACAATGGCAGTGTTGTATTCAGAGTCACCCAACAGCTGCTTCACAGTACTTGCTAACATTCTGTGATTTGGCCCAAAGTGAACCCACTAGATGCATTTCATCTATACCTAATAGCAGTAGACCTAATAACTTCCTTCTGTTAGTTACCTAAGACAGATACACGAGTAAGACAAGTCCATTGGGAGCAGCTCTCCTAGCTGTTCTGATAGCCGCTTTCCATCAAAGATGTTTCTCACTCCCGAATCTCAGGCAGTGATTGCCCAATGGTTTTGCATCATTCTAGGCATCCTCTATCAGAACTGCTGTGCATCCCTGGATACTCCATGGAAATATGAAACCTGAATATTGGTGTTTGTTTTATTTACTGAAAGTTCTGACTGCTTGCAACAACAGCAACTAAGTTTCTGATAATGCCCACTGTTTATTATAAATTAAATGCTTGAAAGATAAAAGCAAACAGAAGTTATGTAGTTAAGCTGATCATTCCTTCAAATACACGTATTCCATTCATGTCTGTGCATTTTGTTAAGTCACCTACTTTTGTGGATCTAACTGAAGTTCTCTGGAATCCAACAGGCATCTCTTCAGGGTGTATCAATTCACCTAAGCTTCAGCTTCTCTCTCCCCTTAGTAACATTTGGCTTTCAACACTGCACTTTCAATACTCCATCTGCTATTGCAGATTGATACCAGCAGTTGGACCTGCATTTCTTGAGAGCATTCCCCATGATGCAAGACTGTCATCAGCTGCAGCACCAGAACACTTGGAATCTCTTGAACCTCTTCCGTGCACTGGCACAACCCAAAGCTTGCTAAAAGAAAAGGAAATTGCTGCCAAGTGGCCGGGGCAAATTATTCAGCATGCCAGAAGTTGTACTTTAAATCACAAATGGTGATGCTCCTTTGGTGACAGATTATCTTCAGCACTCCTTTAAGTGAATTTAGATTAATAAATACTCTCCCTGTCAGCTTTCTCACCACCATTGGATTTGGATTCACTTTATCACAGTGCTGCTTGCCAGTTCCCTATACAGTAGCTTTGTGAGAGCCAACTGACCATGACTATTGGTGGACCTATGTATTACACTCACATGGGATACTGGAGAACACACAGCTCAATTTTCCTATGCTCTGAACCAAAAGTTATGTTGTTAGATGAGTTAGCTGAGATTAACACAATTCTAAGGAGGAAGTTTTTCACACAGAGGGTGGTGACACACTGGAACAGGTTGCCCAAGGAGGTTGTGGATGCCCCATCCCTGGAGGCATTCAAAGCCAGGCTGGATGTGGCTCTGGTGGTTGGCAACCCTGCACATAGGAGGGGGTTGAAAGTAGATGATCACTGTGGTCCTTTTCAATGCAGGCCATTCTATGTTTCTATGATTCTAAACATATGCTGTTAGGCTCTGCAGAGAGGCAAAGTATCCAGCTTAGGCTGGATGCCACATAAACCCCTGGAGCAGGGAAGGAGTGAGCTCATGTTGGTCTGCATAGACTCATGCAACCATATCCATGGCTGACAGGCATGGATCTATTTCTAATTAAGTTTTGCAGATGACACAAGATGGAGAGGTAATTCAGCCCATTCAGAGGGACTTAAAAGGGTTGCACCTTATGAAATTCAAGGTCAAAGGCAAAGTCATGGGAAGAAAAAGCCCCCTGCACCAGGACAGGCTGGGTGTACCAGGCTGGAGGCGGTCTGTGGGGAAGGACTTTGGTGGGCCAGAAGCTGAGCATGAGCCAACAGTGACCTTGGCAGAAAAAGGCCAACAGGTCACCTAAACTGTATGAGCAGACACAGAGCCAGAGGGAAAAGTTCATAGCTTTGCTTTGCATTCACAAAGAGAATTCAAAAGAGAATTTTGAGAGTCCCCTTCTCTCTTCACTAACAGGAGCGTGGGCTATCAGCCTCGGAGAATCACACATCGCGATATTTCCGTGACATATCTTTTGAGGTTTTTTAAATTAAAACTCCATGATTAGTATGTGAGTGTACATTTTAGGTGATGTCATATTCAGATTGCCTTAGGGATTGTAAAGATCATGGCTAAAAAGGTTTATACCCAGGGAAAAAAAGAATCATAATTTAAAATATTAATAATAATGTTACTTGAATTAAGTATTCCATGTTCTGTGTCTCAAATTCAGGGCTTAGGTATTTCAGGAGTAAAAAAAACACAGGGGAAGAGATGGGAAGGGAGCAATGCAATGAAGAAACCCTAAGATACCGAATGATGCAGGCATAAAACCACAAATATTTTTAACTCCACAAAAGCAGTATTGCAAAATGATATAAAGCTTCAGGATTGCTATCTAAGGAGGGCTTAAAGAGCAGATCCCTGAAAATGTCATGGGTATTTAAAATCTCTTCTGAACTATATGTCATGGAAAAATATATATGCACAATGAATACAGACACCAATTACTTCAAAAAGCATGGATTTTCACGCTGTATGATTTCACCAGCACTGACATCAAGCGCTAGTCATTGCATTGCTTATTTCTTCTTGCTAATTCGTGTTAATTCTCTCTCTCCCACCCCGCTCAGCAGGGACAAGGTGCTGCCGTACAGCAGGGGACAGGGTTTGCTGGTCGGGTGTTTACCACGAGAGGTCCCCACAGCCCCACGAGCGGCGCTGCCGCGCCGTGAATGTTCGCTGTCACTGCGGAGTTTTCTCTTAAGGTGACCTCTGCGAGGCAGGGCTGGGTTTCCAGTCTGACGGGATATCAGTCACAGCAGTGCCTGTGATCTCCAGGAAGACTCTTCATCAGATTCGGGTGTCTAAAATTAAGCACTTAGATACGAGACTTGATTTGGGAAATCACCAACTGCAGGAAGTTTAACACGAGTGAGTGCCGGGTTCTGCACCTGGAACCTGCAACCCTGGGTCTTTCTATGTATTAGGAAGCAAGAAGATGGAGAGCAGTCCCACAGAAAGGGATCTGGGTGTTTTGGGTGACAGCAGCTGGACATGAGCTGACAGTGTGCACTGCAGCTCAAAGGGCCAACCATGTCCTGGAGTGCCAGAACTCAGGGAGCGTTCGGACAGTGCTCTCAGATATTGGGTTTGGATTTGGGGTGGTCTTGTGTGGAGCCAGGAGTTGAACTCAAAATCCTTGTGGATCCCTTCCAACTGAGTATGTTCTATGACTCTATGATTTATTTTTCCCCTCTCTAAGGAATTTATTCTCCCTGGGAATGAAAACATGTTGCAGGAAAATGCAGAGCAGAAATCAAAGTCTGTCCATGAAAGTGTTCAGTTGGGTTTGGAGTGGGGTTTGGACAAGGGTTTGTTTAAAACCATAGTATATGCAAGGCCCCAGCCTTGTGTTTGCATCGGTGTGTCTCTGTTTTTCAAAAACCAAAGTTATACAGGAAACTCTTCTTCCAATAAAAAGTTACAAATGAACTTACGTAACTAGAACCAGAAAAAAATGCCACTGGCCAAATAGTCAGAATCATTCAAAACAAACTCTCTGTCTCTGATGAAACCTCAAGTAAACTGTTGCTCTCACTTCCCCCCAAAGCTGTTTATAAAAGTAAGATGGAAGTGTAAATTTCTTGGTGCCAATGGGTGCCCATAGCGAGCAGACAAGGACTTTGCACACACTGTTTGCCATGATTTTACTGAAGTGTATCCTGAGCTGCATTTTGGTAGGCATCCAGATGACTTGAGGCATGGCTACGCTTCAGCTGCATTGCTAACATGACTAATGATTTGTGGTAGTGAAAGTGACACATACCTGTAATATTCATTGACATGAAAAGACATCAAAGGCAGCAACATATTTGCATCCCTCACAGCTTTGGTCAGTGCTGCATCTCCATGAATGACATAGATTAGGTTTTTTTGGTAAATTTTTTTAAAGCCATGTGAGAGAGCCACACACTGCACTTTAATCACCATTGCACAAGGGAATGGCAAAGAACAGGCTGGCCTAATCACACAATTAGAAAGAACCAGGAGCCAAGATTGGCAAGACTATACTACAGCCTTAATCCAACAAAGCATGTGTTTAATTTTAAGTTTATTTTTAAGCAATTCATTGTCAGCAGCATGGTTGTTCTCATGTTTGAAATTAAGCACCTGTAAAAATGCCATGCAGGATCAGACGTCTTCCTTCAATATCCTCAGTCTGTTCACATAATGCTGCTCTTTGTTGTGTCTGAAAATCTGTTTCCTTAGCTTCCTTTGCCCGTAGTGATATGCTATAATACAATAAGAAGGCCATTTAGGGCCCAGTCCTACAATAAGCTCCACTTGGGCAGACAGTGAAGATACAGAGTCCTGCCAAAACCTCCTGCAGGGTCCTACTGAAGTCTTCTACCACGTTTTTGCACTAAATGGTGAATCACAGCTGAGATGGGACCCTATTGCGTTCTTGCACCTTTGAGCCAGGCCTCAAACTGCAGCAGAGCAGTAAGTCAGGATCATCATTGCAGCAGGGGAGCAGCTTTAGCTTGCATGCTTTGTCATGACAAAGCACCCTGTTTGCTTACGGCCTCTAGAAGCTTGTACGTGACTTCTGATTAGGAAGTGGACTTAAACGCTTGTTTTCCCAGCCTTCCTAAAGTCTGTTTAATTCCTAAATAGAAAAGGTTCTGTGTGTGTGTGCAGCATTGTTACCAAGTGAAACTGCTGAACTAACCTGAACACAAATGCTCCCCAGAACGATGTGTCAGTCACATACGTTGTTGATGCAGTGTAATGCACAAAACAGAGGGCATGTATTTGCATGCAGCTAGTCAAAAACGCCAATGCCTCAGCTCCAGAACACCTGGGGGGGAAATGAAGTAACCTTGTAAATGGCTGATTATAAGGCAAAAATGTTGTCCTGTCATTAAAGAGGGCATGAAGAGTGAAATAAATTTCCAGATCAAAGACGTGAACGGAAAGAATTTGAATTATTTTTTTATTCTGAGTGTTTCAGGCATTCGGACAGTGGTCACCACTGTAGAACTGCTGTGTGGTGAACCCACAGTCCTGTTAGGAGCAGGTCTTGTCACCCTGGGAGGGACACTGGGGCACAGCCTGCATTGACCTGTGCTGTAGCTTAGGCATGTGTGAAGTGTCAGCTGGATGCCTCCCTATACCACCCTGAGCCATGACACCAGCTTTTTATTTTGATATCACAGAGGCAGGAGGAATGCTTGTCTGCATGTCTGTTCATACACACGTTAAATTCCACTTACAATGCTTTGCTTCTTAGAGACTTCTTAGAGACAGAGACTTCCCCTTGAAAAAACGATTGCAGAGATTAGATCCAAAAGTTTGGAAGCAGATGCCTTAAGTCTGCCTGCTAAAGCTGTACTTAGCCACTTGTATTTAAAGTTCTGAAAATTGTTAGGATTGAGTGAGTCCTTCTAATGTAAGTGGAAAGTACAACACAGAGCTTATATACAACCACAAATTGGAGTTTAGGAGCCCAGACTTCTATGAATATCTTTGCCATCATGCAGAAAGCACTTGAACAGACCCAGATGTTTACATCAGCTTCAATTACATGAGCTTCAAAGAAGGAAAAGCATATGACAGTTTAATTCATAGAGCACACATTTCTACAGGTCAATAAACTTTTTGGGATCACAGATATTTGTATAGTGGGGCTTTTTTATACTTCTTTTTGTGTTTCAGTGCCTTAGGTTATGATGAAAGGAACTGGAATTACAATAGAAATGGGAAAATGACCCTTTTTAAAAAATGTGTATATTGGCATGAAGCAAAGTAAAAAGATACAGAGAGCATGGATGAAATCTCTGTAGCAGAATGTGCACGGTGTCTAAAAAACCCCACTGCAGTTGCATTTGGATATTGATGGGTATTTTCACTCACCAGTTTATGGACTCTTTTTTTTCTATCACTCCCGTAAGATGTATGGTTCTGCTTTGGAACTGTTGTTCTGCTCCAAAGAGCCAGACCTTGCTATGGGTGAAGAAGGTCTTTTTGGTTCTTTTTCTTCTCTTCTCTCTGACAGTGCACACCTTTGACTTCACATTCACAGCAGCTCTCCTGCTGCCCCATTGCCTGAACAGCAAGACAAGTCTGCTTTTATCCCAAACAAACATATCCAGAAGTATCTCCTTCTCTGTTAAAAGCAAAAAGTCTCCGAATTCAATCTTTTATTTCATTAATTCAATTCTCATCAATGCAGTGCAAATTACAGCAGAATCTTTCCTTTACTGGCTTTGAAGCAGTAAGAGAAAACATATGTGTAATCATTAACATCTGTGAATTTACACATTTTGAGATGCTTTTTTAAATGAAAGTTATGTGCTTGCTGAAGATGTGATTAGTTGCATAGGTATAAATCCTACAGTTGTATTGAAGTTTGAGATGCAGTTAACAGTGAGGCTTCAAGTTCAGATGCTCACAAAGCTTTTAATAAAATAGTCTATATTCTGCAATGCTTTCATCATAAAAACTTTTAGGAAAATCTACAGACCATTATACCAAAACTGATGCAGATCATAAATGAACACAAAGCGGCATTTGTGGGAAGAGGTAATAAAGACCATCTTTGGGTAATATGGACCATATTACCTCTATTTGGAGGCTCATGGCCTTAGATGGTTACTGCTACTGAAGCAGCACTGGGGTGTAAAGAAAGGCAGCGCGCAGAGGCTGTATTCTCTGTTGGAAGCATTTTCTTCTTCAGTGCATTCAAAACATTAAAACATCTAACAGCTCATCAGTAACCCACCCATGATGTGCTATACAACTCTCTCTTGGGTTTTAAAGTAAATATCTCACATTCCAAGATGTCTAACAAACCTCTGTGTCTCTACACACTGAAAAGGAAGGCTGCACAGAAGTGTTCTTCCCAGGAACCCGCAAATGACCCTGGACAATAGTGGAACTATTCCAGTTTTCCCCATCACTCTCTTTAAAATTCATTCCTGTGCACTGAGAACAATCTGAACATTTGAATCCTATTAAATGTTTGGGCACATAAAGTATTTTCACCTAAACATGGGAGCTGGTGTTGCGGAGGTTGGATTTACCTTTTTTTTCTCTTTGCGTCTTTGCCCTAAGCTCATTTAGCTGCTAAGGTGCAGCATTGCACCCAGCTCACTGACTGCTTACAGTGGGCATCTGCTGGGTTTTGCCTTAGCTTCTGCCTTGCCCTCCCACATCCCCTATGAAAACTGGCAACCCAGTGTGGGATGGCTGGCACGCACATGACTTTCATCCAAAATGTGATCAAAACACGGCCTTTGTGCACATCCTGACGCAGAAACTCACATTTCCCCTGCTATGGTGTCTAGACACAGGCTTAGTTTGTCTGGGTCAATAATTTCGGTTTTCCTGCACGCAGGTTTCTCATAAGCATAGTGGAGGTATTGGTGTTACTATTGTGCTCTCTTTGTTACTTGCTATCATTTTGGAGCAAGGACTGGTTCTTGACTTCCTTGTTCAGGACCAAGGAACAAGCATACTGATTTCTACAGGGATCTCAAGCCAGAATTATAATTAAGATATGCACAGTAATTAGGTGCAAGGTGCTGGTGCAGCTATATGGACAATGTCACACAGTCAGAAATCAAAAGAGCAGTTAAAATAGAAGCTTAATCTCTTGAGTGCATGTAATGCTTGCTTCTCTGTGGCACGCCTGTCTGTGGGGATGGCTGTGGAGCCGCACACCACATAAATCCCAAATGCTTATAAAACAATGTGTGTTTCACCACCTGTTCTTATCCAGGTGCTTTTCTTTTTCTTTTTTTCTTTAGCTATAACAACTGCACGTGAAATGTGGGCTTGAAAGCCAAAGAAACATTCCAGCCAAAGTCCAACTTCAAAGAGTTCTTATTAAAATTCTATGAGGAGAAATCCAACAGGAATAACAGAGGGCATTCAAAAGCATAAAAACTGGCGGTTTCAAATTCCATCCTGGAAGATGACTTATTTTTAGATACTAATGAGATTTTCTGCTTCACTTTAAACCTGTTCTATTTCTGGACCTCCAGCCAGCTGCTTTCCCAATAAAAGCGAATAATAATAGCTACAACATGTGAACATTTGCCTTCTTGAAAGGGCTTGCAACTTCTGAAAACATTGCTAACAGTTGTATCCTGTTGATGCAGCTATCACCACAGCAACACACCTCCACTGGAGGTAAGCTAAACTTTTGGCAGAAAATGTTTTGTTACGAGTATTTTGGGTAAATACAATTGGATTTACCATTGCATAGCAATGCAAGCTATGAGGAGAAGAATATATATATAGAATATATATATATAGGCATCTGTTTTTCATTTATAATTTTGTATTAAGTTAATCTTATCCTCAAGGCAGGAAAAGGATCATCTAAATCCATCTGTAAGAAGTTGGATAAATGATAGCTTATGTAAGAATGCAAAAATTCTCTTTCAACTGGCAGTAAGAAAATGAGGTCACTGGTAATTAAATTATTGATTAACTTGGCCCATTCCCTAACATGACCTGATGTTTATTTGTTTAGACAATACATCTCAGCACCCTTCTGTATAGAGCAGCCCTGGCTGTTGGAACTGATGGTAGCCTCACAGTTAATGTGGTTATCTTTCTCAAAGCTCACCATTTACTGGGCCGGAAAGAGAAGTACGAAGGTGATTTTTAATGCTGTAAAAAGGAGGAATCTGTAGCCACCTAAGGCCATCTTCTCCCTGTAAATTTTCTCACTTGGTGGCTCCTTGAGCATATACTCAATACGTCATTTGTTTTCTCAGCAATCAAATGAGAACTGAACAGGCACAGATGACATCTGGCCACACAGGCATTAGTTCCTTTCATGCAGATAAAGGAAGATTTGGAGTATATACAAAACACAGCATTGGAGTCCTTACATTGGGAAACACCTTACTTGCTGTGCTAATAAAGCCCATCTGGCTCTGCATAAAGGCTTTACTGCAACTGAAGTAATGTAAAGAGAAGCAAAGAGAAGTAAAGAGAAGATGCAGAGAGAGGTTACTGTTACCACACACACACACATGTCCATACCTATGTGCAAAAGGCATGTAGTGATGTTTCATCCTTCACTGTATGGACAGCCCAGAATCTCTTCCTTCAGCTGACACATGGCATGTGTGTAGTGCTGATGTCCCTGATGTATGGCTCATTAATAGGCCTTCAGTCGGTAAGTCTGGCAAAAATAAAGAAATACATACACAACTTAAATGCGTATGAAACTCCTATAGGTTTTGCTCTTAAGTACAATAAATTAAATTCGTGAAGCAGCAGTGGAGAAATAGAATGTCGTTATAGTTACAATACTGTGTAATGATTTTTTTCAAAAGAAGAGTTGCAGCTTCCAAGTAAAAATCATCACCATACATAATGTTAGACAAAATTGTCTCTAAAAACAAAAATTAAAATAATAATTAAGGCAAGACCACCTTTATGCAATTAAATACATATTTTCCTTCAATAATTGCCTTTGTTCAGAAAACCTTAATTTTCATGGACTAAAATATGCTCAAACAAATAAAAAGGAGTTGAACTCTACTTGATATGTATGAAACTTTGTGTTTCATACATACCAGCAAGACGTCCTTCTTTCACTGTCTTTGCAGCTGCATTAATCCTTTTTTTTTTCTTGCTGGCATCTGTGTTGTTAATTGTCAGTACAGCCACTCATTTTTGTTACAGATATCTAACCTATGAAACAGCAGGCATAGAATAGCTGATCAAATCCTATACAAATAGAAGCACTTGTACCATGGCCTTCAGGGCATTGGCTAATTCTAGAATGAAGTTTTATCTTGCATATCACATTATATGTACTGTAAAATTTGAATATAAATAATGGACAAGAAAATAAGGTTAGTAATACCAAAGCAGCTTCAGCACTATCTCCAGTGTCATATGTTTTTTGCACACGTAGGGCCTCTATTTTTTACTGTTTATTTTTATTATTTCTCTTACCTGGATGACTTACTGACTCAATTCTAGCTGATTGTTCCAATTCCCTTTTTGGGAATATATCCAAATGAGAAGCCAGATAGAAATTCTGACAAGTCCATTCCTGGAGGTGTTCAAGGCCCCGTGGGATGGGGTCCTGGGCAGCCTGGTCTAGTGACTGATCTAGTGGTTAGCATCTCTGTCAATGGCAGGGGGTTGGAACTAGATGATCTTCGAGGTCCCTTCCAACTCAAACCATTCTGTGATCTGTGATCTCTATAACTTGGTGAGACTGTGCTGAAAGAGACCCTTGGATGGGTTCTTTATTTTCTCCAAAGCAACACTCGCAGCTGCTGCAAGCTGACTGAAAGCCTTCCAAATTTTTTCCTTTTTGTTGTGGATCTTCAGATATCATTACTTTTGCAGATATCTGTCCAACATGTCTCAACAGCTACTTGATTTCATATTATCTGATAAGAAAATGTAGAATAATTTACTGTTATTCATAATAAACTCTCTTAAGTGCTTCTTTGCGTACACAGAAACAAAGTGTGCTCACATGGAATGAGCGGCGTGCGAGTTTGTCCTGACAAGTTCACTATTTATTACTGGGTGCTTCTGAAGAGACCAGCATGAGAATCTTGTATGCCCCAAATCAGAGAATAGCAGCAAGGAAAGATCACAGACAACAACAACGGCAAACAAGAATGAAGACTGAAAATACAGGGAGAGCAGAGGCTGCTGTAACAAACAGGTTTTCAAAATAGCTGTAAATAAAAGAGGAAGTTTATTGTTTCATTTGTACTTTTGTGTAGTTTTGTCTTCATAGCCAGGCTAAACCATATTCCCTATGCATTCACTTTGGCTGCATGGCTGCTCAGGATTCTCTCTGCCCTTTGATACCATGCCTGTGGGCCAGCAGCATCCTCTGCCGATCGCTCTGGTCTCGCAACAGGGATATAAGAGAGGTACAAGACAAAAAGGGGTGAAACAAAGTTTAAAAAAATAAATAAGTAAAGGAAACTAAGTCCACTACTCCTCCTACATCTGTAGACACGCTTGTGGACGTACCTACATTACACATGGTTTCACATCTGCCGTATTCATCTCCTAAGGCTAACAAGCCATGAAGCCTATTAACAGAGCACTGAGTTTAAGACAACAAATTCTGCTGGGATGTAGCATTATGTAGCTCATATTTCACAAGCAGGCTTGCATGCATATCAGTCCTGAACTGGCTCTTGTCCTGCAAATTCAGGGATGGAAGTGCCCACACTTATCTCTACAGCATGAAGGTTAGCATTTTTACATTTTCTATATATATATATGCAGACACATTTGTTCTCAGTTTCTCAGAACTACTTTTTTTTTTTTTTTTCAGTGAGTTTAACATAGCCAGCTCCAAGATAAAGCCTTAGCTTTCTTCTTTTTCATTAAAAAAACAAACAAACAAACAAACAAACAAAAAAACCTCTATGTTGATGGATACAAACCTGCAAAGCATTATTTCTTCCTGTAGTCTTTATAAATGAAATTCAGTTCTGGCACGGATGGTTGTATGTATATCATCCTGGACTAGAAGAAAAGTTTGCAGAAAAAAGGGCTGCAGGATTTTGCATGCAGTAGAACAGATAGAGAAGCTGGGAGGGTCTCAGCTCCAGCCCTCCTCAGCTCACTCCCAGTAATCAGAGGCTTTAGTGAAAGAATATTTCAGTTTCTACTGTTTAAGTGAACTAAATGGAAGTAAAGGGGTGCTTGCTGCAGTGCCACTTCAGTCATAAGATTCCTGCAGTTCAGCATGAAGGGAGTTCATCAAAACCCTTTTGGATACATGCTAATAGCAGGCAGGTTTCATTGTGGTTACACTGCAGCTGAGTCTCTAGCTGAGGCTGATAGAACAAAACAAGTTATGACTGTGGAGCACATTTCCAAATGAAGCCGTAAGTTCTAGTTCTTTCCCTTAAGATTATATCTAAACATTTTTTAATAGATCTTAAGCCCTTTGAACTTTAAAACTTTACAATAGCATAATTGATTTAAATCTTTTCTAAGCACTTGTCTGGTGTATGAAACTAGATATTGTGCATTGTGAATCAGCCCCAAGGCTCTAAAAATTGTAAGTACTGTTCCTTTATATATTCATAGAATGACAAACATGGTATTTCTAATGACACTTCTCAGCTAAAGTTTTATTGCCATGACTAATATGCTGTCCCTTTGCTCAATATTTGCTCACAATCTGGGATATTGTGGAATGAGCCCACAGTTGTGGGTTATATCCAATGCAACGCTAAGTAATATCAATAATTAATTTAAATAAACAGTCAGATGTTAGCTCAGTTACTCTGCACTGTTTGTAACAGTTACAAAGAGTTCTTAGGACACTCAGTGCTTCTGTTCTGCCTCAGTAACTAACACCCATCAATGTCAAACCCGTCAGATGAGCCATGCTTGGAGCATCTCTGTGGAGCAATCCGGCACCTAATGTTTGAATGCTGGGGCACACACCGAAATCCTTAGCCCCAAACCAGATCCCATAGAGCCTGGTGGAGTGTTAAGCACCTATGGCTGGGTTATGTACACAGCAGTGCCAGACAGACTAACCAGCAGGAGTGGAGAGAGAAAGATATTCGCATATTTTCCCCTGGGCCCTCAGGGTGCAGCACCCTGCTGAATGATCTGCTCACATCCTGCTCAGACAAGGTCTGCTCCATTTTAAGCCCAACCTACAAAGCCTTGAATCTCTTCCTGATATACCCTCCCAAAAACACCAAAGAAGCCTTCTGCATGATGTTTGTGTTTATGTGTTTGTGTTTAGGTTATCCCAGATTGTGAACAAATTGTTAACAACTGGAGTCCTGGGCCGGGCTCTCACGTACTCATCAGTGAAGCACAGCAGAAGACTGGAAAATTAGTTAGAGTGCTTAGATTTCATGCCTAAATTTAACCTGCTTAGAGAGACCTGGAGGCCAGCTCATCTTTACCAGAGAAAAATCAGCATTCAAGAGATCCTTTACTATTTGTAGACAAAAACAGATCTTAATTTCTTTTTCTGGCTCACGTTCCAAATACATAGAATCATAGAATGACTTGGGTTGGAAGGGACCTCAGGAAACATCTCATTCCAACCCCCCTACGTGGGCAGGGTTGCTAACTGCTAGATGAAGTGCTAGATCAGGCTGCCCAGGACCCCATCCAAGCTGGCCTTGAACTTTTTGCGGGATGGGGCACCCACAGCCTCTCTGGGCAACTTGTACCAGTGCCTCTCTTTAAATACTGGAAGCTCACAGTGAGGTCTTCCTAGAGCCTTCTCTCATCCAGACTGGACAACCCCTGCTGCCTTAGTCTTTATTCATAAGAGAAGTGCTCCAGCCCTCTGATCATATTCATGCACTTACCTGGACCACTTCCAAAAGCTCCACATCCTTTCTGTGCTGACTGCCCCGGATCTGGACACAGTACTCCAGATGGAGTGCCGCAAAGACAGAGTAGAGGGGGACAATTACTACTCTCTCCCTTCTGGCCACCCCTCTTTAGATGCAGCTCAGGATACTGTTGGCCTACATCCATCTATCTCACATCTGCTTCAGAATGACTGAATTCTGGGGAGAATCTGTGGTTCCCCCTTTGCATGGCTGTTGCCCTCTTCACCATGACTACCCTCAGTTCGGAGGTCTGTAATCTTTTGGTGAAACAGAGCTGAGGGCCTTCTACCCCTCCGCTCTTTATCGGGGGAATACATTCACCTATGATTTTGTAGCAATAAAACAGATAAAAACAGTGTGGTGATCATCTACAATGGGATGGATTTTCAAATGTTACCATTCCTTAGTTCATTTTAACTTAATTTCTTCCTTGCTACTAGCAAAGAGTAACCCAAAAGCTGGCAGAGTTAGCATACAGAGGATGGTTGGAAAACAAGAGGCTTTTTTCCTGCTCACTATTTAGTGGAGGGGTGTTAAGTATCTTTCACCAAATCCTGCTGCTCCACTTTTCCAGAGAGCTGGAGGGTGAGAAGTTGGTAAGAAACTCAGGTGCATCACTCCAGGGCTCACCTGGACATGCTGGCACAAGTAGCCGTAACTCCTTACCTCTTGGGTCAGCAAGGGTGAAGTGGGAAGAGGATGTAAGAGACATCCTGCTTTTACAGCAAGAAAAACCATCAATTACAAACTGAATGCAAAGTCTGTAATAAACTAGCTCAGATCCCTTCAGATGATTTCCGTGTTGCCATTTGAGCCTTAAAACTACTGATTGAAAATGGAGATTACTCATAAGAAGCAGCAGGAGCCAAACCTAGAGAATATGCTGAAACAACTTTTTGTCCATTTTCTCCACATTTTGTTTTCTCTCCTTTACTCATTTTATGGTTTCACCACCAGGTGCCAGTCAAGGCTGAGATGAAAGCAGAGAAAATGAATCTGCCTTCTTCTGCATTTGAAGACTAAGATACTGCTCTTATATGAGACATTGTATTTCTGTCTACAAAGCATAATAAACCAAACTCAAGCATTATCAAGACAAATTTTAGTCTTTTTCCTCTGATTTCACTGTTTTCAACTAGAACAGAAACTGCAGCAAAAATTCCCAACAGCTCAATTCAGCTTCCCTTACATGGTTGCTTCTCTGTGCTACATGACACTCTCAAATCTGCCTTGTATTGCTATCACTCAAAACCATTTATGACTCGTTAACAAGGAGCTGAACATTCTCCCAGAACAGTAGCTACATGTTTAAATAAGATGACTATCTTGAACATTTTAAGGACACTTCCTCTCACAGGGCAAAATCTCCTGCCTTGACATCTGGAAATAAGTTCATTTACCAGTAGGTGGTGCAAAATTCATGTGCAGGTAATTCTAACCAAAATTAGTCTGGCAATTGGCAACGTGCAGAAATATGCCACAGATTTTGTGGTAATGTCATAACTCTTTTTATTATAAAAGAAGAGATATCATAGGACAACTCAATGAGTGTTCGGGACAACTCAGGGCAGGGAAGAATAAGCTGTGTCCTTAACTCCAAGTTCTCCTAGGGAATGCACGTTGCCTGCTTTGTGAATCCAATTGGGATTTTCATAAGCCTGACAGATCTCTTTTGGCAGCAAGTGGGTCATCTGCAGCACACTGTGTTGCACAGAGCATTCGGTTTTCTCCTTGTCTTTACAAAGCCTGCTTCCCAGGCTGCACAGACCACTTCTACATGCTCCTATCTCCCCACATGGCTCTGGTCACGGGCCCAGTGCCCTCCACGTGCGGGAGGAGAACCCTTGTTTGACCTTGGTAGGGCAGAGGCCTGAAGTTTGGGCTTCCCAGGCTGGATGTGGCTCTGGGCATCCTGGGCTAGTGGTTGGTGATCCTGCCACGGGGGGAGGCTGAAAGTAGGTGATCTTTGAGGTCTTATTCAATCCAGGCCATCCTATAATTCTATGATTCTCAGATTCCTTCACAGTTTCTGTTTCTTTTTTTTTCACATATAACAACATTATTCTTCTATTAAATCAAGTGTATTCTTTCTTTGTGGAAGCAAATCCAAATCCTGTTATTCAGTAATCAGGTGTATATAATGTCATTTGCTGAAGAATGTAGATTTGGTGCATTTTAGTGAACTTCTGCAGATGTGAGTGCTGTCAGCGTGCAAAGAAACTCCTAGCAGAGGGACAGAGAGAATTAATAAAGGATCCGTGATGTGTAATGAGAAATATTTAAAGTTTAATGAAAATACAAGCACTGCTAACTTCATCTCTCTGGTTCAGGCATGTATAAAGAAATAATACTCCTTAAAATGCTCAGTCTTGAAGCCCTGAAATTAGAAGAACAAACTTGGCAAGCAGGTCAGCATTTGCAGAATGAAAGTTCCCATTAAAACAAAGTTTCTCTGGTTCGGCTTTTTGGTAATCCTGTTTTCCCTCAGCTTTCTTTATCCCTGCACCCCTCCTCACTCAGTCTCGGTTTTTTTCCTTTTTACTGCCATCATGCAGAAAAGGTCTTTAAGGATTTTTTTTCCCAGCCCCACCTGATGGCAAAACATTAAACTCTTTCTGTATGAGTGAGATGCAAATAAAAATGTCATCTGGTTTCACATGTTTCAAAGTGTCTGACTTTTTATGTTCATAATTTCAAAAAATTACTTAATTTTAAAACCTCAGACTTTAAAGGATGTCTTCATTATGCCCTGAAAACTAGCACAAAGGCAAAGGGTAAAGAAAGCAGGTTTTAAAATGAGCATTTATTACATTTCTTTTTCTGACAAGCTTTCACACAGGCAGCTGCAACATTATAATCATTTATCAGCCGCACAGTACTCAGCCCTCCAGATGTCAATTTTCATCTTCATTTTTGAGAGAACCCGGCATTTTTTGTGTATGTGTCCTACCTGCCCTATGCTTCTGAGATCTGCATCTTCTCCTCTGCTCATCTGGCCACCAGAATTTGGTGCCTTCATTTTGCATATGTTTTGCTGCAGGTCACATCGCTGTCCCAAAAGCAATTACAACCACCACATCATTGGCATTCCTGTATCCCAAAATGCAGTCTTTGGGAGAAAAAAAATAATAGGATATTACCCACAGGCACAGTTTGGCATTTGAAAAGAACAAAGTCTTACTGGCTTGTATTCACAACAGTTCCTGAAGTCCATTTGTGAAATGACAATGCTGCGGGGAGGGGGTGCACGTAAAGCCAGGATGCACAATTCTCAGTTGGTACAGAGGAAACATGGGTGTAGAAAATGGCTACCGCTCGCTTTTCCATTTCCTTGGCATCAGATATTGGCAAGTTCAAGGCTCTCAGAGTGCTGTAGTGTTACAGCAGAACCAAAAGGACAGCTACCATTCGTGTTGCCCCACATCCACAGGACCCCTGCCCCATGGGGCACGCATTTCACGCTATGTAGATCCCCAAGTAGCCCTTTGCTGAGTACCCTGCGCTATCTGCTATTGCACAAAAAGTAAAGATCAAGTGAATTAACTGCTTATATCATTTATGCTCCTACCTTATTTCTTTAGGGGAAACTAAACTTCAGGTGTCTGGAGGCAGATTGTAGCTGGAATTGGATATTTCAGATTGGATATTAGGAAAAAAGTATTCCCAGAAATGCATTGGACAGGCAGCCCAGGAAGGTGGTATTAGGGACATGGTTAGTGAACACGGTGGTGACAAGCAGACAGTTGGACTAGGTGATCTTAGAGGTCCTTTCCAGCCTTAGTGATTCTGTCTTTATGATTCTGTGATTCTATGAAGAGCAAAAAAAGAGAAATGGCATTGATCACCACTTGCAGCCCTCCCCAGATGTCACATCCCTTGGAGAGGAGGTGTGGGAGCTGGCGGCTGCTCCCATTTCTCCCATGCCTACTGCTGTGTGGCAGTCTCATGGATAAAACAAGCAACCCATCCTGGGGAAAAAGCAGCTGGTCACCTCCTGGGGCTGTGTTTCCTGCCACAGCAGGGTGCGATTGCTGGTCTGCCTGTTACACACAGATGTAATTTGCTCTTTGCAAAGCAGAAGTGCCTTTGATCCAGAGCCTGGATTAAAATCTGACTTTCAAGACTTGCTAAGTGCTGCTACATTTAAAGCTTTCCTATAAATTTATTTAAAGATTCAATGATTATCCAAAATAGCTGATTTCCAAGCACAACTTTGTTACTCTGGCCTCCTTTCATAGAAGCTTGGGTTGGAAGAGGATCCCTTTGCAAACTTCAAATATTGTATATTTTCATCAACATTTTATATCTCCAGATATCTCCAGAGATGCAGACTTGATGCCATATCCCAAGTGGCCCATCCCATAGGAAGTGTTGACCATGCAGTGATAGAGTGCGTCCCTGCTGTCCCCATGCAGAGAAGGACTGGCTGGAGAATTCTATGAGAACAGCAAAGGTGGATGGAGAGCACAGAGTATGACCAGGCAACCCAGGGACTTACAGCATTACGGAATCATCTAGGGTGGGAATGACCATCAAGACCACAGAGTTCAACTACCAGCCTGACCAGCCCCACTACTTAATCATGTTTTGTGCTACTTCAGAGTCTTTTTTGGGCCTACTTTTGCATTCTATTGGTTGCAGATGCTAAAAGCAGAAATCAGACCATCCTTACCTCATTGCTATGCCAATTCTGTACACCCTTTTTGCTGGTAACTGTTAAGTTAGTAACGATCACTGGGAAGTGATCTGCTAAATTAGAATAAGGCCACTGTAATTTATACCAAATAAATGTATCTGGATACTATGGAGTTGATCAAATAAATTCCAAGGAAAATACCTCATTAGAAATAAAAGATTGGCACACAAGATAATTTGAATTTTTCACAACCTTGCGATCTCACCAAATATGTAAGTGCTGAAAAGTCTTATATGTGCTAATCTTCTAAGCAACAAAACAGGAATTTCATCAGCATTCTAAAACATAACACCATCATACTCTGTAAAAATTATTTGATGCAGTTAATGCATATCACTGACTTGTGCTGAGCAAATGATCACCACCACTTAAGAAAAAAAAAACAATTATTTCCCTATTTGTTCCCAAAGTAGATTCATAGAATCATAGAATCATAGAGGTCAGGAAGAGCACCACGATCCTCACCACAACCTCCACGCCCAGCCATCAACCCATGCCAATGAGAGCTGTAAATCATGTCACTCAGTGAAACAAATAAATAATCTCTGACTATACTACTTTATGTGTCTGATATATACATTCCTCCTCTTCCCTCCAATTATTACCCGTGAGAGCATCAAAACCCATGCTCTTCTTTTTTCCAGAATAGAAGTATTTTTATTGCTTTCCATTTTCATGCTATTAAATTAGCTATTTTACTCCTCTGGTTCCTTTTATATCTTTAACTGTTTGACTGCCAAGGTCCCTGGCCAGCAGCTCCAGCCCCTGCTTCTCTCTGTGGCTGCCTTCTGTTCAGAATTGTTTGTGGTGTATTATTTCTTTCAGATTATAGCTAATCTTTCTCATTCTATATAGGCAAAGGTGGGTTTTTTTGATAGATTAATATTTAACCTGACCAGAAAATACTGAAATCATCTGATCTAACTTTCTGAATAGGCCAAAGGAATGCCTTAACTCCCTTTCAGCTAGAGGAGACCTCCAGAAAAACATATGAACTTGATTTAAATGATTCCACTGCTGGTAAATCTACCGCAACCTGTGGTAAATTGTTCCAGAGTTTAATTAACATCTCTATTAAAAATGTGTGCTTTATTTGTAGTTTACGTTTATCTGCTTCATCTTGCACCAACTGGATGTTATTAAAGCCTAGTTTGTTTGAGAGTTCAAACAGCCTGTTCACAGCACATTTCTGGTTTTGATATAGGAACTTACACGTTTGTTGACTCGCTTGCCTTGAGGCATGCTTTTGAGGACTGTGGTCAGTCCTACCTACAGCCCTTCTCTGGGTTCAGTTCACCTCCTTGATGCACAGATACAAGATGCTCGAGTCATATCCAGAGCCTATCTTTCCCAGGCCCCTTGCCTGTAGTCATTCTTGAATACTCTTTTTAGCTCAGAAACATTTCAGTGTGCCCAAACATTACTTCACAGTAGGTTTCCTAAATGATTTAGACTGACTTGCATTTACAGTCAGTCCTTATCATACTTCTTCCTACTCATTCATCTCCACATCAGAACATAATTTCACTTAAGGGCACTGTGAATTATTTTTACATTATCTTTCACACAGACTTGACACTAAATATTTAAATATGCTTAAAAGGAGAACAGAACTAAAATCTATTGTTTCAGTATTTTAAAACATCTGTTTTTTATTTTAAATTAAAAAAAAATCCCAAAAGAAGTTTCCTCCAGAATTCAAAATGAGCTTTACATATTTCTATTACAGGTGTTTAATCTCCTTTTATCCTAATCTATTAAGATAATTGTGGGTGTAAAAAAAATGACATTTATCTGAGAGATCTTGGAGCTTCTGGAAACTTTGACGTTTGATACATATTAAAAGTGGCTTTTAAAAGCGCATCAAAGGTTTTTGAACTGTAAAATATCACTGGTTCAGAACATCATGTACTCTGAAGAGCACTTCGATTATATTCTTTTTCATCCGTACAAGAAAGCAATTTTAAATTTACAGAGAGCACCATCTCCAGCAGTAACTCACTGCTATTTCCATTTTGAACATAAATGATAGGAAGAGGTTAAGGCAAACTGGTCAGATCCTAAAAAAATCTGCTGACAACAACTGACGGACTGCCTCCGACTTTAGTGCCTTTAAATCAGTGTTCAAACCTGGAACCAGATTGCTTTATTTGGAGATTCATAGAGAATTTAAAATTGAGTGAACTGATTTGCTAACAAAATAAGTCATTGTGTGCACACCAACTCTTTGCCTGAAGCTGTTGGTTCAAAAATGTCCCAAAGCGTGTTACTGCTGAGCTTGGTAAATAGTGGCCAGTCTTTGGGGCTGTCATGTAAAAAAACTTACGGCCACAAGTTGTACCAGAGGAGGTTTAGATTAGAAATAAGGAAGAATTTTTTCCCTCAGAAGGTGGTCAGGCACTGGAATGGCTGCCCAGGGAGGTGGTGGAGCTGCCGTCCCTGGCAGTGTTCAAGAGGTGCCTGGATGAGGAGCTATGAGATATGGCTTAGTGCTTGTGGTAGTAATGGTAATGGGAGGACAGTTGGACTAGATGGTCTTGTAGGTCTTTTCCAACCTTGTGATTCTATGACTCTATGAAATACGGAGATTAAAAATTCTGGTAAGGAAGGGATAGTGTCGAATCAGAATGGCTCATCTGGAAAAAAAAAAAGATAAATAAACCAATAGTGACCCATGATTTCATAGAACCTTCACAGAACAAATGTGGTCACCTCTGCAGGTACCAAATGGTTACAAGTGTGACATGCAAGCTCTTGTTCATCACTGGCAAAAGTAATCGGCTCATGGTGGTGACTATGTTGAAAAATAGGGTTTTGTATCTGAGAATTAGCTCTATCAAATAGTGTTATTTTGCTCTCTGTATCTGTTGCAGTTTCCGTGGACATAAATAGGAGACATTACTTTCAGAGAAACCTATGTACTGGAAGAAAAGATCAAGGAAAAATGAATGAACAAGCGGGCAGCATTAAAAAGTCTAAATCAACAGTGATGCAAAATTAGGACTAACAAGGTAAAAGAAGAAGCAAATATAATGAACACAGAAGAGTTTATAAAAGAGAGCATGGTATGAGAGAGGATATGGATATTCTTCTTACAGAAGACAGATTCTCCATCCAACAGATCAGAATCGATTCTATCAGTAAATCGCTGTTGCCCATCCCAGTACACCAAATGCTTTAAGTAACTTCTCCCATATGTGCACATGTTTAAAATCCAACTTTTTACTTCACAGAAGGGAAAGATAAATTACAAACATTTCTGGAGACTACATGGTGTCAAGATAATATAAATTCTGAGGCTTTCTGCTCAGTGTTTCACCTCATACCTAACTGATCCTGCATGATTATGTTACCAGTATCAGTTATTCACATGTAAATGTTTGTAGGGTGCACGGTTCTTTTGCTAAACTACAGCAGCATGGGGTTGAAAGCATGTTTGGTTTTGTCCAGCAAGATAACCTTCTTCCCAAGGCACTGAGAAGGGCAACTTCATGTACTCTGCAGGAAGCTGGCTGTCATTTTTGCAAAAAGGACCCCAGATTTTACAGCACAGGATAAAGTGTACATTGAGCAATGCTGCATCTGTGCTATCTGATAGTGGATTGGTTTTATTGCATCTTCTGGTCTACATTTCACCTTCACTGTGCCATGGACCTGCCTTGATAAGTTTCAACAAGCCTGGTACAGGGCAAATCACATCTCCCCTCATTATTATTTCTGGCTCACTCTGTGACCTCAGGAAGACAAGTATATTTCCATACAAGCATACAAATAAAACCACATATTTTCTCAAGCATCAGGGCCAGAAACATTTAAAACTAGGGCTGGGAGCTCATCTGGAAATTTACCAAATTTTTCAGGTGTAATTATTTCAATAAATTCCAGTAGCTTCACAAGTGTGGACGCACCCTCCAAATGGAAAAAACAATTCTGCAGCAAGGGGCGAATTCCACAACAAATTCTCTCCATAAATTACCACTCCAACATGGCTATAGCAATTCCTCTACATCTACACATCTGGTCTTGTTCTTAGAATCCGCCAAAGGATTTTGAATGGGTATTTTCTCTATGAGCTCTTTTGTCCTCTCTCCTTATTCTTATGATAATAATTCTGACCTGTTCTTTTGTAAAGCTATTTGAGAATCCTCAGCTAAAAAGATTTACCAATTCAAAGCATTGTTATCATAATTACTCTCATATTTAATTGGGAAGTTCTATTTGCTATGCACAAATTGGCTCTCTAAGCTTTTTTTATATCGATGAGCTTTTGTTCTATGATAATTATTTTACTTTTCAGTGCTTCTATTGCTGTGGAAATAGTTTAGCTGTCTTGTGTTAACTGGTTGCATCTCACACCCAGTGTGTGTTCACCTACCATAACTTTAATTTCCTCTCTCATTCTTGATGCTTTTCTACATGTTTTCAGCACATTATTCACTCCAAAAAAACAGCTTTTTCTTTCTGAAATTGGAATAAAAAATATATACAGCAGAAGGATTTAATACATATTCAATGAAATAAATGATAACAATTTTCCATCACTTGGTATTTACATCTGCAAGTCTGCACACATGTATATTTGCCAGTGTATGCACTGGCAGTCTGACTTCTTACTGTCCCAAAATCACAAATGCTAGTTTCAAGGAATTTATGTAGGACAGAATGTCTCAGGAAGATTTTCTTTTGAACTGAGTTGATATTTCAGTCAGTCCCTGAACCAAATGAAAATCGTTTACGCAGGCAATTGCTTACAGCATTGAAACGATTGAAACATGGTGTTATTAAAATATGCTCAAAGGGGGGAAAATGTTGGTAGTGCATTTCAAGACAGCTTTGAACTCTTTTATGTGGAAGTATTTTAAGGACTTGCCGTGGGGTGGCTATGCTTTTCTTGTATGCATTCAAAAACTTCAAGAGATTCCAAGCCACATGGCAGAGTAATACTACTCACACTGAGGTCTGTATAACAGGGTAAATGTCTGAAGAAATTTGTGTTCAAAGGACAGATGTCATTTTTGGTCCTGATCCTTTTGGCTTTCATAAACCCAAAGAGCTGAGTAGCCATAAAGTGCAAGCTGCGTGATGCATTTGATGTATCTTATCTAGTTTTACCACTTAAAGATGTAAAATTAAAAAGCAATCAGGCAAAAAATGGTTCTTAATCACTGCTCCTTGGTAGGGTGGGAAAGGGCAAGAAAATGAAACCACTATGAATATCAAACTAGCAAGGATCTCATCCAACAAATATGATTTCCTACTATGCTGGAAACATCAGCCCACTTAATGCCTTCGGGGAACTCCCCACACACAGCCTTCTTCACTCCACACCCAAAAAGTTCTCTGCCTTCTCTGGGAAGGAAACATCTGGGGATATCTCTGCTTCCTCTCTTGGGTATCTCAGGACAAGGTACTACAGATGCTGAAGGCAGGGCTGGGAGCTGACATAGCTGGTCTAAGGCTTCTTCCATGGGTCAAAGCAGGACTAAGGCTTTCTCCACAGATCAAGCAGTGTGGATTCAAACTGTTTCTGATGCCCAAGTATGCTTCCCTGCAGCACATTATCAGCATAAGCACAAATAGTGTGATCTAAAGTGATTCCCAATGAACCAGAAGGGACATGGGGTGTCTGCCCAACTTGAGAAGGCATCTCTGAACAAATGTAAGAGCAAATAAAGTATTATGCACCTTCACAGAATTATTTAGAAGGTTTCCACATACATTTCCTAACCAAGAATATCTCGTATAAATTTTACCACGGGAAGGAGATACCCAAGGCATTTTGATAACCCAGAAAAACCTGCCTAAGACTTCTGATCTTAGGGCACCTGTGTGTGCATGCAGCATCTTCTTAAAAGGTAGGTGTATGCATAGAACAGCTACATCAAATTATGCACACTTCCACCTCCTACTCAATTAAATATGCATGCAAAAGAGGAAGGCTACATGTAAAATAGGAAGCTACAATTATCTGCATCAAGATAGACCTCAGTTGCAGGAAATGATTTTGGCACGAGACTCAGAATGGTGAATTAAAACATCAAGATAAAACACGGAATCGTGACATGTCTCCGGTTTAGATAAGGGTGCAAAGCATCCAATACTGAAGGAAACTATCTCCTCCATGACAAGTGGCAACAAATTCCTGCCAGAGGAATGACAGCTAGAAGACAGTGGCACCTAGAGTACATACATCACACAAATCAATTGTAATATTCAGAACTTCTAACCAGCAACAGATCAAGTTACACTATGAGGGGGCAGACTTTGAAGTCCATCAGGAAGTACAAGACTTAAAATATAGGAACATGACTGATTGTTCATACTAATCGTAGAGTCCTCTAATTCTGCACAAGTATCTTATATCTTGCCCTCCTACTGAGAGGAGAAGGTACTCACTGGGAAACAAGTGAAAACGTGCTTCAACACACCATGCAGATCAGACTTTGAAGTGAAAATTAACGTTTACAAATCTACAATTTAAAGTAGGAAAATCAGCATTTCTTTCAGAAAAATATGCATTGTTTTACATACTTCAGAATGAATATATAGATGAAAAAAAGGAGAAAGAAAAGAAAAAATGACGATTTCTATTTTTTTAAACTTAAAAATGTTTCAATTCATTAAATTTGAACCACTTATAATACATCTTTTACTTTACAACATTTGTGTTTTTTCTTCAATGTTAACTGAGTAATAAAGGTAAGCACCTTTATTCTGTTTCATTTTCAGTCTAGGACATCCTTTCTTAACTCTCACTGATGGAAAAGGAGCATTTAATCCAAGAATTTCTACTGTACGAGGCAAAGCAAGGCAAGGCAAGGATGCAAGGAGGTAAAAAATAATTCAGAATTTACACCATGCTGTATTTTTGTTTGGACAAGTGCTTTTTTTAATAAAAGAAGCTCTGTCATAATCCCTGTAATTAATGAAAATATCTGAAGATATTACATTAAACAAAATGTGTTGTTTTATCTATGGATTACACAAATGTTAAAAAGTCCAGCAGAAATCAACCTGTAGCTCTCAGTATATTTTGTAAGAACTCTTGCATGCCATTTTTTTTTTTACCATGACCAACTGTTTCAAAGCTTTGTGCTCTCTTTTGAAGAACCTGACACCAGCCAATGTCAGCTGGAGACAGTGGGCTGTTCCACCTCATTAGAGCCTTGGCAGCACCCTCTCCTGTGAGAGTCAGGCAACACGCAGGCTGATCTGATAAGAAGGCAAGTGCCAAGCTATGAAGAGTTTGGGATGAGGGGTTAGAAATCTAGAATCACAGGTAGAATATCTTGAGTTGGAAGGGACCCAAAAGGATCACTGAGTCCAACCTCTGGCTCCATGCAGGACCACCCAAAATTCAAACTCTATTTCTGAGAATGTTGTCCAAATGCCTCTTGAATTTCAGCAGGTTTGGCATTGTGGTTGCTGGGTCTGTTGCATCAGTTATCATCCATTTACACAGTATCGTTAGAAGCAAGGGAGAGGAAATCTTCACATTAAATTCAGCAGTCCTGTGCCCGTAAATACTGTGGGTCAAGTCTCAGTACTACTACTTGGGATGCAGAAAACCAAGTTCTCCAGCAAAATCAAACTTTGCAGTACTGGCATTTATTTATAAAAGTAGATGGAGTTTTACAATAACAGAATTAGGTCAAAAAGGACAAAAAAGACTGTGAGTCGACTTTAAGGAGTACTTTTAGAAACTAGATATCCTTTATATTAATCACTATGTGTTAATCTTCTGTGCTGTTGGTAAAATGAAAAAATGTCATCATCGTATGGGGGGACTCTTTTTATTTCTTTCTCCTTGTTGTACAGAAAATGATATCCAGATATTTAAATCTATATATTACAGATTAGTAATAACATATAATTTTATATATTGTTGTATCTACTAGCTCACTCTGAGGGTTAACCACTGTTTTTGTGCAGAGAATTTATTAAGATGATTTGGGTATTGTGATGGTACAAAAAGTGGGCAAGGTTTTGATTCCCTGACATGACATCATTCAAGCAATTGGAAGTATAATTGCAAATCCTGCACCAAACCAAATCAGGTTTTCACAACTTCTTTGCTTGCAATGCTGTACTGAGGATTTCCTTATCCCAAAGCTAGGATGTCCTAGCTTTCAGTTACATATTTAGAGTTGCATTGGTCATTCTGTTGTATCCATCATCAAAACATATTTTTAGTCAATCACTCCAAGTGTTTTTGCACTTTTAATTTAATGCTGTTCTTTCAGACACCTGACACAGACACTTTATTTTTTGCTTATGGTTACCTTAAAAGAAGGATTTCATACTGGTCTCCCCAGTACAAAAAAGACAGGGATCTCTTGGAAAGAGTCCAGCGGAGGGCCACAAAGATGGTGAAAGGCCCCTGTGAAGAAAGGTTGAGTGAACTGGGTCTGTTCAGCCTTGAGAAAAGACGAGTAAGAGGGAACCTGGTCCAAGTTTATAAATATCTGAGGTGTGGGGGCCATAGTGGAGAGGCCAGTCTCTTTTCAGTGGTGAGTGGAGACAGGACAAGGGGAAACATCCAGAAGCTGCAGCGTAGGAAGTTTTGCACGAATGTGCGCAAGAACTTCTTTAAGTGAGGGTGACGGAGCACTGGAACAGGCTGCCCAGGGAGGTGGTGGAGTCTCCTTCTCTGGAGATGTTCAAGACCTGCCTGGATGCCGACCTGTGTGACCTGGTGTAGGAAACCTGCTTTGGCAGGGGGGTTGGTCTCAATGATCTCCGGAGGTCCCTTCAACCCCTACAATTCTGTGATTCTGTGATTCTGTGATTACACTCACAGGCTCAGAGGTGTGAAGTTGTTGTATCTCTACTATGCTGTGGTAGTTGCTTGTGCCTTTTTTGAGTGCAAAATTCAACTAAACAAAATACCACTGCAGCAAGGTGTAATTATATCCTATATAGGCAGAGCTTGGATGGCTTTAATTCCTTCAGTTTGGAAAGCATCATCAATAAGGGTGTGGCTGCACTGATTCAGCAAAATCCAGAACTTAGGTATTTAGGTACCTAGGTACTTATCCAGGCACTTAGGAATTTTCATAGAATCATAGAATCATAGAATCACCAAGGTTGGAAAAGACCTAAAAGATCACCCAGTCCAACCGTTCACCTATTCCCAATAGCTCCCACTAAACCATGTCCCTCAAAACAACATCCAGTCTTTCCTTGAACACCCCCAGGGTCGGTGATTCCACCACCTCCCTGGGCATCCATTCCAGTGCCTGACCACCCTTTCTGAAAAGTAATACTTTTGTAAAAGTAATACTTTCAAATAAGTTCATGTAAAGGCAATGCTGCCAAAGACTCACAAGTACAGAGCTTTATGTTAGCTAGACAGAAGTTATCACAAGATGGCTGACATAGTTCAATCACACCTCTCAGTGGCAACATACGCATAACCTGACTTGTTTTATGACTAATGCTGCTTTTATTTTGGAAATGGACACTACACGTGCTGTGCATTTCCCCTGCAGCAAGGATGACAGAGCTACAGCGTCGCCTCACGTGTATCCTCCAGAGCATTGCAGCCGATGCTGCTGGGGCCAACCTACTTCAAAGGGGAGGCTCTGACCTCTTTGGATAAGGTGCTGTTGGAGTTCCTTTGCTCTCTTCAATCTCTCAGCAGTCAGTGTTCAATTCTACTTCTCTTGCTCTTTGTATTCAAAGAACATAGCGTGTAAGTAATTATGACTAACGCTTCATTTCTCCAATCCAAATGCATTTGTGCAGGACCAGCAACACCTCTGTTAAAAAGCATTCAGAAAGCAAGACAGGGAATACTACACATGTGAGTTTAAATGTGATTTCAGCCTATTGCCTTCTATAAAAGGTAACATCTGCAGATAAGACAATATTGTAACAGGTTTTTACAAATTTTCAAGTTCTCATGCAGTGATATTTTCAAAAAATAAATAATTAAGTCCTTCAAACTCACTGAAAAGTTTGCCAGTCTTCAGTGTATGGCACAAGCTCAGAAAGTGAAATATTTAACCCACACAGCCAGAAGAGACTGATTTTCTTTCATCCTTTACAGCTGTGCAGAAGACTTTATTGTCTCCCATTCCTGTGTTGTCTTTCACCATTGTCAGCGTACTTCAGATGTAAAAACAATTCCATTGTGATGGATAAGCTCCTGTGTGAGACTGTTACTAATACACGCACACATGAAGCAGAAAGAACACGAAATAGCAGTAAACTTTAAAATGCCAGTTAAGTTTTATCCTTCTTTGGCGAAGTAGAGAAAGAAAGTTATCCCTATGCACTGTGTTTTATAGGCTGGAATTTAAAACCTCCCAGGGGATACACAAGCTCACTACATTGCTGAGCACTGGGGATTTGAAACTACAAGAATGTCTGAGGTCAATTTTTTAGCATATATGTTCGGGGATAGATTGACTTTTCAATGCAGTAATAATTAGCTGTGATCGTGTAATGTGATTGCCCTCATTCTCTTCATTCCTTTCCCTTCTCTGAAGACATGATTAACCAATATATAGGAAAGTTTTGCTTCAGATACCAAAACTATCTTTTTAAAAGACAATCAACCTTGACAAAACTCTGTTTCAAAAATCCTGATGCATGCATTTGTCTATAGTAGATACTGACTTCAGTCATAAGGATGCAATGAGGTGAAACTGGTGACCTTTGCCACTTAAAAGCACTAACAGAGCACTTCTTGTCTATATGATGTGGTGGCTTAATGCAATCAGGTGCTGCTCTACCTCTTTGTAAGAATTTACTCCCCAAACAGTCCTTCAAAACGGACTACACCAAAGCCTCAGCCACTTTCCTGCCAACTCCAGCATTTGCCTAACCCACTTTTACATACACCTTAGTTTAACACATGGCTCTGGCCCAAACCCCATGATGTCCCCTTCCTGCTGCGTCCACTGGGAGACCATAAGCAGTTAAGAGGGAGGTGACTTCCTCCAGGTGGGTCTCAAACTCTGCATGATCTCATTTCTGTACTTCTCTGTGCTCCTTCTCTCCTCTTGCAGCAGTGGATCTATAGTTGCTACCACCACCCTGAATTCTGTTTGCATACAAAATTTGCTGGGGGTTTGTTATCTTCATCCCCCATGCCAGGAGAGAGTTAAAAAGAAATTTCTGCTGTCTTTGCCACCCTCCTTTCTACACCTCCTTGGTCATGGAATATTTAAACTTCTTGCCACAAGGTAGCAAACAACATCATTATCTTTAATTACAAACTAACCTGATGCGTTTTTATAATCAAAGGGAAGTAAATTAAAATTAGAGCTTAATTTTGAGCTTCTGCAGGAGGCAGTGGTTAAGTTGAATCACTTACTGGAAGTACAAAATACTAATGGCAGAAAATGAAGACAAAATAGACACAATGAACAGCAAGCATGGAGCATATCCACAAAGCATTTTCTTTCAAAATTAGTTTCTGCACAGCTTCTGCAAGAAGAGAAAGAGCCTAGCTGAAAGGAATATCTGGGGTAATCTTATCAAGGACAGCTTTGAACGGAATTACATTTCTGTGAAATAGGGTTGAAAATTACTGTTTGCAGGTCCTTAATTAAAAGGCAGCCTTTTAAACCAGAGAGATTACCAGTTCCCAAAATGCTAGGCTTACTCTCTCCTTCTTTTATCCAGTCTTATTGAAAGATGCATTTCTATTTCCAAAGCCTGTATGTTAAGGGATAGTCATGTCAAAGCTGTGAACATCAAAATAACAAGAGAGGTACAGTGCTACACGGCTTTCAGAGAATTAAATTCTCAGTAAATTTTATAATCAGTTATACTGATGTAGTCCACATAAAAGTTCTGCTCCCAGCACTCCAACACACTGCTCCATAACTGCCAGTGAGAAAGGAACAAGCAGACCATTATCTGCCATGAACCATGCTTTTACAGGATGAAAGACAGTGTCTTCTTAGGCCAGTGGGGAACATTGCTGCACCAGACATTCCACACAGAAGAATGAGTGAGAACGAAGGAACACCAGATTCATGGAGCTGAACTCCATGGCACATTAGTAGAGCCCGCATCTACTGAAATTTACATAATTTTCTATACTTGCCTAAAATATAAGCTTTTAACACAGTATAAAAATGCTGGAGTAAGTCACAGTATTGATAACACACAATGCTTGTATGTCCTTTCTGCACTAAGGATCCTCAGAAATACCAGAAGCTTTTGGGTTTTTTTAAGAAATATAGAGTATTTATTATCTCAATATCTTTAATTCTCTCTTTGAATAAGAGTAAAAATGCAAGGTCTTGTAGATATTTTTCAGAGTTGCTCTGTTGCAAATGTTTTATGAAAACAGCACTGATTTGTAATCCTCTGTACATTTTCATGATCATAGAACCAAAGAATCACAGGGGTTGGAAGGGACCTTAGGAGATCACTGAATCTAACCCTCCTGTGCAAGCAGGCTACCCTACAGCAGGTAGCACAGGTAGATATCTCTCCACAAAAGGAGACTCCAGAACCTCTCTGGGCAACCTATTTCAGTGTTCTATCATGTTTACAGAAAGTAAGTTGTTCTGCATGTGAGTACAGAACTTCCTATGTATAAGTTACAGGCCATGGCTCCTTGTCCTATTGCTGCTTACCAGCGAGAAGAGCCTGGCCTCACCCATTTGCCTCCCACTTCCCTTCAGATATTTGTAAACTTTAATCAGATCCCCTCTCAGTCTTCCCCAGACTGAACAGACCCAGATTACTCAGCCCTCCCTCATACGGGAGATGCTACAGGCCCTTCATCATCTTTGTTGCCCTCCACTGGCCTTTCTCTAAAAGTTCCCTGTCCATCTGCAACTGAGGAGACCACAATTGGACACAGTGGAGGACACTGCTGGCTCATAGCCAACCTGTTGTCCACCAGGACCCCAGGTTCTTCACCACAGAGCTGCTCTGATGTTGATTCAATTCTTTTTGTCCACATCTGCATCAGCATCCATGTGCAATTAAACTGAGCAAGTGTTTCTGATCATCACCATTCAGCTGGTGTACTAGAAGAAGCTACAAGGAAAGAGCCCACATTCTAGCTTAAAAGGACTTCAATTCTTTGCAACAAGAATATAGAATAAGATCTGGGTTACTATCATCTTTAAACACATTTCAAGACTTGTAGATCTGTGTTTACCTGCCAGTCTGGTCACTGACTTGCTGTGTGCTGGAAGTTTTCTGCAGCAAAAAAACGTCTGCTATTACTGGGAAAATGCTGAGTTAATGAAACTGAACTCACTATATAATGGCATTCAGGCTGTGTCTGCCTATTCCCATCAGCATAAAGAAACAACAAATAAGAAGGGAAAGAAGCTTATATGAGTTCATATAAAATACATCAAATTACTTGCACTCAATCCATCCATTCCATCCATTTCTCTATGGCAAGCATCTCCCCCTCCCTAAGGCAGTAGTGATGTCCTCCAGGCTTCCAAAGCTGTTCCTGACACCAGGAACCAGTCTGTACCCACTTCTGGTTACAATGTATTTCCCATAAGTACGAACAATCATGGACACATCACCACTCATCAGGTTTACAGGACAAAACGTTCTTGCTTTGCATCAGCCAAAGCTCTATCACCATCAGGTAACCAGTCTTTCTGTAATCAGATCTCCTGCCAGGTTCAGCACATAGCTTTGTGAGGCAGGGTACTAGAAAACAGGTTGAACTCCTTGAATGAACAATGAACAGTTGTCCGGGGCATTTATCTGGAGGTAGTGAGATCTCCCTTGTCCCTCAGACCTGTGAGTCGCAGTGATATCAGATGTCCTGTTGCTGCATCCTTACTGAAGTTCATTCATTCTTTTCTATGGCTGATGAAGAGGTATAAAATGAAAGAAAAAATACATTTTTTTTTTTCTTTTTGAAGGATTACATATCATAGAATCCTAGAATGGTTTGTGTTGGAAGGGACCATTCCAACCCCCCTGCTATAGGCAGGGACACCAAGCAGAGACAGGAAGGACAACAAAGGGCGTATACATTATTGACTGTTCCAGCTGCTGGGTGTTGTCCATCAGCAGTGCTCATGGAAGTTGGACAAATCACAGACACAACTCTCTCCCAGACTCCCAGTAACATATTTTTTCCTTCACAATCAGAATATCTGCATGTAGCACTTCACAGCCCTGTTGTGGGGGGACAGAACTGCAGGCCGGATACAAGCAACCTGACAGCTCTGCATTAGCAAAACTGCTTCTGATTACTGCTTAACACAGGAGATAACATATCCACTAACATCAGCAGCTGGTGTCAATACAATGCCCCCAGCCATGCACAGTCTGCATGCCTCCTATCACCACTCTCATATATTCTCTGGAGAGGAAGCCAGAGCTCCAGTTGCTATTTCTGACCCTGCCTCAGCAGTGGCAGTAACTCATGGAATGAAGTAGACCTGTGCATAGGCGTAGGTATTCTATTCACCATAAGATGTTGTCGAGTTATACTTCCCCATATGTCAAACGGAAGGTCGAACAGGTGTTTCCGTGAAGCACTGTGAAGCAATTTGCATAGTGGTGCAATTTAGTTTGGTACCTGGTTATGGTACAGGTTATTGCTGTAGAAAGCCTTGTGCCTCACCAGTGCTGCAGAAGTCCCGTAGCTGCTGCTTACCAGAAAGTAACGTGGGCATAGATATGTTTAGCAAGTCTTGTAGCTGTTTGAATACTTTTATTACCAGAGGAAATATTACATTGGGTTCAAACATATAAAAGCTGATGAAATAACGGGCTTCATTCATTTTAAGTCAATAAACGTGGCAAAGAGTGTTAGGAAATAAGAAAAAGTCACTCTCAGAGATCCCTTTATACACCATAAGTTTTTCCTGAAGTAGTGATGGGTGTTAGCTTTTGAATTTTTCAGTAATAGCAGTACCAGGTAAGCATCATGGAGTCATAAGTGCTTCAGTATCATTAAATTTTTTGTAGATGAACATTGCAAAATGCATGCTGCAAAGCAGACTGGTTCCCAGAGCCCTGAGATCTCCTCTGCAGTCACCTTCTCTGGATTTCCTCTGTCACAGAAACACCCTCTATCTCTCCCCATCTTAAACACAGATTCCTTGCTGAATACAGAGTGCTCTGGAGAGAGGCAGGCATTTCAAAGGACAGAGAAAATGATGTGAGAACACAGAGGACTTCTACCCTCTGTCCCTGCTGCACAAGTAAAATCTCTATTGGACTGCTGTAAGTAACACTGGTGCCAAAAGAGACAGGAATTTCATAACTGTATTTTCTAGGGTGAAAAGCCAAACATCATGCAAATCTAAAAATAAAATCCCATTGTTGGTATGGAGCAAGTATTCTCTATTTATTTTGTTACAAGAACTCATGGATATTAAGTGAATCAAAAAACAACAAGATCCAGAGAAAACAAAAGGAAGAATTGCTTCATACTTAGCATGATGCTAAGTTGCAGTAAAATAGGGGTATTATGTTTCCAATGGTTTTGACCTTTCTTTAAAATTCAGTTCATTCCTTGATAAAAATATCTGTTTAACACTGAAGTTTGTGGAATAGATCAGAAACTGGATTATAACATATAAATAAAGGACCCACAATTCAACATCTCAACTTTTTGAAGGAGAACAAAAATAAAGAAAGAAAATATTTTGGAATGCAAGTTCATGTTTTGTAGAATAAATGGGCTTTTAACAACAGTTTTCTTAGTGAAATATCAGTAAGGAATTAATGCGCATTAGGTGATTGTCAGTAATTTTGACTACAGATCATAGAATCACTGAATGGCTTGGGTTGGAAGTGAACTCAGAGGTCATCCAGTTCCTACCTCCCTGAAATGGGGAGTTTTACCACCTATGAGATCAGGCTGCCCAGGGAGCCATACAACCTGGCCTTGGATGCCTCCAGGGACGGCGCATCCAGAGCTCTCTGGTCAGCCTGTGCCAGTGCCTCACAACTCTGAGTAAAGATTTTCTTTCAAATATGTAATCTAAATCTCATTCTTTTTGTTTAAAAACCATCCCTCCTTGTCCAATCACTATCTATCTATACAAAAAAGTTGATTTCCTCTTTTCCCCTGAGCCTTACCTTCTCCAGGCTTAAGAAAAGGAATCTTCTTAATATTCCTAAGATAAACAGTTTTAACAGTACTGTCCTAAAAATATTTTCTTTGCTCCTATTCTGATCAAACATTAAAACTGTCTTCTCATCACTTGCCTAATTACTTTGAAGACATTATTAGAACCCATGATAACTTTTCCCAAGTCATTTCATCATTTTTATGATGTGTTGTTCTTCAGTTGTTCTAAAGCTTTTTCTTGTATCTCTTTGCTTTTTGAAAAAACACAGAATTTTAAGGCAAGAAAAAGTGCAAAAATATATCTAGGGAAAATACATGAAAGCTTTGTAAATCATGAGCTAGAAAATGTGCGTCAAACTAGATACAGAACTCCATACTGAAAACAGATGAACGTCAAAGAAAGAACATCTGCTTCTAAAAAGCTGGCAGTGAGCATTGGCTGAGCCTGATTCTTTTTATATCTTATGCTCTTTTGTTTATCTTTTTCCTTATTCTTTTGGCATTTTTATGGATCCGACTAGCATGGAAGATTTCTTACAGACAGTAGGATGCAGCTGCTATCACATCATAAGGGAAAGATATAGTCTATCATCAATAACTAGGAATAAAAAATGAAAAATAAATAAACGTCAACTCTTTCATATGTGAAAAAATGATGTATTGCAGCTGGGGCTGCAGAGGATTGCTTTGGGATTAGATCTAGTTACTATTTCTCATAGGACATTGTATCTGCTCAGATGACTCCTTAACAACAGTGCTATTTATCAAAGCTGCCTTTTTAAGTGTGGTGACAATTTGTACATCTTCTTTTCTTTAACTTGAATAGGCCTGCCCAAAAATTATACTAATGCTGCTTTACAAGCCAGCTACTGTGTCATCATCTGAGGAAAGATTCTTCTTACGGCTGAATCTCCAATAATAACACACAGGCTGGGTCCCAAGTCAGAAATATGCATACACTTAAAACCAGCTGACTGTCTTAGGTCTAAATACACAGACATACCAGTGCTTTGTTACAGAGATGGAATTTAAAGAATCCTCCCATTTTACACTTCTCAGGATGATTATCAACTTCTGAGTGATTAAGATTGAGCTCTTGGGATCCTAACTATAAAGCTTTAAATACCCGCAGTTCACAGTAAGGAACTCAAATTGCTCAAGACTGAAATTACAATTTGTGCTTGCAGTATGAATAATTGGCATTGTAGAATTTGATATAGGCAGTAAGAGACTTTACATGGAACAGAGCTCCCAAGTGCAGAAAGAATGGTGAATCAGAGAAATCGTATCATTAGCAGATCTGTATTGATGTAACACCCCTGCAACTACATGTGACTAGCTGAGGTATTAGCTACAGGTATCTTGATTACCATGTTTCTACAAGTTTATGCTTTGAGAAAACAGGCCACTCAATCAAAGCTATGGTATACAATTGAATTTTAGAAAATATTTTAAGATGAAGCACTGACAAAATAGCAAGTAAACTTGTTTTTAATTTGTTCTTGATTAAATGGGGGAACAAAAGATGGGGAAAGAGGGCTGATCCTAGTGAAGATTGACAGGAAAAAAAAAAAGAGATGGAAAACTGATACAAGATCTGAGAGATAGACTGAGGATGTTTTATTTAAATGGGGAAAATTCTGGCCTACAAAGTGAAAACAAAAGGCCAAAATGAAAACTGTTTGAAGACAGAGATGTGCCCATGTGACTGCAATCTCCTTGTGATCAGACACAACTGTTTATAAACATTACTTTGACTAAAATAAGAACATTCTTTTCAGCTGAAGCTAACTCCATGATCTTTTAGAAAATGTTTTGCTGGAGTTGCCTTAAGGGAATACTTCTAAACATATGTTTTGATAACAGCTAGGCAGCTAGCCAGCTATGATCTCTCCTTCTGATCAGCTCATTGCATATATCTGACTTGTTTCTCCATTCCCTTCCTTCCCACCTAGCCTGTTTTCTTCGCCTCTTCAATAGAACAATTAGATTTGGGTTGGTTCTGTTGGTCTTTTAAACAAAGTTTTTTGCAACATCTAGAAAAATATGGCATAACCTGACTGAGAACTCAGCATGCTGGGAAAGTGAAGGTTGGATAATCAGCAGCCCTGCAGAGAACATGATACGATGTACATGCTTTTTCGTTTTGAGTTGCCGGGTTTTTTTTAAGCAGACAGAAAATACAGTGTCTTCTAAACAGAAGTAAAAATCAGAGTTCTAGCATTTTAACTCCATGAACAACAGTGCTGACCAAGTCCCAATAGCCTGGTGGGAAGTCAGCTCTTTGATACAACCTAACCAGCACTGCTGAAAAGAATGATAAGTGATTGAAGTCTGCATGCTGGTACAGAGCTTCAGTCAGCAGAACAAGTAGAAAATCACAGTGGACCATTTTCAGTACAAGTGAGAAGCCCAGCGTAACTGAGGAAAGACGTTTCCTATTTTTACTTAATTAAATCCTGAGGAACAATTACAAAGACACAACTCTCTTATGCTGCTAATTCACTTCTTGGGTGTATGTGACAGCTAAAGGCCGTGTGAAGTGAATGCACAGTGTAATGAGAAGGGCACTAGTGCCTGAGGGACACTTACAGTTCCCTTTAAATGCAGACTTTTGAAGCTTCTTTTGGTTTGGAATTCACACAGAATTGTTTTGCATTATGTGAACTACAGTATTACAAATAATTATCTTTACATAGTTTTTAAAGACATAGGAAAATATACCAGGGAGGACTGGATGGGCGTACAGCTTAAGATGCCGTATCTTCTTTGATTTAGTTTTAACTTACACAACCAAGGATCAGATCCAGTGAGAAAGAGCAACTCGCCTCAAGTAATACTCATGTGATAGAACCAGGAATAAAACCACAACTTCTGACTCCCAATCGCAGGTGAATTAACTAATACTTCCTACAGGGCGCATCTCCATTATCCTTGAGGACAACCTCAAAGCCAAACTCCCAACCATCTGCATTATCTACCTGCGGAAATGCCCTTGAGGCTTCCCTTATAGTGATTCACATGGTAAGCCAAGAACAAAAAGCCTCCATTTTGCTTAGATCTTAGGCTACTCATAAGGAAACCAAAGTTGAGTTGTATAAAGAGTCATGGGGAAAAACAAACAAACAAACAAACAAAAAACCCACAGGGAAACAATGAAGAAAATTCAGGACCAAGGAGACACAATGCCAAGCATCTCATAAGTCATGTGGCCCGTGACCTATCTGTGCAATATATATAAATAGCATATAGGTATTTTTCCCTAGAATATAGTCATATAGCCAGAAACTGCCAGGGCTATATTCAAAGCTGGTATTGACTCAGACACGTTGCTGTGCAAAGTGTTGCAGGTAATGGTAAGTTTGATGACATACTGCATGACAAGTGAGCCAGACAGAGGTCTTGAGTTTTCTGCCTAAAGTGCTGTAGTTGATGTTCTTACGAACCTTCCCACTGTAAAGGTCATTGTAAGCACATTCGCAAAGCATTGGAGTAAGTATCAGCAAAACCTGTGCCAGCAACATGTGCTGGGGGAGTAGGAACAGGTACTACTGATAAAGCCTTCGTTGGGATGGCAGCACAAATCATGCAGGAGCATGGGCTGTGCATTCTAAAGCATCTCTCCTGACCGCAGGACTGATGAGTCTCATGGAATGATAACCCTTTAATACTTTAGAAGGATGATGATCAACACTTCTCACTACATCTGTGACCCAAAATGACAACTGCTGCTTCAGAGCCAGTGCTGACCTGGCACAAAAGGCTCTGAAAATAGACTTCTATCTCTTCAAATAGGTAGACCATAGCTGATCATCTATATGCAACTGCCCCTTATATATCTGTACATGATGAAAGTTTACAGCTGCTCTGATGCTGCAGACTTGACATTTGTGATAGCATATTCAGTGTCTACGCCACACTTTGAAAGGTTGTGGCTAGCACAAATGATGACTGCATGGTACTGAGTTGGCCAAAATGAGTTGGCACTGCATTCCCTATGGTGATTCTGACATCTTCTTTGGACCTGTTGGAATTATTATGGACTGAAGTAAAGGAGACAGAAGTGCAGTGAAGTGATGGAAGACAGCATGGTAAAGCATTTGACACGTATGATACAGTATGTACATTACTTATATGATAAGAGCTTTTATAAACAGGACATTTTTATAGGACGAGAGGTTGTGCAGCCTTTGGCGATTCTTTGATAGTTTTGATTGCTTTTCCCTCAAAGAATTTTTCCAAAAAATCATTATACTTAAGAAACTTCTCTAAAAAGTTCATTTCTATCAGCTGACTATCCTTTGTGGCTTTGATCCAATACTGTGAACATGAATAGAAGCCTTAGCTTGGTTTGTTTTTCCTAGAAACTCCTATAATGGGATCCAACCGCCTAACTGACGTGCCTTGTCTAATTCTTGCCTGATCCTTAGGAGAAAGATGAAGCAACTTCCTTACTAGCTTGAGGTCCTAACAGAGTAGAAATAAAAAGGATAAAAATAAAACAACACCATTTGAATATTTCTCAGGGAAGAGTCCTTCGAAGTTTAGAAAAGTTCAATGTCTTCCTCAAATGCTGAAGGCAGCATCTCCCTCTGCAGAGACACCTCTTGCTCTGATTACACAGAGATAACATAAGAACTTTTTCTAGAAGCATTTCTTAGATCCCTAAGAAGTTAACCAGAAGTTGAATACTCAGTTTCAATAAGTTTAGTTCATTTTCTATCCCAGACATTTCAGTGATTATGATCAAACGTGTAGTGAGTAGTCTAAAGGATTTTCATCAGACCGCTTGTGCTTGAATGCTTTCCTGGATTACTGACCTCAGGGGGAAGCGGAGCTGGCGATCAGGAGGTGCAAACAAGTGTCACATTATGCAGATTCTGCTTCTGACTCTGGTACGTGTCTGTTGTGTGCCTTACAAATCACAGTATACATGTTATACATGTTATCCTCATTTCACACACAGAGAGAAGATAATTATCAACCCTTGGAAAAATATTCATTTACTGTTATTGTTATTACTACACATTTCTGGTCAAATTTTGAAGAAATCATAGAATGGGAAATGGCAGATCTCTCAACCTGCCAGGTTCCACTGAGAAAAATAGTGTCATAAAGACAAAATGTAATGCTTAAGCTTTAAAGGCTAAATTGGTAATAATTAACCTCACTTCTCTTTTTGATATGTACAAAAGAAAGATCAAAGACCTCTGCCAGACCTTCAGGACTTGCTCTTATTGAAAACTCAGAGAACTAAGAGGTGCTTTCTGTGAAGAGTGCTGTTCTTAAGAAAAGCTCCTTTTGAAATGAACAGAAAAGAGTTATTTCTGTTATTTACAGCTCACCTGCATGTTTTATTTCGACATAAGCAATTCCAGTTTTATCATGAAAGCAACAAATGGATTGTTATCAAGAAATCTTCCATTGAGTTGTATGTCAGAAGAGTGCAAATTAATTTCAGAATAGAAGTAAGCAGCTCAAATAACCTTCTTTTACTCAGACAGAAATTGATGGTTTGTTTACATATTTTGCCAACAGTGTATTCCTGAAAGTCATTCATTACCTGCATGTACTGTTTGCACCTGCAACAACTCTCCTCCACCCCAATTCCCAGAACATCCCCCAAAGCTCTACCTGGTAAGCTGATCCCAAACAGTATTTAAATCATGTCCAACCAGTAGCATTACAGTGCACCTCTTACAAGAATCTTTTTGGAAGTGCTTTTCATCACAGGGGCACGCAGGGCTCAGCCCCGGCTGGGAGCTGCCCACAGTACATCAGGCAGCCAGCAGAAGGCTCCCTCAGCTACCGAGAGCGGCGGCAGCACTCAGAGAGCTGAGGGGAGCAGGAGGCAGGCTGAGCTGTGCGGGGAGCAGCAGGAGCTGCCAGGGGGTCAGGGGCCAGGGCAGGAGGCTCCAGCCTCAGGCAGGACGCGGGGTGAGGAATCGCATCCAGACATTTGCTTTAGCACCCTCACACTCAGCTGTGCCGTCTCTTTTATCTACTTGTGGTTTGCTTCTGTTTTTAATGCTCAGTGCAACCGTATTTCCTCTTTTTTACTTTTGCCATTTGAATGACTTCTCAGTAACTCAGTGTGCAAGTATTCTCAGGGCTCTAGCAATGGCTACCAGTTGACGTGCTAATATCACTTTCATCTGCACATGTGGTACACTCAAAGTATGGGGTATATGCTCACAGGAACTGCAGAGATATCTTCAGTATGACTAGTTATCCTAAAAGCCATTCTGCTTGATATTTGCATGTATTATTAGCAGCTGAAGCACAGAGAGCTGAGTTATTCCCTATGCCAAAAGCTAAGTTTGCCTCAAAAGCTAACTTTGCCTCAACCAGAATAAATGCAGCTCTGTTGCCCATTTCCTATGTATTTGCCCTGTGTTGAGAATTCTCCTGCTTTCCCGTGGTTGCACAGGATTCTCCAGCAGTTTCTGGGGCTCTGAACTGCAGCAGAACAGGGGATGCCAATAGCTTTTTATTCCCTCAAGGTCTCCTTCTGCTGACAGCAAATGGTGACCACTTTGAATCTATCCCACCTAAAAAAAAAAGCTCTTTCACAACGAAAACCTACTGAGGGTTAATTACAGTGGCTTTATGGCTCATTTCTGTAAAGGAATCATAAGCCACTGATGAACCAGGCTGAAATAAATGATTTGCAAAGGCCACACAGTAAGCAGCAGTGAACACACAAACCAGGGAGTAAGAGCACGCTCTATTGTGCTTGCTTTTGCCAATGCAAAATCAAAACCAAAGTAAAACACCAATTCCAGTGCATAAAACACACCGCTTCCTCCTCTGCAAACCTCTACAAAGAGATAAGCAGGAGGAGCTTTCTGTCATCTGTTACAGCTGCCTAGCAAACTGACCTACATGTTTGACTTCCAGAGCTTTATGAAAAATTGTAACTTCCTGTTGCAGACCAAATTATAAAGCATCTTTTTGAGAAATCCATATAGCTACACTATTCTGCCTTCTTGGGAGGAAACTTTAACGTAATGCAAACTTTGAAGTGAGCCTTGGGTTTGTTACAATGGACTAACCCGATTAGAAATCATGCAAACTCTTGTTGCTCTTTAGTTGAATTCCCCCACAGGCTGTATTATAGCTCTCTAACCAGTCCCACAGCATTGAATGATGTCATGGGATCTGCAGCTCAGTGAGATGAAAGGGATAAAGCGGAACCCGCTGGCACTGGGGAAAGCTTCCAACACACAATCCACAACACAGCTTGGGAACTCAAAAAAGCTACAGATCCAGCCACTCAACTGCAAGCATGTCAGAATCATGTGCATTCTCCCAGCACAAGAAAGGAAAAGGGGGAAAGAAACCAGTGATCGATTTTTAACAAAAGAACTGGAGTACTGAAAGGCAGAATTTAGCAGCACAGCTACCTGCTGGAAAGAAAAAAAAAAAAAGAAGAAAAAAAAAAAGAGTTCTTTTTCCTCTCCAAAGCACTGCCTTTGATGTATGGCAACTGATCACTGATCAGATTACAGGCACTTGGTCTCAGTGCTCGTCTGCCTTTGATCTGCATGGTTAATTTTATTTTCCCGGATTTGGAGTTTCGTCTGGGCTTGTGCTGACATACTTCTTCTTTTTTTTTTTTTTTAAGGAGGTAAAGGCATTTAATACAGAAGCTCTGGCAGTGTGAAATTAAGTTGCAGAAAGCTTGGGCACTGGAAGACTTCATCATAAAACAGGTACTGGATTTTGTACTTTTTTTGCAGTTTTCTTTTTGCCAGACTTTGAGAGATTTTAAAGTTCACATAAGCAGTAATACTGCACAGCACTGAGTGCACATGGTTTAAAATATATAACTTATGTGCCATTTCTATTTGTAACTTTTGCAGAACTATATTTTTTTAAAAATATCTAGAATATACTGGCATTTGAAAACTGAAGCTAAATCAAATTTGTTTCACTATTGGTGGGTGTACAATACTTTTGTGTGCACTGCTCATTTCAGCTGTCTGTAGTTTTGTAAAGTGATATTTGAATACGAGCATTACAGGACTTGGGGGAATGTTTATTTTCTAAGAAAAGACCAGCCTTATTTCCTACACATTGTGTATTTATTTCTCTCTGTGTATTTGTTAAAGGCTGCCTTCTTCAAGCAACACTTTTTATCCTACTGGTTGCACTCTTGAGATTAAAAAGTGTCCTCTTTCACCAGTTATTAGAACTGTATTTATAAATATCACATCCTTATATACAAAAATGGAGTTTTTTTCAAATTTCAACATAAAAGAGGTGTTAGTTCAACTATGAAATACAAAAAGAAATCTTGATAACAAAATTAACATTTCAACATGATGATAGATGTTTCTTTTATGGTATGTTAATAAGGATATTAAAGAAATCTTTAGCTTATCTAGAGCAAACACCTGGTTTTGCAGAACTCCAGGAAAGCTTTCCTACTATTTCAGTGAAGCAGTTTTACTTCACATTTTACATTGCTCCTCCAATTCACATTACAAATATGTACTCCAAGATAATAGAAGACACGTACTTCAGAAATTCACTGTAAAGAATCATTAGAAGAATTGGGATTATTCACTGTACATTGGCCCTTTAAAGACCAGAATTTTTGTGAGTATGGGCCAAATCTGTGAGTGGTTCTATGCCTGGAGCAGGATTATTTGAAAATAAGACTTGAGTTTCTTCTGCAGGTTTTTAAAGATAATTTAGATTTTCAGAAGAACTCAGAACCCATAATTGGGGCCAGACTTGCAAAGAAGTTCAACATCCCAGACAGTGAGCTCTCTGAACACCAGGTCTTAATGGTGGATATTGAGTTCTCCTGAAACACTGACTTCAAGTATCTGTGCTTATATCTAAACTTAGATGTGTGTAAGACTTCAGTATATATTTTTAATTAACAAAATGCAAGTAAAAGTAAGCATAACTAGTAGCTATTAAGCACTGTTATGACACCATTCTTCGGGGAGTGTCAGTCCAGGACCCTCAGGATGTTCATATTTCATGTCTATTTCCACATACATTACAGCAACATGCAAAATCAAATTTTCACAGTCTGCTCACATATGAATAAAATTAAGTTATCAGCACTTCCAGATGATTGTAGCCATCTTTCATTAGTCAGAAAACTTTGATTCATTCGAATTAGAAGTATATTTGTATACATAAATCTAAAATTTACTTAATATCAAGAGATAATACGCCAGACACAGATGAAGACCAGGCCTGACTTGGTGTCATTTAATTTTCTACACCACCAATTAATTCATATTCTAACTTAACAAGTCAATTACACTCTCAGGAAAGTAATTAGCACTGCATGAATAAAGTGCATATAGCTATCAAGGAAGAATATTGTTGAGGGCACAGCCAAAGCAAAGTTTAGAATTTTTTCTTTCAGGATGTACCAAAGCATGTTCCTGTAACCCTGAAAAGACAGTTTGAAACATTAATTTTATTAACCAGCCCCATACTTCACTGATGAGCTTCTTCACCTTTCCAATCTCCTCTTTCTTGCTGCTTGTGTTTTAACATGTACATTTTTTATTTCCTGAGAAAAAGTGATTCTAAACCTTACCTTGCTGAAGAGAAAGAAGGGGGGGGGGGGGGGGGGGAACAGCAGCAAAACATAGTGAAGGGATTTTTTTTAGTTTTCCCCAGGAGTCAAAATAGCTACAAGTAAAATACATTTAAATTATCTCTGTAAGGATCTGACCCTACAATCACACAGATGAATAAAGCTGCTCATAGAAGTAACACTGCTAATGAGATAGGTTACGTTGGTAGACTTAAACATTAACATATTTGCAACTTTCAGGCCCTAGAACTGCATTTAAGAATTCTTTTTTTTTTTTTTTTTCATTATGTAAAAAGTCCCCACAGATGGGCGTTAACCTATTTAAACTGAAAAATATCTTTCTTTGTCTGTATGTGAGACTGAAATGAAAGCAGAGTTGGATATATGGGGGGGGGGGAGGGGGGAGCATGGGCAGGAAGCAGGGGATTTTCAGCATTTTTGTTGTTTTAAAAAACAGCTCTCTGACGGTTCGATTTTTCATTGGTCTGACTTTTAAAGATTAAATAATAATAATTCTTGGCGCTTACGACTGTATACAAAGTGCTATATAAACATTAATTAATCCTCTGGCTTAAGTCTTCAGAAAGAAAAAGTTCAAGAAAATCAGACTAGTCTGTAATTTATTTATTAAAAAAGCACGAGCAATTTCTGATTATAAATAGAGCCATTTCCAAACAGTGTGTCTTAGATAACATCATAAACATACTTTAAGATTTGTAACAGTTAAGAGTATCAAAAGACATTGTACAGATATACTGACATCAGTTTCCAACAGCTGTCATAACAAGAGTAGATCTATCTCACAGTTGACTGGGGGAGCTGTGTTAGCATTTGAGATATGGAGATAACAACTTCCTATTGCTGTACAATTTCTTCTTCCACATCAGATATGTCACGTAACTTAGTCTTATCAAAGCGGTCAACTGAAAACTACTTTCCAAATACTTCTTCTTTGCTTTCTCTACTGAGAATCTCTCCGCTGACTTCCATTTCTGTAGAAGAAATATCCTAATCTAAAGAGAAGGCCTGCAATTTTCATCATCTTTCAGTGATGCATGGAATTAACCCATCCATTTTCATTTACATGCTCCAACAGGGTCGTAAACACACTTCAATATTCCAGACTCCATCACCCTCATTGTTCTTAATTCATCGCGGAAGTAAACATCTGTGTGATGAGAAAGTCTTAATGCTTCTTTCTGTGGTAGTCCTCAGTGTTCAGACAATGTTTTAAGAGCTCTGGGATGTTTTAATACACTTGTGTAACTATACTCCTTTAAAACGAGCACCTGAAACACAGAGCGACTCCAACAAGAACTCGTGCAGTGTGTTTTACAGGTGTCCACACAAACCCTAACATTCAAAGCAGCTGCCTGTAAATACCAAGAGGATGCAGAGAGCCCAATGCTGCACAGCAGCTGCCATGCACAACAGATGCACCGCCGCTGCTGTAATGTGCCATTCCTGGCAGACATTCCAGCCTTTCACAGAGCTCCTTCTGGCAGCAGGCCTGAAACAGAACTCGTCTTTGCAGGCCCTTTAAAAGATAATTAAATAAAAAGCCCTGTGAATTCTGAGTTAGCTCTTTTTTTCCTCTAATTGAGAACAACTCATTTTGTTGCAACCATTTATCTTTTCGCAAGCAACTTGCTGTATTACAACAGGCACTACTTGTTTTATAGAAGTCCATGTAGCAGGCGAATTCCAAAACTTTATCTCTGTGAAAAACTCCCCAAAACGGTTTATTTGAAAACACTTTCTTGCCACGTGTATCTGATTGTTCACCATCTGCATGCCCCACTCACTTCCCAGCGTACCCATAGCGCTGCTTGGACTGCGGCGGTAGCGTTAATCAAAGTTAATGGTGCTAGCGTTAATCTCTTAATTCAAAGTTAAAACTCCTGATCTGAATTCCTTGCAAGATTGTTTCACAAGATTGGTTTTACCAAAGCTGGCGCGTCGCTAATGCCAGCCCGGCTCCTAATTCACCATACAAGTGGTGGTAAGTCACATCTTTTCTAGTGAATATGAACGATTTCTTCTCTGTGAAGGGCTGGGTTTCTGAGCTTGTGCCTGGCGTTACGCCACAGCTTGGCTGCCTACAGAATGGCAAAACATTTCAGACTAAACTAGCAGGAAAGAAAACCCCACCTAAGCGCTGTGGGGAGAACTTCGCAGGGAATCACTGGAGGACCTCTGCAGCCACACGTGGTGCCTGGCTGCGTACAGCCCGCCTGTTCAGTGCAACAAGAAGCCGAGCAGTGCTTAGGACTGATCCTGAGGTGAAGAGCATCCGCGCTATTTTTTTGTTTGTTTAGTTGGTTTGTTTTTTTCCCCTTCGATGCCTGGTAACAGCACCAGCACATCACCGAGGCGGGAGCACGGCTCCGCCCGCCCTCTGAGGCGGCGGCAGCTATCGGTAGCACGCGACACCCTCCTAACGCGACCCCGCCGCCGCTCCCGCCGCCGCCTCGCCCGCGCAGCCCCGCCTCAGAGGGAGCGCGCGCCTGCTCGCCGCGGGGCACGTGTGGCCGCTGATTGGTTGCCCGCGGTCACCTGAGCCGGGCCCCCCGTCTGGTCAGGGAGGGAGGGGAGCGGCGCCGCGTTGCCTCGGAGACGGAGCAAGAGGACGGGAGGGAGGGCGCGGGCTGCGGGCAGAGGCTCGCCGGCAGCAAGCAAGCAGGCAGGTGGGTCTGAGCGAGCCGCGTCTCACCGTCTGGAGGACCAGGAGAGAGGCTGCCAGGCGAGGCGAGGCGCCGCAGTTCCCGGGAGCCTCCGCTGGGAGCCTCCCCCGGAGGAGCGAAGGGAGGCGCGGCGGGAGGGGGGCGGCTCTCAGGCTGCCAGCAGCGCTGATACGCGGCTGGGCACCGCGAACGGCGTCGGAGTTGGAGTGAAAGCAGGGCTGCAAACGGGATGGGAAGGAGCGATTAAGGCTCTGTCGAAAAGCCTTTGATTGTTTAACTTCCTTTCGTGATGTCTGTCTCCATCGGGCTGACCTCGGGCTGAGCGCAGGACCTGATACCCTTGACAAATCTCGGTGCCTGGTATTTGTTTTCTACCCTAAACGAATACTTTATCCCGTTAACAAAGGGGGTCCGGTAGTGTTTGATGTGAGCAGGAGGGGCAGATTGGCGTAACCCCTTTCCAGTGTGCCTTCAGCATCACCCGTAAGGCGAGCTGGGCAGACTGAGCGGGTGCTGCTTGCTGTGTAAGCAGAGGTGGTTTTAGAAGTACAAGCCTCGTGGAATTGCAGGGGTTGGAACTTGATGAACCTTGGAGTCCCTTCCACCCCAAGCCGTTCTGTGATACGGTGACCTCCAGGGATGGAGGAATTAAGCTGATTTTGTTAATTACTTATGATCGGTAATTTCTTACAATAATTACTAATTATATTTCAGGGAGTTGCACTGGTTTACTTTATTAGGTCAGTGATAAATCTCCAGTTAAGGAGGAAATTGAGTACTTTTCCCCCAGTTTCTGTAAGTTGCACTTGCGGTGCCAACAGAAGAGAAAGAAACTTGTCTGTGCTTTTTAAAGCATTGCATGCTACACGAAACTGCTATAATGTTGCTGGATAAATATGACACGTTGACATTACAGTGGTTACTGTATTAACCAACTTACTGTTTTATGATTCTTAAGAGCAGCTTTGAGAAAGAACCATTAGTATGCTTCGTTGTAAGTAGAACATGAATGTAATAATGGCATTCCTCTTTCATTCTCTTGCTATTTCACACACTCAGGTATGTACAAATGAAGCTCTACGTCGATGCTTCATGTAGAACATTGGTGTCTCCAAGAAACTGAGACGAATGAGATGTATTAAACAGAAGAAGCAACTCTATTTACAAAAGCTTTAATCTTGAAGCACAGAATGGTCATTACTTGTATGAGTAGTCTCATCAACTTCAGTGGGATTAGTGCCTCTCATCCTAATCTCAGGCTTGAACTCTCTGTAAAGTGTTGTTTAAGTTGAGGAAAAATGTCACCCCATTACATCTTTGTTACCATGTTTTGTGCTAATTTCTAATTAATAATAGTCTGTTCTTCTATGTGGAAGAATGTGAGTCATGAGCTATTTTGCATCACTTTATCAGCCCAGATTGGAAGCATCACTTTCAGGTAGAAAAACTGGGATGAGTTGTGTGGATCATTTTCAATTTTTGCTGATTGTGCCCTTCTTGACACACTGGAATATGTGCATTTTGTAGGTAGTGTATATGATGGCTAAGGTACCATAGTACTGATTTTTTTTTTATTTTATTTTATTTTTTTTAATTGTGGGAAGAAATTAAATCATTATCATTACTCCTCCAAACTCAGGTGCTTCAGTTACCATGAATCAAAGCATATGAAGCATAAATATTCCCTGGTTGTGTGCAAACCTCCTTTCTCTCTGCCCCCAGACTCTATTAATCGTATATCTATTTCCTATAATCAGTGATGTTCCTGCTTTCTATTTGCTGTCTCTGATTTAACTATCTCCATCTTAAAATGTATAAGTAATTCTATAGCTTCTTAATTTTGTACAATTTCATGTCTGGCCATTTCCAAAAAGTGTGGATTTATTCAGTAGAATATTTAATGTGATGAACAGCATTTTTATTTTTTTTTTCCTTCTCCACGTGGGTCATCTCATAGCAGCTGGAGCAAATGAAGTCAGACAAGACGTTGTTTACTTTACAAAGGGGAAGAGTGCAAGACTTGTGGGCAGGGTGTAAAGAGAAGGTGCTCTAGAGGCATGAGACAGAATAACAATGTGTAGCTTTGTAGTGGAAGTTCTTGTCCCTGGCTTGTTCCCTTTGTCTCTATCATTTCAGCAGCGTAAGTACTTTCCCTTCTCTAGTTTCTTGCCCGTGGGGCACTGACTCTGCTAAAGCCATCCTTGTCATTTTATTGCATGAAGTTGACAGCTGCAGGTGGGAAGCAGGGTGGTTAGAAGGGAGCAGAGATCCTATTCATCGCATGCCAGAGACCTCTGTTGGCAAGATTACATGATTATATTTTCAGTCCTCTTTCTTATCCAGAACTAAATAGAGCATTCTTTGTCAGTGTTATGGAAAGCATGAAAAGTGGCGGTCAAATGTGAATGTCAAATCAGTTAAGGTAGTTGGTAGATCTAGGTAATTTAAGCAAATTCAAAGTTGGGACTCTTCACCCATTACAAAGGTTCCCTTACAAGGTAGAGGGTAGTGACTTCAGTTTCCATGCCTATATGCATAAGAAACCTGCTGGTAGGCTACAATGTAATCTTGCTGCCTTGAGTCTTGAGGTGATGTGTCTTTCATGGTCTTTTTTCATGGTTTTTTGCTCTTTTTCCGTAGAGGAGGAGGAAATGTTCTTTGGTAAGTAGGCTTTGAGTAGATCACCACTCCATTTCATTTGCTTGAGCAGTAATGTAGGCGTACATTTTGGAAGATGGTGCGTTGTAGGATCCTGGGAGGCTGAAGTTCTTATTTCTGTGATTCATTTATTGCATGTTATTAACTTTTGGTTTGATATTGTCCTCATTATACAAATGCATAGTAGCCCCCGCACAGTCTTGTAACTATACAACCTCTTAATGGGGGTTCAATGTATTGACTTCAATATGTTGATTGTGAGTATCTTAGAGGCAAAACATTCTCGTTGCTATTTAGTTGAATACAAATGAATAGCTTTTGTCCAACTTACATCAGTATACTGACAATTGGCATTAGGAGAGAACAAATTTACCCATTGGCAAACTGCTATTAAGTGCTGCAGCATCTGCTTTTCAGTTGGGGCTTATAGCAAAAATGAAGGCAGAAACAGGAAACAAGCAGCTGGCAGAGTTATGTCTCCTTGGGGACTTGCTTTCAATACAGTGATTTATTAATGTGTCTTAACCATTTGTATTATTTTTTTATTGAAGTGTTATCATGAAAAGTAACTTTTTCCATATCCTTAACTGAGAGTTTTCTTTATATATACAGGCTTGTTTGTTTTTCATATGTCATAGCCAATATATTGTCCTTCTGGGTGGTTTGGTTTTTTTGTGTGTGTTATTTCTTATCAGCACTTCCATGATATAATACCACTGGCATACATACATATTTACTGAAATGATTTGAACGTGTTTCAGAGCTACTAAACCTAATGAAGTTTAAGGCCCTGAGTTCTGTAACCGTATTTGAAAGACTTGATTGCGTATTTTTTGAAAGATATCTTGTATCACAGACTGAATGCTGTGGGATTGCACTCTGTGATCAGTCAACAAATTTGAAGCACGCTAAGCTTTGTAGATGAGTTGGAGAAGTCTGTGAGAGTTTGAAGCCAGTTCTTAAATGCTTGATTTTTGGAAGTTTCCTCTGGGTTTTGGAACTCTTGATGATTGAAGGTGTTGGATTTGACAAGTGTTATAAAGGCAGTAGATTTTTCTTTTCAATGGAAAATATTTCAGAGCTGCAATAAAATTTCCACACCTAAATCAAGAAAATATGTTTTAGTACAGTGTGCTTCTCCATATGCATTCTATGTCTTAAATCTTTGAGATAAATGCTATAATAAGATTATTTATAACTGGTATGACAACTTCAGAAGCTGTCATACAGAAATGATTAAATATCAGTGTGACCAACTTGTCACTTCTTAATAGAAGGTGGTACAGGATAACATCTGTTTTATAATCCAACTCTGGAACAGAATATTACAAACATAAAAATGCATCGTTTGCTTGTTTCAATATTGATCTTTAATAAATAGCCTGCATGCTAAGAAACTTTATTAAAATATTAAATGTTCAGTTAATCACACATTAGAAAAATGTCTAGGATGAATGTAGCTTCATTACATAAGGCTAATACATTTTAATTGCAGTAATATGGCGAGTAATGAATCTCCTGGCCAGTAAATCAGGCTGTTCTCAGTTTCCTTTTTTTCCATCCTTCAAGTGACTTGAAGTACATTACAGACTGTTCAGATTTTGCCATGGCTTCATATTTTAGATCAGCAGGCTTACTGCAGCTCAGTGATGCTATTTGTGTTGATAATACTGTATGCAACTTGACATAAACATATACAGTTGTTGTAATACTTTTTTTATTTTATGTCACACACTATTCCTACAAGTAAATATTTGAATTTAAAATGAAACATGCTTCAGTGCTATAAAGAATTCATTTTTAATTTTTTTTGTAGTATTATACAAATGAACATAATTAAATCAGAGCTGTTATGTTTTATATTCCTTAAAATTACTGTTAAAGAAATAACGTCATCTCATTCAGCTTAGAATGTTCACTTGATAGTCCACCTAAGCAACTCAGTTATGTTTACAACTTCGTTTTGATTGCACAACCACACGAAGCTCTGCTTTCTATAGTCCTTTTTTTCCTTATTGAATACTAACATGTGGCATCAAGAAGCCAATAAGAATTTCTTTAGTTCAAAGAATGATGCTGGAAGTAATACTTAAGTCTTCCCTGATTTTTCCAGGTCACTAAAAGTCTCACAATTTGTCTTTGGTCTAATTTAGTTTGACTTCAGCTGGGAGGGAGCATTGATCTACCTAAGGGGAGAAGGGCACTACAGAGGGACCTGGATAGACTGGATCGATGGGCCAAGGCAAACTGCATGAGTTTCAGTAGGGCCAAGTGTTGGGTCCTGCATTTTGGTCACAACAACCCCAGGCAACCCCACAGGCTTGGGGAGGAGTGGCTGGAAAGCTGCCTGGTGGAAAGGGACCTTGGTACTGATGGACAGTCGACTGAATATGAGCCAGCAGTGTGCCCAGGTGGCCAAGAAGGCCAATGGCATCCTGGCTTGCATCAGGAATGGTGTGGTGAGCAGGACTAGGGAAGTCATCCTGCCCCTGTATTCGGCACTGGTGAGGCCTCACCTCGAGTGCTGTGTTCAGTTTTGGGCACCTCAGTACAGAAAGGACATGGAGGTGCTGGAGCAGGTCCAAAGAAGGGCAACAAGGCTTGTGAAGGGCTTGGAGAATATGCCTTACAAGGAGAGGCTGAAGGAACTGTGAACTGTATTATCCTTCAGACTTGAAGAAGCAACCTCTAGAGCATGCTGTACCTACTTGTAGTTCTGTTGTCTTTTTACCCATGTTGACATGCATGTAATCTGATAAATGTTATTGACGCATAGACTGGTACCATTGCTAGGAGAGGAAGAACAGTAAGAATGGAATCTCGGCTTTGCTGTGGAGTGCCTGACTGCACCTCTCTGCCTGCTCTGTCCTTCCTGGGCAGACTTTAATTATTATTATTTTTTTAAATAAATAATTATTCATATATAAATTTCAAAATAAAATTTTGAACCTTAAAATACATCAACAGTGCCATTGATGTACGCTTCCTTCTTATTCATTAGAATTTGTTAACTAGGCTTTTCATGCTGGGAAACATGAAACCGAGTGTTGTAACACTTGATGTAGCACTTTTATAATACTTGACTTGTTCTCATTATGATTGTTGCATTTTCTTATGTGTGTTATGCTTGTCATAGTTCCATATCATAAAACACTTCAAAGCTGTTCTTAATCTTTTTCTTTATTCTTTTCTTATGCTTGGGTTCCATCCTTTCATTTGCCAACATCTTCTACTCCTACATGATAAATTTTTATAATCTTACATATTAAAAACATAATTAAACACTACTCCTTAAGTTTTGAAGTAGACCTGTAATACTTAAGCATTATTTTTCACATAATCTAGGCGAAACATAATCTATTACTATCATATATGCAAGCTAGGGTCACATTCAAATATAATAGTACATGGGCTAAATATACTTACTATTCTCTTCTTGTTGCTGTACAGCATGGATTTCTGCATGAAATGCTATGCTATTTCTAGTCTAGTGACCAAAAAAACCTGGAAATGAACGTAAACTCAAATAAAAGTGAAGTGAGAAGAAACTTTCTATTGGCCACGTACGACTTGTGAATGATTGTAGGCACATGGCGTAGACTAATGGTTTATTGGTCTAATAATCCAGGAAACCTAACCCACATTTCTGTGGCAGTTTCAGATTGTTTCCCTTTATTTATTTATTTAATCATTTGCTCATTAGAGCTTCTTAAATTAATTAAGCAAAGCTTTATAGGCTTCCTTTTCCTGAGGTAGGTAGGATGTGATTTGGTTATGCTGTTTGAAATGCCTTGCATAACAGTCTTTGCCTACCTGATCTTAAATGATCATTAACACATTTTAAGAAGTTGATTTCTGTTGGTGAGGAGTAGAAACAAAGCCTAGGTTTGCCTCCCCTTCATTGCAATGCCCATTTTGCTCCACATTACACCATGTGATCAGCTGTGTGAAGGAACATGTGCGTGATCAGCTGCATCCTGACTGATAAGTGGCATGTTTGGAGAAAATTATTTTTGGTTGACCCCATGCTAAGCTGGTGTCTGGCAAGCAAACAAGATATGTTAGGGGTCAACATCAGATGTTAGGAGGTACTGGGTCTGCAGATGTTGAAGTTGTCTGATCTGGACCGGTAGCAGTCTCTGAATTTTAAGAATTAAGGCTACAGAAACTTCATGCATCTTCTTAAAAAAGACAACATTTTATTACAGAAACATCATAATTCTGTTAGCTAATTTTATTGTGTGCTTATTTATTAACATTGAAGGTATATTTGTATGTGTTTGTGTTAGGTTACTTAGCTTCCTTGAATATCAGAAGCATTTTAACACAATGAATAGATAGCTAAGCTAGAAGATGTATGCTTGATCTAAATTTAAACAACAAACAGTGAAATACTATTTTTTTTCCTCTTTTTTTTTTTTTTTTTTTTTTTTGTGGGGAGTGAAGATTTAGTTGTAAGAAATGGAACCTAAAGGATTTCAAGGAGAAGACAAATTGAAGATGCTTATAATCTTACTAGCATATTTGGTAAGTATGTAAGCCAGCTTTATTCCAAGATGAATGTTGAAATAAATGATTATGTCAGACACAGGAGTGGTGTCTTCTGTGTGCAACCACTAAGTCTGGAAGACTCAAACCTATTTAAACAACTATGAAATAATTTTTTCAATTTTAATGTGAGCTTGGTCATCTACTTTGTGTCATTTCTTGGTACTGCTATTTCAATGTCAATCTCTTAGTACACTATGCTGTGTGGGTATATAGTTCAGGAGTTTGAAGTGTCCATTTTATCCATATAATATTAGCATGGCATGCAATTATATTCACTTGTAGGCATACCTCAACTGACCTGCAGAGCCAAGCTCTGAAACTAAGGGTAATTAATGCTTCATTGCTATCAGAAAAGTTTTGACCTTTCTGAAAGGACTAATACACAAAGAATTTGGGAGCAATTGTGTAAAGCACTTTCTGTGATAGAAGTCTGTAGACATTGATTTGAAGTTCTCTTGAGAGCACTCATGTTTGATAATGTTTCTGGCTAGGATTCAGTTAACTATACTGAGCCTTTGCATGGCTGATGGTAGTGCTTATGGTATTCCTCATAATGCAGACAATCATTTTTAAAGATAAAAATGTGATTTCTCTTAAAGCTTGTATAAATTACATATAAATCAGAAATAAAGTTAATCTTTTTTCTTCCTTTTTTTTTTTTTTTTTTTTTTTTTTTTTCCATAGCTAAGTAGGGTAATTTGTGAGACTGGAGACTGCAGAGAACAAGAATTTAGAGACCATACTGGGAACTGTATTCTCTGCAAACAGTGTGGACCAGGAATGGAACTCTCAAAGGTAAGCATATCAGGCTTTCTTGAATTTGTTCCAATAAATGCATCTTCGTGTGTCTAACGTAATAGATGTATCTATGATATGAGGGTTTTTTCTGATGTTTTGACTTCTGAAACATCTTTTGGTTTTTCAAGTAATGTGTTGTGATGCTCGTGATGTGGAATCTTCTGTGAAGAAAATTATAATAAAGTAATAAAACAATAGATTTGTTTCTAGATTTTATAGAGATAATTCCACCTAGATAATCTTTATGTATCTTTCCTTACAGTGACTTGTCGGAACAGAATAGTTTATAAAAACAAATAAAAGCCTAAGTACATAAATACTAAATAGGATTCAAGTGAGATCTGAGATGGTTTTCTAGACCAGCTGGGTGATAGGTCAGCAGTGTTGTCACTAGCTCTATGGTTGCAACAGGTAGGTGGGTTGGGCAGCTGGTTTCAAATAAGGCAAAGTGCCTTTATTTTACACCTTATTAATGCCATAAATCAAGTCTGTATCATCTGTGTAAAATAACAAAGAAGACTGAGGCTGGAAAAATATATGTAATATGTAGAAAGCATGTAAAAATTTCTTGTTATTACTGTAAGTAAAACAAAAAGGAAGATTATTATGGTGAGTTTGATTTTAATTATTTTTTCTTTTAAAACACAACTGCATCTCTTCCAAAAGAAAATCCATGTGGAAGTTTTGAAGTTGGCATTTTTTTTTAGGAGTTCAGAAGCGAATCAATGGAAATGCATGATGATGTAGTTTACAGACTGGGATTCAATGCATCTATGGATTTTGCTCAAGTTTTTTCCAAGCTAATATTGAAGTATTAATGCAAGTGATGAGGGGGATTTTAATTGTTTTCAGTGCAGAAAAAGGACATGTTGAGAATGAGTAAGGATAGCTAATGATGATGCAGTTGAAACAAGAAATGGGAGAGATCAGAACCAAACTAATCATGAGTCTTGGAGGGATTTGAACTTACACTGTGAAGTATAAGCAGACTTCTCAGCCTCATGTGTGACACTTGCACCAGTGTCCAGTAACTATCTTGCCAGTTAGTGTGAAACTGTGAGTGTAAAAAGGATGATAAAAGTAGAATTTAGGGTGTTATTTAAGAGCTGTGAAATTTAATTCTCAGAGTAACTTTTGTAAGCAACTACGTTATGTAGATGTGAAGGTTTTTTAACTTGAAACTTTACTAAATCTATTTTTAAACAACAGAAAAAAAAAGCGTTCAGCTTGTTTTCTTTGTTTCTTCCAATGTTCAACTCTGAAAGCATTCACAAGTAACATTTTGCAGTTCAAGGGTGAAGAGATTTACTTGAAGAAATTCTAATGCTTATTAATCAGCAAAAGGTGATTGCCTTACAAAGCTCTGAAATGTCCTCACCATCCCTCCACACCTTGTTGCTAGCATTCAATGAAGTATTTACTTTAGTACTTCAGTAAGGATTGCTTTCTATGTTACCCAGTGTTAGAATCATAGCAACAGAATCACAGAATGGCCTGGGTTGAAAAGGACCACAATGATCATTAAGTTTCAACCCCCTGCTATGTGCAGGGTCACCAACCAGCAGACCAGGCTGCCCAGAGCCACATCCAGCCTGGCCTTGAATGCCTGCAGGGATGGGGCATCCACAACCTCCTTGGGCAACCTGTTCCAGTTAGCTAGAGTTTGTCTTATTAGTACATGAACGGTATTATTTAATTGAAGGTGACTAATGGTATAAATGTGATTTTTTGGGATGTTTGCTAGGTTATTTATTTATTTGACTGGACTTAAGCTAGAGGTATGAAAGAATGGGGAAGAAGGGGGGTAATATAGAGATGCATTCATGATTATGACACTGTAACAGCAGTCCAAGTGAAGCAGTTGTAGTTCTAGCATACACTGCTGTGTCATGCTTACCTGTCAAGTTAAAAATGGCTGTAGAAACTCATACCTTCACTAATTACTTATGCTTTAGCATTTATTTATTAAATTGAAAGTAAACTAAAATAGGTAGGTTACAGTTTGCAGTAGTATGTGCTATTTGTGTTATATTTTTAACTTTTTCTTCAGTCTGACAGTTCTCATTCTTAATACTAATTTCTCTAAAAATATGAATGCTTAATTGGATTTCAGTATTCAGGCAATTACTTTCCCCAGACATTAATAGGCTCCCACATACCGTTTTAGATCCCACCGCATCAGAACTGAAATTACTGAGTAGGTTTTGCTCAAACCTGAATGTGAGTGAAAACATAACTTCCCTTAGAAACAGATGTACAACTTCCTGTGAATCTTGGTGGAGGATGGAATGCTATGATTGTTACTGAAATGTAGTTGAAAAGTAGCCTTACTGAACTACAAGTGAATGAACTAAGTATTTGAAGTCAAAGGTCAGAATACAATGGGAAACTGGATTTAATGATATACTTGAAGTAATTTGCAGCACATGACAGAGGCAGTGTTTACTTATTTAGTAATTATGCTGTACTTTAATAAGTTTCTAGGTAATTATCAGAAATGTTTGCTATTCTCCTTTCCAATATTGGCTGCTCCTCATTGCACTGTACAACTTCCTGAAGGGAGATTGTGGTGCAAAAGGATCTGGCCTCTTCTCCCAGGCAAATAGTAGGACCCGAGGAAATGGCAAGAAGTTGTACCAGAGGAGGTTTAGGTTGGATATTAGGAGAAACTTTTTCTCTCAAAGGGTGGTCAGGCACTGGAATGGCTGCCCAGGGAGGTGGTGGAGTTGCCATCCCTGGCAGTGTTCAAGAGGCGCCTGGATGAGGAGCTACGAGAGATGGTTTAGTGCTTGTGGCACTGATAGGAATGGGAGGGTGGTTGGACTGGATGATCTTGCAGGTCATTTCCAACCTTGTGATTCTGTGATTCTGTGAAAAGTACCACAAATAAAACTAGATACGCTGTTGTGTGAGCATGACTATAAAACTAAATATATGGTAAAATACAATGGTATCCATGTGCTTTTTTTTTTTCTGTTTTGTTTTTAAAAAATAGTTTAAGGAATTGACTGTCAGGTTCCAAGTGAATCCTGTGCCTTGTTAAATACCATGCTGCTGAATTGACAGCAATCATCTTATTGCTTAAGTACACACATGCATGTATTTTCATACTTTGCTTCTGTAAAACTGAGTACATGATGTTACAGAAGTCAATACTAATTTACTGTTACTTACTCATGGTGACTATCAAAAAAAAATTCTTATTGTGGATTTGCAAAACTCAATGAAGTCAGCAGGCCGTATTTGTCCCTGTGCTTAAGGGAAACCACGGTGACAATTGAAGATCAGACTTGCAAATCTTATGAGATGCCATTTGCAAAGGTGATTTAATGAATGAGAAATGGTTAAAGCTTAATCAAGTTAGGACTGGTATGAGTCCAGCATGTTCCCAGTATCTTGCCACAGATACTTGAGTGTATCACAGACATGCATCAACAGTATAGATAGGTGTGCAGGGCAAAATTCCCCTTGCATCTGTATGTATGTATGTGTGTGTATGCATATATATATATATGTGTAGGTATATTTACAGGATTGTTATTACAGCCATTAGGGTTCTTTTTGTTGTTGCTACAGTATTAAGCATTTCCTAATACCTTCCTAAATTGAGAAATACTGTCACCTTTTTTTATTTTACACATAGGCCTGTAGGGCAGAAATCAACCTCCCTAGGGTAATGTGAGAAGTGTTTGGTTGAACAGTGTTTAATTTAGTTGCAAAATTGTACTTGATCCGTTGGATTAACATCCCTGTTTGAAATAGATAGGCAACTTCAGGCATGCTTCATGTGTGAAACAAATTCGTAAAACAAAACAGCACACACACGAACACTAAACCCAGTTTATTTTATGTAACTGTTTCTGGATCTGAACTTTTAAATGACATGGAGCTGCATGAGCGGAAGGTCTGGCTGGGGCTTAGGAAAAGGTTTTTCATCAGAGAATGACTGGGTACTGAAATAAGCTGAAATAAGCTTGAGCTGAATGGAGCTCAAGAAGCATTTGGACAACACTCTCAGACACAGGATTCAAATGTTGGATCATCCTATGTGGGGTGAGGAGCTGAACCCAGAGATTCTTGTGGGTCCCTTCAAACCCAGGGTGTTCTATGATTCTGAGTCATGCTGCAGCTATTCTTTTCAGCTTTTATTATTTTGTTTTAATGAGATTCTCTTCAGAAATGTTTGTTAAAGTAATTATTTCTTTAAAATAAAAAAAAAATAGTACCCTTCAAGATTTTTTTTTTCTTACTCCCTACTAACCATTAGAACTGCTGTAACAGCAGCTCTTTGAATGCTTCATTGGCACAGGATGCCCAGAAAAGCTGTGGATTCCCACATCCTTGGAGGTGTTCAAGGCCAGGTTGGATAGGGCCCTGAAGCAACCTGATGTAGTGGGAGATAACCCTACCCATGGTGGGGGAGCTTGAAACTGGGTGGGCTGGAAGTTCCTTTCCAGCCCAAATTATTCTATAGTGCTGTGATTATCTTACAACTGGAATCCATTGGTCACTTTTGTTAATTGTATTTTTATAGAGTTCTTATAACATGTTACAGTAATAAGTAAGCCACAATTGTTTTTCTACCAATTATTTCAGGCTAACATGGAAAGAAATGAAATCATCAGCTCTTATTTTCCTTCTCTTTGTTTACTAACATTTGCCCATTTAAAAAAAAAAAAAAAAAAAAAAAAAAACAACCTGTGTTCTTCACTTTAATAATTACCTCTAGGGACAAAATTTTGTGAAGGCTTAGAACTACTGAAGCGTCTTACTTTGATGTGTTTTCTGAGTGCCTTTTCAAGACTGCTTTCTTCTGGGGAGGGAGACAAAAATTATCTTGATTCCTACACTACTTGATTGTTTGCTTGATTCTTGATTGTTTGCTTCCTACACTACTTCAGTTCTCATTTGTGTAGTGAAAAATAAAGCATCATCGCGTTAAGCAACTAGTTTAGTATCTTTCATTCTTTAAGTGAACTCAAATTGACATAGCCTTTTTTATCCTACCATACCAGTATAGATCAAACCTTACACACAACTCAAATTCAAGTAAATCTCATTTAGCATAGGAAAAATAAATGGAGGTAGTTTGGTTTACGCTGAGACGCAATCATTTCTTGAAAATGTGCCCATTCAGAAGTGAGAAGCTCAATTCTTTCCAGTCTTTACACCATAATTTGCTTACACATTTCCCACGACTCTCTGTAGCTCCAATGCATTTACTTTCTTTTTTTACCTCTACGTGAAAAGTAATCCATATCTCAGCTCTGTAAAGCTTGTCTCACAATTCAGAATTTTAACTGTGAATCTGGAAGCCATCCAGAGGGACCTGGACAGGCTGGAGAAGTGGGCTCATGTGAACCTAATGAGGTTCAATAAGGCCAAGTCTGGTCTGGTAGTTGGTGACCTTGTATATAGCAGGGGGTGTGAAACTGGATGATTATTGTGATCCTTTTCAACTCAGGTCATTCTCTGATTCAATGACTTTTTCAACAGGTCACACCTGAGGTTGTAGTTCAGAAACATTGAGCTGACAATAGTGTTTATTTCTTGTAGTGCACTGCCCGAGCGTACAGTTGTGCCAGGACAGTAAATCTTTAGGATGCACCGGAAAACAGATTGCTGGACTGATCACAGTCTGTCTCATGATCAGATCTACAGTTTAGCCTCATGCTCTGTTGTATCAGTGGTTAAGGGCAGCGTACTACAAGGAAGAAAAAGCACAGATGAAAGGGAGAGAATGCTTTAAGCCATTTATGTCACCAAATACATGGTGATAAATGCCATCGCTAGCAGACTGTTGACTTTGCGGGCAGAGGCACCTTGAGTGCTGCTGATATAGGGCTATTCTTTGCATCATAGGTTACCTCCTTGTGCTAGGTATTTGATGAAGGAAAGAGGGGCTTGCATCATAGCTCAGAACAGGAATTATGAATTAATCAGAAAGGTGCTGTTTACATCTGCTTGTGAATTTGTCCTTACAAAGAAAATGAGGTGGTATTGCATCTGATGTTATCCTGGTGAAGTTACTGAGGGCAACTGTTGCTGTGTTCAGCTGTGACACCATAACTTTTTAAAGCTAGAGGGCTGCTTCTGAAGAAGACTGCCATTCTTCAGTAGTAGGCTAATGTCTTCCAGGGTCAGTCTCTTGGACTCTGGAGCAGATGCATGTAGGCATGTCAAATCTTACTCACCAAACGTGAAACTTTTCTGACACTAACTTTGCCACAGGAGCTAAATCTCACATTTGCAGTGCACTGTTGCATCCTGTCCTGCTCCATGACTTCTGTTGGCATCTGATTACTCAACTGTAGATGAGGCAGATCCCAGCCATGATGTAATGCTGCAACCTGTTATGTGACCTGATTTTTTTATGTCTGAGTAACTGAAAGACTTTTTTTTTTTTTTTTTTTTTTGAGAATATCCAAGTGTTCAATTAGTCATGATGGACCAAGTGGATCTTCTTAGTGTTGTACAATATAAGGACTTATTTAGGTTGAGGATAATCAATAGAACTAAAGGAAAAAACTGTAAAGAGTACTGTCAGATTATGATTTTCATGATGCCTGAAAGAATTTTTAAATGGAATTTGAAGTTATTTTAGTTGAAAGACTCTACTTTGCTGTTCATTTACTTGCTGTGCTGCACTCAACTTCTAGGGAAGAACCACACCACTTAATTCCATTACCCTTCATAGTCTGCTGCAATTTTGGCTTTTCTGTCTGAGTCAGTATATGGGTAGTATATACTGAAAGAAAAGGTTTAAAACTGCTAATACAATATTTTTAAGTGCCTGTTTTGTATGTATTTAATATGTTTTGGCTTCAAACTAAGTTATGGATTTATTGTCCTGTCTTGCTACAGATGCTTTGGTGGCATCTGAACAAAGTTTTTCTGGGGATCAATGTATTCAAGATGATGAGATGCCAAGTACTGTGACAGTGAAGGTTTTGTAATTATCCATAAAACGGAAGTGTATTTGAATTATGAGGATATTTTCAATGAATTTTAATACAGTTTTCTAAATTAATATTTCTCTTTTTTTAGCTTGTACTGTGTATTATTTAAGAGAAATTTTTCATTCCTGTTAACTATTACCATTGATGGCAATGCTGTAAGGGGAAACGAAAAGAAAAAAATGGGCAAAGTGTTCTTCACAGCCTGCTTTGCAAAAAGAGAGACAAATACAGTGTGTGTTTACCTGCTTTTTTTTTTCTGATATGATAACAGAAATAATAGTTTGAAATCCAACTAATGGATGTTATAAGCTTTTCCTCTTTCCTGCAGTCCTGAGGTGAACTACCACAGGAAATGAGCACTTATTTCTGAGCATGGGTGGGAGAGTAGAAGGGATGAGGGGAGCTGAGGACTATATGGCTGAGTTCTCATCAGCCGTACAACTTGCAGCTTTGTAAATACAGCACTAAGAAAACTGATGCACCTCAGTTTTGCGCGTGTACCGATAGAAGATGAAAACTCAGTTGTTTGTCTCTTTGTGGGGCTGATAAATCATAAAATCCAAATATTCAAAAGGTTTGAATCCATCACCTAAATAATATCCTTCAGTTTAAGGAATGCAATTAATTATGAGTACAGATTTCTTTGAAGTTCTGCCTGGATTACAAGCTTAAATATTTATTTGCACCTGCCAGGCAGTTAACTACCTCAAATATTATGCGAACATAAAAAGCACATACATAAACTTGTAGTTGTTATGGATCACATCTGCAGAATTCCTGGCAAAGACTTAGAAGTCGTCTTTGAAAAGACTGGAGATGCTAAAATCCCTTGGGCAGAAGATTTCTTTATATTGCATCTGCTATTTTTACTGCTTAATGGTAAACCACTCCAGGTTAAAAAAGATCACTAGGATTTGTCCATATAGCTAACTACAGCAAAGCAGATCTGTAAGATCTAGAAACATCTTACCAAAACCTGAATACTTTGGGTTAATGAGTTAAAAGTATTTAACTTCATTTCCTGGTGTTTGCTTGTTTTTAACTGGAAACTTCAAAGGTAGTCTGGAAAGGAAAACTTACAATCAAGCTAATCTAGGTTTTATTTTTGAAAATTTTTAGGACTTGGGAGTGACTGTTTTGAAGTGATTTATCAAAGGATCCAAACGTATAAAGTTTGTCTGAGCTATATTGTATATTAAGTAACACTGCTATTTGGGTGATCTAAACAGAAAGAATATAGAGTAGAAGGAATGTGGTAAAGAAAACGTTTATTTGGAGTTAGGAAAAGCAAAATGTTGTAACAGAAGTTAGTCTGGTTCTGGTCCTCTGTGGTAATTGTGCCTTTGTATGAAATCTTGCAATTGCGTAAATGAAATTGAATACACTGAGACATTTTCAGACAACATACTGATGATTATAGCAGTTCTGTTTTGTTTTGACATTGATTCCTAGCAGAAGCCAATAGACCAAGAATTAAGTGGTAGAAAAACATTCTGTGGCTGAAATCAGTTAAAAAACAAAAGAAGTATTTGTATCTGCATTAGCATACTACCATTATTATGGGCAATATGTTGGAGGAGGAGCATGCTGTACGTTATATGAAACTAATATGTTTTCTTTGGTAAGGATTGTCTGTTCCTTAATATGAAAAATAATAGCAAATAATTGCATTTCTGCAAAAAAAAAGACGAAAAAGCTAAAACTTATTTCTAAGTTATCCCCTCTGTGTACTCTTTAGTTCATGGATCTAGAGATGGAGGAAAGATATTTCATATCCATTTGTAGTTACTTTCTTAGAAGTGTTCATTTTGTGTGTACTTGACTGCTTATTCTCCAGATGGCAGTATTTTTAATATAAAGAAAATTAGAAAATTCTTAGAGCGTCCAGTAAAATGCATCCTTAGAGGTTATTTCTTTCTGATACTTTACCATATCATCGCAAATCTAAGGCACTAAAAGCATCTATTAGCTAAGTCCATCACAGATCAAGTTTCATGAATGTTCTCAAAATAAAGTCGTGGAGAATCCTGTGTGCATTTGTGAGGCTCAAAGCCATTTACAGCAGCAGGCTTGCTTAGATGACTGTCTGGGAAAAGTGATTTGCATGCATGGAACACAGAGCTTTGTGGAGGAAAGTGGTGGAAACCTTACCTGAAGTTGCTCCAGTTGAAGAACTCTTGAAGTTTTCCTGTTGGGAATTTGCTCTATACTTCCATTAAGACTGCACACTGGAGAAAGAGATCCTCATGCTGTCTTTCCCATCTATTTCTGTCCCCATAAGTCCTTTCCAACAATTTGTTGCATCCTTTTTGCTTTAGTGTTGTGCCACTAATGCATTTAGTCAAGTTACTGCACCAATTAATAGTAATTAAAGCAACAACTCCTAGTGACTTGATATAGCTCTTAAAAAAAAAAAAAAAAGACAGAAAAATGAAATAGATTGATAGTTCTATATAATTAGTTTGTAGAACTCAATCCCCAAAGTATTATGGATAGTTTGGTAAATTGTTTCTCTTTGTTGCCAATCAGTTGTATTATGTGTCTTTTTCCAAATGAAAGGAGAGAATCTCTTGAAATGGGTGAATCACCAGCCATAACAGTATTCCCTATATAGTCAAATATTATGCATCCCTCTGATTCCCAGAGCTATTAATTTTATCTGACAGGCTAAGTACTGTTAGAACTGGAGTGGGTTGAGTTTCTGAAATTCTTAATGGCTAAGCAACGTTTTGTGTGTAGCCAGTGGTCATTAACCAGCTCTGTTTTATTTGGTAACAGAATTTCTAAGCCTTTGAAGATCAGTACACTCTATTCAGCAATTAACTTTGTTCACCTTAACTGTGAACCTTAATATCAAAGTGCTTCTCTGCTGTATTTGTAACTGAGTAAGTGCCTTTATACTTCACTTGTCCCAGTTCCTGCACTTTCACATGACTGACCTAATTAAAAAACAGACAGCTCAATAATTCTACCATAAGCTAGTAATAATGAAACTGTGGGAGTCCTTGAAGCCCTTTATCATTTAAATACACAGTGGTTTCTGGAATAAAGTGGTTGACTGAGTATTACTTATAGAAGTAAGGGAGATTATTAGCAGTGGAAGACACATTTGAACTTGCTGAATGGATTCCTTTTGTCTCTGGAAAGACTACTCTCAGTAATAATTATACCAGGTCTTCATTTTATCCCAGCATTCTCTTCTTGTTCATGCTTTCAGTGACTGAATAGCTTACTGTTGCTTGTTAATCCCTACAGGAATGCGGCTTTGGATATGGGGAGGATGCACAGTGCATGACTTGCAGGCCAAACAGATTCAAGGAAGACTGGGGCTTTCAGAAGTGCAAGCCTTGTCTGGATTGTGCACTAGTTAACCGTTTTCAGAAGGCCAACTGTTCTGCCACCAGCAATGCACTATGTGGAGACTGTTTACCAAGGTAAGGCCATTTCTGAAGATGAGACTTGAACAAATGCAAAGCTTATTTGCATTAACATTGATTGATGATATTTTCCAGATGAATGATTGGGTAGATCCTTTACATAACTATGAAGGACATGTGTTCTAATCTTGGCTTTGCCAATAACTTTTTATATCATGCAAGCAACTAATTTCAGAATTTCTGTCTTAATTTTCAACTGTCAAAATAGTCTGATAAAATGTTGTTACTTGCGAGTTCCTTCATTGTTTCAAAATATTTACTTTGTTATAACATTGATATTTACCTTCTTGAAGGACTGAACACATTATTTTTGTCTTTTTTCTCCTTTCCTTGGGTCAATGTGTAAAAGTTCTCATACATGTATGTTTTCAGCACTAGAGTAGTGATTTTGGTTCACGCTCCTGAATTTCTCTTACTTTTTTGGTAAATTCATAGAGTATGATCCTGACTGAAAAATCACAAGTGTATCTAAGGGAAATATTCTGGGGCAAATTATAAGTGTGGAGACTTAATCAAATAGCTATGGTATAAGTCAGGAGCTGTGCTTTGTTTGTTTGATCTTTGTTGCTAATCTTCTCCTTTTATAGAACTTAGTTGCAAGGTCTCTAAAAGATTTTTCTTTTCTTTGTGGCCAAGTTCCACTATTATCAATATTTGCTGTGAATTTGTTAAAAGATATTTCATGCCTTTTTGAGCTATCAGTTGGTAGTTTAACTGGTAGGTGTAGGTTATGAGAACTGATTTGTAATTGTAGCAGGTTTTATAATTTCAGGATATGTATTTCAGATATATAGATGTAGATACACATTGCAATTTAATTTTTATATTTACGTATTTTCAAAGCAGCTAACAATTACCTGAATGCTGTTGAAGCTCCTTGTATTATTCCTCTCAAGACAGAAGTGAGGCCTTTTCATTTAAAAAGCAATTAATAAAGCTTTGGTAACTAGTATTAGTTTAAGTCACAGTTCTAGATTAAATATTACTGACAATGGCATCTGAAAAGTCCTAAAGCCAAATGACTGGTTACATTCTTATTGCATGTTATTACATATGTACTGTAGGACTTATTTTGCTGTGAAACAGTAGACAATTTTCTTGTGTAAATAATATAAGCTGTATTTTTGTAAGATGGAAAAGGAAGGAAAAAAGAAGCCTGAGTAAAACATGATTTAGGAGTGAACCTTACTTGAGCTTGCTTGTAAGTATTCTGCTCTAGATCCATGTGTTTGGGTACATGTTGAGATGGCAGCTGTTAACACAATGTGCTTTTGCTGACAGTAAGGTTGGAAACATGAGTAGAGGAATCACTGAGTTTCTAGTCTGGACCATGTGAGGAGTAGAGCTATAGAATGTAACACCACTTATATACCCTACCCATCACTTAGATGTGGCCTAAGAAAATGGATGTACATATAATCTACAGCTGGTCAAACTAAAATTTTAGCTATTATCTCTCATAAAATATGATGGTATCTGCTTTGCACTGGTTTCCAAAGCATCATTTTCTATTTTTCAGCTTCAAAATGATTCAGTAGCTGTGTCAGCTACAAACAGATGTGAACAGATTTCATTCCAAGTGAATGAATTGGTACCTCCAGTCCTGGAGCCTATAAATCTGTTTCTATTCATGTTGTTAGTGTGAAAGTTCTTGAGCAATTGGAAAGCTGTTTGTTTTAGCTGATAGAGTTTTCATATTTTAAAGGAATATTTATGTTAGTAGTTAAACAAAAGTAAAGTTAGTACTTTTTTCTTAATGTGCCTCAACAGAAAACATTTTGCTAGGTTAATACTATGGTTGAAAAAAAGCCAGACCTGCTTGATTAGGAAGGTATTTTAGATAAGTCCTTTGTACGAGAGCATGACATCATTCAAATGTCTCTGAGAAAGATTTTGTCACTATGAATTATTCTTCTATTTTCTAGTTTTTATAGGAAGACCAAGCTTGGAGGCTTTCAAGACATGGAGTGTGTTCCCTGTGGTGATCCTCCTCCTCCCTATGAGCCCCACTGTAAGTGTTCCTCATCTCCTGTTGGGGTAAAATTAACTTTTTGCTTTAGAATGTTTAAGCTGAAAGCCTGGCAAAAAAACGTTGATGATGTAGCGAAGAATTCTTTGCATGATTATTCTTATACTTATTTTTCTTTTTTTTGTTAGTAAATTGTTTTGTGAATACTTTTGGACAGGCCTAGCACTGTTATTACAAAGCTATATGACCAAACACTGGAGGATAAACAATCCTCTGTCCTACTACATGGTTGATTCCAGTTCTAATTAGTGAATAAAAGTTTGTGATATGCAGAAAGGATTATTTGATGATATCTTTAAAATAAATTCTAAGGTTATAGCAAGGGAGAATGGTATACATAAATTGGTAGTGTTATATGCATTAAGAAGGAAACAGGTACACAGTTTCTCTCTTCATTTTTGGCCAGTGAGAGGATATGAATCTTTTTGAAATGAGAGAGTCACCTCATTTTGTAACAGCAGCTTTTTAATACTTTTTTCTAAGATAATTGATGGTCTATATCCCACTGAGCTCTTAATTCAATAAAAGGAGTGGATTTTTCTCATAGCATTTATTATTGTATGCTTTATAGTATGAAAAATAAAACTACTTCAGCAAAATGTTGTGGAAAACATTGGGTTTACTTGTGTCACTTTCTGTAAATGTTATGTTTTGGAAGCTTTCCCCTTTTCCAAACAGAAGCAATTCTTTATAGAAAGCATGAGTTGTCAAGTTTCTGAAATGCACCATGTTGTACATGTTTAAATACAAAACAACTACTACAATCTTAATAAACTGAAATCCTACCATGAAGTGAAATACAGTATTTCACTGTGGTTCTCAGAGACTTTAACTCAGTTCTCTGAAATAAGATATCTCAGTTTAAGGAAGTGTGTCTTCTGTCCTCAAAGCAGCCTATGAAGTTATGCCTAAGGTGGTCAGAATGAATTTAAACCTGTTTATGAGAATTTTACTGAACATCACAGGGGGGAAATATCTGTTTTAAGCCTAAATAGAAAGTGTGTTTCTACAAGAAAGTATAAATAGCAGTGTTTGAAAGTCAGTTTTTGAAACCTAATGCTGAAAATGCTTGCAGTTTATTTCACTCATTAATACATTTTGATAGCTTAAAATTTAAGTTTGCATTAATTGAAGTTAAATGGAGACAAACGACTAGGTGTATGGGGCAGGTTCTCAATTATAGCAGGCTAAGTTCTAATTCTCTACTTTTCTTATCTTTTCTTTCCACTATGAAACAGAAAGACAAATATTAGTGCAGCAAACTCTTATATTGCAGATGAAAAGGAAAAGTTTAAATGTCTTGTTTCAATGAATTAATTGTCCACTGAGGTGTGTGGTGAATTTTTTATTTGCTTAAGAATGTTACCAAAAGGACACAAAGGCTCACAGCCCCCTGCCTGGACTAAAGGTTCCTGTTTAAGCTGAGACATGGATGAAGTCCTTTCAGCACTACTAGCTGTTGATTATTACCCAGTTAGCTATAAATCTAAATGCTTGCTTTTATCTTCTTTCTTTCTGTAGACATTTTTAAACAGATCTGGTTTAAATATTTACTCAGGAAAAAATGAGTTTGTGAATTGCTAAAGGTGATGTTGAAAGGATTCTATAATGAACAAGTAAAGAGAGTATTAGAGGCCAGGAGAACTGCTATCACCTTTGTTTAAACTTAAAAGGGGAGACAATAACTTGTGTGTCTTAGGATGCCAGAAATTTAAATGCACCATTATGTAGTTATATTCTGCTTAGTTCAGGTAAATAAACTGAAAATACCAATACTATGTATAGGAGAAGCATTTAAACATTAGAAATGAAAGCATGTTTTTTAAATGACTGCTTATGTTCACTTTCTAAACTGAAGTTGTCGCTTTCAGCTGTAGATACTAATTTTCCACTGAACGACAGGTAAGAAATAATATGAACTAGGAACTAGTCAATCCCAGGCAATCACAGGTATAATTTCTGAAATGTAAGATAGCATAGCTTGTCCTAAACTGGACTGCTCAGCAAAGAGTGATGCCCAGGTTTGATGATGGATTATTTTTTTTCTCAGCAACAATTCAGGCTTGTAGAATTCTCCCTTCTGACTGTCTAGACTGGTGTTGTGCTACATCAATGACTACTCTGAAACTGTTCATGAAACTATTCAGTTAGCTAGATTGTGGATCCCTCCATGGTGTTAGAAACAACTACTTTGTTAAGGTTATTTTTTAATCTGATGAGTTTGTTGATACCAAAGCATTTGTGCTGGCACAACTGAAGGAAGGATGTTCAAAAGGCTGGGGTAAGAAGCAGAAGATTTCTCAAAGATCTCACTGCTTTCTTTGAGCAAGTACTGTGTTTTATGCTAGGCTGTATTAGCAAATAAGCAAAAAATGTAACAAACCATACTCTGTTGTCTTTTGGCCACGTGATGGTGGCAGATAAAATAATTGTATTGCTTCAATTTTGATCAGCTTGGCTATGTCAGCTATTCCTACAAGTGTATCATACAATTCAAAATACAGAACTGCATCTGAATATCACCTGACTTCTCTAGCCTCTGAATAAGGCTTCTACTGAGTAGAAGAACCTGTAAACATTTTTTAAACTGTTTGCAAAATCTGGTTCCTACTGCTTTCATGCTACTGTTCCTTTCTGGACCAATCTACAATCAGTGATTGTACTCCTACTCTGTGCAAATACATTATAGAATTTGGTTGTACAAACAAACTGGAATAACTCACAAGATGAAGTTAAAGTTCAGACACTAAGAGTGATTTATAGCAAAGCCAGCATCACATTAGCACCCCTTATACTCTAATGTTAAAACAATAACAACAAAGCATAGTATGTTCTACCCAAGTCAGATTGACATCATGATTTCGTCTGCTTTCTTCTTCATGGCAAAAAACAAGCAGCATTGGGAAGATTAGAGAGCAGGGATACTATTCCATGTAGCTTGGGAAACTAGTCTCTACGTATTACAGGAAGTAAATGCATCATTTGCATCAATGAGGCAGTAATGTTTTGTTGAATAAATCACAGCAGGGAAATATGTACAGTTTGATGGTAACATCATGTGCATTTGAAACAACCCGACAAACAGACGTAAATGTGTTTATATCATGAGCTACATTTTATGTTCATTTCAATGACAGCTTATTTAAATATAACAGCGATTTCATAGTATTGTATAATGGCTTATGTTGGAAGGCATCTTAAAGATCATCTGTAAGTACAGCTCCAAAAGTACTGCCCCATTATGTTCACTAATATCAGAGGCGGATGTTGGTGGTATGGCAGTAGAGGCAGAACCTTCCCACCAGTATTTCTTTACATGTTGCTGCTGTGTGACAGATGGCAGCAGAAGGGGCAGTCTGACAGGATGGTGTCTGATATGGAAGTGCGTATGAAGCAAAGGTGTGGAATTTAATTCCTCCAGGTGGAATAAATTGCACCCATGGACATACACTGATGCTTGCAGAGTATTTATGTAGATCAAGCAGTGAATGTGAGCACAGTGAGGTGGTGGGTCGTGCTTTTCAGCTGTAGTGACAGTGATGTGAAAGCCACTTTCCATAGGGCCAGGCAGATTTTTATGAGCAAGGCATGCAGGCTCATCTTCATTGCTGGCAAAAATGCATAGCTAATGGTGGTGACCCTGTTGAAAAAAGTGTTTTGTGGCTCAGAATTTGCTCTGTCAAATAGTGTTATTTTGCTATTTGTATCTGTTGTAGTTTCCATGAAAATAAATAGTTGCCTCGTAGCAGATTACACAGCTACAATTCTCCTTCTGTGGGCAGGTTTACAACCACAATATCAAGCTGCCCAGAGCCCCATCCAACCTGGCCTTGAGTGCCTCCAGGGATGAGGTGTCTCTGGGTAAGGATTTCTTCCTAACATCTCACCTAAATTTCTTCTCTTTTAGTTTAAAGCCATACCCCCTTGTCCTATCACTATCTAATCCATGTAAAAAGTCAGTCTCCCTCCTACTTATAGGCTCTCCTCAAGTACTTCAGGCTTCAATAAGGTCTCCTCTTTATTTATGAGAAATGCTCCAGCACTCTGTGTTTGTGGCTCTCTTCTTGACCCACTCCAACAGATCTGCATCTTTCTTATGCTGGAGGCCTCAGACCTGGATGCAGATGAAGCCTTGCAAAGATGGAGCAGAAGGGGACAGTCACCTCCCACACCCCCTTCACTGAGGCAAAGAACATGTTGATCACCTCAGCCTTCCCCATGTCTGTTGAAGCCAGTTCTCCCTTCTTATTTCAGAGGGGATACACTCTTTTGGCCGTCTCTTTTCCCAGGCCACTCATCCCTATTTCCACTGCCTGTATTTTCCTTCTTATCGCTCAGTTTGACCAGAAGGTCCTTGTTCAGTCATACTGGTTTTCTGCCTCCTCTTCTTTTCTGCCTCCTCTCTTTTCTTATGCTAGGGAATGGAGAGCCCTTGTTCTATCAGAAAGGCATCCTTAAATTGCTGCCAGCTCTTTTCCATTCCTGTGTCCCCATGGACAGTTTCTCAGGGGTGCTCATCCAGTAATTCCTTAAATAGCCAGAAGTTCACTGTCCTGAAGTTCAGGGTCCTTACTCTTCTGTTGCCAGGCATACGTTTCTCAAGGTTGTGTACTTAACCAGGCCATAGTCATTACAGCCCAGACTGCCTCCAGTCTTCTTTAATGATCTCCCTGTGATGGTTTCTTTAATGATCCCTGTCTGGATGGTTGAAATCTCCTATCAGGGGATAAGAGATAGATAAGAGCCTGTGAGTGTGACCTCTTGTAGCTGAAGCAAGAAGATTTTGTTAAGAGGTTCCCATTGATCAGGTGGCTGTAATAGACCCCAACTACTAGATGCGCTTTATTGATCTGGTGCCTGATTTTAATCCACAAGGTCTCAACCTGAGGCTGTTTCTCAGAGGCAGCCCTTTGCAATCTATCTACTTCATCATATAGAGGGCAACTTCCCAACCCCTCTTGCCCTGCCTTATCTCTTTTAAAAAGCTTCTAGACCTTGATTGTTGTATTCCAGTTGTATGATTCATCCCACCTGGTTTCTCTGATAACAATTAGGTCACTGTTTTCTAATAGCACCACAGTTTCCATGTCCTGCTTATTTTTCATGCTGCATGCACCTCAGCTGGGCTATTGGCCATGTTGTCTTCCTTAAGGAGTCTTCCCAAATTCCTCTGGGACAAATCTGAGGATTTCCCCTGATGTTTCCAAAAGTGACAGTGTTTGCTAGCTCTTCTCAGTCACTCAGAAATACATCCCCTTCCCTCATCAAACCTTGTTTAAAGCTCTGGTGATAAGCCCATCCAGCTTGCTGCCCAGAACATTCCTGCCCCTCATGGTCAGTTGATCTGATGTCAGCATATCTGTTCTCTCAAAGGTACATTTGAGAGCATAATATCCAAAACACTGAGCATGACAGCATCCACACAACCATTCACTCAGTTGATCAATTCTCCTCCTCCTGCCTAGTTCTCAGTCTCCAGATGGGAGGAACAAGAGGGTTACTACCTGTGCTCCAGATCTCTTCCACATCTTCCCAAAATTCTACACTTGAAAACAACCAATTTTTACTTAGATAAGGAATAAAAGTAAAGATTATGGCTTGTTGAGACAAAATGCATGTAACAGATTATAATGAAAACATCATTTTCTTTTATTGTGTCCATACTTTATCCACTTCAATATTTTATTTTACAGACTATTCGTCACTTTTGCTAAGGTTACAAAGCTCCCTACTCAGTTTTGTTCTGCAAAGTTTTTTCTTACTTTACTTCTGTATGTTTGCAGTTTATTCTTCCTGAGAATTAACTGTAAGTGTCCTAACCTACCACTGAATCCTTTAAATCTGAAAGGTACATTGTTTCAATTATGAAATGTGCTGTTTAAGGGCTAAAATCTGATAGTATTTCCTTCTTCCTGGTGGTAAATGCAGCTGATAAAGGAAAAGTAAGATTTGCTATAATCTACTAACTTGGATTTGTAAACTTCCATATGAATTAATGGTTCTGTGTCAGGGTGGAGGCTGATCACAAGCAGCATCCCTCAGGGGTCGGTCTTGGGACTGGTGCTCTTCGACATCTTCATCAAGGACATAGACGATGGCATCAAGTGCACCCTCAGCAAGTTTGTGGATGCCACCAAGCTGAGCAGTGCAGTAGATACATTGGAAGGAAGGGAAGCCATTCAGAGGGATCTGGACAGGCTGGAGAAGTGGGCTCATGTGAACCTAACGAGGTTTAACAAGGCCAAGTACAAAGGGTTGCACTTGGGCTGGGGCAATCCCAGATATCTGTATAAACTGGGGGAAGAACTCCTTGAGTGCAGCCCTGCAGAGAAGGAGTGGGGGATCCTGGTGCACAAGAAGCTTGATGTGAGCAAGCAGTGTGTGCTTGCAGCCTGGAAGGCCAACTGTGTTTTGGACTGCCCTAAAAAAGAGTGGCCAGCAGGAGAGGGAGGTGATTGTCCCCCTCTATTCAGCTCTTGTGAGGCCCCATCTGCAGCACTGCGTCCAGGCCTGGGGCCCCCAGTGCAGGAAGGACGTGGAGCTCTTGGAGCAGGTTCAGAGGAGGGCACTGAGATGATCAGAGGGCTGGAGCACCCCTCCTATGAAGAAAGGTTGAGGGAACTGGGCTTGTTTAGCTTGGAGAAGAGAAGGCTCTGGGGAGACCTCATTTTTGTGGCCTTACAGTACTTGAAGGGAGCTTATAAACAGGAGAGGGAGCAGCTGTTTATGAGAATGGGTATTGATAGGACAAGGGGGAATGGTTTTAAACTGAGACAGGAGAGGTTCAGTTTAGATATCAGGAGGAATTTTTTTCACACAGAGTGTGGTGAGGCACTGGAACAGGTTGCCCAAGGAGGCTGTGGATGCCCCATCCCTGAAGGCATTCAAGGCCAGGCTGGATGTGGCTCTGGGCAGCCTGGTCTGGTGGTTGGCGACCCTGCCCAAATCAGAGGGGGTTGAAACCAGATGATTATTGTGGTCCTTTTCAACCCAGGCCATTCTATTCTATGATTCTATGATTCTATGATTCTATGATTCTATGATTCTATGATTCTATGATTCTATGATTCTATGATTCTATGATTCTATGATTCTATGAATGTAATAGGTATTTGGGATGTACAAGGACTATACTTCAGTGTGGAGTAGCTTATGACAGAAAATGAAAAGTTAGAAATTACAGTCTTCAGGATGGTGATAGAATACTTGATAAAAAGTAATAGAGGTGGCTAGAAGTTTGCTGGCTATCTGTGTGTATTAATTCTTTTACTACACGTGTGTCCATCTTATTTCAGTATTTTTTTGATTTGGTATTACACCATAGCATCTCATAATCTTTTCATCCGTGTTGGCCACTGTGACAGAAAGCAGCTGGAACACTGCATAAACCTTTTACAAAAGAACTGACAGCTAATTTAAGTAAAGGTAATAGCATCACTAGCTTATAAATATCAGTACTGTTTTATTACAAAGCCATTAGCTTTCCATTATCTTATAATTCAATTGTACACTTGAAAAAAAGTAATAAGTCTTCCTGATATTTTCCATATGTGACCTGATGGCAGAGCAATTTATCTTTAGCAAGTCTGAAAGAAATTTTACTAGGTGTTTCAGAAAGATGAGAATTGCTATTCATGTCTTGTAAAATTTTATCACAATGTTTCTTTCACTCATCATCGATCAAAACGAGTTAACCTAGAATGCCTAAATACTTCCATCTTCTTGGCATTGATAATTGCAGAGGTTCTGACCCACTGGGGAAAGATTCACACACATCTTAGCCAAACAGCTCTTTTTCCTATTTTGAAATCAGTTTGCCTCCTGGGTTTTTTCTCCTGAAACAAAAAGTTGCGAACAAAGAGGAGGCAGATTCTTCCTTTCTCTAGTAAAAGAGGCATTACTGCTAAAATCAGTTATAATAATTCTGAAACATTACTCTACAGAGAGGAAAATGCAGATTCATTGCACAGCTTTATTATTTTCCCAAACTCCCCTTGCCTGGATCAGGTAATGTTTTTTTTTTATCCCTGTCCCCATCCCCCTTCCCTTCCTTTCCCTTCCCTTCCCTCCCCTTCCCTCCCCTTCCTTTCCCTTTTTTTTTTTTTGGTGTATGCAATCCTAACCTGTTTTTTTAACTCATATTGTTTATAACTTTATTTTCTGTGCCTGTGTCTATAGAAGCATTCTGTTATGTAGCTGTTTATCATTAAATAGGTACTACAGATAGTAGATATCTGGGCAGAAATAGAAGTTTCCCTCATTTCTGCCCATTTATCTTCATGCCAAATGTATATTTTTAACTGAATTCAATTCTTTATCCCAATTAAAGTAATACAATTCATAATCATAATATGGATGATCCTGAACACTTTCTGCAAGCACTGGATACAGGGGTGCCCACTGTGCACTTAAGGTCATGTTCCTGAGAACAGAAAATTTCTTTAATTGCTTCTAATAGTTAACTATTTGGAGCATACTGAAACGTACTGATAGTGTTGCCAGTGGTCTATAGGAGTGACAACTGTTGTTTTTCTTGCCTGGCTGAAATATAATTTCAGATTTATAGAGTCAAGTATTATCACACACATCATATTTTAGAGATGCCATTTCTCAAGAAACATAATGTTAGAATTATCTTCTTCAGTCTGTTGTTCTAATTGAGCACAATATACACAGTAGCATCATTTATTATACCTTTTAAAAACTCTTGACCCCAACGGCCAATATCTGTCCACCCTGATAGGGCAACAGAGGCCTCAGAGGAGTAATTTTCTGTTTTTATTCCAGTGGATGATCTAATAGTGAAGAGGGAGCTGTGTTATTGCCCTCACTGAGAAGGCTGTAACATAAGCTTCTGCCATATTCTTTATCAGCAGAAAATCTATTGAGAGGAAAGTAAAGTTTTTAAAAATAATAATTTCCAAGCATCTTGAAGAATACCTGTTTGTTATAGTTGTGGAAGGAAATGAGAACATGTGGACAACAAAGTTTGAAATCTTAAATAAGAAAGAAACAGTCTATATACGATCTCTTATAGGTTATATTAGCAGTACCTACTTAGGAAGCTGTTAGCAACATAGTTATTAAATGATTTCCAGAATGAATGGACGTGATATGAATGGCTTTCATTATACAAATGGAAATCATAGAATAAATTAGGAGTGGAATGTTGTTTTGCTGCACTGTTGATTCATAATCTCTGAAAATGCAACTTATAAAATATGATCATAATTCAATAATGTTTTAAGTGGATTGTGTCAAGTTAAGTGGTGTTTGACCAAGCCGGATTGCACTGAAACACACTGCCCTTCTAGTTACAGTGTAGGAATTTCACTAATCATCTGTAATCCAATTTTATCTACTACAGCATGTATTAATGTACTTAAGAAAGTTCAATGTATTCTTTTTGAGAATACACACCTCATTTCTTACTATTTGGTGAAAAATAAATAACTTGAGATTAAAATCAGAAGGTGACATTTTTAAAATCATTACATTCTGTTACTTTGTTAATTCACACCACAAGCTCATGCAAATGTTAACAAAAGCTTACATATGTGGTGCTCATCTGGCATTATATCTATATTGAATCAATATATGCTAACATATAGAGCAGAATCTGAGATTTTCCTATCTTTCTTCTAACTCACAGATGGTAACTCTATCTGTTAATCCCAGTGGAAGTTTCATTTTGAAATACAAAACTTCTTTTGAGCTTGTGTGTCCCTCCCCACAGATGTCTGGAGCCTTGATGTGTTTCTTTCATGATTCTTTTTAAATCAGGGACTGAAGCATTGCTGGTGAACAGTGAAGTTAGAGATTCATTGCCTGGTAATGCAGTGAATCCTTAAAATATGCATCTTCAGAGCATAATAACAAGAAAATCGAGAGTGACCAAAATACTTAGTTCTGCATATTTCTGGACAGTAAAAATTTGTTGTGGAGATCTCATTTCATTAGGTTAAGAAAACTATTTAGTGTATAGGATGAAGAGCTTTGTAGTTGTAGTATTTGCTTCTAGTTTGTTCAAATAAAATAAATAAAGCAGCTTGTAATTATATTTAGTTTTGTTCCTTGACAATGTTAAGTACAGTTACAAAACAGAATTCTCATCTTAACTGCAGAGTATGAGAATTTCAATATGTTTTTTCAAACCAGTTTACCATACTTTTGTTTCTAGTAGTAACTTGTGCAACCTTTCATCTTATGAGTCAATCCTATAATTAGTATCCTTCTTTGCCAGAGGCATACTGAATGTTTGTTTTAGGTGCAGAATGTCTGCAAGAAATTTAACTTAATCATTACTTTTTAATGTAAGAGCTGGTTAGCTCAATTATACTAGATTAAAGTGAACTTGAAATTCCTGAGTTAGAGAAGAGGCTAATCGTTGACCTGCACTGAATAAGTACTATTTCTTTTTTTTACATGTGTGTACAATGTGGCTAGTCTTTTAGTCCAGTCTCGCAATAGCTAAAAGTAATTGTCTGCTCATTGCATAGAGTGAATTTGCAAAGTTCTGATTCAACTTGGCCATTTTTGTTGATCAAATTTTTTTTGCAGTATTGCATGCATGGTGGAAAAAGTGAAAAATATTTTTTTCAGTTAACTTTTGCTTGTTTTGTGTTTGAGAACAGTTTGAAAATACAGTTACACCTTTCCAATAACTTTCTCTTGGGTTTTTTGTCATGTTCTAATTACAGAAGTATAAGATTACTTTAAATATATTTATTTAATATCATGCTTCTAAGCTATATTCAAACTGAAAATATTAGCTTCATTTTCTCTCATAAAACAAACCCAGCTAATTCTGGAAATGCTTGCAATAAGATCAACCCAGCAGCACTGAGTTTTGTTGCCTTCCATATAAATACATGGTGATTGCTGTGCCTTTTGGCTGCACAGCCTTGAAACTGTGACTGACACAAACATAAAATGCTCCTAAAGAAATGCTTGATAGTGTGTTGTGATTTTTTTACTCTTATCCTACTTTGTGCTGGTACTTGGCTTGACTCAAAAATATATGGGCTGTGTTCCTCCTGTAGAAGGTAAAAAGAAGGTAAAACAAAATAAAAACAAAGGAACAAAACCATTAGAGAGCAGGGAATCCATGCAGGCTGCAACTTTCAATATTTGCCAACTGTCTATTAAGAAAATCATCAAAAAGTGTAACAGCACTGAAGCACCTAGAAGAAATCACAGGCTTGGAGGACTAGAATGTACTGGAAATAGAGTAGGATGCAGTAGCCTTAGAATAAGAGTGATGCACTAAGGGCCTTATCAGTGATGATTCATTATGAAGTAACATCTTATGAGCTGGAAAGACCTGGTGTTCCCACTGATCAGTGGTATGATTCCAGTATTTCTCTACTTCCCTTTAGCTTTTCTAGTGATAGGCCTTTCACAAATCTCGCTCTTACTGGTTCACTTCTGCAGAAGCAGTACCCTGCCAACCACCTCTTTTACAAAGGTCATAGAGGCAATCCTACATGTTATTTTGGGCAGTGATTTGTGTCTTTGTCTGAGATACAGACCGTGACTATTTCTGAAAAAGATAATCTCTTTTTTTAAATAAAAGGTTGCATCCACGAGTTTTAATGATGATCCATTCAAGTCCAGTAGTTTGTGTGTGTGTATATAAGTATGCATATATGAACTTAAATTATATGTGCATGCTATTGAATGTACATATATTTTTACTTACCATATGTGTTTGTGGAAATTTAGGATGGAATTTGTGCACCCCCATTAGGCATATAAAAGCTCATGCTTAACACTGAAGTTGTCAGCCCCATCTTCCACTGATAATCAGTGGAGAGTTAAGTACCCCAAGAGTTCAGGAAAGATGGATAAGTTAAGCTTCTATAACTAATGTGAAGTAGACTTTCAAGCCTGTGATCCCACAAAGTTGTTTCAGAAAAAAATAAGCACTTATCTGGAGATTTCTTTTTCTAGCTGTGTTTTATAAAAAGACACTAAAGTGAGTAGCTTTGACTTTGTCTCTATACTTCCCAAGTTAGAGTTTATTTCAATGAGTTGCCAGTGTCAGATTAGATGAAAGAAACATTGTCCAGCTTCCTTATACCTGATGTTCCTCTTACCCTTCTACTTTTTCCTTTTTAAGGAGGAAAATAGTTTTTTAGATTAAAAACTTTTTCATTCCTTCTTAATAAACTTAGCTATCATCACCAAACTGCAGAGAACTCTCAGGTGACCCACGGAGATATAGATGTTTGCTTTGATCAGATGAATCCAATAGAGGTTGACCTTTCAAAGAAGATAGCCTTTCACTGTATCTTCTATATTCTTTGACTAATTCCTTCTGAATTCTATTAAGGAAAGGAGAAGTTATATGTCAGATTAGGTAAAATGGCAAAGTTAGGAGCTTGTACTCAGCAGCCTTTTGTTCTGCGTGGCTTTGCTATATCCTCAAAGCTTTAAGTAGTAAATTAAAACTGCTTTATATAAGCCATTATTATTTCAGACTTCAAAGCTACATCTTTTTCATCTGCACTGTATTCTTGTGCATGCATAACGTTGCACAATAGGTAACTTTTGTTGCAGTAAACAATGAAATTTACTTTGAGATATGCAGTATTAAAGGAAGATGGTCACAAATGTCCAGCTTCTAGAGGTGTTTAGGGTTTATGTTAGAAAACTATGAAAAAATTGTATTTAATACCATGTATTTCGGATCACATGCATTTAACTTTTTTTTAAATCTGAAAGTTGCAAAATTGAACATAAAACAAGTTAAAAAATACCAGTAGTGTTGGTTCTGCAGCTCTTAACTTCCACTGTAGTTCAGAATGGTAATTCATCCCAGTTGTGTACAAGAGCTATGAAACAGTCTTAATTATTTAAATGCTCAGTTTTCCACAGTAAAAACATGTTTTCCCCACCAATACATGAAAGTAGCTAGTAATGATGTTTTTTAAAAATAAAAATGAAAAATCAGATGTAGTTGCCTTGCCTTGATCCCTTTTTCTAAACTAGTGATATTCTAATGTAATTATAAACAGGAAAAACTTTTGGTTCACTAACCTGATTATGGTTTTCTTAACTTTCTTACATTTCACAAACACATTTCTTGTGGCTGTTGGCTGCCCTTAGAAAGGTGCTTACTGCTTCTCCTGAAGTTTTACAGCTGGCCAAATTCAGTTAGAGAGATGAAATAATCTTCTACTCACAACAGTTTATAACTTAGTTTCTAGAATACTCTCTGAGGAGGCTGCAGAGGATGGAGCTGAACTTCAATCTCATGCGTCTTGGAAAAGAGCTCTTAAGCTTTTACTTGAAAGGAGAAACCCCATCACTACTTCCTCTTCCACAGACTAATCTGAAAAAGGTTACAAGCCTTGTTTGTGACTTTCCCCCCATCCTCTTATTTTAAAGTAAGATCACAGATCTTTATTTTCAGCAGTTTTAAGAGAATATTTTCCTGGAAAAGCTGGCAGCCCGTGGCTTGGACAGGTACACTCTTTGCTGGGTAAAGAACTGGTGGAGGGCTGGGCCCAGAGAGTGGTGGTCACTCTGGAGTTAAATCCAGCCAGCAGCCAGTCATGAGTGGTGTTCCCCAGAGTTCAGTACTGGGGTGTGTTCTTTTTCATATCTGTATTGATGACCTGGACAAGGAGACTGAGTGCACCCTCAGTACGTTTGCAGATTATGCCAACCTGGGAGGATCTGCCTGGGGGTAGGAAGGTCCTTCAGAGGGATCTGGGCAGGCTGGATCACTGGGCTGAGACCCAGGGGGTGAAGTTCAACAAGACCAAATGGCAGGTCCTGCACTTTGGCCACAACAATCCCGTGCAACGCTACAGGCTTAGGGCAGTGTGGCTGGAAGACTGTGTGGGAGAAACGGGCCTGGGGCTGTTTGTCAATGTTTGGCTGAACGTGACCCAGCCATGTCCTGGGGACCAAGGAAGCCAATGGCATCCTGGATCACATCAGAAATTGTATTGAATTGTATTGTCAGGAGGAACAGGGAGGTGATGGTTCCACTCTATTCAGCTCAGACCACTGTGTTCAGTTTCGCACCTCTCACTACAGGAAAGACATCAAGGCCCTGGAGCATGCCTGCAGAAGAACAACAAAACTGGTGAGGGGTCTGGAGCACAATTCTTAAGAGGAGAAACTGAGCAAAGTGGAATTTTTCAGTCTGTAGAAGAGGAGGCTCAGGGACTCCATGTCATTCTCTACAACAACCTGAAAGGAGGTTGTGGTGAAGTGGGGGTCAACCTCTCCTCCCGCTTAACTAGTGGTAGGATGAGAAAGAATGGCCTGAAAGAATGGTCAGGCACTGAACAGGCTGCCCAGGGAGGCAATGGAGTCTTCGTCGCTGGAGGTTTTCAAGGAACATTTAGGTGCTGTTCTGAGGGACATGGTTTAGTGGGGAAATACTGATGGTACGAGGACGGTCGATCTAGATGATCTTGGAGGTCTTTTCCAGCCTTGGTGGAACCAGAATTTTACTGAATTTTCTTATCGCTGCTAGAACTCTAAGGTTTCTGGACTAAATATTATTCAGCCAATCCAGCAACCTCCATTTTTGTCCAAGTGAGCAAACGAGCCTGAAAATAATTTGATATTCAAATACAGCAGGTCAGCTATACATCATTTAGGCAGTTTTTTGAATGGGTAGGTTGCATTGGCAAAAGCTATAATTTGCTTATGACTGAAGATGGTCACAGTATACCCTGTGATTCTAATGCCACAATAGGCATCCAGTCAGCAGACAGAAGTCAGAAAGCTGAATACTTTTATTATCTTCAATATTTACCAAATATTTTCAAATTAAGCAATTTTTTTCTAATTGGATCAGAGGGAAACAGAAACTTCTGTGACTAATCTGCGATTCACTGTTCATAAGGAACTGACATTGTTCCTTTACACTTCTGATTATTCAAACCAGTTAATCTCTGTTAGCTAAAGACACAACCTTCATTATTTTTACATACAAACAAGCATGCAATTGTCATTTAACTAGTGAATATATGATCCAATGGGTGGAACACCTCCCTGTGAGGACAGACTGAGAGAGCTGGGGTGCTTCAGCCTGGAGAAGCGGAGGCTCCAGGGAGACCTGAGAGCAATGTTTCAATATCTGAGAGGGGACTTTAAGAATGAAGGGGGCAAACTCTTCAACAGGGTCTGTTGTGATAGGACAAGGGGAAGTGGTTGAAACTAAATGAGTGGAGATCTCTGTTGGACATAAGGAAGAAGTTTTTTTATAATAAGGTTGATGAGGTACATGTTGTCCAGAGAGATGGTGGATGCCCCATCCCTGCAGACATTCCAGGTCAGGCTGGACAGGGCTGTGAGCAACCTGATCTAGGTGTAGGTGTCCCTGCCATTGTAGGGGAGTTAGACTAGACAACCTGTAACACTCCCTTCCAATTCAGATGATTCTATGATTAAATTCTAAAGAACGTGTGGTCTTTGTCTCCTGTTTCAGGAATCGTGTTACGACAATAGCTGCCCATTTGAAAATACTGTTTCTGTAAACAGCACATACTCTTGGTCTGCTTGTGTGAACAATAACTTTCATAAGAATTTTGGAACTGAGAACCATTTCTCTCATCTTTTTGTATGAGTGAGAAGAGAACGATATGTTTCAAGAAGAAGTCCATCCCCTTTTGGCACTCTGGGACATCTAGATTCACAGAATTATCATCATCTGCTAGTATTTTCTTAGGAGGAAGTGTTTTAGCAGCAGGATTTTGTGAGAAAGCACATAGCTTGTAATCTAAGAATATAGGGATATATATAGAATAATAGAAAATTTGGCTATTCCACAGAAAGAGAAAGCTTCCATCCTGTGTTTTGCATACTTGATCATGTTATCCATGGTACTCACACCACTGAAAGTGGAATTTGTGAGCAGGATGTTTTCTTATATATATATATTATTATATTTATATTATATATATATATATTTATATATTTATATTATATATATGTATATAATTTATAATTTATATATAAATATAATTTGTCAAGATTTGATGCACATATAAACTATGAGCTCTGCTGTAGTTATCATTACTAAGATTTTGGTGGAGTGGCTTATCCTCTGTTTCTTCTTTATCTCAAATGTCAGAATTTATGATAGCGTGGGATTCAAACAGATTTTTTGAAGTTCTCTATTTGCTCATTGTAGGTACATTAGAGATTTTAAGTAGTTATCCAAAAGCAGCAAAACTCTCTTGCTTTCTATTGTGACAGGAGAAGGTAGTTTTTTAAAACAGGTGTTATTAATCAGTTTAGATTTCTGTGAGGGAAGATAGAGATAAGCATGGGCACTAGCACAATGTACTTAGATTTGAACAGGAGATTATTCTAAAATACTGTGTTCTTGTTCCCAAAACAATTTTTCTCTTTAAAAAGAAATTGGATTAATTGGACACATTAGAAGTGAAGTAGGAAAGTTGGTTTTCTACTTATGTGTTCTGACACAGACATTATTATGTTACTGATTTAATACATGCAAACACTTGTGAAAAGTGAAAAAAGAATAAGAAAAAGAAATGGAATTCTATGCAAAATCTTCAGCTGCTGAGGATGCAAAGCTGCTGGAAGCAAAAGCCAGGTTTTTTTCCAGATTACCTGAAAGTTTATTCTCAAGTCTATTTTTCAATAGACTGACAGTTCTCAAAGTTGAAAGTTTTATTATAGAGTCATAGGATCATAGAATCATAGAATGGTCTGTGTTGAAAAGGACCACAAAGATCATCAAGTTTCAACCCCCTGCTATGTGCAGAGCTGCCAACCAGCAGACCAGGCTGCCCAGAGCCACATCCAGCCTGGCCTTGAATGCCTGCAGGGATGGGGCATCCACAGCCTCTTGGGCAACCTGTCCCAGTGTGCCACCACCATCTGCATGAAAATTTATGTACGAATCAAGGTTTCTTTTGTGCCAATGTGTAATTTCAATTTAGATTACCACAGTAGGACCAAGAACTAACACGTCTTAATTACCAAAATAAAAACCTGATGTAGAATTTGACTGTGCCTTACAGATGTAGCAGCATATATCCAGTACTGTATTTTAAATTCCCATGCACAATGCAGTTTTCTACCACTTTGATCATAGAAAGGTTGTCAACAATTGGAGTTCTGTAAAATGTGCAGTGCAACAGAAATGAGCTTGGAAATGAATACATGAGGTTTCAAAATTTGAATTTATAAACACATTTTTCAGGATTTCCAAACAAAGGATAAACACTTGAATAGTCATTTTCTCCCTTAAGGCTGCTTGGTATGTTTATTAAAAAAATAAGAACAGCGAAATGAAGCAAAACAAAAAAAATGTAGGGCACTAAGTTGGAAACTAAAGGCTTTAATGTCAGAGTTGCTGCACATTTGAAAGATGTGGCTTGACACAATGAACTTTTGGGCGTAGGCCATGCACGCAAATGGCCGTTCCTTTACAGCTGTCAGGAGATTCTCTCCAGTGTTTACCACAGCCTGCAGCAGTCCTGTTTAATAAAGGTCCTTTCCTCTTACATGAAAGATCTGCAGAAAGGAGGCAAGAAGACTCGAGAATATACTCAGGACATCTTACTTTCCATTGATGTTAATGCACAGTGATATATATTACAAATGGATTTTATGTATATATACAAATAATACATGTAATACCTGTACTACCTATATGTTTATACACAATACGTTGTTTTCTTGTTGGGCAGCTGGGTGCTATACTACATAAAGTCGTTACTTTTTTCCTTCTAAATGAACATAAACATCATTCAAACTTTCTTCACAATGAAGGGATGTCACCTCACGCTGCTCTGTTTCCTGTGGATCAAGAGCAGTCATGCAGATAGATGCTGCAGTTCCACTGACAGGCAATAGCTTGTTAAATTGTTGCAATTTGAGGGTATGTCTGAGCCCTTAATTCTTGTCAAACTGAGGTTGCTACACCAACTTGAATCAATCAGCGTAAATCAATGTAAAGGTAGTGAACACTTTTTATAATAGGCAAATGCTCCTTTCTTCTTTCTTGGTTAGAAAGATCAATATTTTAGAAATTAAATCACATTTTATTTTACTTTTGTATCTTATTTTCAGTCCTGATTGTAAAAGATGGCACTTTGTTACCATGTTATCGTGTGAATGCTATTTCAGTGGAGTTTTGATTAGCAGTGTCTTAATGAGTAAGCCTTCTTGAGGCTAATATTGATTTGACTGTTAATAGTAATTTCCAAAGAAAACCCAGACATAAAATTCCACATTTTATCATCCTCAACTTCAGCAAGTATGTATTGTATCCATGGAAGGAATGTGAAGTGCTGCAAGTTCTGATTTCAGATGGTTAATCTACCACGGAATTATTTTTTGTCTGGCATACTGATTTCAGTAGTGGCTGTAATTGGTTGTAGTTCAAAGGAAAAAAACAAATCTAAGAAAATAAGTATGAAATAAATAATAACAGAAGTGTCTTTACATTTTGCCCAGACTCTGGTTATTTGGTATGACTGGCTGAAAATTCAACTGTTTTGTTTCTTGGCAGAATTTATAGTGATACAATTGGGATTTGTATGTTCAGTAGTAGCAGAGTTACCAAGATTTAACCGTCTTGCTTTGCAAAAACTTCGTTTGCTTTTAAGAACCATGTATTTGCACACTGACATTACAAGGTACTGTTCCTTAATTGAGGATAGAATACATAATTTGGCTTACTTCTCAAAGTTATGCAGGAGGTGGCTTGGTATTTTGGTTAATTCTTTTTTAGCATGAGAACATTTTCAGAATATGTTGAAACTAAACTTAGAACATTACAGCTTTTTCTCAAATAAAATACATTTTTGTTGTTTTTTTTAATGCATAATATGCACATGCTTTCAAGAATTGTAAAATTGTGCACCGCCTCCCTCCTTTCTTAATGTATCTTGTCCAGTTCAGTGCTTAATTACATATTTAAAGTTAGTCATTTAACAGATGTAAGTACAAGCATGAAGTACACCTCCTTGCTTTACTAAAATGAGACCATATAGTCTGTGAGCCTGAAAAGTGAGAGTTTATGAAAATGCACACATATCTGAGTAACACTGAAAGCAAAGTTCAGCAATGCCCAACGGGCCACTATTACAATAGCAATCCACTTCTGAAGTGTTGGTCTCTGCAGGGAAGATCACTATCATTATAATTAGAGCTCAAGTACAATGGACTGCTCACAGCAGCTATTCTAAGAAGTTCTTTGAAGGTGAAGATGAGTGGTAGACATTCTCAGGAATTGAAAATTGCTTTCTCAAGTCAAAAAAAAAAAAAAAAAAAAAAAGAAAAGAAAAGAAAAAAAAAATCAGCAAAATAAATCTTAAGTAGCCTAAAATGAATTTCATTTTTTGCCATCCCAATTTAATATAAAGTCATATTTCCAATTTGGATGCTGCTGATGAAACTTAAAGAAATGTGTATCATTTGCAGTTTCCCAGAACAGAATCTAATACATTATTATACTTGCAAATAGATTCATTTTGTGAGCAAAGGAAGAAAGTCAAAAGTGTAGCAGCTCTACATCCAGTGATTTGTTCTGTTCATCCTGTGAGAAAAAACAATTCTTTTTTTCTATTAACTATGAAGGTGAATTTCTAAGAAGTGATCAGTGCTTTTAGGTAGGTAGATGGAAGCATGCAGATAGATTGACATGAAAAACATTTGAAGACATTCTGCTAATTTTTTTATTTTCATGTTTTTAAATGCTTGTCCTCACTATCTGTAACTTTCTAAGGACTCAATCAGGTAGTTGTGTAAAAATGAAAATCTGATATCCATGATTTCCATACCAGACCCAGCAAACATGGCTGTGTGAAAAGTTTTCTTTCTGGAAGACTGTAATGTTGAACACCAACGAAGATCTGGAAAAGAAATCCTAGGACTTAACTCTATGAATAGCTGGAATTATAGAAAAAAAGGAGAAGGGCAGGTAATACTTTTTAAGAAGGAAAATTACCTGTAACCATGGATTGGAATTGTATTCTATATAGCTGAAATAGAAATAATAGACCTTTTGATATAATAAAGAAAATAATAAAACTTCAGTAGAAGGACAGTTTCAAAATATGTTTCTCAGTTGTGTAGAAGATTTTAGTCTCTGTATTAATAAGTTTTAGGATCTACTGCTTTTTAGTATATCAGAATGACAGTGTATCTAAGGTGGGAAAGGACACCTGGACGTCATTGGGCCCAATCCCTGCTCCAGCAGGGACACAGAGCAGGGTGCCCAGTGCCACATACAGTGCCACATGTGCTTTGAAAGGTCTCCAGGGAGATCTGCACCGCTCTGCCACTTGCACACAAGTGCTGCTGGTGTTCTCAGGGAACCTTCTGTGTGCCAGCTTGTGCCCATTGCCTCCTGTCCTGGTACTGGGCACCACTGAGGAGAGCCTGGCTGCATCTTCTTGCCACCCTCCCTTCAAATATTTATGGCAGTCCCAGCTTTCTCAGCCTCTCCTCATGGGAGAGTTGCTCCAGTCCCTTCATCATCTTGATGGCTCTTCACTGGACCCTCCAGAATTCCCTCTCAGTCCGATTTAGAATAATAAAAGGGTGCAAAAAAGATGAGGTGCAGTAGTATAAATCATTCATGTAATGCACGGGTTTCATTTTTGGTTTTTAAATTTGGATTCCGAGGAGTTGATGTTTTCCTTGGTATAAAGTCTGCAGTATTACAACTGGATGTAAGGAAGTTCGTTTTCAAAAGGTCTAGATTTTTGGCAAAATATCTGACCATGATAACAAAGTGATATAGAATGCTTAAAATGCTTTGGTGCCAGTGTCTGATGTGTGTAGAGGAAATAGCATAATTATGTGAGAAAAGCATTCCTGAGTAATACAATCCCATTGATTCCACTAAGTCAGAAAGTAAGCAAGTTCTTTCTTGCTGCTATTATAGGCAGTTAGGATAACAAACATTTGTAGTTACATACAATTTAATTAGTGATTCTAATATACTTTGGCAGACATCTATTTTCCAATTTATACATGACTGTGTGGAGTATTTCTTAGGAAATTTTGATCTTTAGGTTTTAGCAAAAGAATTTGGGGGGGAAATAGACAGTCTGACTTATTTTTACAAGTGAATACCTTTTCTTTTTTTAAGTTTACTGTTAGATAAATATTCAGATTTGTGTTCCTTTCCTCATAAGATGCTGCTGAGTGATGCGGCTTTCAGAGTGGATTGAAAAAGATGAACTATCAGGAGTAAAAAGTTGTTAAAAAAATTGACTTTAAAAAGATCATTTGCAACTTAAGAGTTTCTGTAGTTGCAGTTACATTTTCAATGATTTCGGTTGTGGTTTGTTTTTTTTTTACTTTCCATTTGAAAGTCATGTTTGTCAAAGCTTGAGTCATTGCATAAGCCTTCAACAGTACAGGTGTAAAGTCAGTCTGTTGAATGTTCTCTGAAGATATTATTTGTTTTCAAAAATTAGCACTGAATTAAAAAAAAAAAAATAGTGCTGGTGAAATCCTTGGCTTGATTCTAGAAATCTGTGACAATTTATGCAACCAAGCAAAATGGTATTTCAGCATTAGAACTCTTCTGGGCATCTCAAGCTCTCAAAAAAGATCTTTTGAATGGAAGTGCATGTAATTGTGACTCCCTCTAGTGGACAGCTTTCTCTACTATAGCCTAGGAAATAGTTAAAATCATTTTTGACATTAAAAATTGAGAGGTCTTCATTTTCATGGTTAAGATTCCATTCCCAGAGACAGTTGGAGTGCCTTTGTGTGCATCTCATATATATATATGAGATATATATATAAATATATATAAATATATATATATATAAATAATGTAGCTGCTGATTATTTATCTACATAAAGCTTATACATTAGTAGATGGAGCATTCTTTTTTTTTTTTTTTCCCTGTGCTGAGAGCCTCTTCTGCTAGCTCGAATTTCCTTCACATGGTTGTACATTTCTGACATTGCACAACTTTCCTTAATTATTATTTAATTACATTTCAGGTACCACCAAAGTAAACCTTGTGAAGATCCCATCAACTGCTTCCAGTCCTCGAGACACTGCTCTAGCAGCTGTTATATGCAGTGCACTTGCAACAGTGCTCTTGGCTCTTCTTATTCTTTGTGTTATCTATTGCAAGAGGCAGTTTATGGAGAAGAAACCAAGCTGTAAGTTTCCAGTTATCACTGTTTCTTTGTAATATTTATGCATCAGTATTTGGTTGGCAAATCTCTCTGGATATAAATAAGTAAAACCTAGGATTGTTATGTCTACAGCATTTAAGCAAATTTATCATTGAGATGAAAAAGCTAGCAGAAGCCTATACATGTGTGCAAACTCAGCGTGGATGTACTTGCTTCTTCTGAGAAAATGCTGTGCAGATGTCCAGAAATAGTTTTGCACTCATTATGCACCATGCTCTGTTAAATGGTGCAGATATATTTGGAGCATTGGAAATCTAAGCTAGGATGCCATTATGGAATTGCAATACTGATGTAGACATACCATCATGGAGGATCTGTGCATCACATGCCTTTGTGAAATACGGATTAGCGTGCTGAGTTAATGACTGTGGCCAGTGGGGATAGCAGATGTTTCATTAATGATTTTGGTTTATCTTTTTTTAAGATGAAATTTTAACCTTGACAGTAAAAGTTTTGAGAAATTCAGGCACAGCGAGTTCAAACTTCAGTTAGTGAAATTTAGTGATTCATTTGTCTTGGCCTACAGTGATACAGACTAAATGAAGTCTTTTATTAATATCAAGTTCTTTAAGATAACATAAACAAAGCAGCTGAATGTATATTTCAGATTGATATGCTTTCAATATGATATGCTTTCACCAGAATAAGAGCAAATGTCTTCCTAAGAGAGGCTGTAGTTGAACCAGCTGTTCTAGGGCTTGTTACAAAACCTGTGGTATGCATGATGTCAAACCCCATCATCATGGTGGATCTTTTGGTTGGAAAATGTATGGAAATGCTGTGTATTATGGCATTTAAGTGTTCTGTGGAGATAGAGGCTCTGAAAAGGAACAGAAGTATCATTTACTAACAAATATTTTCCTTTTATCAAAAGGGTCTCTGAGATCACAAGACATGCATTACAATGGGTCTGAACTGTCTTGTTTTGATAGACCACGGCTAAATGAATACAACCACAGAACATGCTGCCAGTGCCAGAGAAGCACATCACAGACCTGTGGTATGTTAATTCTATTTAAAAGTCACTGTAAGGAACAGCAGTTATACCAGCAACAAGAACTCATGATTAACATTTACCTCACTCTTCAGTTGCGACGTTTGGCTTTCACTACGAAGTAAACATTGTCAAACTACCCCTTGTCCCAGGTTAATTTCTCAGTAAGCACAGGATTTCTGAGCAGCTATTTGGTTATGATTTTTTTGTTTTGTTTTCATTCCAGTGACCATTCACTTAAATAAAAGCAGTAAATATCTATCTCAGTTCTTTCTGATAAAAATAGCATTGCATTTGGCTTGGAGACTTAAACTGGTATGAAGCATTTCACAGATAGTAAGAACATGATACCAGTTCTGAAGGACATTGAAAACCTGAACAATTCGAATCACTGGGATTTTGTGAAGTGCTGTCAGAACAGATGTGCTTATGATATTGACAGATACATAATTTAATTTGAACACAAGCTTAAATGCCTAGTATGCTGTCAGAATGAAGTACTTCTTCTTCTATGTACCTAATTAAAAAGCAAATTAATTTGAAGAATGGATGTTCAGATTTTCATGGCAGGCATCTGTATTATTTCAGGAGGAAGGACTTGGCTTTTATAAATAACTCTGTTTTAAAGAAATAAATTAGCCTATTATTGCAAGAAGAGATCTCTTTCCTTAATCCATATATTTTAATGTAACTGGTGAACTACCCAAAGAGTACAGAGGCCAGGTTTACACACAACTTCAATGCATTTAACACTATTAAATCAATTTTCATTCTTAGGGCCTGTTCATTTGATTCCTTCACTGTGTTGTGATGAAACCTGTAGCATGGATCACAGCAGTCACAGTTGTGCTTTGCACTCACAGACTACACTTAATGAAAGGTAATTTAATGTTATGTAAGTCTATTAAACATTAGCTATTTTGTATGCAATCAAGTCAATATTTACACAGGATACAATAGCTGTTTGGAGTGAAATACTGGATTTTTTATTTGAATTGTAGCCATATCTTCCTGTTTTGTGCAAAAATAGTGTTATGATTAAAAAATTCTTCCATTAAATAAGGAAAAAAAATATGTAGTGTTTAAGTATTACTTAATAAATTCTGACATGTTAGAAGTTGGGGGGTTGGACTCGATGATCTGTGGAGGTCCCTTCCAACCCCTACAATTCTGTGGTTCTGTGAAGTGACCCATTTCTCTCGTAAGCAGACATTCTTTCTCTTGTGTGTGGTACCGTAGAGGCTTTGGTGACCTCCCTTCCTGCTTTGTGTTAGCAAGGTGCTGTATAAACCTGTGAATCTAAGGGGATTCATTACTGTTTAAAAGCATCATGAAAATCTTCCCTTTTTTAGAAACTCTAAATGACTGTGAAACTTGAAATGTTAAGTACTTCAGAGTTTCTACCATTATTTTCTGCTAAACAGCTGAGTGTAAATACAGAACTTGTTATTGACATAGTAATGCCTTGAGCTAAAAATATAAAGCTTATGGTGTCCTGCAGAGTTTCCTAGTTACAGATTTTAACACTGGGTTTGTTTATTTCTTTAAACTCTTTAATGTTTACCATATAGGGTTTCCAGCTGTTTTCTTCCTCTGGCCAAGTTTAACTAAAAATGTAGAAGCAGCTTCTTCGTAGATTTTGTTTATGCAAGGCAGGTTGGTGACCCAAGCAGGAGATGTAAAACACCTAAATTTTCTGTAACAACTTGTTTAACTACCAGGAAGTTTGAATCACCCTTCTGTATTACCAAAGCTGACAAATTGAGAGTTGTGTACTTTTTGAGAATCCTTTTTTGGTTAAGTCTTTAAAAATAAATGACATATCTGTGTGGATACATCAAAGCTACTTGATTCCTTCCAGTAGAAGTGGAGTTTGCTCCAATTTCCTTTGCCAAAATGCCGTATTTCCTTCAATTGTGGTTCAGTGTCCTGACTTTTCACCTCAATCTACAGGAACGCTCTGTGTATTTATCTAAGCTATTCAAACACCGTGCTTTGGAAATGAGTAAAGCTGCTTAAGTTGCATTGCAGGCAATATTAATGTGTGAAAAGTTTTGGTCACACAGATTATTACTTTATATCAGAGATAGCCTGTACATTTTTGTAAACCTTGCAGACAGTTTTTGGAATAAAACGTGTGAACAAAACTTTAGTAGATCATTCACTGGGCCTTCAGTAGCCGCATGCAGGCACTGGGAGATGTCAGTGTCACCATTTTATTTGAGACAGATTGCTGAGTTTCTACTTCCGCTTTCTTCCCTGTGTTCTAAATAATTCTAACAATTAAAGATCATTGTCAGTCTTCCCAAAAATCTTTCTTACTGCAATTTGAGCTTTTTATATCCTGCCTTAACCCCCCACCATACACACACGTTGAAGAACAAATACATTTCATCACAATTTTGTTCTTTGGACTAAACATTGCAACTCTATTTCATATGTTCTGGAACCCCAAATTCACGTTGTGAAGGGCTTCAGGCAACCTTTTTACCTCTAGTAATAATCTCCAGAGCTCTCTTCATGTCCAGAGGAAGGACAGCCTGGCTTCCATTTCAAAAGAGTTTTTTGGACAAGGTGCCTCTCGAGTACTGGCTAAATATGACCCTGTTTAATCTGTCTGAAATGCCTGTAATCACTAATGACGATAATTACAATACTGATAATATTTGCTGGAATGCTTTTGAAACAGCACACCTTTTATCTTTTTGCAGGGCTTCTGATTCCATTGGAGAAATGATTCCTGCCTTCCTTGGTTCTCTTTCACACTCTGCTTGTGGAGACATTTCGGATGCTTGGCCTCTGATGCAGAACTCAGCTTGTTGTGACAGCATTTCTTTCTGTGAATCATATTCAGAACTGGCTGGAGTCGCTGCAAAATCCTGCAGTCTGGAGACTGAAAATGCAACTGCCATTGAGTCAGATAATAGCCAGGAGCTAAGTGATGTACTTACTTCAGCTAAGTCTCCTCCTGATGGAAACATTGCAAAGTCCTTTGAAACATCCAAGGATAGAACATATATGGAAGTTTCATCACTTCAGAACTCAGCTGCTGCTGAAACCGAGCCAAAGACAAAGTGTAATGGAACAGCAGATGACTCTACGGACTGATAAAGAGGTAAGAAATTCAACTACAAAGAAGGAGTGAGAATGAGTTCCCCAGGCATGCAGAGCTAGATAAAAATAGAATTGTGGAGGGTATATAGTTATGTTTCTCCAAAGGTTACACGTAGATGCTCCTGAAATAAGTGACAGCACTACAAAAGATCCAAGTTTCATGTTTGAAAATGACTGACTGAATTTGAAAGGTGTAATTACTCAGGCTGTAATGCTGAGCTAATATGAACTAGAACACAGGGGTAGGCCTGTACACCAATAATTTTTTATCAAGTTCTAATTACACTTCAGGGGGAAAATATCCATTAATAGTCTTATGACAAAACTATGAGTGCAATTATATGAGGCTAATCCTTGTTTATGTGAAAATGTCTTTGCTTATGTTAAACAAAGCATAAAGGACATGCAAGCATTCCTCTAAAAATATGCACAAGGCCTTCTGTCAGGTTCTTAAGGAAGTGGCAAGGAAACAGAAGAGAATCTCAAGCACCTTAAATGCCATCTGTATTCCCATATCATCAGTTTGTCCCTAAAATAGGAGTACAGCTTAATCTGTAAAATCTCAGTGCAAACACAAGTCTCAGGTCAAAATGAGACATGGAAATAAATGACTGCCTCTAAACATAACAGTATAAGCATCACAGGGAGTCACTGTACTTTGTGATCTTTATATCATCTTGAATTTTAGCTGTGATCTATTTTGTTTTGTTGTTGTTTGTAAATGCCTTTTTCTACTATTGGAAGTAACTTAAAGGCCACGTTGGATGGGGGCCTGGGCAGCCTGGTCTGGTATTAAATGTGGAGGTTGGAGGCCCTGCCTGTAGCAGGGGTTGGAGCTTTGTGATCCTTGAGGTCCCTTCCAACCCGGGCCATTCTGTGATTCTGTGATTGCAGGAGAGCAGCTCGAAGCTGATCTGTGAAAGGATCCCATGCATGGCATGTGTACTGGGGGTGTTATTCAACCATTCTACCTGCTGTGTGGGCTGTGGCTGGAAAGCTGCAGTAGTCAGAGGCAGGAACATTTACCACTAATATTAATAGCATTAATAATCCACCAAATTTAATTAAAAATATTTGTTACCTGTAATTATGAAAATTTCAGGTCATCTGCAGAAATAAAGGACCTTCCTTTGATCCTCTTCCATTCAGTTTGCATGTCATTTTCATATTGTTCTTAAATAAGAAGTAGAAAGTAATTAGTATTTAACAAAAATATGCATATCCTGGAAGCACTAAGTGCATAATTCTTAGGTGACAGCCATTTTCTAGGAACATATAGGAAGGAACATGGGCATGGTGATGGCTGCAAATCTTGATGCTGCTATTCCACAGTTTGCAGAGGCTACCGATGGAAAATGAATTGAGTTTTTCAGGGACTAAATATCTGTTTTAACATGATGAAAAAGTCAAAAGCTCTTTAGTGTCTTGTTGAAATATTGTGAGAGAAGGACAGTCTGTTTAGTGCAGGTGGATGGATTACAATCTTGCATAGGGCTGTGCTTTGTTATATTGCAGGACAGATGGTAACATGATATAATCAGAAGGCAATAGCACATCATTATCTTTGTGCACTTAGTTATAATAATACAGGTACAGTTTTCAGGTTTACATGACTTTCCACATTTGGCAGTGGGCTTTTTATCATTTAATTGAGTATAAAAACACATACAGATTTTTTTGAGTTTATGTAACCACTGTTCTTTCAATTTCATTTAGGAAAGCAGGCATTTCTCTCAGCACTGAAACATTATGCTTCCCTAATGCTCGTCTGCTGACTGTCATCAAATACAGCCTGGTCCTCAGTGTCACAGTTTCAAAATCAGCTGGAAAATAATGGCATCATTTCACACAATCGAAGCAGTTGCATCTGAGCCGTAAGAGCTGTAAAGTGAAACTTTAAGGAGCATCTGAGGAGAATCCTGAGAGCGGATTTATGAACATTTGCATCTCTTATTCAAAAAGAACCTTTTAGTCCCTGAGATTCTCAAGAAGTCCAATGGAGTGAGCATACAAACGTATGTCAATATATCAAGAAATACAAATGTGTGAACGTGTTTACATGGCTACCTTAAGTATGGCTGCAGCTGTGAGAAGGCCTGGGACAAGACTTTGCCAGTTACTCTGCTTGCAGATTTATGCATGTATTTGATATTGTTTTCTGATTCCAGTTTTTAACTCAGTTTCCTGGTGTTGAAGGACTTAAAAATAGAACATTTCTATTTATGTGAGGATCATCTATTGATGAACTGAAGCTTTTATTATATATTGCCTTTGTAATCAAGAAGCTAGTTTGGAGACTTACCAAATTTGCATGCGACAGATGATAGAGCTGAAGTCCCTCTCACCCAATTATTTTGCTTGTGGGAGGGAACATTGTTTTGTTCAATGTAGCAGGAGAACAGCTGTGTATTAGGTTTAGTGAAAGTCAGCTGCATAGAAAGGGATGTTATGTTGCTGGTCGTCCCACTGCTGGAACACAGCACTTGTTGTTATAACGTGTATTTTTTATGTTGAAATAAATGCAGTCAACTCACTTCAAGACAGCGAAGTCAGCAGGTGTCTCACACCACTATTCATACTATGAGAGCTATTACTAATTATGAATTATTTTCATTGCTAAAGTGATGGTCTCAAGCTTCATTATGATTTAATTCACTCATTTGGTCGACCTCCTGTTTTTTTAATTCACGTCACCCTGTCCTTCTCACTGAAGCGTTTTGTGTAAAGTCCATTTTACACATAAAAATAGATTCCTTGTTTGTAATACTTGTTTGTAATACCTCTGAATTGAATCTTTGGAGCTACACACGTGCCTAGTTCATAAATATCAACTTTCTTTCCTGTTTGTTCTTTATGACTTTCATGACTGTGGTTTGTTGTAGAGCTTCCTGTAAAGATGTGGATTCTGCAGCCATTTTTCCCTAACGTAGTTTTAACTTCTGTGAGTAATTTCTGCAGCCTCTACTGGCTCACTGAATTCAACAGGCTCCAACCTGCTGGTTGTGACCTCTAGCAATCATTCTGTAGAAATCCCCAATGTGCCTTGACAAAAGCAAAGCAATCAGCCAAACAAATGCAAATTTGCATTAAATATTACTCATCTTTCTGCACGTGGTTTGTATGGCAATGGAAATGATGAGAGAATCATGTTCCGTAACAAAAAGAGACTTCTTCTTTGAAGAACCCGGTGGGAGACAAACCCTGCACAATAGTTAGGTCGAGTATAGGCAGCCAAAATCAATGAGATTATTAATGTGAGCAAAAACTGTTGATTAACAGTTGTCAAATTCATGCCAAAGTGAAGAAACTACACAAGGGGCTTATTTTAATCAGTAACTACTCCTATTTGATCTCTTACGTAGAATAATAGTCAGTTATAGGAGTGTAATTACATAACTAAGTACTGGAAAGTGTATACTCAAATAAGAATAGTTTTGAATAAATTCTTTGAATCCTTTCACACATTTAAGAAGTGTTGAAATATAATTTTCCACTAAATGTGCGTGAAGAGATGTGTGCTTCTTTGTAAATATTTGTAAATAGAAAAAATCCAATGTGCATTTCATTACATGCAAGATATTTTTACAACGTGTGGATTTTTAACTTTTCATTGTTAAGGCTTCTTTAAAATACTGTGTTCAAAAACTTTGCCAGCATCTGTCACAGTAACCACGTTTTCCCATTGGAATTTACACTTTGTGTAATGCTTTTGTCCAGCACCTCCAGATGGAAGGACTCCTATCTTCACATGAACGAAGATGGCTTTGGAGCAAAGAGGGAGGAAAAGTGAAGAGTGCTTTTCAAATAGATGTATATTGTGTATATATTTCTTTCCTTAATTTAACCAAATTGGTCTTTTTTATATTGCCTGTGGCAAGAGATGTTGTACATGCCAACAGAAAACAAACTCTACACCACATTTTGACTGCCCACGTATCACATCCAAGGACTTACAGTGCTGTTTTAAATGATCCTTTAAAGAATGTAAATTAAAACCTTGTATAAATAGCTTTGTATTACTTCTTTTTTTTTTTACTTGTGAATAAATTGTTACTTGAACCATTCTCAGTTTGTTGATTTGTGGGTTTATTGTGCTTTTCAACATCTTTATCAATGACATAGGCAGTGGGATGAAGAGCATCCTCAGCAAGTTTACTGGTGACACCCAGCTGTGGGGTGCACTTGATACCATAGAAAGAAAGAAGCCATCGAGAGGGACCTGGACAGGCTTGCAAAGTCGGCCCGTGAGAACCTAATGAGGTTCAACAAGGCCAAGTGCAGCGTGCTGCACCTGGATGGGGGCGATCCCAGATACAGGCGTAGGCTGGGAGAAGAACTCATTGAGAGCAGCCCTGCGGAGAAGGGACTTGGGGTTCCTGGCGGATGAAAAGCTGGACGCGAGCCTGCAGCGTGCGCTTGCAGCCCAGGAGGCCAACTGTGTTCTGGGCTGCATCTCTGGGGGCATTCAAGGCCAGGCTGGATGGGGCCATGGGCAGCCGGATCTGGTGTGTGGCAGCTCAGCCCACTGCAGGGGATTGGAGCTGAGTGGTCTTTAAAGTCCAACCCGAACCATTCTGTGATTCTGCACTTCTATGATTTCAGATTAATAATAATATTGTAAACAAAGTCAGTGTTCGATTCCATTATTTTTATCACAATTCCATATTAATTTAATTTTATTAAAATCATAGTACAATTTGGTACATTTTTGCCTTGAGATGCCTGCTGTTCAATGGTAGCATCATTCTGTAGGCTTGGAGGACCGTGCAGAAGCAGTAAATTAACATCAATAGTTTAAGACACTGTACTTCCAGGCCAGCTCAAAAATTTACCTATTGAGAAAGAAATGTAAAAAAGAAAGCTGGTGGGCACCACAGATTGCCTCCTATGACTTTGAAATTAGACCAGTACTGAGAAGAAAACCAGTATTCTTGCAGTAGAGTGCTAGACAAGTTAGATAATGAAGTGAGTAGCTGTACTTGAACACTGAGTAGCTGTGATTATGAAACGCAAAGGACACAATCAGCGTGTTGCAGACACTGCAATCAGACAGGGCTGCCTTGCAGCAGAAAAAGCTTCAAACCTTGGTTGGAGGAAGAGGGATTATTGATAGCCAAACCAATTACCTGGGCTTGTTTAGGCCGTTTTAGAGAACCTTCCAGGAGGTTTATATTTTGAGGAGATTCAGGAAAATGCTACAGAAATGGGATGCCATAAAGGGGAAGTCTACACAAAGTCAAACAAGGGAAGGGTGCCATAGTTTGACTGGTGAGCAGTGGGCTCAGAAGAGTCACTGAGTCATAGAACTGTGGAAAGGCCTGGGTTGAAAACCCCTCTGCTGTGTGCAGGGCTGCTGATCACCAGACCAGGCTGCCCAGGGCCACATGCAGCCTTGAATGCCTCCAGGGATGGGGCATCCACAACCTCCTTGGGCAACCTGTTCCAGTGCATCAGCACCCTCTGTGTGAAAGAACCATGCATGTAATTTGCTACTTGATAGAAAGGAAAGGTGCCTGACTTCTTATAGTGAAGACAGAAGAAGCTGTGGCTGAATCCAGACAATGGTAGGTAATAAAAAGCCAGGTAGTTGTGTGAGACAATTTCTAGCACTATTGGTTTTTATGGAAATGACTGAGAGAAAACAATAAGGCTATTTCCCTCTATCCTCAGAAGGGCCTCATTTTTTCCAGCAAACTTAAAATTAGTTCTTTTCTGTACATTTCTATCACATTTCCTAGTCTTCTACATCCTTAATTCAGAGCTTACCCAGCAAACAGCTCCCCAGAACAGTGAGGTTTTCTTATGTGACTGCATTCCTGAGTGGTCTCCTGCTCCTCTTCTGCTGTGGCTGTCGGGGAATGACATGAATGAATATCCTTCCAGGATGCTGTTAGAAAGCCTCCTTCACTCCCTGCTCCTTACAGCCTAACTTAGCTTTTCAAATGAGTCTGTTTATGTCTTACTCACTTACAGCTGTCTGTGTGGAAAGAATACTGGAGATCTCCAGATCTCTGGGAGGAGAAACTGAATGTTTCCAAACTGGACATAAAGCACGTACCTGAAGCAGAGTAATTCAATACAGAACAGTTAGTGAAGGGCGTGAGGAGCTCTGTAGCGTGATTCATGCCACATGTGAAGATTCATATTTGCTCCAGAAAAGTTAGGGTTTTGATGTGGAAAGCTGAGTGTGAATGCATACAACATGGAGCTGTGCTGAGAGCCGCAGCTAAGCCGAGCAGTACAGGTGCTTCAGCTACACACAGGCATGTAGATCCCATGCAAATGTTGACTGTAATACCTGAAAAACAGAAGTTTTTCTGTTTCTCTGCCCCTTTGTACCACTAAAGGCAGCTCCAGGACTGCCAGTGCTACCAGGGTCACACTGGCTTGGCCCTGGCAAACACAAAAAATCAGAATTAAAAACAAGAAAGTAGCAAGGATTGAAACAGGTGCTTATGGTCTTCTATTTGGAAGCAAACCACAATTCAAAACAAATTACATGTGATCTTAAGACTTTCAAACACGTTTGATTGTATCAGATATAGCATTTATGTCATTAGCAAGGCTGCAATTTTTTAATCCACCCTACCAAGGAAAAACCACCCGAAAATCTGTTTCCTGCTCACATTGCTCTCTAGGGCAGCGATGTTCCTCCCTTTCTGCAAGGCAGACCAAGCCCTTAATCCCACAGAGCTCATCCTGGCAGAGCTGCAGCGCGCATGGCTTTGCCCTTTGTTGTGGGCTCTTTGAGGGCCTTCGGTTTGCATTCCTCTGAAGTCCCTCCAAGCAACAGCCTTCTTGTGCTTAATTAATCCTCCCGCTGCCTTTGGTGATGGAGGCTTAGCTCGCTACCTGCAGCACATTCCATTTCAGACACTGCTGCTTTGTTTTATCCTCAAAGCGAGGGTGCAGCTTCTTACAGCCATGGAGCTGAGGCTGGGGATCGCGCAGCAAAGCCACACAACGCACACTTTGTGCTGGCAGGGCGCTTTAATCCATATTCAGTTTTGGTGCGAGCACTGGTCAAACCCACTTGCTCTTCACATTGCACGTGAGCTGTTTTGATTCCGCCCGATGAGGCAGCACTCTCAATAGGATGAAATAAGCATGGGTGGGTTGGGGAGGGAGCCCACTGCTCTGCACAGGACGGTGAATGACGGATTAGTGGCCATGTTTTGTAAGAGCACGTGGCCATGGGGGGGCCAACGGAGGGCCGTGGTCCTGGCAGGTGGCGCAGCCTCAGTGGCAGCACCAGGAAAGAAAGATTTGGAGATATTCAAGGTCAGGCTGGATGGGGCTCTGAGCACCTAATGGAGCTGCAGGTGTCCCTGTTCAGTGCAGGGAGTTGGACCAGATGGCCTTTAATGGTCCCTTTCAACTCAAACACAAAAAGTTACAATTCAGGTGAGACTTCTATATTCTGCATGCAGCAGAGTTTACAGAACAAAGTGAGAACTGACAAAAAAATAGTAAATCCTTTATTTCAGTTCTTAAAAATGTGCTTCAGAGCACAAATCCAAATGTCCCAGACAGCCTGAAGGTAAACCTAAGAGACTTAGAAAAAAAGAAATAGCTATAAACAACAACATAGAGTTTCTAGGATGTACAGCCAGGACTCTGTGGATCCCTCCCAGAATTTCTAGAGCTGCAATTTCTCGCTCTTTAGTAGGAACAGACTGGAACATTCATCAAGCGAATGCAATTTCTCCACCAGGGTTGGAGGCATCTGAAGACCTCAGCCAGACCTGCTGTGACAAAGAAGGGCTGATGAACACCAGTCCACCTCCCCACCATGGGTGGTAAATGCAGGAACACGGTACAGCTGCACTGACCAAGCAGACCAACAGCCATGCCTGCACACACGTTAAGGACCCTAGTTGTCATTTTGTCATTTTCACTACACTTCTGCTCATATTTGAGAGGCCAAAGTATAGACTGATTCCACAAACACTTTTCCTCTCACTTTATGCACTTAAACTCTGCACCTGGCAAACTGAGGAAGATACTAAATATTTAGAATCATAGCATATGCTGAACCATCTTAGTTCATACATTGCAAATCTGCTTTCTTGTACACTTCTGTTGACTCTTAGTACATATGATAGCAGAATTTAACCCGAGGAAATTCAAGCATCATTTGAGCAATTTGGTTCACTTTTAGGAGAGGAAGGAAGTTGTTGCCCAACCTGATGCCACTTCACATCGATACAGACAACAGCAGTGGTGCACCTTTGTCACAGGTAACTCACAGCTTCAGCTTCATTACACTTACTTCTACTAAGGCTGTTCAACAGCAAAAGTCAAGGGTGCACCACATCTGTGCAAGGGGAGACCAGTTTTCTGACTGGGCTACTAAAATAGGCCCATAATATTCCACCAAATACCAAATACCACTTGCAGTGCAAACAGTTTGTCAGAATTGATCACCATTTTTCAAATTTTGAGAATGTGAATTAAAAAAAAAACATACTTGAAAAAATATTTGCATGATGAAAAAATGCTTTGGAGTCCCCCATCAGAGTACATTCTCCATGTTTGTACAGCTATCCTCCATGTTGAACTCTCAAAGATTTCAGTATCAATTTCAGTTCTGTCTCTGTCTATGCGTTTGGAGGTTTCGTTATTTCAAAAGGAGTAATTCCTTCTCCTTCCATGAAGAAGTTATTTTCATGCACTGATTTTTAACTAACAGGACAGATGGACTCAGACAGAAGAAATTACATCCTTCCGATGGAAAAATACCACTTCTCTTGACATGTTGAAAAGCGTAAAGCTTGTATGTTCAACTTGCTCTTGCTATTTCAACAAGCCATGGGACCCACAAGGAAGATCTCAGGAATGCCATAAATTACATGTCCTGTGGCTTTCATCAACAAATAAATAGTGTTTGAGTTTACTCAAGGCGCTGGCAAAGTGCTGGGATAGAGATTCCTGGAAGTATCTGTCTGCCAGATGATGCTTCCTCACACAGCTAGAACCAGACAATTTCTTGTCCTAGAAAAGCAGCCTTGTGATTTTCTTTCTGTTGCAGCCTGCTACATCTGATTCACCCTGTAGGTCTTCCAGCTGCACAGAGATCAGCTGTAAATATGCTTGGAAGCCTAAATGCAGAATCATAGAATGGTTTGAAAGGGACCTTAGAGATCATCTAATTCCAACCCACTGCCATGAGCAGGGTTGCCATCCAGGAGCACAGGCTGCCCATGGCTCCATCAAGCCTGGCCTTGAGCACCTCTAGGAACGGGGCACCCACAGCTCTCTGGGCAGCTGTGCCACTGTCTCAAAACCTTCAGCTTTTTAAAAGTTCTGTTTAAAAAATTCATCCTTGCACAGGGGTCATGCTAATCTTCTCCGAATCTTTCCAGTTGCAATACTGCATCTTCTGCAGAAGTGTCAGAGTTGTAGCTGAAGGCTATAAGCAAAAGACAGAGATGTCTCCCACTAATAGAAAAATAATAATAATAATCCTAAGATTTAGGCCTCTGCTCTTTTGGATGTTTGCTTGCAAAGTCTCTCTGCAGCTCTGAGGATGCTCCTGCAACTCTTTTCCAGCCCTGCAGAGCAGACATAACCCTTCTTCTGGCTTTGCTGCTCACGCTGCAGGAGCTAAAGGCGGTTTAAATGCACCCCCAATGCTCTCTCTGCTTTTCTTTTTTGGACCAAAAAAAACAAACAAAAAAGCAAGTTGGACACGATCCAGCACTGTGCACAGGGGCCCAAAGGGTGAGGGGAGGGGTCTGTGCTCTGTGCTGTGTGGCCTCACCTCCAGCACTGGGTGCAGTTTGGGTGACACGATGTAAGAGAGCTTCCAAAGGAGGGCTACAGTGATGTGAGAGCCGCTGAGCCCGGAGCAGGGCAGGCTGAGGGGAGGCCTGATGGCGGCTGCAGCTCCTCACAGGGAGCGGAGGGGCAGCGCTGAGCTCTGCTCTGTGTGACAGCGACAGGGAACGGCATGGAGCTGCGTCAGGGGAGGGCGGCTGGGGGTGAGGGAGCTGCCCCTGGTGTAGCTGCTGGTGGGCTTTGGCTGCTCCGGGATATCTGCAGATGTTGGATGTCAGCAAGGAATTTAGGATTCTTTTCAGAGGAAAAAAAAAAGAAGAAGAAGAAAAAAAGGATTGCTCATTTTTAGAAAAATAGTTCTTCAAGTCTAATTGTAAGAAAGTCTCATTTTAATGAAGTACAAAGATTTTTTATATTACAGTACATTTTGCATTACCCAGATGGAAATAATTCCTGTGAACCCCACCCATCCTCACAGGTTTTGGCTGCAAACGCTTCTACGCACTCCTGAACACCACGCAATAACAGCCACTGAAGTGAAATTCCAACACGTATCATCCCACGTGCTTCCATAAAAACGGAGCTGCTTCTCGCTCCATCAAGCACAGACTGTAATGCAAATCGAGTAGCAGTCAGAGAACAACATCTGCAATGTCCTCACAATCAAATATCCAAACTTGATCCTCGCCACTAAAATCCAACCATTTCCCAGAATGGGATATTGGGGATCCCTGAAGTCTCATAATGACGCCCAACACACCAACCTCCTGTGCTCTGGAGCAGCTGTGGCATTTCTGAAAGTCAGATTACAGGTGTAAATTCTTTTAGTATTCTGCATATTGCTTGTTTAACATTTTTAATGGTGCTAACAGCACCAGAACAGTACTAACAAAAAAAAAGAGAGGCTACAGACAGATGCACATCAGCCCTGACAGACTTATCTAGGTCACCCAATTGGTCACCAGCTTGCAAAGACCTATGTACTTGCCATAGCAGTGTACCAAAAAGGCAGACAGAAACACACTGGCCAAACAGACACAACTTACAATGGGAATGACAGCACTGGTTGCTTTCCAGGTGGGATTTCTCTTTAGGATAAGTCAGCCTGAACCTATAAGCATAGAATCGTTAAGGTTGGAAAAGGCCTCTACAATTACCTAGTCCAACTGTCCACCTACCACCACTTCTGCCCACTCAACTTTGTCCCCAAGTACTACATCTACAAGTTTCTTGCACATCCCCAGAGGCAGAGACTCCACCACTTCCCTGGGCAGTTTGTTCCATTGCCCAACCACATTTTTGGAGAAGTTTTTCCTAATGATGAACTTATCCTGGGGATTTCTTCTGAGCTGAGTATTCCTGGGCAGGGAGGACTCAAATCCTTTTCTGGATTCTGAAAGGAAAACAAAGAAAATATATTCGAAGGTAACCTAAAGGATTAACAAAATCAGATTTCAGGTCAGTGAAAGTGAAGGCAGCAACAGATTAAAAGGGAGGGCGCTAGCAGCAGCTCGGGGGATTTGGCACGAGGGGGACTTTTCTCCGACAGACAGGCAGGAAAGCAAAGCTTCTCACCCACTCAATCATTTACCCAGCATTTAGAGAGAGATGAAATAAGATTCTGGGATTCCAGCCAAACCACCAGCTCCACCTATGTATGTCTCCCACTTCCATGTGCGCAGTGCTGTCGCCGTTTCAGGCCTCAATAAAGCAGCTGTTTGTGTAGATCTCACCTCTAACAGCTCCCGGGAAAAGCCAGTGCCTTACTAATGTTGGCCCTTGAAAACTTCATCAGAGCACCAGGGCTAATGAAATGTAAACGTACGGTCTATTGCTTGGCTGAGAGCATGGATGAAGCCCCTTATGTGGGGAGCTGTAGCACCAAAAGGTCATCACTCCCCCCAGGTCTTCTGGCAAAGAGGAGTTCACAGCATGAGGGAATGCCTCCATCTCCTCTCTCCAAAGATCCATCAGCATCTTTACGACTTTTATCTCTTTGAAAGAATGGATTCAAAAAATATTGGAGGAAACTGAGGTAGAGCACGGCCTGTCCCATTTTTGCTGCAAACCAGCCTAAAAACCTAGGGGAGCAATGAAAAGGTAAGAGGAATGCTCAAAGGTCCTGTTTATTTAAACAAGGCCTGCCTTTCTGAACTAGTTACACAGAAACAACCTGTTATCTAGGATGTGGTGGCTGGAATTTGAAATGCTTTCAGTTGGCATAAAGGGTCCCGATAAAGAGAGAAAGAGCTGTGATAAGACTTGAGCTTTTACAGACTTTCAGGGTGGTTGGGGTTGGAAGGGACTTCTGGAGGTCACCTGGTCCAACCCCCTCCTGCAGGACACCCAGAGCTGGGTGCCCAGGAACGTGTCCAGAAGGGCAGCTGCATTGGTAGGTGATAGGCAGAAAAAAACTGAATTTTCTTTTCCTTTTTTTATTTTACAAAATTACAGAATTGCAGAGGTTGGAAGGGACCTCAAGAGATCATCAAGTCCAACCCCCTGCTAAACCAGCTTCCTTACTGCAGGTTGCCCAGGTAGGTGTCCAGATGAGTCTGCAGTGTCTCCATAGAAGGAGACTCCACAACCTCTCTGGGCAGCCTGTTCCAGTGCTCCGTCAGCTGCACTGTAAATAAGTTCTGCATGTTAGTATGGAACTTCTATGCTCATGTTTTAGGCCACTGCTCCTAGTTCCATGCTACACACTACTGAGAAGAGCCTGGCCTCATCTATTTGCTTCCCACCTCCTTTCAGATATTTATGAACACCAAACAGATCTCTCCCCAGTCTTTTTTTCCCCAGGCTGAACAGACCCAGGTTACTCAGCCTTTCCTCACATGGGAGATGAAGCAGATAAAGCTGGAGATGAGAGAAACAAATGTGAAGCAGAAGAAGAAAAGAACAGGAATAAATCCAATGAAACACAGCCCTCAGAGCAGCTAGATTGGTACTCCTGAATGACCCAGAGAGAGACTTGGAAGACAGAATGACTTACTGATGGAGTGAGGAACTGTCAAGAGATTGGATGCTAAGTTAGCTATTTCCCTGTATTAAGCCCGCCAACATCCTTTTTACACATACATTTGAGTCAGCCAGAAACCAAATGCAGAAGAAGAATTAAGCAGATTATGTTGGAAAACAGATTACAAACCAAACTGCTAAAACCACCTTGTCCTGGGAATTTGGCTTAAAAACCCGATTGAATCAAAGATAACTAATTTGATTAAGTAGAGCAAGTTATCTTAATCCCTATTTAAGAAAAACACCGTCAGCAAGCCAGCTCTGTGCTGAGCAGGCGACCCGCAGTGTCAGCTGGGTTCAGCAGAGCCGTACAGCAGACATGCAGTTCCTCTCTGCTCCAGGGACATGCTCAGCAGGCTGGCAGCAGGCCAGGCAAAGGCAAAAATTAACCTTATTTATTTTTCAAGTTATGGGAAAATAAGAAGGATGGCGAGGAAACAGGTCTGATCAGAAAGCCTCTGCGGTTAAAGACATCTCTTAACACAGGAGGCTTTTTTATGTTCTGCTTATTTGTTTTCCTGTCTCTGACAACTGAGCTGGGTTACAGATCCCAGAAGTACTGCCTCTGTCTCGAAGCATGCAATTACATCTCACATTCTTACGAAATTGGAAAGGTGACACGCTATCCCTTTTTCAACCCCATGGCGACAGTGCACTCTATTTGTGCAGCTGTTAAGAGGCAGCAAACTGTGACTTAAACTCTCACTTGTAATGAATGGGATTTACCACGGCTAGTATGAATCATTTTGATAACATGTATAATTAGTTTTATAGATGTTTTAGAGTGTTATAAAATTTGCCGTATCACTTGTACCCCCTAGGGCTCTCTTATAAAATGACTTTGCTATGACTGTATTCTTCTGGATGTGAAGAGAGGCATTTTAATATTCAAGTCAATTTTGCTGTCTTTCTTATTTCTAAAACCCATGGGAAGAAATGAGATCACTTTTCATTTCCTCCCATATGCTCAGTGAGATGCCTCTGTGTGTCTAATCACTGTCCTGAGCCCATCCTGCAGTCAGCTCCTGCGAGCTAGGTACCTTCAAAGAGCCTCAGGAGAGAGCGCTCAACAGCCATAATAGTGCAGGTCCTTAACTTCAGTGGAACAGTGGAAATGTATTGTGGATGAACACTTGGCTTCATGATAAGAAGGGCAAGGTGAGCTAGTTGGACTCCACCTTCAGGTTCAGGTACCGTGGTCTGGCAAGGAAGGCCCATGGCACTGGATGGCCTTTAAAGTCCCTTCCAACTCAAACCACTCCATGATTCTATGATTCTGTGATTCAGTAGATACTAGGGTACGTAGCAGCATGTACTGTCAATGTGCCTGCACAACCCTGTGTTATGGGTTGCTGCATCTACCAAACACGGGCCAACAATCACAAACACCAACTCAATAAACTACTACTGCTATCAGAGGCAGCTGCCTACACCTCACTGGCAGCCGCTGTCCCACGGCACGCAACATCAGGCGGCTCTGACCAACGTGGCAGTGCTCTGCCTTCTCAGCAGGTGACTTTTGGGACAGTTCCTCCAAAGTCCCAGCTCTCCCACTCTTGCCTCCCACCAAGAGATTCACCTCAGGCTGCGTGGGCACGTGCCAGTTATGGGCAGGGTGGGAAGAATGTTCCACCTGCCATTTTGCCTTCTCTTTGACACTGTTAAAACCTCCAGGTCCTGGCCACGGCCTCAGCAGCTCCTCTCCTGCTCATCTTCCTGCTTGTTGGGTGTAAGAGCAGAGGAGAAGTGGGGTATTCAGCGGTGGCTGAGGAGTAAAGGAAGGAATCAGAGGGACAGCTGCCAAAAGCTACTTCCTAAAACCTAAGATGTCCTGAAGATTAATTAAGAACACCTTCTGTAACCATTTTAATAGAGCTATATGATACTCTTTATTAATGTATAAACTCAGTCACATGTGACAGACTGGAAAAAATGAATGAAAAATGGAACCTTCAAAATAAGTTTGGTGCTCCCAGATGCTTTGAATTTAAAGGATGCCTTTAAATTTGTATTCTGTCAGTTTATGTTTTGGAGCAAGAAAAGCCATGAGCAGGGTGGTCCATCCTTTCAGTCACAAAGAACACCAGATGGTGAACTTTGCATTTGCAAGGTGCCCCATAAGCTATAGGCTTACAGGCAACAGCATGGCAGCAGAAACCCCACTAACATTGCCCTGTCTTTGAAACTACAGACCAGCAAAGCACCAAACAGATCTTTATCAGCACTTTGCTTCTGGTTTAAGCATTTTGGTTTTAACAGATTTTTTGGATACTTCCTGCGAATAACAAGCTGCAGTGATTTCCTACAGCTCCAGAACTGCTCTTCAGGAGCCGTGTGGGGAAGAGCAGCCACAGAAACGTGAAAGACAAACAAATCTCAGCTGGGGCAGATCAGAAGGGCCGCTGTTGTCCTGCCGGGCTGATTTATACAGCCTTATCTTTTATCTCCTCCCCTCGCCCCCAGCACACCAGCAGTGCTCCCACGGTGCTTCTCATTGGGAAACCCGTGAGTTCACTCTCTGCAGTTGTTCATTTTAGGCTCTCAAGTTGTCTTCTCATTTTAATGTAATATTCCTCTTTTGGCATACAGCGAATATGCCAGGGTAAAGCACTCACTTGAACATGTTCCCAACACCATGTAAATAAATCCCTGGCTCTGGGAAAAGAAAATCTCCACAACTTTGCCCAGAAGCACTCTGAAATGCCATATGCGCAGAGCCTCCCACTTAACAAGCAGCAAGGAAGCACTTTGGCTCCCACTGCTTTTCCAGCTCTCATCAACCCTTTCATAGCCACAAAGCTGTGAGCAGGACGGCAACCCAGCGAGCAGTCCTTCCAAAAACTCCATCTATAGCCCCCAGGACCAGGAAAGATGACTGCCCACCTGGAACTGAGGCTCTGGGGCTTCTGTGAACTAAGCCAAAGTCTGGCATGTTTCTGAGGAAAACTGTCCAGTTTGGATGGACATGTCTCATGCTGATCAACCAGCACAGTCCTTTGCATGTGTTGCAGTGCTCAGTTGTTCCTGCTGTCAAAAAAGAGAACTTGGGAGTAAATGTGTCTAATCTCACCTATCAGCTCATCAGACTCTTATTCACAAAACCAATGTTCAACCCTTCAAACTCTGTAACACGATTTAGGTATTTTAATCATCTGGTAATCTGTAATACATCCTTGCTGAGCCATCAACACTACTGTTACAGTGATTCACACTCTTCACTTACACCTCACTATCATCCATGGTACTAAGCTCCATTACTTTGATGACATTCCTTGTTAATTTTGCATGCTGATTTATACTTGACCCACTGGACAAGGTGCTACTCGACATCTTAGAATCAGTATTTTATCAACATGTAGCTTGAGTTCTTCCACCTGGCTTTTCACTGCATACAGAGCAGAAATCTTCCTGAACACCTTTTTGTTAGCAACAGTGCTGTAACTTCCACGTTAGACTTTGTGAATACACTTGGAAGAAACACTCTCCAATGTAGTCTCCCTGCTTCTAACCCAGACGTCATTTTGCTTCTGCATCAACCATTTTTCATGCTTGGTTTCTAACTTATGTTCAACATTTCTTGCTCTATTTCCATTCCCTTCCCTGCCTTCTTTACTCAGCTGCCACACCAGTTGCATTTACTCCACCAGAAAGCAATTATTAGGTGCTATTTCAGTCTACAGTAGGTGAATCAGAAAAACAATCACATCCACTATGAAAAAAAGCACAGCTGACACCTTGGACTATCAAATGTAATCCATGTGTGCTTTTTCCGATACGTCTTAATTGCATGTTATTATCTCCAAATTGCATAAGGCTATAATTTCCTCTAAAGATGTTTGCTACTTATTTTCTATAGCAGCTGAAATCTAAATAATAGTATGCTTTCAGATTTAAAGCAAGACACAGAGTTACACGGAATGGCTCTAAAGCTGCTTTTAGGCAGCCAGTTCAGCAGCCCCATTGGGAACATCAGGAATGCTGGAAAAGGGCTGCAGTGGTTTTTACATTTAAGAAGAGCTACGCTGCTGGTCACAAGAGAGATCTCACGTTACTGAAGGCACACATATTTGCTGAAAAATAAGAGTCTCTCCAAAGAAAAAAAAAGAATAAGAAAAAAAAAAAAGAAAGAAAAAAGCATCAGACATTTGAACAGCTGGAAGCATTTTCAGAAACTACGAAACAGGAGAAAAAAAAAATCATTTAGAATAATATTTCCCTTTCTGTAGTAAGCATCGTAGCGGTGATACAATTGGCTCTCCAGAGGCTTAATGATGTCTACTGTTCAATGCTCAGAGGATATTTCCTAAAACAAAAATCGGTGGCATCCACACCATTTCTTCACAAAAAACCCTGAAACTGTCATTTGGAGTTACATTTCTTCTTCTATCAGCTCCCATCTTTGCCAAATGTCCCCAAATCCCACAGCTATGAAGCTGTGACAACAAGCTAAAGTCCACTTCACTCTGGAAAAAGACAAAGTTTTCTTCATTTCTTTGTCTGCACTGGATTCCAGTATGAGGAAGACGTTGTTTGCTGCCACTCTGACAAGAGCTTGCAAGGACTGCTATTTACAGGAGGATCTCGTGAGATAGCAAATTAAGGAAGCAACAGAGGCCACAGGCGTAAACCAATGACTACTGTGTACATTTTGATAAAGTATGTAAATTCCACAATCAACATCAGTTTCTTTCAAATTAAAACCTACGGGCAATCTCTTAATTTAAAATGCTCTTATTCCACCAATAGTCATGTTCTATTTTCTTTACAGTAATGCTCCAAGGTTCATGTTAGCATTAGGATTTCCTTTTCCTAAGTTCTTTTTGTCTCAGTGAATCTTTTAACACATGCCAACTCCAGATAAACATTATTGGCTGTTTGCTTAGTACAAAAAAAATGCAACTAACACAAAACTCCTTTGGTGACACCCTTTAATTCCCACACTTCCACTGAATAAAAGATGCTGTTAAGCTTACATTCACAAGTTATTGTTTCCTCTTGAGAACTACCATCTTCACAAGGTGTTTTCACTCCTGTCTAAAATTAAATGTGCTTCTTTATAGGGAAATACCCACCTCATTTGTTACACTCTTTCCTCTTAGGATCCAAGAGCAGCTGCAGAACGCAGTCAGTCAGACACAACATGGAGGCTTAATTGTGGCACATCTGAAAATAGGTCTGTTTGCCTACAGTCAAAACATATCTAAAAATGTCCAAAACCAGATCTAATAGAATGGCAGTGCTAATCACAAAAGATAAATCCCCCCTACGGAAAAACAAAGTGAAAAGATGGCAAGAGAGTGTAAGTTATCAAAAAATATCTGACAGCACAAATTCTGCTAAAAAATGTGCCCCGACCACCTGAACAATTCTCATCCTTACTGGTCTCTTCCCAAACATTCATTTTTCCTCCTCTTAGGTGTCTGTTTATCTTTATTTTTACTTTTTTTTTTTTTACTTATTTTTATACTGACTGGATCATCATAGCATGACTACTTTCCACTTCTTTCACTGTGAAGCACTTACAAGCTTCCTCTTTTACTCCGCTGCCTCTTTCTCATGTTGCGCGGTATTTCTTTCCCCCTCATCCTGACATTTTCCTTCACACACCTGTTTAACCACAGCTTTTCTTCTTCCAGCTTTTTGTTTCCTCTCTTAGATACTTCCTAATTTTCAATAGCAATTTATAACTTTCTTTCAGGTTTCTCTTCTCCACTGCAAACATAATTTGCTTTTCCCCAATTCAGAAGCACCACAAGGAATAAAAGATTTTAAAGAATATCCATTGCCATGTAAGAAGGACCCATGCAACCAGTTCTGGGTCATGACATTTGATGGTTATGTGCTAACACTATGCTAACACTAAACCAGTGCGTGTAATGAAAGATGCCACTCCACCAACCCTGAGGATGAGTTCACTTCCCTCTTACCCATCTGCTGCTACAAGACCAGATTTTCTAACAGTGTGTACTAGAGTATTTATTGTCTCAAATTCTGTGCTTAAGGAATGGAAAGCCATCATCTTCATAAACAAAATCACATCATCCAATAAAATTTTTTATTCCTGTTCCACCAACGTGAATATTCAAACACATACAAGTGTTTACCAAGAAGCAAAACCAGTCACAACAACATTGTAAACACAATTATACAGATATATGTTATCTCCCATAAAAGAATACAGTTCAATACTTCACGAGTCTGTGATAAATGTTTCGAAGTCCTGGTCTAAGTCTGAAACAAGGGCATCCACAAAATCTTCAACTGAAGGTGACTTCTGAAGCATACCTGTAAAACCAAGACAAGAGACTCTCAGCATTATCACTTGGTATCACTTTAAAAGCTTTGCCAACAATCAAGTTATTAAAATTAGCTAGCTTTTATTGTCGCAATATGACAGAGAGCTATCTTTTTGTGTGTGTGTGTGTGTGTCAAGAAACAAGCGCAATTATAATGCATAGGGAGTAGCTGATTGCATCAAGCAGCCTGGTACATGTTATCACAGAACTGACAGGCATCAAGATCGTGAACATTTTTTTATCGCTATGATCTTCCTTAGGCTGTGAATTATATCTCTTGTCAAGGAAGGCAATCAAAACACAAGCTAAAGCAGTCACTTCCAAAAGACTGGGAGAAATCAGGGATCGGGAAGGATCTGAATCCTTATCTGCTGAGTCTCCAGATTGACACAGCCAGAGAAAAACAATGTATTTTTTTCAGCATTACACGCCTTAAACGTTTAATTTAATATTTAAAGTACAAACATCTCTGAAATATTACACAAGGCATGAAACATATCCAAGCATGCATTTTCAGGGTGCTGCAGTTTTAGCTCTGGTTGGTTGGTTGGTGGTTTATTTTTCACAGTAGAGGGATTTACCTTTTTATCAGGAATAGTCATTAGTAGGTATGCTACTTGTATCACATGGCTACAGAACAACAGACAGGGAAATTAGAACAAGAAACAACCACACACAAGTATTTTGTCAGGTAGCTCTATGAGCAGAACAACCAAAAATCTCACACCTTCCTCCCCAGAATCCCAGTTTTCATAAAGCATGAGAATCTCATTTAAATTATTTTCAGATGTTTCTTCATAACAAATACTAAATTAGTGCTGAATCTTTTCACTGCTCTTAATATTTTTGAAATTATATATGAAAATTTACTGCATTACCAGAGCAGGGAAGAAAAACAACATGGCTGCCAAATAATGTAAAATTTAATCTTCATACTACTTTGAAGTGTTCTGTTCTTTCTGACAACTGCCAACGTAAATATAACCTTGTTCTACCCTTTCTGATCACTATACCTACTGTACATAATTTTGTGCTCTTTTCACATCCTCTACAATATTTGCTTTCAGTGGAAATTATAATTGCCTGCTGCTAAAAGACCGGAATCTTTTACTAAAGCACAATTATTCAAAACCCACCAGGAAACAGACCGGCTAGACGTAATTTTGAGTGAGCAACTAAAAGAAGGAATTTTCTTGCTGAGACCTCACAGAATCCCATTTCAATGTGATTTAAACACATTGCATGTGTCAACACAAGCTGCCATGGCCCAGGAGATAATAGTGAGCACTCAAAGGAAAACAAATCTCATACTACATGTAGATTGAAATGCTGTTAGGTGATGTTTGCATGGAGATATTTTCAAAATGAAGGAGAACAGAATTAATACTTTGAAGTTCATGGTAAACTTGTAATCTACTGTTAGTAAAATTGCTGTGGAATTTCTTCTAGTTCACAGTGGAAACAGAAGCAGATGTGTTCCAACAGCAGCTACTAAGCCACACTCCGCTGAGAGCCCACTGCAGACTGACTCCCAGGTTGCTGATGGGGGTGGCTGGGAGATACCCCTATTTGCTCCATAACACCCTTAGAAAAATTCCCTCAGACAAACAGTTTAAACCCTCAGTGTTTTCCTGCAGTTTGCTCAGAAGTGCAGTTTGCTCAGAAATGCCTGAAGGAGGCGACTCAGATGGCAGCCCACTGGAAGATGCATTGTCATGCATGACTAAAGGAGCTTCATCTTTCAGGGAGACGCAGTCTGGTTCCAACAGTTTTAATTATTTCACCTTTTTTTTGGCCTCATTTTATCTCAGATATTTACATCTGAACGAACTGGCACTACTTCTAGAGAGTGGACAGTAAGAAGAACTTCAGAAAGGAAACTCTGCTGGTTATATAAAATACAAAAATGTGAAGTTAGGTGAAATGATTTCTTTCCTGGAGGTATTTGAGAGATCTGTGGACACGGCACTAAGGGACACAATTTCAACACGGTTTGGACTTGGTGATCTTTTTCTTGATTCTGTGTACCCTCCAATTTTTAAGATGCTCTACAAAGGAATTGTTTTTTCTGTAGCCAGTATGTTATATGCTATCAGGTATCAGCGGGACAGGATGACAGTCTAGACCACATTTTTTCTTAAAGTATAAAACCAGCCACAATGGATATAATAACCTTCACCTCTGCAAGCTCCAAAATACAAAACCTTCAACTACTGAGTTTATAAAAACCAGCCTGGCTAAATGATATTTAGCTAATTCTTTTGACATTCTAAATTTATTTTGCTGCAGACCATTCTTAAAACACTGATTGTTACTATGTCACAGAAGAAAAAAGACAATCAGTACAACACTCAGTTATGAGGTTTGGGAAGAGACCGATGCTGTTATTATCTTTAAGTAGATTTAATGTTCCTCCTGTAGAACAATAGTGAATCATAAAAAACCATTCCATCCTTGGGTGTTATGAAATGAATAAAAGAAACACAATTAACTACAATACTCTCAGATGTTCTTTAGTGCAGCTGACTACAGTCTTAGCAGATCTATCTCAAAACTTGGTACAAACTACATTTGTTTACTCTCCACATGGTTTATATCAAATACGTAGCAGAATTCAGTTTTTTTTCTGGCAACAGACATGTCAAATGACCTCCTAGCCCACGCTTCCAACTGTTGATAATGCAAACAGATTTCAGATTTCATGCATTAGCAATGCTGTTTTCCCATTACTGACATCAAAAGCAAACACTAGAAAAATTTGCTTTTGAAGGAGAAGGATGAATTGTAACTGAGGTCATCCCTGAAGAACTTCTGTAGTAAAACAAGCATGCCCTTATGAAATAACTAACTACAGCTTTTAGAATAGACAACTCTGAAAGAAACAGATACTGATGCTATTTTCATGTTTTAACCTCTTACACTACCCAGCTGTCCTACGAGTTGTCATGTCTTCCTTTAAACCCCACTAAAATATATCAAAGTAGGAACAGTACGTACTTAGCCCTTCAGTCTAATGATTTAGTAAGTTGTCCATAAGGTCTGATGGCTGTTTTAAAACATAGGAGTGTGTTTTATCCATTCAGACCAACTCCTGTTTCAGCTCAGTCTCTCCCAAGCCTAAGGCAACTGCACAGCTTATCTTCCCTGCTTTGAAGTTGTCTTTCACATTACACCACTGTGGTTAACCACACCCTTTTGAGAGCCGGTTAGCTATAACCTACAATCACTGGAAACTGGGAGAAGAATAAAGCCTGTGGCAGAATTTGGCCTATGCCCCTTTGGAACATCAATTATTTTAAGTCGGTGTACTTTGAGTTAACATATGTTACCACTACATCACCTTTACGATTTATGCATAGATTTGATACTTTCAAAGGGCCATACAAGCATTATCTGAAGATCTTTACAGCCTCTTCAAATCATAATTATTCCACCAAGTACAATTAGAGGCATAGAAAAACAAATTTTCAGACTGCATCGGAGCAAACTCATGTTTTCTTACAGATTTAGGTGGTCTTATTACTATGCACGAACACAACTGAGAGTGACTGTCTGCAATACGATGCAGAATTAATCAGTGAAGAATACAACTGCATGTGGGTTTTGCACATGGGCTTCTTCACAAACCTGAAGGGCAATGTGACTCCAGCAAAACTGCAGGAGAAGCAAGCTCCAGAGTCTGTTCCATGCTCTCAGCTCCAAAATCACCCAGCCCTGTACTTTCCACACTGCAATTCACTTTCTGCCAATGCACCTGGGTTTCTTTCCAGCTGGGGAGTGCCAAGGGAGAGGGGGAGGGATGGTGCTCACCTGAAGCTTGTTCAAACCTGCGACCAGACCTGGAAGAGACCTGAATTCCCTGTCTTTGAGGGAGTTTGGAATCCCTAATGCCATGTAATCCTACGAAGAAGAGCTATGCGGATATCCCACACAAACAAAGACATCAAGCTCATCTCAAACGGTATTTTCTCTTCAAGGAAAAAAGGATACCTCTTGGACAAAGCATTTTCTTTTTTTTCATTCCTCCTGCTATGTGCATGCATAAATGTTTTTGTATTTTGTCAGTTACCAAAGGGGTAAGGTAAAACGTGTCACTTCAGAAAACATTTTACAAGATTTCAAAAGGCTTTTTTTTTTTTTTTTTTAAATGAAAAAAAAAAAAGCCACAGGAATCAAATCCAAACAAAAAGAAGTACATTGTGTTATTCTAATGACAGGCTGGTTCAAACACGAATCTTGTCACCAACTCCACCGGATGGCAGGTCAGATCCTTTCTCTTTCTTAATCAGTACATCTACGCAATTGTGTGGGAGAAAGATGAAAAGCTAGGGTCATATGCAAGCACAAAAGAAAGACAATAGGTAGCTTCTGAGAAGGAAATCACAACAAAGGAATTGAATAAATGAAACGTGCTTGTGAAGTTATCTGTTATCAGATCAATGAATGTAGCTAACTGCACAATGAGATATGGAAGCACTTCAAGGGTGAGGCTGCATGCATGAATCCAGAAGCCAGGTTTGAGCGTGTTCCTTTAATAAAGGAAAACAAACTTCAAACCAACAGAATGTAGGTTTTTTTTTCAATAGGGCACTAGTGGGCAAAGAATCTGAACCGTTTCTCTGAAGCAGAATAAAATCAACAAGCTGCTGGGTCTGGTGGAATTTGTCTTTAGCCAGGAAACCAACTGTGTGCAGCACTGCAGCTGAGGAAAGCCAACCGAAGATGGAAATCAAATGTTACAGAATATCTGTAAGGAACAGGGTTAAAAACAGCAAAGGGAGTCAGATGCTGTTTGAAATGGCAACCAAAACAAGTGAGAAGCAATTGGTCTTATTTTTCCTCTTCAGTTTCTCTTTTTTTTTTTCCTAATAAATACAGAATGATTAAATCTAAACATACACTAATCTTTTCCAACATTTCTGTTGTATGCTTTGATCTTAAATAATCCAAAGTAAGCAATCAAATTATTAGCATGCTAAAAGACCTGAGTCACCTGAATTTAATTTTTCATGGAGTCACTCACAACATGCTTGTTTAAATTTCACACTGTCTACAACTGGAGGTCACGACAAGCACAAGTAAGGACTCTGCAGTTAATAAAGGCATTTTTTTCTGATAATTTGATTGATCTTGAAAATGTTTTTATATCTTTTTAAATTTCTGCTTAATGTAATATTGAAGAAATTCAGAATACATAAGTGAAAACATCTTGAAAATGTCAGTTGTTTTCTGATACAGAGGAGTTCCTCCTATCTGGTTCTCCTCAGGTGTGTGAACAGACACGCCAGCAGGTGCACTAGGAAACCTTGAAGTGACAGCAGTTCTGGTTAGGGATTTAAGAACTTAGCAATTTAAAGGAAAAAAATGAAAAGTCAGACTCCATTTCTTACACGCATTGATTTTTTTAAAGTCACTTCAGAAAAGATTATTCTACCATTAACATCAAATAGCACAACTGCAAAGAGCAAGCCCCAGATGCACAGCTACCATTTTTTCATCATTCACCACTGATCCTGTGGGCTCACTGATCTGCACAAAGTGATTCAAAAACTACAAGCACGAGGAATATGAATACAGAAATGCCTAGAACATCTGATGATTGCATGACAAGACAGGTGAACCTGTGTGCTGTCACTGAGCTTTTCCGTGCTTCATCAAATCTGGATTTCCTTTAAGCTTGAAATAAATTTGGAATTTCTTGAATTCCAATGCCACTTCAGATTCATTTCAGCAAGAAGTTTTATCCAAAATGACTGATGCATACTTTCAACCCCAAACTGATGGTACCACGTTCCACTGTGCTCTCTCAAATACAAGAGGGGAAGACATCTCTAGGTACACAGATCTGTTAAGCCTATTCACAGTTGTATTTTGCAAATTTCAGTCAAATAATGTTTGATTCAAGAAAGTGCATTGCCAACAACTTCATTACAGCCTCTTGGGCACTCCACTCCATGCTCAACAAGTGAAAATACATCCCAGAAACAGAAAAGATTGTTGTTTAAAAACGTTCTTTCTTCCACTGCAACATGGCTTACAATATAATTGGTTTTGCTTGTAAAGATGTAATAATTGTCTTGCAACTACTTAGTCCACAATCTTGAGCTGCAGTTACACTTTTCAAGAGCAGACAAGAGAGGTAAGTTTAAAAGATGCAAAAGGCATCCTGAAGGAAAAGTAACCCTGCAGATCAGAAAAATAAGTAGACTAATCTAGAGGATACATACATATGTATATACATATATAGAATGTTCTTACTTTGAAATTGTGTTGAGCTCATGATGTAATACAGATGCATTACCACTGCACAACTTACGCGACTAAAAAAAACAACTTTCAGTCTTCAACACTGCAGTGATCAGAAGCCGATTAATTAATATTCATAATTAACAATATCAGAGTGAATTGAAAAGGTTATTTTCCAGATTCAAAAGGGAAATGTAGTACTGAGAGGAATAAAGAACCAGATTTCCATATCACAATCTTCAGATTTCCATTTCAAGAGAATTTATATTCAAAGTAGTAATATACTTAGAGCTATTTTGACAATGCTAAAATTGCATGGCCAGTAGAAGTTCAATTCTTGCCTACAGAACAATTAGATCTGAATTTCACCTGTGTAAAACTTAGGCATCCAAAAATCGTCCTCTGTTTACTTTCAAGTATGTTTTACTCTCAATTCTTTAGACTACTTTATCATATAACCCTTACAACATTTTGTCCCAACTGTTCCTATGCCTGTTCTGTTCTGTGCATCACTGACTGTGATGCAAAAGCTGACAATCACTTCACTTAAATAAATAAACAGAAAGGTTTTCTTTCACAAATCCAATAAATAAAACAAAACTGAACTATGAAGAACAAACTGGGAAATACGTTTGCATTATTTCTTTCTTGATCAAAGGAATCAAACAGTTCTAAAATTTTTTGTACCTTGAACCATAAGAATGGGCTCTTTTCCACCACCATGTGCCAGCATCTCTCTCCGATAACGCTCACCCATTGCCCTGGAAAAACACAGATGTTAGAGCCACCTGCAGGGAGCCTGTCCAGCTTTCAGCTGTATTGACTTCTAGGATCTCTACGGGATTAAAAGGCAGAGATGGAATGAGATCTTATGCCTCAAAACAATGACCACCTTGATCCCATGTTGGCTCCTTTGAATTCAGATTACATTTAAAAATATACTACGGCTAACTGAACTAGACAAATTTTATACACACAAAGATGTGCTGATGTTCGTGGAAGTTAAAATGCAAACATTTCAGCTTCCACTGTTGAAAGGGAAAAAGTTACTTAGTTATAATGCCTAGAACATACACCTATGATGTAAGAACATTTTTATTTTTTTTTATTTTATTTAAATTTTTTGAAGTCACAATTTACCTTTTAATTTCACAAAGCAAAATGAGTAGGATAGCTATGCTTAGCTCTGAAGGTGGTGACATGAAGCTTGCTTAATACCTACAGTTGCTTTTGATTTCAAAAGAAAATTACAATTAATCTGGTACCTATGAAAATCAAGCTCTATAATTACATCTAAATACGGATTTCAATGCCTCTCAAGTGGCAAGCCTGTATTTTAAAACAAAGACATGAGTTCTTTGCATCAATGATTACGTCCCAAAGTACATTTAATGTGTGGTCATTTCCTATTTTGTTACACTCTTAAAATCAACAAAAAGGCTGAAAATTAATCGGCACTGAAAAAGCCCAACCTATGCTGCCCCAAGCACACCGTGTTTACCCCTTTCCAGAAGCACACTACAGAAGTACAACACTACATGGTAACTCAGTATTTTCTCTGTTTTTACCTATCGAACGGATTGTGAGCAAAACACTGTTTCCACACCATGGAGGCAACGGCCCTGGACATGAGGTAGGAGTAATATTTGGCACCATAGCCCACAAGATGACTAAATCTCAGCTGCCAGGCCTGTAAGAAGAAAACAAAATTAAGAATATTGGTCATCTTTAAAGCTTTTAAATTACTCTGTGGGTTCTGTTTTTTTGGTTTTTTTTTGTTTTCTTTTAAGTATGATAGAAAAAATCTGTTAGCATTACAAAATAAAATGGTTTAAAAAAAAGAAGAAATAAAAAACCCCAAACCACCATCAGAAAACCCAGAATGAAGACATGCTTTATTCTAAGGGCATTTCTTCAAGCTAAATACTGTATATCCAATATGCTGATTATAATAATTGAAATCATACACAAATAGGGTCAGAAGGAGGGAAAAGCAAGAAGCAAAAGAAACGCAGTCAGATGTCATAACAGCCATGCTGTTCCACTGGCCTCCAAAAGAATCACAATTACCTTAATACAAGTGACTTCATATTTTATCTATTTCCATATGGATAACAGCAGTATCACTCCTAGAAAAGCCCCATCTAAAAAATATGCACCGCAAACAAGATGGTCACAGGGACTTGTGCTTAATGCTATATAAAAATACAGCTTCCCATACACCAAAAACTCATAGGTAGATGAATTACATGCACACGCAATTAATTGTTCAAAGATTTGTTTGCACCTTTAAAAATGTATATGCATAGCAGATTACCATCTGTAATTATATTGTTATTCATTTATAAATTGTTACTTTGCTTTATGACTCATTCCAGTAATGGTGGACTTCTTTTACAAAGCTCTTTGGCATCAATTATTTTTCTGTGTTTTTTCTTTTAGCAGATAAAATCAAAAGCATCAGCCTTGCTTTCACAGAAATACCTTAATTTTCTCTTTCTTTGAATGCAACAGAATAATTTAGATTGAAAGAGACCTCAGAAGGTCATGTGGTCCACCCCTTGTTCAAAGCAGAGCTAATTTGATGAGGTTTCTCTTGGCCCTGACCGGGATGAAAATATGTTTCCCTACAGGCTTAAATACATTTCTTGAACTGAAGATGATGAATCTCCAGATGAAGGAGTGGATGCTTACTCTGCCCTCTTGGCTCTCTGAGGAAATAAGAGGAGTGAACTCTCATATCTTATTTGTCCTCCTATCCACAGACAAAGAATTTAACATTATTATGAGTGTTATCAAGATTCACTAAATACAACAGAAAGTGGAGTTTTAAAGAAGAATTGGAAGATAAACAACAAAGTAATCTAACAGATGTTTTAAATTTAAATCCATAGCCTGTCACATTCTTCTACTCTCATCCTAAACCTAACGGTTGAAATTCTAAGGCAACCAAACTGAAAAGTGAGAGCGTATTAGGACTTTTCCAGAACTATTTATCTTTGACTGAGACTCATCTTCACACCCTGAGCCTCAATCTCTCAATTTTGGACAGCTGACATAAACTGTTTCTTTATTCAAGAAAGTGCTGATCATCATCTTGCTCTCCACCCACCAAATCAAAGAAGCATGTCTTTTTCATCAGTCTTTTCTACCCTAAAAAAAGCATCAAACAGACTTATTATCCAGGTCATCATGAACAGCTGATGAGAAATTCAGTTGTCAGCTCTCTCTTCTCAAGAACAACTCATCCAAGCTCTGGGCAGCCTGGTCTGGTGGTTGGTGATCCTGCCCTTGTCTGGAAGGTTGAAACTAGATGATCTTTAAGGTCCTTTTCAACCCAGGCCATTCTATGAACACTTACTATTTCTCAAAGTTAGCTGCAATTCAGCCATTCAGAGGCAGTTGCCTCCACCCTAAGACAGGTGTCAAAAATACACTGAATTTGCTATGAATGACTCTAGCAGTAGCCTACACAACTATTTTAAAGCAGAAGCCTGACTTTTAGGGAAGATGAAAAAATGTTCCAGTCCTCAATTTTCCTGTGGGCTTTGTGGCATGATGATGCAAATTCTTAAGAATGACTAATTTTCTTTCTTTAAAGTAAACTTCAACTATATCATATCTCATTATAATGTAAACATACAGAAACATTCAGCTTGGATACAGATACTCTACTTTGCTCTGAAAAATATTGTGGTTGCTGTGTTTGCATTTAATGCCTATAATTTTTCTAACTAGTCCCTTAATTATAACCATAATCACTGAACTAACAGCACAGTTTAAAACAGATCAGAGAGCCTACAGGAAAATCATGACAGCTTCTACTTTACTCCATACTAAGCTTTCAAAAGGAGGATTCAAAGTTTCAACTTGAAAGTACAACTCTCTCAGGCATGTGGAAAGCTTTACTGCAGAATTGGTTTCACATCCTCAGAAACTTAAGCAATTTTCAAATAGATCTGTTCAGTGAAAGATTCAAGTTGCTTTTTCTGCCACAAAGAAGAATATACATCACATAAACTGTAACTAGAACAGCATGTATTCCTCAGTCCAGATTATTTTGCTCATCTTGCCTTCTTTATGTCAAAAATCCATGAAATATCCTAGCGTAAGGAAGATGTACTCCTTTTGTAAGACATTTAATGCTCTGTGACTAGAACAGCTCATCTTCACATCTAAGCTGATCAGCTACTCCATTTATCAGGTTTACTGAAACTGTATTACAAGTAAATAACGAACACAGCTTCTTAGCAATCTAAGACCAAAAGCTTATTTCAGTCTGCACCAAAAACAGACTGAAACAATTCCCTCTGCCCATATACAAAAAATTTTGTTTGACATTGCCATTGCAATTACACTTAAGTAAGAAACTTCACATCACTTCCTTTCAAAAGAGAAAAGGAAGGGGTACAGAAAGACCAAGCAAAGATGCTACTCATCTCTGTATATTTGGGGAAGCTCTCTAATGAAGTTTAAGCATTCAAAAATTCAGTGGTAACAGGGTGGTATCAAAAAAAAAAAAAAAAAAGGAAAAAAAAAAGAGAGAGGAAGACAGACAAATACAAGAGATTGAGTCAATTTGTCTTAAGCTAAATGCCAACACAGGTAAGGTATAGACAACTCTCTCTTCCTTCATTTGTTCTACAGCATAATTGCACTTTCAGATACTAGAGTTACATAAGATCTCTCAGGAAAGTCCTAATCGCTCTCTACAAATGCCTTAAAGGAGGCTGTGGCAAGGTGGGGATCAGCCTCTTCTCCCAGGTAGTAGCAATAAGATGAGAAGGAATGGCCTCAAGTTGTGCCAGGAGAGGACTGGATCAGATATTAGGAATAATTTCTTCTCAGAAGTGGATGGGCATTGGAACAGGCTGTCCAGGAAAGTGGCACAGTCACTGTCTCTGGAGGTGCTTAAAGAAAGGGGAGATGTAATACTTAGGAACGTGGTGTAGTGGGCAATATTGGTGGTAGACAGATGGCTGGACTGGATTATCTTAGATGATTCTTAATGATTCTATGTTTCTATGATAATAACAATTTCCAAAGGCATCACACAACTGACATTTTTTTCATAGTGGAAACAACAACTCAGGAAATCTGATAATAAACACACTACTTCCTAGTAAGGTTTGAAGGATATAGATGATTTTTAAATGTTTTCATAATCAGTACAGATTTTTCTGCATAGAGTATGGAAAACTCTAGCATGTTGTCATTCCCTGTTCTTAACCTTTTTCAGTCCTCACACAAAGCTTCTGATAAGGAGTTTCCACAATCCCTTCATTCTCTATCTTCAGTATTTCATCATTGTTCATTATCTTTTATATTACTCAAGTACACTTTCCAATTCAATGCTGTTCTAGTAACTGACATTCCATACTGGACTTTGTTCAAATATTTGTTTGCAGGTAACGTTAAACTGCATCCACTACTCCCACAAGGAGTGATCTGCCTGTATTAAAAAAACTGTTCCTACCTTATACAGATGAGATATAGTCAACAAAAAAATGCCAAATCACAGAATCATCTGGGTTGGAAAAGAATTTCAAGATTAAGTCCAACCATCAGCTGATCTATTGAGTCCCATCACTAAACCATGACCCCTCGTGCCACATCCAAATGTCTCTTTTAATACCAACATAGAAAGGGACCCCATTGATTCCCTGGGCAGCCTATGCCAATGCTTGATCATCCTCTCCATGAAGAAATTATTCCAGATGTCCAGTCTAAATCATTCCTGGTGCAACTTGAGACTTTTTCCTTATGTCCTGTCACTTGCCTCCTATGCAAAGAGACTTATGCCATAGAATCTCCTTTCAGGTAGCAGCAGAGTTGTAGAGAGCAATGAGTTCTCCCCTCAACCTCCTTGTCTCTAGACTAAACAACCCCAATCTCCACAGCCACTCCTCATAATTAGTTCCTTCACCAGCTTCACTGCTCAACATCCCTCTTCCAGTGTGGGGCCCAAAAGTGAACACAGTATTTGAGGTGCAGTCTCACCAGTGTTGCAAACAAGGGGACAATCACTCCCCTAGTTCTGCTAGCCACACTATTTCTGACACAGGCCAGGTTGCTGTTGTTCTTGGACATCCAGGCACATTGCTGATGTGTGCTCAGCCAGCTGTTGACCAATACCCCCAGGTCCTTTTCAGTTGGGCAATTTTCCACCCACTCTTCCCCAAGCTTATGCCACTGAATGAGGTTATTATGACCCACATGCAAGATCCAGCACTTAGTCCCGTTGATATGCTTAGGCTAGTACTCCTTTATGATCTATGATCAATAAAAAATAACCACACCACTGTAAGTGGTTCACCTTTTAGCATGAAATTCCATTCTAATAAAACTATCTATAGATGAAAAATGACTTGATTTCATAACTATGTTATTCACAAAGCTGAATGACTTCTTCATATAAAAAAACAACTGACATATCAATTTCATTTTTGGGAGGATAATGGCTAGACATGTAGAACTAAGGCACACTCCTTATTAAACGCTGTATTTTTGGTAAGCAGCAAGAAAGTTAATGAAGATTGAGTAATCACCTACTTCAAAAAGTTCCACGAACTCATTCCAGGAGTTTATAAAACAGCACATTTTACAGCATAGCCCATGGGTTGTGATAATATGCCATTCATGGGTCATGTTCATGCCTGCTTTTTATTCAACACAGCAGACTGAAATAAAGGCGTGCAACTGATCCACTGCGTTTATTAAAAGGGTCTTTTCTCTACCAACATTATAATCTTCCCTTATAACCATGCCTGAAATGTTACCAAAGTGTGAAGGCTTTCCATTCCTTCCTGTAACAAACAAAAATATCTCAGATACATGTGCCATACAGATAGAACATTACACCTTCCCAGGAATTTTAAATAGAGTACTTGTGGGATATACTCTCAGGGTAAGATCCAGTTCATTTTACTTAATAGCTACCTCAAACTAGGTGTCTTGCCCAAACTAGTCATGGAGGCTGCCTTTGTAGTCAGGGGACAGAAATTTCTTTTATCTCTGGAGGATATAAGGGTATAAGACTACCACTCCAGGAAAAATCAAAATAATTTACCCCTTATATTTAAAAGTTAATACACCTATTTGAAAGTTAACACACGGCATTTCTTTTAACAACATTGTTAGTTCAGTGAAACTAAGCTGGTTTGAAGACAACATAAATTAATTTAAGATTTAATAATGTGATTTCTAAACTTACTAATGTTAAGATTATCACAAAGATCAACTCATTTAAAAATTAATATGTAACCTGAAAAGACAAAATTGAAAGCAAAAAACTGCAGGTAAGTCACTACATAATTGTAATTAAAAAAGCATAATTTTTGTATAAAATCCTCCTACTTCATTTGAAAAGAAAAACAAACTACAGTAATTCTTGACTAGCACTTGGAGTTGTCAAAATGCTCTTCATCAGTTTCTGCTGTGACTTTAGCTATTTGTAGGTGTATTTTATTCCTTTTATATTTTTGCATCGTAAGACAAAAATCACAAGTGAGAATGAGAACCTGAAAATACCCAACGCTAAATGAAGTATTTACATCATTTAAGTCTTCTAATTACAAAATGTGTGTTAGAGTAACTACAACAACAGCCTGTTGTTGAACAGTTTCCATGAGGAACAATATTTGATGGGGATGATATTAGGTGCCACCCCCCTCCCCTTTCTTAATTAAATTTTTATTTTGGCAGGAAACTCAGTGGGGAAGCAGCCAACTTATCTCAGTGGCTACTGGGTGGAGAACTCCTGGATCTGGCAGAAAGTTGATGGTATTGCTCCTAATGCCCTTGAACTTGGCTATCAGTAGTGGTGGAACACTCATGAGAATCACAAAGAAGCTCGAGGCTCTGGTAACTTGGGAGACAGAACAGAACAGCAATTAGCATGGAAATCAGTACAATTCCCTCTGCTGAGAAGCAAGGCTTATCAATGTTAGTGAATTTCCAGCACAACAGGCTTCTGGCATGCAAATAAGCACACTGAAAATGAGCACAACAGGAGCTGGAAGTGAACAGAAAAGAATACCCTGAATGGAATGGACGTACAACAATCACCGAGTCCAACTCATGGCTCCATGCAGCACCACCCAAAATCCAATCCCCATGGCTGAGAGCACTGCCCAAACACTGTCTAAACTCCAGCACTCGGTCCTGGGCAGCTGTTCCATGCCCACCGCCCTCTGGCGCAGCCCCTTTCCCTCACCCCCAGCCGCCCTCCCCTCACGCAGCTCCATGCCGTTCCCTGTCGCTGTCACACAGAGCAGAGCTCAGCGCTGCCCTCTGCTCTCTGTGAGGAGCTGCAGCCGCCATGAGGCCTCCCCTCAGGCTCCGCACACGTCTTACCCTTTAGAACCCTCACAACCCCCACAGCCCTCCTCTGGATGCTCTCTAACAGTTTTATGTCCTTACACTGTGGGGCCTAAACCTCCACCCGCTGCTCGAGGTGAGGCTGGATCAGCGCAGAGCAGAGCGGGACAATCCCTTCCATCACCCAACTAGCTCTGCACACAAACAATACAGAGAGCTGCAATCAACAGATCGAGAAACCAAGGCCACTTCTCAATACAGAAAATGGGTGAACTCAATGTGTGGTGCAGATCTGACTGGATGCTGCACATCCAGCTTAGCAGATTTCCTGTTCTGATGTCCTACTAGCTGTGCACACATCATTTTAATACACTGGTAGTAAAAAATACCTTTATCAAAATAAAAAAAAAAACACTACTATCTGATGACCAGATGTGGTTTCTTTGTTTTCCTTTGACTTGTTCACATTTTCATCGTCAAACTCAGACTTTTTTCCAGACAGAAGTTCAACAACCTGCTCCTCAAAACTCAAGGATGATACTGAGAAGGTTTCACTGCAAAGAACTGCAACCACCAGAAGTCATCAAGTACTGAAATTTCAAGACTCACCCCAATGGCTCCTAGAATTCCTGTGCTCATCTACTTGAATGAATCCTGTTTCCTGAGTCTCTACTGCACTCACTTTGCTAGAAGCATCAAGCCTGCAGTAGATGACTGAAGAAGCTGGCCAAATAAAGATCCTCTGGCTCTTCTTGTCTGTGTGTAGCAGCTGCAGCAAGAAGCCTAGCACTGCCAACAGAAGCCTGGGCCATGACTGCCAGGTTCCGAGGTTCCAGCTCAGCTGCCAGGAGCACATATTTTGGGGAGGCCAAACTATCCCGTCACAGAATTTATTTTTCCACTGGTAAGTTTAAACTACTCCTTCGCTTTATGAAATGAGAAGAGGCTTTATAGCTTAAGGAATTCTCTGCTTCATTCTGTAACAAATCAGAGTATTTCTCTCCCCTCTTTTATTAGTTACATAAGCTTGAAGCTTTGAAGACATCCTCAATTCATTCTCACTTGAAGAAACAACTTAATGAGTTTTGGGGTGCAGATGTTACAGTCTATGCCTGGGGCTACCTCTGAGGAAATCCTAGAGCTTTTGCTGAGTGGCAGAAGCAATTCTTTCAGAGGTATGCACCTACTTCTTTGGTTAACTTACTTTCTTTATTTCTGGTCTGAACACCAAATTTTATAGAATTACATCACCACGATTCTAGAATTTCACAATAATAAAAAATTCCAATAAAAAGTTCTAAAGCCACTTCCTTTACTGCAGTTTCTAATCTTGTTTAGAATAACAGAAAGTTAATTTCACGAAACCACATCTTGAGCTGCCCTCGTAACTTGCTTAATGTCAGCACTCCTTCGTTTTTCAGTGTCGTGCATTTCTGTGTTAGGAGTGGGAGAGAGCACAAAGTAAACCAACCCAGAGACATCACTGACATTTTAGAAAGCAAGTCAAGCAAGAGATTAGAATTTCAATTTATAACACTTCTGTGTTTTTATTATAAAACGATAAATAAATCTAGCAAGGCATGGAATGTAAATATTTTTGCAGTTGTTTACACTGGGGAAGAGGAAAGGAATTTAACATGCAATTAACCACTTAGGTGATTCAAGATATGTACCATATGGTCTCTGGATTACTTAAATTAAAGAAAAATATTTCACTTTCATTTAGAAACCATTAATGGAGTTGAACTACTACAGCAAAATCATTTAAAACTCTTCAGCCTCTTCCACCCGCAAAGGGACTGGGGGGAAGAGGGGATGTGGGAGACAACAAAGAACATCAGCATCAAAAAGTTGTACTTATGATTGCTCCACAATCCTTAAAACACAGATACAAGACAGAGATAGGGAGACTGATTTTAAATTCTGACCTCACTTCAGCATATTGAGAGACAGCATTACCTATAAATATAACCAGATTGAAAAGTAAAGCCTAAAAAATCATACCAACAGACAATTCCACAGTTTTTAACATGTAATTCCATACACATACACAAACAAGCAATACACAGTCAGACCATTCAATTGCCATTGAATCATTTTTAGCACTGCCTAAGTTTTCAAGGCTCATAAGCCCCAGATGACTGGATTCAGGTCACTGAGCTCTCCTTCGGATACAGATTTCATATTGAAGCCTAAGTTTTTTATGATACATTACCAATTAAAGCAAATTTTAAGCACTGACCTCTTATTAAAAAACAAACAAACAAACAAACATCAATGCTTCTTAAAATAAGCTCTTATAAAACCCAAGAAATATGCTAAGTCATGTTGTAACTGCAAAATATTATTTGCCAGTACAACTTCATCATGTGAATTACCTGTACCTACACTGGTAGATGATAGCTACTATATTATACAGTAATGCTCACTTACTATCTTTTGCCAAAGCCATTTCAGATAGATCGTGATTCTGAGCTTGAATCTCCCATAAAATCCAATGTGAACTTGAAGAAATGACTTCTTGGCCCTCTCTGTTTAAAGGCCAGCTCCTCGTAAGACGGAGTGATTGTACTTCTACTCTCGTTTTTTTCTGATTTGGCTGCAAGCTTTTTTACAGAGGGAAGAATTTCCCACTGTGTTTGAAGAGTATTTCATTCCAGTTCTTTAGCTTACATTTACAGAAATTATAATTAGTTTTATCTATCACTATCAAATATAGCACCAGTACTGCAATCCTGGGGAAAAACAGAAACAGGAAATGTGAGAACAAAAATACATATGACTAAACAAAGCAATCTGCATTTAAATATATAGAGATATTTTAGGTATCTATAAAAACATATAGGTATCTCAAAACGTTACCAAGTGATGTATGCAACTACTTCCTTCACTTTTTTTTTCAAAATGCTACTAAATGTAAATGCTATCACTAATGTATGTTTGAGTTTCATGTGGCTAACACTGGCTAAAAGAATTTCCTTAAAAGTGTTTCATATCTTCTGATATCTGTACACACTCTGCTGCTGTAGGTAGTTGCCCAGTGAATAGTGTCGTATTACCACTAGAAAACAAATCTTCACAATATATGCCATCAGTATTTTCTTTATCATAAAATGAACTCAACTCCAGAAAGACAGAAACCCAAACAAACCTTGAAGGGTGACTTTAAGAGCTTTTGAAAGATGCAGCATCTACATTCATAATGGACTGAGTAGGGCACCGATCCTTTTGAAATGGCTTTTAGCTATTAATTATTTATAGAAATATCACTCCCCTGGAGTTCACTGTGTACTTTTTTATTAATCTTTTCTTCAAACCCAGACTCTTCAACTTGATTTTATAGTATACTTTTAAGAAGGTTCATATGAAAACTAATCCAGTGATTTGCACTTTGTGTAAACAACTCTGGTTTCCAACATGGCAAGGTAAAAGATTACTTTGAAGGGGTTACACAAACTTCAAGAGGTTGAGTAATGATGCATGACTTCATCTCTCTTCAAAACACTCAAAAAAGCTGAATAAGAGCAACATCAGTGTCTCTTCAAGTAATTTTTTTGGAGGAAAAGTAGAAAAGCAATCCATTAAGAACACCCTCTATCTTTATTATGAAACGTATGTTTCTGTGATCAAGAACCAGGATTTCTTTAAGATTGCCTATAATGGAAATCCTGTAACTGCTGAGTGTGTTGCCCTCTTCAACAGAAGAGGGAAAAGATTAACAACTTTCAAAAGATTTGATATCAACCACAATGACATCTGTTGTATTGTCAGCCATCTTTTTTCCCTTCCACTACTGGTTGTTCATAAGAAACAACTGATGTCTCAATTCCAATTACAGGTTTTCAGTACCAGAACATACATGCTTATGTGTACCCACCTAATTTTTCTTTGCTAGAAAATTACCTTAATTTTTTCAACTTCTTACAGTGTTCATGTTTCTAAAGCTATCGTCTTTCCAAATCCTTTTCTTTGTGCTTTGCACTGCTTGCATCTTTTTTATGTCATTCACCTACTACAGAACACAGCACTTGGCCAGTGCTAAGTCCCCAACACAAAATACCAGAACACCCAAAAAACATAAGCAAAGCTTTAGCAGCATCTCATAAATCACGCTCTTTGGGCATTTAATGCTCTTTTAAATACTTATATATTTAATTGGTTGCAAATGATTTTAGACTTATTTTGAAAGACTAAAAATCTCAACATTCTGAACTCTCCAAATCCTCTGGATTGTTCAACATATCCAAATACAAGAACTTGCACCTGGGTCGAACCAATTCTCACTACCAACACGAGCTGGGAGATGAAAGGGTTGAGCACAAGACCTGCTGAAAAAAAAACCTGGGGATACTGGTGGATGGGAAGCTGGACATAAGCCAGCAATGTGCCCTCCTGGCAGAGAAAGACAACTGTATCCTGGGCTGCATCAAAAGCAGCATGGCCAGCAGGGAAACAGAAGTCATGCTGCCCCTCTACTCTGTGCTGTGAGACTTCACCTGGAGTACTGCATCCAGATGTGGAGTCCTCAGTACGAGGAGACAGGGACCCGCAGGAGCACATACAGAGGAGGGACAGAAAACTGATCCAAGGGATGGAACACCTTTCCAATGAGGACAGGCTGAAAGATCTGGGGCTGTTCAGCCTGGAGAAGGCTCCGAGGTGACCTGGTAGTGGCCTTTCAATATATAATGGGGAGCTACAGGAAAGAAAGGGACAGACCCTTTAGCAGGGTCTGTGACGAAAGAACAAGGGGAAATGGCTTCATGCTTAAAGAGGGGAGATTTAGATAGAAGGAAAAAATGTTTTACAGTGAAGGTGGTGAGACACTGGAACAAGTTGTCTAGAGATTTGGCTGATGCCCTGTCCCTGGAGGCCTTCTTTATGACCTTTAAAGGTCCCTTCCAACTCTAAGGATTCTATGATTCTATCATGACCAGTAAAAGACTGCAATACTGAAATTCAAAAACCACTTTGTTTCCATGGTCTCCACTTTTGAACTGTGGTGTACTTTAATACCATTGAGCATGAGGTCAAGTTACCTTCAAACTCTTAAGAAAATGCTCTTAGGAAATAAAGAGGTATATAGCTCTTCTTTTGCTCTCAGGTGTTCTTGAACACTATAAACAGGAGCTGGGAATCAGGCAGCAATGCCTGCTGCAGAAAGACATTTAAACCTATCTCCTCTCTGCTGGGAAGCAAGTTCTGACTCTCTGCTACACATCAAATTCTCTTCAGCTGACCAAATTACCAGATGTCTTTATATGCACCTTATTAATGAAACCTTTACGCCCTCAGCAAGGATGGGCAAGCCACAACTTCCTGTAGTGCCTGATAAGACTCCACAAGCAAGCATATTCCAAATGTTATGTAACATCTCATCCATTGACTTCCTCTGTGAAGAACACAACAGATGCAATCCCAGCAAGTTCAATCAAGGATCTAAGTGGGGCCTTCCAAGGTCAGGATCCCTGTCTGGGCAGAGTCCCCCCAGCTGCAGGAAAAAGAAATACTAACAATTACATTGGTGATACACCATTTTTTCATACACTTCTTCCCTCTAGGGTATCTCTAACAATAACTACCTTGTTTTCTGTTGGCAAACTAACAAATTTGGTTTTACAGATGTTTCGGTCTCTAATCAGTAGCATCCATAGGCCATTAAAAAATTCTTTTATTGCCAAAGAAAACTGCACTCTGGACAGAAGTATACAAGCACAATTAAACCTGTAACTTAATGTAATTTTTAGGACACAAGTAGAAGAGGTCCTTCTGGAACAATGCGTATTTAATGTACTAGAACAAAAAGGTATATTAGCAAGTTATTTAATCTCAAAAATATCAAAAGCTTCCCTGCATAGCAACATCTTCCCTTCTGCCACATGTAATTATAATTAAGTGTGGGGATTAATGTCAACATTACATTTTATACTCAAGTACCTATACAGAGATCCATATATTTATATGGATAGTGTACAAAGTCAAATGAAATCCTTATTGCTGCAGGAGATCCAGATCAGCACCTCCCAGCAAACCTCTGGATTAGAATGAAAAAAAGGTCATTAAGACAAACACTTAACATACAATTATATAATATACTTTTTTTTTTTTTTTTTAAGAGGAACCCAAATTTCAAACCATTTTGCTATTTCACAAAGAAAATTCAGGTATAACCATTTGGGCAGCTGGTGCTTATAGCAGAACTACTTCATTACTGCAAACTCTTTCCTGTACCTGCAGGAGGCTGCAATCTTCACTATCAACTCAGACCCGGTTTATCCTGTGTCTCATATTTTGTTTCCAAAACCCACAGCAGGAGATAGGAATTATTATGCTTGGCACAGGACTAACAAAGGTTTATCATTAAATTTTGATGACTGTCTCAAAGGGAAGTAGTTTTTAAGTCTGAACTTTGGGGACAGGCAGAGGACTAATCAACAGATTGGGGGGAGAAACTTAGATCATGTTTCAGGTTGATCAAAGGGTCACTTGATACTTTTTAAGAAAGCCTCTCTGGACATCTCAGACACAAAGGTAGAAGAGACCAGGAGGGATATGCTAAAAGCAGACAGTCATCAATTGCAAGGCAGGCCACAGTAAATGCAAACTGGCATCACTGTAGATGAGAAGTAAGCTATGATTTGAAGAAAAATCATCAGAAAAGGCAGAGCACTGCACTCCTCAGAACACACACATTTCAACACCAAGTACATTTGGGAAGATATGGCAGGAAAATGTGCGGTCATTAATATTTGGTTTATTTCTTAGAAGAGTAAAGAAGATTGCTTCCTTTTTAAGGATTCAAGAATCCAGCCTGTGTAAAATTGCTATTCATTTTCAAAACTCAGTAACAGATCTCTGGCAACAAAACCACCAGACACTACCAAAACAGGCAAACAGATACAGTTTCTCGTCCCACCTGGCAGTCATCAAATTCTGGACTTAGTAAGAGAGCAAAGAAGTCCCAGAGGAATTTCACCTATCAAGAGCCAGCAGCAAACTAGGCATCCTTTTGGAAAGCTAAGAATTGGCCAGCCAGAAATTGAGATTTACATTCCTCTGGAAAACAAAGTCTTGTGGAAAGTTGTGTTTCTGTGCTCCTGTTGGTACAGTCTCTACTCTCTTTCCTTTCTGCCTTGCATGCAACACCAGCTTCTGTGACTGCATCAACAAGCCAGTGTCAGGTGCACACACTGCCAACCACCTCAATGCCTGTAAAACCTATCTCAATGGCAAATACAGACTTTGACAGGATTTTTTTCCCTATATCCCTCCTATTGCTGGCACACAAGATAGGATATTTCCTGAGGAGAATGTTTGGTTCATCTTAAAATAGGCATCACTACACAGGAACAACAGCATTTACTTACTAGGCATAGTTTAAGTTCCCCATTTTGATAGCACTGTAACAGAAAGGTGGAGAGAAACTGTCCTACTATCTGAGCTGTGCCTCTGAAAGACTGTAATCCATCTGCTCAAGACATTTGTTGTGACTACTTCAAAAAATGCATCTACATGATAAGGCCGAAGCCCAAGGCTATTTACTAAATTTATTTGCCTGTCAAGAAATGTAAGAGTGAATTAAGGTGAATTTTGTCAGGAAATAATAACAGATGGCTTGTGCAGCCCTGACAAACAATGCTGTTATGGTAAATTGCAAGAATTACTTTTACCCAGCACCATTAAAATTTAAGATACAGGGGCCTGAAATAATAATTCATAACTGAGTCTAAACAGCTAGGAAGCAAGTAATATTCTAATTATCACAACATTTTTCTTTGTCAAATTTATCTGTGCACAGCAAAATGACAGATGAAAACAACAACTGGTTTCTCTTACCATATTTCAATGTCTAGCACCAAAATGAAAGGAATATCCTCTCATCAATTAGAAAAAACCTTTCAATCTACATGACCTTAACTTTTTTCCATTTTGCAAATTAAGCTGAAAGCAAATCTTAAGTTTGTAAGAAAAGTTCCAAAATTAGCAAGCCAAATTATAGGCGTGAATTAGTCTACAGAGTGCTATTGCCTTTCTAATGTCATTTCTCATTAAATTTTACTGAAATTTAGACTGTATTGAAGTTCTTGACCAGACACATTAATTTTACATTCAGTAACTGTGAAGAACATAGACACTCTGATAATTCAAGAGTTCACAGTATTTTTTGCTAGGATAAAGCTCCTTGTCAAAAACTTGTTACTGCTCCTCATATTGAGGCTACATTTGTTATGACATGCTGCACTCCATTGAAGGCAACAGCTAAAAATATTCTTTTTTAAATAGAACAAAAAATGCAGGCTAACTTCGAAAGCAAGGAACTGTTCCATTCATAGGATAAGTAACACTTGCAGATGAGTGGAATAAAACAACTCACTAAATTATTAAGATGTCAGACATCATACTCTGAAGATATCTTGATTCCTCTTCTCCAGCTTTTCCCAACCAGCAGAAGCAGCATTTTAATGGGGAAAGAACTTAAGCTGGATCTGATAACTTCCCTCTCTGAGAAAGGGGGTAACGTTTCCCGCAAGGAAAAAAGCATTTTCAGATGCTCACATGAAATGCAAGACAAATGCACTACTGGTCACAGTGAAGACCAAAATTATGTCGTTCAGCAGAAATCAAGTGTTTAAGGAATACTTTCAACCTGTGCTACAGAAACAACATGAAAGAATAAACGACATGCCAGAAGTCACAGAAGTACAGTGGGAAAAAACTCTCTTTGAAGTTCTACTTCATAGTGACTATCTTTCACATGCTGACAGTGATGTTATATAAAACCCAACATGCAGTACAGTGTTAACTGCCTTTCAAGATAGACCTCTGCAAATCTAATATAAACCCACTTCCCAATGTTTCCAGTGTGTTCCTTGATTAGAATGCACTGGAAACAATAAGAGTAAGTTATTTAGTTCAATAACAGTGTTCAATAATAGTGTTAAGCTACAGTCATACAAAAATGAGTGTGGAAGCTTTCCTGAGCTGTAGGGAACCTGTTTGAGCAGCGGATTGGACTTGATGATCTCTAGAGGTTTCTTCCAACCACTACGATTCTGTGAAAAATGTGTTACTTATCTAACAATGATTTTTAGCTAAAAATGTCCAACACTCAACTCTCTGGATAAAGTAACTAAAACAAAGAAAACTCATTCATCATGACAATACAACAATAAGCATTTGAGTATTGGGACTTGGGTGCAGGAGAAGCAGGGTATTAATACGCAGAATAGTGTAGCAAACTTCTTTATTTGGTACAGTTCTACTCACTGTATTAGGTACATGTGGCAATCCATAAACTTTCTCCTGTGTTTCCTTTAAAATTTCTGTGGTTGACTTCTGTAGAGGATGTTTCCCATGGTAGATTTGGTCCAAGGCAGAATAAAAGACCTAAGGACATAAAACACATTTGTCTTAGGCACATGGTATTGGTATGTGACAATAAAAAAGGCATGCTTACACTAAAAATGTGAACATTTTCCAAGGACTGTATTCATTCTGTTTGACTAAGCTATCTTCTAACAAACCGAAGAGAGCTTAGCCATGACCCAAAGTCATTAATGACATGGCTAGATTTGTGTCCTAAATAGAGACACTGAGCAAGAGAGTCAGGCACTTAACAAACACCAAACAGACAATGCAGAGTAAGTCCCTAGCTCTTTAAGAAAAGTGACAGCATTTACAGTTGCAAGGGCGATTGAGAATATTACCAATGGTAAGCACCATGAATAGGTCTGAAAACAAGCTGAACTGACAGCCCAGTAAGACTCACTGTCTTCAATCAGCCTAGGCCTCCCTGGCTCAGCACGAGTTATTTCACACTGACATCCCTTCCTCTCCAAAAACCCAAACCAAATACCAGGCACTTCAGCATCTGTTCACAGAATTTGGCATCCTGCTTCAGCTCAGCCTTGATCCTCTGTTTTTCTAACTCCCTGTTTTGTTAGGACCAGTTTGCAGTTGCTCCTACTGCTCCGCACAAGACGAAGCAGACTGTGTGGTGGAGGACCCTTCCTAAAGGAAAATTAGGAGTCAAGTAGCTTGTGGTCAGAGAACTGGAGCAATACCTCAACTCACAGCCAGGAAGTGGGGAAACAGGAGCTGAAGGCCGGTGAAATGGCCTGCCTAAAGAACAATGCAGTGTTAGAGAGCAAGGGAAATGAGTCACTGAAGCCAGCTATAAGCTTTCCCCTGATCCTGGCACATGTAAAGCGTGGGAAGCAAGCTATGAGCCAGGCCACCTGGAAAGCATTGTAAAAAAAATCCATCCCTGAAAATAAACTTGGATGAACTTTATATCCATAAGCATTCCCATCTATGAACCACAGTTCTGCATGTTTACTCAGGCCTTTGAAATGGGAAAAGGAGACATATCCCAGGTCCACAGGATTTTAGATAATACAGCTGAGGAGCATGCTAACACTTAACATTAAGCAGCAGTTAGACAACCATTTCTACTTGCAGTAAAATACATTTCCCAAAGGACCTAAAAATATAAAAAGGCCATCAAGTAGTTATTTATGTGCGTGCAGTCTTTCCTTTCTGCAGTGACATTATGTATCAGCTTAACTCAATTCTGCACTTCTTTCTCACTCCCTGTCCACTTAATTACTATTCATATGTAAATAGTCACGGATCTTCCAGTGAAGTTACTGCTGACTGAAAGATACTGTATGGCAAAGGCTTTCTGAACATAGAGATTCCTGTATCTTTCCTCTTGACTATGTGATTACATGAGCTGGAAGAAAACGGAGAGATTTTATAATGAAAAAAACCAGTGTTATTTCTTATTGTCCCATGACAGTAGACTTATTTTCTGAAAGGACAACAAAAGGACCTTTAGGCATTTTTCCTCCTGCTGCAAAAATTTGCAAGCATTTTGAATTCTTTTAAAAGTCAAATCCTGCAAAGCATCTGGTCATCAATACAGAATATACTCACTGCAAAGCCTGCAAAAAAGGCATAGTCATTAATCGCAGTCTTTTTAGACCACATATTTAGTGCTATATACATACTTGGGCATCTACAGATTAAAATACATTTTTATTCAATCGATTATTATATTTTCACATTAACAATAGTAACAATGGTTATACAAAGGAATGTGTGAACTTTGTATTTGCCACACAACCAACTTCTCTGGAACATTTTTTCTTAATTAATAAAGAAAATGGTCAGCCAATCTTTTTTAAATGAGTGCATACTTCTGCAGGCATTTTTGGAAACTCCAAAAATACGGTGCTGAAAGTAGGAAATGACTAATATTATTCTGTGTGGCATTGTGGTAGTTTGGCAGGGGTTGAGACTGGCTGAACTGTACTTACATGAGCAATTTGAGGGCAAACAGCCTGCTTAATCGCTGCGTCACTGCCAGCACCAGTCACTTACCAGGCACCACAGGAATTTGATTCCAAAAGAGCTGGGTTTTCTCTCCCTGCTTCTAAATCTACAGGGCTGGAGTTACCCGAGGACAGAGGTAGCAGCAGCCTCACAGGAGGGGGAAGATGCCCCTGAGGGCTAACAGCAGCAGGGAGATCACACAGCTTAGCCCATGAGATCACCACAGTGGTGATCCCCACCATCATGGAGTGTGTCACCTCCCCTGCTGCAGGACAGGAACATTGTGTCATTTGTTCATGTACCTGTGACAGACAGTTATTCTTGTTATCCTTATCGCCCCAATGTGGTTTATTTGGTCTCAAACCCTGACAGTGTTATAGCAAAAATATATTAAAAGTTGAAAATAAATCCATTTCACAGAATCATACAATGGTCTAGTCAAAGATCATCTAGTTTCAACCCCCTGCTATTTGTGCAACGTCACCAACCACTAGACCAGGCTGCCCAGAGCCACATCTCGTCTGGCCTTGAATGCCTGCAGGGATGGGGCATCCACAAGCTCTCTGGGCCACCTGTAATTGATGGGCATATCAATGGTATGGACACAGAATAAAAGAATGCATGTGGAAGTACTTGTTCCATCACTTTGATGATTAACAGACTGTACACTGGCAAATTACTTGATGCTGGTGGACTTTATGTACAGAGGTCCTCCATTAAGCGTTCTCAGCATAAATTTTCTTTTGATCCAGAATTGCTTTCTCCTCCAAAAACTCCTACGCAAATTAAACATATTCTTGACCACACTCTTTCTGGATTCTCAGCTATCTCTACATGAGACTCTTCCAGAGTGAAAAATGTGCATTTCAAAATCAGACCTGCTGAGAGGGCTCAGAATAGCTTCAGGTAGTACCCTCCAGGCTCACAGTGCCTGCACAGTCAACACTGGCCAGCGAAAACCAGCACCACACTGAAAGCATGTGTCAAAAACCTGTTTAAGTTTAACCAGTGAAAAATACATGTATATCCTGGAAACAGTCTAATTTTGATTCATACATTTACAGGTCCATGCTCAAGTATTCTGATCAGTTTTAAATCACTACAAATTATGGCAAAGAGCAAAGTGCAAATATTTAAGTAAGTTTTTCTTTTAAATCAACTTCAGTTAACCAGCAAAACTCATGTTTGTGCACATCGCTGAGATCATCTGCATACTTTTCAAACAGAAAATTTACAAGGGGATGATCTTTGGAATTGTTTCTTTCCTCATTTCAAAAACAGTGGCAATCTTTTATTAAGGCATCAGCAGAGTCGCATCACCTAAGCATTAGGTCAGCTGTAGCAAGAAAATGCTTTTGATTTAGGGGGAAAGAAGAAGAGGAGAAAATGAATTTATAAAAATTCCACAGCAGAAGCTTGCAGCTAAACGCAGCCAAACTCCCACTGTAAAAAAAAAAGTGGCTGAATGCTATAATGTTACTGTTCACAACAGAGAACTGCCCTAGCAGGACTGGAAAAAAATATTTATATAGACAAGATAATACTCTAAGTTTCTTTTCTTTCTTTGAAGAAAAGTGACAGTGAAAATGTGTTTATGAGAATGACTGATCAATCACATCTGTCCTCAGAAAATAAAGACATATGGATTTAATTACTGCCCCAAACACTGAGAGAGGGAAGTTGTACAGCTGCAGTTCAGTCACCAATTTTGGTAACAAGTTCTCTTTTAGCAGCAAGTTGTCACTTTCATAGTGGACCTGCAGAAACAAGATAATTTGACTAAGGTTTATCTCTCATTCTCATTTAATGATCCAAAGGCACACAATACTTCTACTGCAAAGAGCTCTCCCTGAATGATTTTGTGAATTTAAGAACACAATCGTAGACCACATCTGGAAACGCTGGTACTTTGGTCCTCTCTGAAAGCTGTGGTTTTCAATATGTTTTCCTTTACATTTATACACTTAGTTTTAGAATCAAAGAACCACAGAATGGCTTGGATTGGAAGGGACCCTAAGAATCATCAAGTTCCAGCCCTCCTGATACATGCAGGGCGACCAACCTCCAGATCTGGTACTAGACCACGCTGCCCAGAGCCCCTCCAACCTGGGCTTGAACACTTCCAGGGATGGGGCATCCACAGCCTCTCTGGGCAGCCTGTGCCAGCAATTCACCACCTCTCTGTGAAGAACTTCCCCCAACATCTAATCTAAACCTTCTCTCCTTGAGCTTAAAACCATTCCCAGCTGTCCTACCACTACCTACCCGAGTAAAAAAGTTGATTCCCTTCCTGTTTATAATCCCCTTTTAAATACTGGAAGGCCACTATGAGGTCACCCTGCAGCCTTCTCTTCTCCAGGCCAGCTCCCTCAGCCTGTCTTCATAAGGGATGCACTCCAGACCTCTGATCATAGAATATGTTAATGAAAACAAGCATGAAAATGAGTATCAAAATGAAATCCTTTTCACTAATTTTTACACATCTAGGTAAGATATCTACATTAAAATGCTAAGAAAAGTTAAAATACTTTCTGCATGTTTTCTATATAGAAAATGTGTGTCCCATTAGAACACAAAGACAATACCTGGAGTTGCATATCAGCTGCAGCACACACCTTTTTGGACTCACACAGTCTTGACACCATGTTTTTTGGCAGTGGCTTTAAAAAAAAAAAATCAGAACACATTTAGAATTGTTGTAAATTTGTTAATAGTGCACTTAGTATTAAAAGAGACTAAGAGAGGAAAAAAGGACTTGGCAATACTAAAAACATCTTTGAAATGCATTGCATTGAGGAATTAAAAATGAGGAAGGAAATCTCATTTGCTAAAGCATGAAATGGGAAACTGAGATATCAGCAATAATTTACATAGCAATCAAATCCCAGTGTTTGTTCTTCTATGAAATGTTCCCATGTTCTCTTAGATGCCTGTTAAAAATATACGACTATCTTTAGACATAAAGAACAATGGATTGGGCAGATCAAGTCCCCACAGGTCATCCTGACTAATCCTCAAAGTAGATGTTACAATAGATTCTCCCACCGTCTTTGAGCATAGCTTGTTTAGACTTTCTTAACTTCCACAGAGCCAGCAGAGCTTTTATATGATCAAATGGGACAGCATGTGGCCTTTTACCCTTACCTGCAAAGATATGTCTGGTCACACTGATTAGTCAGTATTCATCCCTTGAAATTTTTAACAAAGTTGAACTTATTCCACACCTGTGGCAGTAAAAATTATGCATGCCACCACAGTCTGAAAGTGGGACATTTTTCAAGTCATTAAGCAAACTCCTCTTGACTTTCTATCCAGATATTTATAAATGCATCCAAAGACTAAGAATATCTGTATAGATATACAGATATATACAGATATTAAGAATATCTGTATATGAATACTTGACCTGAGACTTCTTCCACTGCTTCTGAAGCTTTTCAATAGATGTTTTTTCTTAGTAAGCATTTTCTCTTTTTTGCCAGCAGTTTTATTAACAAAGATGTTAAATATGGCTAAAATAACTGTGCCCTTGCTGAAATATTTTAAAAGTTATTACATGTTGTATAATGTATTACAGATGTTTGGTATTACACTGAACTGTAAAAGCATATCTACAATTGTACACCGTGTCGAAGAGTTTAAGAAATAATACATCAAAGTTTACAGATACTGATGGCAGAGCTGTTATGTTCAGACTCTGTGAAAATGATATTACTTCAAGACAAATGGTGTTAATGTTCATAGAAGAAAAAACTAACTCTGGGGAAGTAACATGTAGATGAGGAAAACGTTATCAATTAACTCTGTGGAATCTGGAAGTTAAAGGAGATAAGGAAAACTCTCAAATTGCACAGCTGTTTTATGCAGTAACTTGCCAAGGCTCGTAACCTCTTCTCCAAGACAAATGTTAGCTGGGTCAAGAATGGGATAGAACAACACCCACTATTTTGCCTGTCATAAATATGTGCAGCTGTTAAATTTCAGCACACAGAAATGAACCAATGAACATAAAGTCTATCCTACAGTGTACCCATGTTAGGTCAGCATTTACCCTTCCCAAATATATTAATCGACTTTCGGATCACACTAAGATTTTGGACTACCAAAACAAGAGTAAACAGGCTGTAATAAAGATGTTAGTTGCTGAGTATCTTGACATTCCACACTGGATTTAGAATTGTTCAAAATATTATTTCATAGAATCACAGAATGGCCAGGGTTGAAAGGGACCTCAAGGATCATGAAGCTCCAACCCCCCCTGCCACATGCAGGGCCACCAACCTCCCCATTTAATACCAGACCAGGCTGCCCAGGGCGCCATCCAACCTGGCCTTGAACACCTCCAGGGACGGGGCATCCACAACCTCTCTGGGCAGCCTGTTCCAGCACCTCACCACTCTCCTAGTAAAGAACTTCCCCATGACATCCAACCTAAATCTTCCCTCCCTCAACTTAAAACCATTTCCCCTTGTCCTGCAGTTATCAACCCTTTCAAAGAGTTGATATTTAACAATGTAGAAAACTTATTAAAGCAACAAGCAACAGAATAATGGAAATGGCAGTAAATGTTATGCCTGGGCAATTCTCCTGGTTCGATGGACATGTGTTGTCTTATCCTTCTACATAAGCCAAGGGAGGCAAGCATTTCAACGACTCTTCATCCTACTACTAAAGCACACACGAGTTTGCAATAACAGTTTCAGCTGCGGTGGGAGAAGCCACTGTGTAAGGAAAACTAAACGATTTTGAATGTATTTCATTATTAAGCATCAAATCTCTGGAGGTGTTCACTTCCTAGTGAAGTAGTACAGCGTGAAATTAAACAAAACTAATTTCTTTGAGAAGCACTTGTATTTTTTATATAGTAAAGCATGAAAAAACTGTAATTCATTGATTGTAATTCTTCAGTGGAAAAAAGCTAAACTTTCAAAAACTTGGCAATAGCAAATATGTGTATTTTGCACAGTTAAAATTTAAGAGTGTTAAGGCCAAGAGCATTCCCACCAGTAGCATCAAACCAGCTCCTCACCATAATGAATTTTCAACTTCATATTTCAGCTACATTAAATAATGGTAAGAGGAAGTGAAGTGTACAGACTTTCATCTGGTACACAAAATAAATAGGAAAAAAAAATCCAAAACACTTAGACTTTGCTAATTGACATTTTGGTAAACTACTATCACACAGATCCTCATGATTTGGGAAATTCAAGTTCCCTGTTCACTGGGGCAGAGCAGCAAGGTTTGGCGACGCGGACAAACACCGCATGCTTCCTGGGAGAACCAGCCATAGAAACAACTGTAGCAGCTCTGATTCCCAGCTCAGAGCTGAGCATTTCTTACAGTCTCTCCATCATATCAAAAAAATCACTCTATGGCAAATAGCTTGACCTCAAGGATGACTGCTGAAAAGGCAGCCTCTGCATTCATCCCTTTCTTCCTTCTGTTCTGCTTATGTCATATTCTAGACCAAAGTCCTGAAGGGAAAGACAGAAATGCTCTTTAGAGATTCCAGGGTCATAACTAGAAGGAACACTCAAAGCTGCCCAGGTCACCTTCCACAGAGGATGGCTTAGCAGCACCTGCAAGAGATCCACTGAAATAGAGGTAATGCCAAGAACCTCCAGGAAATCTTTCATCTGTTTTACAGCCATATGAATATCAAGCAAACAATGCAGATCATCTCTGCCCTGGAGAGAGCAAGCCCTACTGCTTAAGCAGATTAAAATTAACAGGAAATCACAAATAACTCTTTTGACAATACCTATTGAAAAAAAGGATGTGAGAAAAGTATAAATGTTCTTTTGTTGAAATCAATCAGTGCTAAAGCTGTAAATGAAAGACAGAAATGTTTCTTCGTTTACACCAGTAAGCGCTAATGATCAGGCTCAAAGACTGTGGTCTGATCATAATTCACAAGTGAAGAAGAATTTGCCCGGCAAAAATTAGATTAAATTCAAGAACTTGAACTTATTCCTCTGGGAGTTTAAAATTCAACATTTTAGTGAACTAAAATTAAACTCCAGAGAGTTTCTGAAAGACCACAGCTTCAAAGCTTATTTCTGCAAATGTCAAGCATATGGATACACTGAAGTCTTAATTATACTATGGAAGACGAACTGTGTCAGGCAATAGAAACCTTTTCTCCATACTCTGTTACAGCCTCATAGAGCCCCTTAATGAGCAGCTGATTGAAGAAAAAATGCATCAGTGGTATTATTTTACCTATTCTGAAAGATGAGCTATCTGATAAAATCAAATTGTCATCATTCTAAAAGAAAGACCTCAGTGAGCTTTGGTTATTTTAATGGAATAATTGTTGCATTTTTCAAATTTAAATATTACGTGCTTTACTTTGGGTTCCATTTTTCCATCCTTTTAGATTAAATAACCTTCAGATCTTGGCACGGATTTTTTAGCCTGTTTGCAATGGTGGCTAAAAGAACAAAATTCCCTGTGTTCCAAATTCTCAAAGCAGGCTTAACTCCTTACTGCTGTAACAGGGACACGATAGGACTGTTTACTATCTGTGGGATTCTTTCTGTAATCATGATAGCACAATACTGCCTTTGTAATTCCATCTCTGTGAAAAATGAAGTCGGTTCAAATTTGAACAGCTGAAATACTGGCCTTTGTTCAAGAGAGCCTCCAAAGACACACAAGCTTAAAATGATTTAGCTCAACAGACCTACCACATATCTGTACATGTAACAAACAAAATTAAACACTGTGATACAGAATGGTACACATTCACCAGATTGTCTGCTTAACATTGTAACAACTACACTTTGGTATGGCTTGAGTTAGTGAGCTTACCTGAATAATTCAGCTTGAGTAACTAATTAATATAGTCTTCCCTATTCCCTTGTTGTTTTTGGTTTTTTTTCCTTGGGATTTTTTCATTTTCAGTTATCTAGGAAAAATATTTTAGTGCTGGCCAGCTTTTTGAACTAAATTCACAAGACTCGCTCCTTTTGCCATTAGAATTTGCAAGCTTTTGAGCTCCTCAGTACGCAGCAGCAGAACTATCCAAAATGCACACCAAGTACAAACAGGCTTTCCTTCAACGGACTTTGGATCATATCCTCAAGATCCATGTACATATACGCATATTAACATCTTTGAAAGCCTGTCCACTACATCCTTTCTTTCTGCAACACTACTTTAAAAAAACAGTTTTCAACTGCCTGCGTGCTTTACAATCAAAATAGTGCACGCACCTTTTCCCTCCTCAGTAAGAACTGCAGCTGAGGCAGGACCAGTCTTTCTACAATTTGCTCACATGGCAAAGGCAATCAGAAGCTGAGATTATGTTTGAAAGTCATTCTGACATAATTATCTCCAGTAGGAGTGTTAAAAATGTCATCACCTAATTCAATACATATATGCAAAAACTACAGCATAAATGCAGCAATTCACCACAATTTTTCAAATTTTCTGCAATGCTGCATCCATTAGTTGGGTCAGTCAAAAACCCTCCTTTTGTCAACACCCAGTAAAGCTATGGTGGTGCTGTTTCTGGTACAGAAAAGCTCAGTCTCTTCATTTATAAGAAACTAAGTGTTCTTGTTTGTAAGAACATTTGGATGAAACGGCTTCACAAATTTCACATTTAAACTGTTTTACCCACATCTTACTCCCTCCTGGAAAAAGAGTAAAATGGGCTATTTTTTCTTCCAAGTAACTGAAAATCCAGAGAAAAAATATTTTAACATCTCCATTCGCACACACACACACACAAAAAAAAAAAAGCAGGGAACAAACAGTAAAAGTAAAATTCAAATGGTTTTCTACACAGTTGTAAACACAGGAGAGCAGGATTCTTCTATTCCAAGTACTTTTGAAAGATATACACAATGGATAAAAGTAATTCTGAGTTTCAAGAACAGAAAAATTACTTCAATCTGTTTGTATTTAAATGACAGACACAGAAATCCAGTATCAGATTCTTCAGCTCAGCTTAGATGACCAACATAAGCAAAAGCAGATTTATGTAAGTTGGGTGATTTAAAAATACACTCTAAAACAGCAGTTTCAGACTCCTGTACTCATCTGCCAGCAAAATCCATTCTTGTCACTCTTCAAGACTAAACGTCAACATGAAAATTCTGAAAGGGTAAGATTTTACCACCAATAAAGAGAAATTTTTTTTTGAAAATGCCAAATGGCACACTGTGCTTGGTTCTACAATTTTGCACTGCAACTAAACATGGTTTAGTTTTGTCAAGCCATTTTGGAAAGGCAGAGCCATAAATAATGTTCCATAAATCTCTTTCAGATGTTCTATTTAAGATCACTGTCTGAATTCATATGCAATTGGATTTGCTCCACAATGTTTCAGCACTACCTGAACTGTAGAGTGGACACCAGCAATTTGCTGTGTGGATTCAAACATACAAGCAATGCACACTCCTGAACTGAGTACTTTCAATTCTAGGTGTTAAGGAGACGTGCGGAACTGATTTCTCACATTATAGTTATTGAAATAGACATTATGCAATCTATTTTTCTAATTAGCTGTTACAGCAGAGGCAAACATAATCCCACTTCCATTACCGAGAAACATACTGAATGCTTAGTACTGGATAAAACTTAAATGAATCTTAATACTACACAACGTAAAAGGCTTTCTTGTTTTTCCATTGGTAAGTAATCTATTCCATTGTCACATCTGAGTATATTTTCGTCTCTGGAACTAGCCTCAGTCAAAAGAACAGTAAAAACATCTTTGGTTATTCTTTTCTGGTTTGTATCTCTGAAATGGTTGTACAAATCTAAATCACATCATGGTGGCATGCATGAATAATTAAGCAACCACTGAAAGTCACTGTCCCAGACAGCAATATTTTATACATTTTATGTTGAAAGCAGATGCTTAAATTAAACTTGCATAGAATAGCTTTATGCAAAAAGGATTGCAGTTTTAATGCAGAGATTCCTGACTGCCAAAATCTACATGTATATCTTAAATTAAGCAGTTCCCATTTCATCACAAAACCTTTCAGTCACCACCCTTCACTGTGTTAAAAATGAGATCTTTTAAACACTGCAGATCATCTCCATTTATCTTCATGACTTGTTATCTAAGCTTTATTTTAAAACAGACTTTAGACAGTTTGATGTGGAATGACTACTTCTGTCGTAACTTACCTGTAATTAAATTAAAACAACACACAAAACTTCACCTACAAGACCAGGTTTGTGTAATGCAGAAACAATGCAACCTTTGTAGGAAAAAGAGATTGGAAATTTTAACTATTTTAACAGAACTTTAGATTTTAGGATCTGTTATTATTTAACAGATTACTTTTTCAGCTTTTCTGCAATAAGAATACAAACTTTTTCTTCTGATCAATTAAAATTATAACATTACATTAGGTTATCATCTCTTTTTGTTTCTATTTAACAGTACTAACAAACAAAAATGTGACATTTATTCCCATTTCAATAATTTACATGTTTTCCCTACCTGTCCAGTTTTATAATGCCTTGCAAATTGGTTAACCACTCGATAGTCATTCGCAAAGTACTCCATCAGAATAGAGGGAACTTCAGCAAAATCAGTAGGACATCTGGTTCCTAAAGGTAGAATAATTGAACACATTAGCATCTGCCATTTCTATTAACACAAACAGTTAACTCTTTCCAAAAAGCTTTGCAATTTTCTGTTTGGCCTTTCAGTGAACTTTAGTGTTCTTTCATTTCTTTCCTTTCCATAGCTTTATTGTACATACTGCCAGAAAAGCTTCATTATAATCCTACACATTTTACTATAAATCACAAAGTAAAACAAAATATTTGAACAGCTGGGTGAGGCACCTTATAAAGCTCTGGATCACACCCTTTTTAAACTAAACCAGACTGCAGCCAAACTGGCCCTACATGAAACATGGAATCTATTTAAGTGTTCTAAACCTAAATCAAACTACCATGTAAATAAAACATTGCTTTAATCCCATTCACAATTACAATTTTTACCTTCCATCAGTTTGCTGAGCTTACTTATGCTTTATATTAGCCTTATTTTACAATACAAAGTCATTCATCCAAGGAAAACTCTTGCAGATTGAAGACATGTTCTGAATAAATGCAGAGGTAGTGTCTCTGCAGTTAGTATCTTCAAAAAGCATTTTATCCAAAATCTTATTTTCTCTAACCTTTACCAGCATCTCACACAATCAAAGTTATTAAGAACTATAATACATCACCAAACCAATTTCTGGTTTCTAAATTAAATGTACGGGTGCACAAAGCTGCTGTTTGAATAACAAACCTACCAGGTCATCACATCTATCCCCATGTGCTAGAGGCAATGCCAACATTCAAATCTAGTCTTAAATGTAATGTCTTTTGCTTTGCTATTCCTTCCTGAAGCCTATTTTTTGCTAAACCACTCATTTAGTTTTTGCCAATCTTTCTCTAATTTTTAACTGAATTCACAATTTGTTTATATTTACAGACCAATACTGTTCTTTAGTATTAACTGCATTTCCCAGACTGGTTTTTACCTCCTAAATTAAGAAAAACAATATCCTACATCTCTTCTGGGTAGCTGCTCCATTTTGAATTCATTTTCAGACCAGAGACATGAAACTATGCTCCAGCACTGCACAAGGTTTCATCTACATCTTTCTGCATCTATCAAATACTTAATTCCGACAGAAACACTTTCAAATCACATTTGGCCTTTCACAGACACGAGCTACTTGTAATTCTCCATTAGCACTTACAACAGCTATCCTTCACTTAACTGTTTAAACATCTGAAACAGAAATTCTTTTTGCATTCTTTAAACAAATGACTTGCATTGTGTCATTCTGAATTACAATTTACTTCTAACAGTGCGATATTCAGTCATCCAGCTCCTCTAATACAATATCCTAATCCTTTTGTGCCATTACATTTCATTAGCACTGTCTTTTATTTGTTTGAAAATCATGAGGAAATAGTCTTAACTGAGGCTGGTCTCAAAACAAATGCCTGTAGAACTACCCTAACACCCTTCTAGCCTGTATATGCTTTCTCAATATTTCTTAATAAAATCATATAAATCTTTCTATAACCATTAAAAAGAAACCTAAACAATTAGATTATCTGAAAGTCAGAAAGGGTAATTGAGTTCTTCTATGAAACAACTGCAGGCATTCTCTACTGTGTGGGGAAATTAAAATTAAATACAAGCTAGGTTAAAAAAAATCTTCCATGTACTAAAATTATGTATTAGCTTAAAAGAAAGCATATCTTAAGTCATAAATGTACAGCATTATGCGAGTCTGGGGCTCAGCAGCAGCAGAATAGGCTCCCGAATATTTGGGAATGCTAATCAGAAAAGAAAGGGAGGAGTAAGAAAGATTTAAACAACTCAGTGCATCTTCACTTGAATTTAAAACATTTTTGTTCTTGCAATAGCTTGTAATCATCTTTTTTCCACTCTTTGCCACTGTGGTGTCTCATGAGAGCAGTCAGCCTCTAACAGACATCACTGGGATGAACCATCTGACTGTCACACATTCCAAACCCTAAAAAATTGTTCTCTGGAGGAACAACACAACCGACCTCTGATGCTGCTTTTGCAATGCTAGCTATGAATTGAAGCCCCTTAGGAAGCAGGACTGCCTAAGGCAATTCTGAAACCCTACACAAGCTCACAAAAAGCCCAAGCCTCAAAATGAGCGATTTCCTGCCCCTTCAAGTCTTCTTGACATGATTATGCATGTGATTCACCACAACTGGAGAACCTCACTAAAGTGGCTACTTTGGGTATGCATTTACCCCTAAAGATCTGCAAGAGTGAGGCCAGGTGTGTGGAAGGGCTGCGGGAGAGCAGTCAACTGCCTCCAGTGGTACTCAAACCTTACATTGAAAGAGTACACTTCTTTTTTTTGCCTTTACAGTAATAACATACTTACAAATAGTTTGGCCTATTTCAGCTTCAACTGGAAGACTTTAGAAAGAGCACTTTGTCTTCGAGTACAAAGTATTTGATCACAGAATCACGGAATTGTTTGGGTTGCAAGAGACCTTAAAGATCTTGTAGTTCCAATTCCCTTCTATGGACAGGGACACCTCCCATCAGACCGGGCTGCTCAAAGACCCATCCAGCCTGGCCTTGAATGCTTTCAGTGAGGGGGCATTCAAAACCTGGCTGGGCAACCTGTTCCAGAGGTACACCATAACACAAAACTTTAACATAGACTTCCCTCAGTACCAGTTGTGTAGTATAAATATGATAAAGAGAAAAATAATCCTTCAGATAAGGAAACTACAATTTCATTTGTTTTGTAATTGGTAGTTTTTTTAAAAAATATGTATGAATAAATAAATGTCCTCTCCAATCATCTGATTAAACATGTAGCTAAAATTAAAAAAATCACTATTCTAAACTGCTTACCAGTGACATGTTGGTATCGAGTCCGTCCCAGCATAGAATGCATAGCATGCCCCATTTCATGGAAGAGGTTCTCCATCATGCCAGGACTTAGAAGCGTTGGTGCATTCCTTGTTGAATGTGGTAGGCTAAGCATAAGAACAACTACGGGCAGCTGGTACTCTCCATTTTCCCTTAGCCTGCCTCCACGAACTGTGAAGTGACAATCCTTTCAAAGACAAAAGGAAATATATGGACAGGAAATGTCATTATATCGATGACACTAGAACAATAATAGAGGTAGAATTTTAAATTTTAAATATTTTTCATCTTAATTTTTCATCTTTAGCAGATATTAAAATTTCAAATGGTTTTCATTTCTAAATATTAGATCAGAAAGTAGGTGTTTAAAAATCTCCCATTTCTCTAAACAGATTTCTAAGAGATTTCATAGTGCCTGGCATTCTGCAGTACAAAGAGTCTGAGTTCAGCTTTTCAGGTGGCATCTCTCAAATGAAAAGTTACTCACAGAAGTATTTTAACTGAAACCACTTTTCAAATTAGAGACTGTTTGTGTTTACATTTACTTGGATATCTTTTAGTAAGATCGAACACAAATGGCCCTAACTCTTATGCTCATTAGTCAAATCCAAGCTAAAATTGGTCCATAAAAGATTACCTGATGTGGTTTATCAGGTCGTTGAAAGAAATCACAGTAGATGTATCCTAGCAAACCTTCATTTTCATGAACAACAGCCTGATGAAAAGAAGTATAATATCCATAATGAAAGCACTGATGAGATTTGTAAACTGAAGTCATACTACTCTAACCCAAAGACTTAGAATGTATAAACGATAAGTAAATCAGGAATGACTCGTGTAAAATCCATTGGTAAACAAGGTTATAAATAAGAGTTAGAATTTGTCCTTCAAACTGGAGCCATTTCTGTATCTTACTCAAAAATAATTAGTCAGAATTAGAAGTAATACTGCCTGTAGCCCCTAAATGACTTCTGAAAAGTCAACAGTGACAGAAGTTGATTTACAATTAAAATAAAAATAAGGAAGGGTAATTGACCCACTGGATATAAAGAACAGCCGTTGTCAATGAAACTAAGTGGTGGGAGAGAAGTGAAGATTTGGTAGTTGATATAGGGAGCAAAAACTAAAGAATATGGGAACTGATGAATAAGTTATTGCACAAGTTCTTATTTCCATCCTCCACCAAAAAGAAGGCACAAAATTGGTATTTATCAATATTAAACATTAATGTAACTGTATAGATTATAGATTAAAATGCATAGAATAAGCATTAGAAAAAGACAAATGACTGTTAACACACATATAACATTGCAATTATCTATAGTCACCTACAAATTAAAAATAAAAAAAAACTAGAAGAACACATTCAGAGACTACAAAAAGGTAATGTAAGTCACCTCTGAACTGAGAAACTGATTCTGATTCAGGCAATCTTTGCACATAGATATATTTCAAAGACAATTAAATAGCAACCATACAAAAGGCCCTGAGAGCAGGAAGCCCCAGAATTCTATCTTCAAGTAAAATTAGTCAGTGAGTGTTTGCTTCTGATAGATAACCAAGTAACTCAAGAACTCCTTCACAGCTTTTAAAGGCTCTTATCTAATTCAGATGCTGGGAACTTGAACACTTACCAGCTTTCGAACATCTTCAGACCAAACCTCTCCTCTCTGTGTTTGTTCAGCATAAAGGGAGATTCCTAGGAGCTGACTGAACAAAGAATTCAAACCTTCCATGCAGGCCCCAAGAGAGAAGAATGGACAGTACAAGCCAGGATCAATGTTGTACCTAAGACCCAAAACAGTTCCAGTGATTGAACTGAGCTGTAGTTTTCACCTCTAAGTCATAGGTTGTGACAAAATAAACCAGATAAACCTCACAAGGCCGCTTTATGCCTGGCTTTATTTCTCAAAGCAAAACTAAGTCACAGATGAGGTACGGCACAGTGCGTCACAATAACTTCTTCATATATTCAGTTTGGAACACCAAATTCAGCAAATGCGGACTGATTTTCAGAGATGTGGAGAGGACGTAGCACAGACTGAGTCTGGCAAAGTCATGGGTGGTCAGGCTGTATCTTATGATCCATGGGAGGCCACTGGCACTCAGGTGCCATTCCCATGCCCAGGCTGTGCCAAGCTACTGACCAGACAATGGCTCTGGCTTTGACTGCGGTGTAGGCCAAGTACTCGGCGAGGGCAGAAAAACAACCAGTAAGTGCTGACTCTACAGGCTTGTCTTCCAGTGGAGAAACAGGAACACCAGGGAGATTCAGTCACCCTCCACATGTAGATCACACCTCAAGCTCCAGGGACTTTCTGAACCATGCAGAAACTCGCACAGTTTGAAGCCATGTGAAGATGAGAAGATTTTAATGCGTGGCTTGGAGTTCAAACTTGGCCACGCTTCCTGAGGCTAACATCAAACAACCTGGTATTTTCAAGACACTGTAGTACAAAATACACATGTTGGGAGAAAACACAGTGTGTCTGCATGCATATAATAAACCAAGAAAGAAAGAAAAACAACTATAGAAGTAGCTTAGAGTGTATGCAACTGATACTTGGGCACAAACTTCCTAAGACTCTGACCCTAAAAATTAAACAACCTGAAAATCCATCACGAAAAACTGCTCAGTCATTCAGCTGTAACAAAATCAGAACAAGAATCTGCTTGCAATCATGCATGCACTCCAACCGACAAAAATGTTCCTGCTCTCTCAATTCACATAGGATGTCCAAATGTTAGGCTTTCTGGGGTCTCTGAGCAAAGACTGTTCTCTTACCTCTAGAGAATCACAGTCCCTCCTATCTCCTTTCTTCTTTCACACCCTAGTGCTTTTGCTTCTTAATGACATGGTAACTAGCCATTGAAATTTAAACATGCATCAGCTAGGCTACAATAGCTGAACACCAAACATTAAAACCACACTATTTTACGGCCTATGATCAAAAGGCTTAGTCAGAGATAAGCTGGGAAAGAGTCAGCCAGTCCCTACCCATTTGTTTACCCTTACTTCTCTCCCACCCATCACACAAAAGAAAAGCTCTATGAACCAACCCTACTTGGGATGCTGCATTTGCCAACATGCTGCTTACAACTGCAGCTCCAATTCAGCAGACAGCTTCAATACGTTGGGATGCACAGCAGGGTGGGATTAGCTCTCTAAACCACTGCACTTGTTCTTGAATATATCATTGTATTTTGTTTTATTCTTCCACCATCCTTTATATTACCTTTATCCCATGCTATAGCAACTTGATGGAAGTGCTATGGCAACATCTGCTGAAAATACAGGTATGCTTGGTTACAGGATTTTGCTTATTATCAAACTACAAGTGCAAGAAGCTAAAGCTGATGTATTTCAATGCATTTTTAGTTATATCAGAACACATAAAATAAAGTAGATTTTGACTCTACTATAGTGACGCAACTTCTTCAAGATGTATAGCAACACTTACACTCTGGATGCTGCAATACAGGCATTTTCCTCCTTACTCAAGAAAGAGCATTTATACCAAAAGAACAAAAACAAGCTGCTTTAGACTGTTAGGAAAAAAGACAAGAAGTACAACTCTAGAAGAAAGCAGAACAGGTACGTTAAATTTCCTGTAATAAGTTACAGATCAGTAAAGAACAGAAGATACTGCCTTACACACAGAGCTCATTTCCATTAGCCCTGCCAGAACTATGCTGACTGTGCACAGCTCATCTAGGAGCTTCACATCCTCCTCCTCTAGCCATTCAATATCATCCAGGGTTTCCATGTAATTTCCTCCAGGTCAAATTTGAGCAGAAAGCTAACTGTATTAAAAAATTGGAAAGCATATGATAAAATTATACAAACATACAATTCATTAAATCAACATTCAACTCTACCATTTCACACACATAGCAGACCACCAGATTTTTGCAGTTCCAGGAAATTTAAGCACGTAGCTTCTGACAGTAATTTCAGCTGCAGGAAAATAGGGTATGAAAACATCAAGACTAGAGACCTTGAAAAGTCTTTATGAAATTAAGCCAAACTTACAAAGAATTTTCTGAAAAGCAATAATCTTTCCTGATGGAGCAGCTAATCCTAGAAACCATTTCCAGGCACACGAAGGAGAAGAAAATCATCAGGAATAGTCAGCACAGACGTTCTGGACCAACGTGATACACTTCTACAATGAAAAGAGTAGCCTTAGAGATGAGGGAAAGCAGTCAACCTAGAATTCAGTAAGGCTTTTGGCACCGTCTCCCACAAAATCAGCATAGTGAAACTGCTGATGCATGGGTAGAATGGACAGACAAGTGAAAGGTGATGATGAATGGCATAAAATCACATTGGATGCCAGTAACTAGAGGAGCACTCCAGGGTCGAAGCGGGGTCCAGTCCTGTCTAACACTACTGTGGTTTAACCCGGCAGACGGCTGAACATCTCACCGTTGTGGCAGTCTTGGCTGACATCAACTTGAACATGAGCAAGTGATGTGTCCTTGCTGCTAAGAAAGTATCCTGGTATCCTGGGCTGCATTAGGAAAAGTATGGCCAACAGGTCAAGGGAGGTTCTTTCTTCCCTACTCAGCACTGGGAAGGCTACACTCAAAGTACTGTGTAAAGTTCTGGGGCCTCCAGTGCAAGAAAAACATGGACTTATTGGACAGAGTGCAAAAGAGTGACATGAAGACAACTGAAGAATTGGTGCACCCCATCTAAAGGGAACGACTGAAAGCCAGGACTGATGAGCCTAGACAAGAAAAGGCTTAGAAGATCTTATCACTGTCTATAAATACCTGAAGAGAGGGTGCAAAAAGGCAGAGACAGGCTCTTTCTAGTGACACTCAGTAAGAAGAATAAGGCAGTGAGCACAAAACAAAAAACAGAAGACTCTAACTGAACATCAAGACACATGTTTTTCCTGTGGAGGTGATGGAGCACTGGCACAGGCTGCCTGGAGGCTGTGGAGTCTTCTCTCCTTCTCTCTCTTGGAGAACTCCAGAAGCTGCCTGGATGTGTTCTTGGCTCTGCTCTGGGTGTTCCTGTTGATGCAGGGGTTAGGCCAGGTGACCTCCAAAAGGCCTTCCAACCTCAGCCAACCCATGATTCACTGAAGAGATGATATGGAGCTTAGGTACCAGAACTACAGAACCGCAGACAAGATAGATTCCAGCTTAATCAAAAGAGGACAACATGTGCCATGCAAACTGTAGAGGATTACTACAACTGAGATGAAATGCCAGATTAACGTGTGGTTGCTGGGGGGTAAGGAGGAAGAGTTCTGAAACCGTTTTATGATTTTTTTTCTGTCAAAGAAATTCTTGCTGATACAGAAAAGCAGATACATACTAGCACGAGAAATGAGTGATATTACTTCACACAAAGAGTTGATGTGACATGTTACACAAAGAAAACAACTGTCTACTTATTCCTCATTTCAGTGCTCTCTGAACATATGGATTGTCTCCATGATCTTATTCCATGATGAAGAGCATGGGAAGAAGGCTTTCTGATAAGTATTTTGAAATAGGCTGTCACTATCCAAAGAGGGGAAAGAAATCAGTCTGTGACAGTTCAGTCTTTTGGAAAAAGCACAATACTTATCCACCCACATATGAAAATAGATGTAACAGACTACATTGGTTTGAGCCAGACTTCTCAGGAGAAATAGTCCCTTACCCTAGCTAATGTTTTAAGATGTCACAATCTAATGTTTTGAGTACCAGAGGCTCTGATTAGACAATCACTTTAATAATAATACCATAAAGTTAATGTCAGCCATTTCTGGTATAGCACCGTCAGGATATAACCTCTCCTGTATCTAATGAAAGGTATATGTTAATGTCACTTTTGCCAACAAAAAATAGAAAGAAAAAGTTCTGCAAAAACATTTTTTGTACAGAATGCCAAAAAAGTATTTCTGGTTCTGATCCCACTTTTATTTCTCCACCTCTGCCTTGCCTGCTACAGAAGCGTGAGAACAAAGGTCAAAGACGAAGACTTTGGAAAATCTTCAATAGTGTCTTATGACACAAGTCTGATATTTAAATTATTTCTGGACAATGCTGACAGCAGTCACTGGCAACTATTATCCCTTAAGTTATCTTATAATTGTAGTTTGGTTTGGATTTATTTTCTGCTTGTCACTGCAGTGTCACAGAAGTTCACAGAATATCCTGCACTGGAGGGTACCCATATGAATCAAGTCCAACTCCTGGCTCCACACAGGACCACCCCAAATTCAAACCCCGTGTCTGAGAGCACTGTCCAAGTCTCACTGAATCGCAGCACAACCCTCTAGTCTGTCAGCCTCTTAGCTTCATATCATCAGCAAACTTGCTGAAGGTGGACTCTACCCCTTCATCCTGGTTTCTGATGAAAATGTTAAACAAGACTTAACCCAGCACCAACTCCTGGGGAACACCACTAGCTAGGCCTCCAACTAGACCACATGCTACTGATCACAGCCCTCTGAGCTGTGCCAGTCATCCAGTTCTCAGTCCATCTCTCTGTCCACTTATCTAGCCCACACCTCCCAAACTTACCCACAAGGACATTACAGGAGACAGTGTCAAAAGCCTTGCTGCAGTCAAGGCAGACAACATCTATTGTTCTTCCCTCATCTACCCATCAGGTGATGACATAACAGAAGGCTAGCAAATTAGTCAAGCATGATTTCCCTTTGATGAATCCATGTTGACTATTTCTGTTAACATTCTTCCACTCGATTGGAGATAATTTCCCAAATAAGCTGTTCTATCACATTCCTAGGGACAGAGGCGAGGCTGATTAGCCTGTAGTTTCCTCCTTGCACTTTTTAAAGACTGAAGTGACAACGGTTTTCCTCCAGTCCTCAGGCACCTCTCCTGTTCTCCATGACCTTGCAAAGACAATATAGAGCAGCTTGACAATCATTTCTGCCAGTTTCCTCAGTACTTGTAGATGCATCCCATCAGGCCCCATGGGTTTGTTTTCATCGAGTTTGCCTAGATGATCTTTGATCAGATTCTCCTCAATCAAGGAAGTCTTCTTTTCCTCAGACTCTTTCTCTTTAGGAAAGTTTAGGATTCCTGAGGGGCAGTGTCAGCAAAAGACTTACAGAGGATCATATCTTAGTAATTTGATCCCCTTTCATGATAAGGTCACCTATTCAATGGATGAAGGGAAAGCAGCGGATGTAATTTTTCTGGGTTTTAGTGAGGCATTTGGTACTGTCCCTCACAGCATCCTTCTAAACGAAGGTTCACACCATGCTACATGATGAACTGTAAGTGAATTTACATCTGGCTTGCATCCTCAGCAAGTTCACCGATAACACTGAACTAGGAGGTACTGCTGACTCTCAGGAGGGACAAGAAGCCTTTCAGAGGATCTAGATATACTGGAATATTGAGCAATTATCAACAGCATGAAGTTCAACACAGGAAAATGCTGGGTCACAGAATCACAGAATTGTAGGGGTTGGAAGGGACCTCCAGAGATCATCGAGTCCAACCCCCCTGCCAAAGCAGGTTCCCCACACCAGGTCGCACCGGTGGGCGTCCCAGCGAGTTTTGAATATCTCCAGAGAAGGAGACTCCACCACCTCCCTGGGCAGCCTGTTCCAGTGCTCCGTCACCCTCACTGTAAAGAAGTTCCTGCACACATTTGTGCAGAACTTCCTATGCTGCATCTTATGTCCGTTTCCCCTTGTCCTGTCTCCACGTACCACTGAAAAGAGTCTGGCTTCACCACTATGGCCCCCACACCTCAGATATTTATAAACCTGGATTAGATCCCCTCCCAGTCATCTTTTCCCAAGGCTAAACAGACCCAGTTCACTTAACCTTTCTTCATAGGGGAGATGCTCCAGGTCCTTCACCATTTTTGTGGCCCTCCGCTGGACTGTTTCCAAGAGATCCCTGTCTTTTTTGTACTGGGGAGCCCAGACTGGACACAGGGTCCTATATCTGGGGTGGAGCAGTGCTGGACACAGGCACAGACTGGAGCCTACTGGCTGGAAAGCAGCTCAATAGGAAGGGACCTGGAGGTGCTGGTTACAGCAGCTCAGCATGAGCAAGTAGTGCCCTAGCACCAAGAGCGCAAATTGCATTTTGGGGGACATTTTGCAGGTGAGAAGGCATAATTCACTTGCTATACTTAGTGCTGATGCAGCCTCACCTTGAGAATTCTGTGCAGTTCTGAGCTCCACAGTAGAAAAAGGATGTTAAGGAGCTTGAATGTGCCCAAAGGAGGGCACTGCAGCTGGTGACAGGGCTGGAGCTATGTCCTGTGAACAAAAATTGAGAACATTCAGGCCTGAAGAAGAAACTAAGACATGACCTCTTTGCTTCCTGCAGCTCCCTGGGGCGAGGAAGCAGAGGGTGGTGCCAGGCTCTGCTATTGGGAACCAATGGCAGGTCAGGAATGGCACAGAGCTGAACCATGGTAGGGTCAGATTGGGCATTAGGAATAACTTCAGTACCATGAGGGTGGTCAGACACTGGAACAGGTTTCCTAGAGAAGTTGTTGATGTCCTGTGCCTGTCAGTGTTGATGAGACATTTGGACAACACACTCAATAATATGCTTTAGCCTCTGTTTAGCTGTGAAGTGGTCAAGAAGTTGGAACCAATAATCCTTGATCTTTCTAGGTTCTTCTCAGCTGAGCTCCTTTATTTTATTCTATTTTATTCCATTATAGTTAATAACACAAATTAAAATGAGTATGGGGTGCTGAAAAAAAGCAACTGTTCTGAGAAACAGGTAGAACCTCTTCAAAATCTTTCTTTAACACCAGTCAATAACAACCAGCAAATAATTATTCTAGACATTAAAATACAGAACTAATTTCCAACTTTTCAGTTCAGTCCTATCTTTTATATGAACCCCCTTGCTACATCAAGATCAACTATCACTGAAGAAAGTCCAACCCCAAACTTGCACTGATTCCAGGAAAACTTTCTTTTGGGGCTTATTTATGAATTAGCCAAAACCTCAGATAACTGAAGCTGATGTCCTATAACCAAAAATTCAGTTCCTGGAATTATTATTAATAGATGATCTTGCCTTTCAGTGGCAAGAACAAGCATATGATGGAATTTTTTCTGAGTCCCCACTTCCAAGATTTAATGCTAATCACCGCAGAGTGAAAGGTGTAGCACTAGGTATTAAATAACAACAATGAAAAGGGAAGAAATTAATTTTAAAGCCCTGACTCCTTCCCAAAGAAAGGGTACGCAATGAGCAGAACAGGAAATCCTACAATCTCTTTTAGATATGTAAAACTGAGGTCTGGCTGGAGGATGTGGGTGGAAAAGTACTCGGAAAAATTTGCAGACAAACTACATGCTCCCTATTGAAGATTCTTGCTTGATTCCAGGCACTCCAACAGTAGCAGTCATTAGCAACTTCATCATTTCCAAATGACAGGAAAAAAAGCATCTGCTTGCTAGTAAATGATTCCCTAACCTCAGTTATTCACTTCATCACCTTAGTGAAACTGCAAGAACATAACATTTCTCAGGCACAATATTTCAGTGTTCAATCTGTATTAATCTAAAACACTGCAGCACAACTTCTTGGCAGCTATGGCGACAGGCTGTGACAGCAAGCCAAACTTCTCTTCTCTCAGTCCTTTGAATTAAATTTCTTTTGGTGTTCAAGGATTTGGGATTGTATTTTCAAAACACTCCGTGACCCTGGTCAGATTATCTAAAATATTGCATAAAACTCTAAGATGCAGACTTCTATCAATACACTTTTTAAATGCTACATAACACAGATAGAGATTGTCTGTGTAGGATGCAGAGCCTTTTTGAGAGCAGATCCGAGACTGTAAAGTGAATTTCTCCTGAAGCTAAAGGGGAATCTCAAAGTTAACCATCTTCTAAGCCAGGTATTTGACATTTCTCTGATCTTCTTTTGTTTTTTCAAATGTGAAATTAATTTGAAAACGCACGCAGCAGCCTCCCAACAAAACCCCAGCAAAACAAGTCATTTGACTGCATGTTTTCTTTATGGATAGAACAAGACCAAAACTTTAGTTAAATGCTTTAGTTAAAGAATTAACTGATAGTGGCTGACCCTACATCAAAAGGAACAGAATTCCCAAGTGCCTTAGCTTAGCCTGCCCCAAAACTGTTCCCTCCTCAGAGCAAAGCAATCTCCATAATCTGCATGTTAATAGCTACTGATAATCCTAATATGTATTTTTATACTATATATTATGTCAGTAGCCATAGAGAATCACTTTATGCAAGATTTTCAAGCTGCTATTAACTGCAGACTTGAATAGCTGTCTAGCTTTTTTTTCTATTTAAAGTGGTATAAAAGTCAAGCAAACCAGCAAGAAGCAGCTGCTTTAATCCAAACATTTTCTGATCACTCTTTGGAAAACTGCCTCTGCATTTGCTCAGCCAAGTTACAACTTTTATCTCCAACAGGAAATGCACTGATGTGTTTTTGGGAAAAGAAATAAGAAAGGAAGCGAATGCAGCTCAAATTGAACTGTGCTAACAGGCATTGTGCTATCCATAAGGTTTCTGCTAAGGGTTACTGCTACTAGCAAGAAAGGTTAGTGCTCTGGAAACAGACTGCTAAAGTTTACATTGGAAACAAGTGAATAACTGGAGCTTCATTTGGTGACAGAAGCTATAGGGAAGTGCCAGAAGAACGGTTTTCTTCTGTGCCATAATTTGCAGCTTGTTTGCTACATCATCTGAGCAGTGAGGAAGAATTCAGTAGGACGGTGATGCACACAGCATACTAACATCACTAGGAGAACATTTTACCGATGTCTCTAAAGTAGGCAAGCGCATGGAGACACAATTAAAGTCTTTCCTAAGGAAGAGAAAGCGCTCACATCACCTAAGCAAGCACAGGCAAGAGTCGAATATCCCTGGATATCCTGTCCCTCAAAACACGAGCTCTGGGCAACAAGCAAGGTGATTCAGAGTGCTTAAAACAGACACTTAGGATGCTGTGTCCTCAGAGAAAGGTGGACACAATTCTGAGGCCATGCATGCTTAGCACGGTATTAACTTGAGCTACCTAGCAGAAGTCTTGAACTGAAATATGCTTGAGCTCTTGCTCCTCTCTGAAACTTAACACTTCTCTGGCTGAACTGCATAGCTGAATCCCAACATGATGAACAGCACAACTTCTTTCTAGGAGAAGAAACCTTTGAAATGTGAAGGAGATGAGAGAATGGTGGTCTGATGCATCACAACAGAACCTTGCAAATAAATACACACTCTAGCCAAAAGATTTCTTTTCTTGGGTATCAGAGGTCAAAAACACAGTATGGACTGATTTTTGATACCAGTAGTCAAGAGTACATTTTCGGAACCATTCCTGAATTTAAGCACTTAAATTTCTTAAGTCCTTATGTGAAACTTATATAACCTGTATGCATTTCTGGAAGAGCAGAAAAAAAGAAATAACAATACAGATAGAACCATCAGAAAACATAATTATAAATCTGAAAGACCATTTCTTGAAATTCAGACATTTTTACACTGCTAGATTTTAAAAAAGGTTGCTTCTTGTTTAGCTGTAGGAAATATCACACTCCTAAAAAAAAAAAAGGAAGGGTGCCATTACAGAAATCTTGCTCTGAACAAATCAGAAACAGTGTAAAAAATATATAAGTGAACTCTTCTCTACAGTAAGAGTATTTTCCTCTCCACCAAGCTTTCAGTTAAAAAAATATATCGAGAATTAGAAATAGTCCTCTTTATTTTAACAGTGATCCTTCAGTTACCTTGTTGAACCTGCACAACTGCATAATGCAAGTTATGCTCAAATGTCCAAAACTGTGAAAGACTAAGACAAAAAAAACCAAAAACAAACAAACAAACAAAAAATAAAAACAAAAAACCAAGTCTGTTCTGCTTTCATTTTGTCTTAAGACATATTCCAATACCTCACTTCACTCTGAATGTTTGAATTCAAACCCTGGAGCATTCGTATTTATAACAAACCCTAGAAAGAATGAAAATTTTCTTATGCACTTTATTGCAGAATGTAAGCCCAGAAAGGTTAGAGAGAAAAATCCTAGTACTCTCCTTAAGAAAGCAGAAATATCAAAGAAAACAGTAGTTTCTTTGATGTTAATTCCTGCTTTATATTAAAGGATAAACTACTTTCAAAAATCCAGACACCTCACTTTTACAGTATGCAGCCCAGCAGTATTTTTAAAAGAAGCAATGTAGCCAAACCAATTTAAAAACCAATTTAAAAAAAAAAAAGAAGTTAACTGACACAGTGAGGTTTGGTTATTCTTCAAGAACAGCAGGCTTCAAACAAAAAGGCTGTGTCTCTGCGAAGAACAAAGACGTAGTATGTCATTATAAATAATTATTTCTAAGCTTGTATGACTTCACTGAGTCTAAATAAAATACAGACTTCTAAAATCACTTTCATTTAAGCTGTATATTTGGAAAGAAACTAAGAGTGTTTTGTGTAGCGTGACTTTCATCTATTCCAATAAGGATGCTTTTGATAAGCTTGGACATTAGGGATATTTGAGTAAGTATTGCTGCTCTTCAGAGCTAAGCCTTCTGACTCTTTAACAATTGCAAATTAGTCCCTTGGCAAGAATTCTTATCTGTGGCTATTAAGTTGTGGTCCCTGATAAATCCTGGTGCTTTGTTTTTGCTTTTGAGAAAAAAATTATCCTGTTGACTTCCATGAAAATTCAGAACACTAAGGGAACCATCTTTAATGAAACAGATTCTCTCAAAACTTTCAAATAAACTTGAAAAAACGTGAAAAAAAAAAACTTCTTAGTGGAAGATAAAAGATAAACCCCTCAGGTTAACTTAAGGAGATCAAGACAAGGAAAACCCCTTCCAATTTTCATTACATGCCAGACTATGAAATTTAATTCTTTACCTCAAGGGAGACTATTAACCATGATTTATAGAAGACTCTGAATTTCTTAAAAAATAATAATAATACTAGAAAGCCTTTGTACTCTCGTCAACCATAAACTAGCACCTGTATCCTTTTCTCCTTCTGTTAATTGTACCTTTTAGACTGCTAAGGAGGAGGTCAGGGGATAATTCAGAATATTGATTTGCTACTGACACTGTATATGACTTTTAGATTGACTTTGCTTTCATATCAAACAACAATTTCTTTGACATTCCACAGCTATTTGAATACATAAATAATTCTTGATTTGTATGTTCTGCTTTTGAATGACTCGTCATGCAAATAAAACATGCTAAAGTCAGAAAGAATGACCACTGACTTTAAAGCTTCTTGCCATACTTTTAACATATATTATGCTTTGCCTGTATTACAGCAACTTCTTTAACTCTTAGGTAAAGAAGATAACAAACTAAGTACTCAGTGATAACAGGAAGAAAAGGGTAACAAATTATTTGTGAAATTCTTTTACTGGGATGTTTCAAAACACTGTGTGTAAACCACCAAGTAGTAGCATCTTCTAGAGTATGCAGTTTGCACACAACAAAACTCACAATTTTCTGAGCCTTCCTCACAATCACAGTTCTACAATGAACAATATAGCAAGGCTTTTCAGTAGCTTTCATTTTTTCCTCCAAAAACACTAATCCACCAGCTTAGTGACTGGTAAGTTGATTTAATAGAAGACATGCCTTCCCTTGCTTATAAACAGATAGTTACAGAAAATTTTCCTTCTCGATGGGCATTTAGGTTGAAAGATTTCCTGATTCTTTTAAAAATTTGCATTGTTTTTTTCATTTCAGGATTCAATTTGAACAGAAGTGACAGTTTTCTCACATATTCCACAAATATTCTGGGCTGTTTTTCCACTCAACATTCCCAATAGAAAACATTCTTTCATAAAGCTAAAAATAATGCAGTTACAGCTTGTAGTGTTTGTGCTTTTAGAAACATTCACAGCCATGTTCAGGTACCTTGATATTGCCCCTGCCCCTGAAAAACAAATGTGCTTCCCTGCGAGCCAGACATCTATGTACAGTCCCAGCATGAAAGGAGTGAATTGTTACTAGATTCTGCTGAGCTGGTTACCCCAGGATCCAAAATGCCTCCAGTTGTCATGGTGGCTTCTCCTTCCTACAGAGCAGGAAACTGGATTATTTTGGTATTGATTTGTTCATCCCCAAGGCCAGTCTTACTCATTTTTGCAATCCCAAAGGAACAGAGAGCACAGAGAGCAAGACCCTGAGAGCATATCCCAATTGTTTCTTGAATAAAGTCTTTCACAGTTTGGCAAATATCCCCAAAGTGAATTACAGCCAACAGAGTCAGCCCGGTTTCATAAGCAACAAAGGTTAGGAAAACAGGAGTCAGCACCAAATATTGCAAGCTTGCCTCTGACAGTTCTTACAAAAAGTTCTATGCTTCAGTTGGAAGTGACTTAAGTACAGTTAACCCCAACTTCAAGACAAACAACGGACTGTAAAAGGTCTCTTCCATTAATTTTTATTTATTTTTTAATGACCCAAATGAAGTCATCAGGGCTACTACATCTTTGCAGGATCAGGGCCTTGAGAATTACTTATAACTTCAGCAGCACTTACTGAGAAGTAATGGGATTTAATTAATACCATGGTACTTGCCTGCACTAAAACACAACAGCATTATTTTATAATACACATATTAGACATCTTCTTACTTGTTAGAGGCTGAAGCATGTTCCAGCATTCACTGTTTTATTACCCTTAGCCTGCCAAAATTCTTGAGGTTCTTCTAATTATTCTATCTCCTTTTAAGATACTTCTGCCATGGATTTCAGACTTTTGTCTCCAGTTTCTGTCAAATGCACAACATCAGTCTGTTGTAAGTTTAAAGCCAGAGAGGATACTTAACATCATTTTCAAAAAAAAAAAAAGAAAAAGAAAAAAAAGGAAGTAAACTACCCTACTATTCTGTTACCATCAATGGGAGACCGGCACTTTTTGAAGTAGGATCAAGTTTCCAGGAAAAAGACTTGGTGAAAGCTGACAGAAACAAAACTTTTGTAGATGAGTTTACAGAAAGAAAAATGTATTTCCTGAGCTAAGTCTGGAGCTCCGCCTGCTGTTCACCTTAAAAAACAGCAGAAACGATCAGTAAACTACAGGAGTGAAAAGGGGCAAGTATTACAGTCCAAGTGCACGCAGGGGATTAAAATCTGGAGAAAAAATAAAATGTAGAGTAATACAAGATCACATCAGGATCACATTGTTCAGTGTTTGCTCACAACATTTATGTGAAAATATGGTCATTCAGAGCAAAACAGAGAACAACAGAGAACAGGGTATCTCTCCCAACAGACACAGGCACTGTCTCATCAAGTGTTTCTTCCATCCTTAGAGATGCATGTGACATGCTATAACATTGCTATATTAATTAATGATGATCTTGCAGGTCGTTTCCAACCTTGCGATTCTATGATTCTCTTTATACCCTTCTCTTATAATTGTAAAGATAATTTGCACCTTATCTATCAACAGTAACAACAAAACTATGGTTCAGTACATCAGCTGGAGCCACAAAATAACCGTAGCCCAAAGGAAACACTCAAAAGCATGCATTTGGTTTCTTTTAAACAGAAATACTTTTCTATGAAAAGCAGAAGAAACAAAATTCATAGTAATACAAAAACAACCACACAAACGACTGAGTGCCAAAACACAACAGAGACAAAAATGAAAACCATGCTCTGTGCACAGTACTACTAGAGACGTAACCGCATCTCTTTTGTAAAAGGCATAAAGCTGGAAGTACATTTCTGCCCCCCTCCAAAGAAAACAAAACAAAACAACACAACAATGCAATGAAGGAAAGATTTTTTTCTCTTCCCTCTGTGAAAGCAGCACAGCTTTAAATTCTCTTTTCCAACAGGATAAAAGGTCAGCACCACTGACCCAGTGAACACAACACGCAGTGCTCCTGCCTTCCAGAGCTGCCATCTCTTTTCTTGTACGCAATTTAAGTCTGTGTGGCGGACCTATCAGATTTATTTCTTAGTCTCTGCAAAACAGATGAGAATGAATTCTACCCACAAAGAGTGAAAACCTAACCAAGAATTTTCTGTTTGAGGTCCATGAAAGGGGATGATAAATGCAAGTTCAGTAAAAGGAGTAAACTAAATTATTGCTTGAAGAGGAGTTAGATTGTATTCTGTGACCCAGATTTATTTTTAAACATTACTGCAGTTCAGCTAAGAGCTAAAAGCAAAATGAAAACGAGGATTTTCTGTCTCTTGTGAAACTATTCTATCCTCTTGTATCTCCAAAGAGGACTTTTCTGTGAAACAACAGAGGAGCCAAAAATTTATAGGCATTCCAACAGTAACTAAGCAATGTTGCAAACAACTGCCTCTTCACACATTCTTTATATTTTCATATTGAAGTACATCTTCAAAGAAGGAAACCCTGTTTACACTGAGGACTTTCATTATACTTACTGCAAGGAATGAAATAAAGGCACTCATTTACATTACAATCATGAACATAAGGAGCTTACCTCTCAGCACGAAGGACGCCACTGTAGTAAGGATGATCCCATGGCATCAATTTCTGAAAGAGAATTCCAGCTCATAATTACAATAATGAACAGCAAGTGAACCCCAAGTAAACTTCTTTTCCTTTGCATATTTTTGCAGTTTCTGCAAGTGACAGAACTTTAAATCACAGTGGGAAACAAGCAGTACTAAATTCATCATAATGCAGAATTTGAGAAGTTATTTTAACAGTCTGCATTAAGAGCATACATCTTACTCAAATACACAGTGGGATCAGACTCCAAGAAAAAAATAATCAAAAAGAAATATCACTTTGTAGCAGCCAACTACTGTGGCGGGCTCAATTGGTTTTAATACTAATAGCAGCTATGAAGTCAAAAAGCACTTTAAAGCAGAAGATGGAAAACACCTCTTTGTTATCACACTAGACGTTGCATATGAAATTGAGTTGATTTTTCATACAGCATCTGGTTAGCTTATGCTACATCAAAAAATAAGTGTAAATTTAACTTACTGAATTCTGAGGGTTAAGCTTCGCTTTCATCTTTGTCATCATTTCAAAATCTTTTTGAGTTCTGAAAAATAATTGTATGATGAAAAACTTCATGAATGATTTTGTAGAAACGGAGTGTAGCATACAAGAATACTTTTTCTACCATCAGGGATTGGAAGTACTCTATAAAACATCAGGCCCATACACTACAGTACAAGAACTTTCCTTTCTGCTTTTCTCATTCAAGTACTCTCAATCAAATCTTTCTTACCCTCTTTTCAGAAAGAAAGAGAATGCTTGGGATATGCACAACCCCATGAGTAAATGACCCCATTAATACACAGTGATGAAAGTGTTTTGTGCTGTATGAAACTAAGGGGAAGATAGCAGGACAAAGGGGAATTTGTTCATAGACGTAAAGTACATACATGAAGTTATGCACATGGGAAAAGTCCATAAGAGGTGCCCTTCAATACCTTACTGTCTTCTTGTTTACTGTTGCCTGCATTTCTTGTCACATCCCTTGTATTCAGTCTTAGCTATTCTCTGATCATAGCCACACAATACACTTTAATAGTTCACCTCAGAACTCTTGAGACAGTCTTGCTTTTTATTTCACCAAAACATAAGCAGCGACTGATTTTGTAGTACATGAATCCCTCTGCTCTTGAAATGCAAGCCTGCTTACAAAAATATCCTAGTGAAAAGACATACCTTTCAGACAACTGGTCAGAAAGCTTCTCTAAAAACTGCGTTACTGTATCTAGAAGTGCAGGGGGGAGGAAAAAAAAAAAAAGGAGGAAAAAAAGAGAAAAAAAAGGTGATTCAGTCCCTTGAAAGGTGTCGCATTTGGATCAGAGCTTCCCAAACAAAAAAAAAAAAGGACCCTTAGAACATAAGAGCATCAAAACAATATGGTTGTTTTTAGAATAAGAAATCATATCACTGACCACTGCACCACCATTTCAGGGGAATTCGGTACCATGTTTATGTTATGTCATTACAGCATAATGGCAACTTCGTAACTGAAGACTGAATACTGATTCTTAACAAAAAACACTGGACCCTATTCATATTATTTCCAATTACAAGGAAACATGAGTTTTTCATTCAGCAAAATGTAAATGAAATAAGAAACTTCACTGGAAGAAATGTGTATAAACTTAGCAAAACAAACTAGCAGCTTTCAACATCACACCTAACACAGCTCATTCGCTTTTTCAGCTTACTGCTCCACACATGCCTTATACCTGGATTTTTGGCCATTGTTCCCTGAAGAGCCCTGTGGGCAAAGGTGTCATACCCAACCAACTGTGCCAGACTGTTTCGGCTAGCAAGCAGTTCTTCTAGACAGCTTAGCTGCTCAGCATTTGGGTAAAGAAAAATCTTGTAAGCAGCTTCTCGTACCTAATATGGAAAAAAAAAAATAAAGTCACATTGTTACAGTCTAACTCCTAAAGAAACAAGCAATGCAACTGAAAATCTGGTATTCATTGATATGTTAGAAAAGTATTTTAATAATAGTGATTATGATTCTTTGTCAATTACTGCTCTCTTACTCATTATAGATGAAATGCAGTGAGACAACATAACAGTTCAAGAGTGCTAAAAGGGATCCTTGTTCTCCACTCCTGTCAACAGTCCCCTGCTCTTCTCATTGCCTCTCTTTGTGCCAACATCTGTGTTTCTCAGAGCACTCTGTGAGCTGTCTTAGCTCATTCAAAGCTCTGAAAATTGTCCTTTCCATGTCATTCAAACTGGCTCCTGGAAGGATTTGATGAGAACCAGAGACAGGATCAGGGGATAGAAAGAAGAGGAACAGAAAAGCCTTATTTCTTCAAGGTAGCAAGCTATTAGTCTGTCCATCTGCTCATGGATAATCCGCCTTTCTATTTCTGATTTATTTTTATTATATCTCAAAAAAGTCACCTCAGCAACCTCGGTAAAATGCTTTTTCAATTTCACAAACCAATTTAAGAAGACCTTTCCATTGTACATTTTGTACAAAGGGAAGATGCAGCCAGACCCTTTTTGGTGCAGAGCAAGAGAATGAGATGTAACAGACACAAGCTGGCAGATAAATGTTTCCTATTCAATACCATGAGAAAAACCAGTTAAGTGGTCAAACACTAGGAGTACAGGTTGCCAAGCAAGATGGCACAATCTCCATGTCTTGAAAGCATTCAAAACTCAACTGGATATCGGCCACGAGCAACCTGACCTACTTGATCCCATTCTGAACAGGATAAGGCTGACAAACTCCAGAGGTCCCTGCCAATCTGTATTTTATGATTTCCAAAGAGCCTCTTTAAATACCTGACTCAGAAATGCAATCATTACTGATGTATTACTGGACGCTTAAGTAGCAATTCTGCAGATCACACTGTTTTCAGGACAAGTTTATAAATGACACACAGTGAGTATTTTTCCTTCACTTACATCCTCTCAGTGCCACGATTTTAATTCATTTTTCATTTCTTACAGAGAACGAACAATTCAGCTTGGGTTCCACTACAGTCAGCTTTTCTATTTTTCGTGATAAACAAGATCTCAGTCACCTCAGTTACTTTATGTGAGAAGATTTGGGAGTTGTAGTAGATGTAGTTCCTAGATTCAGATCTAAAAGACTAGATAACCACTGTCACATCTCAAAGAATCTAAATCCATCAAGTATCATCAACAATAACCAAAATAGGATTATTTGGGATAATTCAGGGATAATTGGAGGGGTCCTAAGGAGGTCTCTAGTCCAACCTCATGCTGAAAGCAGTGTCAGCTATAAAGTAAAATCAGTTTACACAAAGCTTTATCTGTTTGGGTCTTGAAAATCCCCTCTGATCAAGAGATAGTACAACTTCTCTGGGCACCCTGATTTATTCCGTGTGTATCCTCATAATGAAGAAGTTTCTCCAGTTGGAATTTCTAATTTCCAATTGCGTCTCCAAGTCACTCCAGTATGACACTGTCCTTCTTGGAAGAAGTAGTGAGGGGGTGTCCCAAACTGGATGCAGCAATACAGATGTGGTTTAAAGTATGCTGTATAATAGGCTATCAACTTTTCCTTCAGTCTCTGGTTTTGCCCCTGTTCACCCAGGCTGTGCGCCCTGCCGGAGTCACTGCTGGCTCATGCTCAGCTTGTTGCCCAGCCGCCCCTCATTCACACTAGTCATACCAAACTGGATCCTCACCTATAGCTGGCTGTTCTTCTCTCTGAACTCTTTCACTTAGTACTTCAAAGACCTTATTGTTGAACAGTGAGGAAAAGAAAGCAGTTAGCATCTCAGCCTTATCTGTGTCTGCTGTAGCAAAGTCACCCATTTAACCAAATCACAGAATCATTAGGAGTTGGCAGGGACCGCTGGAGGACATCTAGTCCAAACCCCCTGCAATGCACAGGGACACCTATAGATAGACCAAATTGCTCAGAGCCTGGTCCAACCTTGCATTGAATGTCTACAGAGACAGAGCTTCCAACACATCTCTGAGCAATCTGTGCCAGTGCCTCACTGCTCTCACTGTAAAAGACTTTTTCTTTACATCCAACATAACTTCTAAGTTTTTCACCTCAATTTTCCTTTTGAGCCTGCTAGTACCAATGGATCAGTAGATGCTCCCCCTGTTGCTTTTGATGTTCCTTACAAGTCTCAACTCTACTTGAGCTTTGCTCTTCCTAATCTCATCCCTAGACGTAAAGGCACAGTTTCTAATTTCTCTCTTTTACCCATTTTCACTTGCAGTCTGCTGCCTTCTGGAGATGAAGCTCTGTTGTGACTTCCCTTCTTGCTGAAACTGACTTCTATTAAGTCTGCTTGGTTCTCCAAGTATCAAGATAAGCTGGCACTGGGTATTTTAGTATCCAGATTGTGCTCAGAGGAGACTACTTTTAAAAAATTGCCAGATTTCTTAAGCTTCTTTACCCTTCAGAGCTGCATCTCATGGGATCTCACCTCTCAGTTTACCGAATAAGCTGGATTCTTCCTGCCAGAAATCCACTCTTTGTATTCTGCTTCTTTTCTTCAATCCACTCAGGATCTTCACTATTTCATAGCTATGATAGTCAAGGCTGCTATTGATTACTACGCTCTAAAACAGTTCTTCCTTGTTAGTCATAACATCATAATCCTGAACCATATGCCTGAATACCAGTTAAAATAACTAATATGCTCTCCTGCCATTGAGCATGCCAAAGCTGAGTTGGGTAGTACTCACCAGATCATTGGGACAGTCAGCATGCAGACCAGCAACTTCTAAGTAATTGCCTTCGGTCGTAAAATTAGATCGAATATGCTCTGGCAAAGCGCGTTTGTCAATCTTGTTGGGAAGGTGAGTTCCTGTCAGAAATTCGTTACACAAATCCAATATTCTGACGTTGAGGTCGACTGCCTTTTTACGCTGTAAGAAAATTGAAGTACAAAATACATCGGATCTTCAGATATTTAGTTAAAAAAACCTTAAGCTTCCCAGAAATGATGCGGAAAATGCTACATTTGAGATCAGACTTACAGCATCAACACATTCTTAAGGTATAGCTGAAGTCAACAAAGGAAAGATCAGCTGCTCAAACATACTTCATATAAAGAACAGCCAACTAACATCTGAAACAACATTAAAAAAAGCCCACCATAGAAATGACTTAAGATGGAGAAAATTCATCTCTTCTGACAGACACCAAATTCTTCACAGAAGACAAAGGGCTTTTCAGAGGACAAATTGGCCCAGAATCACATTTCATATCCTGCATGTATTGTTATCTGGTCTTTAGGAGTCATGAAAATTTCTATACAGGTGTTGTAGCAAAAAATTACCTTTTCTTCATCCAAATGAATGCCACTGATCTCAAAATCAAACATAAAAAGTTCTGCCACTCGCCTAAAAATACAGTAAATCCCTGTTAAAACAGCCTCATTTGATACTAAGCATAATTTCTTCACATCTTTTATGTTTGATATATTTAATAGAGGATATTATTTATTCCACAAGTACTGCTGTTACAGACACAGACCTCCTATGTTTTAAGCCCTTAACAGTTTACGCAATGAATCAAAATTTTTCCTTTGTAGTGGTTTAGTCATCTGCACTGAAAGTAATCTTTCAAAATAATTCTACTACTTTAATCTAGATATTTAACCAATTTGTGCAAATTACCTTTCTAATTTGACACTTCATTTATTCTAAATGATCAGAAAACAATCTCTTCAAATCTATCATCTTTGATTATAAGGAAAGAAGGATCAAGGAAATAACTTACTTGTAACATGAGCAAACATTAGGCATTAAGCTTGTCTAACCACGTCAGGAAAAAATAATCAGAAACTGTAAGTACAGAAACAGCTAATAAAACGTTTTACGGCAATCATAAAGTAAGCTTTAAATATACTGATAATCTGATTTTGAAAGAAGAAAAACCATCTACAGCTCACAAGTTCCATTAACAAAGGCATTCTTATTTTTTCCCAAAACATCAACAATGGTGTTATGCAGTAGAAATTTTTCTAGTGGACTCTTGAGTAAGGCTGAAAATCAAGAGATCCACCTGACATATTCTCAGACTGAATAAAGCTCCTCGATTTCAGATTCTACAAACTGAACTCAAGTGGTGTAAGTCTGTTCCCTATTTTTATTGCTAAACACTTTGATGCATACATCACAGAAACGCCCCTCATTTTAATCAAGATGCTATTATTATAGAAAATCTTGAATCCTCATTGTTTATTTTCATGGATATCAGTAAAGCTGTGCTCTACAGTCACAGGGGCATGCTCCAAGACTGCAGAACTACAACTTCTAACCCACATACAGGTAATTCAGTAATAACCAACACATTTGTCACAGGGATGTGGTATGTTTTCCAGTTGGACAAAACACAAACCATACGCTCAGTAAGGAATGAGATACACTATCTAAACATCTAAACCTATAAACATTAATAAGTACCTGGTTTCTGGATCGAGGGAATTCATAACAACTTCATCAGCTAACAACCGTCTCAAACTCTGGCACAGTTCAACATCTGTATTTAATCTGGAAAGGCAGAAGAAAAGAATCATACATTCGCAACCACTATAAATATTTCAGTCTCTTGATAGTAGTACTTAAAGGCCAAGTTAAGTCTTTACCAAGATAACATTAAAACCAAAGTTCCTAGTTCACAAGAATACCTAAAAACTACAAATATAACAAACAAAGGACATGTAGACAAATTAGCATGGAGATACATTTAGTGCTTCTGATGGGAAAATAATTCTGAATGGCATTTTGTGGGAAATACAAGCATGGTCTTTAGGGTCCCTTCCAATCCAAGCCATTCTATTCTATGATTCTGTTCTAAGAGAATCAGGTTAATTTGTGAACACTTTCTACAGCTTTTTAATCAGAAATGTCATTCAGATATTGAAGTCACATTGCTACAAATGGCACGCTCTGTCTCAGCCTTGAAAAACTGTTGCTAGTGAAAGGTTTCCCAAACACTCTGGCAAGACCAAAGCAACAGTTCTGCTGAAATTTCAGAAATTTCTCTTTAATCTGATATTTCAGTCACAAAGCTTACCAAACTGATATAATGCTGGATCACAGAGATAACTTTCAGGATTTTGATTGAGATGTTAAAAAGAAAAACCAAAAACCAAGCAAATGTCCAGACGCAGGTCCACACTTTGAATGCAGAAGGCTTTAAGAACAGGTTCTATGAAATGGAATTCTGTAAGATCTCACCTGCCAGAGTAGACCAAGCATAACTATCTCAGTCCTACACAGACAAACCCCAAAACATTTAACTTAAACAGGGACTGTCCTTTTCTCTTTCACATATCCCACTCACAGGCTGAAATTCAAAGATTCGGCACTCCAGGGAAAGAAGTGTTGTGAAATACAACAGCTTGAACCTTCAAACCAAATTAACATTTTGTACATAAGTCTTACAACACCTAGCTAACTGTTATGAGTCTTAGAAAAATGCAGTTTTAAATCTTCAGCGGATTTCAGGGACATGGAGGCAGCTGATAACCTGAACTCTGTTATGTACACAAAATCAAACTTAAGGAGAAAAATATTTTATTAGATACTGTAATAAAATTAAATTCTTGAATATCTGTTATAGGAAGACTGAAAATTTGTTGCCATACACAAACATTTCTTACATATTTTTTGGATCCATCTTATTATAGATGATCATAGGGTACACATAAAAGATGCAAATGGCAATAGCAAACAGAACATACTTTTCCACCACAGTACCGATATTCCGGCAAGCTTCTTCAGCAGCCTCTCTGAATGCAAAGTCAGGATGGGCAATTTTCACAAAATCAGCCTGACGCAGTAAAAGAAGAAAATAATGAGTCACAAAATCATATTAAAAAAAATTAATTATAAACAAAGTTGCACTTGAATAGTTCTACTTATTGCTTATTGGTACGGTTCTGTATAACCTACTTCAGTAATTTGCACTTTTTTCCCTCAAAAATAAATCTTACTGAAGAACTGTGCTAACAAGTTTTAAAGCAGACAGTGAGTGAGTCTTTCCAAAAATATCTTTAATCTATGTACTTCTTTAAACTGTCTTGGTACAGTTGACCCCTTAGAGTCCCAGTCCAAATTGCTTCTAGATAAAATTCTGCAAGTAGGATAGGCCATCTTTGAACACAGACAACTGAAAGCAGCTCACAGGAGGAACCAAGATACCTTTAATTCAGCAAAGTAAAAAAAAACTATGATTCCTGAATTCTAACACTAAGGGCTTCTGTTACGTATTGACTGATTAAGAGGAAATAGTTCATGCTATAAAATAATAGAGAAAAGAGAATGAGTGTGTAAGTACTTTCAGAAATCACAGAACCATGGAATGGCCTGGGTTAATAATAATCATCTAGTTTCAACCCCTGTCACAAAAGAGGTCTTGAAAAGAACAAGGAAAAAGATTTGAAAACTGAAACCACGAGAAATTCAAATATGAAAACCAACGGCAAAAAATTCAATGAGATATTATTTATTAGCAACTGATTTCAGCTGGGAATGCTTTCTACAGATAAAGAGCAACCTTCTTCTAAAAGATACACTTTGGACAATTTCTAGTGAGCAACAAAGAGCACATGGCAAAACTCAACATTTTGTGATAAAAAACCTAGTTCTGTAATTCTGCAGACACCAGAAACTGCAGTCTAGGAAAACAGTTGCATTGTGGTAATAAAAGGCAACAGTATTTCCAACCAACAAGTTATGCAGTCCCCCATCTTCTATAACATAACTGATGCTGGAAAGTTTATGTACTGATATTACCAGCAGAAATAGTAAAATACTCCTCTGATTTCAGCTCTGTTTTTCTTGTCATGGCTTCTGCATTGCTCCTACATCTGTCCTAAAATTAACCAGACAGTTTGACAGGATTTGCAGCTAACTATATTCTGTTAAAGCCTTTGTAATTAACTTTCACTCAATTTACTTTTCAGTCTTAATACAAAACCTCACAGAGCTGATCTGCTATTTACTGCAATACTAAAAATGTGAAATGAAACAGAACAGCGTAACGTGTAAAGTCAGTCAGTTTAAAAGGAATTGCTTAAAATAGTAATAAAAACTAACTTACCAAATCTGCTACTCTGCACAAAGCATCTGAAAGCTGATCAAAGATCATTACAATCTCAGGCCCAGGTGGTGTTGAACATGCCTTCTGAACTAGCTGTTCTGATTCTTGCAATGCTTTGTCCTGTGCTTCTTGAAATCCTTCTGGACAACTCAGTTCTGGAACATCAAACAGACCCTGCAGTGCAGAACATAACAGAAACATATTGCTATCACCTTCCTTGTTTTCTGCCTCTTTGTTTCAGTACGAAATTTCCACTGTGAAATGTTACCAGAATGATCCCTCCAACACAAGTATCCTAGTAGAGCTAAAAGTCATAAAATCAATTAACATCAGCCAAAGATAGTGGCATCATACACGAACATCTTCACTTTCCAGCATCACCCTTCAAAGAACATCCTCACTGGAATTCTTTCAGCCAAGATTCTTCCCAGCAAATGGAAAGAGTTTGATATAAAACCCACACAAACTTCTCCTGTACCATCCTGTAACTTGCTGTACTGTCCTTCCTTCCAGAGCACAAACACGTGACAAATCATAAGTCTTACGTTCTGAAAATAGGGAAAATCATCCTTGTGAAGCAAAAAGACCTATCAAGGAAAGCGAAGAGTAAAGGGGGGTGTCAAAATAGCAAATGAATGTCTTGACCAGGTGTTCCAGATACGAACAGAACACAGATCTCCAGCTCATGAAATGAGCCCCAAGCTCTGGAAAAAGATCTCAAGGGAATGACAGGCAACAACTCAAAAAAAAAACGGTATGAACAGTTTTGCTCCTGACTGTTTTTTTATCAAGTCTGTCCATGTCCCACAATTCAGGGTAAGTACACTGACTGAGCACAGCTTTGGCAGGGCAGACATGGTCAGCAGTTACACACTGCACTTACTGAAGAGAGTTAAGAAGTTCCTGCTGTGGATCACACAAAATTGCTAACACTACCTGCTAGGAAAGTCCTACAGTACAGAGCCACAGTAGGAAAACAAACAAACAAACAAACAAAAAAAACACCTCTAAAAAAGATAAAATAGTAACTCTAAAAGCAGTACACTACAACTCCCTTTGCAATTGCCCAACCACAATACAAGCATCTCTATGGCTTGTCTGTAAAAGCATATGTTCTGAAGAAGCATCATCAAAAATAAGCATTTGTGACATTCTGAGCTGCTTTGTTCTATTCTATTCCTGTTGCTAATGCAATCACTTTTTCATAATACTCTTAACACAAGTTGGTCACCCTAAGACAATCTTTTTTTTTTCACTTCCCATGTTTTCATTTGTTATATGGGGACAGGAACCAGACAGCAATAGAGAACACTGGAAAAATACATATATATTTATGTGTATGTCAGCAGATGCACACGTATGCATACATGAATTACAGTGCCCTTCAGTAATGTTTGTTGCATAAGACTCAAGGCCTGGCCGCTTTAGTCTGCTCCAGATAGTTGAGGACCTCTGCTCTGCAGATCCTGAGAGCTTAGGAGCTTGTGCAGCCCAGAATCACCATTTATCCTTGGCAGTGAGCACACAGCTCACTGATGCCCTCTGCAATTAGAAAGCATCTCCTCTTCGACACAAATTAGCTGAGAAGTTCCTCTTCAACATCATACAGAACTAAACATAAAAATTAGAGGAAAGAAAAAGCCCGGTGCAGTTTTGCAGTTTTCCATATTCTTCACCTATGTGATTGCACAGCTGCTGCATCGCCTCTTTGCTTTGGCATCTGCATTTATACCCTACGCGTTTTAACTTCTAAGCAAACCTGTAATAAATACTTGTACTCCTACAGAGCTCTTAAGCCTCTCCAAAGGCCAAGAAAATACAGAACCCTTTCTCTAGAGCAGGCAAACGCACAACATTTAGCTGGATCTTTTCCTAGAGCAAGACCTTTGTCAGTGCACTTGCAAAGGGAGGGGAAGAGATGAAAAGTGTTTCTCAAACAAATGCTAGACTGTAAACAGCAGTCAGAACTGCAACAGTGGCTGAATCGCTTAGTCCCAGTTCAACAGTCTCACTGCTGCAGAAACAGGTGATTTGGAGCACGAACGCCTGGAACTCACAGGTATTTGGCATACTCAGCACTGGTGAGGCCACACCTCAAGTGCTGTGTTCAGTTTTTGGCCCCTCAGTACAAGAAAGGCAGTGAAGCCATGGACTGTGTCCAGAGAAGAATAATGAAGCTGCAAAAGGTTGTGATCACAAGTCCGATGAGGAGCAGCTGAGGGAACTGGGATTGTTTGGTCTGGAGGAGATTCAGGGGAGACCTCATCACTCTCTACAACTGCCTGAAAGGAGGCTGTGAAGAAGTGGGGGTCAGCCTTTTCTCCCAGGTAACAGAGAATGGCCTCAAATTGTGCCAGGGGAGGTTCAGGTTGGATATGAGGAAAAACTTCTCAGAAAGAGCTGTGAGGCTGCCCAGGGAAGTGTGGAGTCATCGTCCCTGGAGGTGTTCAAGAACCACGTGGTTGTGGCAGGGAGGGATGCAGTCAGTGGGCACGGTGGATACGGGCTGATGGTTGGACTGGATGATCTTAGTGGTCTTTTCCAACCTTCATGACTCTGTGATTCTGTGTATCTGCATGCACAGTGCCATCAAGACTGCCATCCTATGCTGGTCAGGAGCTTGTTCAGATTCTTAGGATCCTCATAAACAAACCTAACTGACTCATCCTAAAAAGAAATACATCAGAAAGCCCGAGTGTCACCCACCCAATATGTAATTTTTGCAGTGAGCCACTTAACGTTACGAACAGTATCCACATACAGTGATGACAGCTAATTCAGTCTAATTCCAAAGCACTGCTGAAGAGCACGGACACAATACTGATAAAACAATATACAGCCAAGCAGCAGCTCCGCACACAAGGCTAAAGACACAGGCACCCAGGCACCCAGGCACACAGGCACACAGGCACACAGGCACCCAGGCACCCAGGCACACAGGCACACAGGCACACAGGCACACAGGCACACAGGCACACAGGCACGGCTCCCTCCGCCCAGCACCCGGTTTCCTCAGATCCCGGAAGAGGCCGCAGTTCGGCCCCGTGGTTTCCAACACGCCGTGCACGCAGCGCGCACCTCCCACACCACGTCCCGCATCCTCCGGCTTCCGCGATCGGCGCAGGCCCGCCGTCCCCTGCCCTGCCCTTGCCCTCTCCCTGCCCTCTCCCTGCCCTGCCGTGCCGCCGCTCACCGTTTCCCTGCCCGCCGCGCTCCTGCGCTGCTGCTTCGCATCGAAGGCGGCACCCACGGGGCACCAGCTGGTGCTGACGGCCCGCCGTCCCGGCGCCCCGGCCGCCCGGCCCCGCAGCGCAAGGCCCAGCGCCGCAGGCAGCGCTCGCCGGCAGCCGGCCAGCATGGCGGAGCGCGTTAAGGCCGGCGAGGCGCTCGGGAGCTCGGCTCCGGGCACGACCGCGAACTCTGCGCGTTCCGGCCTGAGGCGAGGAGCGGCGCTCGCGAGCGGGAAGCGGAGCGGGAAGTGGCGCCTCCCCTCAGCCCGGCCGGCCCCGCGCTGCCTCCCCGCGGCCGTGCGTTGGAGCTGACGAGAGCGGCTTAGGACGCCCGACTGGGTCAAGGAGGAGTTCAACGCTCTTTGCATTTATGCCGTTTCTGTCGTCTCGATCCGTGTTTCAACAGATGGGCATGAGAGCTGTTTGTTTTCTGCTATATTCAGATGGAATTGGCCAGCGGAAACTTTATTGGGGTGTACTGAGGGACACAGGCATATGGTATTAATGGATGGAACAAACAAAACATGAGACATGAAATAAAATAAGGATTAATCTCTAAAAAAAAAAAAAAAGAAAGAAAAGAAAAGCAAGGAAAAGTACTAAGTAAACCAGCATCGAGTTTGCTTGCAGGCTGGATGTGGCTCTGGGCAGCCCGGTCTGGTGGTTGACAACCCTGCAATATAGCAGGAGGGTTGGAAATAAATGATCATTGTAGTCATTTTCAACCCAGGCCACTCTATGATTCCATGAGTTTCATAAAGAACCTCCACCTCTTTGAACAGTAAGATTTGGGTGAGCAGAAATCAGACAACAATTCACTCAAGTCACAGATTAACAGCGTGGCTTCATGCTGTGAGTTCCGGCATCTCAGAGGTGCTGAACAGGAGGAACCCAGTGAAGGTGGTATCATCATCAGCATCTGCAAACAGCCCATTGAAGCTCTCTCCTCGGTGAGCCTGCAGCCACACCTCATCTCCTGCCCGTAGCTGAAGGATGGCAGCTCCCGACGCCTGGTCCTCAGCACCCTGGTATCCATCCATGGTGTGCAACATCTTGATCCCGTTTTTGACTAGAGCTACTCGGACATTCCTCGAGTAGACAGTGATATGGTAGGTGAAATAGTAAACACCAGAGAATTTGCAGGTGAATTTGCCGGTAACTGGATTATAGTCACTTAGGCCATTATAAAGCACCTTGTCGAACTTGATTGGGTGACTGTGGGGAGGAAACTTGGTGGCAGCTGTAAGGCCTACACTGAAAGCACTCCTTGGCAGAACTGCTGGGGCACCTGTGTTTCCCTTGTCTCCTCTGTCTCCTTTCAGGCCTCTCTCCCCCTGAATTCCTGGACTGCCCGGTGGCCCCAGATCTCCAGTATTACCTTTAGGACCCGGATTACCAATAGGGCCAACTGGCCCTGGCAAACCAATTATTCCAGGATGTCCAATTTCACCCTTTGTCCCTTTTGGACCTATGGGCCCAATGTCTCCTTTTAACCCCTTTTGTCCTTGCAGTCCCAGCTCTCCCTTCTGACCTTTGTAACCCACTGACCCTATAATTCCTTTTGGTCCTAGTTTCCCAGGTCGTCCTCTTTCTCCTTTATCTCCTTTGTTCCCCTTCTCTTCAACAGTTCCATTGGCTCCTAAGTGGGAAAACCAAAAAGTCCAGTGGATTAGTGAGTCAAAACATGAGTTTCAGCACAAAAACATATGTGTATGTCACCACTATATACACCGTGCTCACCACATGTACAGTGTTTCATACATGTGAGTTCAGGATAAGACAGAAAAGCCTGCTATTACAATAGAAGATAGGGGCCTTTGCTGAAAGCAACAAAAATAAGCTCAAAGAAAGGAAGGTGTGATTAGTCTACAGGCTGCTGATAGCACTGACAGCTCGGATCATCTCATGTACAAACAGCATCTGTTCAGACCCATGTTCTCAGCCTTTGCTATATGTGAGGTAGACAGTTTGCAATTTCATCAGAGAATCTACTACTTGAGCAACACACAGATATTACTTGCCATGAGTTTATATAGTTCCTACATGATGGGACTTTGTTTGGGTTACCTAGATTGCTGTTGAATTGCAACTGAAAGCTTTTTGTATTGGTATTTGCTTTCACATGCTCCATTTATTCTTCATTCACACTTGGAATGAATCTCAAAGCTTTTGAAAATCCATCTGTACAAAGTTTTGCAGAGAAAAGCCTTATATTTTGAAGGGCACATTAGCAACTGATAGATGTAAGTGCTAGAAGATGCCATAATGTCCATACACTCAATCAATCAAAGCCAGAGTCTGATCATTTCTGTGTGAAAGCTTGTGGCTTTTGGTATTTGGAATAATACTGTATGTAAAATGTGAACTTTACAGTTCTCAGCTCAGAGTTGAGAGTATTTGGCAGCAGCAACTAAGTAAAACCATGAAATTCTGTGAAATTCTCTTGGAAAAAAAGCACAACAGATCCAACAGGCCACTGACATGGGAAGATAGCTCTGTAATGCTTAACATTTATGTTTTCATGCCTCCCTCTCCTTCCTTCTAGTAGACTGAGGAAATGTCTGAGAGCTGTAGAGCAGACCGTCACTACTCCCATGCAGTGCATATTCCATGGTGTATTTCAGAATAATCCTAAGGATTTTGGAGAACCTGGGTGCAGTATTTGGCAGATTTCAATGCTTTTGGAAATATAAATTGTCTATGCACAGTTACTCCAAAAGCTGCGTAAGTCCAGCATCACCAAGTTTCTGAATTTGTGTTCCAACTTGCACAATGTCTCATTGCTTGCTTTTATTCACAGATCATCAGGAGACTTTCTAGATGTGTGTAGTTTGGCTAAGCATGTAGTGTAGCCATTTTCTAGGCCTTCATGGCTTGGGTTGTTGGGATTATGGAAAAATTTATGGTTGCTGTGATGAGATAGGAAAAACATCACAAGAATATAGGAAATGGGATCTGAGGTGAGATGCTGGTTTTATAGAATGCATGGCTACTCTTGTCCTGTGGTCTCTGGGGGCTGCTTTAAGCCAGGATGCTGGGGCTAATGCCTCATGGGCATATATTTTAAAATACTACTGAAGATGCTGGTTTAACTCTGGGCTGTTTCACAGAATCACAGAATTGTAGGGGTTGGAAGGGACCTCCAGAGATCATTGAGTCCAACCCCCCTGCCAAAGCAGGTTCCCTACAGCAGGTCGCACAGGTCGGCATCCAGGCAGGTCTTGAACATCTCCAGAGAAGGAGACTCCACCACCTCCACTCCACCACCATGTTTGCATAAGGTGTGATTACACAGAGGCGTGGAAAAGGTGCAGGAGATTAGAATCGTGGAATTATCCCAATTAATCCCAAATTGGAAGGGACCTACCTGATTGATCTTATTGAATAACAGGATCTACTGTATTTTCAAGTGTACAACTCATGTCTTTTGTAATTCTTTTTGAAGTACCTTTGCCTGAAGGTACATACATGCCTATGGGAGCTTCAGTTTCCTTGGATAGCTACAGATGTGATGTCTGCCTCAGCAGCTGACAAAGGGATGAGCAATAGGAAAGGTGAAGTCATAGGCTGAGCAGATAAGTTATATGGCATCAGAGGCAGCAGGGTGACTGGAGGGAGCAAATCTCTCTTGTACTGTCAGCCTCTACCCCTTCTGAAAAAAGCTTGCCATGGTTTTATGATTTTTGGTTATTGTATTCCACATCATAACATCATGTAGTGCACTAGGAGTTAAACTTTAACACTACATTGCTACAGCTAGAGTGTATAGCATGTCCAATGCTCATAAACCCATAGGCCACTAACAGATTGAAGTGCTCTGACCTTTTTGTCCTTTTTCTCCATTTGCACCATCTTTCCCTGGAGTGCCAGGAAGTCCTGCTTCCCCTAGTACAGAAGAAAAAAACAGATCTTCATTAAACAACTGTAGTACCAGAAAAAATGGGATTTGAATCCTTCTCTGATCATTCCTCTTCAAGTTTGGCTAAACAATAATGTAGTCATTTCATTCCTGACTTCCGGTGCATGCCACTGCTGAGGCTTTTGTCTCATTGGGAGAACAGAAACTCTGCTTGGGAAGAGCACCTTTTTGAGACAGAGTTCTTAACATAAAGAAGGGGAATACTGAAGTATGTGAAGGAGTATGCTGGTCAACATCAGTGAAGTGAAAACCTCTTGTCCTCTTGTTGCCTTCATCCATGGAAGATGACATGGAAGATACCAGCAGGAAAAGGAGTGAGGAAGCTACTTTCAGAAAAAAAGCTTTACCCTAACAAAAAGCCTCAAAGTGAAACAGTGATTAACTGCCCCCAAAGAAAAGACATCTTAATGTAGACCTGACTGTCAGTGGCTCAGAGCAGACAGTAAGCAGCAGGTAACTTTCTTACCCAAACTGTAAGTGCTGATTATTTTTCAGCTGATCTAATTTACTGTGTAGGCACACAAAGAGTTGTGGTGTACTGGAGAGGGGAGTGAAGGGGTGGCAACAAGATCTAGCAGAGGTTCCTGCCTGCACCATTATTGCCACCAAAGAAATGCAGTCAAATTACACCTTCAGCACTGATTGCAGCACTCGCTTCCTATGGAGGCACAGGTTTTCCTGGCAAAGAAAGTGATTCATTAGCTTTTGGGTTGTGACTGCGCCAGTAACTCTATTTAGGTCAGGCATTTCCTTTGGCTTAAAAGGCATAGTAAAACATTGTAGCATATTTCAAGTTAATTTCTAGCAGACTGTTGACCTCAGTTTGTTTTGCGTACTGGGTTATGTGCTACACTGAAAAAAAAAAAAAAAAGAAGAAAAAACAACCAAAAGCTGTGATTCACAATCTGCAAGATCAGGATGGCAGAAGGGTTTATCTGATGAGCACAGTTTCAATCTGGATTGATTTGTGCACACAATAGGACTGTTCATGACAGGTTTATGCATTAAGCCACGACGCCCACTGTGATGCCACACAGTTGCTGACCTGACCAACAGCCTGTTGGGGGAAAGCTTTTCCTACCAAAATTTGTGAGCAGATATGAAGCAGATTTGTGTTTGTTCTGTGTTTTGCGTTCTGGACCTGTGACATTTCTGATGAAGTGTTGTAAGTCCTTGTCTGCGAGTTCATCCTCTGGTAGATCCCTGGCCTTGATGATGCAGCATGGATGCAAAGGGCAGCCTTATCCTGAGGCTTAAATTACCACAGGAGTTACTGTCTTCGGCCTGAGAAGGTTTCCTGTCTTCAGTATTATATGCAAATCTCTCTTACAGCCTACTACAGCAAGCATGAATCCTACACTGTTTTTTAGATAAGGTCCTTCCCTCCCCTTCAGTGTAATGGTGCTTATGTTACAGCAAGTAGGGACTCTGAATCAAGTCCTACAAATGTAAAATGTTGGTAATAAATAGAAGTCTTCTTACCTCTGCACATTTCTTTTTACACTTTTTTTTTCTTTTAATTGGGCTTGATTTTTTTTTCTGAAAGTATAGTTGCTATTTTAAAGATGCAGAAATATGTTTACAGGCTTCAAAATGTTTGAGCAGACCTGAAAATATTCCCTAAACAGAAAGTAAAGGCTTTCATTTTTGAATCTGTTTTTGTTGCTTGGACCTGACCTCTCTATTATCTCTATTTTGCTTTCATTAGGTATTATCTCATATCTCCATCCTCAAACCAGAAGGTGATGGAAGCCTGAGATGTTTTCTGAGGGCTAGCTGGACTAATCTATTAATGCAGGGTGCCAGGCATCTTTGGGAAACTAATAGCAAACTATTTTGTACTTCCAACTCTCTGTGTTGAGCACAGTACCTGTGTCTCCCTTGTCGCCTTTTGAGCCATCACGTCCGTCACGACCAGGTATGCCATTGTGCCCAGGATTGCCCGGAATGCCAGGATATGCTTGGGTACAGATATCCTGCTTTTGTGCTTCTTCTGTGCTGACTGCGATAGCCAGCAGTATAATCCAGCTTTTCATTCTTTAGAAAGGTTAAACGATCTTGGCTGAAAGATGTAAGAAAGGAAAAGTACATTTACTTAAGTCTGTCTGATTGGTTTTTTCCTCACATTTAGTTTGTGAGCCCAAAAACAGTGTTGGGGAGGGAGGAAAAAGAAATGGGCTTCTCAACATATCTCTTGTTTTGTTTTGTTTTATTTACAGGTCTCTATATAGCAGTAAATACCATCCTTGACACTACTGGGCTTTATTTCCAATAATAATTGAATGGGAATATCAGACATACCTTTGTCATATAGGTTCTGTCTCGTATTTTCTTATACAGTGTGACCAGTGGAAGTAACTCTGCAAGGACTGTCCGTACAGATACTGATGCAGGTAGATGGGGAGCAGCTGAAAATCACCAAAGCTCTGGGGAAGCTGAGGGCTACCCCTCATGTCCTCGGGATCTAGCCAGCAACCAACAGCTCAATACCTCCCACTGGGTTTCCCACTGTTCTGTTTAAACCATCAGAGTACTGACAAAGCATAGATTTTGTGAATATGGTTGATCTTAAACTGTATTTCAAGATCATAATGAAAAAGCAGAATTGATCATCACACTTCCAGTGATTTGATTTACTCTGACCAACAAAACTCCAATGTCTGGCAAGTCCACGAGGAAATGTGCTGTAGTGGCTGTTCTAAGGCCTAGGGCACAGGCAAGATTTCAAGCCCTGGGGGGTTGATTCAAGTAAGAGTAGTGACCCTACACTCATACACAAGGATTCATACAACGTCCTGTTCCTTTAAGCTGCTGTTCAGCTTATATATAACATACAGGCACTCTTTGTCGTAATTTCTACATTCCCCTAGCCAGAGCAGCACTCACACAGGAGCTGCTTCATGGCTGCTGCTGCCTGACAGAAGCCTGTCTACAGCTTCAAGCTCACTCCTTCCTTTCTGAAAGGTTTGATAAAAACAGTACCCTACCCATTTGAAGTCAACATACCTCTTCTCTCAGGGCTCCAGATCAGATAGTGTTGGCCGTTAATAACCCAGTATTTATCTAACAGCTTCTTAAGGGAAAAATAATATAACTGAGCCAGTCAGGCAGTTTGCAACTGAGAAAAAACAGGGCTTCTCCATCTAGATTTCTTCATGACTCCTCATGGCTACAAGTTTGTACCTCTCGTCTCCCACGAGCTGCCTGCAGGAGGTGAGCTAAGGTGATTCAATCCCTTAACTTGGCACAAAACAATAGCATTTGTTGCTGTTGTTGTTTCTTCCCTTTTATCACAGTTAGTCTTTTTCTGGGTTAATAAGTTGAATGACCTCACAAAGGGTCAGAGCTGAAGCAGAGTGAGATGAGGACAAAGATGTGAGGAATCAAATAAGAATTTTTTTGCAAAAGCAGATCTTTAGTCTAGTTCTCCCCCTCTCATTTAACTGTGCTTCATAAAATCCAGCTTATTTTCACACTTTCATTAGGGAGCCCTTGCTGTTTTATGGCTTTGAGGAGAGGTCCACTGAACAGGAATTGGACTTGCCAATTACTCTTTATAAAAGTAATTAGTGGGAAGAAGTTAAAAAGAGGGACAAAAATGAAATAGCAACAAAATTAATTGCAAAAACTAGTTGCAACAAAATTAGTATTTTATTTGATGTTATTATCTTTTAACTAATGCACAGAAGCTTAGCCTATGGAGGTTAATGGTAGTCAGAATAAGTACATTTTATCTAATTGACTTTAAATTATTTCTTTCATGAATAAGAATGTAAGGCTAAGATCAGTTTCCTTTTGAACTACTAACTAGGATTGTGACATTTCAAGTGACCATGTCAGAGAGACACCAGTATATATTCTCATTAACAACAATTGCAACTTGGTAGGAATATTCAATGTAAACATTCATTCAGTTTATAGGGTAGGATAGCCCCACATTTCTAACACATCCTTTAATATTTCCTCCTGTTTTCCAAAATATTCCCTGTTTTGCAGCAGTTATGTAAATGTTGTTGGCGGTGCCTTTGCCAGCAGCATACAAAGTGGTGTTTGGTCACACACCAGCAAAATCTCTCTTCATCTGCTGCTGGTTTGTACCAAAGGGGAGTTGAAAATACGTCAAACTTTTGCTATTTCCGAACTATAAACATTTGCTGCCTTAGTCAAAGAAGTCTACAGGAAAATGAAAGGAAGAAGTGCTGTATGGGATGCTGTTAACATATGAATTACCCCATGGGGAAGTCTGACAGTCCTTGTCCTCCCACAGAAAATTCTATTCCCAGTTGTTCAAGGTATTCTTTTGTGCCTAAGCATTTCATCCCCTTACACGCACTTCTCAGCACACAACAGCAATATCAGCATCAGCAGCAGCAGTGTATATATCATATCTTTGCTCTTACCTCATTCACTTTGTACTTGCAATGTTCTTGGGCATCTTTCAGTATTACATAAAAGCTTCCCGTAAGGGAATGCAGGCTCCAGATATGTGCCTTGAGGACAAGCACTTGTTTGGTCACTGAATTCTCAAAGGTCAGTGATTTCATTTTGAGAGCTGTTCAATAATTAAAACAGAGCTAAACTGGAATCTCTCTGTTAATTCCAATAGTAAGCTGAAGTGCTCTGTACTTCAGCTTTTGCCACGGTTATGTGAAATAAAATTGTTAGGATGAATCAATAAAGCTTTGATATGCCTGTTCCATTATACAAATGTGTTATTTAAGTTTGTAGGACAGAACACAGGTCCCATGGCGTTATTTTAGCAAAGGAAACTTACAAAGGTCAGTTAGCAGTTTATGATGGAAGTGGGGACAAAAAGAATATAGAAATTACAACAAAATTAAAACCGTGAATGTGACATCACCAATGTTAGGTGATTATGGAAAAGAAGTAACAGGGCTGAGTTAAGTAAAGAAATTGGATGGCAGAGCTTTTCACGTGTAGTTAGCAAGCTCTCCATTGCTGTTTGAAGGGTGGGTCATAGTTACAGCACCTCTGAGTTTATGACCCAAATTTGAAGAAGCCATAACTTGATGCTTCAGTGCATCTTATTGACATTACTGAAACTGCTGCTCTCTGAGGACTAGCAGGAAAGCAACTCAGTGTATCATCAGCTCCACAAATGCTGATCATGAACAGTGAAGAGTGAAAACCATTAGTAAAAGGAGTTAATGATATAAGAAGTGGCCTCAGTTCACCCTGGTTGCTGCAAGTGATTGAAAACCTTGTGTCCGGGGTGGTTCCTGCACTGCAAACAGCTGACGAACCTGGTCTGTCCATTGAACAACCTTTTAAAAATCCAGAGCACAGCTGAGCAGTGAATGGTTTTCACTAAGATCTTCACCCCCACCCCGTGGTAATAAAAAATATTACAAGCTTTATGGTGAGAAAAAGGGCACTGTGCAGCAATTAGCTGCTCTCCTTGAATCATAGAATCATTGAATCACCAAGGTTGGAAAAGTCCTACAAGATCGTCCAGCCCAAGCATCCACCTATCACCAATAGTTCTCACTAAACTGTGTTCCTCAACACAACATCTGAATGTTCCCCTAACACCTCCCTGGCAGCCTATTCCAGCCTGACCACTCTACTGGAGAAGTAGTATTTCCTAATGTCCAACCTGAATCTCCCATGGTGCAATTTGAGGCCATTCCTTCTAGTCCTGTCACTGCTTGCATGAGAGAAGAGGCTGACTCCCACCTTCCTACAACCTCCCTTCCGGCAGTTGTAGAGAGCAGTATGGTGTCCACTAAGCCTCCTCTTCTCCAGACTGAACAATCCCATCTCTGCAGCCAAATTAACCTATTTGCTATGCTAATGTGAAGAAATGAGAGCCACTACAAACAATGCTTTTCTCTTCACCCCTTAGACCAACACTATTAATCCAATTTGATGCCTTTTTGTTGGTTTTATTGAACACAGAACCAAGAAGGACAAAAGTTTCCATCAGCTGTTTTCTAGCATTCCTTGTCACAGAAAAGATGGCTCGGAAGTAGTTGTGCAGAAGCAAAAGGTCATCATTCGTTCTTATCAATGCTGCACCTGAGTGGCAGGAAATGCATGTATGGTTTTTTTTTGATTGATTACTTTGATAATTACCTTTGTCGAGGCTGAACATGACAGTAGTGATCATGGGATATATAGTTATTATATATCCAACTGTATGACTGGGTATCTCCAAAGTCATAAAACGAAAAGCTTCACCTGATAGATCAGCTCTTGAAGAACTTAAAAGACAGTGCTAAGCAACTCCCTACGGAATTGGGCCTGAATGTCAAAACATTAAATAAAGTGCACAAATGAGGTCACCATGGCCAGATTTCAGTTGTTAGAGACTTCTGAGGGACATCCTCTTCAGGAAGCCTACTGACCATGACATTGTACTCCACGGTTTGCAGAAAGTATGTTTCTCAGCCATCCACAGCCTCACTCTGTGCTCACATTATGTATTTTGCTTCGATCCCTGAGCGTTCAACACAAACCTTGTCCAGCAGTGGCACGTGGAGGCCTGGAAATTGCCAGCTCTGAAGTGAAGCAAGAACTAGATATAAAAGATTGAACATTGAAAGGAAAGGGATAAGTCAGCAAGCCCAACTAATTTGCTATCTTCTGAGTTCAGAAAAACGTTTTTCATGAAAAGATTTCAGGAAATCAGATTATTTTGTTAAAACTATTGTGTCTCGGTGAAACCGTTTTTTAACATGGCCTTGAGCAGGAAGGACATGTGCATGCCATTCAGATGTGGTCCTTGCTGCATCACAATGATGAGATACAAAAGACTGTTCTCCACTAGCCAGGGCAGCAAGCTGAACCACACGCATTTACACAGCACGCCCTTTGGGTGAATCCTTTTCCTGGGATTTGGGTATTTTCCAAAGAAAACAGAATATAAACCTCCTCACCTAAACCACAGAACTTAAATCACCACCCTCTGTTTGCTACAGTTTTATTAATAGAGCAGCTGCATTTGCACTTACTTCCAAGGGTACTGGAGAACAGGCTGCTAGGACAAGGTGAAGTACAATGACAGTGGATGCGTATATCTGGGGTCTTAATAAGGATGGTTTCTGCATGAACAAAGAAGAGTTCAGCCCCACAACTGGGTTCAGCAGTTTGCTAAAATGAATTCGTACTGGGAAGTACTGAAGTTGTCACTAGAAACCAACAGAAGATGGTGTGATATGTTTTTTCCTTTAAAATCATAAAGTAAATGGGACAGCTGAAAAACGCTTGCTACACAGAAGAGATTTTGTAGCCAATGTAAGAAGTCCAGCACCTCTAAAACTGTACAATAAAATTTTATAAGACACAGCTGAAGAACTTCAGCTGTACATTATTTAATTAAAACACGTACAACGAGAGGAAAACAATGGGAATGGAAGTTTGTACTTATTTCCAGAAAATAGATTCATTTGACAACGTTCCAAGAGTAAACAAACATTGTAATGCAATTACTTCAGAACAAATACACACGAAGACACTGCAGTCCTATACATCGTGTTTCAGCCGTCAACAGCCAACTCATCTGCTCTGTAGCCAAGACGCTTGATTTACAGCACATGTAACAGCACACAGATGGTGAGATGCACGAAGTAAGATAGAATGTTACAAAACACTTGTCAAAATAAAATACACACGCAAATTCATCCCTAGTATTTACAACAAATTGTTTTAAATTAGAGATCGTTCAGAAGGCATCTCCTACACACTGATGCCACATATAGAAAAAAAGCAGAAAGGAGGTCGAGGAAAGGTACTGTGTTAGTTATGGCTAAAGACCTTTGGCTCCAAAACTCTGCTCTAATTATTTTCAAAAGACAGCTAAAACGCAGAACATTTAAGCAGTCTGTCTTTGAACTCCTTCACTACACCGACCACTAAAACTCAATGTGAAATTTAGCATGGCAAGAGCCACTTGTAAAACAATCTTATTATTTTATACATCAAATGCTCCCAGTTAGATGCAATTATGGTTTGGCATTATCCTAACTCAGTGGGAGCACATTTGAAGACAATTACATTTTACTGCATCTCATGCAAAAAGTCTGAGGTTGTCTGCTCAGCAGGCCATCAGGAAGGCTCTGGCTGTGCTTTAGCTAAATGAGGCACAAGTATGCTTAGTAGTTGCCCTAGAACATTTGACAGTAACTTATAGCAAACAAAAGTGAGTGGAAAAGACAGCTTTCTGAAGGTAAGTTTTGTCATCAGGAAAGTCAAGACTTTCATGTTCTGCTAAAGGACAGAGATGCTAGAGCTGAAAATTTTACATTTTATTAGCAGCTCTCTTCCCCACAGACTCTGAAATCAGACTGATCCCCGAGTAAACATTTGCCTTACTTGTTGGATAATGTAACTGTGTTTTTGTTTAACCGTAATTCATTTAAAAGATTATGGTGTAGTTCAAATTTGGCCTGCCTCCTTACATTTTATCAGTCTTGCTGTATAGCCAGCACATTCTTTGACCGACAAATATATAACCCAATAAAGTACAGTGTTGGTAGCCTCTTCAGCTATTGAAGATTGCAAAGACACAGAGGACATTATAAAACACATCTACAAGTAGGGCACTATATATAAAACTGTCCTGAGTAATTTGCACCATGAAACGTTTTCTCTTTTTGAAAGTTCTCTTAAGGGAAAAAAACAAAACAAAACAAAACAACCTGCTGCATCCAAAACCACATACAAACATTTCTGTTCATTGTTAGGGCTAAGGCACCAGCACTACTACATGGGAGGAGCCTTTATGGGCACTGATGTGACAAAAGATACATCCCAAAATCTTTTCATCAAAGACAAAATTGTGGATCTAACTCTCACAATGTCTCCAGGTCACTCTGGGAAAGTTTCTGCATGTAAACTGCAATCCAACTCCAGATGTGTTTGCATCTGGAACAAATCTTTCAAAATGTGGATACGAAATACCTCCACTTCCATGATACATGCACCGCTTTGGTTTGCAGGCCTGAACACGGGATGTACCCGTGAAAATGGATATGTAAGAAGCAGAGAAGGGTTGCTCAGTTACGTGGAAGGGCATGCATCCACACTGGCATTTGGAAGTCAGTTCATCAGTTTAAATTGAGCATGCCAAATTATCTCTTAGACAGCTTGTTTTAAACACAAGAACTGAACCCAGCCAGCTTTTGTCACCGTCCTTCTTGTGCGCTGTCTTTAAGCTGGGCTGTTGTAAATGTCAGTGCATATTTCCAGTTCCTAACTGTTTCAGGTCATCTTCTATCACTACAGAAAAGCACAAGCAATGAAGTTCACTATGGAGTGAACAATTTGGCTGAGCATCACCAGACTTTGCATTATTGCTGAGCTATATACACAAGGCATTTGAAATGTACAGTCGTCACAGATGTCATTTAAAATCAAAACTACAAACCTGCACTTTGCAGAAGTTGCAGAAAGTTACCGAATCACAAAACCATCAGAGTAGTGGGCTTCAACACTGATGGTAAGTAGAAAGTTAGAGGTAAGAATAGCAGTAGGAACAAATACATGTTTAAAATAAGGCTTTTTTTACATTGTTATTAAGATGCCTGGCCTCTAGCCCATTGTTTGTTCTTCATATATTACAGATTCATTACAAAGGTGATTGCATCCACTGTCAAAGAATACTCTTGGATCTACACTTATCATTTGATAATGCCCCTAATCAGCAGCATAGGATAAAGTATTTGAAAGACATTCAAAACAAATCAGTTCTGAAACATAAGGAGTCCTCTTTTCCTTCCATATTACCAATAGTCTTGCCATTCTTTGTGAGTTAGCGAGTAGAAATGATCAGTGCTGCAAATAGTGAGATCCTGTTTCTTCTTGGTGGCACTTAGAAGTTGTTCTTCCAGATCAACCCACAGCAATGCAGATCACATCCTGTGGATGTGACCAGAGCTGACTTTTCTCCAGCCAGATCCTTCCCCTTCCAGCACAGACCAATGACTCTGAGACAGAAATCCATCTTTGATCCACATAATTATTCTGTCCCTTCCAGTAAGGACTTCTCTTTCTTTGTGAAGAAATCTGGTCACAACTCATTGTTGATTTCCAGTATAGAAGAAGCATGGATCCAGACTGTTCTGAGAACTTAATGGAGACATTTCCATTACCATTCATCCATTTTCTAAGTGAAGCTACATGAGTACAAAGTGTGTGGGCTAAGTAGCATAGCCATCAGTCAGCAGTCAGCTCGTGCTGTCTCACCTCTGACATTGTACATTCACATTATCTCCATTAAAAAAAAAAAAACTTTTTTCACAGAGAAATAAGCATACTGGGAATATAAAGAAGCGTCTCCCAGGCTAAGAAGTGCACAAGAAGTGATATAAAAGCTCTATACTGAAGAGTATACATGCAAGCAGTATATTGCTCTGACTGAAAGAAATCAGAGATGCCCTGGGCGCCTCTTGTATCCACTTGTATGCAATAAATGCACACATCTTTGTAGTCCATTTTGCACTCTCTTCATGTTTCTATATGACAGAATAAAACTCCCCTGTTCCAATCTGGAATATGGTAAGGCCCTATGGGACATTCTCCTGCCACTTGGCAATTTAATAGAAAAAGACAGGAAGGATTAGGCATGTTATCCACCTGATTTTAATGGGCAGCTCTGCTTGGTTCTCCAAAAGGAGAAAACTCCCCCAAGATTCCTTGCTCACATACCCTTAAGGAAAAATCCCTCCCTGTACTAAATTTGGCCATCAGCGTAAGATTAAGAAAAATGAAATGTTACAATGACCTGCACAGTTCTATCATTACTTCAGCATAACTAAGAAACAGATCAAATACTGCTGCTTCAGAGTAACAGTAAGCTGTTTTTGTCCAAAGGAAACTGCTCTTCATTAGCAATGCTGACACTTGGCAACATTTACTTCAGAGCAGTGCTGAGCCACTTCATTATTCTTCTAGACAAAGTTTTATTTCTGGCTCAAGGGAGCCCACGGTTTTTCCTCCAAAACTGGAGATTCACTGAGCTTAAATACGCTTAGCTGGGTCTCCAAGGCCCTTCCTTGGAATAAGTCTCTCCCCATGCTGGCGCCCTTCACTTTTTGAACGGGGTGAGTTTGTTGAAGGTATGCCAGAAGAGGGATGGCTTCCGCTTGGGTTCTGCCAGGGCGAAGACCTGCTGCTGTGGGATGCTGGTGGGCACGGTGATGTGGCGCTGATGGATGGGATGCAAGCTCTGGTGCAGAGGAGGCACAGGACACCCATTATAGCTTACACCTGGAACAGGAAGAGTTGAAGAAAGTATGAGACAGCTAGCAGAGTTACCAGCAAGGGGAAAAATTGAGCATGGCATCATGGGACAGATCCGGTAGTCAGTAAAGACAGAATTTATTTTGCCATGACATTACATGAAAGCACTACTAGGTGTCACCTTCTCTGATGCACAACCTTTTAAATGCTGCGCTTATTTGTGTTAAGAATAACACCAGTACAAATAACTGGTACAAAAAACAAGCAACCATTTCACAATGCCTGGCAACATTATCCGTATGGGTAAATTTGCATATATCAAAGGGGAGATGCTTAAAAAAGTAGAACCTTTTACTGTAGTCAACCCCCAGATAAGACTAAGTAAAATGCCACCACCAATGAAAATATGTTTCTTCATTTTGGAAAATATTTCTGCAGGCAAATATCCTTAGACTTTGGACCTGGATATTCTGAACAGAATCTCCTGATCACAACTTTCAGCCACTCCCCTGGTAATCCAGAGCGGTTTTACAGATATCTCATGATTGCTAAAGTGCTTTAAAATAGCATTAATCCCAGGGAATAGAGATTAATTTACTCCTTTACTCCTAAATTCTGACTTGGTCTGTTCCCACTTGCTCTATTTATTTTCTCAACACACTCAGAAACTTACTCAAATTAAGACTGAAAAAGACAAAACCACATGATTTCTGAGAGGGAAAGAATAAAAAAAGTTTCCAGAAAAACAAGTTTCTACTCCTTCACTGTGCACTTCTAAGTAATTAGCAAGAGAGGACAGCAAGGAACTATTTTGACTATGCTGTTTATGAGCTCACCAACATGTGGCGTGCAGAAAGCATATTAAAAACTTTTCAATAGAAAGCACAGAATTACACAGAAGAGTAAATTGTCAGAATAAAAACAAAGGAAGGAAAAGGTAACTCTCATTTTTTATTTCCTCTCTACAAACGCTTTCTTACAGCTGTAAATAAACCTCTTGTTCTTCTCTGATAAAGAGATAATGGCAGCTTACTGTCTAGAGGAGAACGGGAAACTGACTTAGTAGGCAGTTCACAAAGGTGCTTAAGTTTGAAATTGGGCTAATGGGAATAATTCAATCTCCATGTAAACCCAAGAAGAAAAGGTAAAAGCTTCAGAAACTCAATCCCTGTACTTATTCCTGATAACAAACACGCTGCAACAAAATAGGAGCACAACGCCATTCCTAAACACCTACCTTTCATTTTTCCGTGCCTTGACTTACGGGCGTTCTGCATGGCTTGTTTCTTCTGGTTTTCTGAGATTTCCATTCCTATGAGAAAGAGTAAAGAAAGGACATGATACGAAAATATTTATCTAATCATTGCTTATACTTCCCATATTTAATGAATTCATTTGCTGATCCACATGGAATAAAATATGTGATTTAAAAGCTGGAAAAGCTTTCTGTGCACTGAGCAAATCCATGCTGTTATGTTAGATTAGCCTCTATGTATAAACTCAGTACATTTGTACAACACAAAGAAGGAACTATTGTAACTCCTTTGCACAGTTCTTGAACAAGATACTGGGTGGACATCATCTTCATACAGCATGTCCTGAACATGCCAGCGCAAACATGGCAGAAGGCTATGGAGGGCAACATTCCCTCTACCCCGAGGACAGAGCATCCCATACTCCACCAGACACCAAAGGAGGCTGTGATGTGGTTGGGGCTGCCATCAGCCTGGGGTAAGATCCCACACTCCAGTTTCTCACATATGACATACATCAGGTATATGACTGATGTGTGCTGAGTACAGACAAGGCAGACATCCACTGTGAAAGGCAGCCAAAGATCTGGCATCATTTGGAGCCCATGGACATGCACTTCATTTTCCTCTCCCTGCACACATGGCATTGAAGACACACGGGTACGTTATGCCAGCATGAGCAAACTACGCTTTACGTGATGTCTCTCCTTTCACTGATCTGTACTTGAAGAGCACAGAAGCTGCAATTCAAAAGCAGAATAAAGTAGCTGCTCTCGTTCCATTCTGCCTTTCCCTGCACAGCTCTATGCTTTTAAAACTCCCCTTACTCTTTTAGCCTGAGCTTACAGAGAACTTACTACAAATCAGTCTATTAACTTACAAAGAGCATTAAGCCATAATTTCGGGGTGTGAGGTTTCTTTTATTTTATTCCGCTTTTTTTTTTTCCTTTATAGAAACAAGGAAACAGACAAAAAAAAAAATGAAAGCAGTTTCATCAGCAGAGATCAGACCACTTTCTTAGGGTTACTATTAGTGGTTTGGAGAAGGATTTTCTGCATGTGGGCTTTTTTCATATGTATTCATAAAAGCTAAGAAAAGCGAGATATGGTTTGGGAGACAACGACCCGCACCAAAGTGTTTTTGAAAATAGAAGTAAAATGCCATTTGACGAGTAGGTATTTCATCTCAGAGCAGTTAGATTAGAGGCTTTATGCAAACTCCAGCAAGATAACTTACAAAATCAACAAGACAAATTTAAACCTGAGGTTGAGAGTACTGGCGCCCTTCCACTGGTTTTGGCTGAAGGAAGTGTTCACTTACGCAAAAAAAAAAAAAGAAAAACAAGTAGTCTTCTGGGTAATGGAGAAAATATCCAAGCTACTGTCACACAAAACCAGACAGATATTGGCTGTTTCTACTCAACTATATTTCTTCTAGCTCAAGACACCTGCGTCAAAACAGGTACAACTACTATGGACCTGCTCAGCTCCACAGAAATGCACGACCCAGGCTTAAATAAGTGTTAGTGCTATTAAAACAAATCTCCTCATTATCATTGCCACTGCTACCTCTCTTGTGAGGCTACCCCTTTTGAGTTTCCCCACGCTCAGGGTTTTCTGGAGCAGTGTTGCCTGCCAGGAAGGGAATGGTAACATGTAGTAGAATGGCACACGATGACAGCACAAACACACCTGAACAGGCTTCACTTATACAGCTAAAGGCCATGTCAGGTAACAGAGGCAACAGCCCCAGTAGGCAGAGTGCATATCTGCACAAAGCATAAAAAAAAGTGGAAAACAACATCCTCTTTTGTTCTTACTACCTTATAGAGAGGAAATCCTTGCACTTACCCATTTCCTTATCTTCTCGAACTCTTCTCCTTTCACTTTCGCATGCCTCCATCCATCTCTTCTTATCCTCCTGCTTTTTTGCACAGAACAAATGAACCTCTTCTGTTGCTCTGTTTATTATCTTAAAAGCATTCTTGACATTAACGTTAAAGTCTTTGTCTCTGCCATCCTCAGTGTCTACAAGTTCAATCTCATCCATGTCGATACGATCCTTATAATACAAGATGTCCCTTCTCAGTAGGTCCTTCTTACAGAACACAAGTTGATGGTCAAAGAGGAAGAAAGTCCTCTGCTGGCTTTTGCCTTGCTTTGATATTTTGGTCAGTTCTCCTGAGTGGATCAGTTCCGAGCTTCTGGCTAACACATCCGGTCCCTAAGATGATACATAGTCTTTAAGTAAGTAAACATGGTCATTTTCAGATCTTAGCATGTCTTACTTCACTAATCAAGTCTTACTTCACTAATCAAGTCTTAAATCCATTTTATTGTATTTTAACTATTAGAGCTGAAAATGCCATAGAAGGTAGATAATCTCATACAGGTGAACTCAATAAAAGTGATTCTGGTCTGCTTTCTTTCAGCATAAATTGGGAGGACACTTGTTAAAGTCACTGAAGCAGGTTCAAGTTTGATAAAACAACCACAAATCTGGATGAGATTCTACAATCCAAGCATAAAAGAAAAATCCATTTTGTCATCTCCTACATGTCAGCGCCATCTCAAAGGCATCTGATCGTGCACTACCTGCTGCTCTTCCTGAGCGATAAACAAAGTAATCAGTAACAAAACCACTGCAACTGGACTTTCAACTGAGCAGTGACCAGCTGAAAAGTAGACACCCACCAACGACCCTCCATGCAGAAGGACAGACCTTGTAGAGGACACAAAGTACTGTACACAGTACCTTTGATCAGGAAAGGGTCTGGCACTTACCTCCCAGTCTACTATAGACACTTGCCAACGTGCAATCTTGTCTATGCTTTCCAATCTTCGTTTTCGCTCATTGATTAGGCATGCCACATTCTTCATGGCCTCATAAGCAGCTTTTATGTTGTTATAATCACTGTGAAATGTAGGCATGTTTCAAAGATCACTTGTACAATGGGCACGATGCACTTAGAAAATGTGACAGGGTACTCAAACTACTGTCCTGCATTTATCCTTTTACTCAAAGTACTTAAAGAAGAGACACGTGATTCTCAGCTATCCTCGACCTCACACAACAATCTGTACAGTGCACTGCTGCATTCTGTGCAGGAGCAAATGACTGAACTGGTGCAGGGAGGCAGAAGTAGATTAATGAATAGATATAGCGTCTCTACTGAAAACGATGGTAAAACCCAAAACTGATTATACGTTTCACCAAAGGGATTTAGAGGGATTTTATTGTGAAGATCATCCCTTTGATCAAGTTTAACAGTTGCATTTCCTTCTTTTCATTCCCAGTGGCTGGGGGAACAAATGTGAACAAGGAAAGTTATGCAGGCAGAAAAGATACCAACAGCAACCTCAAACAAGTTGAGCAAGGGACCCAAGAGCCTGAGCACCAAGGAGAATTAAAGTGATAAAGTGGCCCATTCAAATGGAGGAAGTGTGCGAGAGCCAAGGCTGTCACCTTCCCCCATCTGCTCCAGATGGAATTCAGTCTCCTGTTCTTCCTCCATTGCTCTGCTCCCCTCTTCTCTCCCTGAGCTCCACATATGCTTATGGCTCTCCCCAGCCAGCAGGCAGGTTTGGGTTTCCCTCTGTATAGAATCCATCCCTCCTTCACCTTTCTCAAATAGTCTCTAAGAAGAAGGAAGGAAAGAGGCTTATTTTTTGCCTTACAGTCCTAGCTGCCTCTGTTCCATTATCATTATGACTCTTGCAGAAAAGGAAGCTGGAGGTAGAGAATAGTAATGAGACAGAAATAAACCCTGCCAGACCATCAGTGTCACTATCCTGTTTATCTGCTTCTGTCTCTGTTCCTATTTTCATCAGCTGCTGCTGATGGATGCATTTCTTTACACATCTGCACTCAGTATACTCAAGAAGTGAGATGAACAACAACAAGATCCTCCCTGTGTCTGGGAGACGTCCCAGGGGTGACCACTGGACAGTCACAGTGCTACTCCTGTCCTTCCTTATCTCAGCTCCCTCTCTCAGTGTGTACATCAGCCCTCACTTGTGGCACGAAGCGTGGCCTTCATGGCAGCCTGTCCACACCTTCAGCCATTTTAAGACAACAAAAGAAAAAGCTACAGAAGAATAGGCTGAATTTGAGCTTTGCTGAGGTTCGGTGTGAGTGTGGGCTCGTCTGCTTGTGGGCACCTCTGGACACTGAGAGCATGGCTGAGTCTGTAGGCACCAGAACTAAAGCCCTGAATACCAGCAGTCAACATCCCTTCTGGTCCCTAGCAAAAACGCCCTTGTTTCCAAGTGGAGTTTCCTGAAGGTTGAACAAGCACAGACTTCTGCCCACAAAGCATCACCTCAGGCTGCATTTGGACTTCGAGCACTGGGGTCACAAATTTTTCTTGCAATTGTACAATAAAAAGGTAGGCATTTAAAGATAAAATCTTAATTCAGTCAAAGAGGTAATCAGCCTAGGAGTGTATCAGAAAGGCTAATAACCTGCAACTTCAGTTCTTACTTATCGCAGGTAAAAATCTAATGTCTGGCGTTGTTTCCCAAACAGGGTAGATTTAGGCTAGATATAAGGAAAAATTCTTTTACAGTGAGGGTGTTGCAGCAATGGAACAGGTTGCTCAGAGATGTGCTGGATCCTTACCCATACAGACTTTCTAGGCGAGGCTGGATCAGGCCCTAGGCAACCTGATGGAGCTGTGGTGTCCCTGCTCATTGCAGGGGAGCTGGACTAGATGGCATTTAAGGATCCCTTCCTACACTAAGGATTCTATGATTCTATTCAATGATTCTAAGTAGTTCAGAGTAATGGAAGAAAATCAATCGTTCCTTCTAGTATCAAAGCCTTCTGGTACACACCAAATAAAAAAGTATTTATTGTGGGTTCATGAGAAGAATTATTTTATTAATTTATAGCATTCCTTTTCTGAAGAGCTGTTACTTTTACAGTACCTTTCCTATCCTGTTAAGATCTCTTCTCTAGTTCTGTATTTTTCCTCTGATTTTCATCACTTGCAATATTACACTGAGTGGTAAAAACTCAGCTTGTGTTTGGTGAGGAGTTCAGTTCTGAGAGAATGGGATCATTACAGCGAGCTTACAAATGAACAAAACAGTTGTTCTAGCATGTATCCAGAAAGCCCACTGATGTAGCTTAGATATAAAACAGATTGCAAAGAGTGCAAATAACAAAGATCCTCATATCAAATTTTTAATGGAACTGCTATGGAAATAGCAATTTCCAAGTATTCTGTATTTATTTTGGGGCAATAAGAATTTGCCTTAAAGTTACTGGGAGACTTGGTGGAGTACAACCTACTTTTATTGGCAATTTTTATCAGAAGGCCACAGCAACAAATGCAAAAATACCCAGGAAATCCCTGAACAAGATTTTGCTAATGATTTTTTATAAAATTTTGATAATGTTGTGATGGGTCCAAGATGCCCATAAGGAGCTCCCCTCTATTGGAGTCACTGGTAGTTTTGCTCCTGATCTTGAGAACTGCTGCTCTGTCACCAAAAGCTTTCAGTAATTAGGTTACTGAGTAAAGGTTTGCCTTTTTAATTCTCTCACCTGTGCTCCTGCGTGGTGTATTTGAGCAATTCTGCAAGCTGCAGAGGGTATTTGCAGATTTTCTGAACAGGCGTGAGAAGAAAACCATCGATGGCAATGTCAATCATCTGCTGAAGCAAGCGACAGGCCTCGAAGAAGTGACGGTATTTGCCCTGTTTCATTAGTTTGGAAAGTTCAATGCAGGCACTGGGATGATTGTTACAATATTCTGAATAAATAGCAAAGCCTTCTTGCTACAAAAAAGAAAAAGTCAAAGCATTACCCGATGTAGTTGATTACAAAGGATGAAAGACATTTTTTGTAACAGCTGTTATATCTACTTTAATTAATTCATTTTTATATTGTTTCTAAATTCAGTAACAACCAGCTTTGTAATTACACATGAATCTGCCTTTAACTTCCAAAGCTGTGTATGTTCTCTGCATGAACACAGAGATAAAAGCTTTCATTAAGTCAGGATGATCAAGCTCATTACTTCAAGAAGTGCTTTTGTTTGGGGAATCCTTGAAATCACAATGACTTGACAGCTACATTTCTATTATGAATCAAGACTCCTTCCCCACCACCTTCAATCCTTATTTTCTTTAGGAAGTTACTGCATGCCCAAATAAGCCATCTGAGATCATTGCAGACAGTCCAGCTCATCTGTGATCACTATGGTTTTGAAATCGTGCACAAAGACACACACTTCCTAAAGAGAAATCTGAAATACTTAAATATTTTTAAATTTGATTGCAAATACTTTACATTCTAAAATGCTACCTGTTTAAAGCTCAACATTTGATAGCCACTTGTTAGTGAAGTCCCCTCACGCAGTTATCATTTTCTTATCAGATTTTGTTCATATCATAAATAAAACCAACTTCTGCAACGTACATGTTGGAGAAAGCACGACCCTATCTCACTCAGATGAGGTTCTTCTTTGTTGTACTGTTTCTCAAGATCCTTCAAAAACTTTCTTTGGAATTTGTAAATATCCTCAATATTTCCAAAAATGGTGCTCAGCTGGGCTGTGGTGAACATTCCTGTATGTTTGCGACACTGCCGAATATAACCCTGGAAACAACAAAAACCTCATTAGTTTGAAGATACAATAACAGTTTCTACCCTGAAAGCATCCCTTTGAACTGGCAAAAATCCAATGATCATCGGGCATGTGAGTGGTTTCCCAGCCATACAGGCATGACTGGCCAAGGAGATTGCAGATTCATGCCCAAATCGATTCTTCCAACGCAACATGCAACTACTGCTTCAGCTGCTGTGCTTTTCTGTAATCCCCTGTGCCATAACAGTTCTTCTTTACAGGAACAAACACTGAAACAATTAATATACAGACAACTTCTACCAAGGCTAAAATACTGGTTCCTTAGGCAGCTGGTGTAGGTAGGACCCAGTCTAAGTCAGGGAAGCAAAATTAAGGTCATATTATGATATGTTCAGAACATTTAGCTATTCTTCGCTGAAAGTATTGGTACAGTACCAGAAAGACTGACATACAAATACAATTACTTTTCCCTTTTTGTGTGTGCTCACTTGCAAGAACATTACACAGGTCCAGTTCCTTTGTATCCGATGGTAAGTAAATGCAAGTTCTACTCCACAGCATTAGGTCAGTAACCAGATCCTATCGGTGCTCCCACAGCCAGGAGGTAAACGTGAGGCCAGGGGCTCCAGACTCAGCTGCTGTTACCATGCAGAACTTCAGCTACCTGCTGCTCTGGCTGCGCAGTGACAGGAGTGTGCAGAACAGCAGCTGATAGCACGAATAGCAGCTGTGCTCCATTCCCTTATCAGTTATGGGTGCAGATGACTCCAAAGGGTAGCTGGTATGACAGGGGCTATCTGTCAGGCTGCTCCATGTGGCCGCTTCCAGGCAGGGTTCTCCCAAACAGCTTTGGGAGCAGACAGCTGTAAAAAGCCTGCTATTGAGGTTTACCAGGAAAATAAGCTCCTGTGTAGCTCTTTAATGTGGACTGCAGGCACTTCTCAAACACAGCAAATTTCTCCTTGGCTGCACCAGCGCTAGTGATTCATTCTGGTGCAGCACTGGCACATTTGGACTATTATCTGCAGCAGCTTTTCTGGCTCAGTCCTATCTGAGTGTATTTTCAGCTCATGCCTGCTTGCACCACCCTACAGATTCACTTGGAGGATAACAGACCATCTCTACCCAAAATGTTGAACATGCAGTACTGTTTCTATACTTCAAAAACGTGTATGCTCTTCTGTAAAAGATCAGAGGAATGTCATCTTATTTGAAGGAGATATGTATTAGAGAAACACAATAGCAGACTAAAAGTTAGTAAGTTGGTACAACATGTAGAGAGCCCCAGAACTCGGCTAGCCGTGGCACTGATGCAGCTGTGTGTACAAATTCCTCCCTCATCCTTTAGGCACTCAATCAAGCTTGCTATCAGAAGGAAACAGTAAATCTAAATGACAAAACTTGCATTTAAAGTTTTGGCTTTTTTTTAAAAGCCTGCCAGTTAACAAAAAAATTTTGTGTTTTTGTCTTCCTTTATATCTTTCCTCAAAAAGGCCTGATTCACTTAAAAACAAACTGCTGTCATTTCTACTGCGTGGTCCATGAAAGAACCTAGCAATGACTGAAGGACAACAACATAGCAAATACAGAGAGAACCAGCAAACTAAGTGTAGTAAGAATATCCTGTAGGTTGCTAAGCACCCATGCAGATGTTAACCACAAACACACGTGAAAAACAAGTCAGATGCATCACAGTCCACATCAGAGAAAGCAAATGTCAGTGAAAAGTATTACGAAGCTTCTTGATGGAACGAGGTCCCTCATGAAAATTTGAATAATAAGAAAAAAAACAGTGTTCTCAATATTTCATGGTTCAAACCAATTAGTTCTTTAAAGACTTTTTAGCTCTGAAGCATCCAAAAAAAGCCTCTTTGCTGGAGAAAATCTCATCCAGCAAACATTCTTTTTGCACATTACTTACAAAAGGTTTAGTCTCTGAACTGTAGCAGATTCTATTAAAATCACTGTAAGTTCTCTATCTAAACCAAGTGATAAAAAGCTTTAAATAAACTGCACTTCCTCTCACTTATTGCTATGGAAATAGCAGTCAGACATGCAAACTATTTTTTCCGTGTCAAAAGTGGAATGTTTTTTTTTCAAAAAGGAAGTGGTGCCTTGTGGCAGCCTGCAGAGAGGAAAGCCTTACGAGGGCACAACGAGGTTCTGACTGACAGCCTTAGAAGCACAGTTTAGAATATTGTGACACGGGAAACCATTCCCCTTCTCAACTTAGATGGGATGCTTTGCTCCCATTAAGTCAACTGAATGCCCTCAGCTTAAAAGCAAGTACCTCACAGATGTCCTTGAGATGCTTGATATAGACTCGTTCTGTGTTCATAATTTCCTGTATAACGTTGGTTCTCATCTGATCCTTGTTTTCAGCTATTTTCTGACGATGCTTGCTAATATCTGCATCTTGTTCTTCATCCTGGATACTATTGCAGTTTTCTGGCAGTTCTTCCTGATTAACTCGCAGCTGCAGCCACAACAAAGCAGAGCAGAGTAAAACAGCAAACTTTTACAAAACATGACAAAATCATTACAAACATCTTACAAATCAGAGATAACTTGTGACAGAAATGTTCCCATCCCTTCCTTACAAGACAGCATTTCACAAAAATAAAAATTCCCATTCTACTCACCAGATACTCAAATAATGTGTTGAGATTTTTTTTTTAAGTTGGTTAAATCCATGGCTCTCTACACCCAGCATCAGAGAGATGCATGTTGCGTAGCCTGTGTATTTTCCAGAATTAAGTTTATTTCTTGCCCTTACTAATAGTTAATGTGCAATTTGGGCAATACCAGCTTATGAGTAAAAATTTCAAAAGCAAACAACTCTCTTAAACACTTCAAAATATTCTTTTCCTGCCCCAACTCCCTGTCTGAGTAACAGCACCTCCCTCATCCACTTTCTTCTGATTGTCCATTTTGTTTAGAGAGCTAAAGGCAGGAACCACCTCTTGCAGACTGTGCAGTACTGAAGTACAGTGTAGCCCAAGTTTCATTAAAGGCTCTCAAAAAGTAAATTAAATTAAATTATAAAACATAATTCAGTGAGATCATTCAAGAGTCACAATAACCTGGTTAAGTTCTGACGAGGAATCTCAGACTATGAACCAGACTCCTAAAGAAGACTATGGTAATAAATTATGCCATTTTACCAAGAAATCCCTGCAGTATCAGAAGCCAGCAGCACACAGCACAGCTTGCCCCAGTCTCTCACACAAACTGTTTTCTTTGTATACACTCCTGGCTGAGCTTTCTGCTGTCCTCATTTCTACTAGTGAAATTTCTTTGACTACAAAAGGACCATACAAATAAAGAAGTGAGGAGCCAGAGGATCTGAGGGTACGATCCTCTACTGCATTATAATGTGGGAAGTCACCATGAGTTACACCTCTGGTGTTTGGATGTAAAGATGCTGAAGATCTGCTCCTTCTTTTAGATTTAACACCATGGTCTCCGCCATGTTCCACTACAAGGACCTCATGTATCAACGGTGCAAAAGCAACAGAGATACTAACCCTGACAAAGCTAGCAGGAAACCAGGCTTCTTTGTCCTCATTTCTTCCCCACCACCAGTCTTTGTTGGAAGCTTCCAGGACTCTAATGACATCTCCAGCTTTGAAGCCCAGCTCTTGATCATCCATAGTGACATGGTCCCAGAGAGCTTCTGCATAGACAATGCTGCCATCGCTTATCAGCTGAGATGGGAAGAGAAAAGGGATGTGAAGGACAAAGGATAAACAATGAACTATTTATAAATTACCAAAAAAAAGATCAGAACATCTCACCAGAGTGCCCAAGATTCATCCTCCTAAAGGATAAAACTAAAATTCTGGATTTTCAGAAATCTGTGCATACATCCATTAGAGTAAGAACAGAGTCCTACTGCACAGCAGCTATATAGCTAATGAGTCAGGCTTCCAGTGAAGTGTTGTCACTGTGCTCTTCCCTTGGCATCTGACCTTGCACACTGTCCGAGGCAGGATACCACAAATGCTGGATACTTCATTATGATGGTTTTTAGTAATAAGAAACCACCCACGTGCGGAAAGCACGCACTCCACCGTGTTAACAATGCAAAGATTCCCCAGAGTGGAATGCAACCCAGGACGTTACCTCATTAATGGCGAGCTGTTCCCCTCCAGGCTGCAGGTACCTTGGTGTGGCTTGGCAGAGCTCTTCGTAGCTGTAATCTTCCTCACTGCCATTGTCATCCACCAGTGCTGAAGATTCGGTCCCGCCATCTGCAGCAGCTGAAACAAAAGGCAGAACAGCTGTTTGTGCAATCATTCTTACACAAGCATCTATTCCAAAAACAAACAATGCGAGAGGAATCGCTTTGGAGTTGCCTCTGTTACTATGAATATAACAGTAACAATGAAAGCGTAGGGTTCACCGGAAAACACTCTTCAGACATGAATTACTTTTTACTCTTCTTTGTAATTTTCCCTTTTAGCATCTGATGAAATACAGACGTTCTCCTTTCTGTGTGCAGAAAAACAGAACTACATTTTTTTTTTTTTTTTCACTAAATCCAGAAGAAATGCGAAATAATCTGACCCAGAAGAGAGGTCTGGGTGCAGTTACCACCACTGCCAGTCCCTGGCTCTGCCATATCCCTGACACGTTCCCCAGGACACCATCGAAACGAGTGGGCAGCCCACATGTTGCAGGCAAAAACAAGTCAGAAACAAGGTGAGCTTCGTCGTGTCTCTACAGCCACAGAAACCAAGAGAAACAGCAAGGAAATGACTGTCTCTGTGCACACGAAAATCTGGAATTACTGCATAGAACTTCACAGAATAGTTTTACTATCTGGGGCTCCATCTCCAGGTGAGAGGGCCTTGTGGCTATCACCTCCCCTTCACAAATGTAAAGGATTGGTTTGGGGACCAATAACACTGGTTGACTCCCATCCACATGGCTCAGGGCCAGACCCATGGCTTGGAAAGCCAGCTGCAATGCAGTGTCCAAAACAGTTCTGGGGGTGAGCATGAAGCGCTCACGATCGGTGTCTCACTGCTCAAATGCACTGCCTGGTTAGTCCTTAATTTATCTCTACAGGTTTACTCCTAAGGTTGTCCTGAACTAAGAATAACCAGAAAGTCTGAAGATCCCACAGTCCTCAATATCCAATCAAAAATAATACCTAGAATGGGGTGCTAGTGTTGAACTCCTTTTTTCATGTCTACTGTGTCCCAGATAAGCAACGCAGCAACCCAGCATCCCTCTCCCTTCCAAGGGGGAGGGATTTCTTGTCTGAATTCTTGAACCTGCTGCTCCCACCCACTCATGAGGCACAGCAGCAGACCCTGCCCTGCCACGCTGCCCTTGCTTTACCCATGTCACAAACAGACATATTATCAGTTTTCTATTTTACGGTGAGGTTTACTTCAACCCCCACTTCTGGCTGCTCAGACCATTACAAGCACATTTGGTCATTTGGGTGTTGATGTACAAGAGATCAAAGCTGAGAGCCGCACTCATTAAATAAAAAAGAAGAGTTTTGTTTTCTTTAAAAGAGGAAAAACATGCCACGGTCACGATGTAATGCAACACAGCTATTCTACCATGCTCTGCTACCCACTGGCACTTTAAATATGCACTCATGCTGATGGCATAATAGCAACAAACAAGGATGGGGAATTCCTTCTTAAAAAAAAAAAAAAAAAAAGCAAGATTTTTTTCCTAGGGACTCGTAAATCTGAGCACTGATAAACTTCTCAAACACACCCTGTAAAACGTATTACAAAATCTGCAAATAAATAATTCATGAAATCAATGTTTAGCTTATAAATCAACAACAAAAACAACACCTGCATCATCGCAGTGATCCCTTATACATTTCCTCTGCAATATCAGTGCTGCCTGCTGGTTCGTTCTGGCAGGGATGGCACACGAGGATGGCACACCAAGGCATCTCAATTCATTTAGCTCCAGGTGAAAAATGGCTGCGATTTTGGGGTTGATAACTGCTCAGTGTTCCTCGGCAAATCAACCAGTTCACACAGTCTTTGCAGGCAGGGCTGTGCGCCGCGGATGGGCAGCTAGAAACTTAAGGATGCTTCGGAGCGCTCCCACCTCCCAGCACTTCGACCACCGGCGTCACCATTGGCTGCCGCGAGTGACACGGCGTGAGAGCAGCCAAGCCCCCCACCTGGCACAACCGCCTCATTCAACACCGTAAAAAAAGAGCGGGTACTCACTCGTGCCCATATGGAGGCTCTCCAGACTCCAAAACCGTGCCATTCCCCCGCGGGCCACCATGCTGACACCGGGGTACCTGGCCAGGGCTTGGGGAGCTGCCCACGAGGGCCCAGCTCGGACCCGGAGCCGCCTCGCCCCGCCGCAGGCTGCGCGGGAGGCCGGGGCTGCGCTGCCGGGGGAGGAAGTGCCAGAGCGGCGGCGGGAGGCGGCCCCGCAGCGGCGGGGAGGGCACTGTGCCTCGCTGCGATCCCAGCCCGGCGACTGCGAAGGGAGAGCTGGAGGAGCGGGGAGTTCCTGGAGTTCCAGCGGTTCTAATGTAATCAGCCCACCGCTGTTACACCACACAAGCAGAAATCAACAATGAAGGCCTTTTTTTTTTTTTAACGCGGCTGTTGGAACTGCCTCACAGCGAACTGCTGTGTCATTACGCAGGGCAGCAGAAGCCAAAAGGTTAAGGCTGCAGAAGACAGGGAGAAAAGGGAGGACGGAGGCATTTTCTCACGCACATGGCAAGCAGGGAGCGAAAACAGGGCTCCCAGCAGCAGTTACTGGCTGCAGTGCCCACCATCCGCACAGAGCTCCCTCCACCTACAAGCTCCCTGGGCACTGCCTGGGGCCGCTCACCCCGCCAGGTGCTCTCGCAGAAACCCAGCCTGCCCCACTGGACTGGAGGCCGAGAGGAAATCCCTTCTGAACTGCCAAACTTCCCAGTCACCTCTTGCTGCTTAGTGGATTGCAGTAAGCTACTCTGTATTGCAAGATGCTGACATCTACCTTCACGTTCTTCTCACAATTGGAAAAAAAACAACTGCAAAGACAGAAACCAGCTAGGGAAACATCCAGGTACATCACCGTGCTAGTGAAGGCTTCTCACTTTACAGCAGCAGAAAACAAGCTCTCTGCCATGCCAAAACCCCTTTTGCTGAACTGCCAAAGGGAAACCAGATCAGACACCACACCGTTCTTACAGAGGAGAGATTAGAAATCATCTCTGGAAACCAGTCATCCGATTTGACTCTTGCAGAGTGGCACAGAAGTGCGTGTTTGCCTGGTGACTCATCAGCACTCCATGGGCTGCTGCCAGGAGGAGCCTGCCCTCCTCCCCTGCACAGTTCCCAGCTGTGTGGCCATGAACACAGCTGCCACCAAAGCTCTCCTCTGGGTGAGCTTCTGCTGGGCTCATATCCTCACAGATCAGCTGAGGACAGGCGAGGGCTGCCCTTGCAGTGGCAGACCAGTTAGTGTGCCCTCACACACTGCTCACCAACAACACTGAAAATGCTGCGTAGAGCACAAATGCTGCAGCAGCAGAAGCTGGATTGCCACCTCAGGGAAGTCTTGTTGTAGGTACCTTCCTGTGTTTGCTCCCAGCTCAGTGGTTTGATGTTACCAAAGCATGCGAAGTTTGAACCCTAAGTTTTGGTTGCCTTAAACAATTTGAACAGACAGTAGGAAGTACAGAACATATAATAAATCCCACTTCATCCTTTTCTCAATACTCTATTGAGGCTTTGTATAAGAAAATGTCATGGGACCCACCCACCCTAAGGCAGAACAGAAGTGCCCCCAACCCACTGTTCTCTGACAGCAGCAGGCAGCAGACGCCTGGGGAAGAACATAAAACCAGATGAGGCATGTAATGGTGCTTTCTAATGTACTCCCCTACATCCCAGCTATCTGCAGATCTGATTTCTCCTGGGGCAGATGCGGTATCTCAGTGTTTAATGAGCCAGTATTTTCAGATCACTTTCTGCATTTCTGTAAGCTTTTGGGATCTGACATATCATGTGCAGCAGTTAATTTTGTAGTTTAATTTTACAGAATATGAAAACTGTCTTTTGTTTTGAACTTAACTACCTGAGACTTTCATTTATTTCTTACATCATTAGAAAAAATAAAAATTCATTTTTCCCATGCCAATCAGTGGATAGACATTTATTCTCCTGTTGTTCTTTTTTCCAAGCTGAAGTGTCCAAGCCTAGTTAATCACTTTGCATAGAGGCAGTGAATGGATTTTCCTGTCCTTTTTGCCTTTCTTTCTATTGTCCCTTGTAAGAAATGCCTTTTGAGGTGGAGAGGAGCAGGCAGATGGCCTCCACATGCCACCCCAGTGGCACAATCAGGCTTTCTGTTTTGTTCTCCATTCCCTTCCTACAAATTCCTGCCCTTGTATTTACTGTTTTGACGGTTACTATGCACTGAACTGACATTATCTGTAGAATCACAAGGCAATTGCCTTCAGAAAGTTCAAAGTCCACCCCTCAGTAAGCCGGGCTTGTTTTCCTTCATGTGCACTACCTTGCTTTTATCAACACCAAATTCTGCCTACTGACAGTGAAATCCCTGCCATGAAACCCTTCTGCTACTCTGTTCAAGCAGCTTGTGTTTTCACTGCCATGAATAATGCAGCCCACGTGCAAAAACAGTAAATTCATCCCAGACCTCCCTTTCTACATTATCTGTGAAGGCACCAAACACAGAAGACTGATGCAATCCTTCACATTGTCCACTCATGATCTCTCCCCTTAAGAGAACCAGTCACCTTCCTCCTCTCTCAGTGCTTCATCACTCAGTAATGCATAGGAAGACCTTCCCTCCCATCTCCTCTAAGAAATGCACATTGACTCTTCTTCATAAGAGTCCACCATTCTGTTGCTGTTACTCTCTATTATAGTTTCAAGGTACTATGTACAATATTTATATATTCTATGCACTGTTATGTCAGCTTCACAAGCCTACTGCTCACTGGATCGCTCTGGGTGCTTTTTTACCACTGGGTATATCATCGCTGCCATCATTTAAATTTGGCCCATGAACTACCCCCCAAATTCTGTTTCCTCCAGCCTGAGTCAATCAGCTCAGCTGCAGATACCCATAGAGTGAGATGACACATACCCTCAAAGAGCTGATATTTTATCCTCCACACACCTGAGGAATGACTCAAGAATTGTTTCCCTTCCTGTAGGTTTCCTGCTTAGCTGCACTAAGTAGTTATTACAGTGCACCTAAAAATGTAGCACTGTTCCCCATTATACTGCTTAAAACACACAGGAGCAGTTTCAGTGGCGCTGAGGCACAGGCTGCCAGAGAAGCTGTGGATGTCCCATCCCTGGAGATGTTCAAGGCCAGGCTTGATGAGATCCTGGGCAGACCTAGTGGCTGGCAACTCTGCCCATGGCCGTGGGTTGGAATGAGATGATCTTTGAGGTCCCTTCCAACCCAAGCCATTCTACAATTCTACGATACTATAAGTCTCCTTTTATGACTGTGCTTGCTGCCATTGACACCTCTCTGATTTCCTTAGTTCGTCACATTTATTATCATTTGTGTGATCTCAGGTGGTTCATAATTTAATCTTGTTATGATGCTTTTCCTACTTTGGCATGGCAATACTAATCCATGGGTCCTGTGACACTTGCTGGTGCGATGAACTTGTTAGTTTTTCTTTAATACATTAGAGACACTCTTTCACTGGTACAACTGCCATCCCTATATGTTTGCACACTGGATGTGCTCTGCTAGTTATCTTCCTTCGACCACATTTATTATATACCCATATGCCATGTAGCCTCTTTGAAAATATGTGTATTTCTCCATCACACTTTTAAATGTTCACTACAAGTGGCGGGGTTTCCTGTTTTTCTGAATTGTTTTTAAGCAACATTTGTCCAACAGTTCCTATTTTGCAGTAGAGTTTTGCCATCTTCTGCCCCATCCCTTATTTCAGGATCACTTAAATTGCTTGTAAAGGATGTGTTGTCCCATAATGTGTATTAGTTCATCTTGCCAGCTTTCCCCTAATTCTTTGTTTGGAAACTACTCTATAATCTCTTGATTTGCGTGTCAGTGGCCTGCTTTTCTTTTGCTTCAGAAAACAAAGGATCTTTTCATTTCAAATATTCCTCTGTTCATAAATAATCCAAATCTCCTTTTTTTTTTAACACCATTTTTCTGCAGGAAGGTGCCTGAAGTTACAAAGGCCTCTCTGTCTGACACTGAGCACATTATTTGGCAGCATTTCAGATAATTTTACCACTGAGCTCCTCGTCTCCTAGTTTTCACCTGACAGCTTCAGTCTGCTTCCTGTCCACTGCCATTCCCAGGACACCTATCTGCCCCACAGCAGGGAAGGGGATTTCATGATGCTCCTTAACCTCCTGTTTGTCTTCCTGCCTCTCTGAGCTTTTCAGAAGGCAGCAGCCACCAAGGAGCTGCTTGCAAGATCAGAATGTCCCACCGTCCTGCTGACAGTCACAAACATGCCACTAGTGCACAACCTGGCAATATGCATTTCCTGCTTTCTCACCTACTACATTCTCACTCTCCTGGGGAGCAGGATAGCAAGGACATAGTAGTAACCTGCAAACTGTTTTCTCGGGGAGTGATTAATAACATCTGCTTATTCATTTCCATGGCCAATAACTTACTTGGGGTGGCTTTTTATCTGAATGGTGATAGGAATAGAGAACCTGAATACCTCCTCTCCTAGTCTGCTTGTGCCTCAGCTGCACTCTGCACAGGCTGCACAGCTGCTCAAACCCAGCACTGATAAGCTGTGAAAATCTTGACTGAGCTGTGAAAACCTTGATGGTAGCTGAATGGTAGTGTGGGCAAATAAAAGGATGTATTCATCTCAATAGCAAGATCTACATTTCAACTCAGCATCTAAACTCCCATTACAATTAACATGAATTGAACAAGCTGAGAGAGGAATTCAGTCCACTCTAAGGATAGTCCTTATCAAATCTGCTCTGGGGGAAATTACTAAGGGCTCCCATCAGTTGTTTTAACGTAGATGCTTAGGACATTTCAAGTATTTTGGATGATAGGATTTCCATATCATGAAAGGAATAGGTTGCCCATAGGTTCTTGGTCTCAGATGCCAGTCCCCTGTATAAACTCAGGTATCCCTGTACTGGGCACCTGGGGTGGGCCACTGAATCAAGCCCCAGACCACCACTGCCTGTGAAGGGTGTTTGAAACTGTTACTCTCGTGGAGATAGTCACATTTGGAGTAAATTGAGCTGAATCCACCTACTCAGAGCTGAGGCTATCTAAAGGGGTTCACAAATGAATTCAGCCAAATTCAAGCCCATAGGGTATAAAAAAGACAGAATTTCTGAGATGTTGATAATAATTTCTTCTATTGTGATAATTAGTAACTTCATATTAATTTAAAATTGTAATGCTATAAGCAGATGAGTAGCAATAAGAGTCACAAGGGAAGTTTCCTTTACATCTTGGCTGTTTCTGACTCCTACAGCATGAAGATTCACCGTCTTGTAACTGCTGATTTTCTAAAAATTTAAATCTTCAGTTCTATCTCCCACTGATACAAAAGTAGCCGTGCAATATATTGGGCTTTAACTAGTCAGTAAAATAAGATACTGCTGGTTTTCAAGGCTTGGGTCCAGAATTTCTGTCTATAATAAAGGGCTTCTGTGTTATCATATTTCACTGTACATGAGCAAACAAAAAACTCTCACATGTTCAAAGACAAGGAAATGCCTTGTGAATTTAAGAGAAAAAGGAAAGAGACCAGAATGTGTGACACTAGTCACTTCATTATTTTCTACTGGAGCTACTTAGAATATCTGTGCAATAGCCCTTTAATTACAAAGCCACTTGCTTTCCCACTTGCCCTTAGGGCTTTCATTAAAGAAGTTTTTCCTGTTCAACTTCTATGTTTATTATAACAAGTCATAAAAGTCCCATCTAGTATAATCAATATTGCTTCACTGTCTTGAAAACTGGCAGAAATCTTGCTTTGAGCACTCATCATCCTGATGCTTGTATTAAGGAGAACAGGTATTCTAAAGCTAAATACCTGGAAACACACTACCCTCAGGCAGTTGTCTAGGGTAACTAATGTAGTTTCATGTGATTAACAAAATGGAATGGATAACTCAAAAAAAACCCAACAATTTATTCTCTGTGATACTTTATTTCTTTTTTTTCTAAACAAAAACTGTTCATTTGTGGACAGTCTTTGGAATCACAGACGGAGATCCCAAATGGTTGCAACAAGGACTGCAAAAGGAGATGCAGTTCAGCTCTATGCCCAGTTTGAATCATTAAGTAAGCTTAATGATTAAGTACCCACAGCAATGAAACACCCCACACATGGGTTTTACAGTGGTTCCCAATGTTTTCCTATAATAAAAATGGAAACACTAATATTGTATATATCACATACCTCTTTGCCATAGGAAGCAAGTTTAAACTCTTTTTCTTGGAGAGCACCTTCTGCAGAAAACTGCCTAATATTTAGGAAGAAAAATGCAGTTTAAAATGTTCTATAAACTGATTTGTAGCTGACAGATTTTTGAGCAGAATTTGGATATTATCCAACACAAATTTAACTTAGAATCATATAAAGCAAGTACTGACTATTAAAGATAAGTGTAATTTTACCAAAGAAACATTGAAAAATGCTTTTTGTTAGATTTCCTGCTTAGAATCATAGAATCGTAGAATCACCAAGATTGGAAAAGACCTCCAAGATCATCTAGTTCAACTGTCCACCTATCACCAACGTTTCCCCACTAAACCATGCTCCTCAGTAAATCTAAATGTTTCTTCAACACCTCCAGGGATGACCTGACCACCTCCCTGGGCAACCCATTCCATTACCTGACCACTCTTTCAAGGAAGAAATTTTAACTATATTTTATTTAACTGCATTTTAACCTGAACCTCCCCTGGTGCAACTCGAGGCCATTCCTTCTCGTCCTATCGCTAGTTATGCTGGAGAAGAGGCTGACCCAACCTTGCCACAACCTCCTTTCAAGTAGTTGCACAGTGATAAGGTCTCCCCTGAAACCCTTCTTTTTCAGACTAAAAAATCCCAGTTCCCACAGTTGCTCCTCATAGATTTGTGCTCCAGACCCCCCACAGCTTCACTGCATGACTCTGGACACGCTCCAGGGCCTCGATGTCTTTCTTGCAGCGAGGGGCCCAAAACTGAGCACAGTACTCGAGGTGCGGCCTCACCAGAGCTGAGTACAGATCACCTCCCTGTTCCTGCTGGCTGTGCTATTGCTGATACAAGGCAGGATGCCATTGGCCTTGTTGGCCACTTGTGCACACTGCTGGCTCATGTTCAGCCAAGCACGGACCAACACCCCCAGGTCCATTTCCTCTACACGATCTTCCAGCCACTCTGCCCCAAGCCTGTAGCATTGCCTGGGGTTTTTGTGGCTAAAGTGCAGGACCCAGCACTTTGTCTTGCTGAACTTGTTGTAGTCATAGCAGGCCCTGTTCAGACATCTTTACTGATTCTGTGCGCAAGGAGGCAGAGTGAAGGCTCCCAGCAGCACTTCGTGCCAGTGAAGGCTCCGAAGTGAACATTTTGCTTATTTCCAAATCTCATCAATAAAACACAACTGTTCAGATTATGCTCACTGTGAAAGAACACAATTGATACCAAATTCTTCTCATCTGCCAAGAAATGTTCCACTAAATATGACTAAATATTACTTACAGATAACACTGTGTCCTAATAGGAAAGAATTACAGAAAAAAAACACGCAGCATGTATCAGAGGCTGTGAGGAGGCAATCTTTTTGGAATCTACTCATCATTGACCAGAAATCTAGCTGGGCTACTTGCACCCCTGAGGTAAGCAAATGCAGCTGCAAACACTTCTCAGAAACAAGCTATTCAATTATTTAACACTTTTCTACCTAGGAAGTGAAGCTGAATGCATAACAAAATTGTAAATAGATGTGGTGTGGTTTGCATGTGAACTCAAGCATGTTGTAACTTATTTCCTTCATACTTCAGTTTTAGCTGTGGGCAGATATGTGAACAGAAAGTGGAAAATACAGGAGCACAAGTGGCATAAAAGAGTAAACCAGAGCAAAGAGGAGGTGTGAAGAACAAGGTTTGTGCAAGCACCGCAGGACAAACTACTGATGAGAAAGTTCTAAAACTAAGCAAGCTAACTGTGCACAGCTTTGTCACTGAGTTTGTCTGCACCATTTCCTATTTCACACTGAGCTATGTGCTGGCCTAACCGGGGCAAGAAGCTGAGACCCAGAGCTAAAAGATCTTGCACTTCTCACCATTAGATGTTCTCATCTGCCGCCGTCGCCCAACGCGGTCCAGGCCAATGGGAGTGCTCTGTGAAAAGGTGAGGGGCCGGAACCTGGCAGAGACGGCTTTGTAGGGGGGCACCTGGTGTGCGGGGACGGGCGGCCGCGTGGTGGGCTGCGGGGAAAGCATGAAAGATCAGTGTTACAACCAACTCGCTCATCGGTCCATGGGTACAACGTGGTGCGAAGGACGGCTGCTGCTGGTAGTCCAGCTAATGACAGGGGCAGCAAACACGCCCACCCCACACAACCTCAGGTTTCTTAAATGCTATTCACCATATCACATTCTGTAATGTTATAGTTCTCTGTTACATTAAAACTCCTTAGTTTTCTCTTACAATCAGGTACACAGTGTAACTTTCATCTTGTAATACTCCATACCTGAATGCTCTGGAATCTAACTGATTTCAGGCTAACTTTGCAAATACCCATCTGAATACTCTAAGAATGACCAACACTGCTACAGCTGGAAGTTGCGTACATTTCCAAGGCTGCTTTTTTTCTTCATATAAGTAAAATAGATTTCTTTTGTAAAATTAGAATGATGGTCTAAATGATCCCCTGGCTCTGAAGATCCCAGGAGTCACATTAAAAAGAGATAACATTTAGCTTACTTTTAAGTTTATATAGAAGACATTTTCTTTATTCAAATAATTCATTTTCTCATTATGGTTAGAGAACCCACCTATTTGCAAATCGAGTCTGATTTTATGTCGTCTTTAAACAACTTCACATCAACCAGGTTGAATGACCTGGCATAAGTTCTCCATGTTAGACAACAAAACTCATCATGCAAACTTCAAGGAAAGACATATTTAATCTTCTCTCATCATTCAGTGGTTATTGTTCATAGGCCCTTTCGTTAAATAATCTGAAACATGAGGGCTTTTCTTATGGTCTATCTGTTGACACTCCCTTAGGAAATCAACAATTTAGTATTGTTTGAAAACTGTATCTCACACCTGAGCAGTCAGACAAAAGCAAAACACATTAAAGAAGGAATTTACATTACATTCCCAAAATATTCCTTTGAGTTGTCAAAGCTTTTAAGAAAAATATCAGCAAGGTAAAGATCAGTCTTTGAAAGTCCCATGTAAAATTCATCTACACATGTATTCCTGATTCATTAGCCCTTCTCTCTAACATTTCAGCTACGAATGTACAAATGTAAGGACTATCAAAAAGTCCAGTGTGCATTTAGTACAATTTAACTGCGACCTTGTCTTCAACTTCATTTCCTCAGTACCCTAGCAATGTCTCAGGATCCTATCAATAATAGACTAAACAATAATAAAGGGTAAGTCGGATCTGTTGTTTCAAATAGCTAACAGAAGTAATGTCAGTCACACAAGTAATCGGCCAATTAAACAACAAAGTTATTTATTTGCAGGCAATTCGTATTTTTTATCTAAGGCATTAATCCAGATTCCTTCTCTCTCTAGTGCTGTTATTCTGTGGTAGACTTGTGAAAGCCATCATTTGGCTTAAAAATGTGCCCTTCTTGGGAATGCTCCATACTTTTGGTTTTGGCCACAGTTCTGTGGTCCCAGCAGTGTGCTCACTGAAGCACAGCCCTTGCAGCAGCATCCGAGCAAAGAAAGAGTCAACTGCCCTGATGGATCTTTAGCTAATAAACTGAGCAAGGTGCGAGCAAGGTTTGAAGAAATACCATTTGTTTCCAGCAGTAAATGAAGGGGTTGGAATGTTCAATGAGTTCCATAATAAGCAAGAATTATCTGGGTTGTTTTAAAGATAGTATGTTGCAATACTCAATCTGGTTTAATCCAGAAATCCACGTATCTGTGGGTAAAATGGCTGGACCAGGCTCTGGGCAATCTGATCTAGCTGTGGATGTCCCTGTTCATTGCAGGGGAGTTGGACTAGATGACCTTTAAGGGTCCCTTCCTACTCTAAGGATTCTATGATTCTATGGCCAAAAATTTATAATAAGAGCTTTCCTCTTTTAAGTACTGACAAAATTAATTTTAAAAATATCCCAGTTACATAGCCTTTGATTGAGGAAAACCTCCATTAGCTTCAGCCAGTATTGCTGGTACAAACGTCAGGATCCATCATTTCATCAAGAAAATATAAAGAAAAAATGTGCAATATGACAATTCATATTAAAAACTGCTTTTCCCAGAAGACTGAAAATCCAGTACTAACATTATTTCAGCAGATAGTTTCAATCAGGGGTCTAGCAGAACCATAAATAATACTGCATTGTTCTTTCCAGAAAAAGTAGGTTAAGAGGATTCCAGATAATATTACTAACCACTGGAATCACATTTTTAAATTTCTTTTATTACTTACTAATAATAAATTTGTGCTTTATTAACTTTGCAGCTCCTTCAGGAAGGAGTCCTACAGCTTTTCTAGAACGTGGAGGACACCTTACCACTGCAGCATTACCAAGGCCTTGGAGACTGGAGCTCTTTAAACACCTACAAAACAGGGCCATCACTATGAACAGAACAGCAAGTCCCTTTATGCACCATACCTTTTCAAGACCACCTACGGGAAAAAAGGAGCTATTTTTGTATTTCAGATGGTTTTTTATTTCTCTAGGCAAGTACGTATACAGGTATCCATCGAGCACTAACTGAACTACTTGCTATTTCCTTATGGGCTTCCTATATTCCATCAGGTCAATTTAGAAGTACACAGGCAGGCTTTATTTCACACTGTCAGTGTTCTTAACTCTTTATTTCAATAACTTACACCATTTCTAAACCATTTAAGCAATTTTCTTAAGTGACTTCCTTATTAGTTTTAAGTACCCTTAGTGTACCAATCCCAAGATTCTGAACACCACAACAATCGCTGCAGGTTTGAACTGATCTGCTTTTGGGGATTTTGAAATGACTGACAAACAATATGTTATTATCATATGTTTGCACTCCTCTGTTCCTCAGAGTCTACACCCTGTGAGGTAACTAAATACAGAGCTGTATTACACATGAATGAGCTCTTACACACCCATATGGGAAGTAACAATCACTCCAAGAATGAAACAAGGTTAATTTATAATACAAAAAAGATATCCCAAAGACAGTATCAGTTTTATTCCATGCTGCTTTGTTTTTTAACAACAAGACAAAGAAATTAGTGACAAGGAAAGCAGAAATTTGAGTATATGCTGTCAGCTTGACAAAAGGGAAGGAAGAAAAGGAAGCATCCATTCTATTTTCTAGGCTGAAGATAAAGACAAGGAAGTGAAAGGGTCTTATGCAGTTTGCAGAGAGCACATCTCTATCTTACTTGTGTCAGCAGACCTTCAATTTCTTCTGCCGGACCGCTTCCATAGAAATTGACCCCACCTATTACAGAGATGGGTCTTCTTTTTCGCCCTCTGGAGTAGCCTACTGTATTGCTTTGGATCACAGACCCAACAGAAGCCAGTCCTGGCTGATTTTCTCCATCCGTGCAGTCTGTCTTCTGTGCCTCCACAGCAACTGCATCTTCAGGTATGGAGATACTTCTGATTGACATTTGGCCATAGTCTGAGAGTGGTCTGGGCCGAGACCTTTTTCCAGAGCCCCATCTCCTGGGCGTGACCCTTTGCGTGTCTGTCTTTTCTTCATCCTGGGATGGGGACTTCTTCCAGAGGTCATCAGAAACAACCTTTTTAAATGTGAACAAGTCAAATAAGCTACAGAATTCTCTGATACTTAAATCAATTGTGAGTTTTTCACATGGCAGATCAACTTAACATTGCTAAAAAGGAAGTGTTACCGTAAATACAATAAATACAGCTGACAATTCAGGAAGACATTAACTTTGCAAAGGAAAGATATCACTAGCTGTTTGTGCTGTGTAAAGTTAACACTACGTTGGCAGGACCTCTTAGGCAAATAACATCACTGATACCATTAGTAACTGACCTATGACCTTTGCTGTGTTTAAAGGCACTTACGACATTATCGTGAATACTGCATTCACTTGGTCCTGTCTTATGGCACTTGTAGAACTTCATATACATAAGAAACGATAAATATAGCATTTGTTAAAAACAAAAATAAATAAACACACACATTTTCCTCTGCTTTACCTGCACCCAGTGATGGAAACAAGCTGTGAGTCTCAGTGCGAAGGTTTGCTGCTGACAGGTTACTGCATGTGAAACCAACATGGGCAGTCACATTCCTCCTGTCACCCTTCCCACACTCTTTCTAGTGTCAGATCTACAGATTGTGTGGCTGTGTGCAAATTGTTTTAGTGAGGTGATTCATTTTGGAAGGGAGAAATTACTTATCATGTCAGACAGAGCAGAAAGAGTGATACAATGCTATAATGCAAATAGAGGAAAATTGATCTTTCCAGAAAGAAAAGCTAAGAAAATATAAATGTCATTTGTATTTAGCAGCCCATATGGCCCATTGAGGCTAATACCCATAGGTATCACATCTGCACTAGTACTGCAAATTTGGTTTAAAACAGCCTTGAATGAAATACTTATCAATGACAACATTTTGAAGGACTTCAGTCCACATGAAGTAAAGCTGCTGTGAACATCTCTATCTGAACTTCTGAAGTTTTTGAGAAGAAAATATTGCACATAAAAATTTGTATTCACTTTTGCCTTAAATTTCCAAATTCTCAGTGTTTTCTTGACCTTTCGTGGCTCATCTATACAGAATGGAACAAAAAATAGAGAGGGGGAGACAGATGTTTCTGGGTTGGATTTTCATGACTGCCGGCTGGAGCAAGTGACAAACTCCAATTCACTGTAAGCAGGTGAACCCTGCTGTAATTTTTTATGAATTATGAACTAATTCTGATCTTTTTGTAATAAAAATCAGCCAACTTCCTTATCAAGAATCTTCACACTGCCCAGGTGCATTTCTGACTGTTCATAGCTAAAAAATACTCCAAAAAGAGAGGCTGCATTTTGATTGCCCGTGGCTACCATTTGTTTCTGTTTTAGATGAGATGAAGGCAGTTCAGGTACTGCATGTTCAAAGCAACCATTAGCCTAGAACCTGATTTACACTGATTTATACTTGATTTGCAATGAAGCCTGTATAAAATAGTTCATTCTCTGTTACCTTCTGCTCTACATGCCATTTTCAACCAGCACAGCCTTTGGTAGCACCTGATAGAGTGGCAAATTTTGACAGCTGAAGAGAAATTTCATTGTATAAAACCACTTTAACTAGCAGGCAGCATTATTAAATAGAAGTTTAATAAGATTACTGCAATTGAGATATGAAAAATGATCCATGTCCTTTGTCCTACATTAAATTCCTCCATTTATGACAGGAAATTTCCCCTAAATAGAACACTCTTATAAATTCTGCATTCAATGGCGTCACAGCTATCATTCAAGAACACTTGAGCTTCCCTGCAGCTTTCAGCCCACAACTGGCTGAGCTGAAGCCATTCAGAGGGAAGTGAGCACCCAGCTGCCACACTGACAGCTTCAGCACAGCAAGTGAGACTGGCCCTAAGCCCCTTCCAAGGTCATGGCACCAAAAGCATAGGTGAAATAAGGTTCTTACCTCTGAATCAGACACAGGTAGAGGGTCTCCACATATACAGTAACTGAGACAAGAGTTCAGAGTCATTTTATATTTCTCTTTTTTCCAAGTCTTGTCTCTAAGAACCATGAGTGCAAATAAACTCCCTGCATAACCAGTCAGGCAAAGTTCATCTTATGACCTGCACTTTTAGACTGAGGGAAGGACACGTCACATGTCATCTCCTAATCTGCTTTTTACACACTTATCTTGAGCAATAACATTTGCAAAGAGAGGACTGTTCTCCTGTAGCACTCCACCTACAGTAGTTGATTCAAATGACAGCATCTGATCTGCTGTGCAATAAATAATCCTGAAGGACATGTATTTTTAGGCTGACACCCATAACTTGCACTGAAGAATAGTAACAACAGAGGAATAGTAATCCTCTCCTAGCAAAAAATCAGAGGAAACCAGATTGATAACCTGATAACCACTGCTGTAAGTCACCTACTCAGGCAGGAGAGGCCCAGTCAAGAGATGCTGACTGCCAGGAATAAAATACCCAGCATGAAATTCATAGACTCCAATAGTTCAGGCACTTAAGCAAGCTCCAATTATCACCAGCTTCATACTGATATAGCACCAATGACCTCAAATGATCTCCTCTTGATTAATCCCTTACAAGTGAAATGGGGTTTATATTTGACGTTTACAGACATGAGTATAGATATGCATGGCACTTAATGTAGGGCAAAGATCAGATGTCACACGCTGACTCCAGAATTCTAAGTGCTGGTCAGAAATTTTAAGGAATTTCAAGATTCCCAAGAACTGAAGGTCTAATGAAAGCTGAGTCCAGGCTGGTCTTTCTGAAATTCACGCCTGCCAGGCAGGCTACAGAACAGGGTTACCAGTGTTAGCAAGCAAGATCATTCAGCTTGTCCTTTGGGCTGCGCCCTCAGTTAAGATTCGTAAGTCTGCAAACACAAACAGATCTAATGATATATACCAGTGCAGATTAATAAATTGTATCCTAACATTTCTATACCAGTGTATGAGTTGTATTTCAACCATTTTTCTTTTTCCTGCCAGCAGTATTTCTACAGATACAACCATTTAAAATAAACACTTACTTCAATCCAGACTACATGTTTTTATTGGCTTGTTTTATTGGCTACTGTTCCCATGTAATGTGTCCGTCTGAACTGTTAGGGTGATATTCAGCTCCAGATAACCCACACCTAAGCGCTGATGTCTGCAGTGTCTGTATGTTAACTAGATGTTAAAGCTCTCACTGTAATCTGTGGAAACCTGGTACAAGATTCTTTTGCCTAAACACAATCACCCAATGCCATTTCAAACACAGCATCATAGAATCACCAACGTTGGAAAAGACCTCCAAGATCATCCAGTCCAACCATTCACCTACCACCAATACTTCATCACTTAGCATGCTAAGGAACCTGCAATATCTCCATACCCCACGCATCATACAAGTGCAGTGCAGGCCCTACAGGAGGCCTGACTATCCTGAAGCAGCCCCTGGAGGCAGGGCAGGGGAACTGCCCAGGGCTCCTCAAAAAGCACTGAGTGTTTATGCTCAGGCAGTCAAGTTGAGCTCCCACTCAATAGTATCTGTGGGACCTACAATCAGCACAGCATACAGAACAGCTCAGCTGTGCAGCACCAGGACCAGGAACCAGTGGCCAAAATGCTGTGAGGAACCCAGGTAAATGAGATGCCTGCATCACAGAGCCCACAGCCAGCTGAGATGTACTTCTCCTCTCCCTGGCCCAGACTGATTTCCCAGTGCAGGTCCTGCAGCTGCGAGGGCTCAGCTCTGCTGTGACCTCAATCTGGCACCAGTACAACCCTGCTGCACGCAGGGGAGCTATGTTGCCACTGGCATTCTGTGTTACTCATTAACACCAATGTACGCAAGATCAGTTCAGTTGTTTAACCACTGAAATCTTAACTTAGCCACTGCAGCCGGATAAGAGCCAGGTTTTGCAATTACTCCTTAGACTACAGAGTACATTTTATAAACTTGGCATCAAAAACTGCCTCCAGAGTTACCCTACACAAGGTGAGGGTAACTCTCCAGAGCAGCGCAAGATGTCCCTGTTCACTGCAGGGAGCTGGGCTAGATGACCTCCAAAGGTCCCTTCCAACTCAAACAATTCTGTGACTCCATTCAATGACTCTGTGACCTGATCTGTGCACTGTGGACGATCTTGCTAATGAGGATGCAAGTTCTATCACTGAAATTGCAAAAAATTTGCCACTACCTGAAATTGCACGGAGGGACTTCTGCTGGCATAATGATACCGATCATAAATAACATCCCACACTCAACAGACGTGCTTGGCTGCATGAAAGAAAAACCCACAGCTATAAATGCAACACAACACATGCCTGAGTTAACGCTTCATAATTTATAGATGTATAAAAGTATAAGGGGACACTTCAGTCTCTAGAAAGATTTTTCCCATCTCCTTTCTCCATTACCCTTCCCTCTGCCAGGAGAGAAAATCAAAATTTGAGAACGTCTGAGAAGTTTTAACATCCTTTATTATGCCGTATTTTCAGTGAAGGCTGAAATGTGATGGATAGCTGGTCATGTTCTGTAAATGGTGAGGAAAAAAAGATTCTGGAGTATTTATAGTGAAAAACTGTGGTATTTGTCCTATTTCGTGTGGGTAGAATGCTTGCATTGCAAGTGCATGTTATTGTGTTCATGTTGAAGTTGTACATAAAACTGTATCAATTCGTTACACTAGCAACGACAGCTATACATCAGTATTATAATCAGTGTCTATTAAATAGCTGATATTTCTGCATAATCCATGATCTACCACTACACAGGAGCTGCCAAATTCCTGGAACTTAGCAGCAGTATTAAAAATGATTTTCAATTAATACGAGCTAGCAAAAATGTAAAGGGCCAAGTGCTCATGACCTAGGTGTCATAAATAAATTTATCACCATCATTTAACTAAGTAAAAGTCCAGGCAGTGTGTCTCCACCCGGGAACATGATAAAAGGTAACCTTTGCACTTTTTTCTTGTTGCAAAACAGCAACAGGGGAACACTAGTTGTAGTTCATTTATCATCACTACGAACTGAGGTTAGAAGGTTGTTTATGGACGTGATCAATAATTTTATTACCAAACTGCTGTCACAAACACAGAGATTAGGAGACTCCGGATACAACAGAGCCTCCTAGAGAAAGCATATTTATTGCTTTCTTTCCAAATTTTATTAAAAGGTCCTAAAATGTAATCAGAGCTCAGTTACTTTCCACTTATCCACTGGGACTGACGATTTCCAGTGCTGCCATCACAGCAGTGGTTATCATGGAAATGACTGTTTTTACTACATAAAAAAAAACAACACTTATTCAGTCAGTGTATGGATCTTCTATCAGAAACCAACCTGAATTATTAAACCTGTTCAATTCACTTACAGAAAGAAACTTTTCATCTACTCCTTTCTCATTAAATGCCAGTTGCACAATAACCTTTGCCTTTCCATTCCAGTGGCTCATACACATCGCTTTCTAATTAGCTCTGGAGAAAGCCCTAAATAAATGCATTGATTATCTGCCTCAAATAGCAGTACATTGCCATTTGATCAGTGGTCTGCAGGATGGGGATACGATCTGGCAAACAGCTGCAAAAATACTATATAAAACCACATGCATTGGCACCTATACTAACAAGCAAAGCAGAAGAAATCAAAGTAATGCAACATTCAAATTTTAGCGTAAATTGCAGCTGCTTGGGAATCAAAGCCATTCAAGCAGGATAATTTGTCTTTTTTTCTTTTTTTTTTTTCAAAATTGGGTGGATCCACAGATTGAAATTTTGCAAAGCGCTGCTTCAAAGGGGCTCCTCTAAAGTGCTACTGCTGCACTGTGCATGTGTGAGCTCCTCGGATGCATGCACAAAAGATTTGCATTGCAAGACAGTAAAATCATATTACTTTCATTCCTAATGTGCTAAGAATCAATCCCTGTTAGCAACACAAGCTTCTGCAGTAAGCACTCATTTTGGAAGCTCTCGAAGTTAGAAAAAATGTGTATAATTCTACTTGAGGGATTTGCTGGCATTAAAGCATTTATGGAATTTTAACTAATTTACCAATTTAACTTTACCAATAAATCACATCAGAAGTTCTATACAGAAACAATCCCAAATCAAAGATGGCTGTATGTTTCAAAGGCTTATTTAATACAGATTTGCTTCTTTTCACCTGCCTTGAAAGCATGCTTATCACCATCAACAAGCGTAATGCTTTCCCAACATGCTTTACAAAGGTTACTGAGTTCACCTCTGCAATATTCACATTTCACAGATAAGAAGCAGACACAAAGCAGTTTGGTAATTCAAGTTGCACAGGAAGAGCACAGCTGAGCTGGAAATGACCAGCAGATCTCCTGACTCCAGTCTGTTCTTCAGCCTCAAGGATTTCCTTCATCTGTCATTTAATGCATTTCCAAAGCCAAATGCAGCCAGCGCATTTCTGACTGGCAGAGGGGAGGTACAGGAGCATGTATTTGCTTTGCAGAAAGAATCTGATCAGACCTATGAAATGCATGTGTGCTAAAAACAGAAATGGTTTCCTCTAATTTTCCGGTGTCCTGATATTTGGGGATTGCTGGATGATGCTCTAACACTGTTTCTTTCTTAATTCAGTATCTAAATTATAAGCTAGTGTGCAGTATACGGTAAAGTAGCACTGATATCTTTTGAGACTTTCAAGATATGCAAGCACTAATAGCCCCTAAATAATCCTTATAAAACTTCTAAATCAAGGCTTGGAACACCCCAGAGCATGTAGGAGGACTAAAAATAGCCACCTTCCTTCTACATGGTGAAACCACTGTAACATCCGCTGGCAAACCTCAGAAGCCAGATGTTAACTATAGTTTGAAAGTGGAACTTTCTGCAAACAAAGTGGAACATAAAAAGCTGTCAGACTCCTAAGTATTTTTCCAGGAAGAGGTTCCCTGGCTCTCCTTCTCCCCACTCTTCCAGTGCACAGTCTCATTGCCGGAGCCCAGACCCAAATCCAAGCATCCAGCAGGTCCCGAAAAAGTCTCAGCCTGCAGCCTGCAGTGGGTGGAGCTGCTTTGGGCAACTCGATTTCTGCAAACTATTAGTTGCTAGAGAACAGCGTGAGGGTGAGGCCACTGTGGTTGAGCTCAGAGCTGGAGGAGCTGAGCCTGCTGTGCTCCACCTCTTCCCCATGCTTGAGGTGCCAACTCCACCCCCAGCAGCCCCTGGGTTCCAGAAAGGGCAAGCACAGGTGGCTCAGAGGAAACCTGTGGCTGCCTCCATTCCGTACAGACATCATGGTCTCACAGAACCACATAATGGCTGCGATTGGAAAGGACCTCTAGTTCAGCAGGGGCCCCAGTGCCCAGGGCCACATCCATGCAGCTTTGGAAGATTTCCATGAGGAGATCCTACAGCCTCTGAGCAACCTGTGTCATTGCAGGGGAGGGCAGCTGGGGGTGAGGGAAAGGGTCTGCACCAGAGGGCAGTGGCCATGGAACAGACTGCCCAGGACTGTGGGCACAGCCCCTAGTGTCAGGGAGCATTAGGACAGTGCTCTCATACATTGAGATTGGGTTGGGGTTATCTTGCATGGAGCCAGGAATTGGACTCTATGGTCCTTATGTGTGTCCCTTTCAACTCAGGATATTCTATGGTTCTATGATACATGAAGCAGCCCGAAGCAGCACTCCAAAGCCTGGGATGTAAGTCCTGATCTGTGTGAGCAGCACCTGGCAGTACCCAAAATTTCAGAGCACTGGAGCCAAGTACCAGACACTCTGTAACGGTAGGAGAAGTGCAGTAGCTTCCTCCAGGACAAACACAGTGAAGTCCATTTGCATTTCCCCTTTTAGAATATAAATTTGCAGGGATAACAATCTCACGTTACTCTACCAGTTTTTAGGAATGGCCAATTTTATTCAGAACTGCAGAGTTACTCTTAACCAGATCCAGAAGTCAGATTACTGTCCACCACTGCCTTGCTCTTCCTATCCGAAGATACAGCAGCGGAAGAGTAAAGGCTACCCTGAAAGGCAGTGTTTGCTGCAATGAGTTGGAAGAGTTTTTTTTCTATGGCAGGAAGAAAGATATGTGTGTGCTTTAAGGGCTCTGTGCTGTATCATTTCAGTAAGCAGCTCTGCAGTTTGGGTTTTTTGCAAGGCACACTTCTGGTTTCTGGCTGAGCCGTGTGTGAGCACACTTGGAAACTGTCCTTTGAGCACCTCGTTAAGGTGGAAACATTGTGTAGGAATGTATGAGGCAGCCCAGAGCTCAGAGCACCACTCAGTCTAACGGAAATCTTTGTTTGCCATCAGAGATGCTGTTGAGAGCCCCTCGAACTGCTCTTTGCTGACCCTGGCCAGAGCAGCACTGGGAGTCACACCAGAATGCTCAACACTTCGCAAGGAGAAATGAACCCAGCTGAAGTTCTCACACTTATTTACTTAATCCTTCACAGTTTAGCACATTTTCAGTCATACCAATTAAGGTGATTAAGCCACACTCTAACTACAGTGGATGACCCGGAGATGAATAACAACACTAAGAGCTCAAGAAGCTGAGAGCAGCTGACCTGGCACTGTGAGAGGATGAACACAGAGGACAGAGCTCAATCTTCATGTTCCCACTCCAACAGTTCTTCCAGGAGCTTTACCCCAGATTAAGCCATCTGTGCACAATATTCAGAGCCCAGAGATCTGCAAGGAAAAGATGGGAGCAGTGGCTCCATCCTAGTCCTGTGCTACAGCAGGTTACAGCCATATTACCCTGCAAACAGCTGAACTCCGGGGGACTGCATGGTGTGGATGAGGTAGGACCACCAAATGTTGCATGGCATGGACATAAGTGAGTCAACAGACTGATCCTAGAGCAGTTAAAATATAATCTGCAAACAAAATATCACCCAGCTAAGTACAGCAGAATTACCTCTTCACATACAAGCTATCATTCACTTACAGTCACGTAGATAAGGTGTTGTATTTAAGTAATAGAAAGTCTAGTGTAACATGAAGCCAGATGCCAACAAGGCAACTTAAACAGCAGGTGCTCCAAGAGCTTGCGAAACAGGTAATATGTCATGTAATTCAGTGCTGGGTTTTTGTCACAAGCACAGAAGAGTGTGCTGTTTTTGCAGCTCATGGCTGACATAAACCAGTTCGAAGAAAATTTTTTGTTATGTACACTGACGTGGGACTTTTCTTCAGGAAAATATAAACTATGTAAAACAATCCAAATCTGAAATTGTACTTAAGCATCTCCTGGTGCTATTCAAAAGCAGCATACTGGGGTATGGGAGACACTGTCAAAAGCAGAGACTGGGAGAGTAAGGACTGTCACAGACCAGTTTGGTGATTCACACCTATAGTTTAACACATGCTGAGACACAGACCCACGCTGCATTTAGTCAGCACTCCCCTAGGAAGCACCACCTGCAGAAACCAGCAGCTAAGAAGGCCAAACAGCTCACCTTCTACAGTCTTCAGCTGAAACCAAAGGACAGCAGCGACAAGATGTCAAGTCTGAATCATGGTGGGGAAAAAAAACCACGACACTAATTCAAATGATTTGGTAGATGCCCTTGTGAGAATACCATGAAATCAACTTCACAGCGCTAGGGAAATGCTGGGTAGCTTCCACATCTGGGCATGCATGGAGATGTGAGCCTGGCTGCTTAGAACTTTGTAGAGAAATATACCTCCGAGCCACAGAGATCTTAATGGCTTTTACATGCTGGCTTTTCCTCATAAAAAAGAAGATGTGTGAAACAGGGAAACTATGTAGATTTGCCCATGAACTTAAGGTTCAGTCTTTAAAATTTTGGATTTGCATTGCTCAGCATTGCATCTCAAACAATTGCAGAGAACAAATCAAGCACCTGACTGTCAAGGAAACAATGCTCTGGGTGGGTACAGCTCTGTAATACAGAGGTGTGAGGTAGAATTAAAAATGAAATGTAGTTGAAAGTTCAAACCTCAATGACCTCACTGTGTGAATATGTGGCACTTGCCACAGTGCTTGTGGGCTGAATAAGCTCCAACTAAAAAAAACCTGGCATCTCTGGTACCAAACTACCTTTATGCATAATAGTGAGGAGGAGTAAATGTACAATGAAACCCTGCAAAGACATGGCAGGGAGAAACCACGCTGCTCTTCCTGCTTCAAGCTCATGCTGAGTGCCATGGCTGTAGGGTTGCATGGGACGGGGAGCAGGTCTGGAAGAAGAGAGGGCAGCACTTACACTCCTTGCAAAGTATGATAGCAGTAACACTGTCCCGCACACCTCATGTTTCCAATCTGTACCTGCACCCGTCCCAAAAACACTGCTTTTTTGGATCAGAACGGAAATCTGGGTGCAGCTACACCATTTGGGCCATACAGCTGCAAACAGACTGCTCTGTGCAGTGCCTGCAACACGGGGAGGGGGTTTGGTCCCCTTGCTGCAGCCCTGCTGAGCACAGGACCTATCCCTGTTGTCACTGTCATTTCCTTCATCTGCTGAAGGGCTCCATCCTACACCGTCTGTGCATTCTCCACACAAGCAGCTGCTACCAGTGCACACAGCATACTCTAGACAACTTAAGAGAGCATTAAATTGCACTCACAAATTACTTAAAATATATTATAACATTAAGTTTAAATTGCATGCTAGATAATAACAGAATATGCTGTTAAAACTAAAACTGAAGTAACTTTTACCCAACACAGACATTCATTTAAGAGCTTCTGAAAGGCCTACTGGTTTCTGGGGAGTCAAGGGGAGGAACAAGCTGAATTTCTCTCGTGTCATGAGCCTAGATCACCACTAGATGGCAGATGAGTAGCATTAATCCTCCCATTTTGCTCCTGAGAGACATCATTGGCACATGGATGCGTGACAGCTTCTCACCCCCTTGGCAGTGTGGAAGTGTCTCCCTGAACACACCCCTATGTGAGGGTATTGAAAGATGAGTGGATGGGTGGATGGGTGGAAGGATAGAGGGATGGAAGGATGGATGGATGTTGCAACCCTGAGATTTTGGATGAGGGACGATCCCAGGACCCCAGTGTTTGTACATACTGGGCTTATCTTCCAATCTTACCATAGCTGTAAGCATTACAGTAAGCAAACCTGCTCTTCTCCAGCAGACTGGCAGTATCAGTAAGTTCTGTAACCATCCACAGTTAGTTTGTAAAAACCCTGCCAGGCTTTTAAAACTAAGATGGTTCACAGACATAAGATTAGCATAAAAGGCTGAAGTGTGAGCATACCTAAGGTAAATGACACATTTAGTCAAACCAAGGTGGGTTAAAACCACTGGCAGTTTAATTTTGTAAATGTTTTTCACACAGACCCTCCACAGGGCTTCAGTTTTAGGTCTGCATTTAATTCAGCACAGCTACTGATCAATTGGGGATATGAAATACCAGTTAGATACAGTGGGGTGCTGGTGGCTTCTCTAATGCTTCAGTGGCAACACATTCCGCTGCTCAAAGCTGGCAAGCAAATATCCGAATAGCTTACACTCAGCATAGCCACCAACACACAAGGAAAACATTGACAACATCTGAATGTTTAAACTTCTGTATCATACATTTCAAGACATACTGCTCTAGAGATATCATCCTGTTCCTGCAAGGCTGCCACGGGGGAAGTGTTTCACACTGAATCAACACTATTTCCAAATGTACACGCTTCTTAAGGATCTTTTGGCTTGGAAGAAACATAGCCAGACCCTGCCCGGGCTGGTACAATCTGACAAGCCCACATGACAAGCTGTTATAACTGCAGGGTGTAATAAGCTGCCCTTGAAAATGTACATGAACAGTTTGGCTGCCAAAACTTTCTTGGATGCTAATGCACAAAGGGAAAATAATTTGATGTTAGCTTCCAAAGAGAATATATTAAAGAAAATAATTGCTGTCAGCATATTTTAGCAATAACGAGCTGCAATAGCCATTAGTATTCCGGTTATTTTGCATTGTTTGCATTGTTTTGCATTAATAAAGAGAAAACCTGATGGATAAATATCTAACTTCTAAAGGATTCTGCGTTCTTTCTTACCTCTTCCTTTTTTTCTTCTGCACCAGGGGCTAAATTGAGGCTCAGCTGAGAGTGACTGCTGATGCCACTGTCCTCATTTCCATCGTCGTAGTACACGGTTTGCACAGCGTCCTGGAAGCAGACGGGATTCCTGCCCAGCTTTGGCCCAACTTCGCCTCTCTCCTCACTCTCTGTGGAGCTCAACGACAGCATGCTATGATGGTTTGAGCACTGGAAGTCCATATTGCACATCACTTTCTCCATGCTAGGGCTTTGAGGTTTTGGAGCGGTCGGCCTAACAGGGATGTGAGGATGTTCAGCATCACATATAAACTGCTGGGGGGCTTTCGGTTCATCCGAGTCCGTATCAAACACTTCGTTGGGAAATGGCCCAATGTCACTCAGAGTAGGAGACAAGCTATCAGATTCTGCGATACCTGAAGATGTCCTGAGGTTTTTGTCTTCAGCACGAGCTACATTCATTTCAGCCTCTTTGTCCTGAGCAGCCACAGGGCTTTGTAGACAAGGTGTTCCCGGTGAAGAAGAATCTAGACTAGATACTGAGGAGGTGCATCTCTTTCTGTCGTGATCTGTGCTACTGGAAACCCTGCGGGAATAGTCATCATGCAGTCTGCTGTTTGACCTTGTTCTCTGGGATTGCTCACTGGGGGAAGGAGCCGTGCTTTTAGGGCCATCCTTCTTCCATGCACCCTCTGTAACATTACTGACAAGCTTCAGAACTCGGTCAAAATCCTTCGCCCTGATGGGGCTCTTCCATCTCTTAGATCTCCTCTCAGGGTTCCCATTTGTTTTGTCTGAGTCAGCAGAAGTAACGCTCACAGTCCTTGCCGGCATTTGTTTTTCATTCGTAGCCTTGAGGTCAGTAAGGTTTGAGGTGGACTTCCGTTTGAATGAGCTTTTCTTCAGAAAGTTCAAATTATCTGAACTTTTGCTTCTCCGATAGATGATCCTGTTGTTCTCAGAGTCCTTCACCAAAATCTCACAGATTTTTGGCTCTGCGAGGACAGGAGATGTTGGCCTGGTGCCGTTGTGGTGGCTCTGAGCCTTATCCGTGTCGAGAAGGTTGATGCGGCCGGCACCATAAGCCCGTCGGATGCTGCGTGAGCGGTGCGTGTTCCTCAGGAAGGACTCATCGCTTTCCTCAGCATCAGAGCAATCGGATGCCAAACCATCCACTGCACTCTGGAAATCCTGCAAAGGCCCCGAATAGGAATACCTGTTAGTCTGAACTCTCACCACTGCCCCGTTTGAGTCGTGTTTGCCTACACCGTTCTCATTTAGGATATCGGGGCACTCCCTTGCTTGAATTCCTTGAAGAACAGATGATTTCAGCTTCTTGAAAGACCCCATTTTCCTGATGGAAGATAAAGCATTCCATGTAGAAGAGTTGCCCATCAAAATGAGAGAGCGAGGCCTGTCAGAGCTGGAATTTGCTCGTTTCCGAGGAGTGGAGAAGAAGCGCATGATTTTGGAAGGGCTGAGTTTCTCATCTTGTGTTTCCTCTTCACAACCATCACTGGTGCTGTACCCCCCATTATGACTGACAGAGGTCATCAGGTTCGGAGGCTCCTTATTATCCATCATGACACAAGTGATGGCGTTGCTGTTCCCACAGCCATTCTGAAATGTGGTCATGCCCTCGATGCTGCAGGCATGGAGCTGAAGGCTGGGGCAGCTCACAGCCACGCCACCATCCCCAGAAGCTGCCTTCGCTGCCTGGCCCACATCTGCTGCACTTGAGCTCCTTTTGCTCCCACGTTCACCAACTGAGCTGAGCTCCTCCGGCTGCACCGCCTGTGCCAAGAACACAAAGGTGACCATTAGGGAAATTTCGGTACAAAGTCCCCTCCTAGAAGAAGTTTGGACCTCACTGTAAGAAATAATGACATGAGTGAGCTCAAGGAGTTCCTTCCAGCCGCACAAAGGTGTGCTGCAGCAGGAAGAGGACATTAATAACACCCTCAAAGTATAATTGCATTTGTTGGCAATTTAAAAGACCAGAATAATTTAAGTATGTGCTTGTTTTTCTTAATGAGCTAATAAGTTCAGTAGTATTGCCACACCTACCTCAGAACACTGCATGTAATCCTCACACATATTTAGAGAGAAAAAAACTGTTTGGCAACACAGATGGGAAGTTTCATTGAAAACATTGAGCGCGGCCACGGACTACAATCTTGCACTCCAACAGCAAAAGGCCCATGTCTTCCCAACACTTGCTGCCGTGGGGAGGCTGCACGATGCCCAGCTGCCTTTGTTCCCTTGCAGGTAATTCCGGAGTGACACGGGGGTGCACAGCTTTGGCCTCAGGCAGTGCCAGCAGCTGCAACGGTGGCACGACCAATACGGTGCCACGGAGCCAGTGCCACGGAGCCACCGGGATGCGCTGCACCGGGAGGGGTGTCCGGGAGCAGAGCACCCACATGGCCTCCAGGGGGGACTCGTGGGGGCGAAAGGGCGGGGGTTCGCGGGGCACCACGGGCTGCGGGGATTCGTCCCCCGACCACGGCGAGGAGCGGCGGTGCTGGAGGCAGCGCTGCCCCCTCCTCCTCTTTGTCTGCTCCCGGGCCAGGAGGCCTAGGGGCTCGGAGAGGGGGAGAAGTGGCTCCGGGCAACCAGGCGGGGCGGGGGCTGAGCCCCCCCGGGCCGCGGTCCCTTCCCCCCCCGCGGGGCACAGCGGGGCTGCGCATCTCCATGAGAATGGGGCCGGCAGCCGCGGGGCAGAGCACGGAGCGCGGCGGCGCTGGGGCCGGCAGTTCCCTCCCGAGTGCAACTTTAAAAGGAGTTTTCCGAACCTCCGGGGATAAAAGGGTTTTCTCGTGTTTCAGAGAGACGCCGGAGATCCTCCGCATCGCCGCTTTTAATCCCCTCCATTCACACGGTCGCAGCGTGAGCCCGCCCTGCGCGGAGGGGCTCCGCTCGATCCCGCATCTCAGAGCGGACAAAGCTCCGGGCCCCGGCCCGCACCTCTCGGAGAAAAATCATAATAATAATTAAAAAAAAAAAAAGAAAGTAAAAAAGAGTAAAACTAAGAACGAGAACCCACCGCTGCTCCCGGCAGAGAACTTCCCGAAGAAAGCCGCTTTCTGCACCTGAACGGGCGGACGGCAGGGGGAAGGAGGAGAACAAACGCAATGCGAAGGAATCGGAAGAAAAGGAAGCGCTCCGCGGGCAGAGCGCACCCACCCCGCGCCCAGCCCCGCACCCTTACCTGGGGGAAGCCGTGCGGCCCCTCTGCCCGCACCCGGCCCCGCCGCTGCCCGCTCCCGCATCGCTATGGCAGCGGCCGCCGCGGCGGGAGGAGGGGCGGGGACGGGGGGCGGGGCGGCCCGGCCCCAGGGACACCCCCGGCAGCGAGGACACCCCGCTCCCCCGGCCCCTCCGCGATGCTGTCGGAGAGCATGCGAGCGAGCATGCGAGGGTTCTCTTCCTTACGCGGCCCTGGTAAGCCCCACATGTTTGAAATAAAGCCTCCGGATGCCTGGCGGTCTTTTATGACCCTTCGAAGTGTACTCAGTGGCTATCTGCATATGCCTAACCTTGCAATCCGTAACAGATAAGCACGTTTTTATTTGATATTTAGATTGTGCTGGGCCCCCAAAGTGTTTACAGTACCAACCACTGGGGAAGGAGTCAGTGTATTCTCCTAAATATATTTGCTCAAAGACGTAAGTGCTATATAAGGACTGCTACGGATTATTGAATTACAAAGGTGGAAAAAGACCTGTAACATCATCTAGTTCAGCTGTTATATACCACCAGTATTGCTCAGTGAACCATGTCCCTAAGTACCATATCTACACATTGCTTGAAAAACTCCAGAGATGGTGACTCCACCACCTCCCTGGGCAGCCTATTCCAGTGTTCAACCACACTTTTGGAGAAGTTCTTCCTAATCCCCAGTCTGGTGCAATTTAAGGCTGTTATGTCTTGTCCTAATGGTGTTACCTGGGAGAAGAGACTGACCCCCACCTCAGCACAATCTCCTTTCAGGCAGTGTGGAGCGCAGTCAGGTCTTCCCTGAGCCCTCTCTTCTCCAAGAGGAGTTTGTTTAGAGCCAGGCTCCCCGCTGTCAGACACATTTTTGCTGCTTTTCTTCAGACATAGCAGTGTGAACTCACTGATACAACCCACCCTCTGAACAGTGTTCATATACTATAGAAAAAAAAGTGTGAGACTGTCTTACAGCCCCATGTCAGAATGCTTGGCAAAGGCACATAAACATTGATACTTCCTTCTCAAATTGTTTATGGTTTAGCATATTCCTACACGAGGACTGGACTTGTCAGTATAACTAAAACAGCCTGAATGTGACTCAGGTCAAAGGCACAATGACAAAGGGGCAGCACAGTTCACAGCAGGACAGACTGACAAAGTAATGAAGGCCATCAGCCCGTCCTCCAGAACTGCGACTGTGACTCTGCACACTGTAATTACATCTCTGGAGAGTAGCAATGACGTTCTCTTCAAGGCAAGGTGTACTTAGGGGGTAAGGCAAATAAATGGGCTTAAGGGATGTAGGTCAAGTGAGGCGGCAAATAACTCTGGCAGTGACAACAGGATTCTGGGCAGTCAGCAGAGGGCACAGCCTGGTACCTGCCTGGCTTGGCTTCGTGTACACCTGTCGGAGAAATGAAGTTCTAGGAATGACTCAAACAAGTGGGTGAACTGTTGCATTGGGTGCTGGGCACAGGCAAATGGAGAGTAAGACTGGAAATGTCTGTAGTGACCATGGCTGCTGTAGTCCTACACTTGGGGAGGAATAACAGCATGCATCTGTACAGGCTGGGAGCTGATCTGCTGGAGAGAAGCATTGTGGAGAAGGACCTGATTGTCCTGGTGGACAGAAGCCAGCAGTGTGTCCCTGTGACCAAGAAGGCCAATGCTATCCTGGATGCATTACAAAGAGTGTGGCCAGCAGGCCAAAGGAGGTGATTCTTCCTCTCTGCTCTGTCCTGATGAGGCCACATCTGGAGTACTGTGTCCAGTTCTGGGCTCCCCACTTCAAAGATAGAGATTTCCTAGAAAGAGTCCAGCGGAGAACCACAAAGATGATAAAGAGCCTGGAGCATCTCCTTGACAAGGAAAGGCTGAGAGACTGGGACTGTTCATAAGATTGAGAGGGGATCTCACAAGTGTTTATAAATATTTAAAGGACGGAAATCAAATAGATGGGACCAGGTTCTTCTCAGTAGTACCAAGTGACTGAACATGAGGCTACGGGCACAAACTGGAATACAGCAAGTTCCATACAAACATGAGGAAAAACTTCACTGTGCCAGCGCTGAAACAAGCTGCCCAGAGAGGTTGTAGAGTCTCCTTCTCTGGAGATATTCAAAACACACCTGGATGCTTTCCTGTGCAACCTATGTGGGAGAACCTGCTTTAGTAGAGTGCTCAACTAGATGGTCTTCAGAGGCTCCTTCCAAACCCTATGATTCTGTGATTCTGGTGATCTAAGCCATCTTGAGACTATGCAGGAGATGTTCTCAGGTCAGCACAAATGACAGGTATTTGCTTTAAGTCTTTGGAAGAAGAAGATTCTGAAGGGGAACTCAGGGCTGAAATGGCAAAGGGGCAGTGGATGGCAAAGGGGCATCTATCAGATGTCAACTGTGAAACTGCTTTCAACAGTACTGCAAAATGGTCTTCCCTATCATCTCTAGAGGTTTGTGCTTGTCCCTTAAAAACTCCTAGTAGAGCAATTCAAATCCAATTTTCATTGAATTCATGTTCCTATACTTCTGTATCTTCCTTCTGAGTAGCCTTAGCACAGTGAAGTATCCCTGGAGCCTCCTCAACTCCAACCTAAAAAAGCCCAGCTCCCTCAGCCTGCCTTCATAAGAGAGGTGCCCAAGCCCTCTGATCAATTTTGTGGCCTCCTCTGGACCCATTCCAAAAGCTCCATGTTTTTCTTGAGCTCAGGGCCCAGATCTGGACACAGTACTCCAGATGTGGACAGAGTAATCCAGATGGGGCCTTTTCAATCCACAAGTCCCCTCAGAAGAGGGGAGTCCTCAGTTCTACCATCTATCAGCTGGATAAAAAAGCAGAAAAAAAGCTGTTGAGCTGGAAATGAACTGAGCCACTACTTCAGGTCCTTCCTTTATCCACCCAACAGTGTTCACAAAACTAAAGAAACTCTGATAAGTTTGAGATTTAATCCCTCTATTACATGTACCTGTTAATAACTGCTTGAGGAGACAGAAATGACAGCAGAAGGTATTGACAGACTAAAGACTTGGTCACAATAACTTAATTTCCTTACAAAACCAAGCTAAAACACTCCGTTTTGATGATTAGGTAAAATATAATTGTATGTTGCATTCCCCAGATGTCACTAAATTTTATGACAAGAATACATAGAAAATTGAAATTGCAGGAATAGTAGTAATTGGTCAGTCAGACATTTGCCAGGTTCCTAAAAGTAAATGTTACAGTTTTCAGCTTCCATCTGCTCATAACAAACATTCTGATGGTCGTATGCTCAAACTCACCTCTCCTTGATGCAGAATCACCAAGTCATAGTCTGTTCTTCCATACGAGTGCAACGTGAAGAACAGACACTAAAAGAGCGTGCTATGTCTGAGAACAGGATTAACTTTCTGTACTGCAGACTAATAATTACCAAAGTCTTTTCTTAATCTGAATTGTGATTTTTTTCAAAGGCTGGGAACCAGACCTGCATGTATGTTCAGGTGCAGTCACACTACATTGAGTAACATGATGCAAAACAAAATGTATCGACACAGCTGCCAAGAGAAAGAAGGCAGATCACTCTTCTGACCTTATAAACAACAGCACTTTTACCTGTCGTACAATATTCAAAGAAAATCAAGGTGCAGTGTTCCATCAAAGTCATGAACCAAAGTTTCAGTAAATCACTCTTCCTTGTATGAAGGATTTTCTATAATCATAGAAAAGCAAAATATCGCCAACATTTCTAATGGAAAAAATAGGTGTTTTTGAAGTGGCAACTCCAGCTTTTTACATTCTTGAGAAGATTAATATTATTTGTCCCTACGAATGCTTGAAACGCATCAAGAAGAACAAATGTACTGCACTTTTACAGGTTCCTTTGAAAAAAACAACAGCAATGTGTGCTGTTAGCTACAGGCTCATAGATGGTCTCCAGATAAGTAACAAAGGATGGAGATGAGAGGTTGACCAAGTACGGTCATTTATTAAAAGTTAGTATTCCAAGTTTAGTATTAAAAGTAAGTACTCCAAGAAAAACATATCTGGATTGGAGTATGTATAAGATTTTTAATAATGGCTTGATAGTGGTGATCACACTTCTCGCAACAAAAATGAAATGCTTGTTTTAGAAGCTCAAAGTCTCTAATTTGAAAGAGGTTTAATGTGCATGTGACAAGGAATGAGAAGGATTATTCTAAGTGTAATACAGGTGGGAAAGGATTACAAAAAATGTGACATGGGAGAAAGAATATTGAGATTTATAATGAAGAAACAGCCCCAAAAACTTTTAATAAGTTGTGATGTGTATTTTAGCTTTCTCACAATAGCAGTGAGCACAATTAAGTAATAAGAAAGTAATTCATCTAAATCTGAAAAGTCTAAACAAGAATGATTCTCCCTGATTAGTTAAGAAATCTTCTCTTCCACTCCCACAGCTCTGTTGTTTCTTTTCTGGTTCTTTTATAAATACTTCCTAAAAGTCCATTTTAAAAGTAGTCTTTTTTTTTTTTTTAATTGTACTCTTAAAAGAGTGGGGGGAAAAAAAGCCAAAAGGAATACTGCCAGGGAAACACAACGAAAACATCTGTCATACTTCAACAGATATTGGGCAAGATGGCAAAGGAAGTAACATATCCTTTAAATTAACGAGTGACTAAATTTAATTATTGAGATGCAGAATTACTAAAGTAGGATATCTCTGCTTTAAACACCAGTCTTTCCTAGGCTGCAGTATTTAGCTAATGCAGCAGTTCTGAAATGTGCACCTTCCTTCTACATCCCAGGGAAAGACTCTCTTGCAAGCAATTAACCTCCGAGGAATCTCTGCACACTGACAGGTCCCACAGGGGGAATTAAACTGAGTCATATATCTACTGAAGTTAAGGGCAACTCCCCCTCTGACTTCAATGGGAGCAGGATCAAGATCTCAATTTGTATGGTTTAGAAATGAGGGAAGAATAGTGTGGCTCTGTAAGCAAACCCAAACTAAATATTCTTTGTCCATTTTATATGTAAACCGTGTGGGAAATTAATGTAGGATTTTCCCATTTGTGTATTTCTGTAACCAAATCGGTAATAACAAATTGAAAGGGATTTTCCAAATTCAAGAGCTCTGTCGTCCTGGCACAGAAAAATTCCATTCCAGAAAATGAATCATGTTGCTACGGAAAACACTCAAAAGACAGCCTGGGTTAAACTGATGGATTAACTTCTTAATTTATCCAATGAAAGCCATCATTGCCAGTGCATAGGGAGCTGGGATACTACTTTCTGAAGGCCAGTTCCTGTTGCATTTACTTAGCAGTATGCCCTTAACTCACAACCAGTTCAATATAGCTAAAGACAATTACTGAGCAAAGTAGAAGTTTACCACAGCTCAGTCTAAATCACAACACAATAAACTGTTCTTTTTGCTCTAATCATCCAACGTTCTCTTTCAAATATGCTTTGCTGAGGTTGTTTCACTGAGCTTGCTCAGCTCTGTTGAACACAGAGCTGCAATTTAGGGTGAGCACAATAGCCCAGCGGAACGACGCCACCAAAGAAAAATGACCCTTGTGTACCAGGTTACCATTGTCCCGTCTCCCAGTTGCTCTTACTCACCCACCTACACCACTCCAGCTGCAGGCAACTTAATGATGGCCTCAGCCTTTCAGCCAGGCATAATGCTATTTACAGCCCCCAGAGCCTGGCTGTGATGCTATTCTTTCTGGTCATCCTCAAGAGGCATTATTCAGGCAGCGTGACGTGAAGAGATGGCTGGTGGTACAGAAGGGCAGTTCCCAATAAACAGATCATTGTGCTGAGACATAAAGAAGACTTCCAGCTACCAATTAGGAAGGCTGAATTCCACCTTTATTTTGTGCCTTACAAAGTGTAAGAGATAAGGAGAAAAGTGATCATGGAAATGGAAAGTAGACAGAAAAAGGAAGGAAAAGAGTTTAGTAAAATATTCTTTTTTTTTTTTTTTCCTAAAATGTACATTTTTCTTTTTTCTTGAAAAAAAATTCTAGGTTTTCTGTTAAATGGAATTGCACTGGATAGAGCATATGAGTAGTTGAGAGGAAAGGATACAGGCCCTGCAAGCTGGAACTGTCATCTCTTCCTGCTGCCATTTGTCTTCTCTTCCATCTCTCTCCATGGCCTTTTCTGCCATTCCTTCATGTCACATCTCTCCTTATGTCACACCCCTCACTGTCCTGTCTAACTGCCTACAACCATTCTGTATTTCTTTTTCTTCCTTGAAATAATAGCATATAAGAGTGACAATTAGGAGCTCTTTATCAGCCTCCTTCCCCTCCCACATAATTACCCTGATGTCCCAGCTTCTCTGCTTCAAACTACAACTTTCCAAAGTTACCCAGGAATATAAAGGTGCCTGTTAGACAACCAGGAAGCCAAATAAAAAATTAGAAAGATAAATTCATACATAAAAGGATTTGAGGAGCACGAGATCTGAGAACCAGCTACAGTAGGTGCAGGGTCAGGACTGAGTAATGGGAAGGCATCATTGATTTTTCTTGATGAGCAATAGCAAGGGGCAATTTTATGTTATTTCCCAGCATCAGTTCATTGGAGAGCAGCCCTGCTGGAAGAGATCTGGGGAGCTCAGTCGACAACAGGTTGAACGTGAGGCAGCAGTGTGCCCTGTCATTCAGGAAGGCCAGCAGTGCCCCGGGGTGCCCCAGGTCCAGAACTGCCACTGGGCAGGGGGAGGGAGCGTCCCCTCAGTGCTACGCAGCCTGACCTCCAGCACTGCCTGCAGTGCCCACCCTTTGGGCCCACAGTGTAAAGCTACTAGAGAGGATCCAAAGGAAGGCTACAGAGATGAGAGGGGTCTGGAGAACAAGACGTATGAGAAGGGGCTGAGGCCCCTGTTGTGCTCAGCCCAGAGCAGGGCAGGCTGAGGGGAGGCCTGATGGTGGCTGCAGCTCCTCACAGGGAGCGGAGGGCAGCGCTGAGCTCTGCTCTGTGTGACAGCGACAGGGAACGGCATGGAGCTGCGTCAGGGGAGGGAGGCTGGGGGTGAGGGAAAGGGGCTGCGCCAGAGGGCGGTGGGCATGGAACAGCTGCCCAGGGCTGTGGGCACGGCCCCAGTGCTGCAGCTCAGGGAGCGTTTGGACAACACCCTCAGAGGGATTGGATTTGGGGTGGTCTCGTGTGGAGCCAGGAACTAGACTTATAATGCTTGTGATTCCCTTCCAACTAGGCTTATTCTGTGACTTTATGGCTGTGTGCCTCTGCTCACTGCTCCACACCACAGCTCAGGAGGAGGAACAAGCCTTGCCCTTCACCCCTGCCTGACTCATGGCTCTGCAGAAGGGAGCAAGGACACGGCAACACCACAGGAACACAGAGTCCTACAGGCACCAGAAGAGGTGGAGGTGCTTTAGAAGTGAAGTGGGTAGTGCTCCCCTGGGAGCAAAGCCATACTGGGAAAAATTATGCAGTTATATAAGATCTCCTGATGCTTATTAGAATAAAATAACAGGTCTCGGGAGAATAAGTGGCCCAATGTGATGCAATAGCAATACCCAGCTGGCTCTTGGCAGCTGTTTACCTTCACTGCTTCCACAGAGGACAGGGCAGAAAGCCCTGAACAATTACAGCTTTTGGTGTGTTCCTGAGGTGAGAGCAGAGAGTGTCTCATTGGAATTAAGAAAGGGAGAAGCAGGCAGCAATCTGTGGGGAGCATCAGGTTTAACCCGAGGCAGCTTCTAGGCTGTCTTGTGCTTCCAGAATCACGGGGGTGTTTTCAATTAGTTATCAACACTTTCCTTTGTTTAGACTCTTTTTGCAATGACAAACATAATGTCTTTGTGATGGCCTGAACTACAGGAAACCTTCACGGACGCATTTCTGGTAAAAAAGATTGAATCATCATCTCTGCAGTGTTTCTTCCAGGGGGAAAAAAAAAAGAGAGAGAGAGAGAGAAAGAAACAAAAACCTCTTGCTAATTCTATCTCTATTTTGTTAATAACTTACAGATTTTGTTTGAATTAAAATTTAAAATAAAAATAAAAAAGATCTTACAGAGTGGAAAAGCTATAAAAACTACCAATCTGAATAGAGTGGGTGCCAATGAAGTGCTACAATAGCAACTGCATGCTTGGGAATATCTCTTATCACAGTATTAAGGCTTTTAAAAAATATACATGCTATGAATTTAACCTATCTGAGAACTTCAAACTAATGATAAGCCTCCAGCTAATACTCACCTCTCTTTTTCTTTGGTGCTGTGTCAACATATTACCTCCTTCACTAGTAAAACTGAAATCAGGGATATTTTTGTAAAAACATGAATGATCAAATTTAATCAAACTGCTTGTTCCTTCTGTCAGGAAAAGAAGTTACTTAATTTTAAAGATGTAGAAAACACACTATAAGTGATTCTCACTTGAAAACTTATTTGTGTAGACATGGGATAAGATACATACCAACTTACGACTTTTGGGCTAGTATTTGGTCCTGTGAAACACGGCCATACATACTGAATTAGATATTTTATCAGAAGGACGGTCAAGGAAATTTCCTTATGCAGTCTGGTAACGTTTCCAATGTTATAATCTATTTCTGGGCAGCAGTACAAGTAATGAATATTACCTGTCTCTGTAAGCTATTGCAGTTGTCCTCTGATAATGATAAGGAAGAGAATCTAACTCAAGTAGCCTGAGATAGAGTCTGTTGTGTATATCCAAGGTACAAAATCAAGCAATTGCCCTAATTAGGGGCAACAAGAACTAGTGCCATGAGAGATTTTTCTGACTGGTGGCTCCTAAACCCTTTTTCCTATGAGTTGAGGTTAAACAACCAGTGTTTTTACCTGGAAGTAATGTTACATTATCTAGAAAAATGAACACTACATCTCAAACTGGAGAGATGCCTTTCTGACAGACTAGGAAAGAGGGATTCTGGATTTTGTTTCTCTCTGACCTTGGCAGTCCAGCATACTTGTCTCAGCTAAAGTGCCATATGTGTAAAATAAGTGATGATAGGAGCAGTACCTTATAACCTATGGGCCTGCGAGGACAAATCCATCAATACTTCTCTGGCACTTTGATGCTTACGGTGATGAGAGCTATAAAAAGTGCACCCACAGAGAAAATAATCCATTATCTACCAGTGCAGAGGACAAACCCTAGCATCCGGTTTTTTAAAGGAGTTCAGAGTAAAGTGCCTGTTTTAAGACTCAGTTGCCTATTTTCATGATATTCCATTAATCTTCTAAGCTGGAGCTTGCAGGTCAGGCTGACAATTTATGTGTTGTAACAGCACAGGATAGCTCTGAACTGAAAGATTGAACGCATTCTTACTACAGAAGTTAATTTACGTTGGCAAGCTGTCCTTGTCTAAACATTGAAACACATGGACACTTCAAGTTCTGTCAGTCATTATGGCCCTTTTAAAAAGGCCTTGATAAGGTGCAGGCTATGAAACTCTAATGCAAAAAACCTTAGCAGCCTTTCCCTCAGTACTCTGGGTATATAATTAGGTTATGAAGCTGGATGTGGAAGCACCAATCCTATCTTAGGGCCATCTTTTGCTTAGGAAATACTGAACACAACAGCTTCCTGAATCAGATCTCTTCCCACCTTTTTATTTTCATTGCACAATTCAGCAAACCCTCTGTTTCTGTGCTGGGACTGGAATGGCTGCTTTGCTCTCCCCTTATCCCACAGCAAGACAAAGATGCTGCTGCTCCCCATGGACCACCTGCTGCTGTTCAGCTCATCTCCTTCAATCTGAGTTTCTATGGGAGAAGTGACAACTAAGAGCATGCCACTACCTGGCCATGTGCTCATGATATTCTTGGCTGCACCAGGGAAAGTATGGCGAGCAAGTCAAGGGAGGTGATACTTCCCTTGAACTCAGTGTTAGTGAGGCTGCACCTGGAGTGCTGGGTCCAGCTGTGGGTCCCCAGTACAAAAGAGACCTGCACATACTGGAGAGGACCAACAGAATGGCAGCAAGATGCTGAAGGGGCTGAAGCACCTCTCCTGTGAGGAGAGGCGGTAAGCTGGGAATGTTCAGCCTGGATAAGAGGGGAATCTCCTCAATATTCACAATTACCTGAAGGGAGGGTGCCAAGAGGCTGGAGTCAGGCTCTTCTAGCGTCATCTCGTGCCAGAACAAGAGGCAGTGGGTACAAAATGAAACACAGGAGGCTCTGACTGAACATCAGCAAACATCTTTCTCCTGTGTGGGTGATGAAGCACTGGCAGGAGATGCAGAGAGGCTATGGAGTCTCCATTCTTAGACATCTCCAGAATCTGCATGAATGCGGAACTTAGCACCCCGGTCTGGGTGTCCCTGCCAAAGCAGACGTTTGGCAGGTGACCTCCAGAGGCCCCTTCCCACTTCTACCCTTCCCACATCACTCCTTCTGTGCTTCTGTGATGAGCCAGCTTGCTGGCTGCCCCATGCTGATGCAAAGCATGTGGTGGAGATAAACATCCAAGGGCAGGGAGGAAAGCACAGGTAGGAAAGTGGAAACTCCTCCTTTCAGGAGCCACAGGACTCCTGAAATGGCTTCAGGCTCCAAATTTGTCTCAGGAGCTGGCCAGAAATGCTGTGAATTGAAAAGAGCTGAGGGGACAGAGATGTGCCATTGGGGGAGGCTGATTCTGTTTCAATTTCCACCTCACCACAAACATAATACAAATAAAGTCTCAGTGAAGGGATATTGAGAGTGCTGTATAATCACAAGTACAGATGCCATCCAATTTCTTTTTATGCAGAAAAGAATGTGATGAACCAATCTGTGTTCAGATAGCTATTCAGCCTTACTGGTAGTTGGATGGGCAGTGTGCAGAGGCCAACCTTTACCAGAATGCTGAAATCTGCTGGTTTAAAACCTCTCTCACAGCCTGCAAAGCAGCGGGTCTTCCTGCTTTGCCATAGGCAGCATATGTTGAGCTGAGCTGCTGGTGACACCCCCTGTCAGCATCGGGGAATGTTCCTAGCACAGACAAGATTTATATGAAAACTTTAACTCTAAAAGTTCTGAAGATCCACAAATGTATTCCTGAATATTTTTTTAACCAATGCGTCCAAGATGCTCTGTTTTAACAAGCCAGGTTTGATATACTACAGTATCCTCCCAGGCCAAGAGAAGATACTTCATTTATCAGAAGTCCTATTTTTCAGTTGATAAGCAGCTCTCATGCAGTATTCAGGTCATACTCTGAGAAACACTCAGATAACTACTATCAGATGCCGTGTACAACATTCTACATCTCCATTTCCCAACCCTTAAAAGAAGTACTAAAATCAAGTAGAAATGATTCAAAATTGACTGCTATGTTTTCAATTGTGCTGAAGTCTAAGGAAAGGGGGACAGAGGGAGTTCAGGATCTCCAGAGAAATAATTATTTCTTAATGTTTGCAGTAAGAGGTCACAGCTTCTACTAAATCATCCCATGTGCTGGTAAAGTATGTGCTCTTTTCTCACCCATCTTGCTTTTCCTACTGCCTAGAGCACCAAAGCTACAACATAACCAGTAGAAACCAACACGCAATTCATAGACAAATCTTATTTTACTGGAACCTCTAAGCTTTTGAGAATTTATTATTCCAGATTTAGCCTAGTATTAAACGAGAGTGAAATCCAAGCTTTATAGAAAGAATTAGACTTGCTAAAACGTCTTAATGAAGGAGAATTAACATGCAACCAACCCCAGCCTCATTTACCCCAAAACAGGAGCTGTTTTCCCAGGAAGGATATGGAGTGCTTGTGACTGCTTTCTTGTAGATCACGTGGTTCCTTCAGCCTACACTTCAAGTTTTGGAAAATACTTCACTGTCATCAACAGTCCACTCTTGGTCACATAAACTTCTACCTATTTCCACTTTGTTTTAATGGGTAAACAACTCTTAACTTCTTAGTATTGCTCGCTTGGCTAATTGTGCATAAAGTTACATAGAAACCTCTCTCACTAACAACTCCTAGAATCTCTTTCTCCTTCGTGTTTGCTTTTTTTTCTTGCTTAGTCCTCAGAAACACACAACGGCTGACCTGTAGGCCATTGCTCCAAGGCAGTCACCATGTTGTTCCTTCTGCTGCCAATTCCTTACCCTGACTTCAATTTATGTACACAACCGGAGCTACAATCTTGCAAACATTTTGCACACACAGCTCTATGCTGTGGCAAGCTTAAAATCATCCCTATCTGCTCAGATAATCTACAGGTAAGTTTGTGCACAACTGATGTTTGATTTGTACAAGTGGGGCCAAAGGCCAATAGTGTGATAGCTTATTTTGAAAAGACACAGTTTTTTGACACAGATATTTGCATTAAAGTAAGATTCCTCCAGCAGTCACTAGAGCAGAACTGTTACTTTGGCCTAGCTCCTTGCTTGCTTAATGATATCTGGGTGATTTCACAGAAACAGTGGGGGCTGTGGCTTTGGAAGTCTGTTTCCTTGCTCCTAGATTGAATTAAACCTTGCCACTTACAGGTATCCCTTGCTTTTCCTTGCTAACAGTGGAGAATTGCGGTCTTCATTTACATACCAAACAGTGATAACAACTTCATAGAAGCAGTAATTGCAGTACATTTTCTGTGCCAAATACTTCAGATTTTATAACACAGACCAATCCCATACTTTTCTCACAAAGCAGGTTTCAGAGAGAGAGCAGTGATTAAACATTGTTTGCTCAGGCTACACCACATCTTGATCTCATTAAGATACATTTCCCAAAATCTAAGCAATAGATTGGCTTCATACCCTTTTGGTAAATGCCTGACTTAACAGTTGTGTAAAAGTGCAGTAGCCCAAAGCAGTTGCAATCAGTGAGAAGACACCAGTATGGGGAGTAACCATTGGCTTTGGTCCACATTCGGGTGGGCATCTGCTGAGAAAGCAGAGTTAATGCCAGGGAAGCTTCCCCCATATCTCACTGCCAGCACAATCCACTTGAGCTCGTGGCACAAAGTGCTCTGCTGTGGGTTGTGGAAGTGCAGCAATGCACTGTGCCCACACAGCACTGGGCAATGAGCCGCACAGATTACCTGCAATTCTAAAAACCACGTACGTGTAGCAGAGCAGAGCACTGAAGCCAACACACAAAAGATTAAGTATTAGTCTCAATCTAGTGGCTTTGCACTTAACTGTAATAACAAATAAAACCATAACTGTAAAATGTAATTAATTGCCACAATACATACCTAAATATTTATGTTGTCCTTGAGACCTGTTGTTCTGGGTAAGATTTAATCTAAACATCTGAAAACCCATTGCACAAAATGTTGCACAGCATGGATCTCGTTCCAGAAAGCTTGTCTGGGCTCAGGGCTGGAGCTGCAAGTGCATGCCTGTGTGCCCACAGCCCTGCAAGAGGCTTGGCATGGCCAGCAGTTCTCTGCATCTTGCAGGCTTGAATTCCAAGTTAATATGTAACAAAAGGACTGCACAGCCGCGTGTGAAATCAGCAAGTTAAACATACATGGACTATAACTGCAATGAGGGAGAAGCAAGTATACTCACATGAACATTTCATTAAGATCTGTTTGCTGCACAGTTTCATACACAGTATTTATGTATTTCCCATATGCAAGCAAAAAAGTTTGGGGAAGTGTTCTGTTGAAAGTGAAGTTAAGCAGTCCAGGGCCTAAAGCTGCAACCTCTAGTTAAGTATTGCACAAACAGTGTTGGTTATTATCAGCTGGAACATACTGGTGCAAGTTGCATCTGGCAGCATGGCCAGTGTGGAAGACCAAGAGCAGCACATATTAAATACTCCTCCACAAAAATAAGAACAAACCCCAAAACATTACTATGTAGCTCCAGTACTCACAGGTGTTGGCAGCAGAACAAAGTACCAAAATCACACCTGCTCATCTACCGGAACAAATAAAAGAGGTTGAAATCAAAGGTTAAATGACGTCTCTGAGAACTGCAAAGCATGGCATGAAAGTAACTCTCTGTGTAGAATCCACTGCAGGTGCAAAGCTGAGTTACTACTCAGTTATTATTATGGCAGAGTAATACAGGATGAAAAACCTGCCAGAAAGATAGGATGTGGTTCCCTGCTTTTGCTTCCTGGTGTCTGGAGGTAGAAACCATTTTACTCAGCCACCCAAACTGATGCCAGGATCTATGCCTGGCATCACATTAACAAATGCAGAATGCTCTTGGCTTTGTACTTTCTAGTCAGTAGGAAACGTACAGCTCCTTCCTCTACATCCCTTCCTATCCACACGAAGTAATGTATAACAGAAGATTTGATGTGTGATTCTGCAACTTCCAACTTCACTGAGTACTTTTTTTTTTAATAGGATAATGTGGAGAACAACTGTAATCCTGAATGCAAGAGAACACTAATTCAAAGAGAAATGGGTTTCTGTATTACATTTATTGGAGTTATTCTGTGAATAATCACAAAGAGAACGTTTAATAGCAACATTACATTTAACTTCTTAAAAGAAGTGCCAACAGATTTACTCAGTAGCACAGTTACATATCCCGAGAGCATTTCAAAACGTTATTAATAATTCATAATGAAGTATGAGATTTCATATATATCTCATGCAATCATTTGAAATTCAGATATTGTTGAATCTCTAATTATTAGTAGTGTCATTTTAGCTGAAAGCTCTACTGGAATCTAAATACCAAGAAAATTAAACGCAAGAATCTTAACGGCAGAACTGTAACTCCATGTTTGACTAATGCTCAAAGCTTTCAGTGAGAAGAGGAAACCAAACTCGTCATTGTGATACTCTTCTCATTCAGTGTTGGTCTTCTGCCATTTTAAGCCTTCTGAATCAGATACAAGGGCCAATGAAGTTGAAGAGGCAATTTCCTCTGCTTCTATCAAACTTTAAGTAACGATTTTGATAAAGGCAAAGTCTAAATAATTTTCATAATCTCACATCAGTCACCAAGGTTCTCATCTGTGGTGCTGCCATATGACTGATTATATTGATTATGGTTCTGGGTGAGAAAAACTGAAGAAAATATCACATATTACTCTGAAGTTTTGAAATTTTAAGAGAAACCAAAATGCAGATAGTACTACATCTCCAGGCTGCTCACAAGTATGAAGAAAAGGCTTGGGATTCAGAATAAATAGGAAAAAATAAAATAATAAACAACTGAGAAACAAATGTGGAAAATGGGTTTTCTTATAGATTTTGTTATTCTCACACAGAAAACACTGTGTTTGGCACGTCAAATTCTATTGTAGGAAACAGCAAACTTTAGAGAGCTGTATGACACTTCAATTTCTGGCAAGACTGGCAGAAAAGTCTGGTCTGACTTTGGCAACTCAGTAACTGAAATATCTTCATGAAGTTCCTGTTTAGAACAATAGATCATTATGTTTTATACCTGAATTGTTCTTCTAATCTCAGAATCTTGAAGTACCTAACAAACTTGAGTTAGTCAGACCTCCAGAGCATGTGAAGCCTGTTATTCTTGTTCTAACATTGCTTTTTTTTTTTTTTTTTTAATTGAAGAGCCTGGTGTCTGCTCTAACAATGTCCAATGTTCTGATACTGCTATATGTCCTGTGCCCTCATCCCAGGATCCCACACTGCATAACTATTGGTCGCTGCAGCAAAAGCTGGTCCCAACCAGCTGAACTCGATCAGATTTTTCTTCTTTGTCAACATAAGGCATAGCAGAGTGCTTCTCATCACTGGCATCTCAGTCATCACTACTGGAAACTACCTTCAGTGCACTCCACAAAACTTCTGGACTGCTTGTGCCCTGCTGTGTCATCCCTCTAGCAGATACGGGAACAGCTGAAGTTCCCATGAGAGCCAGGGTTCACATACTATCTGTTCATGACAAATCAGAACACAGAGAAATAACAAAAAGAAATTCATAAAATTATAGAAGCACAGAATGGTTTGTGTTGGAACAGGCCATCGACTTCCAACTCCCTGCCATGGACAGGAACACCTCCCATCAGATCAGGCTGCCTAGCTCCCCATCCAACTTGACCTTGAACCCTCCAGGGATGGGGCATCCACAGCTTCTCTGGGCAGCCTGTGCCAGCTCATCACCACTCTCACAGTGAAGACTTTCATCCTAATATCTAGTATAAATCTCACATTTTAGTTTAGCACCATTACCTCTTTTCCTGTCACTAGGACTGGTACTGATAGAGTCTCTCTCCACTATTTCTGTAGGCTCCCTTTAGGTACTGGAAGGCCACAATGAGGTCTCCCAAGAGCCTTATCTTCTCCAAGCCTAACAAATCCAGATCCTTTGACTTTTCTTCACAGGAGAGGAGCTCCAGCCCTCTGAATATCCTTGTGGCCCCTTCTGGACCTGCACCAATAGCTCCATGTCTTTCTTGTGCTGGGGGCCCCAGACCTGGACGCAGTCCTCCAGGTGGGTCCTCACAGGAGCACAGAGGGACAATCCCCTCCCTCGCTCTGCTGCAGCCCAAGATGCTGTAGGCCTTCCAGGCTGCAAGCCTGGAAACAAAAATATTGTTGGCTCCTGTTTTTTCATCCACTAAATTGAAAAAGAAAATAAAAAGAGGCAAGACTGCTTGTTGCTGTATCAATTAAATTAAGACATCTCAATCTTAACAGCTCCATGCAATACAAAGTAGGCCTTGTAAGAATATTTAGGCTAGCAATTGCAAATAATCCAGGCATAGCCTCATTCATAAGATCAATTTATCATGGGGCCATACAAGGCAATTAGGCCTGGACACTGAATGCAGAAAAGATCTGATTAACGACCATCACCTGAAAAGGTGTTCTAAGTGATCTGGTTCTATTTTTAAAAGCATTTTAAAGCCTTTGAGAAGATTAATTCCTCAGCCAAAGAGCTGAGTACCTTGCTGCTGCTAAGGTAAACTGATGAATTAATTGAATCTTCAACACCAGAATATTCTTTGTGGAATTCTGAAGGGATAGTGCTTTGTTATTGCTAGCATCAACACAAAAAAGATTCATATCCTTTGCCCTGAAAGTCCTTGCAGCCAGATGGAAATATTCCAGCCACCTTCTCTCTCCTTTTTCTTTATCATGCCGTTCTGCAAAAGATTACAATCGGAATCAAAAAAGTTGTTTATATTCTTCAATAATGAAAGCTCATTTCATAAGGAATACTATATAAAATCCTCATTAAAGGCATTATCTTTCCAGTACTGTCAGTGGTGAGCAAGTCTGAAGCTAGAGTGCAGCTAATAAAATACTTGAAAAAAAAATACTTTTCAAATGAGATATTTG